>NC_133656.1:106010062-107355832 GCF_009905375.1 Apium graveolens
AGTATTATTTTGGAGCACTTTTCTCTACAGTGAATTCTCATCTACAGTTATAATTATTTCATGTCACTTGTGTTATACATTCTCTCTCTCATCATTACAATACACTAAAATTCAATGTGTTACCAAAATTTGGTACAAGAAATATTGGATCAAAGTCGGGTCAACATAGCTCATTTTGGGCGGACGCTAAGAAAATGGATTTTCACGGACGACCAATAATGAACGTCCAAGAAATGACAACCACGATAATGGGTTGGAAGGAAATGGGTTTTTCCTGGAAAAGTTAGGGTGAGACCCAACCTTGGACAAGTTAGGGCGAGACTCAATCTTGGACAAGTTAGGACGAGTCCAAACCTTGGACAAAGTTAAGGCGAGCCCCAACCTTGGACAAGTTAGGGCGAACCCGAACCTTGAAATATTGCTTGGCACAAGTCAAACCCCTTGGATAGCTTGGCACGAGCCAAAATTCTTGGACATATTGGCACGCGCCAAAACCCTTGGACAGGCCAGGACAAACCCTTATCTTTGCACAAGTAAGGACGAGCCCTAAATGTTTGATTGATAGATTTTTTGGACGGATTCCTTGGATATGATTACTTTGACAGATTCACACATTGGATTTTCATGGAGGTGATTAAGGCGAGCCCTAGCCGTTGAATAAGTTAGGGTGCGCCCTATAATTTAGAATGACAAAAGAAAATATCAAAGGCTGATGACACAGGGTGGCGCCAACATACAGAAATGTTTTAAGATACGAGTTGAGCACATAACTGGGTTTTTATATAGAAAATCACAATCACAAACACTAATATTAATTTAATATAATTCCAGCCGTGTACACCCCTTTTTCCAGTTTAGTTACATTTACATTACCTAGTCAACAATTAAATATTTAAATATATTGTATTAAAAGAATTCTTGAATCAGCTAAAGAGAAGTTGAAGTACACAGATGAAAATCAATGTTATTTAAAAAGAAAAGGCTGACACTAGTACAAAAATAGTCATACGCGTATGTTAAAAAAGGTCATATATGTCTTTCCACAACAGACGTGTATGGAGGAGACGTATCAGATATGAGGTATATGCGTCTGTTAGATAATAGACGTATATAATCTCTTACGTCTGTTAACAACAGACGCATATAACCGGACAACAGATGCATATATTCTAAACTTTTGCGTCAGCTATTCCGAACAGACGCTTAAAGATTTTTTGCATCTTCTGACAACAGATGCATAAAGTGTGGCGCCCCAAAATCTGGGGTCAGGAATCTCGGAGGCCACGCCATCTAAACTACTACAACCACACAACTCACACTACAATATATAAATACTCACGCTTCACGACCCCACACTTATCACACACACACACTTACAGGTTATTGTCTTGGAAACGAACCATTCATAACTAGAGTAATTCAACCATCAAGTGATAATTATTACAACCCAAAAGTGATTAAGTCTTACCGGGGAGTAACTTTTAAGTAAGGCTAGTCCGTCGGACAGATATACATTTCTTGTTTATTACCTTACATAAGTCATACTTATAAATAAGCCGAACTAAAAATAACTGAAAACTAATCCAGCTTATTCGGACTACCTGTGGTACAACACCAAACAATCTACGGAACAGCTGGCCATTTCCTACCCGTTTCCTCGCTATGGTTCTCATGACATGCATCTCGATTCACTGTTGTGTTGTGTCAATTTAAGAAAACAAGTGTGAGCTATAATGCCCAGCATAATAATGTACAGTATGCAAATGACTGTATGATAACTTACGTAAAACGTCATATATGATAGTTATGTTTTATTCGAAATTAGTTTTCCTTGGTGATACACACCTTCTTATGAAAACAATTCTTTAATGGATTTTATTAACCTGCGAATACCTTAAAAGTAAACTCAGCACCTAGGTTTGGGTTACGGGATTGCATCACAATTCCAATTGGAAGAATTAGGACATTCGTTGGAGCCACCGCATATGATGATCAGTCGCACTGCGATAAAAATAACCTTTTCTACTAGTAGAAGGACGACACCTTCGTATCCCGGTTATCACCCTTTCCGCATACGGGCTATGTGTCCTCATTTCGTGTATACACACACTTCGCAGGTCCGTAGGTACATATTGTACCGTCTCCTACGGTACCAGTAGTCCATCCAATACACGAAGTACTTGGATCATACCCCTCCCTTGTCCTTTAGGAGATCCTATCATACCTCGAGAACTCGAACCACATCGAAGTTCCCCCAAGCGTTTTGCTTGTTGATAGGCGTAGCTTTACTTTATATATATATATGTACTTCCGAAAGTTTTCGGAGGAAGTACTAAGGATGTGAGTTTACCGTTGTCAACAGATAATTAAATAAGGGGGAAAAGTTTCTCCTTGAAACTATATTCAAAATATTAAATAAGTCGGGATAATATTCTCCGACGATCTGAAATTATTCGAATGATTTTCGAAATCAGAAAGTAATTTAAATCCGGTTCTATTATTTTTAAATCATAACTAAACCCTTTAATAAATAATAATAAATTAAATGATAATAGATAAATAATTAAATCTAAAATGAGTTTATTCTTGCAAAATAATATTTAGAATTATATTCATCAACTAGTTTATGTCTATGAAATTAATAATCTTTAATGTTTAATTGGGTTTGAAATAAATAATCGTTGGAGTATACTCCTCTCATAATAAAGGAATTGGTATATAACATTTATTACTCGAACGATAAAATATAGTTGAGGGAATATGATCATTGGGAAGTCGTTTTAATAAAAGTTCGAGGTATTTTAATGTTACGTAAGTGGACGTTGAGTCCCTTTAAAACGTACTATTATGGACTTGTAATCGTCTTATAATATCACCGGAATGATTCCCGGGTTTTTATCTTGAAATCCCGCCCGAATCTCGGTCTTATTATAATATGATACGCTTATAGAGAAATTAAATATTTCACGATATATACTTATCGTACAACATTGCTATATCATGCAAATTCAATAATTACGTATCATGACAAACATGGTACTATGCAATGATAATTAACAATCCTTTCATAACACAACAGTAAGTGGAGTTGGGTTCGTAAACTTGCATGGGTATCTCGAGGTAGAGGATGCTCTAGGTTCCGCTCGGAAATCTATAATCATGAACACAACTCATTTCGTTAGGTCCCGTTCTAATTTACGGCTACCCGCACTCATGCGCTAATTATTATACACCCTCTCAACTGACATTACCCTTATTATTCCTTTAAGTCCTTATTCACATCATGGTCGCTTCCTTTTTCAAAGTATCTTAAGTTCATTTTAATTTTCGTCGTCGGCTCCGCTTATGGATTCTACGGTTTCTAACCGCGCGGTCTCGGCTCCGATATTTTTATAAAATTGAAAAATCATTATTTTCCCTTGAAATTTTATAGCAGTTATGAAACTCAATATGTTACTCTCTGTAAAAATTTCATGATTTATGAACACTTTTAAGTCAATCCTTTATATTTTCAAAGTTCGTAATTCGTAGCAGTTTTTGTTGCGTAAATCACTTTTAGTAAAACGGTCATAACTTTTGATCCGTAAATCGGAATCAAGCGATTCAAGCGCCTAAACGATCCTTATAACATTTTCTATCATAATCTAGGTTATGTTTCAAGAAACTACATATTATATCTTCGGGACTTTCTGCAGAAACTTAAAGTTATGATTTGTTTATTTTAACGGAATTACGTTTACGATCGGGGTTTCGTTTACGCCCTAACTCTTAACACAACCACCAACAATCATCATCTCATCATCAGCACACAAACTCCTCTAAATAACATCATGTTCTTGAGGCAACAACAATCAACTTTACATCTACTTAACTAAACATCAAGATTTCAACAACACCACTTCTAAAACTAGGTTTACAACTTCATACTAAATGGATCTTGAAAATGAATCTTAAATAAAGTTGGGCCAAAGATTTTTACCTTTCTTAAAATCTTGAGATGTGTTCTTGAGGATGGTGGAGTCTTGGAAGTGCTTGGTATGATTTTTAGAACCTAAAACCACCATTGAAATCAAGAAACCAAAAAAGAGTTACTATTTATACTATTCACTAGTAACTTTCTTGATTTTATTTCACCAATCAAACCTTGATAAAAAGAGATGAAAGAATTTTCTTACCTTAGCTTGATTGTTAGGAAGCTTGAGAATTAATGGGATGATTTTACCATGGCTAGATTTTGAGATTTTGATTTTGAATTACTCCCTTTGATGAAGAAGGCCGAATGGAAGAATGAAGGGGGGGTTTATGCCTGCTTCCTTTGGTTGCTTCTAGAAAATGGGATGGGTGATATCTTTTTATTGATTGATATTCTTCCTAGTATAGAATCCTAGGTTTATTCCTTGTTGTCAAATCTATGGACATATCTTAAGTGCCTTGCTAGCTTACAAGCTAAACTACATGTGCTAGCTTCCTTAGCACACTATTTGGCTAACTTGCTTGATCATCCTAAGTTTAGCTCACTATTTGATAAAGTAACCATGGTTACTTTCTTACCTTGGTTAGTTAGTGCGTTACGTTTATTTAATCATTTACGCGTTCGCTCGGTTGCTTAAGCATTTTCATAATACTTACTCGTAAACAGTTCACGATGTAATTTCTTTCGTATTTATTCCTTATATTTTGAATTATCATACTTGAATATAAATCCGTAGGGTTTTAATCTTGTAATTATATTGTGATTCCCGTAATCGTCGATGAGTCGTAAATACAGTCATTTTTCAAAGTTCGTTTTCTTCGAAAACTAATAGCGTTTATATACACTCATTTGGTACGTATAATCATAATATCAACTTCGAAACTCATTTTCTCATGCACTACATAGTGTGGGCTCAAAAGTTTTTCCCGTCCGTCAGGGTTACTATTCATTAAACGTTGTAAGTCATATGTCATAGCCTATTTGTATATTCGAGGATTCAACTCAACTCAAATAAGAATGTAATAAGTAAATAGTGGATCGACCGTCAGAGAGATCTCGCAAAGTAATATCTGTCAAAGGATTCAGAAACAAGGTTCATCTACAGACTTGAGGAGTTAATTCACTGGAAGAAGTTCAAGAAGTTGATCATGCCTCAGTGATATAAATCAAGATCGTGGATTTAATCAAGTGACAGAGATCTCGTCAGAGTATCATTAATTACAAGGATTTAATCTGAAGAAAATCAAAGCGTCAAAGTCAAGACATGAAGAAACGTCACGGAAGTTAGTCACTCATGAACCAGACAGTACATCGAGTGTCAACATTGAAGTGGTGGAATTGATTCATAATTCTCAGTGATTTTCAGAAGATCTGCAGAAGGATGGTTGCTGCTCAAGGTTAGTATTAATTCTCTATTAATTAATTAAGTCATCTAATTTAATTAAGAAAATAAATTATATCTGCAAAGATTAATTTATTGATTAATTAAATTAATTGATTAATTAATTCAGAATTAATTTTAGGAATTTTCAGAATTTAAATTGGATTAAAATCTGCATTAAATCAACAAGACAATTGAAAATGAACTAGCATGACAATCAGGATTGTCATACCGATTGTCATGCTAGGCCATTTTCAATAGTCTCACCGAAAGTTACACTAGGAGAAGGATTGTCTTCAGTCTCTTGTTCTTGTGTAACAATCTAGCGGATCAAAATCCCTAGAACTTAATCTCAAATCGTGTTTAGCATTTGATTCTAATTATTGCAAAAATAGAAAAAGTTCATGTCAAATTTATTCTAGATTTGTGATAATTGATTTGAGATTAATACCTTGTAATCGATACAGTTGTTGTAACACCTTTCAAGTTTAATAATATTTTTATTTAACTTGAATTTTGTTTCACATTTTTTATTCCGCATTTAATTCGATTATTCGGTGCTGTTTGTATTCAACCCCCCTTCTACAAACACATTGGGACCTAACAATTGGTATCAGAGCCTTCTGATTAACGAACAAATCAAGATCCTAGACTTTTGTGATTTTTCAACTCCTTAAATTTTTATTTATTCAAAAATTCATAATGACTTCACATAAAGTTGGAACCGTTAAAATTCCACAATTTGATAAAGAGAATTATATCATGTGGAAGAAGAAGATGCTATTATTTTTACAAGTTGCAAATCCCAAATATTCAAACTTGTTAAAGAAGGGTATAAAAACTCCGATAGTTATTGAACCGGAGGTAATAATAGATGGTGTGGTGACTACTGAAGCTAGAACCTATCCAAAAGAGCCTGAAGATTTTACTCCTGCTGAGAAGGAAGAAGCCTCCTTGGATGCCAGCCTTCAATTAATATTAATTGATTCCCTTGATCCCTTGATGAACAGACATGTGATGAACTGTAAAAATTCTAAACACATGTGGGAAACTATTGAGGTGATTAATGAAGGCACAGAGGAAGTTAGGCAGAACAAGTTGGAAATCCTAACCTCTGAATATGAACATTTCAAATCAAATCCAGGAGAAGGAATTACTGAAGTGTTTGAGAGGTACAATGCGTTGATCAACAACCTGAACATCAATGGAAAGTATTATTCAATCAGGGAGGTCAACAAAAAGTTCCTTTTAACACTGCCAGCTCATCTTGAACATAGAATCACTGCCATTAGAGAAGCTAGAGATCTGAGTGAGATTTCTTTGGACAGGCTCTATGGAGTGTTAAAAACCTATGAGTTGGAGCAGATTCAACAGAAGGAAGTCTACGGGAAGGATAGAATGGTCAGCACATCTACTGCACTTGTAGCTGAAGGTCAACAACAACAACAATCTCAACAGTTAGAAAGAATGGTACAGTTTTCCAAGGGTGAGGAAAATGAGTTAGTAGCAGAATATGATCCTCCTACTACAAATCAATCAAGTGATGATTTTTATTCCTTGGAAGAGCTGGAGCAATTGGAAGATGAATCAATGGCCCAAATTGTCAAGAGATTCTCCCATGTCAGATTCAGGAGGAATCCCAAGCTTAAGTACAAGTCCAACTACAACAAATTCCAGAAAGGTGGATCTTCATCCTCTAACACCAGCAGTGGTGGGTACAAAATAGGAATGGTTGATCGGAGCACCATTAGATGCTATAACTGCAATGAGTTGGGACACTTTGCCACAGAATGTAGGAAGCCAAAGCAAGTAAGAAAGAACTCTGAAAGGGCTTATCTGGCAAAAGGAAGAAGCTGGGATGATACTGACAGTGAAGATGAAGATGAAGGAAATCTTGCTCTTATGGCTATTGATGGAAAAGTTTCATCGTCAAGAATAGAGGTAAAACTTTCTGATGCTGAAATGGTTTATCATCTAAGAGGTAACTTAGATTGTGCACGTCGTGATAATGAACTGTTAAGTTTACAGATCACAGACCTTGAGAAAGAGGTCAATGAATTAAGACTTGTGCACATTAATCAAGACAAATTAAAAGAACAGGTATCTTTTCTAGAGAATAGAGTTGACTGTTATAGAAAACTCGAAACTATTCTCAAAGACAAGATCACCGGTCTTGAGACTAAGGTTAGAGCCTACTTCAATTCTTGTTCGAAGGCTAAAGAGTTCTACAGTAAGCAAGCTGTTAATCAAACATCTGGAATAGGTTATGATTACAATGCTGCTATTGGAGAATTAGGCATAAACTCCCCTCCTCATGTATGTGCTAAAGGGAGGGAAGTACCACATGTGCTTAAGGGTGTTGATGAACCCCTCTATAAAGCATCAATTGCTGAACCATTTGATGCGACCTCTTCTGTTATTCAAGAAGAAATACGTGCTGAGGATCATGCTTATGAGAAGATTGTTTCCAAGTCAAGTGAGTCGAAAGTTCCAGTCAAAGTTGTGAAAGCAACTGAGACTAACTCAGACACACATGAGTTGGATAACAATAATGCCATGTCTACCATGCATAAATTGCCTGCTGTTAATCACTCTCATAAAGCATGTGGTGTTGCTAATTGTATGTCTTGTGCTTTTAATATGATGTATGCTTATTTTAATGGTAAGCATGTGTCTAATGATAAGACTACTCCTCGTCAGCATGTGAATAATAAGAAGCATGATAGGTCTAAGACTGCTAGTCCTTCTAAGGCTAGAAAGGAGACATTTGTGCCTAAGCTTAAACAGAAATTTGTTAAGGCTGTTTACAAGGTCAAATGTTTAGTCATTGAGAAAGTTGAGACAATTAAAATTAAAAATGTTGTTTTGTCTGACAAAGGACAGTTCTACAAGTATGCCGGGCCCAACCAAGTTTGGGTTCCGAAGAAGGTCTAATCCATTTGAAGTGCAGGGCAGTATACAGGTGTAACCGGTAGTGTGGATTCTTGACAAGTGGATCATCAAGACATATGACCGGAGATAGAGCCCTGCTATCAAATGTGGATTGAGAAAGCTGGCCCCCTGGTTACCTTTGGAGATAACAGCAAAGGTTTATCTGAGGGATATGGCTGTTTGCAAGTTGGGAATGTTATCATTGAAATTTTGTATATTGTGCTAGGTTATTATCAGGAAGCAGTATCTAACATATAGCACCAGTGACGAGACTTGAGAATATTACGACATATCAGACACCTGCTGCACATTACACTTGGAATTGTACTCTAGTAAGATGTGTACAAGTGTACTCCTGATTGGTGAGTCAAAAGAGGAAGTCAGTGCACCACAGTTCATGGACTTTGCAGCTGCAGATCTATTGGACTATGCAATCTCTTCTTCACAATCTCACTTTAGGTTGGTATGAACTAGTATACTGCTCAAGCAATCGTCAAGGACATGGTATGGCACTCTAACAGAAGTTGTAATTTTATATGAACTAGTAGAGTCGTCATATTTATAACTATTTTATCACTAAGCACAAACATATTGTTTTATATGTGCAGTGGTATATTGCTTATGCAACATAACAATTAGTATCTAAAGTACTTGACAAGTATCGGTCAATGATATGTTGTTAACATTATGTTGCAGATATTTGTAAGCTTTTGACATGAATGAGAATTACTTAGACTTTACGCTAAGTGATCAATGTTTTATCAAAAACTCATTCATTTTGAAAAACAAAAATTAAACTTCTTTCTACGTTAGTGATTTCTTATTTCATGTAAAATCTTTTGAAATCACTATTGTAAATCATTTTCTCTCTATTACCATATGTTCTATGATACAGGTTCAGTCTCCAATGACTTTCTTTCATTGACAGTCATGAGGTTGAAAACCCACAACGTCTATCCCAGACTGTAAAGACAAACACAAAAACAGAACCAACCAACACTCTTTTACCACTAAAAGTAGTATGAATGAGCGTGAGGGAGATAGTGCCTAGTGCACCACATAAGGAAGGTTCTGTAGTCAACCCAGTAGCTCTGTCTCCTACATAGATGAGTAGTATTTAAACCGAGACAACTGCTAGCCCCCATACATCTTCTCAAAAAGATGTAATGGCTGAAAAGGCACAAAACAGTTACTAGATTCATTCTCTCAACAGGGTGCGTCTATTGAATTTTGCCTGTCGGCCAAGGTATCCGATGTAGTGTCACCACCTCAAATATAAACAATTCTTAATGCACAAGGAAAGGTTACACACACAAAGGATGAGTTGACGGAAATAAGAGTTTTGACCATTTTAAGGTCAGATTCGATTGTTCAAGGTTCGTTAATGGACCAATTGCCTTTACAGGTGTTAGGAGAGGATACTGATCCAAAAGCCATATGTCAGTGGTCAGTGTCTACCTCCCCAGGCTTAAATCCCCTGGATGCATCTGCGGATAGTGGATCTGACATAGGTGCAGATCGGCAACTTGTTGACAATGATTCAGATATTACCTGATGAGTCACAAGGAAATGTCTTCACAGGCATTAGAAGGGAACTGTGATCTTTATGCTAAATTCTTTGGATCATTGTTTACCTTCCCAGAATTCAAATCTGGAACCCTAAAAAGGAAACTAGCAACTTGTAAATTATGACTCAGATTCATCTGACGAGTTTAACAAGGATGGGGATTTGTGAACTCCCATTGCACCACCTGTGACCTCCTTAAGGATGGCTAAGGTGATTTTCCTTGCAGGTACAGCTGGATTATGGAGCTATGAGAGAAGAGTGATACACTTGTGAGAATGAGTGTAAACACGAGTGGAGAGAAGAGTGAAACACATGTGAGGTACACTAAACAGGATCACACACTCACAGTGAGGAAGAAAGTGAAACTACTTGTTATTTCTTTTCCAACCAAGTGAAATATGAGAACTCCTTCTGACGACGGCATACATTCCTTCTTTAAGGGGGAGATAAAAGCTTAAGTAATAGTTTGGAGGATTCCTCAACTAAGGGGGAGAAATAGCAGGGAGTAAGAAAAAGATCCTACATGTACACTACACCACACCATTGTTGTTTCTAACTACGGATCCTATTGTACGGGAGAGGTGGTAAACACAAGGTGATTTTCTAGTAAGGGAAGAAGCTGTTTTCAAAAGGGGAGTACCATTGGTTTTTATCTGCGGATCCTATTGTACGGGAGAGGTGGTAAAACAAAGGTGATCTTCTTTAATCAGTTGATTCTCATAGGGGGAGAAGCAAGAGATATGGGCTTCTCAACAGGAAATGTGGTTGTACAAATGAAGATGGAACTACTTGAAGATATATTCAGTCTAGAGGAACATCTACTTGGAATCTGGAAAATGTTAAATCTCATCCAGAACTTTTCTGCTATTTACTTTGCATGTATGTTTATATCTTTTTCTTATTTGTTAGTTGAGTTATCCTCTAGGTATTTGTGTGTTATTGTCTAACAAACAAATAGGGGGTCATTGTAAGTCATATGTCATAGCCTATTTGTATATTCGAGGATTCAACTCAACTCAAATAAGAATGTAATAAGTAAATAGTGGATCGACCGTCAGAGAGATCTCGCAAAGTAATATCTGTCAAAGGATTCAGAAACAAGGTTCATCTACAGACTTGAGGAGTTAATTCACTGGAAGAAGTTCAAGAAGTTGATCATGCCTCAGTGATATAAATCAAGATCGTGGATTTAATCAAGTGACAGAGATCTCGTCAGAGTATCATTAATTACAAGGATTTAATCTGAAGAAAATCAAAGCGTCAAAGTCAAGACATGAAGAAACGTCATGGAAGTTAGTCACTCATGAACCAGACAGTACATCGAGTGTCAACATTGAAGTGGTGGAATTGATTCATAATTTTCAGTGATTTTCAGAAGATCTGCAGAAGGATGGTTGCTGCTCAAGACTAGAATTAATTCTCTATTAATTAATTAAGTCATCTAATTTAATTAAGAAAATAAATTATATCTGCGAAGAATAATTTATTTATTAATTGAATTAATTGATTAATTAATTCTGAATTAATTTTAGGAATTTTCAGAATTTAAATTGGATTAAAATCTGCATTAAATCAACAAGACAATTGAAAATGAACTAGCATGACAATCAGGATTGTCATACCGATTGTCATGCTAGGCCATTTTCAATAGTCTCACCGAAAGTTACACTAGGAGGAGGATTGTCATGCTAGTTCATTCTGATTGTCATGCTAGTTCATTCTGATTGTCATGCTAGTTCATTCAGATTGTCTTGCTAGTTCAATCCATTGTCCTACCGATTGTCTTGCTGAGCTTAGGATTGTCTTGCCAGTTCAATTCTATTCTGTTGATGAAAAAGAAGCAGACAAGCAGCAGATCAATTATCCATCCAGAGAAAAGAAGTCAAGAACATACAGAGAGAAAAAGCAGCCAAATATTTCATCTTATCTGCTAATTCAAAGATCAAATTTCTAGCTTGTAAAGTTAAATCCAATCAACTAGAAATCAGTCTCTTGTTCTTGTGTAACAATCTAGCGGATCAAAATCCCTAGAACTTAATCTCAAATCGCGTTTAGCATTTGATTCTAATTATTGCAAAAATAGAAAAAGTTCATGTCGAATTTATTCTAGATTTGTGATAATTGATTTGAGATTAATACCTTATAATCGATACAGTTGTTGTAACACCTTTCAAGTTTAATAATATTTTTATTTAACTTGAATTTTGTTTCACATTTTTTATTCCGCATTTAATTCGATTATTCGGTGCTGTTTGTATTCAACCCCCCTTCTACAAACACATTGGGACCTAACAAACGTTTTACAAGGTCTCAAAAATTCGAGTTATTACAGTCTTCCCCTCTAGCAAGGATTCCGTCCCGGAATCAATTAGAAAATAAGTGGGGATATATATTCCTCATTGCGTCTTCAAGTTCCCAAGTTGACTCTTCGGCATTTTGATTCCTCCATAAGATTCTAACCAGCTTCACAGTCTTGTTCCTCAGCACTTGTTCTTTTTGGTCCATTATCCTTACTGGTTGCTCGATGTAGGTCAGGTCTGGTTGTAAATCTACCTGCTCGTATTCTATTACATGTCGTGCATATTTATGGTACTTCCTTAACATGGACACGTGGAACACGTTGTGCACTTGTTGCAGATTAGGAGGCAAGGCGAGCTCGTAAGCTAGAGGTCCTATTCTCCTCAAAATTTCAAAGGAGTTCTGAAATGAATCAATGGAAAAACTGGTTAAGAGGCCATTATCAATACAATTTATCTCAGATTAGATGGTTTGGATCCTATGAATCTGGGACTCAGCTTCCCTTTCTTCCCAAACCTCATCACTCCTTTCCACGGAGATACCTTCAATAGCACAGAATCTCCTACTTCTTATTCCCTATCCTTCCTGGTTTGGTCGGCGTACTTCTTTTGTCTATCCTGAGCTGCTACCAGTCTTTTCCTGATGAGTCTCACCATTTCCCTGGTCTGTTGGACTAACTCTAGCCCTAATATCTTGTGTTCTCCAACTTCATCCCAACATAGGGGAGAGCGACATCTCCTTCCGTAAAGAGCTTCATACGGAGGCATTCCTATGCTAGCGTGATAGCTATTGTTGTAAGCAAATTCGATCAGGGTTAAGTGGTCATCCTAATTTCCTTTGAAATCAATGGCACACACTCGTAGCATATCTTCTAGGGTCTGAATAGTCCTTTCGCTTCGTCCATCAGTCTGGGGGTGGTAAGCGGTACTCATGTTTAGTCTGGTGCCTACACATTCCTGGAAGCTTCTCCAAAATCGAGAATTAAACCTTGGGTCTCTATCTGAAACTATGGCTATAGGAACGCCGTGTCTCACTACAATTTCCTTGAAGTAAATATCCACCAACTTGTCTACGGTGTACCTTTCGTTGATTGGTAGGAAGTGTGCGGACTTGGTCAATCTATCTATGATAACCCATATGGCATCGTGATTGGTCTTTGTCCTTGGTAAGCCTGTCACAAAATCCATGGCTATATGCTCCCATTTCCATTCCGGAATTTCCAGGGGCCGTAATAGTCCACTAGGTCGCTAATGTTCCGCCTTCACTCTCTGGCATGTCAAGCACTTGTTGACCCACTCTACTACTTCTCTCTTCATGTTAGGCCACCAATAATATTCCTTAAGGTCACGGTACATTTTCGTACTTCCTGGGTGGATTGAATATCTGGAGTTGTGCCCTTCGTGCAGCAGCTCATCATTTAACTCTTGCACATTTGGAATCCAAATTCGGGACGCATACCTCATGATCCCTTTCTCGTCCTTCTCGCATCTCACTTCTTCACCGGTCAATGTTCCTCTTTCTTCGCTCATCTTCTTTTCCTGACATACTCATATCTTTTCAGTTAGTTCTGGCACTAGCTTAATCTCAAATAATCCTTTCGTTCCTTTACCGGTCATTCTCACGTCGATTTCCATTTTCTCAAATTCTTTAATTAACTCCTCTGATATCATTATCATCTTGAGTTTTTCCTTCCTACTAAGGGCGTCAGCCACCACATTGGCTTTACCCGGGTGATACAAAATTTCACAGTCATAGTCCTTAATCCACTCTAACCATCTCCTATGTCTCATGTTCGGTTCCTTATAAGTGAAAATATATTTGAGGCTTTTATGGTCAGTGTAGATCTCGCATTTCTCACTGTATAAGTAGTGTCTCCAAATTTTCAGGGCAAACACTATGGCTGCTAGTTCTAGATCGTGCGTCGGGTATCTGCTCTCATACTCCTTCAATTGTTGAGAGGCATATGCTATTACTTTTCCGTGCTGCATCAGTACACATCCTAATCCTTTAAGCGATTCGTCACTGTATATCACAAACTCTCCCTTTCCATTGGGAAGAGCGAGCACTGGTGCTGACACCAGCCTCCTTTTCAGCTCTTGAAAACTCTCCTCACATTTCTCTGTCCATACAAACTTTTCAGTCTTCCGGGTAAGTCTAGTTAGGGGACCAGCTATCTTAGCAAAGTCTTGCACGAATCTTCAGTAATATCCTGCTAAACCCACAAAACTCCTAACCTCTGTTGGGGTAGTTGGTCTTTCCCAATTGGATACCGCTTCTATTTTGGCAGGGTCAACTAAAACTCCTTTGCTACTCACCACATGTCCTAAAAACTAAACTTCTCTCAACCAAAACTTGCACTTCGAGAACTTGGCATATAATTTCTCATTCCTCAAGATTTCTAAGACTATCCTCAAATATTCTGCATCTTCTTGCTCTGTTCTTGAGTAGATCAGATTATCATCTATAAAAACTATCAAACATATATCCAGGTACTTTTTGAACACTCTGTTCATCAAATCCATAAAGGCTGCGGGTGCATTTGTTAACCCAAACGACATGACTAAGAACTCATAGTGCCCATACCTAGTGTGAAAAGCAGTCTTCGGTATATCTTCCGGTTTGATTTTCAACTTGTGATATCCTGTTCTCAAATCTATTTTGGAAAAATTTACAGCTCCCTTTAGTTGGTCGAATAGGTCATCAATCTTGGGGAGAGGGTACTTATTCTTGATAGTCAGCTTGTTCAGCTCTCGATAGTCTATGCATAATCTCATTCTGCCGTCCTTTTTCTTTACAAATAGTACCGGCGCTCCCCATGGCAACACACTAGGTCTTATCATTCCATTATCTAATAACTCTTGCAGTTGCGAAGCTAGTTCCTTCATCTCAACTAGGGCTAGCCTATATGGGGCCTTGGATACTGGTGTCGTTCCTGGTGCTAATTCTATAGCAAATTCTATTTCCCTGTCAGGTGGCAACCCTAGTAAGTTCTCTGGGAATACATCATCGAATTCGTTTAATACGGGCATGTCCTGTATATTAGGGACCTTCTTCTTGGTATCTATCACATAAGCCAAATAGGCCTCGTTTCCCTTCCTTAACAATCTTTTTGCTTGTAGCATGGTTAGAAATTTCTGGTTCTGTCGTTGACCTTTAAACACTACTTCTTTTTCATTTTGTACTCTTATCTTTACCCTCTTCCGTTCACAATCTATTTGCGCTCCGTTACTGGATAACCAATCCATTCCTAAGATTACATCAAATTCTCCTAACGTAAATGGGATTAGGTCAACCTCGAAGACCTTCCCTTCTAATTTCAACTTGCACTTAGGGTGTACATGATTTACAGAAATTATTTCTTTGTTTTCTATTTCCACTTGTAATATCTCACGTAGGGGTATGGAATTAAGTTTTAACTTTTTAGCAAAATCTTGAGATATAAATGACTTGGTTTCTCCAGAATCAAATAGGATATTTACATGTTCATAATTTAACAAAAGGGTACCTGCTATCACGTCAGTGTTTCGAACAGCATCCTGAACAGTTATGTTGAAGGTCCTAGCAGCTGGGGGTCGGTTGGATGCAGCTCTGCTCATACATGAGACTGGGGGCTTCATTATCGGGCAATCCTTCCTCATATGTCCTACTTTCTCACATTGGAAACATGTCTTGCTATATTGGGAACAGTTGTTGGCAAGGTGTCTGGGTTGGTCGTACCTGTAACATTTCAGAGGGGCTCTTGCCTGGGTGCACATCCCAAGGTGTCTTTTTCCGTATGTCTGACATTTTGGTATTGGGGCACGTGGTTGGCTATAAAATGTTGCTCTAGATTGTCCGCCGCCCTGGCCGACACTCTCGCTTGGGGCCTTTCTGAATCCGGGGCCTCACTCAGGTTGGGACACCACTCCCCTAACGAACCTGCTTGGAAGGCTCCTGTTCCCGGTTCCTATTCATTGGCTTCCTATCTTCCTTTTCCTGCTTTCCTTTTCCTTCACACTCTGCTCACTACCAGCTTCAACAATCGAGGCTTTCTGTACTAAGGTGGCATAGTCTGTCAGCTCTAACACTGCCACTCGGTTTTGGATCCATTGTTTCAGACCAAGCTGAAACCTTCGCGCTTTCTTTTCTTCGGTATTCACAAATCTCGACAACTCAGTAAACATGGCCTCATATTCTGCCACAGTCATCTTATCCTGTTTCATCTCCAGAAACTTAATCTCCATCTGGGTTTCCATAAACCTAGGGAAGTACTTATCTAAGAACAGTCGAGTAAATCTATCCCATGGGATCACAGCATCAGTCTCTAGGTTTCGTTTGGACTCCCACCAGTAGTTAGCTTCTCCTTTCAGCATGTAAGAAGTGAAAATGGTCTTGTGTCATTCCTCAACACCTAGTATCTCGAAGGACTTTTCTATCTCTTTGAGCCAGGCCCGTGCTTCAACGGGGTCGGCAGGTCCTAGAAACTCTGGGGGTTTGAGAGATGTTAAGGCCCTAAAAGCAGTGGCTGCAGTCTGTTGGGTAGCATGTGGCTGTGGTGGAATAGGCTGTTGGTTTAGATTTGCTCTTAATAGCTCCATAAATTCAGTCATGGGGTTCCCTCCCTGATTGGTATCCTCGGCCTCTTCTTCTACATATTCTTCTTCATCGTATTTATTATAGTCTAGGTCCTCTTCAGTTTCTTCATTTACTACAGGGTCAGGTTTATTCCATTGTTGGTTAACTGATTCTGCGGGCTGTGCTCTGGTTCCTCTTCTACGGGGTGGCATTGTTCTGATAATGAAGATTTGTCAACATAGTTGTAATTATAACAGTTGGATTAATTTATTCATGTGTAAGCATGTCATTTATTATCCAGCATGTTTTTTATAAAGTGCAATAATATGGACATCAATTTCTTGATAACTGCTTAGATATATATTTTATAAGGTCACCCACTTATATATTGGGGAACAAAACAACTAGTTGAGTTCATACATGCCTGATTATAATACATCACTACTTGTCCTGAATACTAAAATGTAAATACATAAGTCGTGTACCCTGAAGGGCTAGGAACGCTATTTACTACTAGCTATTCTATCAAAATTGGTGACAAGTCACCCGGCCTTCTTCAAGGTCCATCTCTAGCCACTAGTCCCTCAGTCACTGTCACTGCGCGTGAGGTCACGCACCCTCCTCATCGCTCCTTCCAACATCAGCTCTGCATCAACTACCGGGATGTATCCTCCAATCGTTGTCATCCTCATCTGAACCCGGGTACGAAGCTTGATCTCATCAATCTCTCTACGGGCTAGGGCTGGGGAAGCAGCTCTGAAATCCCCTGGGTATCCTAGTATGATGGCTCTCTCAGCTGTCAATGACTGGCGTAACTCCGCAATACGAGCAGATGCCGCAGTAATCTCAGCGTTAAGCTGAGCCACCATCCAGTCGTGTACAGCTACATGTATGGTCGCTGGGGGTGGTAGAGGTGAGTCTGGGTCACTAGAGGATATGTCGTAAGCCTCGTAGACCTGTACATATATCCCATCCTCGTCATCATCATCAGTGTAGGGCATAGGGCTCTGAATCCCTGGGGGTGGGGTAGGAGAGCGAATAGTCGGGTGAGGGTACATCTCTACATCCCTCCAGCCTACGCCATCTCCCTGGGTCATCTCAACGTCATTAGCTATGGGGACAGGAAGGTCAGTCTCCTCCTCTGGGACATCCTCAGTAGGGTCATCATCTGAATCATCAATAGGTGGGTTCTCTGGCTCGGGAGTAGGGTCACGCCCAGGAATCATAACATCCTCAATAGGGTCAACCTCCCTCATAGGCTCCACTGGTACCTGACACATTAGGCAAGGTGTTACTAACTTAGAGTCGAAATTCCCTTGAGGGTTAAACTATTAAGACTACCCGTGTAGCCCGACGACGAACTCGACTTGAGCTCTAATTGATAATTTTATTATTCTTATGTCTACGTATTTTATATCCTATCGTTTCCAAGATTTGATAACCTAAGGCTCTGATACCATTTCTGTGGCACCCCAAAATCCGGGGTCAGGAATCTCGGAGGCCACGCCATCTAAACTACTACAACCACACAACTCACACTACAATATATAAATACTCACACTTTACGACCCCACACTTATCACACACACACTTATAGGTTATTGTCTTGGAAACGAACCATTCATAACTAGAGTAATTCAACCATCAAGTGATAATTATTACAACCCAAAAGTGATTAAGTCTTACCGGGGAGTAACCTTTAAGTAAGGCTAGTCCGTCGGAAAAATATACGTTTCTTGTTTATTACCTTACATAAGTCATACTTATAAATAAGCCGAACTAAAAACAACTGAAAACTAATCCAGCTTATTCGGACTACCTGTGGTACAGAACCAAACAATCTACGGAACAACTGGCCATTTCCTACCCATTTCCTGGCTGTGGTTCTCATGGCAGACATCTTGATTCACTCTTGTGTTGTGTCAATTTAAGAAAATAAGTGTGAGCTATAATGCCCAGCATAATAATGTACAGTATGCAAATGACTGTATGATAACTTACGTAAAATGTCATATATGATAGTTATGTTTTATTCAAAATTAGTTTTCCTTGGTGATACACACCTTCTTATAAAAATAATTCTTTAATGGATTTTATTAATCTGAGAATACCTTAAAAGTAAACCCAGCACCTAGGCTTGGGTTACGGTATTGCATCACAATTTCAATTGGAAGAATTAGGACATTTGTTGGAGCCACCGCATACGATGATCAGTCGTACTGCGATAAAAATAACCTTTTCTACTAATAGAAGGACGACACCTTCATATCCCGGTTATCACCCTTGCCGCATACGGGCTATGTGTCCTCATTTCGGGTATACACACACTTCGCAGGTCCGTATGTACATATTGTACCGTCTCCTAAGGTACTAGTAGTCCATCCAATACACGAAGTACTTGGATCCTACCCCTCCCTTGTCTTTTGGAGATCCTATCATACCTCGAGAACTCGAACCACATCGAAGTTCCCCCAAGCGTTTTGCTTGTTAATAGGCATAGCTTTACTTTATATATATATATATGTACTTCCGAAAGTTTTCGGAGGAAGTACTAAGGATGTGAGTTGACCGTTGTCAACAGATAATTAAATAAGGGGAAAAGTTTCAAAATATTCAAAATATTAAATAAGTCGGGATAATATTCTCCGACGATCTGAAATTATTCGAACGATTTTCGAAATTAGAAAGTAATTTAAATCCGGTTCTATAATTTTTAAATCATAACTAAACCCTTTAATAAATAATAATTAATTAAATGATAATCAATAAATAATTAAACCTCGAATGAGTTTATTCTTGCAAAAGTATATTTAAAATAATATTTTTCTAAAATTGACAAATCATTATTTTCACTTGAAATTTTTATGGAAGTTAGGAAACTCAATATATTACTCTCTGTAAAAAGTTCATGATTTATGAACACTTTTAAGTCGATCCTTGATATTTTCAAAGTTCGTAATTCGTAACAGTTTTTGTTGCGTAAATCACTTTTAGTAAAACGGCCATAACTTTTGATCAATAAATTGGAATCAAGCGATTCAAGCGCCTAAACGATCCTTATAACATTTTCTATCATAATCAAGGGTTACATTTCAAGAAACTATAGTTTATATCTTCGGGACTTTCTGCAGAAACTTAAAGTTACGATTTGTTTGTTTTAACGGAATTACGTTTACGATCGGTGTTTCGTTTACGCCCTAACTTTTAACACAACCACCAACAATCATCATCTCATCATCAACACACAAACTCCTCTCAGGAACATCATGTTCTTGAGGCAACAACAATCAACTTTACATCTACTTAACTAAACATCAAGATTTCAACAACACTACTTCTAAAATTAGGTTTACAACTACATACTAAATGGATCTTGAAAATGAATCTTAAATAAAGTTGGGCCAAAGATTTTTACCTTTCTTAAAATCTTGAGATGTGTTCTTGAGGATGGTGGAGTCTTGGAAGTGCTTGGTATGATTTTTGGAACCTAAAACCACCATTGAAATCAAGAAACCAAAAAAGATTTACTATTCATACTATTCACTAGTAACTTTCTTGATTTTATTTCACCAATCAAACCTTGATAAAAAGAGATGAAAGAATTTTCTTACCTTAGTTTGGTTGTTAGGAAGCTTAAGAATTCATGGGATGATTTTATCATGGCTAGATTTTCAGATTTTGATTTTGAATTCCTCCCTTTGATGAAGAAGGCCGAATGGAAGAATGAAGGGAAGGGGGGTTTATGCTTGCTTCCTTTGGTTGCTTCTAGGAAATGGGATGGGCGATATCTTTTTATTGATTGATATTCTTCCTAGTATAGAATCCTAGGTTTATTCCTTGTTGCCAAATCCATGGACATATCTTAAGTAGCTTGCTAGCTTACAAGCTAAACTACATGTGCTAGCTTCCTTAGCACACTATTTGACTAGCTTGCTTGATCATCCTAAGTTTAGCTCACTATTTGATAAAGTAACCATGGTTACTTTCTTACCATGGTTAGTTAGTGCGTTACGTTTATTTAATCATTTACGCGTTCGCTCGGTTGCTTAAGCGTTTTCGTAATAATTACTCGTAAATTGTTTGTGACGTAATTCCTTTCGTATTTATTCCTTATATTTTGAATTATCATACTTGAATATAAATCCATAGGGTTTTAATCTTGTAATTATATTTTGATTCCCGTAGAGGATGAGTCATAAATACGGTCGTTTTTCAAAGTTTGTTTTCTTCGAAAACTAATAGCGTTTACATACACTCATTTGGTACGTATAATCATAATATCAACTCCGAAACTCATTTTCTCATGCACTACATAGTGTGGGCTCAAAAGTTTTCCCGTCCGTCAGGGTTACTATTCATTAAACGTTTTACAAGGTCTCAAAAATTCGAGTTATTACATAAAGCCACATAACAGACGTTTATAATACACTTAATATATGTTTGTGCCTGTAACAACAGCCACAAAAAAGTTTTTTGTTTTAAAACCAATTATCCAGTATTCTCAGCTGCCCATGCCAATGACATATATATTATCTGGCTCCACCACAAAATACAAAAAGCCAATTTACATCTCAATCCCAAAAATATAAATTTCATATACATCTCTATCCGAAAAAAAAATATTAACTCGGGAACATGGAGTAGTACTCAATTCCCAAAAACTGACATTATATAATGATCTCAATACGAAAGTGCGATCTTTCATGATAACTTAAAATCCTTAACTTTGATATTAATACAAACTAAATTAACAACTCTCTATCATACATACCAATCCTATAAATATTCATTCGTAAAATAATCTTGCCAAAGGTCTCGAATCTCATCAATTTATTGCCGAGTATATGATTCCATCCTTTCAATACCCAGTAATAATATAAAAATCCACATTAGTTAATTTTTTTCTTCCAATCGTTGTAATATAGAAATCCACTTTAGTTAATTTTTTGTTCCAGTCGTGTCCCGTGGTGCTTCAAATATTTGATATGGTTTTCAAAATACCTTAGCCTAATTAGTCTCCCCTGTCTTATGATATCGTGAGATTACAATATAGATAAATTACTGAGAATACTTAAGTCACCTGTTTGACATGAGGCCACAATATAGATGTTAATAATAGGGGGGGAATCTAAGCATCAAGTGATAGGATTATGATCAAGGGGGAGCAAAAAAATTATGATCAAGAGGCAGGATTATAGTGAGTGTAACTGTGTAAAATATTTTTTCCACACTGCCACCAAGGCATTAAAGGCAAGGTGGATGGTTAATAGTTCAAGGTATATTATGTTCAAGTATGAAGATGAGCCCAATATTTAATTAATTTGATATTCTTGAGTGGGTCTAATAATGATATCACTAGATTATTTGGTCATAATTAATGCTTACAAAGTTGCTACTATATCTTCTTCTGATACTCATACATCCTATTGAAAATATTTCTATTATTAATGTGGGAACTTAAAGTCAAGGTTTCAGTGAACCAGGTCCCTGAGAGAAGCTGTTTCTCAGAAGGGCACTGTTATAGAGAACTATTATATAAAATCTTATAATCCCGGGCCAAACTTAAGTCTTTTATTAACAAGGTGCAAGTTGTCCAGAAATACAGGGAAAATGATTCTTGAATTTTTCAACAAACCTCGCCGTAGGAATGAAGATAATAGTAGCAGCACTACTATAAATACCCTAAAAATAGCGGAATAACTACACTAACGTTGTAAACAAGGAGGTTATTTCTTGTCATTTTCCTTTATGATCAAGAGTGCTCAATTTTTTCTATCAAATTTTCCTTAATGAAGAATGCTAATGCTCAGTGAGACCAACAAGCTGAAGATACATGTAAACACATTAACAATATATATTTTGCTTACCATCAGCCTCAGAGTTCAAATATAACTCATTGAATAGGAAAATAAACATATTGTATAAATAAGTCACCTTCATTTAGGAGTTTCTTTTGCCTTCCTAAACTTTTCCTCTTGTTCTTTTATGATATAGTTGTACTTCCCACATGGATCTTCGCCTTCAAACAGCTTAACAACTGTCTGTGACTTAAAATCCTTCCATATTTTTCCCAACCCTCTTTATTATTCGATTTTTATGTTCATCGTCTTTTATATTTCACTCTCCGTGTCGTATATAGTATTAAGAGATGCACTTGTTATTAAAAAAAATATATACAAGCAGATATAAAATCAGAGAGAAGAATAAAATACAAATTAACAAGGATTGGAAGTAAAAAAATTACAAGCTTAGGCACATGCTAAGTCTTTTTAAACCATCAAAATCATCTGGATAGATATATTTTCTAGTTCTCATGCTGTTTATAGATTTCAGTGTATTCTGTGGGTATATAAGGATTTGATAACTAATATTAGGGCTGTTGGACAGCCTGCCTTACTTGTGAATTATGGGAAACTAACAAATCAAATTAAGGATAATCTTCTACTTATTTAAAACCTTAATTATTACACAAGATTAAATATATTTATCTAGACTGATCAGGATTACATTAATCTCTCCTTAAACAAAGCTTGGGAAACTAAACAAGACACACACACATGAAAAAGTAAAGTTACTTGTTCTAAGTTTCATATAGTCAGAGAATATACAGATAGTATAAATAGTACTTTAAGGAAGCTACTTATCTTTTGTTTATGACCGTGTGTGTAATGTATTACTGTGAGTGGTGGCATATCAGGAGGCCACATAAATATCGAAATAATCAGAGAGAATACTGAAAAGAGAATTACCATCAGGTTTGACTACTAAATACTCTAATGAACATAGATGACAGGAGAGATCAGACTATAAACAATATTATAAGTCACATTCCATTAGCTAAACCACACATGCATTTACCACACCCTACAGTCCATCAATTCTCCAGAAAAGAGAATGAATATCAACCATTTAGATGCTCAGAGCTTATAGAACAGGACAACTAATACTTTCATATTTTAAGTTCTTGTTATATTCCCTGTTGTTTTTAAATTTCTCTATTTTTTATTGTTAATCCCTATTCCATTTTTAACTCCAGCGTTTATTAGCTTGTAATTTTCCAGAGTCATTTTTGATATTGATATGCCAAAATGATGGAAGCATTGGCTTAGTGCTCAAACTAGAAATAGGTCACACTAGAGGAGATATATTTCATAAAAAATAACTAAGAGTAATGCAGCTAAGCCCTACGGAATGGCGCTATAGAAGTCTACAGATAACAAGGTAAAACCGGGTAATTCAGAAAGTCCTGGATTACCAAAGGATTGACAAGAAAGTCAATAATTAAGTTTCAAAAGAGTACAGGTAGTAGGAAATTAGTAGAAAAAAATTTGTAAAATCTACAGGTCTTTATTTTTTAATGATTTATTTTTAATCCTTCGACAAACGTAGTATGTTACAACAACAAGTTCGAAAGTATAGTACACATAACACACACTGACCAAAGAAAGAAGACTAAATTATTTGGTAATTAAGAACATGACACCAGCACCACAACTCATTGTTGCAGAATGCTTAGATGATTCTGTGGTTCTCATTAAAGGTGAGACAAAACTAATTTAAATATTAATACCTTAAAGGTGTTAGTACTTTAAATATATACCCCAAACTTACTGAGGTACTAGTGATAAATCTATGTATGGTCACAATGGAAGAGATGTATACTCTGCTGTTAAACTCGATGATAACTCCGGTGAGCGGGCGGCTCCGTCCAACGCCGTTCCTGGACCTTCTGGGTATAAGTGAGGTGTAGCTGCTGGTTGGGCGCCTGCAAAACAACACCGGAAGGGGGGTTTGGCTCCCACGACGCCTCCGGTGTAAGAATAAGAACATGGTTTTGGAGAAGATGAAGATGTATGTATGTGAATAGAGAGGCTGTTGTGTATGTGTATGGATATGAGAGAGTGAGTATGAAAGAGTGTGAATATTTTTCTAACCCCCAAACCCTTTAGCCTTGGGGGTATATATAGCCCAAGGGTAGGGTTTAGGGGTTGTTACCTCTAAATCAGGGCCGTTGGATCTTGGGAGCAGAGGATGCCTAGCTTGGGTGGATTGCTTATACGTGTCCAGGGGGACCACCTCCAGAGTGTCCTAACGGCCTTCTGACACGCGCCGTGCTTGTCTGGTGTATTTGTTGTTGATAGCTGTCATAGTCACGTGCCCACGTACCCTTCCTTGGCGGGTTGTGGGATGTGCATGTGTTTGTTGGGACCTCCCAAATGGTGGTCTTAGCCCGGATCCGGATCCGGGTATGCAGGTGGATCCGAATCCGGGTCGTAGGATAGACCCGGGCCTGGTCTCTCCATTTGATTGTTCTGGGAGAGGGGGGTCCTGATCCATCGATCGAGCCTGGTATACCTTAGATCCAGGTTGATTCATAGTCGGGTCTCTTATACCCTATCATTTGCCCCCCACTCCCTTATGCGGATTTTCTGTATGAGGGAGTAGAATTAAATAGTTGCTTTAGGAGAAAAATTTCTGCTCCTGGTTGCCCCCCAATCCGGATCTGGTGTGGTAGATGCCAATCCGGATTAAGGTAGAATAGTTGCTTAAGAAAAATTTCTACTCCTGGTTGCCCCCCAATCCGGATCTGGTGTGGTAGATGCCAATCCGGATTAAGGTATAATAGTTGCTTAAGAAAAAATTCTGCTCCCGGTTGCCCCCGAATCCGGATCTGGTGTGGTAGATGCCAATCCGAATTAAGGTAGAGTAGTTGATTCGGAAAAATTTCTGCTCCAGGTTGCCCCCTAATCCGGGTCTGGAGTAGTAGATATCAGTCCGGATTAGGGTAGAATAGTTGCTTCAGAAAAATTTCTGCTCCTGGTTGCCCCCCAATCCGGGTCTGGTTTTGTAGATGCCAGTCCGGATTAAGGTAGAATAGTTGCTTCAGAAAAATTTCTGCTCCTGGTTGCCCCCCAATCCGGATCTGGTGTAGTAGGTGCCAATCCGGATTAAGGTAGAATAGTTGCTTCAGAAAAAATTCTGCTCCTGGTTGCCCCCCAATCTGGGTCTGCTGTTGTAGATGCCAGTCCGGATTAAGGTAGAATAGTTGCTTCAGAAAAATTTCTGCTCTTGGTTGCCCCCCAATCCGGATCTGGTGTAGTAGGTGCTAATCCGGATTAAGGTAGAATAGTTGCTTCAGAAAAATTTATGCTCCTGGTTGCCTCTCAATCCGGATCTGGTGTAGTAGGGAGATATCCGGATTGGCCTTGGGTAATTTTTTCTTTCACATCTGTATCTGGATGACAAGGATCCGGATTAGGGATCTTGATCCGGGTAGTGGGCTATGGAATTTGAAAAGTCGTGGAGTTTTAAGGTCTTTCAGTTTTTTCCCACCCACAAATTTAAAATTTTGGGCAGTTATTTCCTAAAAACTCGGCCCATAATCATTATGGGTTTAATTTGCATTTATGTGTGTGTAATTACACACATATATATATATATATATTTTTCTCCTTTTTTTTGTAACCGATTCTGGGGCCAGTAGGATCCTGCCACGTGGCAGGGGTAGTTGTCCTTTCCTGGGCCTATAAAAGCTGAAACCCCCTCTTTATTTCTTTTTTATCTTCCACAAGAAACTGAATAGTCACTTATTTTTTTCTCTTTTGTTCTCAAAACTTTTTGAAGGGCTGCATCTTTGCTGGATTTCTCCGCCGCCGTGCCACCGTTCTTCTCTGTTTGCTTGCGATTTGTGAGTTCTCTTCTTCCCTTCTTTAGTTACTTTTCTCTATTCCTCTCACATTTTCTTTAAAATGATGCGTGCTTCGAGTTTTATTCTCCATCCGCGAATTGACAATTCAAATCGGCCTTTTTAGTTATATTTTGTGGTTTGTGGTTTTGTTTTATGGTTCATTTTGCTTGGATCTATAGGTGTTTGGCTTTTTTGTGATGTTTTTGCTCGAAAAATTGGTTTTTGGGTTCAATTTTTCTGGGTTTTTCGGGGTTGTTCTTCGTGTTCTTCGTATAAAATAGTTGTGTATATGCAAAAGTGTTTGTGTTTTGCTCTTTGATTCTCAAAAGAACTGTTTGTGGGTTAGGGTTTTTGCTTTGGACCTGGGTAGGGGGGATCCGATCCGGATCCGGTTGAGTATATTTGGGTAGAATTGCATGCTTTAGGATTGGTAATCTGTTTCTTGTTTCTATGGATCCGGGTTTGGGTGTTTACCATGGGGATCCGGGTACAAGGGGGGTGTTTTAAGCTTTTGGCTGTTAGGGATCCGGATCTAGGCATTTGCCGTCAAGATCCTGGTACATGGTTGTTTTTTTTTTGTTTTTTGGTTGTTATAGACCAGGGTCTTGGTATCTGTTATCAAGATTCAGGTCCGTGGTGGTTTTGCTTTTTGGAATGTAGTTAACATGATCCGGATCGTTGATGTTTTTCCGGGTTGGACTTGCATTAGGGGTCCGGATCATTAGGTTATGGTAAAATTAACATAACGTACCTGATCCGGACCGCATAGCAAAACAAATAAAATATGTAGGGCCTAGGCTAACTGACCTTCATTTTAATAGGTATATGGTCCGGACCAATGAGCGAGCTAGGAAAGTATATAACTGCTACCCCAACTTTTCCGACGAAGAGAGCGACCCAGATTCATCTGGGAGGGAACAGATCCAGGGCGAGATAGTGAAGAAAGGGTCCGGATCTGTGGGGATAATCACGAGCTTCCGGTTCAAGAGGCTTCCAGAGAATTCGATTATCTTCACACCAGAGGGTCGTTGGTCCGATATTAAGTATCATTTGGTCAGGAAGCCACCCGGGTTCGAAGACAACATTTATTATGCCCGGATCAGATACGAGAGGCACGAGGATGAGCACCAGGGTGTGTACGACCAAGGTGCTTTGGAGGCAGCTTTTGCTTCATTTGGGATCAGCCGGGATCATTACCAGCTTAAGGATTTCTTAGCTGAAGCCGACCCGGATGACATGGACAAGGCAATCCGGGCTGCCTTTCAGCTAACCCCTGATATCGCTTGGAGGTGGCCCGAGCCCCATGAGAGGATTTTCCATAGCCCTTTGGACGGTTTCGTCCCGGTCTGGCTGGAGCACCTAAGATCCGGGTGGGGTCCTCGCTGCCACATGTTCATCAAGCACTTGTGCAAGTACGTTTACAGGATATCCCTAATGCAAATAACTCCAAACGGAATTAATTCTATGACCTGGTTCATAGCTTGCTGCAACAAGGCCGGGCTCCTGCCCACCTTCAAGTTGTTCCACCAGATTTTTTATCTCTCTAGATCAAGCCAGAAACCGTTTTATGAGCTCAGGTTCCGGGCAGCAGAGTGCGGCTTTGGTCCGGGTAGGTCCAAAACGGTTATGCACCAGACCTCGTTGAAACACTGGAACGGGGAGATTTTGATGTTGAAGGGCTTCGACCTGGAGTTTCTCCCATATTTTACAACCGGGGAAGTTAAGACAAAGTTCAACCCGGAGATCTTAGAGGGGGAGGCTGTAACACCCCCAAATCCGGGGTCGGGGATCCGGGTTGTCACGAGTTCTATTTCCCTTAAAAACACCCAATCTTAATAATTAATCAACTACTCTGTACTGTGACCCCACAATAAACACACACACCACACGTTATAGTCTCAGAGATGAACATCCAAAAAAATAATCACAAGTCATTTTATTCCACAATTATCTGCCAATACACCTTAAAAGGTTTTCTGAATAAATTTACATTTTCTTTGCCATTATTACAATTCATAAATATACATAAATCCGGTACATCAAAAGTTGAAGCCTAGCCTATTGGTAGTTCCTACCTCAGCTACAGCGACATCAATGCCCATAGGAAGCTGCGGAACGTTTCCTATCCGCTCGCGAATTGGGAGCTTGGTCATGTTCATCTTGTCTATCTGATGTTGTGTGATGGAAGAAGAAAGCAAGGGTGAGCAACAAGCCCACCAAAATAATATGTGTATAATGATTAACAATATATGAGCCTTCTCATAGTACTCATGAAAGTCTTGGTCAAAGGAAATGAACCAAGTTGATATTTTAATGCGATGAAGTCGCAAAATATTTAGTATATATACATATATACTTTTCAAAATATTAGAAGTCCTCTTCCATGCATAATATACACAAAGTCCCAGTGTATAACTGTATAAAAAAATATCGTTGCAAAGTGATCTCATATATCTAACCTTGTCTCAACGTTTTTCTGAAAATCTTTGTCATTCATAAGACAATTATTAATTATATATAAGTTTAAAAGATGAAGTTACAAGATACCCCAATATACTTATATCTTTCCCAAATACTACTTGAACTACCACCATTCAAGTTATAATCAGTTTCAAAAGTTCATCACATAGATGAGACTACAAGACAAGATTTGAATAGATTCAATCTTTGAATATCATTATAAATAATGAAGTTACGAGATACTTCATTAAGTCCCGACATATATATACCTATATATATATATACATTTCCTGAAAACCTCTGTCATGTAAAGTATGAACAGAATTGCAATATCCAATAAATTTGGAAAGGAAAGAATTTTGGCATAAACCTGATATCTTGCTGATCTGGAAAAGATACCAATAAGTAACCTTTTCTACTAGTAGATGGACGAATTCCCCACTGGTCATCACCCTGGTCGCAATAGGACCTTATGCTGGACTGCCACTCAGCCACTTATGCATTTGATGGACTCCCATTGAGCCACTTACACTATCATGGACGCCCACTGAGCCCATGTTGCTTATGCCGACTCGATAGATGGACTTACTTCCCGAACGTTGGGTAAGTAATCAATTCATTTACCAAAACTGCAACCTTGTTGTGAATATAAAATACACCATAGAGCCGGATCCCTCAGGTTTTGAGCGAGTATTTAAATCCCCCTTTTTTTTAAAAGGAAGATCTTAAATATAAAAATGAGTTTTGGGATCCGCTCTAACTTTTAAAAATCATTTTGAAGACTCGAAAACATTTTAAAGAGTGTTTGGAGTAATGCTGATTTAATGAAGTAAATCAGTCCCAATATATTTAGAAAATGTCTGAATATTATTATTTAAATAATATTCTCATAAAGATAATCCTTATAAAAATAATTGAAGTAGAAGTTGTAAGACTTATACTTGAAATGAGTATTAAATAACCAAAGATATACTTATACGAAAGTACTATCTTTATTTGAATAATCAAAGATAAGTTTGATTATCGACACCTTATTCTTTAATAAAATAAAGAATATATTTCAACAAATAATCGGAATCATAGATCCTCAAATGAATATTTAAATAATATTCATTAAATAATATAAACTGAGTCATAAGCCCTCGAATGAATATTCAAATAATATTCAATAATAAAATAAAGTTATCGAATAAACCTTATTCGATTAATAGTTTTGAAAACTATAACCATATATATATATATAAATATATATATATATATACATATATACAAAATCTACTCGGGATCCTCGACTCCCGGTTTTAGAAAATGTTTTCACCTTTGGGTCCCTATACTAAGGGTATATGCAAATTACCGCTATCCTCTAGCATAGGTATTATCAACTGAACCAACAGATATATATATGGCAAGAATACGAAACAGGCATGCATATATATACCATATCAGCATGCTTCAATATATCGCAAAATTTGCTAATTAACCAACATGCATCTATCACAGGATAATGCATATACATATATACATCACAACAACAGTAAAACGGGTAGAAAACTTGCCTGAGCGACTGGGGGTTACGAATGGCTCGGGACGAGTCTGGTAACCTATAAACAACAAGTAAGTTGGAATTAAACCAAAGTCACTTGTAAATCTATACTCTAACCAACTCAGACTCTAACGCTCGTTTTGCGCTTACTGATTCTCTTAAGTCACTCGAGTACCCTCGGCTCCACCATTTTTAATAAATTAACCATTACGAGTTTTAAAGTGATTCCTTCGCGAGTGTCTTACCAACTGCCTAACACTCTTACCATAATTGTTTCATACATTAATTAACCCTTTTTGGTCTTTAACCTATGTTTCAAAGTAAGGCGAGGGGAAATGTTTCGTTCGCGAAATACCGTTACTTGAAACGGTCGTTTCTCCTAAACCGTGCATCGGAATCGAACGAACTACATATCAAAACGAAGCTCGTAACACGAGCTATCTAGAAATGGAAATGGTCATAATCTAGAAGGGGGTTATCGGGTCCTAATGTTATGCACAAAAACAGTCTAAAGAAAACCGGACGTTTTGACGGCTATGTTTACGTGATTTCCCAAATTTAAACCATTCAAAACCAACCACAATTCAACCCCAAATCAATCATACAACCAACATCCCTCCAAACCACATCATAACAGCCCCAACAAATCCACATTAACCATTTATACTTATTCCCCACATGAACTAAAAGCTTTACTTAGGTTCTTTAACTAATTATCAAGATTTACAACTCCAACAATACCACAAAACCAACTAATCTCTACAACTCAACCAAACTTCAAACAATCAAGCATCATGCTTCACATATAATATATCAAACATATTCATTCCTAATTACTCAAAACTAAAGCTAGGGTTTGTAGTTTATACCTTCCTTGGAGAGTGGAGAATCAAGAGAATGGCTTGGAATCACCCTTAAAGTCCTTATCCAAGCTTAATCTAAACAAAACTTCAAGAACACAAATTTTAGTTCTTGAAAAACACTATTCACCATCTTCTTCCATGATTTATAGAAAAAGATTGGCTTGGAATTAGAAGCTTAAACTTATAGGAAGTATGTAACTATCCATGGGGAAGCTTAGATAATTACCTTGCTAAATAGTAAGTGGTGGAGCTTGGATCTTCAATTTTTAAGAAAAGAAGCCGAGAGAATGAAGAAGAAAGAGAGATTTTTTTGTGTTTTGATGAAAATGATTTGCTTGGCTTGGTTGATTTGGTTTTGTTTTTGTTTTAGTTAATTACCTAATTAACCTTGGACTTTGTGTGGTTCTCATTCAACCACACCTCCTTCCTTCCCATGTCATGCTTGTGTCATCCTCATGATGTCATCCTCCCCTCCTTGTCCTCTTCTCATTGGTTGGGTGACATCATCCTCTCTAATCCCTTTGATTAACTTCCTAATTGTTTGCCTAATGACCGCTGATCTGTTATACGGTTCGCTTAACTTTCGTTTTCGTTTATCGTTTGAGGGTTCATACCCGGGATCTTATTACTTAGGTTCCCTTAACCTTTCTCAATATATTATATTCCTTTTTATGATCCTCTATTATAATCCTTTAATTTAAATCCTTTTATCCTGTTACCTTATACTCAATTCTTTCCGTATCTATTGGATTTCCGGTAAAAATCAAAGTGTTCGGAATTGGATTCTGACGATCTTTGCATACACTTATATACCATATAGAGTACTAATAAAATCTCAGAATATCCATATCAGAACCCCTACATAGTGTGGCATGAAAAGTTTTCTCATTCAGCAAAAACACTATTCATAAGGGTTTCAAAAATTTCCAAAAATTGGGGTTATTACAGTCTCCCCTCCTTAAAAGGATTCTGTCCCGGAATCAGATAGAAAATGAATAGGGATACCCTCTTAGCATTGCACTTTCTAACTCTCAAGTAAATTTTCCCACATTGTGGTCCTACCACCAAACTCTGCCTAGTTTGATAATCCTTCTCCTAAGCACTTGTTCCTTTTCACTCTATAACCCTTCGTGGTCACTTCATATAGGTTACGTCGGGTTGCATGTTCATGTGCTCATATGCCCCTATTTGTCTGGCATCCGAATTACACTTCCTTAAGATTGATACGCGAAACACGCTATGACCTGCTACAGGTTCGGGGGTAGGGCTAGCTCATATGCTAACTTCCCAAAACGTCTTAATATATCCAAGGGTCCAACAAATTGTAGACTTAGCTTTCCTTTCTTTCCGAACCTCATCAATCCTTTCCAAGGGTTTCCAAGGGGATACCTATAACATTACTAGGCCCCCTATTTCATACTCTTTGTCCTTTTTGAGTCAAATCAGCATACCTCTTATGTCCATCTTGGGTTACTACCAGCCGTCCTCTGATTAGATCTATTATATCCCTGGTCCTTTGGACTACTGCGGGTCCGAGCATCTTGTGCTCTACAACTTCATCCTAACATAAGGGAGATCGACATTGTCTTCCCTCAAGGATCTCATAAGGCGATATCTCAATACTGACATATGATCTATTGTCGTAAGATAACTTAATCCGCGTTAAGTGATCATTCCAAATTCTTTCAAGTCTATTGCACAGACTCTCATCATAGCTTCTAACATTATAGCTTTTGCTTCTCAATACCCATTCTTTTCCAGTTCGTAATCGCTATCACCTTCCGTTCCTAATATTATATTGGTTATACCTTTGGCTCGTTAGCGTTCTATAACCTTTTAATAACCACGTCAACCTTAGTATCACGAATGTGTTTCCATTCCGAATACCACCAAAACTTTATTACTCCTTTTTCAGCTGTTTCTATTTTTGAAAGCTTAATCCTTCATATAGAAGTAAAGGAATTTGTTGAGAGATCACTATGATCATGAACACTTGTTATATCGCATAGTTAGTACAGAAGGTGGTCAGCCTTTAGTACTTGACAAGCAATTAAATAATAGATGGTATCCTACTAGACTTCTATCACACAGATAGATAGTCATTCGGCAATACCTCCCCTTCTGGAAGGGTTGTTCTTCTCAGTTTATATGAAATGAAAAGAAGAGAAAAGAACGAACTGAAGAGAATTGTATATATGAAAAAAATATACTGCCACAAAATATCTGGCTTGGAACCTACCTCTGAACTATAGAGGTTTGTCATAGGAGAACAAAACATATAAGTATTATAGCATCGTATTTCACATGCCTAAATATTTTTGCTATTCCGTCCATCATTCTATGGACCCATGCTCTTCCTCGAGCTTATACACAATCACCTTTGAAACTTCCTCGATATCGAAAATTGAATCTGGGATCTCATTCGAGACATCATCGTCACTAGAATTCTATGCTTGCACCGCAACCTTCCTCGTATAATAATACGACTCTCTTTTCATAAGAGGGAAATAAATATTCAATAGGTAGATACTCTACTTAATTAGTCTATCAATGATAACTTATACACTACCACGACCCGATTAGTGGTACTCAATCTCAACATCCATTCCAATACAACTCTCACGGTTGTAATCAGCTCATTACTCGCAGAATCATTGCTGCACTACTATGGTCCACCACTGACCTACTGTCATCATTCACTTTCCATGAAATCTTAATATCTAACCATACGGAGTCCATACATCTCGTATCTAATTCTCCTAAGGAGGTAACATGAACACCGTTCATGATTCATGAAGAACACTCCTGAACTTGACGTACTTTCATGACATGAAGTAGATAAAATTGCAGAAGAGTTTCAGTCAAAGCAACGATAGCAGGTTAATACCATTCTTAATCGTATGCCTTAAATAGAAGACTTAACTCAAAGGTTCGTTTAGTCCTTTTTGAAACATGGTCCTGGATTATTCTCAAGATAGTATCTTCTGATATAGATAGCCCGCTCATGGCGATTACACGAATTAAACCTTTACCAACTACTATTACGGTTGTGTATTGCACAGTCATCAGAAGGAATGTCAATCTTCCAAACTATAATACAACCTTCACAGCTTTAACCATCATCACTGCATTCCTCTGGCACGAGCGCCTATAATTATTCTCTTACCTTTAAAGTGTCGGCCACCTCTTTGGCCTTTCCTAATAGTAAAATTTCCTTACAATCAATGTCATTTTAACCACCTCCAAATAAATTCTCTACCTTATTTCAATCACTGCTTATGTGAAAATGTCTTCCTTAAAATCTGATGAGTAAGAAAAGAAATCACCATTTTTCCATAAGTTATTGCCTCAGTCTTTAGAGGTTAATCACTGTCATGGCTGACTCTCAATTATACTTAGAACATCTTTTATCTTAAGCCCTAATTGCCCTGAACAATTTCGACCATTACTGGTTCGATCCATACTTTCTCGTGGTTTAACATGCGCCCCACTTGGCAACATTATAATTACGTCATATTTCCTTTATCAACATTTCTATTCTTGAGAATTTTGAATATTACCTTTCTCCTTGTAAAACCTCTAAGGTTATCCTTGAATCGTTCCTCCTGTATTCCCTAGATACAGGGCATATCGAAATACCCTTTACTAATACTAGAACCATTGTCTATATGTTTCTGAAAAATTTCCCCACTGATACTTAAAGGTTGTTATTACCTTAATCCTTTCCAATTCATACTGTCAAGACTCATACTATCCCTATTAAGGGTGAAAGGCCAACCTTTATGCATTCCCCTAGGATTCATTTTAAGTTGCCGATGTTCTATCCTTAATTCCACCTTCAAAAAGGTCCATGCATCCTTCTATGGATAAATCAAGTCATATATCCTTGATAGATTATCTTATTCAATCATTCCCGCCTCGATAGTCTATACCAATTTCACAATAGCATCCTTATTCAAACTGAGGTCAACCCATATGGCCTTCAAAAGATAACAATGTTTACCCGCTTTTCTTTCCTAATTTGGTAATGACAACAGGGATGTTCTGGAAGATATTGGTCATGTTCAACGTGAACTTTTTCTTAATAATTTCTCATTTACTTTTGTTGTTTATCTCAACAGTCATCTCAATGTTGGGATATCTTTTATACCTGGCGTCTCCCTTTCTGGGCATCAAGCCACCGGTCTTACACTTCATATTCTTGAAGGTCACTTCCTTCATCCCATTTTCCTAATTTCTTACTTCCTTGTCTCCTCAGTCTATCCGCGTCTCATTATTTATCCTTCGAATTACCTCAAGGTTTCCTCGAATCCTCCCAACTTACAGGGGATAAAATATATGTATCTCATATGCCTTCAACCAGCAATTTTAACTTATGGTGAATCAACCTCATCCTGACGATTACATACTTTTCTATTTCTATTGTTACGAGTCTTTAGGGTTTCCTCATACCCAATTCCTTTATCATTCCTCAAACTCTATTGCCTTTATATTCCTTTCCACTTCAGTTTCTTTTTATTTTCCTTTCTCTTATCATTATTTCATGAACCAACACAACATAAGCATTGATTTCAAACATCCCGTCATTCTGGATTCGTGTCCTCAGAACGAATCTTGATAACTTTTACAACTTAGATTCATAATTCATCATACTCGTCTGCCTTTGATCTTGCTCTAAAGATTTTACTCTATCTCCATAACCTTGGGAATTACTTTCCCGAAAACAATTGGCTGAACTTTAATCAGTTTATTATAATCTCTTGCTCCGTGCCTTCCTTGGCCTTTCACCAGCGGGTGGTCTCTCTCTTAGGAGGGTAAGTGACAAAAATAGTCTTTTATGGTTCATCAATCATTTTGAATCTCAAATGATTCCTATATTTCCTTTAGCCAGGCTTTTGCCTCGGCTGGGTCAGCTTGTTCCTTGGAACTCTGAGAGCTTAGCGACTTAAAGGTCCTGAAAGAAATTCTCACCGCACTGTCTCCTCAGGGTGGTGGTTGGGGATAATAGTCTAAGTTCTTTTTAGACAGGTCCATGAATTGCCCCATAGGAGTACCGTCCTGGTTCTTCCTATCTTGCTCGACTTCTGTTTTCTCAGTATAAAATGTTTCATCCTTCTCCCATACTTGGGGTTATCTTATACGTTAAAATCCTTATTTTCCACTTCATTATGTTATGGGTTCCTTCTACCTTGATGGTGTCCTCCCTGACTATCACATTCAGGGTTTGCCCTAAATCTTATTCCTCAAACTAGCTTTCATCTAAGATTTCATCTTTAGACTCTTGAACATTTGGAACCAAAATTCTGTAGGAATACCTCATTATTCCCTTATCATCTTTCTCGTTATTAATCTTTTATCTAATTGTTGGCTCTCTGCCTTCATTCATAACTTTTTCTGGCACAATATGTTCTTTTTCGATAATTCGGTCTGTATTGCAATCTCAAACAGCTTTTCGGTACCGGCTCCGGTTACCTTCACTTCTACTTCCATTTTCTCTAAATCTCTTATAAACTCTCTCAAAGACATTCTCATCTTGAATCTCTCCTTTTTACTAAGGGCATAAGCCACCACATTGGCTTTCCCCGAATGATAAAGAATCTCCCAATCAATATTCTTGATTAGCTCTAACCGCCTCCTCTGGCGCATGTTGAGCTCTTTCTACGTGAAAATGCACTAGAGCACTTATGGCTTATGCAAATCTCGCACTTCTCTCCATACAAGTAGTGCCTCAAATCTTTTAGGGCAAAACTATTGCCACGAGCCCAAGCTCATGGGTGGGGATATCAATTTTTATATTCCCTTAATTGTCTTGACGCGTACGCGATTACCTTGTTGTGTTGTATAAGAAGCACCCTAATTCCTTATGCGAAGCGTCACTACACATCACAAAATCTCCTTTTCCATCCGGCAACGCCATAATAGGGGTCGTCACCAATCTTTGCTTCAGTTCTTGAAAGTTGTTCTCGTATTTCTCTGTCCATTCAAACTTCTCAGTCTTATGTGTAAGCCGCGTTAAAGGGGCTACTATCTTTACAAACTTGAACAAACCTCTGGTAGTGACCGGCCAATCCTACCTCTGGTAGTTGCCCTAACCATGGTCACCAATTTCTCAGTGGTCCTTTATTCATTCTTGTCAGGATCCTCCATGGGATCCTCCTCAACAACTATCCCTTCTAGGACAACATCCTCAACCGCTACATCCTCAATATCAACATCATCCGGTCCTGCATTAGGACACTCTATCGGATCCACAATCCGATCTCCAATTAGTAATAAAACATCATCGCGCTGTTGCTCCTCAAGCTCAGGGTTCGGAGTCCCGCTACCATATACGATAACGAACTACGCTCCTATCACGATATTTATAAGGGTTCCCATAAGGGTTTTAACTGTCAGTACTAAGTTAGGTAGCCCGACTATGAACTTGGCAAGAGTTCTTATTATCTTAATGAACTTATTATCTTAACGTCACATCATCTCTGAGGTTTATAACGTTTAGCTCTGATACCACTTCTGTAACACCCCCAAATCCGGGGTCGGGGATCCGGGTTGTCACGAGTTCCATTTCCCTTAAAAACACCCAATCTTAATAATTAATCAACTACTCTGTACTGTGACCCCACAATAAACACACACACCACACGTTATAGTCTCAGAGATGAACATCCAAAAAAATAATCACAAGTCATTTTATTCCACAATTATCTGCCAATACACCTTAAAAGGTTTTCTGAACAAATTTACATTTTCTTTGCCATTATTACAATTCATAAATATACATAAATCGGGTACATCAAAAGTTGAAGCCTAGCCTATTGGTAGTTCCTACCTCAGCTATAGCGACATCAATGCCCATAGGAAGCTGCGGAACGTTTCCTATCCGCTCGCGAATTGGGAGCTTGGTCATGTTCATCTTGTCTATCTGATGTTGTGTGATGGAAGAAGAAAGCAAGGGTGAGCAACAAGCCCACCAAAATAATATGTGTATAATGATTAACAATATATGAGCCTTCTTATAGTACTCATGAAAGTCTTGGTCAAAAGAAATGAACCAAGTTGATATTTTAATGCGATGAAGTTGCAAAATATTTAGTATATATACATATATACTTTTCAAAATATTAGAAGTCCTCTTCCATGCATAATATACACAAAGTCCAAGTGTATAACTGTATAAAAAAATATCGTTGCAAGGTGATCTCATATATCTAACCTTGTCTCAACGTTTTTCTGAAAATCTTTGTCATTCATAAGACAATTATTAATTAGATATAAGTTTAAAAGATGAAGTTACAAGATACCCCAATATACTTATATCTTTCCCAAATACTACTTGAACTACCATCGTTCAAGTTATAATCAGTTTCAAAAGTTCATCACATAGATGAGACTACAAGACAAGATTTGAATAGATTCAATCTTTGAATATCATTATAAATAATGAAGTTACGAGATACTTCATTAAGTCCCGACATATATATACACCTATATATATATACATTTCCTGAAAACCTCTGTCATGTAAAGTATGAACAGAATTGCAATATCCAATAAATTTGGAAAGGAAAGAATTTTGGCATAAACCTGATATCTTGCTGATCAGGCAAATATACCAATAAGTAACCTTTTCTACTAGTAGATGGACGAATTCCCCATTGGTCATCACCCTGGTCGCAATAGGACCTTATGCTGGACTGCCACTCAGCCACTTATGCATTTGATGGACTCCCACTGAGCCACTTACACTATCATGGACGCCCACTGAGCCCATGTTGCTTATGCCGACTCGATAGATGGACTTACTTCCCGAACGTTGAGTAAGTAATCAATTCATTTACCAAAACTGCAACCTTGCTGCGAATATAAAATACACCATAGAGCCGGATCCCTCAGGTTTTGAGCGAGTATTTAAATCCCCTTTTTTTTAAAAGGAAGATCTTAAATATAAAAATGAGTTTTGGGATCCGCTCTAACTTTTAAAAATCATTTTGAAGACTCGAAAATACTTTAAAGAGTGTTTGGAGTAATGCTGATTTAATGAAGTAAATCAGTCCCAATATATTTAGAAAATGTCTGAATATTATTATTTAAATAATATTCTCATAAAGATAATCCTTATAAAAATAATTGAAGTAGAAGTTGTAAGACTTATACTTGAAATGAGTATTAAATAACCAAAGATATACTTATACGAAAGTACTATCTTTATTTGAATAATCAAAGATAAGTTTGATTATCGACACCTTATTCTTTAATAAAATAAAGAATATATTTCAACAAATAATCGGAATCATAGATCCTCAAATGAATATTTAAATAATATTCATTAAATAATATAAACTGAGTCATAAGCCCTCGAATGAATATTCAAATAATATTCAATAATAAAATAAAGTTATCGAATAAACCTTATTCGATTAATAGTTTTGAAAACTATAACCATATATATATATATATAAATATATATATATATACATATATACAAAATCTACTCGGGATCCTCGACTCCCGGTTTTAGAAAATGTTTTCACCTTTGGGTCCCTATACTAAGGGTATATGCAAATTACCGCTATCCACTAGCATAGGTATTATCAACTGAACCAACAGATATATATATGGCAAGAATACGAAACAGGCATGCATATATATACCATATCAGCATGCTTCAATATATCGCAAAATTTTCTAATTAACCAACATGCATCTATCACAAGATAATGCATATACATATATACATCACAACAACAGTATAACGGGTAGAAAACTTGCCTGAGCGACTGGGGGTTACGAATGGCTCGGGACGAGTCTGGTAACCTATAAACAACAAGTAAGTTGGAATTAAACCAAAGTCACTTGTAAATCTATACTCTAACCAACTCAGACTCTAACGCTCATTTTGCGCTTACTGATTCTCTTAAGTCACTCGAGTACCCTCGGCTCCACCATTTTTAATAAATTAACCATTACGAGTTTTAAAGCGATTCCTTCGCGAGTGTCTTACCAACTGCCTAACACTCTTACCATAATTGTTTCATACATTAATTAACCCTTTTTGGTCTTTAACCTATGTTTCAAAGTAAGGCGAGGGGAAATGTTTCGTTCGCGAAATTCCGTTACTTGAAACGGTCGTTTCTCCTAAACCGTGCATCGGAATCGAACGAACTACATATCAAAACGAAGCTCGTAACACGAGCTATCTAGAAATGGAAATGGTCATAATCTAGAAGGGGGTTATCGGGTCCTAATGTTATGCACAAAAACAGTCTAAAGAAAACCGGACGTTTTGACGGCTATATTTACGTGATTTCCCAAATTTAAACCATTCAAAACCAACCACAATTCAACCCCAAATCAATCATACAACCAACATCCCTCCAAACCACATCATAACAGCCCCAACAAATCCACATTAACCATTTATACTTATTCCCCACATGAACTAAAAGCTTTACTTAGGTTCTTTAACTAATTATCAAGATTTACAACTCCAACAATACCACAAAACCAACTAATCTCTACAACTCAACCAAACTTCAAACAATCAAGCATCATGCTTCACATATAATATATCAAACATATTCATTCCTAATTACTCAAAACTAAAGCTAGGGTTTGTAGTTTATACCTTCCTTGGAGAGTGGAGAATCAAGAGAATGGCTTGGAATCACCCTTAAAGTCCTTATCCAAGCTTAATCTAAACAAAACTTCAAGAACACAAATTTTAGTTCTTGAAAAACACTATTCACCATCTTCTTCCATGATTTATAGAAAAAGATTGGCTTGGAATTAGAAGCTTAAACTTATAGGAAGTATGTAACTATCCATGGGGAAGCTTAGATAATTACCTTGCTAAATAGTAAGTGGTGGAGCTTGGATCTTCAATTTTTAAGAAAAGAAGCCGAGAGAATGAAGAAGAAAGAGAGATTTTTTTGTGTTTTGATGAAAATGATTTGCTTGGCTTGGTTGATTTGGTTTTGTTTTTGTTTTAGTTAATTACCTAATTAACCTTGGACTTTGTGTGGTTCTCATTCAACCACACCTCCTTCCTTCCCATGTCATGCTTGTGTCATCCTCATGATGTCATCCTCCCCTCCTTGTCCTCTTCTCATTGGTTGGGTGACATCATCCTCTCTAATCCCTTTAATTAACTTCCTAATTGTTTGCCTAATGACCGCTGATCTGTTATACGGTTCGCTTAACTTTCGTTTTCGTTTATCGTTTGAGGGTTCATACCCGGGATCTTATTACTTAGGTTCCCTTAACCTTTCTCAATATATTATATTCCTTTTTATGATCCTCTATTATAATCCTTTAATTTAAATCCTTTTATCCTGTTACCTTATACTCAATTCTTTCCGTATCTATTGGATTTCCGGTAAAAATCAAAGTGTTCGGAATTGGATTCTGACGATCTTTGCATACACTTATATACCATATAGAGTACTAATAAAATCTCAGAATATCCATATCAGAACCCCTACATAGTGTGGCATGAAAAGTTTTCTCATTCAGCAAAAACACTATTCATAAGGGTTTCAAAAATTTCCAAAAATTGGGGTTATTACAGAGGCTGTAGATCAGATTAGGAAATTTTGTGGTAGTCTCGGGTTCTAGCCGTCCCGGGATACCTTTATGAACCATAAACTGCTATTCCAACTCGGATGTTAGTTTTTCTTTGAAATGTTCTGCTTGTGATCCGGGTCCTCATCCCTGCTTGGCGATCCGGATTACGGTTCCTTTTTCTTTTAATTTGTAATTATTATTGTGGAGTCTTTGCTTGGTCTATGATCCGGGTCCTTCGTTTTTCTGATGACCAGGACCAACATCCATTCTGTTTTCTTATTTGTATCTTTTTTGAATCAAATGTTTTGCCATGGTCCGGATCACGGTACATTTAGCTTTGTTCTCCCTTGACCCGGGTAAACTGTAGTATTTTCTTTCCGGATTTGGTCGTCTTTGCATATATATTAATCCTGTGTTGATAGTTTTCTTTTTCCAATCTTTCAGGTTTGCCGTATTACAACCCTGCATCCAGAGCGATAATGTCTTCTTCGGCTTATGCTGCAGCTTTCAACTCTCTTGGCTTGGCCTATAAGACAACTAAGGGGGCTCGTGGGACCGGATCCGGATCTGCGGATGCAGAGGGTGGAGCCGAGTCTTCTGCCCCCGTAATGTGGCTGATCCGGTCAATGCGCCTTTGGCCGAGGATCCGGATGTCCAGGAAATCTCTGATGAGGTCCCTCATTCGAAGAAGAGGAAGTCTGCCCCGAGAAAGCCTCCCCGCGGAAAGGCTGTTGTTGCTGACCGAGTCGTTTTTGATTCGGAAGGGAAGGGCCCGGACGGGGGTCTCATTAAGATAGAGACAAAGAGCCTGGTTGACCTAGCCGGGTTCATGTCTAGCATTCCCTCCGAGGAGGACTGGGAAGAAGTTGAAGGCTACAACACGGCCGCTTCCTTGAAGAGGGTAACCGACCAGTGGGGGCAGGTATTCAAATTTCCATGGTTTTAGTTTCGGGTTGTGCCCCCCAATTTATTCTGTACTTAATTTCTTCTTTGTATTTTCTCAGCTCGGGAGTGCCATTTCTATCTGTTCGGATGTTGCTTTTACGGAGATCCGGGAGGCGAATAACCGGACTAGGGCTGAGAAGTTGCGGGCTGATAATTTGAAGGATGAGCTGGATGAGGCCCGGGAGAGCTTCCGGACGGTGGAATCCGGGTTGAATGAGAAACTAAAGGATGCAGAGGACCGGGCTGAGGGACTTGCCAAGGAGGTAGAGAGGCTCAAGGCTGAACTCGCTGCCAAGGAGAACTTGAACAAAGAGGCTATAATTGCCGAATTCAAGGCCAGTGATGTTTATGATTTTGAGGTTGCTCAGGTCGGGGTTCCTGAAGTCCGCAGATCCTAGGTCGTTGCTGAGCGCCATATTAAGACCGACCCCTTGGCATCCTAGGAGAGCTTCATCCAGGAGTTCCTTGTTGCGAAGGCCATAGTGGAGCAGGGTCAGGGGAACCGGAACCCTATGATGGTCCGAACCCCGGCTTCCTCTAGATCCGGACCAGAACTGATAGGATTCTCGGGCCCAGCCATATAATTATATTTCTACTAGGATTTGCTATTCTCGTACTTTGATTTGAACGATTTGTAATGAATGGATTTGTTCCGGGTTGGTGGAAATCCGGATTATGTTTTTAATTTTGCTTTCATCCCCTTGACCTTCTCTTAAATTGCAGAGAGTTCTTGCTTTAGTTTCCATCTGCAGTTTTTGTTTTTATGAGCTGCCCGGATCCTTGCGCAAACGCTCTTGATCCGGGCTGTGGCTGAGGCCTCCAATCCGGGTTGATTTTGTTTTTGCTATAGTATATCAATCGGGATTCGAATGCTTTATCATTTTAGATATTTGCTTTTGAAGTTGCTTTCAATCCGGGTATGATACCTACCCGGGTTGATGTTTTTGTTGTTTGCTTTATGTACTTCAAATATAAGTACATGATTGTTGTTTTGACTCGGATTCGAATGCTTGTCCGGGTTGACTTTGCTTGTGTATTTTCGCTTTAGTCCGGGTATGATACCAACCCGGATTGATGTTTGCTTAACATATTTAAAAAATAATTCGGATTCAAATGCTTATCCGGGTTACTTTTTGCTTTTAAATTTGCTCTCAATCCGGGCCTGATGCCTTCCCGGGTTGATGGTTGCTCTATTTACTTAGATATTTTCTAAGCAAATAGTGGTTGCTTTTGTTTTTTATTTTGAATCCGGATATTAGGCTATATCCGGATTATTTTTTGCTTTGTTTTAAAGTAATAGCTTTTCAAGAAAGGAAAATTCTTTTCATTGAATTCGAAATTTTCTTAATACAAAATATGGGACCATAGATTGGTTGATTGTCATAGGCTATAAGTTTTGGCTGTTTTTGGTTGCTTCTTTTACTGGTAAAATTTTCTGAGCCTGAGTCCATGCCATGTGTTTGGTATCTCAGATTCATCCATGTTCATGAGCTTGTATGTTCCTGGCCTTGGAACTTCCTTGACTTTATATGGGCCTTCCCACCTCGGCATTAGCTTCCCAGTATTTGTGGGATCTGAAACTTCCGTGTCTCGAAGGACCAAGTCTCTAACTTGAAAGTTTTTGACCCGGGACTTCTTGCTGAAGTGCTCTTTGGTTTTCTCTTTATATTTTTCCATTCTTGCCACTGCCTAGTCTCGGACTTCATCAATTAGCTCAATATTTTTCCTGAGCCCCTCCTCATTTGCTATTTCATCAAAGTTGATTGCTCGATGGGAGGGGCATCCTATTTCAATTGGTAGCATAGCTTCAGTTCCATAAGCCAGTTTGAAGGGGGTTTATCCTGTGCTTGTTCGGGGGCTTGTTCTGTATGCCCAGAGTACATTAGGCAATTCTTCTGGCCATTTGGTTTTGCTTTCCCTGAGCCTCTTCTCGATCCCCCGGAGAAGTATTCGATTTGTTACTTCAAATTGGCCATTTCCTTGAGGGTAGGCTACAGATGACTTGTTGTGCCGGATGCCCCGTTCTTGAAGGTAGGATTCGAATTCTGATCCAGCAAATTGTAGCCCATTGTCTGAGACCAGTACTCTCGGGATCCCGAACCTCATCAGGATGTTGTCCATGAATTTGATGCAATCTTGCTGGTTTATTGTTCTCATGGCCTTTGCTTCTACCCATTTTGTCATATAATTAATTGAGACTAGTAAGTACCTGAGGTCTCCTCTGGCCCTGGGGAATGGTCCCATGATATTAATGCCCCATACAGCAAATGGGATTGGTGACAAGACTAAAGAAGGTAGGACTGGGTTGATCAGTGTCACATTGCTGAAAAGCTGACATTCTTTGTATTTCTTCACGAATTCTATTTCATCCTGGTGGATAGTAGGCCAGTAGTATCCTTGTCTTATGATTTTGTGAGCTAGGGCCTTTGCGGATATATGATCCCCGCATATTCCTTCATGAACTTCCATAAGACAATATTGCGCCTCTCCTGGGCCTATGCACTTCAGGATCGGGGAGGAGAAGGTCCGGCGATAGAGTATACCCTCTTCGATGAAGAATTTTGAAGCTTTTGCTTTTAACCTTTGAGCCTTCCCTTTATCCTCCGGGAGCTCCCCCTTCTCCAGGTAGTTAATAAATGGAGTCATCCAATTCAGACTGATGTCTATTTCCATGACCACTTCAACTTCTATGCTTGGTTTCTGCAATTCTTCGAAGTAGACGGAGCAATCCAGGTCTGATGAATTTTGAACAAGTTTAGATAGTGTATCAGCTTCGGAATTCTCCTCTCTGCAGATTTGGATGACTTGGATTTTTTGTATCAAGACGAGGTAGCTTTGGACCAGAGCCTGGTACTTGGCTAGAACTGGATCCTTGGCTATGTACTCGCCGTTTGTTTGCTTTACCATGATCTGGGAGTCGCTGTAGATTTTGAGATCTTGGATCCTGAGTGTTCTTGCTAGCTTCAACCCTGCAATCAAGGCCTCGTACTCTGCCTGGTTGTTTGTTGCTGAGAAGCCAAAGGAGATTGATGTTTGGATTGTGAATCCTTCTGGGCTCTTTAGGATGAGTCTGGCTCCCGATCTTTCATTTGTTGAAGAACCATCAACTTTGAGAGCCCAGGCTCCTATGTCTTGATCAATGTTTCTTCCAGGGTCAATGCTCATAGGAATATGTTCTTCTTCCGGGAAATTATACTCTATGATGAAATCAGCTAGAGCCTGGGCTTTGATTGCGGTTCTTGGAATGAAACTCAAATTGAACTGACTCAGCTCAACTGCCCAATTTACCAGTCTTCCTGAGATATCTGGCTTGTGTATTATCTTCCTTAAGGGTTGGTTAGTTACAACCTGTATCTCCCTTCCCTGGAAGTAGTGTCTGAGCTTTCTGGATGCTGTAACCAAGGCAAAAGCAAACTTTTCGAGCCTCAGGTATCGGGTCTCCGCATCTTTTAGCACTTGGCTCACATAATAAACTGGTTGCTATTTGTCGTTTTCTTCACTGATTAAGGCTGCTCCAACTGCCAGGGCCCCTGCTGATAGGTAAAGGGATAGGGGCTCCCCGGGCTGGGCTTTGGTGAGCACGGGGGGTTGAGAAAGGTACCTTTTGATTTCTTCAAATGCGTCTCCAATTAACTTCTCTCTTATTGGTTGCTCCTTTTAACAGGTCAAAGAAGGGTAGGCATCTTTCAGCTAACTTTGAGATGAATCTTCTTAGTGCAGCCAGTGACCCTGCTAGCTTCTGCACATCTTTTTGCGTTTTGGGATGCTTCATCTCTTGGATTGCCTTTATCTTTTTGGGGTTGGCTTCAATTCCCCGGTTGCTTATCATGAATCCAAGAAATTTTTCTGCCCCTACTCCGAATGTGCACTTTTCTGGATTGAGCCTGAGTGAGTATTTTCTCAAGTTGTCGAAGCATTCTCTCAGGTCTTCTATGTGCCCGGGGGTGCTTGTAGACTTTGCAATCATGTCGTCGACATATGATTCCAGGTTCCTTCCAATCTGGTCTTTGAAGATTTTATTCATTGCTCTTTGATATGTTGTTCCCGCATTAGTCAATCCGAAAGGCAGCATCACATAGGCGTAGACCGCCCTGTGGGTGATGAAGGCTGTCTTTAGGATATCTTTGGGATTCATATTAATCTGGTTGTACCCCGAGTAGGCGTCCATGAAACTTAGCATTACGCGCCCAGAAGTTACGTCGATCAATTGATCAATATTTGGCAAAGGGTAGGGGTCTTTGGGGCATGCACTGTTCAAGTCTGTGTAATCGATACACATTCTCCATTTTCCGTTTGCTTTTTTCACCATCACTACATTTTCCAGCCATTCCGGGTACTTGACTTCGCATATTATTCCAGCTTTGAGTAGTTTCTCAATTTCTTCATCGATTGCTTTTTGCCTTTCCGGGGCAAAATTTCTTCTCTTTTGCTTGATTGGCTTCCTCTCGGGGTTGACGTCCAAGGTATGCATCGCTATGGATTCATCCAACCCGGGCATGTCTCTTGGTATCCAAGCAAATATATCAGAGTACCCTCGGAGTAGTGATACCAGGTCTTTTCTGAAATTAGTCTCGAGCCCGGACCCTATCTTTATCTTCTTAGCAGGATCGCTTTCATTGATCAGAATTGTTTCCATTTCTACAGCGGCCTCTATCTTGGATTGATCCATATTTGACACCATCTGCTGGATCCGGGCCTTTGTATTCTTCTTCATATAGATTTGACGCTGGGTTGTCATCTCTTTTTGGTTGCTTTCCCCTACTTCAATTGTTTCAGGGTTGGTTGCTTGCACAGTAGGGTTGGTTTGGCCAAGGCCTAGGCTCAATTCAATCTTTTATGTGACTTGGTTGCTTTTTTGCTCTTCTGAGCTTGGTTTGGTTGCTTTCGGATCTGAGAGGGACTCTATGATCTGAACTTCTCTTCTCGCATCATCCCTTGAGTGGGGGCGATGTTTCTTAATACTTTGTTGTTTCCGGAGTACCACGGCCTTTCTTTTGCTATCTTGATGAGTTTCAGCCATTACCAGAGCCTGGCTATAGCATCTTTCAGCTACCTCATAGTCCCCCTTGATTTCTCCTACCCCTGTTGGAGTTGGGAATTTGATATTCAAGTGTGATATGAAGGTGATTGCTTGGATCCTGGTCAGGGCTGAGCGCCCTATTATGCCGTTATATGAAGAGGGAGTATTGATCACATAGAACTTTATCACATGGGTTACTTGGTTTGGGGCCGATCCAAATATGACTGGCAAGTATAAGGTTCCCTGGATCGGGACCAAGTTGTTTCCGAACCCATACAGAGGGTCCTCTTGGCATTCATGGGAGCGTACGCTCCCAAGCTTCATCCTGTCTACAGTATGCTTGAAGAGTATGTTTACTGAAGATTTATTATCTATCAGCATCCTTCTTACTTCGTTGTCAAAAATATCAAGTGTTACACTAAGGCTTCTTTGTGATTCGGGTTGACCCCTTCATAATCCTTGCTGCTGAATGAGATCATCATCTTCGGGTAGGATTGGACAGAGAATACTTCATCTCCTGAGCCCGGGCTCCTAGGGGGAGAGTGCGACCCTCCTAGGACCACATTTACTACATTCTTACCTTTTCTTTGCCTTTCTTCTCTCTGATTTATGTTCCGGGAGATGTACTGATTCAGGTTGCCTTTCTTAACTTGATCTTCAATGAAGTATTTGAGGGAGAGACAATTCTCAGTTTTGTGCCCATGGGTTTCATGATAGTCGCATAGCCTGTTGTAAGGCCTGCTCTCTGGGGGAGTCTGCATTGGCTTTGGAGGATAATAGAATGGCTTTCCCTTGATCTCCTTCAGTATTTCTTCTCGGGTCATGTTTAGTGGTGTCCACTCTGGCTTTTGCCTAGGCTCTCTTGCTTGCCTAGGTGGACCGGGATCGCTTTTGGATTCTGTCTTAGGACCCAATCTTTGAAATATTGGAGTGTTTTGTACAACATTTGTCTGTTGGGTTTGGTTGCTTTGTTTGAAATTTTTCTCCTGATGGTAACCCCCTTTCGGCCGGTCATCAGAAGATTTGTTCCTGGTTCCTCCATTCCGAGTCATTCTCATCGCCTGGAGAACGTCTGTTTCTTTTATGAACCGGGCTGCCATTGAGTAGGCAGCGGCCAGGCTTTGTGGCTCTTTGTTTATCAACTCTACAGTGTACCTCTCATTGTGTCCTGGATCCAGGTTCCTTCGAAATATGCTTAGAGCCTCCCTTTCATCAAGATTCGAAACTTTGTTAATGGCTTCCTGGAATCTCCGCATATAAGTTGAGAGTGCTTCATTATCATACTGGCGGATTGTCTCCAGGTAGCACATGTGCATTTCATGTTTCTTATTGGCTCTGAATCTTCTAAGGAAGGCTCCTCTGAATTCTTTCCAGGAGTGAATGCTTCTTGATGGAATCCTGCTGAACCATTTTTGAGCCCCCCCTTTGAGGGTCGAGGCGAAGAATCTGGATTTGGTTAAGTCGTTGTAATAATATATCTGAGCTATCTGTTCAAAGTAGTTGAGGTGCTCTTCCGGATCCCCCAATCCATCGAAAGAGTCGAAGTTGTAGTGTTTGAGATTTTTCTGCCGAGGGATGGCTTCTAGGGAGTGGCTGAAGGGCGTGAGGGTCTCCCCAACTTCCAACCCGGAATCTTTCTCCATTTTTCTCTGGAGCTCATAAATCATGTCTTTAAGATCCTTCTGGCCCTCCTCTTCGTCGTCAGAAATGAGCTCGGGGGTAGGGTCCCTCCGAGTTCTCTTGCCTCTTGTTTTAGCTAGGAGCCTCTCCTCCTCCAGCTGCATTCTTTTCTAAATTTTTTGCTCCAGCTTTGCCTCTTCTTCCTTTCTTATCTGTTCTCTGATTTCTTCTAACTTTTTCTTTCTGGTTGCTTCTGTCTCCTTCTTACTAGGCTCTTTCTGACTCTTTTTTGCCTTAGCCCCAATTCGGTCGAAGACAGATCTCCTGGATTGCTGAGAATCCCCGGACTCTTCTTGCTCATATTCTATCTGGAGCCGGGATTGTTCATCTTTGTAGAGCTTGATTGCTTCAGCAAGTTCATGGCTTGTTAGGTTAGCCATGTGTTCCTCTGCAACCGGAACATTGGTGTACTTGTATTGATTGAGTTCTATGACATTTCTGGCATCCCGGGGTGTTACTAGCCTTTCCAAGACCGGGGTGTGTTGTGTCAATGGTTGCTCCTGGAGGGTCTCTCGATCTCCCCCAGGTTCATGAGCCTGAGAGTGGTCCTGATCCTGGACCTGGGTACTGGCGGAGGGCCTACCGGCCGTACTCTTTCCTGCTCTTGCCATTACCAAAATTGTACAAACAACTGACCAAGATTTGAGGCTACAAATGTGGATCTGAGGTTGCTTTTTTGAAGATTACAAAAAATTTCCAGAATAACAGCAAGCAAACTTTCTGGGTTTTGCTAACAATAATACTAAACAAGAACAGCAGGCTCTTGAACACAAAAGAAAATATGCAAGCTAAAACAGTTCTGGGTTTTAAAATTATCAAGACTATTAAACCCCAGACTTCAAGACTATCAAGATTATCAAACCCTAAATAACCAAAATTTAACAAACAAGAGCGGGCTCACACAAACATGGCCTAAATCAATGAGCTCACACAAACGTGGCTAAAATGAACATTCATATTCAAGAAGGGTTATGGTTGCTTGTGTTCTTACAGGCTTAAAAGTGTACTCTCTTAAGAGTTTGCTGATGAAGATGAATCCAGGGGCACCGAGACCCAAGGATGGAGCGCCTTCCTTCTAGCGCCAAATGATAACTCCGGTGAGCGGGCGGCTCCGTCCGAAGCCGTTCCTGGACCTTCTGGGTATAAGTGAGGTGTAGCTGCTGGTTGGGCGCCTGCAAAACAACACCGGAAGGGGGGTTTGGCTCCCACGGCGCCTCCGGTGTAAGAATAAGAACAGGGTTTTGGAGAAGATGAAGATGTATGTCTGTGAATAGAAAGGTTGTTGTGTGTGTGTATGGATATGAGAGAGTGAGTATGAAAGAGTGCGAATATTTTTCTAACCCCCAAACCCTTCAGCCTTGGGGGTATATATAGCCCAAGGGTAGGGTTTAGGGGTTGTTACCTCTAAATCAGGGCCGTTGGATCTTGGGAGCAGAGGACGCCTAGCTTGGGTGGATTGCTTACACGTGTCCAGGGGGACCACCTCTGGAGTGTCCTAACGGCCTTCTGACACGCGCCGTGCTTGTCTGGTGTGTTGGTTGTTGATAGCTGTCATAGTCACGTGCCCACGTACCCTTCCTTGGCGGGTTGTGGGATGTGCATGTGTTTGCTGGGACCTCCCCAATGGTGGTTTTAGCCCGGATCCGGATTCGGGTATGCAGGCGGATCCGGATCCGGGTCGTAGGATAGACCCGGGCCTGATCTCTCCATTTGATTGTTCTGGGAGAGGGGGGTCCTGATCCATCGATCGAGCCTAGTATACCTTAGATCCAGGTTGATTCTTAGCCGGGTCTCTTATACCCTATCACTCGATCTATTTTTCCTTTAATAATTTATTAAGGTTGTCCTTTAGCAATATTGTTTATTTGATTTAACCACATGAACAGAAAAACAATACATACATAATTACAAAAACACTAATAAACAAAATTAGATACATGATACAATACACTAAGAAACAGAGGATTAACGATATACACTCTTAATTAGAGATAAAATACAAGAAACACTATTACATACATAATACACTCATGTTTAGAGACAACAAAAATAACAAGGCATTACCTGAGAGTGGATTGAAAATCGAAAATTAGGGCTTCCCAAAATATAATCAGTGTTTGGAGATGATTGTAATTAACTACTCCAAGTAACTTGATAGATAATGGAGAACGATTTCAGCTTAAATTTCTTTAGGTTTTTGTTTGTAACTAGTATGGCTTAACAGAAAGAGAGTGGGTAATTGACTAATTGGGGGTATTTGGGTATAACGGGGTACTGGGGGTATCGTGATAATATTTTACAATTTATTTATATATTTTTTAAATGCATTTTATATGGCTGTTTTAAGTAACACATACATATATGGTTGATCTTTTTACGACCGCTTAAAAAGGACAGACGTATATGTAATTTAACAGACATATAAAATATTTTTTTCCGACTGTTAAGGTCCAACAGACGTATAAGCATCTCTTTTTATAATATATACGTATGTGAAAATTAAAACTGATGCATAAAATATTTTATGTGTCTGTTCCGCCTATAACAGACGTATATGAAGAGACACGTATAACAGTTTTTGTACTAGTGTGAATTAAAAAAGGAAGACGTTTGAAATGATTGTGAGAAAAATATTTGTGATGCTTACATGATGTGAGTGTGCAGTTTGGTAAGCTAACCCAAGACTACAGAATAGTAGAAAAGCAAAAAACATAGCATGAAAGAGGAAGGTCACAATCTGAACCTAGCTTAATTCTAAAACAAAATGCTGATTTGCCGCGTAAATTCAGTTTGCGTGACATGTTTTAATACCTAAATTATCATGCTTACGTCCGCGATTGTGTAGGAAAATTCATGTATCAGGCAACGCCAACCCACTCTATCAGTGATCACTTTGTATTTATTTATCAAAATGACACATGTACTTTGAATGTAAAATGACACCTACTATACATGTACTTTGAATGTAAAATGACACCTACTATTCAAGTTTCCGTTTTTCTGCGGTGCCCATTTGCACACATTAAACACAAATTTCTATAAATTTAACTTATTTTGATTGACCATTTTTTCTTAATAATGATGAATACACCAATCAAAACATTTTAAATTTTATAAATTTTAATACTTAGCATGTACTCATAAGCACACACCATACAAACCCTTCAAGTTTATCCCCGTTGTACAATTAATATTCGTGCCCTTATCAAGATCTTTCTTGAAAAACAAGTAATGTGGTTGAATATTTGGACTTTTATGATCTTAGACTTTGAAAAACAAGTAATGTGGTTGAATATTTGGACTTTCATGATCTTAGACTTTGAAGGAGGCTTTTATTAATTTTATATTACCCAGTAGGCCGTAAGTTTACATAAAAATTTAGAATTAATTTCACTTTTCAATCCCCACCTTTCATTTAAAATCAAAATAATATATCTATTTTGTAAAACATAATTTGCAACCCTTAACTTTCAGTACTAACTTCAACAGCATCCCTTCCTGTTATAAAACTGAAATTGAGATGTTAATATTAATAACTAAAATTTTAAATCAATAAAATATTTATTTTAATGCATATTTTACATGAAAAAAAATTATATCCCCTCCGTCGATTCTTTACATTAGTGACGGAAGATCAACACGCATTTTAAAACTTCTATAAAGTATGGTTTCCTAAATAATTTTAAATATTTTTTCTTTTAAAAAAAATATAATATTTAAATTTTTATATAGAAAAAGAAAATTCTAAAAATAAATTATAAAATTATATTTTATAGTAGCCTTAATGTGTGCCAAGTATGAGAAAAAAGTAAGTAAAAAATCATGGAATAGCTATTTTCCATTAGTAATACTCTAAATTAATCATTATGCTAAATACTTAAAATATATTTATCAAGTATAATATATGTTTTTAAATTTGAACATAACGTTTCTAAATTTATTTATATTTTAAAATTTTAAAAATTATACTGAGTAAAATATAAAATAATTGATATTAATATTATATTTATAATTTGAAATTTTAACTTTTAGTTTAATTTTGAAAAAAATAAAATTAATATTTAAATATTTTGCTGAAATTCAATTTTACCCTTCAAAATATAAATATTTTTAACAAAATGATTAAAGGGATGCATATTGTATTGATGCCGAAAGTTAGGGGTTGCAATTTTAAAGTAAATATATAGTTTTGTTATTAAATGAAAGATAGGGGTTACAAAATGCAATTAAGTCTCAAAAATTTATCAAAAGAGTGATCCAGATGTTTGGATATATGACGGGATACAAGCTAGGTAGGTAGTAGCAGCAGGTAGTAATGGATTATTTCTTGTCTTTTATTCGATTCTCACTCACCAAAATGAAGATGCATCGCGTTAAAATAAGGATTAATAAGAATGTGAGTTAAATAATATATATTTTAAGAAATAGAATTGTATAGAAGAAATGTGATCTTATTCGGCACAATTAAATTATTAATCTAAACACACTAATCTATATATATACTAAATTATAATAATCGGTATAGGGGTATAATTTGATATATGTCATTTTTGGTTGGTTTAGTTATTCTCAGTCATGATCGTCGAATCTTCTTAATAAAATGATCAGGATTATTAGATTCAAATACTAAAAAAATATACACTACTCAAGTTCTCAGTTCGAATCCTGACAATAACAAATATTTATAATATTATTTGTATTTTGTACACAACTCAAGTTCTTATGTTCAAATTTCGCCAACAACAAATATTTATATTATTATTTATACGCAACTCAAATTCCCAATTTCAAATTTCGGTAACAACAAATTTTTATATTATCATTTATAAATATACGAATAAAGCTAATAGTTCAAATCTTATCAATCACACACTATATAATCTTAACTAAAAATATAATTTTATTATAATTATAATAGTATAAATATTAAAATCTATAAAATACTAACAAGTACATATACATGGCATGGGCTGTAAAATTAGTAGCCTTCAACATCAAGATTGCTATTTTTCATTATAGTACGTGAACCGAACACAAATGTTAATTTTATAAATTTCAAAAAAATTATTGGGACATATAAATTCAATAATTACCTTTTTGAACAAATCAATCTCTAGACAATCTTAAAAACGCAAGTTTCCTTAGAAAGAGAGAGTACATGAAAATGAAATCCGTATGTGTGAGTATCCTAATTTATTTATGCGTAATGCACGTGGTCCGTAAAATTACCCAAAAAAACTTCTTTTGTTTAGGGAAGACTGAACAGGTCCCCTCCGTTGATGCTACAAAAAAGTTGGCTCAAGTGGGGTTTAGTAAAGTCAAATCATCTCAGCTTGTTCTCACCAAGTTGACCCGTTACTCGCTCTCTCACGTTGCCTTTAGCTGACTTGTATCCAAATGGACCAAATCACTTTCACAACACACAAACATTACCACTAATCACATACGTACTCGACACTTATAAATATCAAACACAACTGCACACAACTTACCAAACATTCACATTTCATTCAACACAAACAACATAAGCCAAAGCAAATACTACAGTTCAATTCATATTCACTAAGATGACAATGAAGAGAAGTAGAGATAGTGAAGCAAGACAAGTCCAGGAAGGAGACATGGCTAAATGGCTCAACCTTCTCTCCGAAATTGGAAAATCTGATATTCTTCCTACAGGCCGTGTTTTCGAATGCAAAACATGTAATCGGCAGTTCACATCGTTCCAGGCGCTAGGCGGTCACTGTGCTAGTCACAAGAGGCCTAAGTTAATGACAGGAGATCTTATTAAAAATGTTGTTGCCGTAAAGCCAAAGACACACGAGTGCTCAATATGCGGAGTTGAGTTTGCGTTAGGCCAGGCGCTTGGTGGACACATGAGACGACATCGAGCACAAATGGAGCCTAATTCAAGTGCTACAACTATTAGTGCTGTTGAAACGTTTGTCACGTCGATGCCTGTTTTCAAGAAGAGTAGTAGTAGTTGTAAAAGAGCCTGGGTTTTGGATCTCAACTTGATGCCATACGATAATTATCTCAAGTTAGGATTGTAAATAGCTTGAATTCTAGACTTTGATCTGGGCAATTTCTTGTTTCATTATTCTTTTCTATCTTAATTCTTGTATTTAGTAGGAAAAAGATACTTTCAATATTTGTACATGATATACTTGGTTGCTGATATTAGATTATCCCCTCTGATGTTCATATAAATGTTCTTGAAAAATTGATTGAATCATTCGAAACTGATTGTTCTGGTTAGCGACTTCTTAATTTTGTCATTGCTTCTGTCAACAGAAAAATTAAAAAAAAAACAGCATAAAATGATCATTAGTAGTTGACAGTATCAGTTGGATAATTCTTGGAAAAAATTACTCTTGCAAAGAATGTATTGATCAGTTCTGGGTCAAATCTATTCTTTCATTCTGCTCCATACCTCAGAATTATTTATTCTATGTTCAAAAAATTATACAGATGAATGACAGAAGGTATATTTTCTTTTAAAACATTCTAATGAAGTTCTTTTAGTCTAACTGAACTTTTTCAAATTCAAACTGAATCATTGGTTCAATTGTGCGCGGTGATTAATTTCAAAAATCGAGAGTATACTGTTCTACAAAACGGCAGGGAAGATACATTGCACATAAGTTGTTTGTGGAGAAGTTGAAGTTAGACTCTTCAAGCCGAAGGGCTAAAACGTGTTTGCGCGGCGGCCATTGTTTTGAAAGTCGTAACGTGCTGCCTATAGTTTACTATAGGAAGTGCATGGATAAAAATGACGTCGTTGACGCATCCAAAAAGTTAACGTTTGTCCTTACCTTTTCAGGTATTATACTTTTGTTTTCCCTGAACTTACAAAGGTTTCAAATATTTGCTGTTAGAAATGTAGTATTGGGGTAAACGCGGCTGAACCAAAAATCCGCAGTGATAGGGAAAATGTAGCTGAACCAAAACTCTGTATACTCTGAGACTAAAGTACTAAAAAGAAAATTTCACTGAATTTTTAAATTTAGCTGGGGCTGAATTTTTGTGCACTTATAAGTTATAACTCAATCTTAGTCAGCTATATAAGTATCTCTTCATCCATTGTCAACAACCAACAGGTCTAGATAAGTGTACAGACAAACTGAAGTTTTGCAATCTTCAACACATTTATTTAATTAGACGGAAAAAACAAGGAAGGAAAGTACTCTGCATAAAGAAAGGTCCTAGCTAGTTCTCTATAGCGTCAAACAGAACTTTGTTTATGATATCGCGGCTTCTGCACATAGCTTCAAGTGGCACGAGTTTAGACATAATAATTCCTCTTCCTTTTGCTAAATCAACCTTCTTCTCACTAATCCTCTCCCACTCAAAACATTGTTTTAACGAGGCTAAAGTCAAGCCCACTACACGCTGGGCCAGTCCAGCTCCAGGGCAAGACCTTCTGCCCATACCGAATGGCATCAACTTGTATGCCTCCGATACTTTATATTCAAACCTCTCTGGCTTAAAACTTGTAGGATCATCCCACACCTTTTCATCCCTGTGTATTAACCAATACCATTGTGCCTCGTGGCACATCATATCCTCCGACGATACAATCAGCTGATGCCTCATGTGGCACTAACAACGGTGCTGCAGGAAATAATCGGAAAGTCTCTGAAATAACATTTTCTAGATAAGGCAATTTAGATAAATCTGATTCCTCCACCAAATGGTCATGTCCGAGAACAGCGTCTATTTCATCTCTAGCTTTTTTTAACGCATCAGGATTATTGAGCAAAAGAGACATCGCCCATTCAATTGTCACTGCTGATGTGTCTGTTCCAGCAAGTATCATAAGCTGCATCAGTAAATCATATTACAAATCAAGACTAGCAATTCATATAGCCGTCCGATGATATCTTTTCATTCAAAAATGGGATTATAGATAAGTGAATAACAAAATTTATTCCAAATATCTTTCTAGCTTATATCTCGTTAGTTACCTGAGCAGATTCTGTTTGAGCAACATGCCAAAAATATTAGTAACTTGTTAGTAGTTATTTTAGTACATTATCTGGAAGACTGGAACACATAGTTTGATATCAAATTGGCCTGGTCTTAAAAGCTAAAATACATTATGGTGACAACAAGTATTACTTATAAATTGACTAATTTATTTTATGTTGAAATTTTTAATGATAATCATGTCACTGGTTAAGTTATTAGTAGCTGTGTGACTGTGATATGTAAATGGAGGAATGAGAGTGGTTAGCGATACTTACGGTCATAAGGCCCTTGATGATGGTATCAGAGTAGTAATCAGGTTCTGATTTCTGCAGTGACAGCAAATGGTCTACCATGGAGTTCCGACTCTGATCACGACGGTGTTTATCAATAATATCTTCTAAAATCTTGTCCCTTTCCTTACTCAGAGTCATTACTTCCTTCTCATAACCATCATAGTCAATCCACCTCAAAAGTGGCACAAAATCTGCAGCATGTGAAACTCCTCCTTGTGAAAGCACCTTCAATATTATTTCTCTTGCATGCATTGTTTCTGCTTTATTATCCACATCTTCTCCAAAATGTTTATCTCTTCCGATCATCCTCATTATGATATTTAATGACAACTCATTCAAGTTTGATTTTATCTCCACTTTTGAAAATTCATGTGTCGAGTTTTTGGATAATTTTCGTAACAGTTGGTTCACTTCATCACGACGAACAGGCAAAAACATGTTGAGTCGGGTGGTTGAAAAGATTTCTAGAGTAGCTAGCTTGCGAAGATTTCGCCAGTGATCACCATACGGGGATAGGGACATAGTTGTGTTGTTGTAGCCTATGTGCTCTCCTATAATGAGGTAAGGGCGGTTTGCAAGAATTATGTCATTTTTAGTGAAACATTCTTCTGCAGCAGAAGGAGAGGACACAACAACCATAAGGCGTGATCCAAAATGGAGTAAAAAAATTGGACCAAGTTTTTTAGAGAGGTCATCAAAGGTTCTATGGAGCAAGGGTTTGCCTGTGAGGAGGTACAGGTGGCCTAACAACGGAAATTTTATTTTTGGGCTAGGTGGTAAACGATGTGTTTTTTATTTGAAATGATATATTAATGCCAGAACAATGAATAAAAGGGGAAGAGACGCATATACTAAAAGTTGCAAATTTGCTTCCATGATATTTTTTTGGAAGTAAGCTTGGATACTTCAAAGTTCAAACTATTGATTGAGATTTAACTTTACATATATATCAACATAGATGAGACTAGGCGTCGAAAATCATTGTCCGGAGCTTACGTAAGTTGTTGATAGTATTGTCATGATACTGTTATGATAACTTTGTAACTGTTAGTTTCTAATACCACGACTTTTCATAAAATAGTTATACTTAAATATTCAGCTAAACTCCAAATTTAATCCATAATAAGAATAAGTTTATAGTTTTTCATAAAATTCTAAAATCCGAGACAGAAATAAAATCATCTAAGCTGAAAATAAAGCAAATCCTGGGAGACGCAACTCCAATACAAACATAATCACTAAAATATTATTCCAAATCAAGCTCAAATCAAGTCCACCTTTAAGATGTCCCAAAAGCTAAGCACCTGAAAATTTGTGAGTAATGAGCCAAGAGCCCAGCAAGAAAACAGTTCTACACTAGTGGATCAAGTATCATAATTTTATAAAATAAAAATCATTTTCCGAAATCCATATGACATAAGATATAAAATTCCACAGCTCGCTAAGGCCACAAATACCTGGTGACACAATATCAAAAGTTCATAATTTATGTCAATAATGCGCCCCTTACTAAGGTATCATAGAGTGTGCGCTCCCGAAGGTATCATAAGTAGCACTCCCTAGTAAGGTATCAAAGACTAGTTCCGGAACTATACGCAATTACTAACTGGTTCATAAGTCAGAGCTCACTGGGAATTCTTATTTCTAAAACAAGGTATTTGATCCATAAATTTTAAAACAAAAGTAATGCAAAAATATTTAAAAGGTTTTAAAATAAAATAAAGTGCGAAGAGTTAACTTACCTTAGCTGCAAAAATGGTGATCCAAAATATTGCCAAAAAAATCCTAAGTTTCAATTAATCAAACCAATTAAAATTAATAAATAATCCATATATAATGGTAAGGCGTAAAAAATATTACTTCAATTTTTATATAGGCTATACAGTGCTAAACCATACTAGTTAAGAAATAACATATACCATTTTGATAATTCTGAACAATAAATAAGAAAAGAAAGTACTTAATACACTTTAGTACAAAATTATATTTTAGTAACATGCAATTTACAAAATCATATAATAGTTTGAAATTAAAAATATATCAATTCAACTAAAACATAAAATCGTGCATCATTGTTCCAAAATAATTGAAATCACATATAAATAATGTATTGTATTTCATGTATAAATCATTAATAAAAAAATTATTTTCTTATGCATAAAAATCTTAAGACTTTCTAAGTATATATATATATATAGAGATCCATTTACATAATATTATATTTACTATCTAATATACAAAAATTTTAATGACATAAGAATGCATATTTAATACAACTATAACTTTGGTAGCACATGAAAATTTATACGACCAATGTCAAAAAAAATGAAAACAATAAATATCTTTTAGGAAAGATTATATTAATAATTAATTTGAAAGTAATATCATTGACATATTTGTTCAAAGAATATAAACAAAAACATGCTCTATAAAATAAGGAGTATGTTTAACCATAGCTAAAAAGTAAACATTATAGTTCAAATGTATAGTAAAAATATAGATGTATAGTAAAAATATAGAATTATATATAAAACATGTACGTATGCTGAAAAAGAAAAATTAGAATAAAACATACCTTGATAGAAGATTGCTGTGCAAACAAAAATGAACCTGATACAAGTCTATTTATTTAGAAATTTGTTAAAACCCACTCCTAGGTTTGTGGGTAGTTTTCACCCCACTACTTTTGAACTCACCTACACATTATCTTTATAAGAGTAGTTTTTGACTAAGTAAAATATTTAAAGATAAAGTATACTTAATTCTATAGATATTTATAACCAAATACATTATTTTGTAATGTATTAAATAAAATCTACATATATAACATGTGAATCATACTATTTTGTAAACTATACATATAAGAAAATATTATTTTTTTATCAAAATAAATAATTTAAAATTCCAAAGACAGGTATATATTTGTAACGAAAAATCCGGGTTATCACATAGTTGGGTTTGGTCATTGCCCATGTATCTGAAACAACATGCCGAATTTAGTGACGTATGCAATGACAATCTATTAACATCTGTCTTTTTTCACAATGTTATCTCAATAATTAGGAATTATCGATATATTCTAATGTTTACTAGCACTAACATTTACATATTACTTAAAATGCCCTTCTCTATTTTTCTCTCCTTAATCATTTGTTTACCCTTTTTGGTCATACAAAATTCAAATACATGATTCATTTTAATAATCCAACTCAGTTACAACTCATGGATTTATCTGATTTCAATTTATCAATACAAACAATATTATATTTAGCGGATACTCCATATTCACTATCTATGGGTTCCGGATACTCCATATTCACTATCCAACATATTTGAATTAATTCAACATGGACTGGTAACTACCAATATGACAGCAATCACAGTTATTCTGCAAAGAATAAAAGGAATGTCTGATCACATTTATCATCACAATTATCATCGAATGTATTTCAATTTCCTTGATTGTAGAGCTACATGATTCTGCCGATTCTTCTTTGATTCTTCTTTGTAAACATAATTCTTCATCGCACAATTTGTTGCACACCACACCACATCATACATACAATCTATAGTATGTATAATACTGAATTTTCAATATATTCTTAATATTTAGTAGCACTAGCTTTTACAATTTACTTAAAATGTCCTTCTCTATTTTCCTCTCCTTAATAAGAGTAAATAGTCATATAAATTATTTATTAGCAAATTACGCCCTGCAAAAATATAGATATAGTTCTAATTGATTCTTTTTATGATTTACAAAATCATTAATCCAAATAATATCATACATGTCCATAATTCATGCTATAATTGATTCTTTTATGATTAGAAAATCACTAATTTATTATTTGAATCATGGACACAATTATTAAGTGCCGATTTTTCTATACATACATCAATTCCTCCCACTAATTATGTCTCAATCACATATATAAACCATGTTCATCCTTTCACACAAAATCACATCTTCCTACTAACAGTTAGCAACCACTACACAAACGTAATAATACTCAACTATTTCTGATTTTCTATTTTCTCATAGTTTTTTATGTATCTATCATGTAGTTAAAAGTTGAATTGATTCGAACTAATTCGTTGAATATACTATTTTCTAGATTTTTAGCAACAATGTTCGATCAACTATATTCTCTCGACCTCTCTAGAACCACTTGGAAAATTAAAGCAAGAGTAACTCGAATGTGGTTTTCGGTTCCAAACTCTTCTACCACAATCGATGTCATCAAGAGATATAACCTCATTCTGCTGGATGATAGTGTAAAATCTATATTTTTTTTACTTATAATAGTTACATAAATTATATTTAAATATCAATCTGTTTATAAAACGTTTGCTATGTTTAACCACTTCTTCACCATTGTTTGTTTATGTAGGATTGTCATGTACATGCTTACATCTATCCAGATTACTGGAAAAATGCATTCTGATAAGATAGTGGAGGGTGGCGTATATGTATTTTCTAATTTTTACACCAAAAAAGCTCTTGGAACACTAAAACATGTTTCCTCTAGGTTAATAATTAATTTCTCACATACGATAACTGTAGATCCTGTTGATGATCACGATGTTATGATATCTACCCATAAATTTGAATTTGTGGATCTGAGTGAATTATTGTTGTTGCACAAGCAAACGGTGGTACAGAATTTCCAGAATTTGCAACAGGTTTTGAGGACACGATCTTTTTTTTAAAATTTTCAAGTAATTTTTTTTCACGCAAAGTGTCTAACGTCAAGATTGATTGTAGATATTATGGGAGTATTAGAGAGTTTTGAGGAGCTTTCCAAGATTGATATTAAGTTTGGTCAAAGAGACATTGTCCATTTTCAGATTACGGATGGAAGGTATTAATTTTCTTGGTTCTTTCTGATTATTGTTTGTGTACATATATTTAATATTACTTTCCATATTGTATGTTTACTATTACTTCATCTATTATTTTATTCTAGACATTCCTCCAAAGTTACCGTGTAGGGTAATCTTGCAATTGCAATTGATGTACGTTATAAAGAGATTCCAAAAGAAGAGCGAGTGATTGTCATATTGACCACTACCAAACTTAAGATTTTTCATAGTTAGTTAATTTTTAATGAACTAACCTCTTTATTAATAAAACTATCAAAAATATTGCAGCAATGAAGCTTAATTTTCAAATTTTCTTGGTTGCAGCCTCTGTTCAGATTAGCACTATACCTGCTTCGAAAATTTATCTAAACCTGGACCATGATGTCGTTTTTAAGATGAGACAGAGGTTCACATTTGAGTAATTATGGCACTTTTATATGTATTTATTCTCAATACCAAAATTATTATATGTACTTCATTTCTCGAATTAGACTCCGTGAAGAAGGTTGTGTTCCTTCGAGAAAAGCTATATCATCATCAACTCAATTCGAAGGGTCAATTTATCATACTATTCATACTATCACGCTAAAAGAATTTAGTGATAAAACTGCAACTGATTTTTTGAAGGTATTAATTAATTATTTGCTTTACACAATTTTACTAACTATATATGTATAGAAATTTGAGTTTATTTTTTTTCTACTGCCTCCAGACAATTTTATTCATCATATGTTAATCATTTTTAGATGATTTTCCTATACAAAGTGAAAGTTAATAATGTGGAGGAGAGTGTCGGCTGATGGTACCGTAGCTGCAGCAAGATGGATTTCTCTAGAGAAGTCACAAAATTGGAAAGAAAATATAAATGCTCCACATGCAATCAAAACAATCATGTTCCTAAAAAAAGGTTGTATAATTGTAAACTAAATCAGTTTACAGTTATATGAAACTTCAAAAAATCACATAAGTTCTTAATCATTTTTTTTTAATGTTTAGGTTCAAAAATTTTCTACTTGTAGAAGACTCTACAGAAGCGTTTAATTTCGTCCTCTATGACTGTGCTGTAAAATGGCTGGTGGGTAAAATAGTAACAAAACTTATTGCCGAGGGTTTCGAGGTATGCCAATTTGTTATTATGGTATCTTTGTTTTAAATTCAACTTTTAATTTCTATTTATAATAAATTTATCAGAATCAATTATTTTTTAGGATTCAGGACACATCCTCCGCATATTAAGACTATTGCAGGGAAAGAGATTACACTCCGAATTCAGCTCAATGATGATAACATCATCCTCAATAGTTCAATTTACTATGCAATTGATGCTTATGATACTAATGGCTCCACATCTTCCATGTCTGCAAATACAGTGGCCTCTGAAATTTCAAACTCAGTAAATATAAGTCTTATTGTAATGCTCAGATTTCATCATATGATCCTTAAACTATTTATTTTTTATATCTCATATCATTCATAATTGATGATTCAGTGACTATATTTTTTACAGTCTGATGTGGTAGAAATTACGGACCATGGACATACTCCAGGATCCGCTAGGTCTACCAGCAAGAAAATAAAATTGGTAAGCAGTTTGTTATTATTTTACCACATATAAAAGTGATAACCTTGACACTTTTCTGATATATAGTTCAGTGATAAACCTGAATTCTAATTACACCCATTTGTTTCTTTTTTAGGATAGGTAAATGTCCATTTTTGCCTGGATCTTTGTTCTGAATGTATAGGGTGATCATGGCATTTCCAGTTTTTTGTCATTTTAGTCGTACCAATCCATTTTTATTATTATTGCCCAAACACTTTTAAGTGTAATGTTTCCATATTTTGCATTTTTGCTTTAAAACAAAATCAAGAGATTCGACAAATTTAATGACTATTAGTGTAACGACTCTTTTGTTTCAGGGGTTTTGTATGGTCGGAGTGTCAAAGTTTATACATATTATATTTAATGGTTGTCGCGTAAAAAATTTTAACTAAGAATTTCTCCCATTGGACAGGCTCTTATAAGTTATAACCATAGGTACTTTAACTTTGGATGTCTCACTTTTGGAAGATTAGTCATATGAGTTCACTCATCTATCAACGTAATTATCAAATTTGATATAAATTAATGATCTAATATGATGATCAAGTAATAGTTTTAACCTATATATTTGATGATCTTAATATAACCATGATGATCAAGTAAGTGTCTACTTAGACACTACTGGAAATATGTGCAATCAACACCAAATAATATATGTTGGATATTCTACTAGAACAGATACTGTACTATTAGATTACTAAAAATTGATACAAACAAAACTCTGTTACAATAAAAGCAAAGGAGACAATAACCAGAAGGAGCTAATTTATTCCAACACCAACTTAACCAAAACAAAAGATTGTATAATTTTGTGCATCCACCATATTCTACAAAATCCAAAAATTTAAAGATCAGATTAAAACAGGTGCTCATGGTTGGTACGTTTATGTAAGTTAACGAATACTGAAACACTACAAATAAGTTAAGAACTAACAACAAGTGATTTCTACACAGGGGTAAACTCTTTTTCTTTTCTTTTTAAGAATATTAGGATCTCTTTTATTTACAGAATTTATGGAGCACTTAATACACTTCAAATAAAACTATGGTAGTTGAAATAAGAAAGTTATCCTATAATCTGACATCTTGCAAGAAGATTCTTCGGAAAAATCGTTAGCTCAACATTAGTCTATTTACCTGATGGTTGTCCATTGACGAACACTTGCAAAGTATGGCCAGCTGACATAATAGTAAGAATATGATCTTTTCCATGCTTGAGGAACCATTCATTCGATGTTATATTCATGATGGAGAGAACAGAGTAAGATCATAAAATTAGTTTAAAATAGATATTTCAAAAGACACGATAATGATTAATATCAGTAGACGATAATACTTACTATATAAGGTACCACAAATAATCTGAGGAATCTATGATGAGATTTAACTGCTCATACAACCCCCATTTTTCTAGAGTATCACCCTCATCAGCAGTTGGAGCTTCTTCGGTGAAAGATTGTCAGTGGAAACCTGAACTAACATGAAGCATCTTCATATGAGCACCGTGGAAACCTAACTGTAAATATTATTATTTGGGGTGATATTCGCTGAAGGATTGCTATACAATATTTATATGTTTGGGTTTATAACCTTTAAATATAAGGACAGAATGACAAAAATCATTTTCCATAATGTCTGTCATTACAAATCATAAATGATGCAGACATAGTTAATATTTAAACAAAAGGAATGTCGGCTTGGATTATTTCTCCGATACATATAATTGAATAAATATAACAATTATTATTTTTATTTTAATTACTGTAGGAAGTACAATCAAACTAATCATCTGACCATATGGAATATGACAGATTTCTGGAGTGGATACATGGACCTTGGTCCACCGTCCAAAATTTGTCCGCAATAATGAATCATGCACCTTATCAATTTATCGAGACCTTTATAGAATTACAAGCAACTATTATTTAAGTAATCTACATTTATATATCACTTCTCCTATTATAAAGTTCTTATTTATCTATCTACCATTTACTGCATAAATAGAAAAATTGTTCAAATATGCTGGGAAGATCCTCAAGGATTTCACCATTATTATTTTCCTAATGCCAGTTTCTTACATGAATTAGAGAACATGCTAATTACGTTAGAGATTGGTTACAACCATTCTCAGCAGCGAGAGAAGCATGAGAAGTCGTTTACAAGTTTAAACGAAGACCAACTTCAGGCATATACTTCTATGCTCAGCAGTGTCGCAAATAATATTGGTGGCGTGTTTTTTGTATATGCTTCAAGTGGCCGTGGGAAGACATTTATCTGGAAAACACTCTGTTGCAGACTACGTAGTTTAGGAAATAATGTAATTCACGTGGCCTACTCTTGAATTGCAGCTACGTTTCTTCCAGGAGGCAAAACCGCTCATTGCAGATTTCACATTCCGCTAAAAATTGACCAGTGCTTGGTTGCAGGTATTAAACATGGCTTAAAGATTGGAGAGTTAATTAACAAACCAAGAAGTAATGAAGAATATAAAGAATGATGCATAGGATAAATATGGGGAAAATAGTTGACAAGTCATAGTGATAATATGTTGCGGTTTAGCAGTCTGAAATCTTGGAAAAAATGCAGCTTAACAGTTAACAAAATTGCATAAGAACAAGCGTACATTGCTTTAAAAACTATAAGGAAGACTGCTGACAAATATTCAGAATCAAAATAGTAAACTGCAACTAAGTAGTAGCAAAATCAGGCCAAAATGGTAAAAAAAAACAAAGCATAAACAAGGATTACCAAATACTACTCAACAACTACTATATCAAAAGTTACTTCATCTGCCAGCAAACTAAGAACAACTACATCGTTAACTTTCAGTTCATTTTCTCACACAAATTTGTTCCAGCCGGCCGAGAACCTTCTCTTTCCATTAGTCACGTTAATTCCAGTATTCCAAATTTGTCCAAATCTTCTACGATAAGATGCAGGGTCCCATCAATTTACTACAACATTATTGTTTCCAATTCATAATTTTGGGTATTTAAGAATCTTCCACTATTGTCCACACTAAAAATAATAAATTGAAAACTTACCAATTCGTTATAGTGTGTACCCACATGAGATTTTATAAGAGTAAATGCAACTTCTTCAATAATGTTTTCGCTCATTTCCTCTAGTCTATCTTCGATATTGTCGTCTCCATCACTATTATCAATAATATCAAGATTATCTATGTGATTGTATTCGGTCTCAATATCATGACCATCTTTTTCATCACTAATTTGGACAATTATATCATTATTTACTTTTTCTCCTTCTTCTGATATTATTTTTGTGTAATCTATGTCATCCACGTTTGAAAATATAGTAATAAGATACATTATGCTTCATTATATTATTATAATGATATATTAAATTGTGTAAAAACTTATAAAGTAGTTGAATATTCTTTTTTCCGCATATCTTTCATAAACCAATGCCCAGGTGTAATATCAAGTCTCAAAGATATTAAATCATATTCCACCTCCATCCCATCGCTCCTGTAAATTCTCATCCTGGCTTCATGATTTCCATCAATCGTGATTAAAAAGGTATCACGTCTCTGTAGACTATATTGCTTGAAGATTTTCCCACTTTTCCAATACCCTGTGTCTTTTTTATACGATACTGGAAAAATAGTATCTCCGCAACGTATTGTATTCGCGTTGGAAAGCATATGATCATAAAATAGACGAACTAGCATTGGTGGAATCTGTCTGGTAACAATAGTTTAGAAGACATTGTAGTACATATTTTTGAAATAGTAAATTAAAAAAATAATGTATGTACCAAGTCAGCTTACAATTTCTTTGTAATGCCACGTATGCAAGTGCATTACATGTAAAAAAGATGCAGTCATATCTTCAGTTCCTGTTCAACAAATATATACTTAAAAAGAATCATAGATGTAACATTAATAATCTATTCTCATATAATGAATATTATTATAACTAATAACGCACAAAAGGCCAAACATTACCTAATGACATTTCATGTGGTCGAATATCATCACTTTTGAACAGACAAACATGAACCAGGTGTTCGTCCAATGAAATAAGTGAATCGAACACAAGAATGTCAAATATTTCCACTCTACTATACCTCACGATTTGTTTCCATCCATTACCAAAATAACAATCATTGTGGGATTTTTCAATTTTAACTTCCCAGGTTTTATACAGAAAACACAATTGTATTATGTCCCCGTCTTTCCATTGTCCATATAATTCTGACATTTTTTTCGGAAGTAGCTGTATCAGTAAAATAATCAAAAAGTTAAACATTTATAACACAAAAAAGATATAAGAAAACATGTATGTATCAACCAACCATTTTACTTATCCATGGGCCAATATCAGATGGGCGGATAGTATGGTCGTAAAAACTTAATTCCCTTCCAAGTACGCTAAAAAAATACCGCATCCTCGCCTTTTCATCCTCCAAATCATCCAAATTGAGAATGAACTCTTTTTTTTTATATTATTAAGTATATTCACACAATTTTGTGAATCACAACCAGAATAATCTATTGTCAGACCAGATGAATTTTATATCTCAATAAAGAAATTTTCACCTCTAATATAATTCAACAATACCGTATACATTTGTCGGACATTATGTCTTTATATAAAAATTCAAATCCAAGTAATTTTTTATTATCACTATCATAAAATCCTTCACAATTAATTCCTCCTCTGCAAATAAGAAAGATTTGTCGAGGAAGTTTGGCACAAAATTCCATGGCGAATGGTTTTAGTACTCCATGTCATCAATATATACGAAAACAATCAATTTCATATTTATATTAATTGCCAACGACTCTATATTGAGTATTGTATTACATACCAATGAACCAAAAGAGTTATGTTCACAAATTCTGACTAAGAAGCTTTTCCTCTTAGCTTTAAGGCCTTCTTTTGTGCTTCATAAGCGACCTTGCAAAATTTGATAATATTGAAATCATTACGTAATTTTCAAAAAATATGTCAAAACTAGGCTAACTAGGCTAACTTTTTATTCATCAAAACATCAACTTGGAGTATAATGTAGAGGTTAAATATCACAAGCAATGTATAAATTATAAGTAATAAAATAATTTGACATTACTTAGCAAAAGATTGTTATGTAAATCATATTAAAATATAAATAATAATACACAACACATTATACTATAACTCTCCAAAAGTGGTGATGTAGAATATATGTGTTTTTGTACTTTCAAACTAAGTACAAACTAACCTTCATCATTTTTGAACGAGAGAGATGGTACAGTGTTAAACTGTGACTTGCAACAAGAGCCGATACGATGATATTTTATATTAATAGAACTTATAATCTAAGATCATTTTACAATGCATCTTGGTTTTTGTAGGATTTTTTTACATTGTATCTTTCGAATTTATGCAGCTTACTTAATTGTTGCAATGATTTTCAATCTAATTAAATTAATATTTTTATGAAGATTTTACCAAGATCGATATATATATATATATATATATATATATATTTATTTAAATAGGTTTTTTTTAACATATTGGACATTTTTTGGTAAAATAAGACAACTAATATATTTATGAATAATACATTTTTCATATATTTAGCTTACTTAAATCTTTATATGATTTTGTAGAATCACTGGAAAATCTTCATGAAGATTTGTAATAAATCAATCGATATATTTTCAAATTTAAAAAAAAATAAGATCTAGAATAATGAAATTTGTAATTTATATGCTTACTTGAAAACATGTGTTTGTTTCCAAAGTTAAATTAAAAAAAATTAAAAATGATAAACTGATTTTCCAGATACGCTTTTATTTTTAAAATATTTTTACTCGGATTCTCAATAATCATTTGTATAATTTATCAGCAATATAAAATAAAAGAAATAATTGTTTTAGCTTCTTTCTACAAACTAAGTAAAGGAAAGTTTAGAATTACCTAGGTATCGCTTATCAACTTTTCCTTCCTTTTGTATCCATATCTATCAATAATAAATCATTACAATTTCATCTTTTCATATCAATCAATTAATGTAGTGAAAAAACAATTAAAGATTATGAATCAAGTTTTTGACCAAGCATTGGAAACTCCAGTAGTTGTGATTTTGTACAAGGTCATAGTTAAATGACATAATGTTAATATTATTACTTTTAGGTTCATATTTTTTACATAATAATTTATAAATTATTAACAATTATTGAACTTTTATATTTTTTAAAGCCTCAATAGCAATAACCAATTTCCCTACATCAAGATATATCTTAATCTTGATTTGGAGGTGGAAATAATAATGAGAGAAATGTGTTTTATTATAAGTTATGTTATATTAATATTAAATATATTAACTTAATTTATTTATTTTTACTTTTAAATTAAAATTATATTGTTTATACATTTCTTTTGTTAATATCTTATCATGTTTTTTGTTTCAGTGTTGAATTTAAAGGATTTGATGGACCGCTTTTTGCCGAGTGAAATTATTAGTCATCATCAAAGATCTTAAGATTGAAAATTGCCAATATATTCGATAAGATATTAAGACCGTAGTATTTTTAAATGCGTAGTGGTATTGGATATCGGATCTTTTAACCGGTTCATTGAATATTTGTGGTGGGAATTCATAAAGCATTTTAAATTTTATTTATATTTATTAGCAATTTATCAATTTTATGTCTTTCAATTATTATACAGTAATGCACGCACAATTTGTTTTAGTGATGTAATTTCACTAACATAATTAATTTAAAAATATTTTAAACAAATTTAAAATTTACTCCATGTACATTTTTATAATCGTAAATAATTAAATATAATTATGTGTTTCAACATACTAATTCAAGTATCAGACACCTATGCCAATCTTTGCATTTTTTTTAACAATACAAAGGTATGATGAATTTTGCGATATTGCACTAAAAAAATTTTAAAATAAATTTTATATTGCAAGAAATTCCCGTATGCGAAGCACGGGCTATATTACTAGTTGATTGTAAACATGGACTAACGGTTCAACATCACTAACCACTCGTGTCGCTCATAATCCAACTGCGTTTCGTGATCGTTTTGCAAATAATCACGAAATGATTTACAATTTAAATACGGTTTTAAAATTTTAAAAATCGCAAATTTGCAATCGCAACCGCAAAACTAAATATATATATATATAATTAAAAAAATATTTTATTATATAGAAACTAATAAATTGTACACATATTTTTAATTTACTTAATATTAATGTTATAAATGTCGATTTAGCTATTGATAGGAATAAAATAAGCCATAATTGCGTAATTAATATCGTATTAATTATACTCTGTTTAATCCGCAAATAAAGCCCATTCAAAAAGGTCCAAAACTTTGAGTATTAAATATTTTTATAATTAATACATATGGGTAAAATCAGCTGACAAATATAGTTTGATTAAGGATATAGTTCATTGGAGATTGACATCCAAGGAACCTCATAGGATAAGAAATCAACTTCCTACATTTTAGGACTCCAAAGTTCACCCACCAAGTCTCTTAATCCTGATCTAATTTAAGGCATCTCATGCTTATATAAGGGGCCTTACCCCACAAATTAGAATTACGTTTTTTGACTTGATCCTTAGCATACAACAAGGTACGTAGGTATCTTGTGAAGGCAGATTGAGTCACAAAATACGAGAACAGTCAAATAGAGTCTTGAAGCTCACGAACCCTAGTATTAAATACACCTAAATTTTTTTTCATAACATTTGGCGCCGTTTGTGGGAAAACAACAGCAAACCATGGTACTCACACGTAGCAGAAATAATGTTCATGAAGGAACACCGCCTGGGACTACCCAGACGATTTCATCCGCCATTGAGATTCCCCCTCACTCAACTTACTCCCAAGGGACAGCGGATCCTTTGATTCCCCAACCCGAATCTCAGTCACCCATAGCTTTAAGGGAGAATCCTCATAATTCGAATCTGAATGCTCCTTTGAGGACTCAATCTGTGGACTTCGAGATGTCAACCATAGTACATCACATGCCCATAATCCCACTTATGGGATGCCAATCTACTCGGAGGCTGGAGGGAGTAGGCCACCCCTACCACCTCGATCTCAGCCTTGGGACGACCCTAACTATCTTAGAGGTCTGCAATCAATCAACAATGAAAGAGATGTATCCGGACCCTATACGACCGAGGAGAGTGGAGAATCAACTGATGAAGTCGCCCATCACCGGAGGAGAACAAGGGATAAAGATCCCATTAGAGGTAGGCGCCTTGAGCCCGTTTGGGGCAGGCAACCCGAATTTCAGGAAAATCAAGGAGTGGCATCCCAAACTTTTAAAAAAAAGGATACGCGCTCATGAGGCAGAAATCATAAGGCTAAAGAGGGATATGGAGAGAATTCAGGCTAGATACCCAACGAGGGCCAATCAAACTAGGGGAACTAGGGGAACTACTCAAGTCATCGATTTGGAAGAAAGTTCTAGAAGAAAAATAATGGATGTCCCTCAGGGAAACCCATTTGAGTTGCTCCCCTTGGAGACCCAGACGATTCAACCCCGCATTTCACGGCAGAAATCATGAACACACATATCACAAGAAAGTTCAAGATGCCGACTATAAAGGCCTATGATGGAACGGAGGATCCCGCTAATCACGTCAGGACCTTCTCTAATGCACTGATGCTGTAGCCCGTGAATGATGCGATCAAATATCGGGCTTTCCCTCAAACCTTATCAGGCATGGCCCAAAGGTGGTACAACCATTTGCCACCAAACTTGATCGGAACTTTCATAGATTTAAGTCAAGCTTTCATCAAGCAGTTCATCAGTGGGAAGGTGCATGAAAAAAGCTCTGCTTCTATCATGAGTATAGTGCAAGGGGAAAAAGAGTCTCTTAGGGACTACTTGAATCGATTCACAAAGGAGGCTTTGAAAGTCCCAGATCTTGATGACAAGGTAGCTATGATAGTATTGTAACAAGGAACCAAGGATGAGTTCTTCAAGATGTCTTTGGCCAAATGACCACCAAAAAATATGTTACAGCTCCAAAGCAGAGCAGGAAAATATATCCAAGTTGAAGAAAGTATGAAAAAGATGGTGGTAAACAATGAGCTCGCTGGTGGAAAGAAGAAGAAAACATATCAAGAGTATAATGTGAAGGACAAGTATCTGTGGGTTAACAAAGAAACTGACTAAGCCCCGAAGAAGGGAGGGCCAGGACAAAAGTTCGTTGAGTATGCTAGGTTGAATGCGCCTACGAGTCAAATCTTGATAAAAATTGAAAGGGATAGAGATATTCGCTGGCCAAAGCTTCTAAAGGCCGATCCTGCCAAATTGGATAAGAGCAAGTATTGTCGATTTCACAAAGATGCTGACCATGACACTGATGAGTGCCGAAAGTTGAAGGATGAGATTGAGTTCCTCATTCGAAAAGGAAGGTTGAGTAAGTACATCGGACATGGTGAGATAGGAGAAAAGAACAACCATGGAAGAAGGATTTTTTATGATAGAAGGAGGGATCAAGATGATCAAGGAAGGAATCCCCTACCTAGAGGCACGGTGATTAATATAATCTTTGAAGGACCAACTGCGGCCGGTCCTTTTAGAAATTCAAGAAAAATTTATGCTCGAGAGGTTATGTACATAGTATGAGAAGCCCCGAAGAAGACGAAGACTGGCGTGTCGATGCCATTTGATGACTTTGATTTGGAGGGGGTTAAGTTTCCCCATGATGATCCCCTTGTTATAACACCCATTAAAGAAAATAACCATGTAAAAAGGGTCCTTGTAGACAATTGGGCATCGGTGGACATTATACTCCATGATACTTTTATAAGAATGGGATACAACGATTCTCAATTACCCCGACCGATATGCCAATATATGGTTTCGCTGGAGTTGAATGCCCCGTGGAAGGGATAATTAAGCTGCATTTCACTATGGGCCAAGATCCAAGTCAAGCAACACAGATATTGAACTTTGTAGTCATAAAGGCTGGGTCAACGTATAATGCGATCATGGGAAGGACGGGTATACATGCTTTTAAGGCAATCCCTTCATCTTACCATTTAGCGATAAAGTTTCCTACCAGGGATGGGATAGGAGAAGAAAGGGGAGATCAGAAGATGGAAAGAAGTTGTTACTTAGCCTCACTAATGGAAGATGGAGCTGGGGGCAGGTTCTGCCCATTGAAGATATGGATATCCGGGAATGATGAGAAACAAGGGAAGCCAACTGAAGATTTGATCTCGATTCCTTTGGTTCCCAAGGATCCCGAGAAAGTAAGTTTCATTGGAGTATCACTAAAGGAGCCCCTTAGAGGAAAATTAATTAGGTTTTTGGAAGAAAATAATAATGTGTTTGTGTGGTCGGCAGCAGATATGCCCGGTATAGACCCTGAATTGATTACCCACAAGTTGAATATGGATCCTAATCGAAAGGCCGTAAAGTAAAATAAAAGGAGCTTTGCCCCTAAAAGGCAAGAAGCCATTAGATAAGATGTTGAGAAGCTCTTAGAAGCTGGTTTCATTACGGAAATACAATTTCCACAATGGTTAACAAATCCTGTAATGGTGAAGAAGGCTAACGAAAAGTGGAGGATGTGCGTAGACTTCACCGACCTGAATGATGTGTGTCCTAAGGATTACATTCCTCTCCCAAGAATAGATATTCTGATAGATTCCACTGCAGGGAACGAGATGTTGAGTTTCATGGACGAAGTTAATGGCTATAATCAGATCAAGATGCATAAAGATGACGTCCCAAAGGTAGCTTTCATCACTAACTTTGGAGTTTTTTATTATCTTGTTATGGCATTTGGTCTCAAGAATGCAGGAGCCACTTATCAAAGATTGGTGAATAAGATTTTTAAGGATCTTTTCGTAAAGACCATGGAGGTCTATATAGATGACATGCGAGTCAAGAGCCTGGTAAAGGTAGATTATATTGCTCATCTGAGGGAGGATTTTGAGGTACTAAGGTATCATCAAATGATGTTAAACCCCACCAAGTGTGCTTTTGGTGTAGGATTTGGAAATTTTCTAGGATTAATGGTCTCCAAGAGGGAAACTGAATCCAATCCTGATAAGATAAAGGCCATCCTAGATATAAAACCTCCACAGACCGTAAAGGATGTTCAGAAACTTACCGGGAGAATTGTTGTCTTAGGACAGTTCATTTCCAAATCTGGAGACAAGTGCCAACCATTCTTCAAGGCTTTGAAGAAAGTAAAGGATTTTTTGTGGACCGATGAAAGTCAAGTGGCGTTTGAGGAGTTAGAGAAATACATGGTTCAAGCCCCTTTGTTGTCCAAGACAGTCTTAAATGAAACTTCATACTTATACTTGGCCGTTTCTGAAAATGCCTTGAGTGCTGTGTTGGTAAAGGAGGAGGTTAAAATCCAGAAATCCATATACTATATCATCAAGATTCTACATGGGGCTGAGTTGAACTATTCCATTATAGAAAAGTTCATTTTATCCTTGATCATGGCCTCAAGGAAGTTGCGTCCGTACTTTCGAGCTCATAAAATTGAAGTATTAATCAATCAACCTTTGAGAAATGTTATTAACATGCCTAAAGCCAGTGGAAGGCTAATCAAGTGGGCCATTGAGCTTGGAGAATTTGATATTATGTATAAGCCCAGAACGATGATCAAAGTTCAGGCTTTGGCGGACTTCGTTGTCGAATGTGCCATTGACAACCAAGAAGTCGGGGGCAGGAGGAAGATATACTCCAAGAAAATAAGGGTGAAAAATATATATCTAGAATAAGGAGTTTTGGGTGCTCTATTTTGATGGGGCATCAAAAATAAATTCGAGTGAAGCGGGGCTTATTCTACAAAGCCCCGATGGTTTTCTGATTGAATACGCTCTGAAGTTAGATTTTCCAACCATGAATAATAAGGCAGAATATGAAGCCCTGATAGTTGGGCTTGGTTTAGCAGAGACTTTGAGGGTTAAAGACTTGAAAGTCTGTGGAGACTCTAAGCTAGTGGTATCCCAAGTCAAGGGAGAATTTGAAGCAAGGGATGAAACCATGGTAAAATATGTATGCCTAGTAAGGGATGTGATGACTCAATTCGATGAATACCATGTCGAGCATATTCTAAGGGAAGAAAATGCTAAGGCTGATGCGTTGTCTAAATTTGCCTCATCTGAAATAGAAGAAAGTTCTGGAAGCGTATACTTCCGTATTTTGAAAATACGAAGCATTGATGTCAACTAGTTGCCCCTATAGGGCTTGGAGGGTCATGGATAGATCCTATTAAGTCTCATCTACAGACCGGTGGCTTCCTAGTGATGTAGTGGAAGCACGGAAGCTGTCTGTGTGAGCCTTGAGATATTCCCCGATCGATGGGATTCTTTACAAAAGGTCCTTTGTGATTCCTTATTTAAGGTGCCTCAGGCCTGATGAAGCTCGACTAGCTTTGGAAGAGGTGCATGAAGGCATATGTGGCCAACACTTGAGGGCAAGCCTTAGCTCACAAGATTACTCGTTTAGGCTTCCATTGGACAGAAATGATGGTCGATGCCAAAGATTATGTGAAGAGATGTGACCGCTATAAAAAATATGCCCCACTAGTAAGGCAACCACCCGAAATGTTGACTTTCATAAACTCCCCTATCCCGTTTTCTATATGGGGGATGGATATTCTTGGACCTTTACCAATGGCTACTTCCCATAAGAAGTTTCTAATTGTAGTTATTGATTACTTTACCAAGTGGATCGAAGCCAAGCCCTTCGCTAAGATTATGACCAAACAGGTTACTCAATTCCTGTGGGAAAACATCATGTGTAGATATGGAATTCCTCGCACCTTGGTAACCGATAATAGAACATAATTCAATAATGAAGAATTCAAGAAGTAATGTGAGGAGAATGAAATCAAGCTGCGGTTCAATTTCGTTGCACACCCTCAAGATAATGGGAAAGCAGAAGTGGCAAATCGGATTATTTTAGACGAATTAAAGAAGAGGATTGAAAAGTCCAGAAGTAATTGGGTGGACGAAATACTCCCAATACTTTGTGCCTACATGACCACATATAGAGTCACAACGGGAGAAACTCCATTCATGTTGGCATATGGAGTTGAAGCTGTTATTCCTGTAGAGATATCATATTCGTCTCCGAGAATTCAAGATTATAACGCAGAGGAAAATGAGGAAGGGAAAAAATTAGCCCTGGATTTAATATATGAAGTGCGAGATAAAGCATATGCAAGGATTGTGAAATATCAAAAGAAAGCTTCTTTCTACTACAACCTGAGAGTGAAAGAAAGGTTCTTCAAACAAGGTAATTTGGTCATAAGGAAGATAGAAGCCTCTGAGGTGGGACCAAAAGGGAAGCTCTCCCCAAATTGGGGAAGGAAGGTCACAAGCGTTCAGGGATGAGGATCTTACAAGTTAGAGACGATGGAAGGAGAGGGAGTGCCAAGAACTTGGCATGCACCAAATTTAAAGACTTACTATGTGTAGCTTCCTATTAAAGGGATATTAAGCTACTCAGATTAACAAATCATTAAAAATGAGATATGTTATGAGCTTTGATTCTTTAAAGTTTATAGTTTGTTAGGATTTCTATTCAGGTTTATAAGGATTCTATCTTTATTATTATGTGAGGGTTGAACCCATTTTATCAATACTATTGGTTTACAAATTCATTTCTTTTCTAGTTTCCTTATGATTGTGTCGCCTTATGTTAGGTCCTTAATACAACTATAGAGGGGGGTGAATACAGTTTATGCAGAAAAATAAAATTAAGTACTCAACAAGATAAACAGTTTTGTATTGATTGATAAAAACTGATTACAAAACTACTCCCTTAAAGGATGAACAGATATCCTTGAGAGTTGCTAGGTTACATAAAAGATATATCAATACGCGACTCATAAATTTTAAACCTAACATATGCTTATATATTGCACAGCTACACAATCAATAAGGAATCATATTCTATTATAATAAAGAATCCTAAAACATATCCATGTATTGATTGCTACAATAAGTAAAGTCCTACACCGACTTGTATTCTGCAATCCTTTCCTTCTTCGATATCTCCTGACTTTCAGGTTTTAGCTGAAGTGATCAAATACCGATGTCAATTACTAATCAGCAAATGATGATAACAAATGTTGATGACGTCACCTTCTGCTAAACTTTGATATCAAATACTGATAATAAACTCTGATAGTTTATAAGTTGATATCATCAATTTCTTCTAACAATCTCCCCCAACTTGTGCATTATAAATATATGTACAAGTTCTAATTTGATGATGTCAAAACTATATAAATGCATAAATACAAACAAATAATCAATCTTACAATCATTGTCTTCCGACTTTATCTTCAATCTTAAACTTCAGTACAGTCAGTAGCTTCATTAAGGAATTTCTTGAGTAGTTGACCTTCAATCACACTTACATACATTTCCATTATTTGTTTGATATCCTTGAGCTCCTCTGTTGATTCATCATTCTGATAAATAACAGCTCTGAGGTCATGTAGATTAGATTTTCCAAGTGCCAAGTCATCCAGTTCCATAAATCCAACTATCTTTCCATCAGGAATGAAAGTGATAACTTCTCTTCCTAAAGACTTTACCACATTGGCTCCTCCAATAATCATATCAACGGTATATCCAGATTCATGAATATACTTTGGAATGTAATTAGACTTGTATGTCATTCCTCTCTGCTTCATGTGTACTTACTTCTTCAAAAATTCAGACCATCTAGCAGTAGTAGAGTTGGTTGCCTTGAGTAAAGTAGTGACAAATTCCAACTCCTGCCATGGTTTGTTCTTCAAATGCTCTTGAGTAAGCCTCAACCTTCTTCCAGACTCCTGAAAATAAATCTGTTTTTCTCCAACTAGATCATTCAAAATCTGTACTGAAATAATTTTCTGCAAATTTTTAAGCTTTATATTATCTCCAATTCCTGTCAGATTTCTAGGATCCCTTAGAATCAAAACATCAGAAACATAAGTATCAGCATTTGAAAGTCCCAAGCCACTTCTTCTACCAGCTCTTATAGATAGAGAATTCCCACTATAGATCTTGTTTATAGTCTCAGAAGAATCTCTTACTGGTGCAAGTGTCTTGCTTCCCCATAGTAGCTTTTTTTTTCTAAAGTCAATTCTGGCATATCAGAGTTTAAATTCTCTGAATCAAGATTTGTAAAATCAGCTTGTGTTTTACTTGAACGATCAACAACTTGAGTAGTATCAGAGGTTGTGACTGATTGAGCTTCAGCAATTGTTTTTTCATCAACTTGAGCATTGTCAGAGGTTGATACCAACTTTAATTTCTTAGCCGAATCAGCTCCATGAATCATCTTTCTTTTCTTGTAGGACTGATTGGCTTCATCTTCTTGAGTCTTTTTTTTCATCAGCATCATCATGAGCTACACCTACTGAATAGATTTGATCTATCAGTGTTTGAGATTTTGAAACTTCAGATGTTGATTTCTTCTTGGATTTTGCTCTAGGATTTGGCTTTGACTTCTCACCAATATTCTCCTTCCTCTTATAACTCATGTCAGTATTTAAAACTCCTTGAAACCTTAAAGGTCCTTCAACATCAGTTTGACTGACCTCCTTAATCACTACTCCTTTTGTAGGTCTACTTCCTGGAATATCATCATAAGGTAAGATAGCACCAGTATTTGCTGATCTCATCGATTTGAATTCTTCCTCCATAAGCTTAAGTTGTTCCATATCAACTCCAGGATTTTCTCTCTCAAAAATTCTTCTACTCACCTCAGAATCAAAAGCTTGAATCTTTAAATCCTTGTAGAATATAGTTGTTTTCTTCCCTTTCACCTTCAATGTTTGTAGATACTGACTTGCTTTAGCATCATCTTCTATCTTCAGAATGCCTTGGTCATCATCAGGATTTGTGACTTTCAGAGTTTGTTGAGATTCAGTCACAGTCAGTTCCCTATTTTACACAGTCTTAATGACTTGCCTTCCATATCTCCTCCTCTCTCCACCTGGTCTAGATTGAATAGTGGTTTTAGATGTACCACTAGTACAAATAAGATCTCCACCTTGTCTCTTCAAAACTAACTCTTTCTTATTGTCCTTACTGTCACCATCGGGACCATCCTTCTTTTCAGCATATGTCAATTTGAGCTGCTTGCATTTAGATTTCAACACTTTCTCCCCCTTTTTGGCATCATCACCAAGTAGGAGTGAAACTATAAGCTCCATTAACTATTGTTCCTCATCCAGTTGACTAGACATTTTAGCTTGAGTAGCTTCCAACTTAGCTTGGTTGGCTTCTAATTTTTTTTTTCTAACAAGGATAGGCCTCAATTATTTGGTCAGCTCATGAGAAGTAGTAAGCTTAGTTTCCAGACTAGATTCCTTGAGCTTGTCAATTTGAGAATTAGCCTGAGACTGAGTATTTTGAATTATTTTAATCAACAATGTAGAAGCTTTGAGATGAGTCAGAATATCTAGATTTGTAATTTTCTTCTTTGTTGTTTCCAAATGTCTGGAAGCATTAGCAAAAAAGATAGAATGTGAAGCATCCTTTCATTTAGAATTGCATTCATCATAAAAAAACTCTTTACTGTGCATCTAGCTCAACTAATCTCAATTGTTTTTCTCTTTCTGACATGCCTTCAGGAAAGATAAGTTTATCAAGATTTTCATCAGGATCTAATGCTACATTGATATCTTCTCCATCATTAGACTCACTTTGATGAACATATTCTTCATCAGCAACCGGTTCCTGAATAAAATGTGCTACTTTATCTTCAGCATCAGTATTTAACTAAATCCTGACTCTTATCTACCTCTCCTTTTTCCAGGTAAGGATCTTACCTCTCTTTAATTCTGTTTTTCTCTAAATCTTTTCTCTCGGTCTCAAAAGAAAGGTTCAGAGTTTGTTGTTGTTAGGAATATGTGTATTAGTTTGATGATAAGTTCAGCAAAACACTTAAGTAGAAATCTAGTGTTTGTAGCCTCAACGGATAAGACCATCTTGTCTATCCGTTGAAGGAGTAGCCTTACTTAGCAATAAGTTTGGTATTGTAGCACATCTCACTTTCTGATTTCAAGCTGTAATTCTTAGATGTTGTTAGGAGATAATCAGTCATGTTGACTGCTAATGGATGTACAAATAGGAGGGCTAATTGTAAATATTTCATGCCTTGTAATTTTGTATAAGTGAAGAAGTGTCAACGGATGTTGAAGACCTTCAACGGATAAGAAACTAAGCTTCAACGGATGTCTCTAATGCTTCAACGGATAATATCCATCAACGGATAAGTGCTTCAACGGATAAAGTTTCAACTGCTAGAGCATCAACGGATAAAGCCATCAACGGATGAAAGCTTCAACGGATGCACTGCTAGAGCATCAACGGATAAAGTCATCAACAGATGAAAGCTTCAACGGATGCTCAGTCTCATAGCAGTTGATAGTGACAGTTAACAAAGCTGACAGAGGCACATGGATTGACAGAGATGTGGTAGCCTATTTCAGGAATAGCAGAAAAAGCAGCCATTTTTAGTCTGGTTCATAATGGAAAGTCAACAGATAATTCCATATTACACTGGATAAAAATAGAACAGAAACAAGTGGAGAACTATTGTCTTATTGTACTTTATCTTTGTCTTCACTTGAAAACTTGGTGTTATATAAACCAAGTAGTAGCTAGTAATTAGGTGTGAATTTTCCCTGAGCTGTTTAGAAATATCAAGAGAGAAAATCATCTAGTTTGTACTATGAAGCAGCTGTGATTTAATTTTGAATCACAGATTTTCTGAAATAACACATCTCTGGTGGAACAACAAATCCACCAGAAAAGTTTTTAAGTTCTTTGTGTTCATTACATTTGTGTTTGAATATATATCTGTCTGCATCAGCTCCAAGCAATTCACACACATTTGATCACTCAAACACTTAGTCTTACAAATTGCTCAAAACTTGAAAAAGTTTTGAGATTTACATTCAACCCCCCCCTTCTGTAAATCTCATTGTTAGTCCACTGGGAATAACAATTGGTATCAGAGCAAGCTCTTAACATACAAAGAGTTTAAAGACCTATTCTGCTAACATCATGAGTAAGAAGGATATTGGTGTAAAGATTCCAATCCTGGAAAGAGATAACTATCATCACTGGAAGGTGAAGATGCATTTACATCTTCTCTCTCAAGATGAAAGCTACATCAACTGCATTGAGAATGGTCCTCACATCCCACACAAGGTGGCCACAGCTGCTACTGCTACAGTTGCTGTTGGACAGTCTATTCCCAAGCCAAAGGCAGAATGGACTGTTGAAGATATTGAAGAGGTCCACAAGGACAAGAAAGCCATGAACATTTTGTTTAATGGCCTGGATCAAGATATGTTTGACAATGTCATCAATAGCCAAACTGCTAAGGAAATTTGGGATACTGTGCAGCTTATCTGTGAAGGCACTGAGCAAGTTAGAGAAAAAAAAATGCAGCTTCTCATTCAACAATATGAATATTTCCACTTTGAAGAAGGAGAATCATTGAATGATACATTCAACAGATTTTAGAAACTATTGAATGGATTAAAGCTGTATGGGAGAGTGTACCAAGTCAAGGACTCCAATCTAAAATTTCTAAGGTCTCTACCAAAGGAATGGAAGCCTATGACTGTTTCTCTAAGAAATTCTCAAGATTATAAGGACTTCACACTTGAAAGATTATATGGAATTTTGAAGACTTATGAACTTGAGATGGAGCAAGATGAGCTGTTGGAAAAGGAAAGAGAAAAGGAGGATCAGTTGCACTTGTAGCTGACAGTGAAAAAGTTGAAGCCAGAAATGAGGAAAAGACAATGCCAAGTCTCAAAATTGGCACAAGCAAATCAGAATCAAGCAAGGGTAAAGAGCAAGTTGCTGAGGATGAAGACAATTCCAGTCAGGATGAATCTGATGATATTGATGAACATCTGGCCTTTCTGTCCAGGAGGTTTGCAAAGATGAAGTTCAGGAAAAACACAAAGTTCACTAAGCCAAACAAAAACATGGTGGACAAATCAAAGTTCAAATGTTACAACTGTGGCATTAGTGGACACTTTGCAAGTGAGTGTAGGAAGCCAAATTCTGAGAAAAAGAAATTTGAGCAAGTTGATTACAAAAGGAAGTATTTTAATTTGCTCAAACAAAAGGAAAGAGTTTTTCTCACTCAAGATGATTGGGCAGCAGATGGGGTAAATGAAGATGATGATGTGGAATATGTCAACCTAGCCCTGATGGCTAATTCTGATGAAAATGAAACTAGTTCATCAAGCAACCAGGTAATTACTACTGATCTCTCTCAGCTTTCTAAACATGAATGCAATAAAGCCATAAATGATATGTCCAATGAATTATATCATTTGCGTGTTTCTCTTAAATCACTAGCTAAAGAAAACACTAGGATCAAAGAAAATAATGTGTTTTTAAGTGATAGGAATGCTGTGTTAGAGAGTCATGTAATTGAGCTTGAAAAGATTAAACTTAAATGCTTGACTGTCGAGAGTGAACTAGAAGAAGCTGTTAAGAAAGTAGAAATTCTTTCTAAACAGTTAGAAAGTGAGCAAGAGGTAATCAAGGCCTGGAAAACATCTAGGGATGTTGGTGTTCAAATTGCCAAGGTTCAGGGAATTGAATCATTCTGTGAGGATGCCTGGAAGAAAAACAAAAAGAAGTTAGAATTAATTGATGGATTGTCAACGAATGTGGAATCAACGGATGATGAAAGTTATCCGTTGAAGGAAGAAAAGGAGCATCCGTTGAAGGCTCATCAATTAAAACAGGCAAGTTCTTTTAAAAATAAAAAGAATGATTTAACTCTCAAGAACTTTGTCAAAGAAGGAGCTAGCACATCCAGAGATGTCAGTAAGGTGAATATAGGACACATGACTTTAGATCAGTTGAAAGATAGGCTTAAGTTGGTTGAAAAATAAGAAGGAAACTAAAAGAAAATCTAAAAGAAATGGGAAGGTAGGGATTAATAAACATAACAATTACACACCTGATAGGTATGCTCCTAGAAAAAGCTGTGTACATTGTAAAAGTGTTAATCACCTATCTGATAATTGCAAATCTGTTAAAAATGCTCCCATGCCTTCAAATCCCTCCATGCCTAACATGTCTATGTCACCTCTGCATGCTATGCCTGTTATGTCTCACCAGAATCCTCATGCACATTTTGCAAACATGCCATACATTAACAATCCTTACTTTACTGCATTTAGTATGCCTCAAATGCCATACAATATGCCTATGTGGAATAACATGTTTGCACAACCTATGCCTTATCAAATTCAATCAAATGTGTTAAATGATTCTGTGACTAACACTACACTTCAACCAACCACATCTGAGACCAAGGTTGACCCAAAGTTACCTAAGTCAAAAGATGCAGGAGGAATGAAGTCTAGGAAAAAGACTAACAAGGCTGGACCCAAGGAAACTTGGGTACCAAAATCAACTTGATTGATTTTGTTGTGTGCAGGGACAAAGAAGGAATCTATGGTACTTGGACAGTGGTTGTTCAAGATACATGACAGGAGATTTCACCCTGCTCACAGAATTTAAGGAGAGAGCTGGCCCTAGCATAACCTTTGGAGATGACAGCAAAGGATTCACTATGGGATATGGCTTGATTTCAAAAGAAAATGTCATCATTGATGAAGTTGCATTGGTTGATGGTCTCAAACATAATTTATTGAGCATCAGTCAACTATGTGACAGAGGGAATACTGTTTCCTTCAATTCTGAAGCCTGTATTGTCACAAATAAAAAGGACAATAAAGTGGTTCTAACTGGAGTTAGAAAAGGAAATGTGTACTTAGCTGATTTCAACTCTACAGATGCAGAATCCATTACTTGTCTTCTCAGCAAAGCAAGTCCAGTTGAAAGTTGGCTATGGCACAAGAAGCTGTCCCATTTGAATTTCAAGATAATGAATGATCTAGTCAAAAAGGACTTAGTTAGAGGAATGCCTCTAGTGGAATTCACAAGGGATGGACTGTGTGATGCTTGTCAGAAAGGAAAGCAAAAGAAAGTATCATTCAGTAAGAAGCTTGAATCTGCAATTGATGAACCACTGCAACTTCTACACATGGATCTTTTTGGACCAGTCAATGTATTGTCAATTTCAAGGAAAAAACACTGCCTAGTGATTGTAGATGATTTCTCAAAGTTTTCATGGGTTTATTTTCTTGGATCAAAGGATGAAGCTAGTGAAATCATCATCAATCATATCAAGCAAGTCCACAATCATCCTGATTTCAAAGTAAGGAATATTAGGAGTGACAATGGAACTGAGTTCAAGAATTCAACCATGAAGATGTTCTGTGGAGTAAATGGGATCATGCATGAGTTCTCAGCTCTAAGAACTCCACAACAAAATGGTGTGGTGGAAAGGAAGAACAGATCACTAATTGAAGCTGCAAGGACAATGCTTGAGGAGTCAAAGCTCCCAACTTATTTTTGGGCTGAGGCTGTTAACTGTGCATGTTACACTCAGAATATTTCTCTAATCAATCAAGCAAAATGCATGACTCCCTATCAATTATTCAAGAGAAGAAAACCAACTTTAAACTTTCTACATGTCTTTGGTTGCAAATGTTACATCTTAAGGAATCAATCTGATCACAAAGGAAAGTTTGATGCAAAGGCTGATGAAGGAATATTTGTTGGTTATTCTGCTGGAAAATCATATAGGGTCTACAATCTAAGAACCAACATTGTCATGGAATCTGTACATGTTGTGTTTGATGATAAAAAGATTGATGGACTAACAGATGAGGGACATCATGAAGGACTCAAATTTGACAATATTGAGATATATTGTGATGATAGTGAAGATGAGAATGATGAAGAAGGCATCTCAAGAAGAAACCAGAGTCTGCCTTTGGATAATGCACAGAATGCTGCATCCGTTGAAAGTCAAAATTCAGCTTCCGTTGAAAGAAGCAATGCAGCATCCGTTGAAAGACAAAGTGCATCATCCGTTGAAGTTCATAACGAAGCATCCGTTGATCACAGTCTGTCAACGGATAATCACTTCACCTCATCAGTTGATAGAACTCCCAATTCCTTTCAAAGGATCAGCAACTCAGGGGGAGTTTCAACAAATCAACATTCTATCTCACATCATGACAATACTGAGGCAACCTCATCAAGGGCTAATCTACCACCTCAAAGGAAATGGACCAAGAATCACCCTTTTGAACTGATCATTGGTGATGCTACATCTAAAGTACAAACTAGAAGGGCTACTCAAGATGAATGTCTGTATAGTAGCTTTCTATCACAGGAGGAACCTAAGCGAGTGGAAGAAGCTCTTTTGGATCCAGATTGGATTTTAGCTATGCAAGAGGAGCTAAACCAATTTGAGAGGAACAAAGTGTGGAAGCTGGTACCCAAGCCAAAGAACAAGAGTTCTATTGACACGAAATGGGTATTCAGAAACAAGATTGATGAAAATGGCATTGTCATAAGGAATAAAGCCAGATTGGTTGCCAAAGGCTATTCTCAACAAGAGGGAATAGATTTTGATGAAACATTTGCTCCAGTTGCAAGACTTGAAGCCATCAGAATCTTTCTAGCCTATGCAGCTAATGCCAATTTCAAAGTCTATCAGATGGATGTCAAGAGTGCATTTCTAAATGGGGAATTGGAGGAAGAAGTTTATGTAAGCCAACCTCCAGGTTTTGAAGATCCAAATTTTCCAGACAATGTGTATTATTTGTTGAAAGCACTCTATGGACTAAAGCAAGCACCTAGAGCCTGGTATGAGACTTTATCAAAGTTCCTTCTAGATAATCACTTCATAAGAGGTACTGTTGACAAAACTCTCTTCTTTAGAAATGTTAATGGCTCTAAGATACTTGTACAAATTTATGTAGATGATATTATATTTGGATCTACAGATTATAAACTTTGTAAAAAGTTTGCTAAATTAATGCAAAGTAAATATGAAATGAGCATGATGGGAGAGCTAACTTACTTTCTTGGTTTACAAGTTAAACAAGTTAGTGGTGGAATTTTCATTAGTCAAACTAAATATATTTATGATCTTTTAAAGAAGTTTGACTTAATGGATTGTTCACCTGCAAAAACTCCCATGGCCACTGCCACCAAGCTTGAATTAAACAAGGCTGAAAAGTCTGTGGATATTACAAGTTATAGAGGCATGGTTGGCTCACTTTTATATTTAACTGCCAGTAGACCTGATATTATGTTTTCTACATGTCTCTGTGCTAGATTTCAAGCTGACCCTAAAGAATCTCACTTAGTGGCTATTAAAAGAATTTTCAGATATCTCAAAGGGACTCCAAATCTAGGAATTTGGTACCCTAGAGAGTCTGGTTTTGATCTAATTGGCTACTCAGATGCAGATTATGCAGGTTGCAAATTAGACAGGAAAAGCACAACAGGCACCTGTCAATTTCTAGGAAACAAGCTTGTATCATGGTTCAGCAAGAGCAGAATTCTGTTTCCACATCAACAGCTGAAGCTGAATACATTGCAGCTGGTAGTTGCTGTGCACAAATACTGTGGATGAGGAATCAGTTATTTGACTATGGTATAACTGTTGACAAAATTCCAATATTTTGTGACAACACAAGTGCCATTGCCATTACTGAAAATCCAGTGCAGCACTCAAGAACCAAATACATTGATATCAAGTACCACTTCATTAGGGAACATGTGATGAAAGGTACAGTGGAACTTCATTTTGTTCCAAGTGAAAAGCAGATTGCAGACATATTTACCAAGCCACTTGATGAATCAACATTCACAAGATTAGTAAGTGAGTTAGGTATGCTTAACTATTCATAATCTATGTCATCTATGTAATCTGTCTCGTAGCCTGAAATGAATTTGCTGCAAGAACAAAGTTGGCTTTAATCAAGACTTATCCTATCAACGGATATTCCCTATCTGTTGAAAGCCAAAATTGTTCTATCAACGGATATTCATTATCCGTTGAAAGACAAATACATTTCTAGTAATTTTATCCTTCAACGGATAAAATAGGGTTGTTCATCAACGGATAACTATTTACCTTATCCGTTGATGTGTCACGTTAGTGAGTCACAGCCGTTGATTCTTTTACTCAACCGTTGATACAGATATACAGTGTTGTATGTATTTGTATTTACGGTAGTTTTCAGAATTTCTACAGTTTCATTTATTCCCTGAGCGGCTTTCACTTACTTAAAAGTATCATTTAATTATTTTAATTTGTGTTTTAACTCAAGAAAGTATAAAAGCCCAATTGAATTCTTATTTTCACTTTACGCTTTCTTGCAATTATCATTCTCTTTCTCTCTCAATTCTCAAGTTCTTCTCTGCAACCTCTACTCACAACAATGACACCAGTAGTCAAAATTATGTCTCAAACAGGATTTGTTTATGAAAAGAATAATTTCATAGTCTTGGTTGAAAAGAAGGAAGCCCATTCTGATTATCACAAGATGATGGACTTCATCAAGAACTGCAAACTGAGCTATGCAATGCTGGAAGCCCCAACCATCTACTGTGAAGTGATTGAGGAGATTTGGATAACTGCAGAGTTCAACTCCATAGATATGACTATTGCATTCTCTCTCAAAGGTAAGGACTATTGCATTAATTGTGATGATTTACAATCTTGCTTTAAGTTGCCTGAGAATAATGCCATGACACCACACACTGATAAAGATGTCTCTGCTATGCTAGATTCTATAGGTTATGCTTTTGATTCTGCTAGTTTAGGTAGTATTAGAAGGAAAGGCCTTAGGAAAGAATGGAGTTTTCTTGGAGATGCCTTTATTAAGGTTTTCTCTGGGAAGATTAGCAATTTTGATGCTATCACTTCATCTCTTGTTAATATGCTCTATATGCTAGTTTCTGATAGGTACTTTAATTTTAGCAACTGTGTTATGCTAGAATTAGGTTCCAGATTAGGTAACAAAGCTAATAGACCACATAACATCTACTTTGCTAGATTCTTTATGTTATTGGCTAACCATGTTGCTGAAGGTTTGGTTATATCCAATGAGAATAATAAACTCAAATGCTGGGCACAAGAGAAAAGGGTCCTTGCAGACCTTTTGAGAATGAACCTCAATAGCCAGGTGCCATTGGTATACTTGCCAATCATGAATGCACCACAGGTAAGTGAGGTAAATGTTTCTATAACTCCTACTATTTCCAACCCCAATGTTTCTTTGCCTTCTAGTGTGGCTATGGAACCTGTGTCATTGTCCAAACAGGCTCCTACCAAAGCCACCAAATCTAAAATCTCCAAAGTCAAGTCAAAGAAACCTACCTCTGTTGTTTCTCAAAAGACAACAGTTGTAACAACTACCATAAACCCTGAAGGGAGTGAACAGGGTGTGAGTGGTGAGGGGAGGGGTGAACATCAAAAAGCCCCCCAGGATAAGGTGGGAGAGGTGAGTGGTACCCAATCCAGCCAAGCTACAGTCTCTCAAAAGACTGTAGTGGTTCAAAAGGAGTCCAGCACATCCCTAGTTGCATCCTCCCAAAAGGATGTAACTATTGAAAATAGTCCCCATCCAGGGACACAGAACAAAAGAGGGAGGGACACTGAAGCTACAAATTCACCAATTCAAGCCTTTTCAAGGAAGAAGAAGGCCAAAACCCTAGTTTCCACACAAGGGACACACACAACACAGATACACCCACCAGTATCTGTGCCTTCTCAAATTCAGCTTGATGTGATTCCAGCAAATGTGGAATCACAGCCCCATTCTCTCAATATAGAAACACATCATTCCTCAAACTCTCCAACACCCTCTCTGGATGTGGATATGATATTCACATCAATTCCTGATTCTCCCTCATTAAAACTCAGGGAGGAGCCCCACTCAAAACCTGGTGATCATCGTCTTTTAGATGATTTGTTGGATCATCAGCCAATTCTTTTAGATGTAGTTGCAGAATCTGTGTCACCACATTTAAAATCAATCTACACAGATTCAACAATTATATCACTTTCTATCTCTACATCATTTCCTTCTTCAACGGATATCTCTCATCCGTTGACAAGTGGTTGTTCTTCAACGGATAAGCTTAACAGCAGTTATCCGTTGATACCATCAGTTTCTACTTCAACGGATACTCCCTATCCGTTGATGACCTCTACACACTTAACAGAAACAACTCCAACTGTAGAGGACATGGCAACTGTACAATCACTTTTAGGCTTGAGGGAAGGGAGTGATTTTTTGAGTGAGAGGCTAGGTTGCTCCCAGGCAAAAGGAGAGGTTGAGCGTCACCAAATGCATGCTATTTCTTCCAACATGGCAAAAGTAAGTGAGAGGAGTGCCACCTTAGAAGGTGAAGGTGAGGGTGTAAGGGTGTGTGTGAGCCAGGGGGAGCCCCTGATGCAAGAAAAGAGAGAAATTGAGAGAAAGGCAGGTACAGAAGCTATAAGGGTGGATCCAGCCATTGCTAGTGAGTTAATGAAAGTGGATGATGCAAATAAGGAAAGACAATTTCAGCAACTCTACAAAGCTGTCATTGATAACATTTCCTTGGATGCTGACACTTTTACTCACCCTGTTTAAGCCTATCAATTATTGACTGCATAGGGCAATGTGGAGGCAGAACAGACACTACACATTGTACACACTTCAGAATCTCTTCTCAGAGACAAAGCTGCTGTCAACAGGCTGCCTTCTCAAGCTGGTGAGCCATCTGAAGAATTTGGAGTAAATTCTAATGATGATGACTCTAATTCCTTGAATGAGAGCATGAACTTAGGGGGAGTAGCAGGCCCAAGTTCTGTTCCTAATCTTCCTGCATGGGCATGGGCAAAACCATCAACACCAGGAGAGTTTGGTGTCACTTTGGTCAAACAAGTCATGACAATTCAGCAGGCCATTCAGGAGACTCAGGATGCAGGTACCAAGGCAATTCTTCAAGCTCATCTGGAATCTCTGCATCTCTTGCAGTTGCAGCATTACCAGCAAAATCTAAGTGTGGATGAGCTCAAGCTGGACATTGCTGATCTAAAATCCTACAATGCTGAGAAATTGGATTCAGTTATACCCTATGGTACTATGCAAGATTTGTTGGGGAGACTAAGGAAGGCCTCTGATGCTGACAAGAGCCTGGCCAGATTGGAAGATAGGGTTCAAATCATTGAAGACTCTATGGTCACCATTCTTCAGAATCAACAAACTCAAACAAATCTACTCATGCAGCTGGCACAAGCACAAGGTTTGACCCCTACCCTTGATGATAACAAAAAGGGGGAGAATAAAGGGGAAGGGGAAGGAGAGCCATCTACAACAGTTCAGATTTCTCAAGTGCTAGTTCCTGTCATCACAACTTCTCCACTAATTCAAGTCAAAGGAAAGCTAGATGGAATTGATCTAATCCAGATAGCAGCAGCTGAATTGCAAGTCAAAGAGCAAAGGAAGAAGATTGATGAAAAGATGCAACTAATATTTGGTTCTACAACTTCTCAATCACAATCTGTGAAGCATAGCACAAAAGTGGAATCAATTATTATGGAACTCAAGCCAGTAGGGAGGCATAAGGATGGAAAAACTTCTTCCAAAGATCTGCAACCTATGGTTCTCAATCCCAACAACAGATCCAATAAGGACTCTACAAAGAATCCTCTAAAAGAGGTGGATTTTCCTCTTCCAAAAGCAGATGAGGACAAGCTTTTAGGAAGAAGTATTGCATATCTCAAAGAGACCATGGATGATGCTGTAAGGAGAAACATGGCTATTATTTTCAGAGAGGGAAAGAGCATATGTGTGATGCAAGAACATCCCAAATTCTCAATAGCCAAGAAGGAAGAAACCAAAAGGTTGAAGGAAGAAACCAAACAGCTAAAGGTTGACAAAAGAGCACAAGCAAAGCTTGAAAAACAGCTAGAGTCAAGTCAGGCTGAAGATCAGAAAGAAATTGAAGACAAAGGTGAAGATGAAGCTATGGGGGACATGGTTGGTACTGAGATGGAGGAAAGAAGTAAGGAAGAATGGCAGAAAGGGAAAAGAAAGAAGGTCAATGCAAAGAGAAAGAAGGTAGATAAGACTGAAGAAACCCAATCAATATCCAAACCACTACCCTCTATTCCTGAACCCATTGTACCTGACCCCTTCATGAACATTCATGGTGAAACAATCATTCCCAAGGAGGAACCAATTGATTGGGACACCATCAAATTGCCCACCTTCCTAACCTCTTCTCCACCATCAAAGAAGCAGAAAAGAAGAATCAAATCAACACCCTCTAAAGCCTCAATCAAATTCACACAGAAACCTAAGCCTAAACCTCAAACCTCTAAAGATGATTATGTTCACATCTGTGACATAAAAGAATTTTCAGACATTGAACTCTATCTGGATGAGTTAGAGGATGTAAGGGGAATAGCTGCCTACAGACAGCTACCAGAAAGACTAGTGTTCAAATACAAAGGAGCTGGGGAAAGAACATGGCCTCTTCACAGAATTCTGAATGAAGGCTACTCTACCTTGATTAGAGTCTACTCAGCCATACATAAGGATTCTGGCTTTACCAGAACTTCCAGGACTGAGATTCTCAACAAGATTGCCATCATAAGGAAAACTTGGAGGGAGCCCAATGCCTTGCCTAGAACTTTACTCATTCAAGAGAGAGGTATTACAATTCACAAATCACCTCATTGGTTGATGGAGTTCAGAGACAACAAAGAAGTCAGAAGATTTTTCAGAATTGAAGATCAGCTAAAGATTGCCAGTAATGAAACTCTCAAGGATATGCAATCTAAGTTAGATATCAATGAAGAAGATGAAGCTGAATTCTACAGACAACTTCAACTTCAAATAGAGGAGAATGATAGGAGGCTAGGAAAGAAAACCAGGGATCAAAGGAAAAAAAAGTAATTTGCTCAGGCTAAAGAAGCACCCTTGGAAACAATGTATTTCTTCAATTTCATCTCAGCATATACACTTTTGCAGCACTTTTGAATTTCTGCTTTATTACAGTTTATATATTTGTTAAGTGTTTTGTTATCATCAAGATAAACCCAAATTTATGCCTACAGTTCTAGTAGACATAAATAGGGGGAGATTGTTAGGAATATGTGTATTAGTTTGATGATAAGTTCAGCAAAACACTTAAGTAGAAATCTAGTGTTTGTAGCCTCAACGGATAAGACCATCTTGTCTATCCGTTGAAGGAGTAGCCTTACTTAGCAATAAGTTTGGTATTGTAGCACATCTCACTTTCTGATTTCAAGTTGTAATTCTTAGATGTTGTTAGGAGATAATCAGTCATGTTGACTGCTAATGGATGCACAAATAGGAGGGCTAATTGTAAATATTTCATGCCTTGTAATTTTGTATAAGTGAAGAAGTGTCAACGGATGTTGAAGACCTTCAACGGATAAGAAACTAAGCTTCAACGGATGTCTCTAATGCTTCAACGGATAATATCCATCAACGGATAAGTGCTTCAACGGATAAAGCTTCAACTGCTAGAGCATCAACGGATAAAGCCATCAACGGATGAAAGCTTCAACGAATGCACTGCTAGAGCATCAACGGATAAAGTCATCAACGGATGAAGCTTCAACGGATGCTCAGTCTCATAGCAGTTGATAGTGACAGTTAACAAAGCTGACAGAGGCACATGGATTGACAGAGATGTGGTAGCCTATTTCAGGAATAGCAGAAAAAGCAGCCGTTTTTAGTCTGGTTCATAATGGAAAGTCAACAGATAATTCCATATTACACTGGATAAAAATGGAACAGAAACAAGTGGAGAACTATTGTCTTATTGTACTTTATCTTTGTCTTCACTTGAAAACTTGGTGTTATATAAACCAAGTAGTAGCTAGTAATTAGGTGTGAATTTTCCCTGAGCTGTTTAGAAATATCAAGAGAGAAAATCATCTAGTTTGTACTAGGAAGCAGCTGTGATTTAATTTTGAATCACAGATTTTCTGAAATAACACATCTCTGGTGGAACAACAAATCCACCAGAAAAGTTTTTAAGTTCTTTGTGTTCATTACATTTGTGTTTGAATATATATCTGTCTGCATCAGCTCCAAGCAATTCACACACATTTGATCACTCAAACACTTAGTCTTACAAATTGCTCAAAACTTGAAAAAGTTTTGAGATTTACATTCAACCCCCCCTTATGTAAATCTCATTGTTAGTCCATTGGGAATAACAGTTGTCCTACAGAAATAAGAGGTAGCTGAGAAAAGTTATCTGTGATCATATAACTAGAGGTATTCCTTTGTAAAGGTCTAATCACATTCATTTCATTAGGATTTATAGAACTAAAAATAAATGCTGATAATATAGAATCAGTATTTAAAGTAAATACTGAAAAATATAGATCAGTATGTATACCTTGTGCATCTGAAGGATCAACTTCTGTGTAGACTGCCAAAGGTTGAACTGTGAGAAGTTCAGCTGATGTGAGTATTGGATGAACCCTTTATTCAGGATCAACAACTAAGATAACTGCATCAGGAGTTAAGCCTTCACTACCACTTTGAGGTAGTGGTTCTTGTGGGGCTGGAGATTCAGGATTTGCTGGATGACTTTGATATTCAGGTTCTTGTGGACTCCTCTCCTCAAATTCAGTTTCTAACTCTTGTACAGCTCCAAGTTTGAAACCAGCTCTATGCTTAGAAGTATGCCTCTCAATAGACTGGAATTTTTTTTTGATCTTGGAAGCTTCAGCTTTTACCTTAGAAGTTGCTTCATCATGCCATTCTTGAATGGACTTTTTAGCAAGAAGCTCTATTTCATCAATGTCTGCTACACTACTTTGAAGTGCAGTTCTTGTGGGACAGGATCAAAATTTTCAGTAGTTATTGTATCCCTTTGAGATATCTAAAAATTCTTTTTACAACTAATAGATGTGGTTCCTTTAGATCATCTTGGAACCTTTATAGTTTGTTATATCTATTGATCAACCAGTATTTAAATCTAACTTGGTTGTAGTGGTTATGGGAGTTTTTGCAGCTGAACTGTCTTGAATTCCAAATCTTTTGAGCAAATTCCTGGTATATTTTTCTTGATTTATGAAGATTCCTTCATATGTCTGCTTTACTTGTAATCTCATAAAATAACTCAATTCTCCTATCATACTCATTTGATATCTAGATTGTATTAGCTTTGCAAACCTCTCACGGAGTTTATTATTAGGAGAGCCAAAAATGATATCATCAATATATATCTGTACTAATAACAAGTCCTTACCATGGTACTTATAAAATAGAGTTTTATCATTTGTACCTCTTTTGAAACCACTTTCCAACGGAAATTGAGCAAGTGTTTCATACCAGGCTCTTGGAGCTTGCTTTAGTCCATAGAGTGCTTTATTCAGCTTGTAGACATGATCTGGATATTTTGCATCAATGAAACCTGGAGGCTGTTTAACATAAACTTCCTCTTCAATTTCACCATTTAGAAATGCACTCTTTACATCCATTTGGAACACTTTGAACTTCATGTGAGCAGCATAGGCTAGAAAAATTCTGATTGCCACAAGTCTTGCAACTGGAGCAAAAGTCTCATCATAATCAATGCCTTCTTGATGTGAATAACCCTTTGTAACTAGCCTTGATTTATTCCTTATAATAATTCCCTCAATATCAGTTTTTTTCTAAACACTCACATTATACCAACTAATGGTCTGTTCTTTGGTCTTAGTATAAGAGTCCAGACTTTGTTCCTTTCAAATTCATTTAACTCCTCTTGCATTGCTGTGATCCAATCAGCATCTTGAAGAGCTTCTTCAATTTTATTGGGTTCAGTTTGATATAGAAAAGAATGATAGAGACACTCATTTTCAGTGGCTCTTCTAGTCTTTACACCACTATCAGGATTTTTAATGATTAAGTCAGGTGTATGTGACTTAGTCCATTTTCTTGCAGAAGGAAGTTGACTTCTTGAAGTAGAACCTCCCCCTTGATCCATGAAGTCTCTTGTTTCATTTTTCCTTGTACCACTGTTATTTCCTGATGCTCTCCATGAATCAGTATTTTCAGTATCATCAGTATTTATTTCATCAGTATTTAGAAAATCAGAGTCTGATGGAGTATCTACTGATATTTCTTGATTTGAATCACTTGACCCTTGATGTGAATCATGTTGCTCCCCCTCAACATATGTTTCAGTATTTGCAGAATTACCACTGACATGTGGTTCATCAGAGTTTAAAGTGATATTGGGATTGGATGTATAAGGATTTGTCAGATTATTAGGATCTGACTGACTATCAGGATTTAATTATTCAACATATGGTACTTCATTTTCAAATCTCAACTCTTCATGATCATCTGCATCCTCTAGTCATGTAATCTTCTTACCATCAAAAGATACATGAATAGATTCCATGACCACCCTTGTTCTCAAATTATAAACTCTGAAAGCTTTTATTAACAGTGGATATCCAACAAAAATGCCTTCATCAGCTTTTAGATCAAATTTTATAAGCTGTTCAGGATGAGTTTTGAGAACAAAATATTTGCAGTAAAAAATGTGAAAGTACTTCAAATTTGGCTTCTTTCCTTTTACCATCTTAAATGGTGTTTTGCCATGCTTGTTGATCAATGTTGAATTTTGTGTGAAGCAAGCAGTTTGCACAGCCTCAACCCAGAAGTAGGTAGGCAATTTTGCTTCTTCAAGCATGGTCCTTGCATATTCTATGAGATTTCTATTCTTTCTTTCAACAACTCCATTTTATTATGGAGTTCTAGGGGCATAAAATTCATGTTTGATTTCCTTGTACTTGCAAAACTCTTTCATAGTATTCTTCTTAAATTCAGTTCCATTATCATTTCTAATGATCTTGACTTTGTGACTTGATCATTTCTCCACTTCTCTTACATGATCAAGAAGAATGGATGGTATCTGATCCTTGGTGTACAGAAAATACACCCATGTATATCTCGTATACTCATCAACAATAACAAGTGCATAACTCTTCTTTGTAATAGACATTACATTGACTGGTCCAAAGAGATCAATATGCAGTAAGTGATATGGCTCAAGAATTGAGGATTTAGTTTTACTCTTGAAAGATGTTTTCCTTTGTCTGGCTTTCTGGGATGAATCATATAAGCCATCAGGAGTAAATACTGCATTGGGAAATCCTCTCACAAGATCTTTATTCACAAGTTTATTGATGCTGTTGAAATTGAGATGAGAAAGTCTTTTATTCCAGTTCCAGCTGTCTTCCACAGATGATCTACTCAGTAGACATATTTCAGAATTATCAGAATTTGTGGAGACCATGGATTCATATAAGTTACCATGTCTGACACCAATCATTGCAACCTTGCCATCAGATTTGCCGACAATTTCACAATATTCCTCATAAAAATTCACAAGATAACCTCTGTCACATATTTGACTCACACTGATCAAATTATGCTTGAATCCTGCAACCAGATCTACATCTTCAATGATGACATTTTCAAGCTTAATCTTGTCATATCCCAAAAATTTTCCTAAGTTGCCATTTTCATAAGAAACATTCGGGCCAACCTCTTCCTTAAACTCTGGTAACAGGGATTTATTTCCAGTCATATGTCCTGAGCATCCACTGTCCAAGAGTAGAGAATTCTTCATGTTACCCTGTAATCATATTTTACTGTTAATTAGTGTTTTTAAGGACCCATACTTGCTTGGATCCTTTGGCCTTTTTAAGTTTGTTAACATTTGCAACAGAAGACTTTGAATCAGAGTTTATGCCAACATTCTTAATATCAGATTTTACACATAAAGAATGTACTTTTGATTTATTCAAAGAGGGTTTCAGTTCAAATTAGTCACAATACAAACTGTGATACTCTTTAAATGTATAAATTGAATGCCAGATACTATCATAATGAAAACATGGATTATGTGGTTTATAACTAACTGTTCTATTCCAAAACTCTGACTTAGGAGAAACTGTATTTATCCCTTTATTCTTCCTGCGGGCAACAACAAGATGATTAGAACTACCACTGTTAAAATAGACCTTTCTAGGTGCATTAGAGATGGGTTTATATTTGTTCTCCTTATTAACACCTTCTTTTTCATTCCTATTTTTTTCTAGGCTGTTTTTCCTTATTTTTCATTTTTACATCCTTCAGCTTTTACTTAAGCTGCTTCTGAATCATTAAACCAACATTTACTGATTTTGTATGAACTGGTTCATACTTATCAGTTTTTTAATTTGACTTAGATGCTAATGTTGACCCTTTTTCATTAACTGATTTAACAACATCAGCACTTAAGTTAAACTTAATAGGTCTTAACTGAGTCTGATTTATTTTTACCTTTACATCAGTATTTACTGGTTTAACTTTCTCAGTTTCCTTTTTATTACTCTTATCAGAATTAGTCTTATCAGCATTCATAATCTTGATCCCCAGCAGCCATTTTCTATTAAACCCTGGGTTATTTTTCCTGAACTAATCCAAAGTTTAATTACTTCTCTTTATTTAGCTAATTATTTTTCTAGATAAGCATGCAGTTTCTCTTTAACATATAAAGCATCATCTCTTTCCTTTTGAGTTTCTAGCATGAAAATCAACTCAGATTCTAGGTGATCATTCCTTTTCTAAAGATCAAAATTTTCAGCTTTAATCCTAGCATTTTCAAGTAACTAACAAGCAGAGATTTAAGAAACAATCTTAATTCACAGATATCATCAGTATCATAAGCAAGTATAGTTTTAGGTACCCTTAATTCAGCAATGTCAGCCTCAGTATCAGCATTTGCCATAAGAGCATAGTTAACAACATCATCTGAATCTGATGTGTCATCCCAGTTATTTTTTTTTGGTGATTAAGGCATATTTTTTCTTAGCCTTTGGCTTTCTGCAGTCAGCTGCAAAGTGTCCTACTCCATCATAGTTGTAGCACTTTTCTTTTAACTTGTCAAACTTTCCAGCTTTTGACTCCTTCACATTAGAGTTTCTTCTGTAATTCCTTTTATCAGTGTTTGAGGAACTAGAGCCCTTCTTGTAAAACCTCTTTCCTTTGTTGAAGTTCTTGTAGACAATCTTCTTGAAGCTTTTAACCAAAAGAGCTGCCATTTGTTCAATATTTTCATTATTGTCATGATCACTTTTAGTATCTGATTCAATATCAGAGTTTGAGTCATCATCATAGTTTGATGACTCAGTATCAGACTTTGCAATCATAGCCTTACCTTTGGAGTGGCTTTTTCTCCTGACTTTCTTCTTTGGCTTCTCTTCAACCTTAAGGGCAACTTGTCTTTCTCTTGGTCCTTTTCTCTTGCTCCTTTGCTCCGTCTCCAGTTCATGAGTCTTCAGCATGTCATAGATCTCATCTAGAGATATATCATCCAGTTCATAATTATCCCTAATTGATGTAACTTTTAAGTCCCACTTTTCTGGGAGTACAAGAAGGAACTTCAAGTTAGAGTCTTCCAGATCATATTCTTTGTCAACCAGAGACAAGTCATTGATCAGCTTTTGAAATCTGTCATAGATTTCAGTCAAGGACTCATCAGATTTTGAGTCAAAGTGTTCATACTCCTGAGTTAGTATAGTCTTCCTATTCTTCTTAACAGCAGTGGTTCCTTGATACTTGACTTCCAAAGTGTCCCAAATCTCTTTGGCAATTATGCATCCAATAACTCTATTGGACATGACACTATCAAGAATGTTATGCGGAATATGTCTCACTTTTGCATCTTTCATAATGGATGAAAGATCTTCAGGGGTATAGTCCTTCTTGTCTTTATCAACCATCTTTTGTTCTTGGCCAGCAACCACAACATCTAGCTTCATCGGCCTATGAGAAACATTATAAATCATGTTCAGATATTCAGGATCTATTGTTTCCAGAAACATGGCCATCTTCACCTCCCATATTGGATATTCATGAATCTTCAGTATTGGAACCTTGATAGCCTCTTATCTGCTCGTATTATGGTTGATAGATTGATTGGCTGGTGGAGGAGGTGGGGGATTCTGTTGTGGTTCTTTGTCTACCATTATAAATTGATTTTAGATCTTAAACTATTTATATATCAATAGCAAGCTCTGATACCAATTGTTAGGTCCTCAATACAACTGTAGAGGGGGCGAATACAGTTAATGCAGACGAATTGAATTAAGTACTCAACAGGATAAACAGTTTTGTATTGATTGATAAAATTTTATAACAAAACTACTATCTCAAAGGATGAACAGATATCCTTGAGAAATGCTAGGTTACATAAAATATATATCAATACCCGACTCATAAAGTGTAAACCTATTATATACTTATATACTGCATATCTACACAATCAATAAGGAATCCTATTCTATTACAAAAAAGAATCCTAAAATATATCCATGTATTAATTGCTACAATAAGTAAAGTCCTACATCGACTTGTATTCTGTAATCCTTTTCTTCTTCGATATCTCCTGACTTTCAGCTGAAGTGATCAAATACTGATGTCAATTACTGATCAGAAATACTGATAGCAAATGTTGATGATGTCACCTTCTGCTAAACTCTGATATCAAATACTGATAATAAACTCTGATAATTTATAAGTAGATATCATCAATTTCTTATAACACCTTAAGAACAATAAAAAATGTGTGGATTTGTAAAGATAAGTATAAGGAAAAACAAGAACATAAATGCAAGTGAAAAGTTCAAAACATGAAAAATAAGGTAGTAACATAAATAAACCCCGAAGGGTGATAAGTTCAGAAATAACAGATAAATACAGAAAGACAAAGCCACAAAAAGGCTAAGTTAAAATTTATTCGCCCCTAGCAGACTTTTCCCCCTCATTGTGCCCTTCCTCTTGACTAAGAATATGGTCCTCCCGCATAGGGGAATCGAAAAGAGCATCCAAGCTGTCCTTAGTTTCTGGCTGCTCATGACTTCTAAAATCCTTGGCCTCTATTAAGCCAAGATGTTTCTCCATTACTGCCTTCACTGCAGCATCTCATCCTTGCATGAACTGAATGGGATAGACACCCTCATTATGTATCTCCATTAAGTCTTTGAACTTCTGGGAGTCCATATAATCATCGATGAGGGCCTCCTTATCACTTTGAATCTTTACCAGCTCAGCATGGGCTTTGGACAACTCTTCGTCCTTATTCTTTAACTTCTTTTTGAGGACCTCAGCTCGTTCTTTCCACTTGTTGTCGTCCTTCTCGAAATCATCTGAGTTAGCTTTCCAGGACTTGGCCTGATGAAGTGCTACCTGGAAATAGGCGTTGCTCTACATAAGAAAGGAGGTAATTCGATAAAAGCCCATAATAAAAAAGAGAAATAAAAGACAAGAAGAGTAAATAAATTACCGAGGCTTGGGCTTGAGAACCCTAATGCTCAATTGTCTTTATGTCACTCCCCGTGACAATGTCAGTGTAGTCTTGGGGAGTGATAGAGTGAAAGGACCAATCCTTTGCATGTTTGGTGGACCCAACCACCGTGTCACCTCTTTTGAAGCCTAGTTGGGCCTATAAGCATGCCCCTTGATAAGGAGATCCACATCATCTCCCAAGGGGTTCTCAGGAACATGCGGCCTCAAAAAGATGGGGGCATCAGGCTTCCACATGGGTCTTTGTTGAGTTTGCCCACTTTTAACGGCCCGATTCACCTTCCTTGGGCCGATTAATGTTGTTGATAGCTTCACAAGATGCAACAGAAACATTAAAGTATATAAGTGATTGAATAATGAAAAACAAGAAAATGCAGGAAAGGGAAAAATACATATAAAGTTACCCCTTAATCAATCGCCTTAAAAAGGTTGACTTTCTTCAAAGAAAATTCTTCAAAGAGGGTCCATGCATCAGTTTGGACGTTATTTGAGATAAGGGATTGATATGCAGTCTCCTCAACATCATTTAGCTTAATTGTGTTTGGGCTACCATCTACCACCTTACAAAAGGGCCTGCAAAATAACGTACCCCAATATTCTCCAGCCCAAGTCAACCTAACAAACTCGTCCCTCCGCTTACGATTATTTTCAGGGATAAAATTCCCATCGAAAATTTGAGGGCATTCGGGCCTTTGACGAATTAAAACCCATCCCATTTGGGTTAAAGGGTTGTTGTAAAATTGGAATATTTTTCTAAAAAGAGGAACGTAGAGGGGGAAATTATTTATGAGACACAAAACCATGAAACAAATAATATTCCTCCATGCATTTGAAGGAAGTTGACAGAGGTTTATCTGAACATTCGCAAGTAAGCGGGGAATAAATTCATGAAATGAAAACCTAAGGCCTGCAATTATGGCTCCACGGTATATAAACAAGGTGTCACCCTCCCATTGGCAAGTACGGTCACCAGGAAGGGCCGGAGTAATCCTAAGGTAGGGTGGAATTTTATAAAGGCGGTTATAATTTCTATCTTACCGTCTTCTTCATGAAACGTATTCCCATGATTATAAGAATCTAGGTTAGCTCCATCCCCCCTAACATTTATATTTATATCAGTGAATGTCAATAAGGGTACCTCTTTTTGAAGAATTCATCTTTTCCAATCTAGCAAGATCACCATCTTCCATTAAAACGTTTGGGATGAAGGCTTGATTTGCAGGTATGATTGAAGAAGATGAAGATCAAAGTCGATCTTCAATAAAAAAAGCCCAAGAATGTGGTGGAAGAAAGGACACCGGAAATCGCCTCAAGGTGGAAACCTAGCAGAAAAAGACTGGGTGTGGTGGAGAATCCCAGCCGGAAATTGCCTTGAAGAGAGAAAGATTAAGAAAAAAATTAGAATGAGAAAAGTATGAGTGAAGAACTACACTTTTGTGCAAGACATGCCTGTACTATAACAAGGCTAAGTCAAATTGACAGCCCTAAGAATTAGTTGTATGATAATCTAAATTTGTATTTTGTATTGTATTACTTGGGTCTGTAAAAATGTCAAAGATTAGACTAGAGTATTTTTCTATAAACAGTCTCAAACCTGAGAATAAACTCTGGAAGAAGATCATGCCTCAGAGAAATTGTGAAGAATCTTGGAGTTGAATAAATCTGTTTTAGGAAAAATGTTCTAAGTCAAGATATCTACAAGTCACATAGCAAGTCATATAGAGAAGTCATTCGGGAACTCCAGAATGACTTATCGAGAAGTCCAAAACAGCTTATAGAGAAGTCTCAGAGATATCGACAAGCCAAATGAAGACATGAAGATTAGAGATATTGACAAGTCAAAGTATCATTAAAGATCTCAGAGATATCTACAAGTCAAAATGTCTATAGAGATCTCTGAGATATCGATAAGTCATTTCTGCATTAGAGAACTCAGAGATATCGACAAGTCAAAATGAAGATATGAAGATTGGAGATACTGACTAGCCAATTTTCTCATTAGATATCTCAGAGATATCGATAAGGTAATATGCTTATAAAGATCTCTGAGATATCGACAAGTCATTTCCACATGCAGAAATTTGGAGACCACGACAAGCCAAGTTCACCTATAGAGAACTCAGAGACCTCGATAAGTCAAAACACTTATAAAGAACTAAGAGATCTTGATAACCCATCATACTTATCAAGATGTCAGTTCCTATAGATCAAACTGGAGATCTCGATATGAAGCTCAAGTACAGAATGCATACAAGTTAAATATTCAAGATTATAAATCAATAAATGATCTAATTAGTTAGATTGAAAAGTATACAAAAGAAGCTTGAAGTGTACAAGATTAACAGACAAAGTAAAGTCACAGATTCACAGGTTTTGCAAAGATACACTAATCCAGAAATGGAAAGCTTTAGAGATAACTTAAAGTAGGGTTTAGTACATCTTATTGCATGATATGTAAACCTGTGTTTATTAATTTATAAAGTAAACAATGGTCCTTTGCTTTTAAATTGTACCAAACATATCTAGTTTTTCTGGTAACTCTCTCAAGGAAAAAGCTGATTTCTTTACTTACAAAAAACCAAGGTTTTGTAGCAAAAAACTAGGTTGATTTTAATATAAAATTAAGTGAGTTTTGAAATATTGTGTCAACTGTTTAATTTCAGTTAACATAATATAACTACATTTCTAATCTGCTTTGTTCACTAAGTAACAAACATACAAAATCTTAAAAATATCTAAAACACATTCACCCCCATGTTCTCTATTCATTACCTAACATACACTTCACTCCACTCTTATATATAGCTCTCAAAAAAGGAATTTGAATCGACTGAAAGCCCATGAGATCAAAGCCTAAAAAAGGGGGGCCCATAAAAGTAAGTGTCTATAAAATTCTAGAAGGTACGAGGAGAAGTTGTGGCACCCTCCAAACCCGGGTCAGAAGTTTGGGGTCCACAACACATACACAATATATAAACCTGTATATGAAATATTATTTACAATGACCCTGCTTTACATAACCACGGATCACAACATGTTAAAGTATAAAAACAAGCCACAACTTTAATTTTTATTACAACGTACCAAATCCCAACTAATTTAACTTACAACTGATAATGAAATTATTCTTATAATCTTACTATCTCACTACCGTAAGAAGCTCCTGCTAGCTCGATCCAACTCAATATGAAATCCTAGCTCGTACTCTGCACTGAAGAACCTCACTATCAACCTTACCCCTTTCAGCTGTAGAATATATAAAAGATTCGCAAGAGTGAGCTAACTAGCTCAGCAAGTCATAATAATGATAACCGAGGTTAAAAAATGTTCAGATGGAATGATTCAGAAGAATCAAGTTTCTTGTTAAACAATCATTAGAATTGGATATTCATTTTAAATTTTAAAACCAAGGTTAGGCTGCTGATCAGTCACCCACTAACCCCGAGCAAAGCTCCCAGCTTTGCTCTATATACTGGATCCAAGGCATACATTGGCCTTTTACGACCACAAATTTGGTCTGACCACGAATCTGGTCCACATAAAGAAAACTATCCAAATCTAAAACAGTTCGGTATGATACACAATTTATTTCAATAAAACTAGATCATAATCAATGATGATAGAACACTTGCATAAAAGCGTAATATAATTCATGGGTATCACAAGGGTGTATCAAAGTATGTATAAGAAATGGCCTTCAGCCTGTAGGAGAATCATGTATTAGATGAACAAGGATTTAACAAGGGTTAGTTCTTTGATGTCACAAGGTATCGTTGAGTTTAAAAGTTTCTGTATGTTCAAACAATTCTGTTCCAGTGTTTGGTATATGATTGGTATATATTTGTGAAGTAGTATCGTATTTGTGCAGTTTAGTATCTGGTAAATCAACAAGGAATGGTTCACAAGGAATAAGGCTTACGGCTCAAAGATCAAATGATGTGGCTCAGGTTCAAGGCTGAATGGTTCAAAGTACTTACAATATAAAACAACTATTTTGAATACTTAACAATATGTCACGAGAGAATTTAGAAATATTTGCAATATATCTCGAGAAAGGTTCAAAAGTACTTGCCTTGCAGGGCTTTACAACTATTACTGATCGACTCTGAGCCGACTCTGATGCTCAGGCTTTTACTTCCAACCACTAGATCACCTTGGATTCAACTTTGACACTCAGGTTTTTCGGTTGAAACCCTACTGAGCTCGTCGACTGACCACTAGGTTATCTTTAGTCCAACGTCCACTTTCGGTTTCCCGATTAGAACCTATATGGTCGAAATACTCTATGTTAGACACCCAGTTATGCTTGACATATCCTCTCTAACAACCTACCCATACGATAACATATCCTGGCTCGTAATTATACGTAGTATTATAATACATGAAACAGCTAGGGTCTACATACTCAAAACTTGGTTTGACATTTACTTTTGTAAAATACATATAAGCATCGTTTCAGTAAATCAAGGTCATCGAATATTTTGCAAAATATTTCATCACAACACGTAATTATGATTTATACAATATTTAAAATTAGGTAGTTATGCGTTCGATTAGTATCCCGTTAATACACAGGATACGTTTCCGTAATTTTCGAAATCCATTTGTCGCAAATTGGACAGCGTCTCCTCTGTTTATCGGACTACCCATCGAAACACAATCACAACAGCCACAACACTAGCAACAACATACCACCAACAACCAACTATCCAAATTAAACCTCTCCCCTGCCAGCCTTTTTCACATGCCAAAATGCCAAGAATAGTGACCCAATACATCCAAAATTCTACGCTCAAACGCCGACAACAACAACCACATCTCCAGATTTCTTTTCCGCCAAAACAACCAAGAAATCCGGAAATTCAAGCTACGACTCTTGCGAACCCATATCAACCCCCAAAACTCAACCAACGAGAGGATTTAAACTCGAAATTAACAGGCTTACACTCTACAATCCAAATGTGCTAATAACAATAACAATCTAACACGATATAATCAAAACGAAACAAAAATAATTCAATAAACAACCCAAATCGATTTCACCAAAACAGTTGCAAATATATACAATTTATATATGAAACTAACGAGTACAATTTTCACAACACCATACACTTATGTTTAAAACTAATTACAACTCTAAACCACCAAAACAAAGCCGGAAAACGAGGCGGAACCGCCTTCGATCTCCGATGAATCCAAAACACAACAAAACAATGATGAGCAGCATGAATATAACTCTGATTTAAACAGGCTATTCATGTATAGCAACAAAACAATCAATCGATCGCAGCAAACCATCAAACCACAAAACTGATGAATATAAATCGAAAGTTCGATTTGAAAATAACCTTAAAACAGGAGGATTGGAACAGCTTTTGCTTGGATTTAGCTTTGAGGCTTCAACACGAGAAGAAATGGCTTGAACTGATTTGTTTACGGCTTCAAAAACAAAAAGGAAAAGCTTGAACTTGTTTTGGATGGATGGCGATGGAAGAAAGACGAAGAAGAGAGAGTGTTGCGCGTGTGTTTGGTTGATGTGTGTATACGGGTGGGTGTGTGTTTTGTTATGTTTATGATATTACTGTTATATTTTATTTTTTTTATTACTAAACATTGGTTGCCACGTTTCTAACTGGTGTTTCATGATTAACACGTGTCCTCAACTAACTGCAAGCCCTATTTTGTCCCGGTTTTGTAATTTAACGAACAATCGTAAGAATAAAAATAACCCGTAAAATTACCAAATTATTTTAAAATGTCACAAATAATTCAAAGTTATTAAAATAATTTTTTCATAATTTTTAAAGAATTCTGGAATTAAATACGAATTTTACAAATAAATGAAATCAGAAATTGTACAGGGCTAAATAATTGATAAAATATAAATTTTATAAAATCCCAAAAAAAATTATTGTAATTATAAAACCTTAAAAATAATTTTAGAGAAAATCCACATATTTATACAAATAAATTTGCATTAAATTTACTTTTAAAGGTGGAAACAATTCAATTCAATTTCATAATTAATTACGTGGACATCTTGGTACACCATAAATCACCCATAGATAATAATAAAACAACACATAGCTAACAGAATTTATACATATAATTCATTTATTAACAAAAATGATTACATGTCATATTCCAGATATTACATCCTTCCCCCCTTAAAATGATTATGTCCTCAGAATCTGATCTAACTAATCAAGTGAGGATATTTGTCAAGCATATCTGACTCTAGTTCCCAAGTAGACTCTTCTACTCGAGGGTTTCAAACGTACTCACTATAGATATACATTCATTTCCAAGGACTCGCCTTTAACGATTAAGAATTTGGATCGATCACTATATACAAAACAAACTTGGACAAGAGCCCATTGGCTCCTAATCAGTCACTTGATTCGAATCAGATACTTATCACCTTAATATTGACATGCAGAACACATTATATGTACATACTGTTTGTAACGGTAACATCAACTCATGAACAACTTTATCTATATTTATTAATACCTCGAATGGTTCACTAAATTTAGGGCTCAACTTGTCCCCTCTATTCAGACCTATCCAATCTCTTTCAAGGTGAAACTTTTACTAACACTACTGGTCCTATTTCTATATTCATACTCTCTCTCGATACAAATCCGCCTTCTTTCTTTGTCTACTCCGAGCTGCTTCAATCAATATCACTACGCCCTTGGTGTGCTGAATTAACTTAGGATTTGACGACTTTCTTTTTCCCACTTTTTCTCAATAAAGTGGGGACCTGCACTTGCGTCCACATAAGGCTTGGTAAAGTGGCATTCTAAAGCTGACATCGATGATAAATGATCATCCCAATTTTCCTTAAAACTCAACCTCTCAACATATCTTATATTTCCTGAATCGCTTCCTCACTTTGACCCTTCGTTTAAGGATGATAGGCGGTGCTCATTTTCAACTTAGTTTCCAAACATTTAAACATCTCCTATTCATTTCTATCAGTTAAGGCTGAAAAGTAATCTCATATATTCACTTATTATCACCTTTAGGTATTTAAACTTCATATTCCATTCTTTTCAATTCGTTTATTAACTCCTCAGTGGTCTTAATTACATCCAATCATTTCTTTCTGCCCAAGGCATTTGTTACTATACGGCTTTGTTTAGGTAGTTGTTAATGGATTAATCAGAATCTTTTGTTAACCTCGGTCAAAATTTTTATACTTAAAAACGCAACATATAGTTGTTTTCCTTCTAATCTTGGGAGGAAAATCCTTGGGCATTCCACACAGACTTTCTTATTCTTTGAATAGCTGAGGATGTTATCAATAAATACAATTTGCTTATCCAAGTACTCCTTATACACCATGTTCATTAATTCCTATAGACAACTGATACACTTGTTATTTCACATAATATCACCAGAGCTTGTAATGCTCATAACTCGTTTTAATCGCAATCTCTGATATGTTCTTAGGTCGAATCTTAAGTTAATCCCTGAGATATAACACACTTCTTGAATTAGGTCTCGTAAGTAATCAGTTCGTTATAAGGGTTACTTATTCTTATTCCTTGTTTTGTTAAACTCCCGATAATCAGTACACAATCTCATAATTTCATCCCTTTTCTCCAACAACATCACTGGTACACTTTACGATTTGCTTCTTGTAAAACCCCTCCTTGGTCTGCCTTGTCTACTAGGCCTCCGATACTTTGCCTTAATTCTTTGACATGTTTAACACTTCCTAATCCATTTTGAAATTTCCTTCTTATACCTGGTTATCACTATTTTTCTATAAATTTCCGTATATCTTGCCATTTCTTAAATAAATTAAGTACTTTATATTGTGAATTCCTTGTAGGATCTCATTTCTTAATTCTTTTACTTGTAGTATCCAAGTTCTGGAAGAAAACCTGAGAATATCGTGATCGTTCTTTTGGGTGCATAAATTTCCTCTTACTAATTGTTAACATCGTAATCCATTATATTCTCTTGACATCTCCTTATCTTTTCTTAACAACTCTGACTGAAAGGTCATACTACCCATCCTTGTTTCCTTTGGATTATATATCTGACTTCCAACTCCAACTTCTGAAATTCCATAGGTAACTGTTTTCGGTGCAGTCTCTATGTTTATTTTCTCCTTTTTACTTATCGCTTGCCACTACATTTGTTTTTCCTTGTGAATACATACTTCAAACTCTTATGGTCCGTATAGATCTTACATCTTTCTTCATACAGATCATGTTTCCCAATATTTCAAAGCGAATATTATTATTGCTAGTTCCAAATTATGAGTAGGGTACATCTGCTCATAAGGTTTCGGTTGTCTGGATGCATATACAATAACTTTATTATGCTGCATCAACACACATCATATTCCCTTATGAGAAGTATCACTATAAACTACAAAATCTCCTTGATGCTTTCAAAGTGATAAAGCAGGTGCTGTAACCATTCCCTTCTTTAACTCCGCATAACTTTCTTCACCCTTTTCCATTTCATATAAACTTCTTACTTTTCCTGGTTAGCTTCGTCAAAGGTGTTGCAACTTTTAAGAAATCTTGAACAAATTTCCGATAATAACTGGCCAATAATAAAACTTCTTACTTTTGTTGGTGTTTTCGGTCTTTCTTTCTTCAGAGTAACTTTAATTCCTGTTGGATCCCCTTTGGTCTTCCCCTCACTGACTATTTATGTTAAGAATTATACTTCTTGCCATCAAAGCTCTCACCTTGTAAACTTTACATACAACTTCTTTCTTCTCCAACTCCCCAGTTGTCATTAAATGCTTCGCATGGTCATCCGTTGATTTTAAGTAACACAAATACAGCTTATCCAGATATTCCTTAAAGATTTTGCCCATCAAATTTAAGTATTACTGGTATATTGGTTAATCCAAATGACATTACTAGAATTTTATAACCACAGTACTTAGTTTTGAAAATTATCTATGATATGTCCATAAGTTCAATCTTCAATTGGTAAAATACCAAGTCTTAATTCAATCTTATAAAAGTACTTTGCTTCTTTCATTTGATCAAACAAATCATTGGTTCGAGGTAACAGATACTTGCTCTTGATAGTAAACTTGTTGAGCTTCCGCTAGTCGACACATAATTTCATACTTCCATCTTTCTTATTAACAAATAATAACGGTACACCATATGGGGTACACGGTCTAATCGCTTCTTCTTCTAACATCTCTTGCATTTGCTTTGCTAACTCCTTCATTTTAACTGGCACCATTTTGTGTGGGGCCTTGGACACTTGTTTCATTTCAGATGCTAAGTCAATCATGAAGTCAATTTCTCTATCTGGAGGAAATGTTGGTAACTCGTCTGGAAACATATCTTGAAACTCATTAATTACTATAAAACCTTCAAATTCTGTTTACTCCTGACTTCTATTCATAATCACCGTAGTGCTTACCTCTTGGTCACCGTAACCTCTTAGCTTAAGTTATCGTTAACAAATTCTTTACCTTCCTTCATCTTCTGAACCTCATCACATTCTCATTTGGCGTCTTCAGAACTATCTTTTCATCACGACGGTCTATCTGGGCATCACGCTTAAATAGTTAATCCATTCCTTAAAATAATGTCAAATCCTCTTATCTTAAATGATATCAATTATTCACAACTTATTTCCAGAAATCTCAATTCCACCATTGGTACTCACTTATTTAACAATTACACATTCTTGACTTGCTAGTCCTTTAGTCACAATCTTATCAATTCAACAGGGTAATTCATCTTATCAACAAAACCGTGAGAGATAAACGATCAAGTTGCTCCCACATCTTTCGATACTTTAACGCATAAGGTATCCACAATAATCATTCACGTCATCACATCCATATTCTAAACCGGGAAAATCTCTTATAAGGTATCCATAATAATCATTCACGTCGTCACGTCATCACATCCTTATAAGTTATCCACAATAATCATCCGTCATCACAATAACAAGGAAAATCGCAAACTCTCGTTCTCGGAGACATATTCCTTATTGGAGTAGATTCTCTTGACTCTTAGTGTATCCCTGACTGGGCTAGTGATTTATAATCCTCGCCATATTCCCTTGTTGTTTTTTTTCCATGCATGAGAGGTAGATGGAATTTTTCCCGCTTGGTTCATAATACGTTGATTTTTGTTTGAAAAACTTTTGCAAAGAACGACGGTACAATGAAACAACTAGAAGGATTCACAATTTAATAAACTTAGAGTTGAATAGAAAGAAGTAATGATTTGAATATGAATGAGACAACCACATTGGTACTTAAGATGGCTAGTCTTTCGTACCATATGGCATACATCACATGATTAGGTAGCGTCCCACCCGGCCCTTCGTCATTCCGACAAAGCGTCTTACCATAACACTGTTTGTCCCAATCAGAAAACAAAACTTGAGAGGAAAAAAATCAAATTTGAATGGAATGCAACATTCTTCTTTTTCTTATTACCACAAAGAATTTATTAATGAAAGAAGTTCATACATATTCAGGATCCAAAAAGAATATACGCTGTAGTATTGGAGAAAAGAACGATACTATTGGTCGCCATCCACATTTCACTTATGTACATCTTCTGAGCTTGTTCGATCAATAAATTCCATTCGATTCATTTAATAACTTCAGAAAGTCCGCTGAAATGCCTTCGCAATTTATGCATTATGATAGATTCTTACTTGTTAAGTATGGCGTCTTTAACATCGCACCTACACGTATATTATTTTAGCAATTCGATCATAATGACGCTCTTACTGGATAACTTCAAGTTTTATCTATGCCACTTAAAGTGACGATTCTTTTGTTAATAATGTTCTTCCTTTAGAAGAGTCTGGAAATCTTCCCAATCTTCTTCGATCATGCCCAGGCTTCTTTTAAATCAATGAATTCTTTAAACTTTAATGGTCTCTGCAACTAGATGAATAGCTTTTCCGTACTCCAGTTCTGTTGTTAATCTCATCAAACAAGATTCACATTCTGCTGCTAGGATTAATCGAAACTGCCTCGTAATAGCGGGTCCATTTGGCCCTCAGAATCAACCATACTAATTTCCGAAACACGTACTTTCTAAGTAATCTGGTCTTATAACAAACAAGAAACTCAAGTAGTGACTTGACAACCAATTTTTAAAACTTATTTTATTCAAAAAGGCTTTTAGAAATTTTTGTAAGGGAAAATCTTTTTCGAAAACTTGTTTAAAATTTTTGAAAGTCGTACATCTGGTTGTCATTACTATATGAGTTGGTTGTTGTCCTTCCTATCTATAACAAGGTACCAAGTTAAAGAAACAATCACTCAAAAGTCCATTCACTTCAATTTATCTCCTCTCCTTTATTAGGTCCATTTATCTTTCTTAATCGATAAAAACTCCGGTTGTCGCTGCATATTATCTTATTCGTAGCTTCATATCAAAGCTTCCATACTGGTGATACTCCCGTCATCATCTTTGCAGTTGTTAAGTAGAACAGGCTATCCAATAGTCAACAAGTCGGCTGATGTCACCTCACATTGTTACTATAAATATCACATTCAGAACGCCTTCATCTAATACCAAGAAAACTCAAATCTATATTCTTCTCTAATTCTTTCAAAACTCCCCTAGTCCATCCCACAAACTAATCATGGGTGGCCTAGTCACTAATGGTTTCTTTTAACCTGGTAGCAGCTATCCTCCGAAACACTTAAATCTTCTTTCTAAACTTCTTCTCACCTTTATTTATATCTCAGGTACTCACCTTTACTGTAACTCTCGAATCCATCCTCGTAGGTATTGTTGCTTCATAGGACAAGTTGTAAACTGGGGGTATAGAACAGGGTGTAGGATAAACTGAAAAAAGATACACTTACAGCTGAATGTCTAGTAAAACAAGAATAAACAGATGGAGGTTCTTAAATAGGCAGTCTCATATCAAGAGGTGGTAAAATATAGTAGAATAGCTTGAAGAGGTGCAACTGTTATAACATAAGGTAATACCATTAATACTGATAGAAGAACAAGGTGCAAATCAAATCTGGGAAAAGATGACGATCCTCGAACGGAAGGCTCCGAATGATCAGGTGATACAGGGAAAATAGGATCTGCCATTGCCGTTATCTGGAAATCACGTCGCAAGCTAAGAATCTCGAATCACAATACGAATAGTGTCAGAGACCTACTATATAGTCGCACTCAATCTCACGACGTCTTATCTTTCTATTTCCTATTCCTAATCCTAACCCTCTACCCAATCCCGACAATCTAGGCTTGTTTCAGTGACTTATAACCTGTAGCTCTGATACCAACCTGTGGCACCCTCCAAACCCAGGTCAGAAGTTTGGGGTCCACAACAAATACACAATATATAAACCTGTATATTAAATATTATTTACAATGACCCTGCTTTACAAAACCACGGATCGTAACAGGTTAAAGTATGAAAACAAGCTATAACCTTAATTTTTATTATAACGTACCAAATCCCAACTAATTTAACTTACAGCTGATAATGAAATTATTCTTATAATCTTACTATCTCACTACCGTAAGAAGCTCCTGCTAGCTCGATCCAACTCAATCTGAAATCCTAGCTCGTACTCTAGACTGAGGAACCTCGCTATCAACCTTACCCCTTTTAGTTGTAGAATAAATAAAAGATTCACAAGAGTGAGCTAACTAGCTCAACAAGTATTAATAATGATAACTGAGGTTAAACAATGTTCAAATGGAATGATTCAGAAGAATCAAGTTTCTTGTAAAACAATCATTAGATTTGGATATTCATTTTAAATTTTAAATCAAGGTTAGGCTGCTAATCAGTAACGCACTAACCCTGAGCAAGGCTCCCAACTTTGCTCTATATACTGGATCTAAGGCACACATTGGCCTTTTACGACCACGAATTTGGTCTGACCACGAATCTGGTCCACATAAAAAAACTATCCAATTCTAAAATAGTTCGGTATGATAAACAATGTATTTCAATAAAACAAGATCATAATCAATGATGATAAAACACTTGCATAAAAGCGTAATGTAATTCATGGGTAGCACAAGGGTGTATCAAAGTATGTATAAGAAATGGCCTTCAGCCTGTAGGAGAATCAGGTATTAGATGAGCAAGGATTTTACAAGGTTTAGTTCTTTGATGTCACAAGGTATAGTTGAGTATAAAAGTTTCTGTACGTTTAAACAATTATGTTCCAGTGTTTGGTATATGATTGGTATATATTTGTGGAGTAGTATCGTATTTGTGTAGTTTAGTATCTGGTAAATCAACAAGGAATAGTTCACAAGGAATAAGGCTTACGGCTCAAAGATCAAATGATGTGGCTCAGGTTCAAGGCTGAATGGTTCAAAGTACTTACAATATAAAACAACTATTTTGAATACTTAACAATATGTCACGAGAGAATTTAGAAATATTTGCAATATATCTCGAGAAAGGTTCAAAAGTACTTGCCTTACAGGGCTTTACAACTGTTACTAATCGACTTTGAGTCGACTCTGATGCTCAGGCTTTAACTTCCAACCACTAGATCACCTTGGATTCGACTTCGACACTCAGGTTTTTCGGTTGAAACTAGGGGTGTGCACGGTTCGGTTCGGTTCGGTTTTTACCGAAAACCGTTACCGAACCGTGTATGTCGGTTCGGTTCGGTTTCTAGTTATTAACCGTAACCGAACCGTTCGGAACGGTTATTTTCGGTTCGGTTAACCGTTTATCGGTTTCGGTTTTTATTTTTTTTAAAAAAAAATAATTATTTAATATAATACTAAGAATATTTATAGACGTTATTTAATATAAATCTAAGAAAATTAATTATTTAGTATAATGTAACAAACAAGTAGCATCGTTAAATGAGGGATTCGTATTGATGAATTAATAGAGCTATAATATGAATGACTATCGACAAGTCCAAGTGCAAGTAAATGACTATCATAATCCATCTCCAGGCCCAACAACAAAAGGTTTTTAAAATTCTTATATAAATTTAGCAAGTATCATATACTCATATTTGTATAAAATAGATAAGTAAATAAATATATATTAACTATTTTAAAATAATATTAGAGGTTCGGTTTTTCGGTTCGGTTTTAAGGATAAAACCGTAACCGTTACCAAACCGTCCGGTCGGTTCGGTTCGGTTACGGGTTTTTTCGGTTTTGGTCGGTTTCGGTTTTTTTCGGTGCGGTTTTTCGGTTTTTTGGTCCGGTTTCGGTTTTTTGGTTTTTGTTTGCTCACCCCTAGTTGAAACCCTACTGAGCTCGTCGACTGACCACTAGGTTATCTTTAGTCCAATGTCCACTTTCGGTTTCCCGACTAGAACCTACAGGGTCGAAATACTCTATGTTAGACACCCAGTTATGCTTGACATATCCTCTCTAACAACCTACCCATTCGATAACATATCCTGACTCGTAATTATACGTAGTATTATAATACATGAAACATCTAGGGTCTACATACTCAAAACTTGGTTTGACATTTACTTTTGTAAAATACATATAAGCATCGTTTCAGTAAATCAAGATCATCGGATATTTTGTAAAATATTTCATCACAACACGTAATTATGATTCATATAATATTTATAATTAGGTAGCTATGCGTTCGATTAGTATTCCCGATAATACACATGATACGTTTCTGCAATTTTCGAAATCCATTTCTCGAAAATTGGACAGCGTCTCCTCTGTTTATCGGACTTCCAATCGAAACACAATCACAACAGCCACAACACTAGCAACAACATACCACCAACAACCAACTATCCAAATTAAACCTCTCCCCTGCCAACCTTTTTCACCTACCAAAATGCCAAGAATAGTGACCCAATACAACCAAAATTATACGCTCAAACGCCGACAACAACAACCACATCTCCAGATTTCTTTTCCGCCAAAACAGCCAAGAAATCCGGAAATTCAAGCTACGACTCTGGCGAACCAATATCAACCCCCAAAACTCAACCAACGAGAGGATTTAAACTCGAAATTAACAGGCTTACACTCTACAATCCAAACGTGCTAATAAAAATAATAATCTAACACGATATAATCAAAACAAAACAAAAATAATTCAATAAACAACCCAAATTGATTTCACCAAAACAGTTGCAAATCTATACAATTTATATATGAAACAAACGAGTACAATTTTCACAACACCATATACTTATTTTTAAAACTAATTACAACTCTAAACCACCAAAAAAAGCCGGAAAACGAGGCGAAGCCGCCTTCGATCTCTGATGAATCCAAAACGCAACAAAACAGCGACGAACATCATGAATATAACTCCTATTTAAACAGGCTATTCATGTATAATAACAAAACAACCAATCGATCACAGCAAACCATCAAACCCCAAAACCGATGAATATAAATCAAAAGTTCGATTTGAAAATAACCTTAAAACAAGAGAATTGGAACAACTTTTGCTTGGCTCTAGCTTTGGGGCTTCAACACGAGAAGAAACAGCTTGAACTGATTTGTTTACGGCTTCAAAAACAAAAAGGAAAAGCTTGAACTTGTTGTGGATGGATGGCGGTGGAAGAAAGACGAAGAAGAGAGAGTGTTGCACGTGTGTTTGGTTGGTGTGTGTATACGGGTGTGTGTGTGTGTGTGTTTTGTTGTGTTTATCATATTACTGTTATATTTTTATTTTTTTATTACTAAACGTTGCTTGCCACGTTTCTGACTGGTGTTTCATAATTAACACGTGTCCTCAACTAACTGCAAGCCCTATTTTTGTCCCGGTTTTGTAATTTAACGAACAATCGTAAGAATAAAAATAACCCGTAAAATTAGCAAATTAATTTTAAAATGTCACAAATAATTCAAAGTTATTAAAATAATTTTTTCATAATTTTTAAAGAATTCTGAAATTGAATACGGATTTTACAAATAAATGAAATCAGAAATTTTACAGGGCTAAATATTTGATAAAATAATGATTTCTAAATTTTATAAAATCCCACAAATAATTATTATAATTATAAAACCTTAAAAATAATTTTAGAAACAATCCACATATTTATACAAATTAATTTGCATTAAATTTACTTTTAAAGGTGGAAACAATTCAATTCAATTCCATAATTAATCACGGGGACATCTCGGTACACCATAAATCACCCATAAATGATAATAAAAGAACACACAGCTAACTGAATTTATACACATAATTCATTTATTAATAAAAATGATTACACGTCATATTCCAGATATTATAGAAGTGCTTCTTGAAACAGGGGAGAATCCTTGTCGAAATTCCATACGACCAGGATGACAAAATCACCCATAATCCAACGAGAGTGCTCATCGAAACAGGGGAGAATCCTGGTCGAAGTTCCATACGACCAGGATGACAAAATCACCCATTATCCGACGAGAGTGCTCGTCGAAACATGGGAAAATCCTGGTCGAAATTCCATACGACCAGGATGACAAAATAACCCATAATCCGACAAGAGTGCTCGTCGAAACAGGGGAGAATCCTGGTCGAAATGTCGTACAACCAGGATGACAAGTTAGCTCATAGTTCGATAAGAGTTATAGTTAAATTTCGACCAGGATGTATCCTGATCGAATTTTGACCAGAAACTCTCGTCGAAGCAAGAATGCATTTTGATCGAAAATCAATTCGACCAGGATGAAGAAATGGTTCATAATCCGACCAGAGCTCTGCTCGAATTTCTACAAGGATGCATCCTGGTCGAATTTCGGCCAGGAATATAGGAAAATCACAAAAAATGGAAAAATCCCAGAAAAGGTCAAAGAATTAATGAAATAATTTATGGGTTGTGATATTTTCTGATAAAATATCAAAAATAATAAAAAACACCTGTGAGTACAGAAATATTGCTAAAAATAAGAAAAAATCATAAAAATACTTGGAGGCATGAAATTCCTAAAATGTTTAGAAAAGCTAGAAAATACGTGTGAACGTGAGAATCCCCGAAAATTAAGGGAAAATACAAGAAAATTCCTAAAAAATAGAAATAAGGTAAAAAAAATGAGTACGAAAAATTATGAAAATTCCAGAAAATATATCAGAGCCTCGGATAAGGCAAATCGTTGTAAATGTGTAGGTCGCTCCACACTTTACATTAATAACGATATCCTGCAAGGAAATGAAAGAGCATAACTTCTACCAAAACAATTTCCTAAAAGTTGGGGGCAAATGATAGGGAATAAAATATGTGACGACCTCAACCCCGGGGTCAGGAGTTGACGTCACCAATAATATCAATAACAAATATAATATGATCCATTTCAATGATATAATATGAATACGACCCCTCTACCAAGATTTTTTCCAGGTTTAAGTATGATTTAGGCTACACAACTATCACAAACCAATTTACCTTATACAATCCCGAAGACTAACTTATTACAGCAACTCAACATACCACTTCTGGTCTGAACACAACTACCTCAGAGGAGCCTGACACCAAAGAAACTGGAACTATGCCCTGACTATCGCGGAAGAATCTCCTAGTCATCTGTAATACATATATAAAATATTTTGTAAGGGTAAGCAATTAATTGCTCAACAGTGCCACTATATGAATACAAGTAAAACAATTTAAAGTAAAGCAGTTATAGGAACATGATTCATAACTTGTTATAAAATGAGTAAAACATGTATAAACTGGATATCAAAACTAGCATGCTCTGTAAAACAAAATCAACAGTCGTGTGCTGTGCATAAATACCATAGTTCAATTTTAGCATGCTATTTTCATTTCCAAACCTTCCGTTCCATTATAGGAACCATACAACCATTTTTCTCGTTACGGGGACCCAAAACCCTTGGTTCCGTAACTGGAATCACAAAATCACAATCAGATATGTATTGGATGTTATTTAGGGACGACTGATTAGGCCTCCATACAAATTATCTAGGATATTTGACCGGGCTATCACACAAAATATCTAGGAAAGCTGATCGGGCTTTCACACAAAACAACCGGATCCGCAGAGACTAGCTAGGTCTCTGATTAACTATGTTGGACTAATCGGTTATGTAATGCGCGCAACCGAATTAGCCACTTACGCAACGTTATCCAATATCTGATTTGTTTTATCCAGTTTCAAAATCACTTTTACCTATCTCTTGTTAAAATTAATTCTGTCACAGCACACTATTCAAAATATCTTTTCCATTTTTAATCACATTTTAGAGATAGGTACTTTCAGAAGTTACTTTTCCCCAAAACATATATTTAACAACATTTTCAAACACAGGGGATACGTAACTTAAAACATTTCTGTTCATGTTCAAAATAAAACAACATTTCATTCATATATACTGAACCATAAGAGCATGGCCAGGGGTACTTGCCTTGCAGAGCTTTTACAACTATTTTTTATTGATCATGAACTGATTTGGACACTCGGCTTTATCGCCTTACTATTTGACTATCCTGGATCCGACCTCTACGCTCAGCCCCTTCGATTGGAACCTTGCGGAGCTTGTCGACTGATCGTTAAATTATCTTTAGTCCGGCGTCAACTCTCGGGCCTTCCGACTATAACCTACAGAGTCGAAATACCCTAATTTAGACATTCGATTATGCTTGACATATCCTCGCTATCAAACCTACCCATTCGATATCAAATATCGACTCGTAATTATACATATTGTTATAATACACGAAACAGCCAGGGTCCACATACTTAAAACTCGGTTTGGGATTTAATTCTGTAAAATACATATAAGCATCACTTGATTAAATCAGGGTTGTTGAATATCTTACAAAATATTTCACCACGACACGCAATTAGAATTCATAAAATACTTATAATTATATAGCTATGCGTTCTATTGTATTCCCGATAATCTATAGGATACATCCCCGTATTTTTGGAATTAATTTCTCGAAAATCGGGCAGCGTTTCCTTCGTTTATCGGACTACCCGACGAAACATGAATTTTGAGTACACGAACACGAAAGTACACGACCGAGATTTCGTGTCGGTTTTGTATTACTATCCGGGTACAAGACACGATACGAGGTACACGAATAAATAAATTATATATATATAGAGAGAGAGAGAGAATGGATCATCTGGTAACTCTTTTGATCGGGTAACTAAGTAACTAAATTGCGGTCGTCAGATTGATTGCATATTGATGGTCCAGATTATCTCAAAAACCTAAAAAATAATTGTCAACTTTATGGAACAACGTTTAAAAAACTAACTTGTTTGTTGAAAACACAAAACAAAATATGCACATTACATATTTACTTTTCATGTGTACATCTTATATTTTAATTTTTTTTCTTTCTTCTTATATATTCTAATTTTAACTTATCTTTTTAAAACATATTATGATCAACATTTTTATAATTAAATTCCTAATTTCTAAAATTACAAGTATAACATTAATCAAAATTTTTAAAAAACAATGTGAAATGCTTGACACATTTTTAGATTAATTTTCTTTTCAAATATAAATTTTAGTGAAAAAAATTCTTTAAATTCAATATATATTTTTTAAGTTTAAATTTTAATAAATTTAATTCAGAAAAGAAAGATATATTATACATATGTCATACAAATTTTGATATATTAAATTACAATATTTTAAACAACTTTTTACATGTTCTAATTATAAAAGACATATAATTTTTTATTTTTTGATCAAAATATGTTTATTTGATTCAAAAAAAATATTAATTACAACACAATAAATAAGAAAAAAATGTGTTCATGCATTTAATAATTTTTATTTTTTCATCAATTTATTTTTCAAATATTTTTAATCCCTACCATAAAGGATTGAAAAATAAGAAAAACTAAAAAGAACATTAAATAAAGAATTCAAAAAAAATGTAGGACGTGCAAATAAATTTAATCAAAGAACACAAAAATAATACAGAATACAACATTAATAAAAATACAGAACACTAAAGAAAAAATAAAATTACAGTACACAAATAAATACAGAACATACAAAATAGACACAAAATATCATTACAGTACATATTGATAAATAACATATTTAGAATACATAGTTATATCTTTAGAATCTTTAGAGGACATAGTTACCGAAATTTACAATACACAAATAAAAAATTAACTAATACTTAATAATAAAAAAATAAAATACAGTACACATGCAAAATAGTTAGAGAAAATGTATAAATTTTACTGGACATATAATAATACATGCTAGATATATAAAATTTTGGAGTAGAAAAAATAAATAATATAAAAAATAGTAGACCACAATACATAAAATATGTGTTCAATTATAATCTAATGTGTTAAAATAATTAGAGAACATAACATTTATAAAAACATAAATAAACTTAATTATAGAACACATATACAAAAATATTGAAAATAAGTTACCCACTGAATCCGACTCTATATATATATATATTATGTGTGGCAATCCATATAGGGCTCTGTTGAGGTCCGCAGAGAACCATTATTTAAAAAATATAAATACATAATTTATTTCATTTTTTATCATATATAGTTTCAAATTTTAATTACGAAATTAAAAAAGAAGTTGCACAATTTTTTTATTTAAAAAATTATTAAAATTTGATGAAATAGTTTAAAGTGGTTATGTTGTAGAATCATAGTAAACTCGTACTTATCCAAAATTATTCCACAATATAATCAAATTTAAAATTAATTATATTTTTCAAATTTCAGGCGTTAAACATTTTATTACATTTAAATATTATTATTATTCTACATTATCAATAAATTTGATGATATAATAGAATTAAGGGTTCTCCACGGTTACATAAGGTTCTCTCCCGAAGAAAAGCCTATATATTATTTATAATTCTGAATTCAATTTTGTAACATATATTTTATGTACAACCTACAAGATACAATTTTTAATTTCAAAAAAATTAAGTCACTGCCCGAGACTGTCGAAAATTATACACACAGAGTCAGAAAGATACAGTTGGATTTCAGACACAAAGCAAAGTTTAGGGTTAGAAAGCCGCCGCAGAGCTGCCGAATCGAAAATGACTCAACCTCTAAATCTTTAACGGACGAAGATCACGAACATCCAAATCCGAATGATCTGGTAATTTTCCTAAATCTTTAATTTGAATTTGATTTGCTATTACTAATTTGGTCCAAATGTTAGATATCAGATTTCAGTGATGATTAAACAAGTTGTTGATGGTGCTTTGACGAAATCACTGCTTTGGATTGTTTTGATCTTACATATTTGTTATGTGTAATGTAATCAAAACAAGAATTCCGACTTGCTTACATGTTTTAGTATTAATTTACATGTTTTTTAGTTTTACATTAGCAGTATGCCTTGTTTACGAAACTTGATATATGTACTCTTTCATTTGCATTTTTATATAAAATGAGTCAGTCATTAACTAAGTATTCTGTTTTTAATTAATTTACTGCCAGTCATTCCATGAACAAGGGTTTTGGATGGCGAAAAGCGGTGGACATCTTGATGCAGAAACATTATTTGGTACTTCTGAATCGAAACGTCCTCATCATTGGTTCGCGGATTCTGCTGAACAGGAGTTGTTTCCTAGCAAGAAGCAAGCTGTCGAAAGTCCATCTAGCAAATTCACGTCAGAAATTCCTACTGCAAGTCTTCCATGGGATACTACTGGTACTGATTTTCATTCTTCGCCTAATCAGTTCATCAACCGGCTATTTGGAAGTGAGACAAATAAGTCTGTAGGCTTTAATCAAGGATATATTTCTCCTATTGGGACGGAGAACTCCAACAATCAATCCCCTGTCAGTTTGTCTATGTCTTATGGTATTGAAGCTCCTAGTTCCTGTCTCAGCTTTGGTGGAATTCGTAAAGTGAAAGTTGATCAGGTCAAGGATTCAAATAATATTGTGGAAGAATCATTTGAGCGCCGCAGCACTTGCTCAGAACAGGTCTACAACCGGATGAATGGGACCAGTTTTATAACGATTGGACAGGCTTTTGACAAAGATGAACCTATTTCATCACTGGGTCTGCCCTACAAGGGAGAGACAGATATTAGATCTATAGATTTGGTCTTTGGTAAGGATGGTGACAGTTCCATGGGACCTATTGATGACTCCTTTGACAAGGTGAATAACAATTCCATATCTTTCGAGGTGTTCCCTGATGTATCTGATAACATGGCTAGACCAGTAAACAGTTACAACTTACTATACAATCCGTTGTCAGTTCAAACTTCAGATGCACGAGTAGAAAAGGCATTAGCTGCGTCAAATTCTCATTCGTTCATGAATGCCTCTCAAGCTGGTAAACAGAGAATGCAGGTTGTGGCCAAGACCAAGTCGGAGCCTAAGCAAGGTAGGAAAGAAGCCCCAAACAGTTTTCCATCAAATGTGAGAAGCTTGATAGCAACTGGTATGCTTGATGGTGTGCCAGTGAAGTATGTCGCTCTGTCACGGGAGGTTATTCGTCTTCTTTTTTGTCAGATATTAAATTTACCAAATAAATACTGAAAAAGGAAGATTAGCAATGGGATAAAAAGATTAGTTTTTTTTTTGCAATTTGACATGACAATGTCTTTATCTGTAGGAGCTTCGTGGAATTATTAAAGGTTCTGGTTACCTCTGTGGATGTCAGTCATGTAACTACTCAAAAGTAAGTCAACATTATAATTTTAAAGTATATTTCTAAATTGAGTCCAACTCTGTAAGCCTGATATATTATTTTCGATCTGCAGGCACTCAATGCTTACGAATTTGAACGTCATGCTGGTTGCAAAACAAAACACCCTAACAATCACATATACTTTGAAAATGGAAAGACTATATATCAAATAGTGCAGGAGTTGAGAAGCACTCCTGAAACTTTGTTGTTTGATGCAATCCAAACTGTAACTGGTTCACCCATCAATCAAAAAGCCTTTCGTATCTGGAAAGGTGAAATAACTTAATGTTTGAGTTCACTGTTATTCTTCACAGTACTTGTGTCGTGTATGTAATTCCTAACATCATTCATTATCTTCTCCTTTTTTTTTCCTTGTTCCTTATATATTGTCCAGAATCATTCCAAGCCGCTACTCGTGAACTTCAGCGTATTTATGGGAAAGAAGAACTGAATATCTAGGACTTACAAGTATCGGTATCGGTATCCGTGATGACCATAAGAGCAACAGGTTCTGCAGTCAGCTTGCACATCAGCACATAGTTTTTGTACATGCATGTAAATTTGGATTTTTTTAGCAAATTTTGCGTTATATATCTTTATGCATGCAGTTTACATCAACTAGAGATATGTTCAAAGTAAAAAAAAAGTCATATTATGTGGAGATTGTACGAGGCTAATTGAGGCAATTGCTTTCTCCACTAAAAAACCTCCATCCCAGCCCCAGGCAGGGTTTTCCTTGTACATTATCTATCTTAATAAGATCTTTTTATATGTAGATTCAAAGTATGATCAATTTTGTTACTGAAAATACAAATATCATTGAAATGTGGATTTTTCTTATAATATATTTGAAGTATAATATTCTATATCAGTCCATATGTATATTATAACAAGTTCTATGGAGACCAGTTTTTTGTTTGAGCCTCGGAGACCACTTATGTTCGGAGACCACTTATGTTCTGCAACTAAAATCTTGCATAAAAATATTGTAAAACGTATTAATTTGTGAATTATGTTCTACAAAGATCAATCTTGAACATCGTGCATGTGAATATAAAACATTAAAAAATGCTTTATTCTACAAAACATGTTTAGTATGTTTAGTTTGCAGAACATTCGTTCAAATTGCAGAACATACACATTATACTTGTTAAACTTAAGTGATTTTTAACAATTTTAATGAATTAGTGATATTCGTAGAACATAATTCACAAAACAATATGTTTCATAGTGTTTTGAATGCAAAACTTAGGGATGTTAACTGTATTTATGTATTTATATCATAACTATATATGGAGTTTGTGCCTAGTTATATTATAATATCTTTTACGTGCTCAAATTAAGGTAATCAGTCATTTCTATTCAATATTTTTGTACCATATCAATATTGAGCCAGTATTTAATCATATTATTATATTTAAACTAGCATAATAACCCGTCCTCGCACGGTTCATTTTCTAGGGGTCATTTTCTAGTATTGTACGTGACTAATCGGTTCTTACACCTCTGCTTCTCATGCATTTTTTTCGCTTGAATGTCAATACATGAGCATGTTACAATATTATCCCGGAAACAACATGCCTCCCCAACTGATCGGCCTCCCGTTAACCATTGTTTCAGTGTTGTGGAAGTACGACATGTAGTACTAATTTTGATTTCATCTTGTAGTGATTTTCAGCTTTTCCCACCTGCATAAGATAATTGGTAAAATTGGCTATTCAGTAAAAAAGAGACAAATGATATTATGCAGAAGAGGACACAAAGGATCATACTCTATATGTATGTATGAAATGGGTAACATGGAACTAAATATCTTAGAATAGTAGTATTTGCATTAATAGTTTTAAAAAGTCTAAATCTCAAAGACATGGCATTTTATGGGAATATGAGTGGTAAATAACAATCTTTGAGTTTTAAAATACTGCCTATTTACTTCTCCAACTTCCACCCCTCTTCGCTGAAGAACCAATATAACTTCTTAAACATGAATTCTTGAACCAATTTTACAAAAAATTGAATGTCCTTGAACTTACCAGAAAAAGGAAAACAATCGGGAAAAGAAGCATAGGAGTTTAGGCAAAGAAACTTCATTAGGTTCAATAATTGCACAAAGGCATATAGTATATCAATTTTTATTTTATGTATATAGAGTGAGTCCCTCTAAGTGACCAAGAACCCATTCTTATAGCACATCTCTCCACCTTTAAAGTAGTCATTCTTAAAGTATACTCAAAAATCTTCTTCTACAGCAACCAATCGATTTCTCTTCGGCTTGAAAAGGATAAGGAAATATAGTAAATATTAGAGTACTACTTTCAACCTAATGAACTCATACGTGCTACATGTTTTGGAAGTATATTAATCGATCAAACCAATCATATTTACGGGGGCAAGAAAAGTGAAACTATGTTATATTTCACAGACAAATCTTGACTACTTAAATTCATCATACAAGACCTTTATATTAAATTCAATCATTTTTTTTCATAATCACGTTATTTTGCAATTCCAAAGTGTATAATAATTGTATGCGAAATTTGCAACCTTGCTATGCACAAAATTCTGCAACCTAAGCATGTCCTGCATATAATTTCGCTCATAGTACGGAATTAAAAAGCATGCCCTACGTATAATTTCGCTCATAATATGAAATTATTAATTCTTAAACCTAACTATTAACTTTGGGCCCAATTACTTAACTACATTATTAATTTTTTGTCCTCGTCAACGCTACATGTAGAATTGTTATACTCCTGTGAAATACTTGCTCCGTGATTATTAAACTTGATATTTGCAAAAAGTGTTCACTCTTATACTAGCTTTTTCTCACGTATTAAATTTTTAATGCAGACCATACACCTTTATTATAGACCTAATAGGTTTATAATTAAAGTCATAGGAACACCTTATACAAGTCTGGGAGAAAGAATTCTCTTTGCCGTACCCTTTGAATGATTTAATTTTCCCTCTTGCTCTTATAAAATCCTATTATTCATCTTAACTCCTCAAAATCGGAGAACTGGTCACTTTTCGTGCGGCCTTTGTACACTATCACAAGTTGCCTCAATATTTTCTACACCTTCGCTACCTCTGCTAAAGTGATCTATACAAGCTTGTATAAAACCTAGGTAACATGTAAAAGATTCATTTGAGAAATTACAAAATAAACATAAATTATCAACAAATTGCGATGTTCCAGAAAATTACACATTAATCGGTGCTCACATTATAGGTAATTGACAATCAAAGTAGTTTAGAAATAGAGCCCAAGGCAATTAAATTAAATTAAAAAAAAATAACTGATTAAATCGTAATGCGAGGAACATATGCTCAAAGCCTGAGGTCATTACATTACAGAGAGGTGAGAAAATGCGGCATGCATCATATAATATTATCTAATTCTGGCATTACCTATTTATATCATCGCCAGAAAACATCAGTCCACTGCATGCGGTTGTCGAATTAAATGGGCAATATAAAAGGTAAAATTCACCTAATACAAAAAAGATTTATGAAATTAGAACTGGGTCAACTTGGCTGCATGATTATAAAGTTCTATATAAATATAAACATATAGATCTACTAAAAAGTCATAATTAAAATATGATGCTTCCATTACTTCATCAATATTCACACCCTCACTTCGATATCGCTTAAAGATAATAACCGATTAAAGCTAACTGATTTTCAAAAAATAATCCTTGCAAGAGCTTGGGAATTATGACTTTACCAAATGGTGGTCAACACTAATAACACGATTGAACTCTGTAGAAATCTCGATCAATCAAGAAATACGATAAAACACCACATCTATCAATTACACGAAGTCAAAATCTGATGTAATAGAATGAAGGATATAAAACCGAAAATCAAATTATTATTTCAACCGTAGAGTCTTGCCTTACAATACAACTTTGCTATTTCATGTTTAATAAATAAGTACATCGACTGATTTCTATTTTTTTTTATCATAGCATGTTATTATTTTCATACTCAAACCATTAACAATGTTCATAATTTTAAAAAATACCTGCTCTAAAGTTTTAAATCTATAAGGAGTGTAACTTAGACCGGTAGTGTCCTTACAGAGTTAGGATAGCCTGACAGATAGTGCCATTGTGTAGTATTTTGGGATAAGAATCACACATTTCTATTGTGTGGAATTTATACATCAAAACCTAAAATTTTGAGTTTCATGATAATAGATAATATGATATTTAAGTAAAAACCTAAAAATTATAGGGAAGTGAGATTTTACGCCAAAACAAAGTATGAAACAAACCGTAAATGTAGTCATATACAAAATTATTAAAGCCTCTAAAGCTTTCTCATATAGAAAATGGTAAAACATCACTGCATATTTAGGACTATGATAGTATACGATAAAATTTTATGAGCACTCATGGATAGAATTAAAAAAATTCCATATTTAAAATTAAACAGATAAAGACACTACAATTCATTTGATATGAACAATTAATCATTACAAAATTTGACATCAAATGCGAATTTACTTGGATTGGAAGGTAATAGAGCCCGTCTTCTTGTTGCATGTAACTCCTGGAAAACCATGTTATTAGTACTATTTACTACTTAGTACGCAGTTCATCTGCGCTCCCATTTTTCATAGTCAATGGATCTACCTTAGCGGAAGAGTTAGGTTATCTTTAAGATGACATGATGCCCAAATCTCAAGGCATGCATTGTATAAGTTATGTTCAAATTTTAGTTATCATAATCAGCACATGTATAAATTCTCTTTATCACCTCAAATATGATCAAAAATTAATCTTAAGATTCAAGGCTACTTTGATGTTTGAGTTTGGTATCAATGTATCCGGCTCTTCCAAATTCTAGCTCAGCAGTATTCTTGGCAGCATTGACCCAGGTTGCACATATATCTCCGGCTTTTCAACGTGGCAACTTAAATAAATTTTGAGTATTTTTACATGAAAAGTTAATGAAGTCATTGTAAAACTAACAGAGGCGAAACTTTCTACGTACCCTGGAATACTAATTGAAATAACACGGGGGCCCCACTACTAAACGAAGGCTGCAAAAATAATACAATAACATAAAAAATAAGATGCTTACAAAAATCATATCTTACAAACTGAGTAATGGAACAACAACAAAATAATAAAATAATAAAAAAATTATAATTTATCCACAACCATGAATACATGGAAATGAACATTGTCAAAACGTACATTTTAATGCAATGCAACAATGCATTAGGAGGGGCTACGCTAAGCAGTGCTTTGGATACTCCGCCGACTATTAAGCATCCTAAATTACAGAATATTAGGTATAGATTTCAGAATATTTGGTATTAAATTACGTGTCATCGGTAGCTAGCTGTTAGCTATAATTAATTTTAGAAAATGGACAAGGCTTCTTTAAAAAAAGGTTGATTCTTTAACAAAGCCCAACCTGAACTTATTCCCTTACTTCCACTTTCTTAAAAATATATAGTAAAACCAAGATACATTAATAGCTTCTGGAGTAGGGATAATAAAAGGTTATAAATAATGGTGATATTAATATGTTAATGGTAAAAAAATCTGCAACTTACAACTCCATTTTATGTGTTTCAATTTGAACACCAAGTGCATAACTTGTATATACAAGAAAGAATGACAATCCAAGTAAAAGTGAAATACATAAAACTAGACTCAGGTATTGACAAGGTGTAGTCTTTTAGTTAGCCACGTTCATTAATAATTCTCAGGAAACTGTCTCTTCGTACCATCTAAAAAAGTTAGAAGAAATCCCACTTCTTATTATTTTCATTGTTTGTGTATCAGATGTAAGTTCATATGACCTTGAATTTTAATTTTGACCAAAGTCTGACCATATAATATAGAGGATATACACATAAACAAAATTTTAAAATCAATTTGGTCCGATAAAATCAGCTCAGTCCTGTTTTTGAGCTCAATGTTCCACAAAAAGACCAACTCAATATACTTACTACATACTTAAATTATCGTAGTCTATCTGCATAATCCTTTGGCAACATTACTGGTTTGACTATAAGAGAAATTATATCAGAACTTGAGTAAGAGATGGTCCAGATGACACAAAGCACAAATGATATCCTTAGTTCTCTACTCAACGTTTCAGGCCATCAAATTCCCAAAACTTGCAATAAGGGAATACACCCCCACAAGGGCACCTAAATTGACTATTAAACTATAACTTACTTGGGGGCTTCTGTATTATCTATCATTATCTAAGTGATGGACTGTGCAAGATAACATATTTGTACAGAGAATAGATAGAAAAGGTGACATCACATTACCTGGTAGACGGGCACAACTGAGATGGTCAGACATACCAGGGCGAATGGACGACCCCGGTGGTTACTCTTCTAATCCCTAAAACCGATCACAAAAAAAAAAAAGAAATCTGGCTAAAAGAACACGGGTACAATTGGATCAATGAATCGCCTGAATAAAACATTATTTAATAAATCTAAATTTATTGATGCCAATTATACGTCTTGTAGTCTCGAAAACACTTGTTTTTTTTCCGTATTTTGGACCAGTCTTTCTGTGTGAATTCCCCAGGCCTCCCTCCACTGTAAGCAAGAGTGGTAGTACTGTTATAGATCATCATATATTTTTTCTTGTGTTGTCAATTTTTCATACATTATATTATTCAACTTATCAAATCCTTATCACTCATTTTGGATTTTATTTTCAACTTGCCTGTTCTCCTCATATATTCTACATTTATGTTCCTCTTTGTGGTGTGCAATGTAGTCTCCATTTTATACCCTTCATTTGTCATACACGTAGTCTTTACATTTTTTGAATATTTTAACAATTTAGTTTTTTTTTTTAAAAAAAAATTATTGTTCAAATCTGAAATTCTGATGATTGTTTATTGCTTTTTCCATTTAAAATTTTACTATTTATCAAATCTTTGCAGTTTGGTTCCGAAAACAGATTTAAAATATTTTGAACAGAGAAATGATGACTAGCTGATTATCTACACTATATTATAATTAACAAAATATTAAAATTTTGATAGTCGGTCGGTACTTGCTGAATTTACTTAATTACCCTTATTTTATTATTCTAATTCTAATTGGTAGGTAGATCAATTCTATTCTAATTGAAATTAAAGTTAACTTACTCTAACAATTTAAATTCTATTTTATATCGAACTCTATATCATTATAAGAGTATCATTATAATTGATATTAAAGTCAATTTCTTTTACCAATTTATATTCTTATCCATATTGAGTTTTACATTATTTTAATTGATATTTCGGGCCAAAATAAATTTAAGCAAACTAAATATAATTAGTTGAATTTTGTTGATATTATGTGTCTCGGGATAAGATAAAATAATAAATACTACTGATCCGGCTAAAAAAAATTATACTATTGAACTAGGGTAAACAAATTAATATAAATTATTAATCCATGATAAAAAAGTTTATTACACAATTGATCCAAACTAACACAAAATTAAAATATAAAATCAAAATATAATTTTACCAACAAGAACAAAATCATATATACTAATTATTTGGGTTAAAACAAAATTATCTTTTTGATCCAGACTTAAAAAAATAATTAGTTCAATTTAGTCGGAGTAATGGGCATCAGAACAAAATAAAATATTGTAAATCACTGACCCGTGATAAACAAATTTATAATAATTATGGTCTTGATAATGCCCTTGCAATGATCAGTGATGTAACAATGCCTACAAGGCTTGAAAGTATAAGTATCCCTCACCAGAGTCTTGGCTATTGCCATGGTATAAACCCTAGTTCGTGATTCGTTCCAGTTTTCAATATGTTTACATTTGTACTCTTCTTTTTGTTATTATTTTCTTTACAAATCTTTAACAATCGTTATTATGGCTGGAATACAAGAAATGGAAGCAAGTTTCGCTAGATTTAAATTAGATGACGAGGAGGAAGGAGGTTTATTGTACGAGGAGAATGCAGAGGATCTGTCAGAGATTGACATTCGTTGGTGCTTGGTAGGACGCTTCTTAACGAAGTCACCCATCGATTTTCAAGCCATGCAACATAAAATGGCTGCACTTTAGAGATCGAGGAAAAGGGTGTATGTGAAGGAGGTGGATCGAAATAGATATGTATTCCAGTTGTATCATGAGGTTGATATTACTAGAGTCATAGAAGGCAGTCCTTGGATCTTTGGTAGGTTTCATTTGATCTTTGAACGCATGAAAGAAGGAGGCGACCCCCGTACACTGAAAATAAATAGGCTGGACATGCGGGTTCAACTCCACGGCATGAACGCAGGTTTTATGTCTCAAAGGGTAGTAACGGATGTGGGCAACTACATTGGGAAGTTTGTTGAATCAGATGAGAATAATTTTGTGGGGGTTTGGCGAGAATATCTTAGAGTTAAGGTTACTAATGATTTAAAGAAACCATTGAAAAGGAGAATGAAGCTTCGTAAAAATCAAACCAACTAGTGTTGGGTGAACTTTAGATATGAATGAATACCTATCTTATGTTTTATTTATGGGATGATTGGCCAGGAGGAGAAGTTTTGTGATAAGATTTTCGAGAGCCCAACAAAAGAGATTGAGAGGCCCTATGGAGCATGGATGAAGGCAAAACCAAGGAGGCGTATTCATACCATGGGTGCTAAATGGTTGAGACAAGGGGGTAGAAATCCGGTGGCTTTTCCGGAAGAACAGTCAGGAGAAGGAGGAAAAGTGGTTACCATGAAAGACGCAGTTAGGGATGACAATCGGGTCAGATCGGGTCGGATATTGCAAAATCCATATCCAAACCCGAAAATTTTATCCATACCTGAACCCGACCCGAACCCGAAAAATACCCGAAAATGAATACCCGAACCCGATCCATCGGATTTCGGATTGGATTCGGGTATACCCGAAACCCGATTTTTTTTAAATTGAATATTCGTACCCGAAACCCGAACCCGAAATCTGAAAAGTTGTACAATTATTGATATTGCAAGTGCTTGGGATCGAATACGCGACTTGTAGAGAAAGAGTTTTAATGTGTCATTTTCAACCACTACACCACATCATTAATTATGTTATTATATGTATAACTAATATTTAAAAAATCAACTCAATTGATACCCAGTTTTTTAGATTTATTACTAAAAGATATTTTGTTAACCTTATAAATTTTATCACCCTTTTAAATGATTGAATAATTATATTTAATTAAACTTTATAGTTAGTTAATTTTTAACATAAATATAAAAATATATGTTCTAAAAATTATATAATAATATGTATAATATAAATTATTAAAAAATATATATATATATTATAATGTGTAATATATAAAACTATAATATTATATATATGTAATTTTTATATATATATATATATATAATAATTCGAGTTTTTTCGGATTTCGGGTTCGGATAGAGTTTCAGATTTCGGATCGGGTTTCGGATCGGTATACCTAATATTCAAATCCAAATCCAAAAAATTTCGGGTTTAAAAATTAAATCCATATCCAAAAAATCAGTTTTGGTAAATTCAAAATTTTGGATTTCGGATTGGGTATCAGTCGGATCGGATAATTTTGCCATCCCTAGACGCAGTCAATGACCCTAATCCCGTAAATTTTGGTAACAAAATGGATATAACAGGATTTTCACAACAGACAGGGGTGGCGGAAAATTACGGAAAAAGGGTATTATTGGAGATAATTTATCTCTAATAAATGCAGACAATAACGATGACAGAATAACGGGGGGAAGCATAAATTTGAATAAGGATATTGGGCTGCAAATATTGGACCCAAAATGTAGAAGAATAGAGGAGCCCAAGAATAGTGGGCCATCTGCAGATATTATTACGGAAATTTCAGACACGGACATGACATAGGAAGAAAGACTTACCAACTTGGGTTCAAAAAACGTGAAACTGGCGGGCTCTGCACAGCAGACCCGCCAATCATTATGAAAATACTCAGTTAGAATTGCCGAGGTGTGGGCATGCCTCGGAATATTCAGTTCCTAATAGATGTGGTTCGTCAAGAAAAGCCCTTGTTTATATTTTTGTGTGAAACTATAGCTAAACAGTCAAGAATGAAGTGGGTTCAGCTGAAGCTGCGTTATCAAGGCATGTTTGTAGTTGAGTCGATACGAAGAAATGAGGGACTAGCCATGCTTTAGAAGGAGAAAGAGCAAGCTGAGTTATTAGGGTTCTCACAAAACCACATTGACGTTCAGGTTAATATGGAGAATGGTGTCCACTGACGTCTCACGAGATTATATGGGGAACCTAATAGATCTTTGCGTCGAAGAACTTGGGACCTTCGAAATCTTGCGAGAGACTCCAACCTTCCTTGGTGTGTTATTGGTGATGTAAATAACGTGGCTGAAGTCAGTGACAAGATTGGGGGATCACAATATCCAAGCTCTCTCATAGAAAGGTTTAATGAAGCTCTAATGGATGCAGGTCTTACAAATATGGAGCTCGTGGGTCACCAATTTACTTGGGAAAGGGGACGAGACACTGAGGTGTGGATGGAGGTACGGTTGGACAGAGCCTTAGTTAGTTTAGCATGGTTGAACATGTTCCCTATGGCTAAACTATACAACCTGGAAGGTACATCTAGCGATCATAGTCCTATTCTTTTAGTCCCTCAAGTTATTAATCGTTTTAAAGTTCCTTTTCGCTTTAAATTTGAAAATGCATGAATGTTGTAGCCAATGTGCGAAGTGATTGTTAAAGAGGTATGGGACAGTGACAAAGAGGCCATTATTAGCCAAAAAATCAAAATTTGTAGTCAGAGCTTAGCAACTTGGGGGAAGGAGATAACCGGTAACTTCAGTGGAAGAATAAAGCAATGTAAGCAGAAATGAAGCAGTACAGGGGGGTTAGAGACGATAATTCGAGGGAGAGATATAGAGAAGCAAGAAAGGATATGATGAAAATGGTAGACCAAAGAGAGGTTTTTTGGCGCCAACGATCTAACCAGCTTTGGCTTAGTGTTGGGGACCAAAACAGTAAATATTTCCACAACTATGCTTCAAGCATACGAAGATTACCAAACTAAGAAATGAGGATGGTCATTGGGTGGAGTGGGAAACTGGTCTTATAGCTTTGATGTCTGAGTACTTTTCGAAGTTGTTTACAGCCAATGATGTGGACTGACAGGAGGTGATCAACTACATTCCTACCACGGTGACAATAACCCAGATTGAAGAGCTGCTGCAACCGATTATGGAAGAGGAGATCAAAAAAGCTTTATTTCAGATGAACCCAGACAAGGCTCCGGGTCCTGATAGGATGACACTTGGGTTCTATCAGAGATATTGGAAAACAGTGGGGCAAGACATAGTAAACTGTTAGGGCGAAAACACGCGCTAATATTCACGCAAGTATACGCGTTCGCAAGTAATATAGAATACTTTCTAGTTCTTTCCCTCAGACACTCAGACTAAATTATTGTCTAATTAAACTCACTCACCAATGTATGATTACTTCTCAATATTAAGATAATAACACTTAAAATTGTTGATTAAATATTAACAATAATTAACTACTTAATTAACCACTTAACTAACACTTCAATTTATCAATTATAAAACACTCATGAGATCACAACTTCATTACTACTTCCTTCTATAGCCATTGTTATTACCTTTAGCATGTGATAGTGATGATATTAATCGAATAACACGAAACTGATAAAAGCCAACTTTCATTGTACTAATACCATTCTACCAAGCATCCACAATTAAGATAGAAGTTGAATAGTCATCAATTATGTTGAGTTCCTATATGTCTACAGAAATTGACAACACAACGATTTAAGCACAAGTTATTCCTTTTTTGATTACATAGGGCAAATAAAACTGTTAGAGTTACCCACTAATCATGCACAACGTACATGAACCTATGCTAGCATGGCAAGTTCTAAATCTCAAGATCCACCGTCGCTTCACAAGAGATTAACACCCTATCTTATATGTTCGCAACGCACATAAGACGAATACGCACAACCAATACTAGATATCAAGCAATCATCACACACTAAAGTATTAAACAACTAACTAAAGAATTCCATAATAAATCCGTTGCAACCCCATGATCACGATTAGCCCATAATAGAACTTATCGCCATCATGGGTTCATATGAAATCATGATAAACAAACACAAGAAAATAATAACTAAACTAATTATATTAAAACAGAGTACGTCACAAGAGTAAATAAGTCAAAGCAAGAAAACTAGCATCCAACGTTACAACGAAACAAGAATCACAAGAAAATATGCTTCCTCTTCGTTGTGGTGTGCTTAAATCGGTCTTCTTCCTTATCTCCTTCGCTTCTTGCGTAAAACACAATCTAAAACATAATCCCCTTAATAATCTCTGTGAAAACGTCTCAAATCTACCTATATAATAGTCCCATAAAACTCAGATTACATAGAAGTTGGAAGCCAAACAGAAGTAGAAGTCTAAAATAATTTATCTTTTTCCCCGACCCTGCGCGGCCGCTCAGCATAGCTGCGCGGGCGCGCAGGTTGCTGCGCGGCCGCTCAGCATTGCTGCGCGGGCGCGCAGGCCTCTACTGGAAAAAATCCAGGTTTGCTCCGTTTCTTGGCCGTAATCTGCCCATTCCTTTCCTCTCGCAATGGTGAACACATGCCAATGCTTATTCTTGATGATTCCTCCCCCGAAATGCAACTAATACCCTGAAATGCATAAACACTAGAAAAACGCATCAAATACACAAAATACTTGATTTCAAGACACCAATTTAAGCCATTTTAAGTCGTTCTAAGTGGTATAAAATGCCACTTATCACACCCCCAAACTTAAATCGATGCTTGTCCTCAAGCGTCACAGACTCAAAAACAAATAAAAATATGCATGAATGCAATCTATATGAAAATGCACCGATCCCCCTTACTACAATTAATCAACCAAATTGTCACATCTCAACGAATGCAGTTAGACAACTAAAGATCAATAAACTCATGCAAACGGACATACAGCCAGAAACGTGGTGTGTGCAAATGCTTAACAGATATGCTTCGGAACTAGACCAATTACTATGACTAGACTATCCTCAAGGCAATCCTACGATTATATAAAGAATAAAAAATTCTAGGCACAAAGTGATATACAATACTACAAGACTCTGGAGCTTATTACGGAATCGTGCTTTTTATTTACAACTCATATGCTTATTTGACCGTGCAATGAGTGAGGTCCACAAAAGACTTATATAATGGTATCCATGTAACGAGCGTTAGGTTAGCGGATCCCAGACTCTAAAAGCCTTAGGTCGGCACAAAGTCCCCTAAGAACTTAATAACTCGAATACCAAAGAACTCACTCTTGATCAATTATGCAAATTTTTTTTTTCTTTTTTTTAATAACTTCTGAGCAAGTGCGTTTCGCTCCATCTTGCTCAACCCTAGACTACTCGCAACATATGCGAGCCGGCTACTAGCCATTTGACGCCTAGCCACAACTAGCAACAAATTCCATATTTTTTTTCTCCAAAATTTTTCTTTTTCATGTCTTTATCACTAAGAACCTATAATCGAATTCTAAGCATAATAAGTAGATTGACCTTGAAAATAACCAAATCATAACAACAATCTAGCCCTTACGCATTCTTTAAGACTTAGTGGACTTACAATTGTTTCTAGCATGCATATCAACCTACACAACTTAATATCACTTTAATGCTATCACTACACTCGCATCAATATCACAATTCAGTCGATATATCATTGCAAAAGGTATCATGGTAAATGCATGAGCTACATGACATTCATAAAAAAACTAAATGGCATAAATTATGCAACTATATGAACTAAACTATCATGAATATGCAACTAAATAACACACACACAATATTCCTTAACTACCACCCCCAAACTAAAAATCTTCACTGTCCTCAGTGAAAGTAGTAGAAAGGAACACAGGGTATACCTACTCGGAGTCATCATCATCATCACCCTCAGTGGGTGGAGTATCAGGCGGTGGGTATGCAGAGTCCTCACCAAAAACTGGCCACTGGATATCAGCTCCAAGGCCTCGAAAAGCAGTCCCTAACGCAAGGATGAGCTCCTGAGCAAACCTGCTCTGCGTCTCATACATGGCATCCATCCGCCGTGAAAGCCTCCTATACTGGGCATCACCCATCCCAGCACCCTCCTGAGCTCTCGAAGAACCAGCCTTACCACGCCCTGGCCTAGCCATAGTAGCACCTCGTGCTGGACGCCCTCCTGGAAGATGATAACCCAGCCCATGCTCCTCAGGCTCACCACCGGTCCACTCATGCATCCCATTCAGAGTGCCAGAATCAATCGGAGCGGCTGGCAACTGCAACTGCTCATGAGCCGGCCAGTTCACTCCCACTGCTCGGCATAGCTTCGTAACCGTGGATGCATAAGGGATGTTCATATGCTTTGCTCCCCTCAAAAACTTCAGAATTCCTTGGTAGATAAACTCACCAAGGTCCACATAGTACTCATCATGCAGAATTCCCCACAACAACTGTGCTCTCTCAACTGTGACCTCGTGTGCATGCGAAGAAGGCAAAATATTAGCACAAATAAATGCATTCCATGCACGGGCATACCTGTTCATGGTGATCACCGGAAAGTGACGATACTCATTATTGCCTGGACTGCGGGTCCAAACTGTGCCCGGTCGACAGAGAGTCGCACAAATCAAATCCAAGTCAAAATCCTCAGCACTCTTTTCATTCCAGTTCTCCTCCTCAGGCTTCCTCTCTCGCTGTCCAATCACACGGTGAATCGCCGCAGGATGATAATCAACCGTCAGCCCACGGACTACAGAAAACCCATTCTTTTCAGCCTTCGCGTTCGCGTAGAACTCGCGAACAACGCTCATCGGTACTGCTTCGGGTGACTCACAAAAAGCTATCCACCCCTTCTCTGCAATCATGGGCAACAACTCACCATCCCTCCCTGATGGTAAAACCCCCCTCTCCTTCAGAATCGGCTTCCCCAACAGCCTAGTGTACTCCTCCTCCGCAGCTCTGTTAGTTAACCGAGGCCTTGCAGCAGTACCCCTCGATGAATCAGCAGTAGGAACTGTGCTGCTGCTGTCAATAGTTCGTGCTCTCTTGGGTGCCATTGATTCGTGAATAAAAGTGTGTAAGAACTGATTTTTGATGTTTGTGAGAGGGTTTAAGTGTAGGAAGTTTTGTGGGAGATATGTAGGATAGGTGTATGTATATATAGGGTGTGGATTAGATTAGGGTTTGGGAATTAAGGGATAAAATGATGGGGTAGTGGGAACAATTCGTGGGTTTATGGGCTAAAACTGTTTTTGTTTGTTTTTTTTTTCTGAACTGTAAAAAATTTTCTGGAACTCGACCCCTGCGCGGCCGCTCAGCATAGCTGCGCGGGCGCGCAGAGGGTCTCTGGAAAAAAAAATTTTCAGCCCCTGTTTTCTGATTTTTTTGTGTTTTTGGATAGGTTATTAACTTCTAAGGGTTCCTGTAACAACAATTCATGGGTTGCCTCCCGCGCAGCGCTTCTTTTTCGTCATTAGCTTGACGTTCCATACCTTTCTCAAGTAGTCAACAAAATGGCACTAACCACCTCTCGGTTTGCCATGTCCCCATAGTAGTGCTTCAACCGCTGACCGTTAACCTTGAATGCTTGGTCCGGATCATTCTCAAAAATTTCCACCGCTCCATGTGGAAACACAGTTTTGACAATAAAAGGTCCAGACCACCTTGATTTCAACTTCCCAGGAAAAAGTCGGAGCCGAGAGTTGAATAAGAGAACTTGTTGCCCTGGCACAAATAACTTAGGATGTAGCTTCCTATCGTGCCACCTCTTCACCTTTTCCTTATACAGTTTGTTATTCTCGTACGCTTGAAGTCGAAATTCATCAAGTTCATTAAGCTGAAGCATTCTTTTCTTACCAGCTGCATCTAAATCCAGGTTCAATTTCTTCAATGCCCAGTAGGCCTTATGCTCAAGCTCCGCAGGTAGATGACATCCCTTACCGTACACCAACTGAAACGGTGACATCCCAAGTGGAGTTTTGTATGCTGTTCTGTAAGCCCAAACAGCTTCATCGAGCTTTAAAGACCAATCCTTTCTTGACGGACAAACAACCTTCTCTAGAATGCGCTTTATCTCTCTGTTAGACACTTCCGCTTGACCATTTGTTTGCGGATGATAGGTAGTAGCTACTCGATGATTCACATTATAACGCTGCATCATAGAAGTGAACTTACGGTTGCAAAAATGCGATCCTTCATCACTTATGATTACCCGAGGTGTTCCAAACCTTGTGAAAATTTGCTTATGAAGAAAATTTAGCACTGCCTTTGCATCATTTGTCGGTAAAGCTTTAACTTCGACCCATTTTGAGACATAATCGACTGCCAGCAAGATGTACTGATTATTGCAAGACGAGATAAAAGGCCCCATGAAATCGATTCCCCATACATCAAAGACCTCGACTTCAAGCATCACATTTAATGGCATTTCATCCTTCCTTGACAAATTTCCCACTCTTTGGCAACGATCACACCTTAAAACAAACTGATGAGCATCCTTGAACAAAGTAGGCCAGAAAAAACCTGCTTGAAGATTACGAGCTGCCGTCTTCTCACCTCCAAAGTGTCCCCCATAAACCGTGGAATGGCAGTCTCGTAATATCCCCTCCGTCTCACAGAACGGGATACATCTCCTGATGATCTGGTCAGCTCCCTGTCTAAACAAATATGGTTCATCCCACATATACCACTTCACCTCATGCAGAAACTTCTTCTTTTGAGCGGATGTCAAATTAAGAGGCATTATATTGCTGACGAGATAGTTTACAATATCTGCAAACCATGGTTCTTCCTCCTGAATTGCAAACAACTGCTCATCCGAAAAAGATTCATTGATTAACGTCCTATCTTGTGAAGTAGAATCGGGATTCTCCAACCTAGAGAGATGGTCAGCTACTTGATTCTCAGTACCTTTTCTATCTTTGATCTCTAACTCAAATTCCTGAAGTAAAAGCACCCAACGAATGAGTCTCGGCTTCGAATCCTTCTTAGAAACCAGATAGCGAATAGCTGCATGATCAGTGAATACTGTTACTTTCGTACCAAGCAGATAAGATCGAAATTTCTCAAAGCCAAAGACTATAGCCAAGAGCTCCTTCTCAATAGTGGTGTAGTTCAATTGGGCACCATTTAAAGTCTTACTCGCATAGTAGACCACATGGAAGAGATTTTTCTTGCGCTGTCCCAGAACTGCACCTACCGCATAATCACTCGCATCACACATCATCTCAAATGGTTCTGTCCAATCTGGTGCTGTAATAACTGGTGCAGTGATCAAACTCTTCTTGAGAGTCTCGAATGCTGCTAAACATTCATCATCAAATTTGAACGGCACATCTTTCTCAAGCAAATTGCACAACAGCTTAGATATCTTTGAAAAGTCCTTGATGAATCGCCGATAAAAACCCGCATGACCAAGAAAACTACGGATTCCTTTCACAGAATTAGGTGGGGGAAGATTTTCAATGACTCCTACCTTGGCCTTGTCCACCTCCAGACCCTTGCTAGAGACCTTATGCCCAAGGATAATGCCTTCACGCACCATAAAATGACATTTCTCCCAATTAAGCACCAAATTAGTTTCCACGCATCTTTTGAGTACGACGCGCAGATTATTCAAACATTCATCATATGAGTGTCCAAAGACGGAGAAGTCATCCATGAACACTTCGACGTTATTTCCAATCATGTCAGATAATATAGCCATCATACATCTCTGAAAGGTGGCCGGTGCACCACATAACCCAAACGAAACTCTGCGAAAAGCAAATGTGCCAAATGGACAAGTGAAGGTAGTCTTTTCCTGATCCTCTGGTGCAATACAAATCTGATTATACCCGGAATAACCATCCAGAAGACAAAAATACTCATGTCCCGCCAATCTGTCAAGCATCTGATCAATAAATGGAAGGGGGAAGTGATCCTTCCTTGTGGCTTTGTTCAATTTTCTATAATCCATGCATACTCTCCATCCTGTAACTGTTCGAGTAGGGATGAGCTCATTCTTTTCATTTGCGACCACAGTGATACCTCCCTTCTTAGGTACACATTGTACAGGGCTCACCCACGAGCTGTTAGAAATAGGATAAATGATGCCTGCATCTAGCCATTTCAGAATTTCTTTCTTCACCACCTCCTTCATGATGGGATTCAGTCTTCGCTGTTGTTCCACAGTTGGCTTACTACCTTCCTCTAGCAGAATTTTATGCATACAATATGAAGGACTTATCCCCTTGATGTCTGCTATGGTCCATCCAATAGCCGATTTGAATTCTCTCAAAATCCTTAAGAGCTTGTCTTCCTCACTACCTGAAAGGTCAGATGAAATAATAATAGGTAACGTAGATGAATCACCTAAAAAAGCATACCTCAAGTGTTCAGGTAATGGCTTGAGCTCCAAGGTAGGTGCTTCCTCTATTGATGGTTTGAGCTTCCCTTCAGCGTTCTTGAGGTCAGAAGTACCAAGAGATTCAAATGGTATGTCCAGCTTTCGCTTCCAGGGAGAAGCGTTCAGATATTGTAATTGCTCGTTGCTATCTTCATCATCGCTGTCAAAATCCCCCACTAAGGCCTTTTCCAATGCATCAGACATTAGCATGTGATCGAGTTCCGAAGTAACCGCAGAATCAATCACATCCACTTTTAAGCACTCCTCATCTTCTGTAGGGAATTTCATTGCCTTGAATACGTTGAAGGTCACATCCTGATCTTGGACCCGCATAGTAAGTTCACCTTTTTGCACATCTATCAAGGTACGGCCAGTAGCCAAGAAAGGCCTCCCCAAGATTATGGGAATCTTCTTATCTTCCTCAAAATCCAGAATAACAAAATCTGCAGGAAAGAAGAGGTTATCCACCTTGATGAGCACATCCTCAACTATGCCCCTTGGGTAAGTAATGGAACGGTCAGCCAATTATAGCGACATGTACGTGGGTTTTGGATCAGGCAGATCCAGCTTTTTAAAGATCGACAACGGCATCAAATTAATGCTTGCTCCCAAATCACAAAGGCACTTGTCAAAAGTTAGATTGCCAATGGTGCAAGGAATGGTGAAGCTTCCTGGATCTTTCAGTTTTGGTGGTAACTTTTGCTGCAGAACAGCGTTGCATTCTTCCGTGAGAGCAACGGTTTCAAGGTCATCCAGTTTCACCTTCCTTGAAAGAATAGTCTTCATAAACTTCGCATAACTAGGCATTTGTTCCAGAGCCTCAGCGAAAGGTATATTGATGTGAAGTTTCTTGAACACCTCCAGAAACTTCCCGAACTGTCTATCCAGCTTTTGTTGCTGCAATCTCTTAGGAAAAGGTGGTGGAGGATAGAGCTGTTTCTCCCCTGTATTAGCCTCAGGCAGAGTGTGTTCAACAGTAGTCTTCCTTGGTTCCGCCGCTTTCTCCTTTTTCTTAGATTCTTCATCTCTAACTTCAGCTTCGACTTCCTTTGCCTTTTCAGCATCAGCCACTTTTCCAGACCTTAAGGTAATAGCCTTGACTTGCTCTTTAGCTTCCTTCCTGCCTGGTACTTCCGTGTCACTGGGAAGAGTGCCAGGTTGACGATTGAGCACTGCATTGGCTAATTGACCGATTTGATTTTCCAAGGTCTTGATAGAAACCGCCTGACTCTTGCACAACAGCTTAAGTTCCTCAAAATCAGCACTAGTGGGTGCAGCTGTACTTCCCTGTTGAGGATATGATTGCCTTGTAGCATACTGCTGTGGTTGCTGGAATCCAGGTGGGTTAAACTGTTTACTCACTCCTTGCTGATATGGTGGCTGAATAGCATTCTGATTATTCCCCCAGCTGAAATTTGGATGATTTCTGTTATTAGGATGATAGGTCGCTGGCACAGGCTGCTGTTGTCGCTGATAATTATTCACATACTGAACAGATTCGTTGACAAGAGAACACTGATCCGTAGCATGAGAACCTGCACAAAGCTCACAAACCATAGCTATTTGATTAACTCCATACGTAGCCAAAGAATCAACCTTCATTGATAGCGCTTGGAGCTGGGCTGCAATAGCGGTGGCTGCATCAACTTCCAGAATACCTGCTACCTTGCCTGACGTCATCCTCTGAGTTGGGTTTTGATGCTCATTTGCAGCCATCGTCTCGATAAGATTATACGCCTCAGTATAGCTTTTAGCCCATAAGGCTCCTCCAGCTGCTGCATCGAGCATGGGCCAAGATTGGGCCCCCAAACCATTATAGAAACCAGTTATCACCATCCAATCCGGCATTCCATGATGTGGACATTTTCTCAACATTTCCTTGTAGCGTTCCCAAGCCTCGCACATAGATTCTGTAGGTTGCTGCGCAAACTGAGTAAGAGCACTCCTCATAGCAGCAGTCTTTGCCATCGGATAAAACTTCACCAGAAACTTTTGCGCAAGATCTTGCCACGTAGTGATGGACCCAGCTGGTTCAGAATGTAACCAGTCTTTAGCCTTGTCCCTTAGTGAGAATGGGAAAAGTCTCAACTTGATAGCCTCATCAGTCACGCCATTATACTTAAAAGTGCTGCAGATCTCGACAAAATTCCTTATGTGCATGTTGGGGTCTTCAGTTGCCGCTCCTCCAAAAGAAACAGAATTCTGCACCATCTGAATAGTGCCCGGCTTGATTTCAAAGGTGTTAGCTTGAATAGCCGGATGAAGGATGCTTGACTGAATGTCATCAATTTTTGGCCGAGAAAAATCCATAAGAGCTGGATCAGCTTGAACAATACGATCTCCCATGTTTACTGGTTCTTTCTGCTCAGTTCCTGAATCCGAATCCTCAAAATCTAACTTCTCCGGAATATCAAGAACTTCGTCTGTCTCCTCAGCTGTATCTAAAGTCCTCTTGCGAGCACGAGAACGAGTTTGCATAAACGCTTGCTAAAGTACCTGAAACACAACCGAAAAAAATAAGTAACTACTACGTCCTAATCACTGAGTCCTAATGACCAATGATGGTAAGTGCATAAACTAAACAAATACGCCGAGTCCCCGGCAGCGGCGCCAAAAACTTGTTAGGGCGAAAACACGCGCTAATATTCACGCAAGTATACGCGTTCGCAAGTAATATAGAATACTTTCTAGTTCGTTCCCTCAAAGACTCAGACTAAATTATTGTCTAATTAAACTCACTCACCAATGTATGATTACTTCTCAATGTTAAGATAATAATACTTAAAATTGTTGATTAAATATTAACTATAATTAACTACTTAATTAACCACTTAACTAACACTTCAATTTATCAATAATAAAACACTCATGAGATCACAACTTCATTATTACTTCCTTTTATAGCCATTGTTATTACCTTTAGCATGTGACAGTGATGATATTAATCGAATAACACGAAACTGATAAAAGCCAACTTTCATTGTACTAATACCATTCTACCAAGCATCCACAATTAAGATAGAAGTTGAATAGTCATCAATTATGTTGAGTTCCTATATGTCTACAGAAATTGACAACACAACGATTTAAGCACAAGTTATTCCTTTTTTGATTATATAGGGCAAATAAAACTGTTAGAGTTACCCACTAATCATGCACAACGTACATGAACCTATGCTAGCATGGCAAGTTCTAAATCTCAAGATCCACCGTCGCTTCACAAGAGATTAACACCCTATCTTATATGTTCGCGACGCACATAAGACGAATACGCACAACCAATACTAGATATCAAGCAATCATCACACACTAAAGTATTAAACAACTAACTAAAGAATTCCATAATAAATCCGTTGCAACCCCATGATCACGATTAGCCCATAATAGAACTTATCGCCATCATGGGTTCATATGAAATCATGATAAACAAACACAAGAAAATAATAACTAAACTAATTATATTAAAACAGAGTACGTCACAAGAGTAAATAAGTCAAAGCAAGAAAACTAGCATCCAACGTTACAACGAAACAAGAATCACAAGAAAATATGCTTCCTCTTCGTTGTGGTGTGCTTAAATCGGCCTTCTTCCTTATCTCCTTCGCTTCTTGCGTAAAACACAATCTAAAACATAATCCCCTTAATAATCTCTGTGAAAACGTCTCAAATCTACCTATATAATAGTCCCATAAAACTCAGATTACATAGAAGTTGGAAGCCAAACAGAAGTAGAAGTCTAAAATAATTTATCTTTTTCCCCGACCCTGCGCGGCCGCTCAGCATAACTGCGCGGGCGCGCAGGTTGCTGCGCGGCCGCTCAGCATTGCTGCGCGGGCGCGCAGGCCTCTACTGGAAAAAATTCAGGTTTGCTCCGTTTCTTCGCCGTAATCTGCCCATTCCTTTCCTCTCGCAATGGTGAACACATGCCAAGGCTTATTCTTGATGATTCCTCCCCCGAAATGCAACTAATACCCTGAAATGCATAAACACTAGAAAAACGCATCAAATACACAAAATACTTGATTTCAAGACACCAATTTAAGCCATTTTAAGACGTTCTAAGTGGTATAAAATGCCACTTATCATAAACCTGGTGCGTAATTTCTTCAGCTCAAGGACTTTACTGGATGAGCTAAATGCTACGAATATTGTACTGATTCCAAAAAAATGTCCAGTGATAGTGGGAGACTTACGTCCAATCTCGTTGTGCAACGTGGTAGTTAAAATCATTTCCAAGGTCATTGCAAATCGCTTGAAAGGTACTCTCGATCAGGTGATTTCAGAAACTCAGAGTGCCTTTATGTCAGGGAGGTTAATTTCAGACAACGTGATGATTGCTTACGAGATTATGCACACTTTGAAAAGGAAGAGAAAAGGGAGAGATGCGTATATGGCCCTAAAACTCGACATGAGTAAGGCGTATGATCGTATTGAATTGAGTTATTTACGAACAGTTCTTACTAAGATGGGTTTTGATAGATGGTGGGTACATTTGATTATGCAACGTGTCAAGATGGTTTCTTATCGAATTGTTCATGCTCATAGAGAAATAGGCCCAATATGTCCAACCCGTGGCTTACGCCAAGGAGATGCTCTATCTCCGTATTTATTCATTCTATGTGCAGAGGGACTCTCGGCAATGCTTCACAATTTTGAAAGACAACATTTGATTAAGGGAGTCAAAGTCTGTAAACAAGCCTCTGCTATCAATCACATGTTGTTTGCTAACGACTCTTATCTATATTGCAAGGCTCAGGAAGAAGAAGCTCATCGAATGTTGGAAATTTTATCGAAATATGAACTGGCATCGGGTCAAATGGTAAATAAATCGAAGTCATCGATTTTCTTTAGTACAAACACGAGCATGGTAGTAAGACGGCAACTCTGTAATATTCTGCAGATGGAGGAAGCAGACGAAAATTGCTGATACCTGGGACTACCTAATATGATGCAAAAAAGTAAAGTAGCAACCCGGGCCTTTCTGAAAGATAAAGTGAAAAGATGTACTTTAAGTTGGGAGGGAAAAATAATTTTGCAGGGAGGAAACGAAATTTTCGTGAAATCAATTGTCCAAGCACTTCCAACCTATGCAATGAGTGTTTTCCTATTGCCGTTGGAAATTACTAAGGACTTTGAAAGGAGCATATCAAGGTTTTGGTGGAACTCGAAGAAGAATGATAGCAGAAGTATTTAACTGGATGAATTGGGAGCGTTTGAGCCTCATGATAAGATAAAATAATAAATACTACTGATCCAGCTAAAATAATTATACTATTGAACGAGGGTAAACAAATTAATATAAATTATTCATCCATGATAAAAAATTTATTACACAATTGATCCAAACGAACACAAAATTAAAATATAAAATCAAAATATAATTTTACCAACAAGAACAAAATCATAGATACTAATTATCTGGGTTAAAACAAAATTATCTTTTTGTTCCGGAGCAAAAAAAATTAAAATTAAACTAAAAATAATTAGTTGGATTTAGTCAGAGTAACGGGCATAAGAACAAAATAAAATATTGTAAATCACTCACCCGTGATAAATCAAATTTATAATATCATTTTTAAATAACTCCTATAATTAATTGATTGAGTAATAATTTTTCTAAAATAGTATTTTTTTAATGTCCCAGATATAATAGAAGACATTATATTTTTTTATAGGTGTATTAATTTAATTGTCATGAAATCATATCATTTAAAATTTAAAATAAGCGCATTTAATAATCAATTCAAAATAATTTTTTAAAAATTATATATAATACCAAAAAAAGACACGTGCAATCCGTGCATTGTACGAGTTTTAACTAGTAATAAAAAACGTTAATTGGCATATAATAGAACATGTTATTACATGTGCTTTAATTTTTAAAAATAAACAATGTACTTTTCTATACTCCACTTAAACATGTGCTTTAATTTCTATAACCAACTTTTTTACTATTCTATTATACACTTAAACATGTGCTTTAATTTCTATAATTAACTTTTTTTACTTTCCTATGCTACACCAAAAGAGTCTTGCTAAGGAACTAGCGCAGAGAGTCGGACCGGTTTTTGGAGTTGTTAATTTTTTTTGTTTAATTCTGAAAATGACTCTTGGCACGGGGAGAAGCCACCATTTCGATTGCAGTGTCCCTTAAATTTTATTTTATCCGATGATGTTAATATAAATATTTATATGGTTGAATTTAAACTGTTTACAGATAATCTCGTGTAAACACCTTCTAACTTTACAACCCGGTCTATTTTAATATTTATATGTTATATTATTTATAATTTTAATAAAAATTATTTTAACTAACACAATATTAAAATTATTTAATATAAAATTATGGACTTGAAAATTTTAATTTGAATGTGTATAATTCTAGTTAAAATTAAATAGCATAAAAATATATATGATTGATTTAATTTGAATAATTAGTCTTATTAACATGTTTATAGTATATATGTGAATAACAATATATATATTTGTTACCGGTAATCCGAACTTGAAACCTTATTTATATCTTTATAAATATAAATAATATTATAAATGGTTGTTACGACTTGAACTTGGAAACTTGAATAATGTATAAATAAATATAATTATTAGTTTTTATTGAAATTCGAAAAAACTTGTGTAATGTATAAATAATAATATAAATATTGGTTATTTAGTGTTTGGATGGTCCTTATAATCTGATCAAGAATATATGAGACAATCATGAAATAATCAAAGCAAACTAAAAAAATAGTACCAAATTATACCCCGATTGCAATTATTATAATATAGTATAAATGGTATAGATTTTTTTTTATCGTATATAACCCGCAGCCGCTACCATTCGGATGCGCTGGGTAAACCCTACGGGCTCACGCAATAGCATAATTATAAATTCGCCTCCCGTGGGGATAATTATCCCCTCTTTAAGTAACTGATTCAATTTTTACGGAGCCAATCCTTGCGGGTTAATGGTATAGATTCAATAAGGTAGTGTGACAAAAAGATATAATGAACACAATTTTAATTGCTAAAAATTTGTACTTTATAGTTTAGGGTAATGAAAAGATCAGATTTTAGTATTACAATTCCACCTATTTCATATATTTTAATTATTTAGATACCCATATGTTCTATAATGAAATTGATTAAATTTTGTTTTATCATAATCAATTTGTCAAAGTTAGATATATTTTATATACTTTTTAAATATGACTAAAATTGAAAATAAAACTTCAACTTACGGTTCTTATTTTTTGAGTTAAAATTTAATTTGTTTGCTAATTTTGCTATGCATATAAAAAGCGATTTAAACTAAATTTGAATCAAACCACTTTAAACTGATTGATCCGGATGATTTTTAAACATAACGGTATAACAAAAGGTATAACAATTTAGTTTTATATTCAGATTAGAAAATGGATAACTTCGATTTGGAACATCAACACGTCCAAAGCACACCCTCCATATATTATTTACATCTCAATTAAATGTTAAATAATAATATATAAAAGTTATGTGTCAATTTCTTACAAATCAGTCTAGTGATAAATATGTTATAATAGTGCTAGAATAGTGTATGAACTTCTTATAAATAACATTATGAACGACTTTCTCTCAAAAAATATTCGAGCAAATTATCTTTTAGCATCTGGAAGGACAAGAACAACCATGAGACAGGCAGTAGTTAGCTAGTAAATTTTATTATTTGGTGTATATAAATGATAAATCCAATTACGATCCATTAAAAAATTATGTCATTTTTTGCGTGCGATTTCGGATTGTGCAATTTTCAAATCAAATTTCGTGTACATTTAAATAAAATATTAAAAAAATTTAGTTAAATATTACTAGTTGAGTTCGAAGTCGATAAGTTTTAACGAGTTTAAATTTTATTAAATTTAAAATATTTTTTATTTTATTTTTGTGAAAATTATATATAACAGAACTTCATAATTATATTTATATAAATTTTAATATTTTTTGAGCTATTTATTTATTTAATATTTAATAAAACCAAATTATTAAGAGTTGGGAAGGGAATTGTCTTGATCATATAATAGCTAGGGGAATGGGGCTTAAATTCAATTTGAAATAGTTATCTCCACTTTATACTTTTAATTTTTAAAGCATTCTAAGCCCACTTGTCCTTTATCTTTTCCCTCGTGGGCCTTTGTTTAAGTCAAGCACACCACTACCACGAATCGAATTTTACTCATGAAGGCGAGAAAATGTAGTATCTTCTTGTTTAACTTTTTCACTATAATAATATGCAACTTCAGTGCTAAACCTTTCCTTTTTACCTTCTTTTTTTCTTTCTATGTTTCAAATGATACAGTTATGTTACTCTCCCATGCATACATTTTATTTGTTTTTACAAGTTGTATATTAGGGTCGAACCACTTATTTGTTTTTACGAGTGGGATGTCAAAATTTAACCAATTATTCGCTTTTACGAGATTTTGTGAATCGATAGGATACAAGAATCGAACTACTTATTTGTTTTTACAAATTAGATACGGGAGTCTGGACCATTGGCCTAACTCGACAAAAATCTTTACTATATATATACGAAACTGTATTTCCAACACACGCAGTTAATGGTATAATCTGTACGGTGACAATCTGTCTGCAGCACCAACTATATAATTAATGTATAGTGTGTGTGAACTGTAAAGATGGTGGGCATATATTAGCTGACATGGAGAGCAAGATACGAGAGGTTGATCGTCATATATGTTATCAACCACTTATCTACACTATATTCTAATTATAATGGCTTACATCATTTGCATTGTAAGCATCCAATCACCAGTGAGCATGGGGCCGCCACACGTACTATCAGGATGCGAATCGCAAGTGGAAAACAGGAAATGAGCTATTATGGTAGTAGTATAAATAATGACAATGAATTTACAGGGTTGCACACAGCTCGTTAAAAGTAGAACAAAGATAAAGGCAAGAAAAGAAAAAAAGTTGATTTGGAGAAAAAATGGAACATCTAGAGGAGGAGATGAGAAAGGGACCCTGGACTGAGAAGGAAGATATTCAGCTGGCTTTGTACGTGAATTTATACGGAGATCGTCGTTGGGATTTCATAGCCAAAGTTTCAGGTTTGAAGGTGGCGGGAGACAACTTATGGAGGTAGGCTTGTTTAGGCATGGTGTCCTGTTTTACGAAGAACATAAACTAACTATGTCTTCATTTGTTCTAGGTTTGAAAAGAACAGGTAAAAGTTGCAGGTTACGGTGGGTTAATTACCTTCATCCCGGTCTCAAACGTGGCAAGATGTCGTCTCAAGAAGAACGCCTTGTGCTTCAACTTCACTCCAAGTGGGGAAATAGGTATACTGGTGCTGAATCTAATATATGACCCGATTAAGGTTTTCTTTTAACACCTTGAGGTTTTGAGAGATTCGATTAATAGTTGGAACACACTTAAGTCCGTAATACATGTATGTCCAAGTGTTCGTTCAAATACAAACTAATTTAACCGACAAAGTGTAAGCGGATGAAATTTATTGATGAGACTAATGATTTGTCACGGCTTTGAGACTAGTACTGGTGACCTGGAGATGATTTGCAGAGTTTGTAACGAAACATGCCCATATCTACAAGAAAAAATTGAAATATATATGGTTGATTATTGTGATTATTAATTCTTGATATTATGTGATAAGTATTATGTATTCCTGTAGATGGTCAAGAATTGCTAGGAAGTTACCTGGGAGAACTGACAATGAGATTAAGAATTACTGGAGAACTTATATGAGGAAAAAGAGTCAAGAGAAGAAGAGGACCAATTTCTCATCACCGTCTTCATCAGTTTCCTATAACTCTTCTTATTCCTCGTCTTCCACAGCCAGTTCAATGAAAATAAAAGACACGAATGAGAGGAACTTTTTTGATACTGGTGGAGTAGTAGCTGCAAAGGGACTTGCTGATGAAGAAGAGATTCAAAAGGGCGAGTATTCGATGGAGGAGATATGGAATGACCTTGTTTCATCGGACGATGATGAAATCAAACCAGTCTGTCCAACCTTGGCATCACCAGTCTGGGACTATTGTCAAGACTCTTTCTGGATTACTGATCAGGGGAAAGATACTAACATGTTTCTCCATACAAGCGAACCATTTTATTCCTTGTTTGGACAAGACGAAACATTTTTTGCAGCCTAATTAACCAGTTCTTTATTCATTCAAACCAATATACTTGGCCATCCTAGTGTCGAATAATAACATCAGTTCCATTGTATGTAGCCATGAGGTTAAGCTAACCCATGTGTGAGTTGTGTATTACTCCGTTGTCTTGTTTTGCTTGTTCAAGTACCCATTGTATTGAATAATTTTGAGCTCTCTTGGGAGACGTAAAAATTATCAAGTACCACTGTTGGTGCGGACGTTTTGTGTGATCTTTTAAAGTACTAGTAATTTTGTCATTCAAATTTTAAGTTGTGATTTCTTTGTTCGGTCTTCTCCTTGGTTGTGTTTCTGAATTTCATGCAAAAAGAGATAAGTTTGTAAGCAGAAAAGGGTACTACCTACGTCCCAAAATACTAGTCATTGACTTTTTACGCGTATTTTAAGGTGAATAAAAATGATAGTTTCACAAATTATTTTTCAAATTTTCTTTTTCTGAATAAAAGTATATATATTAAATTTTAATTCAAGAAAAGAAAAATTAGAAAAAAGTATGTGGAGGTATGATTTTTATATACCTTAAAATACGCGTAAAAAGTCAAAGGGACTTGTATTTTGGAACGGAGGGAGTATCTACTACGAAACTGGTTTAATCGGATGAAATTATAACATTTACATGCATAGTCTGATTATAATATTTATACTTTTATTATTTCATAAAAATAAATTATAAAAGAAAAAAATTAAATATTAATGAGATTAATGAAGTTAAAATATTTACATATTATTTCATATGAATTATATTATTAAAGGATTCAAGATTTAGATAGTTAAAATTTAAAAAATTCCTTATATTCCAATAGGTCGCTTCGTTGCCTATAGCCTGGAATAGTACTGGTGTAAGGGGATGATTTGATATTTTATTTCCTAATGTTGTTTTTTTAATTTTTTAACTATTTTTTAATATTATAATATGAATTATTAAAATTAATTTTTGAAATGTTTGGTTTTCTATAAAAGAAGTAAAAAAGAAGTTGTGTGAAATTAGAAATTAAGTTAGATAATAATTTATAGAGTTTGTAGTTATATCAGATACATTAAATATACATGATAATAATAATTTATATTATATTTGTTTAAACTTTGTTTTGGAAGGTGTTAACATAATTTTAGGAAGGTATTAACTAAGTGACCAAACTAAACCATGTTTCGCTTATAATAATATAATATAGATTTCTAAAACTAAGGAAAAGATAAGACAAGTTCTTTTTGTCGTAGATAAAGGGGGCGTGCCCTTGAAATAATGAAAATGGGAAAAACCTTAAGATTTGAAGGCGCGCCCAGATAATGCTTTAGCAGGGAAAAGAGTCCTCAGATTGATAAGAAGGAAATGAGTTTGTTTGTTGATTGATGCCTTGATTCTTCAAGGCGCACCCTCAAGATACAAGAAGACACGCTATACTGTTATGTGAAGGAATTTTTGAATGATTTTTTGAGCTGGCCCATAATTCATGGAGGTGTTAGTGCGCGCCCTTAATAAAAGAAGTGGCTTGAGAATGAACTTCAATATGTTACTTGTACGAGTTCTTTGGATGCATCAAGGAGAAATGAGATTAATATTACTAACGTATTTGCTGCAGGTACTCTATTGAAGAACTCATTCCTGTAATGAAACGACAGGAAGGCAATGTTCGTGGTCAGAGACCTCCAGGTTTCCTGAAAGAGATATATCCCAAGTCCAATCATGTATGAGGATTTAGGAATAAATTTTATGTAATATGTTTTGATTTCATTGATATTAATAAAAGACTTATTTTGTTTTTATTACGGGCTCTATCTATTTTAACTGTTTGAATAAGATATACCACAGTTTAGAGTAAAGTTTTTTATGGATTGTGATGACATCATAATAATGAGACCTAAAAGATGATAACTCTAAACTTAAATAGTTCCTGGTCGTAGGATTACTAATTGGTAATTAATAATCCGCAAAGATCGGTACATACCATGCTTGCTTCATTATGAAGGATGTCTGTTCTCATAGACATTTGTGTGGTGACACTATAGCTAGTATGTAGGTGCTTATTATAGAATAAGTTCACTAAACATGACTCGCACAGCTGAACAACTGATGGAGTTCACTAACGTGTCAGCACTTGTTCACATAGTGATAGTTGTACAAGTATCCTTAGACTTGAGGTCATCATAGTAATCTTGTGTACATTGAACTATGCTTTGGTTTAGTTCTTAGTCTCCAGGGACAATTATAAGGGCTCTACTGGGTATAGGAATTTGTATACGAAGATAGTGTATGATCAATAAAGAATCTACCCCTTCTAGTGAAGGAAGAGAATGCTCGATGCTGATCCACTTATGCTAGTTCTGGAATCTCTGGCCAGAGTGAATGAAATTAGAAAGGAGTTTCTAATTTACATTAAATAGAACTAAGCATAGTGAATGGGAAAGCAAGTGATTAAATAAGATAGGTTTGACACAAGTTCCATGCCTTGTATTTAATCGTGACATTTCAGGGTAGAAGGAATTAATTGTACGGTAACTATTCACTGAATAGGTTCTTGGTATTCTAAGCAGTGAATTCGTATTATCCGGATAGTCGCGATATGCTGAGAAGTATCCCTCACGATGTAGAATAAATATGATTAATTAATTAATCATATTTAATGAATTAGAGAATTTATATAAATAATGATAAAATAGTTTTATTATTATTTATTTCTACTACCGGCTTAATATTGAACCTACAATATCACACCATAAAAGAGAATGATTTAATGGTGGAGGAAGTAATTAATAATGGCTGATAATTATTTATTTATGAAATAAATAATTGATTGGAAAATTTAATAATTGATTAAATGATATTTAATTGATTATAAATTAATTAAGAAAAGGTTCTTAATATTATTAATTAAGAATTTAATTTTTAGAAATTAAATCAAGTGAGATAATTATTTCTAAAGTGTTTAGAAAAAGGATTAATAATTAAAAGGTGTTTTAATTATTAGTGAGAATAATAAAGGGTTAATAATAATAATATTTTATGGGAAAATTTTCAGCTGAAAATTTGCCCTATAAATATACTATTATAAACCCTATTTTTTCCTCAACCCAAAGATTTACAAAACCCTAATTCTCTCCACCTCCTCCTCCTTCATTACATCGTTTTCGTGGTGGATACCGGTGGTGTGCTTCACACTTGAGGAGCAACTGCTAAGGATCTCCGCTCGTTGATCTTGGATCGCTTTTAAAGGTTAGAAATCGATCCCATATATTTTAATCACAATTTATATGCTTTTATTTAGATTTTAGATGTGTAAAATTGTTTTACCATGCTTCCGTGATAGATAAAATCCAACAATGGTATCAGAGCATAGGTTGTATGCATATAGATCTGTGGTAAAAATTTCAGAATTTTATGTGCTTGTATGAATTAATTATGATTTTTACAAGTTATATCATGGATTAATTATGACTGATTAGAAATCGTTTCTCAGAATTATTTTGACAGTAGATCTGGGTTCTACAATTGTTGTAGATCGTCTGGGTATTTTTTTCATAATTTTAGGATGTATGGATTAATTGTTATGAATTTTTGAAGTTGTTTTAATTTAATTCGTAATAATATATATATAATCTGTTAATATATATATATATATATATATATATATATATTTGCAAAGTTGTCATCTGCTATTTTTGGTGTACTTTTATGGTGCATGAAAAGAAAGAAAGGACAGGGACGGCGGCACGGAATTCTGTGCAAGAGAAAACGGCGACAGTCAGAACAAGGGGAAGGACCGCGCATCTGGCGCGTGCGCGTGGGGCACACGCGCGGGTCAACGGTCAGCCAGTGCTGACGTAATCAGATGACGTCATGCTGACGTCAGCTTAGGGTTTAGGGCGCGTGTGCGTGTGGGGGCGCATGGGCGACGGTCTGACACGCGCCTGACAGCGCGTGTGCGCGTGGTGGCGCGTGGGTCACCTTCTCGGGGCGCGTGAGGGCGCGTGGAAGGTCAGAATAGGGCGTGCTTGGTGCCGTTGGATTCGCCTTTTCGAGACACATGTAATGGTATATTATATGATATTTTCTGAAATAGTTTCGAACTGTTTATATCTAACATAAGTGTTTTAAAGCTATTTTTGACTGTTTTAATTGCTTTTAAATGCCTCATGTGATACATAGAGATGTATAATGCTTAGACCAATATGCTACATGATTTAACATGCCTACCTTTACGTTTATTCATGCTTATATATGTGATATATGCTTAGTTTATCATGCGATGATAGATTTAGGTGGACTTAATTAACATAAGGCGTTTGTTAGACAATCTAGTATAGTGAAATTATTTCATGACCTTAATATAAATATTATGAATATGATCATGAGATTCTTGTGTTTATGAAACACGTAATTGAATATGAATTTTCAATATTGAGAGAAAGGATGATTCTGTTAACAACAGATTTCTATCTGTAAGAAAGGGTTATTAAGTGACGCCTCTTGACAATGCTCCACCCGATCTGGGAATCATCTGATTATCGATTATTGATTTAAAATATTTAATTTAAAAGGAAGAATCTCTTTATAATATGATTATGATTGTAACGTAATATAAAACCCTCTAAAATTAAATAATATCAAGTAGTAATTGGCCAATGACACAACGGGCTTGTGTCGGTTATAGCCTTCCAACATGATAAAAAGTAGTTCTTATTTTTAAATCATTGTCGTTTCGTGTTACAGCCGAGGGCTTTGATTTCGAAATAAGAAATACTTGTCTATTACATAGAGATGTGTACATTGAATTAGAATCTAAAGGTCGGTACGTGCCACAGCCGTGGGCCGTTGGAGACTGATTCAATTGTACGAAATGTTGGGTTAGACTTGACTTAGAATATCGAGTTTGTCATGCCACAGTCGTGACTCAATTATTCAAGAGGCTAAAGTTATATTAGGGAATAACATAAGATGTAATTGACAAGAGTTGTCTGCCTATTGAACATCACATGACGTTTCGTGCTACAGCCGAAGTTGTGTGATGGAATGTAGGATCCCTATTCCCACTAGCATTATGAATGCTTAATTTTCACTTAGGGGTTGAATAAATTAGACTAACTAGTGGGAGACACTTATGAATAAAGACCCGATTCATATAGTGTTTTGAAATGAAATTGAATATTTGCTAAGTGTTGTTATGTGTTTATCATTTACAGATTTACTATATTCGTCATGTCTTCTGCACTATCACTCCAGAGCATACTAGATGCTCACAAGTTGACTGATCCTAATTTAGCTGTTTGCTTTTACTGTAACAAGTTAGGGCACTGGAAGAGAAACTGCAAGGTTTACCTTGCAGAATTGAAGAAGAGGAAGGGTAGTAAGACTACCGCTTCTGATTCAGGCATGTTCATGATCGAAGTTAATATGTCACTAGGTCAAATTTCTATTTGGGAATTAGATACCGCCTGTGGTTCTCATATTTGCAATTTGTTGCAAGGACTAAATGGAAGTAGGACTCTTGAAAAAGATGAGGTGATTCTATGTATGGGCAATGGAGCAAGGGTTGCAGCCATATCTGTAGGATCATTTAGTTTACATATGCCTACGGGCAAGACTATTATTTTGAATAATTGTTATTACGTTCCCTCTATTGTGAGGAATATTGTTTCTATCCCTATGTTGGATTTGGATGGTTTTTCATTTATTATTAAAAATAATGAATGTTCTATCCTTAGAGATAATGTTCTTTATGGACGTGGAATTTTAAATAATGGTCTGTATGTATGCGACGTAGAGCATGATTTACTTCAGATTGAACAAACTAATAAAAAAAAACGAGATGATGAAAATCTGACCTATTTATGGCACTGTAGGCTATGTCATATTAGTGAAAATAGACTGCGGACATTGCATAAGGAAGGGTTACTTGACCCCTTTGATTTTGAATCATATCCTACATGCGAGTCTTGTCTATTGGGTAAAATGACCAAATCTCCATTTAGTGGACATGGAGAGAGGGCTGCAGATTTGCTAGGATTGGTACACACAGATGTATGTGGACCAATGTCTACGCAAGCCATGGGTGGATTTTCGTACTTCATTACTTTCATAGATGATAGATCTAGATTCGGATATGTGTATTTGATGAAACACAATTCTGAAGCCTTTAAAAAGTTCAAAGAATATAAACATGAAGCGGAGAAACAAACCAAACACAGTATTATAACTCTTCGATCAGATCGAGGTGGTGAATACTTGAATGGAGAGTTTCTAGATTATCTCAAAGAAAATGGTATAGTCTCCCAATGGACTCTTCCATATACTCCACAGTTAAATGGGGTATCTGAAAGGAGAAATCGAACTTTGTTAGACATGGTTCGGTCCATGATGAGCTATGCGAATCTTCCAATATTTCTATGGGGTTATGCATTGGAAACCTCAGCATATTTATTGAATAAGGTGCCTTCCAAATCTGTTCCTCAAACTCCATATGAGATATGGAAAGAAAGGAAACCGAGTCTTAAACACGTTAAGATTTGGGGATGTCCAACTTATGTCAAGAAAGTTGACCCAGATAAGCTGGAATCTCGATCCGTAAAATGTAGTTTTGTGGGATATCCTAAAGAGACTTTGGGGTATTACTTTTACACCGATCATCAGGTATTTGTCTCCAGACATGCTACCTTCTTGGAAAAGGAGTTTATCCTTGAAGGAAACAGTGGGAGCAAAATTGAACTTGATGAAGTTCAAGAAGTACAAACTACTACGGATCAAGTGGAAACACCTGTTCAGACTAAACAACCTTCTGTGGAACAGCCCATTCGTAGGACAGGGAGAGTGTCTCGCCAACCTGAGAGGTATTATGTCCTTGTCATTGAGAATGGCAATGAGTTGTCAATCATTGATGATGACGACCCTGTGACCTATAATGAGGCTATGAGTAGTGTTGACTCAGAGAAATGGCATAGTGCCATGAAATCTGAAATGAAATCTATGTATACCAACCAAGTATGGACTCTGGTTGAGGCGCCTGAAGGTGTTAAGCCTATTGGGTGCAAGTGGGTATACAAAAGAAAGATTGGAGCAGATGGCCAGGTGGAGACCTATAAGGCCAGGCTCGTGGCAAAATGATCCAAACAAAGGCAAGTGATTGACTTTGATGAAACTTTTTCTCCTGTAGCCCTATTAAAATCAATTCGGATTTTGCTTGCAATTGCTGCTTACTAAGACTATGAGATCTGGCAAATGGACGTGAAAACGGCCTTCCTCAATCGGGAACTTGAGGAGGAAGTGTATATGACACAGCCAGAGGGTTTTCTTTCCAAGGGAAATGAACACCTAGTGTGTAAGCTGCTGCGAACCATATATGGTTTAAGGCAAGCTTCTCGTAGATGGAACATCCGTTTTGATGAGACAATCAAAGAGTTTGGTTTTATCAAAAACATAGATGAACTATGTGTCTACAAGAAGGTTAGTGGGAGCGCAGTAACATTTCTTGTATTGTATGTGGATGACATACTTCTTATAGGAAATGATATACCGATGCTATAATCAGTCAAAGTATGGCTATTAAAGAACTTCACCATGAAGGACTTGGGAGAAGCATCCTACATTCTCGGTATGAAGATCTATAGAGATAGATCTAGAAGAATGATAGGTCTTACCCAAGGTACATACATACAGAAAGTGCTTAAAAGGTTTAGCATGGAAAACTCCAAAAGAGGTCTCATACCGATGAGCCATGGAGTGTCCCTTTCCGAAAAAATGTCTCCTAAGACACCTGAGGAAAGAGAGCGTATGAGTAAGATTCCTTATGCTTCAACAATAGGATCTATCATATACGCGATGTTATGTACAAGGCCTGATGTTGCTTATTCAATTAGTGTGACGAGCAGATATCAGTCCAATCCAGGTGAAGACCACTATAAAGCAGTGAAAAACATCCTTAAGTACTTGCGAAGGACTCAGGACATTTTTCTTGTTTTTAGTGGTGAATCTGAGTTGAAAATAGAGGGTTATACTGACTCTAGTTTTCAATCAGAAAGTGATAGCAAATCCATGTCAGGGTACGTGTTTACTCTGAATGGTGGTTCAATTAGTTGGAAGAGTTCCAAGCAGTCTATAGCGGCCGACTCCACAGCGGAAGCAGAATATATAGCTACAAGTGAGGCTGCAAAAGAAGCCATTTGGATGAGGAAATTTGTTTCTGAGTTGGGAGTTGTTCCTAGCGTTGAAGAGCCTATTGTGTTGTATTGTGATAACAACGCAGCAATAACACAAGCCAAGGAACCTAGGTCTCATAAAAGTTCAAAACATGTCCTGCGGAACATCGAGAGAGTTGACACACATAATAACATAGCAGACCCTTTAACAAAGCCACTTTCTCAAAGTCACTTTGATCGTCATAAAGATAGGATGGGTATTAGATACCAGAGTGATTGGCTTTAGTACAAGTGGGAGATTGAAAGAGATATGTCCTAAGTCCAATCATGTATGAGGATTTAGGAATAAATTTTATGTAATCTGTTTTGATTTCATTGATATTAATAAAAGACTTGTTTTATTTTTATTACGGGCTCTATCTATTTTAAGTGTTTGAATAAGATATACCACAGTTTAGAGTAAAGCTTTTTATGGATTGTGATGAGATCATAATAATGAGACCTAAAAGATGATAACTCTAACCTTAAATAGTTCCTGGTCATAGGATTACTAACTGGTAATTAATAATCCGCAAAGATCGGTACATACGATGTTTGCTTCATTATGAAGGATGTCTGTTCTCATAGACATTTGTGTGATGACACTATAGCTAGTATGTAGGTGCTTATTATAGAACAAGTTCACTGAATATGACTCGCACAGCTGAACAACTGATGGAGTTCACTCATGTGTCAGCAGTTGTTTACATAGTGATAGTTGTACAAGTATCCTTAGACTTGAGGTCATCATAGTAATCTTGTGTACATTGAACTATACTTTGGTTTAGTTCTTAGTCTCCAGGGACAATTATAAGGGCTCTACTGGGTATAGGAATTTGTATACGAAGATAGTGTATGATCAATAAAGGATCTACCCCTTCTAGTGAAGGAAGAGAATGTTCAATGCTGATTCACTTATGTTAGTTCTGGAATCTCTGGCCAGAGTGAATGAAATTAGAAATGAGTTTCTAATTTATATTAAGTAGAACTAAGCATAGTGAATGGGAAAGCAAGTGATTAAATAAGATAGGCTTGACACAAGTTCCATGCCTTGTATTTAATCGTGACATTACAGGGTAGAAGGAATTAATTGTACGGTAACTATTCACTGAATAGGTACTTGGTATTTTAAGCAGTGAATTCGTATTATCCGGATAGTCGCGATATGCTGAGAAGTATCCCTCACGATGTAGAATAAATATGATTAATTAATTAATCATATTTAATGAATTAGAAAATTTATATAAATAATGATAAAATAGTTTTATTATTATTTATTTCTACTACCGGCTTAATATTGAACCTACAGGGTCACACCATAAAAGAGAATGATTTAATGGTGGAGGAAGTAATTAATAATGGCTGATAATTATTTATTTATGAAATAAATAATTAATTGTCAAATTTAATAATTGATTAAATGAGATTTAATTGATTATAAATTAATTAAGAAAAGGTTCTTAATATTATTAATTAAGAATTTAATTTTTGGAAATTAAATCAAGTGAGAGAATTATTTCTAAAGTGTTTAGAAAAAAGATTAATAATTAAAAGGTGTTTTAATTATTAGTGAGAATAATAAAGGGTTAATAATAATAATATTTTATGGGAAAATTTTCAGCTGAAAATTTGGCCTATAAATATACTATTCTAAACCCTATTTTTGCCTCAACCCAAAGATTTGCAAAACCCTAATTCTCTCCACCTCCTCCTTCATTACATCGTTTTCTTGATGGATACCGATGGAGTGCTTCACACTTGAGGAGCAGCTGCTAAGGATCTCCGCTCGTTGATCTTGGATCGCTTTTAAAGGTTAGAAATCGATCCCATATATTTTAATCACAATTTATATGCTTTTATTTGGATTTTAGATGTGTAAAATTATTTTACTATGCTTCCGTGATAGATAAAATCCAAAATTTCCTACTGGGCTTCAGCCACCAATAAACACCACAACCAAACACTGTTCACGTTTCCCGATGAACAGTGTTTATACTCTCCGACGAAGAATCACCATCACAGATCTTGTTTCCGGATACAAATCTCGAATTTTTGTTGCTACCAAGTTCCTCCGTTAACAAATTGGCGCTAGAAGGAGGGGCTAATCAAGATCTACATCTGGGAGGAAAGATATCTCAATAACATGATGGAAGTTCTTATAATGGAGAAATTTCAGAATAAGTCTTCGCGTAAGGCTATGATGAACCCTACGTTCCAACTCCGGTGGACCGCCTTATCCTGAATGTTGGGGGCCAACCACCAGTCCCGATTAATAACAAGGATCTGTTGGAGCAGCTATATCATATGGGTGATGTCTTGAATAGTTTCAACTCAAGGCTAAGCACGGTGGAACGATGTAAGATGAGAAAAGGCCTTCGCCATAACCGCTCTGCTCATGCATCTGGAAAGGCTCCCATGATTGAAAGAGATGCTCCGATTGGACACGGCCAAGCCAGAGGTAAGCGTGTGCCGATAACACCGCGGCGTCTGAACTACTCAAACGACACAGCCCCGATTGTTGAACTTGTTGATGAAGATACTAACGAATGAGAGGTGTCACGGGCTGATAATCGGGTAATTACTCACCCGCATCGATCCGGGCGGACTCTGGAAGAACGACGATAAGCAGAGTCTATACCGACCAATGAGCAACGAGGTTTTGCTGCCCTGAAAGATCGTTTGGGGATCCATTTGGGAGATGATGATCTAAGGATGCTACTCTTATAATGGCAGTGAGACGCCGACCGAGGAGATATGACGCCCCGTGGTTCAACGTGTGTGCCCTTGAATTGTACTGAAAATAAGGAGTGGCACTGCGACCATGAGATAGCTCCTCTCCGTGGATTAATGGATAAGTATGGTCGTGACTATGGAAGCGATCGTTGGAGAAGGCCTCAATGGAGAGGAAGAGGTGGAAGCCGAGGTAGAAATCTAGACGACAATCGCCACACCAACTATCGTGATTATAAGGATACCCGTACGTATGATCGAGCTGAAAGAGATAATCACATGGGAAATACAACCGAATGGATATTCAGACATATGATCGTGAGATTCCATAAGGCCGCGACCGAAAATAAGGAGAAACTCTGGAAGGAAATAAAAGGTGAGATAAAGAGATACCAGTGATACCGGGAAGAGAGCAAAATGATGCTCAAAATAATAATCGGCAACCGGCTCCCCTAGGTTAAAATCAAGTAGTACCACCTCCACCTCAACCTTAGGATCCAAAACCCAATGTGCAAACCGTCCAGGGAGTGGGAACTTTTAATGGGATGACCTGAAAAGGCTACTTAACCATCAGGAAGGAGGGAGGGTAATGGAAACAACTGAGATTCCATCACCATTCTTTGTGGAAGTAAGAGTACTGGTTGTGCCACTGGAATGGAATGAAATAAGAATCTCTCTCCGCTTCCGGGCGGATATCGTAACACGACTAGTGACTTGCGATTTCATGGAAGTTCGGATCCCGTGGAGTTTCTGGGGCGATTTAACATAGAGATGGATGCGTATCAAGTCCCAGACTTGGCCATATACAGATACTTGGCTGCAACCTTTAGAGAAAGCGCTCAACAGTGGTTCCAGAAACTCGGACCGAAAGTAATCACTTCCTGGGATGAAATGAAAACTTTATTCTTGAAAAAGTTCCAAACAACTGTGAGGTATGCTCCGTCAGTTACAATTTTGGCCAACGTCAAACAAAGGGAGAATGAGACTCAGAAATCTTATTTCAAAAGGTTCAAGCCGAATCTACCGGTGTAAGAGGGGCTTCAGACGAAGCTTTAAAAAGTTTCTTAATAGCGGGATTGAGAGTCGACTCAGGTTTCTGGAAACACTTGCAAGGAAAGGATCCAACTACTATGACAGATGTATTGGCTTTAGCAGAATCGTTTAAAGCCATAGAATAATCTTTGGCAGAAGTTCGCCCAGCCTTGCAAACAAGCCAGAGAGTAAAAGCAAGGAAGAAGGAAAGATACTCAAGCCCTAGATATCGAAGAGATAGTCAAAGCCCAAATAGGGTGAACACCGCAACTGTGTGAAGGGAGCGGAGTCCCCCTTCAAGTTATGACAGCAGAACCAGTGGATATACCCCTTTGGCCGCTTCAATTGAGAACATCTTTGAAGTAAATAAGAATAAGGGACTTTTCAGGAAGATAGAGGCTCTGTCATCTTGGCAAAGCAAGGACAAAAAGAAGTATTGCGAGTTCCATGAATCGTCCTAAAACAACACCCATGAATGCCAACAGTTAAAAGATGAAATCGAGATTCTGATAAAAGAGTGTTATCTTGGCAAATGGGTAGGTAAGGAAGTGAGAAGACACAAGAATGGTTCTGACAAAGGAAAAGAGGAAGGAGGTCGCGCTCCTCGTGGATCAAACAATGAAACTTTGGAAGAGAATGAAATTTTCAGGGATGGCAGCATCCGAGCAATATTTGGAGGAGATCCCGGAATAGAGTGCAGTAATCGAGCTTTGACAAGGTATGCAAGGGAGGCCCGATTTAGTCCATTGACTGACATTCACGGGATGGAGACTCGAGCACCGAAGGTATTCAAGGGAGAATCAATGGATATTACCTTCATGGATGTAGATGCTAGATAGGTACATCACCCTCACAATGACGCTTTAATCATTTCTCTTCAAATCGGGACTAAGAATGACTACAAAGCCTTTGTGGACAAAGGAAGCTTGGAAAACATCCTCTACTACAACACTTATAAAAAAATGAATTAGCCTGATCGGGACATGTCAGGAGAGGATTCTTGGGTCTATGGTTTTTTTGGCGAAGGAGTTAAAGTCATGGGATCGATCCGATTGCCATGTACTCTAGGTGAAAGTCCTCTCTCCGTCATGAAGATGCTCGAGTTTAAGGTTTTAAATCAGGAATTGTCCCACAATATGTTGTCGGGATGACCTTTTCTCAGGGAAATGAGGGTCATCACTTCAATTCATCACCTGAAAATCAAGTTCCCTACCCCAAATGGGGTTGGCAGCATAAAAGGTTCTCAATATGACTCCCAGGAATGTTATAGACAGGCAATGAGAAGCTTTCAGAAAAAGGATGTACAAGTCGGAGATGCCTCCAACGATGAACCAGAGGGAACAATCGAGCAACCAATTGAGGATATTCGTGTCCACCACTATGTTTAGCAAGAGGATTAATATTCTGCCAAGCCGCCTTCAGCAACGTTATTTTTGGAAGATGCTCTCAGGGTCAAATTTTGGAAGAAGAGAAGCTCCCAAACAACAACATAATCCAAGGAAATTTCAATGGATAACGGCTCAAAGAAAGAGCTGATATTTTGCAAAACCTAGAGCAAGTTGTATACAAGGTGGATGCCCCTCCTCTTGAGGGCGCGCCCTTATTGCCAAAAGATTCAGAAGAAGTTGATGCCCCTGGGACACAGGCGCTCCTTCTTTCTTAAAGCACTCAAAAGAAGTTGATGCCCCTGGGACACAGGGCTCGCCTTCTTTCTTAAAGCACTTAAAATAAGTTGATGCCCATGTAACACAGGGCGCGCCTTCCTTTAGAAAGACCTATGAAGAAGCTGATGCTCCTCCTCTAGAGGACGCGCCACCTAAACAAAGTAACGAAGATCAGAATCAGCTAGATTTGGATCCATGAATCCCATTACTCATGGAAAAAATGGGGCCGGTTGAAGATACGATTGAAATCCAAATCGACGAGATGGATCCAAGCAAAGTTTTGAAAATTAGTTCTCAGTTAAACCTGAGGCTGAAAGAAGTACTTTCAAAATTCCTCTTGGAAAATCTTGATGTATTAGCGTGGAGCCACTTAGATATGGTTGGGATTGACCCGAAAGTCATGTGCCACCAGTTGAATATCGACTCCAAACACAAAGGGGTTCGACAAAAGCGCAGGGCGATAAGTGGAAAATGGGTCGTAGCCTTGGCAGAGGAAGTGGATAGGCTTTTGGAAGTCAGATTGATCAGTGAATCAATTTACCCGGAATGGTTGAAAAATCCGGTGTTAGTGAAGAAACCTAATGAGAAGTGGATAACTTGTGTGGATTTTACTGATCTAAACAAAGCCTGCCCAAAGGATAGTTTCCCTTTGCTGAGAATTAATCAGTTGGTTGATGCAATAACAGGGCATGCTTTACTAAGTTTCATGGATGCATACTCCGGTTACAATCAAATCCCATGTATGAACCAGACCAAGAACACACTTCATTCATCACAGACAGAGGCCTCTATTGCTACATCGGGATGTCATTCGGTCTAATCAATGCTAGAAAAACTTATCAAAGGTTGGTGAACAAGATATTTAAAAAATAGATCGGGAAAATGATGGAAGTATACGTAGATGATATGTTGGAAAAATCCAAGGAAGCTGAAGATCATGTAGCAGTCCTAGATGAAATATTCCATATTTTGTGAAAATATAGAATGAAGATAAATCCTCAGAAGTGTGTGTTTGGTGTGGAGTCAAGAAAGTTCTTGGGATTCATGGTAAACCACAAAGGAATCGAAGCCAATTCCACAAAAATCAAAGCTCTGCTAGAAATGAAATCCCCTACCAGCGTTAAACGGGTATAGAGCTTAACGGGAAGGATTGCTACACTAAATCAATTTGTTTCAAAATCTTCAGACAGATGCAGGGAATTTTTTAAGGCTATTAAAGGGATGGAAAAGATTTCATATGGACCTTGGAATGTGAGGAAGCTTTTTAGAAGATCAAAGAAGAATTGGTAAGTCCTCCTATGTTGGCAAAACCAGAGGATGGGGAAATGTTAATTCTTTAATTGGAATTATTGGAATACTCCATTAGTGCGTCTTTGATAAATGAAGAAGGAGGCCACCAATCACTAGTATACTATATAAGTAAGAGATTGTTGGATGCAGAGATTAGATACACCAACATGGAGAAGTTAGTATATACTTTTATCCTCGCGGCACAAAAGATGAGGCCGTACTTCCAAGCTCATCGGATAGAGGTTCGCACTGCCTAACCTTTGAGGCACATCTTACACAATCCTATATCATCAGGAAGAATGTTGAAGTGTGCAATGAGTTGGGGCAGTTTGATCTGGAATACTACCCCCGCACCGCAATTAAAGGACATTCATTGGCGTTTTCTTACTTGAGTTCGATTCCGAGGTAGATGAGAAGGCTATAGTGTTGGCAGAATCTTCCTTACAGGGGAATACCCCTGACAAAGTGAGAGAAGAGTTCCCACCCCCTTGGTGGGTCTTACATGTCGATGGGGCTGCGAATAATAATGGAGTAGGAGCCGGGATTGTTCTAATTACACCAGAGGGATGCCATTTGATGAGTTCCATTCACTTCAAATTTTATGTCACAAATAATGATGCTAAATATGAATCCCTAATTAATGGTTTTAAAATAGCCTTGAAAGTAGGGGTTATGAATTTAATAGATCGGGGTGATTCACAGTTGGTGGTAGATCATGTTAATGGAGGGTTCCAAGCTCGAGGCCCTCAAACTGAGTTATACATGAGGTGTATGCAGCGCTTGCTCAAAAGGTTTGGTAATGCTAAGTTGGAGGGTGTGCCAAGAGAAGAGAATGGTAACGCGAACACTTTGGCAAAAATGGGCTCATAAATGGACATCGTGTTGCTCGGACATATTCCCTTGGGAATTCGAGAAATTCCAAGTATTCGGAGATAGGTGTGTTTCAAATGCAAGAGGTCCTATAGAGAATTGTACGACCCCAATTCACAAATATATCCGCACGGGAGCTTTTCCAGAATACAAGCTACAGGCTCGACACCTTTGCTATCAAGTTGTGAATTATGTTAAGTATGACAGGCTGTTGTATAAGAAAGGTTTTAACCAACCGCTTTTGCGATGTGTATACCTTGAAGAAGGACATTATATTCTCAGGGATGTGCATGAAGGTATTTATGACAATAACTCGGGGTTGGCTCATTGGCACTGAAAGTCCTTAGACAGGGATATTATTGGCCGACTATGAAACATGATGCTTTCAAGTTTGTTAGGGCATGTGATCGTTGTCATCGATTTTCCAATCATTCTACCACCCCTGTGGTATCCATAACTTCGTTGGCAAGTCCTTGGCCCTTCAACATGTGGGGAATCGATCTCATTGGAGAACTTCCCAAGGCCAAGGGGTATAAAATATGCTGTTGTTGCGGTTGATTACTTTACAAAATGGGCATAAGCTATGCCACTGGCCACGATCACGGCTAGGAAAATCAGATATTTCGTCTTCAATTCCATAGTCTGCAGATTTGATATTCCATACAAGCTCATATCTGATAATGGAAAGCAGTTTATAGCAAAGGATTAAAGAAGCTTTGCGAAGACTTGCACATCAAAAAGGACTTTGTTGTAGTCTATCATCCACAAAGTAATGGTCAGACTGAAGCCATAAATAAGATTATTAAATGTACTCTGAAGTCCAAGTTGGAGGAAAAGAAAGAAGATTGGCCAGAGCAGTTGCCGATGGTTCTTTGGTCCTATAACACAACTTCGAGATCAACTACTGGCGAATCACCTTTCATGTTAACCCACGGGTATGAATCTATGGTTCCCGTGGAAGTGGGAGCTGGATCATTACGGAGAGACTTGTTCATATAAGAAGATGTATAAGTTAATCAAAGGCTCCACTTGAATTTGTTGGACGAAGCCAGAATAAAATCTAAGTTGAAGCTTGTTGCGTATCAGCAGAGAATTGCTAGATATTTCAATAAAAAGGTAAAATCTATACCTCACAGGGTGGGAGATATCGTTTTGAGAAAGGTCATGTCAAATACAAAGATAACACAATATGGAGTATTTTGAGCTAATTGGGAAGGACCATATAGGTCAAAGCTATACTATGGAAAGAGACTTATCGATTAGAAAATTTGGATGACAAGATTATTTCTCAGGCCTGGAATGCGGAGCACCTACTAAATTATTATCAGTAGGGTGCGACTATGACCTCCTCATTTTTATGATTAATTTTATGATATAATAGTAGCAAATAAATTCCTCCTAGTCTAGGGGTAGTATATATGACTACGAACTTTAGAACTAGTTGAATGATTAAATTTTCAAATAAACTCCCCACATAGCATAGTAGCCATGAGACTGGTGCAATTTTCATAATAGAGCACATTATCAATAAAAGGAAAAAATTATTTAAACTACATATTTTTTAGGACGCGCCCACAAAATTATATTGAAAAGGTTACCTAAGGCATGCCCTAAGGATGAAAGCACCTCAACAAACTCTATTTATGAAATTTACAGTAAACTCATGAAGATGAGATTTGAGGGCGCACCATGTGAAGGGAAGCTACCATATAATACTAAACTTATAGTGTTTAAAAATTGATTTTCATATAAAATCAAGAGACATGTTCTAAATTTGTAGCAAAAGCAGCAAATAAAGCATTTGTGGTCATACAAAGCAAAAGTCTTGGGACATGTTATACCTAAACAGGCTCGTCGTCAGCATTTATAGGGCGCACCCTAATGGTAGAAGTGCCTTGACAAGTTTACCTTAGAAAATTTGTCAAGAAAGTTTTCAAATAAAGGAAACACTTCAAATTTCTATTAGAATTTTATGCAAGGGTAATTGATAAAAATTACTTTGTAAAACTTGCTATGTTATAAGCCTACCTGTGATTTGATCCTCATATATGAAATATTAAACAATAGGGCGTGTCCTAAAGAAGGAAGCACCTAAAACATATATGACTTGAAAATTCTATAAAGAAGTATGACTGGAAAAAAACGGTTATAAGATAAACCAAGGGAAAATTCAGGACAAAACTGTTCGCACAAAAAACACGCAAGTATACGCGGTCACAAGTAGTATAAGATTAAGTTTAGTTCGTTCCCACAGAGAGTGGTTTAATTTAGAATGTGCACTTATGCAACAATGTATGATTATTATTCACTGCTAAGACAAATATCAAATTTAGTTTGATTATCTAAAAGTAATTATGCTAGAATGAATTAACTAAGAGATTAAAATCAAGTTACTTATATGAAATAAAACATGAGATTCCAACTTCATTAAATACTTCATTCAGAGTTTATACCTTTAATCATAGTATGTGATGGTTATGATAACTAATCAGACAACACGAAATTAGTACACGCTATCTTTCAATATACGTATACCTTACCACTCAGCATCCACAAATTAGATAGAAGCTAGCAGACATCAATTATGTTTAGACCCTATATGTCTATAAGATTTGAAAAATAATGGTTTCAGAGCAAGTTATCCATTGAGATCACATAGGGCAGCGTAAGATGTTTAAATTGTACTACGAATCATGCATGTCAAAACATCCATAAAAGCTATGCTAGCATGGCAAGTTCTAAACCTCTATATCCACTTTCGCATTCAATAGAGATTAACAATACAACTTAGATGTTAGCTATGCATCCAAGAAGATTAAGCACGACCATACTAGGAAATCAATAATTCATCACATATTGAAAACTTTAAGGCAATTAACTACTAAACTCCATAAATAAATCCGTTAAAATCCCATGATAACGATTATTTCAAAATCGAACGGCTCGTCATCATGGGATCCAATGAAAACATGATAGTAAAAAGGTTCTGAATACTACAAGAGAATATTAAAGTATTAAGGTTTAGAAAAAAAAATCCCAAACGAGCATCCAAAGTATCGCCTAATTAGAAGAATATAAAAATAAGATGTATAACTAGATTTTCTTTTTCTTAGCCATCTTATGCTCTCTACTTTTTGTTTTTCCCTTTAGTTCTCGCCTGTTAATTGATATCTTATGGTATTTATACTTCCACATTACTTTGACCGCACGAAACTTTCAATCAGAATCAAAAAAGGATTTCTTTTTGCACGACCTAGCGCGAGCGTGCCAAGACACAGCGCGGGCACGCCAAGAAACAGCGCAGGCGCGCTAACCTTCTGTTCAAGTAGCGCGGGCGCGCCAAAGTAGAGGGTGGGCGCGCTTGCCTTCTACCAAAACAAATCTGCTTTCTTTATCTCTCGCTCTGCTCCTCTGACAAGATTTCGCCCTTCATTCATGATCTCATTCCACCATAGAAGCATAGAAAAGTCCATTCCTGCCTCTAGTTATAGCTCTACAAAGACTCAACAAAAATGCATCAAAAACACTACATACTTGAGGTCAAGCCATCAACTTAAGCCGATATGAAGCGTTCTAAATGGATATAAAATCCACTTATCACACACCTAAACTTAAATCAATGCTTGTCCACAAGCAGAAACAGACTCGACAAGACATAAATGAATGCAACTAAATGCATGAATGCAACTTATTGACAATACAAAGATCCCCTCGGAATAACCATAACCAGATCAATAAGCCAATATCTCTAAGAATGTAATAACTCTAAACAGAGCTCGACTAAATCCCATATACTAACTTAAAAGCACATAAATATGAGTGTGCACTACTAGAAATATGGGATCAGACATCGATTCAAAACAAATGTTAAAAAAAATCTGAACCAATGTCTTCGCGTATGATGTTAAATTCATTAGCCTTTGACATCGGTTCACAGCCGATGTCTATTACAGTGCTATACATCGGTTTTAAGATTAAATGTGATGTCTTTACAAAAAAATTCAACTTATATTACAGTATTTCTAGGTGAATATGAGTATATTATGAGGTATTTGTCCATTAAAACATGAAACCTACAAGCTCTAAAAGCCATTTATTAAAATTCTTTCGAACAAACCGATGTGAAATGCTATATCAGACATCGGTTAGATTAGTTGCCCGAAATGAAATTTTTGATCAGACATCGGTTAAATTAGCCCCCCGATTTGAAATGATGGATAAGACATGGGTTTTCTTCATGAAACCGATGTTAAATATTTTTGTTTAACATCAGCCAATTTCTCTAACCGATGTTATTTGACTTAAAATACATTGAGCTTCTTTTCAGAACCGATATCAAATGACTATTTCATATCGGGATTTTTTGTTCTTTTTTGTTTAATATTATTTTATATGATGTCTTTGTAAATTTTTTACATGGTTTACATGTACCATTGTGATGTTAATGTTCTGTAAATTGCATACCAACCTGGTACTATTTACAGCCACAGGGAACCAAAACAATGCAACATCCCAACAAAAAACATCCAAACAGAAACATAAAGGTACTCATCCAAATTACAGGCCTAATACCAAAATATTACTCATACCATACTAGACATACATTTCAAATAAAATACAAGCATTCCATTAGCCAACTCATACTATACTAATTTTTAAGTACCATATTCTTAAATTCTGACAAGTCCATCCAATTTAGCCAATCAACCCAATTCTGACAAACTAAAGAAGAGTCTGACTTCTGCATGATCAAACCAAAGAGCAATAAATTAACCCTGCAGTCCCATAATGTGTACGTCTGGTTCTAATGGTGCCGATGATTTAGACTGTAATAAAAATAAACAATATCAATCATTACTACAGAACATTTGATATATAAACTAGAATTAATAAAAAGTTTATGTTAGATGATAATATGATTTCATAAAAAAAAATAATAGAGATATAAAGCATATACCCAATAAAGATCTGAAAGCCCTGTAAAATCCTCCTTTGCAGAACTCTCAACAACACTTGGATCAGGCTAAGACTCATCCATTGGGTCTCTATGAGCCTCGACATCTAACTCCTTCATTTCATAAAATTCTATTTCAATAGTGATATCAACTCGGTTGTCCATCAGTATAATCTAAAACCATACCAGATGAAACAACGTAATTTCAACATATTCATTTGGCAAAGCATCTACATCTTCACCATCATCTGCAGAACGCCAAAACATCTTGATGAACAGTTGAAATGCATCCATATGATTTTTAACATATATTAATCTTTAAAAGATAATTGGGGTCTTAGAGTAAACTGGAGGGTAGTAGATCTCTCATTCTTACAGTAGCTAGTTTTAATTATATACTTTATTCTACTATTGTTTCTGTAACTTCACATTACTATAAATCATATTTCACGATATTACATAAAAAGTTTGGTCATATGACAATAGACTCAATGGTATAAAAGAATGGTAAAAGAAAAGGGACTGGCGACTAACAACAAACTTAAAGATACATAGTGGCTAATAAGAAATAATGTCTATGGATAATCATCTTATAAATATAACTTCAGTAATGGTTTTGAGTAATTGGATACTGAAAATAAAACCGAATATTGATACATGTAGCAGCTCACAGACTTGAAATATTATAATTTTCTTCTCCCAAGAAAAAGAAAATGAATCACTTGTGTCCAGGACTCAAATTATTGACAAGTTTAACACACCTACAATCTTATTACCGTGTGAACAAATTTTATTATTTGACTATTTGAGAATACAATATCACTAATACCTGTACCAAATTCAAATATGTTATCCTCTATATAGCAGAATCCTCCTCTAGCCGTATAGCAAAACCTGATACAGAAAAATTAACAGAGTGAAAAGTTTGAAATTAGGTTCCAATATAACTGAAGAAAACACAAAGAGGATTTAATGTCTACTGGTAAATATAAGATAGACAGACAAACCACAATAAATCAAAATTACAAAATTTAATCAGTGGATTACACATGTAGCATGTTAACTCCCTAGTAAATAAAAAGGTATTAATTCAATTTTAACTTTTAAACTTTCAGGGGTGTGTTTACAGAATTGTATTTAAAAAAATAACCATCAAACAAGCAACATCTAGAGCTCCCAAATTGTATTTATGTCATATTTATTGAACAATCTAAACAGACCATCACAGTGAGTGTCAAACACCAACAATAATGTCCAGTCATCAATAAACCACATTCATAAAACATTGCCTATAAACTAATCAGGTCAAGGGAGACCAACTGTGTTCTTTATAGAATCCGTAATAACACCAGTAATCAGTATAGCGGATAAGAGGCCTGCATAATGAGTATTTATCATTAGCTCATCATCAATGTACAATATTTTCAATAGGATATTGACAAGGTGATGAAAGAGCAGTTTATCTTTAACTGCTGAGATTATATAATCAATATGTACCCACATAAAATACTATGGTGCAGGTCATAGACACTTCTTCTCCGAATATAGAAGAGGTTGAATACAGCAATCGGCAGTAAAACTGCATACATCTGTACAATACAAGAACATGCTATCAGCAATGCTATCTCTATAGTCTGGACAAATTAATTGGTCTTTACCAGTGAGGGCATAAGAAAACAGAGAATTTACTCGTATGTACATGAAAGTTACCAAAATAGTCCATAATGGCACCATGTTGTCTTTTATTGGATACTTAAGTTCATACATCATAGCCTTCCCAACAAAGAGATAATATGGGTGTATGATATTTAAGATGATCTCTGTGAACAAAAGGAAGAGCAAGATAAACTAATCATATATACATCTCCCTGCAACTGCAGTTCCATGAGACCTGATAGTATGCAAACCAAGATCAACCTCCCTTGCCCTACTGAAAGACATAAGTCATAGCCTATTTGTTTATTCGAGGATTTAACTCAACTCAAATAAGAATGTAACAAGTAAATAGTGGTTCTATCGTCAAAGAGATCTCTCAAAGTAACATTGTTCATCTATAGACTTGAGGAATTAATTCACTGGAAGAAGTTCAAGAAATTGATCAAGCCTCAGTGATATAAATCAAGATTGTGGATTCAATCAAGTGTCAGAGATCTTGTCAGTGTATCAAACAATTACAGGGATTTAATCTGAAGAAAATCAAGTTATTAAAGTCAAGATATGAAGAAACGTCACAGAAGTTAGTCACTCATAAACCAGACAGTACATCGAGTGTCAACATTGAAGTGGTGTAATTGATTCATAATATTCAGAAGATTTTTAGAAGAATAATTGCAGTTCAAGAGTAGTATTAATTCTCTATTAATTAATTAAGTCATATAATTTAATTAAGAAAATAAATTATATCTGCAAAGATTAATTTATTGATTAATTGAATTAATTAATTAATTAATTTCGAATTAATATTATTGATTTTCAGAAGTGTATTTGAATTAAAATCAGTTTTAATTCAATAAGACAATTAAACTTGAACTGGCATGACAATCCAGATTGTCATACTGATTGTCATGTCAGGTCATTTCTGATTATCTCACCGAAAGTTCTAGCAGGAAGGAGAATTGTCTTGCCAGTTCAAATTTGATAGTCTTGCTAGTTCATCCAGTTGTCTCACCGATTGTCATGCTAGTATAACAGATAGTCATGCCAATTGTCTTGGTAGTTTAAATTAATTCTGTTGATTGGTTTATTTAATTCGAGCAGCATACATTCAAGATAACAGAGAACATATATTGAATACACTCAACTACTCAAGAACAGACAGAACAGAGCAGCAGCAACTTTTCATCTTCGACTGTTAAATTCAAGGACATTAATTTCTAGCATTTATAGTTAAATCTAAACCACTAGAAATCATTCTCTTGTTCTTGTGTAACTATCTAGCGGATCAAAATCCCTAGTACTTAATCTCAAATTTCTTCTAGCATTTGATCTTTTTATTGCAAAAATAGAAAAAGTTCATGTCGAATTTATTCTAGATTTGTGATAATTTATTTGAGATTAATCCCTTGTAATCAATACCGTTGTTGTAACACCTTTCAAGTTTAATAATAGTTTTATTTAACTTGAATTTTGTTTCACTTTTTTATTCCGCATTAAATTCGATTAAACGGTATAGTTTGTATTCAACCCCCCTTCTACAAATATATTGGGGCCTAACAATTGGTATCAGAGCCTTCTGATTAACGAACAAATCAAGATCCTAGACTTTTGTGATTCTTCCACTCCTTGAATTTTTATTTATTCAAAAATTTATAATAACTTCACAAAAAGTTGGAACTGTTAAAATTCCACAATCTTTAGATTGTGCTTGTCGTGATAATGAAATGTTAATTCAACAAATCAAAGACCTTGAGAAAGAGGTCAATGAATTAAGACTTGTGCACATTAATCAAGACAAATTGAAAGAACAAGTGTCTTTTATAGAGAATAGAGTTGACTGTTATAGACAACTCGAAACTATTCTCAAAGACAAGATCACCGGTCTTGAGACTAAGGTTAAAGCTTACTTTAATTCTTGCTCGAAGCCTAAAAAGTTCTACAATAAGCAAGCTATTAATCAAACATCTGGAGTAGGTTATGATTACAATATTGCTATTGGAGAATTAGGCATAAACTCCCATCCTCATGTATGTGCTAAAGGTAGGGAAGTACCACATGTGCTTAAGGGTGTTGATAAACCCCCTATAAAGAATCAATTGCCGAACCATTTGATGAGACCTTATTTATTATTCAAGAAGAAATACGTGCTGAAGAACTTGCTAATGAGAAGGTTGTTTCCAAGCCAAGTGTGTCAAAATCTTCTGTCAAAGTTGTGAAAGCAACTAAGACTAACTCAGACACACATGAGTTGGATAACAAAAATGCCATGTCTACCATGCATAATTTGCCTGTTGTTAATTCCTCTCAAAAAGTATGTGGTGCTCCTAATTGTATGTCTTGTGCTTTTAATTTGATGTATGCTTATTTTAATGGTAAGCATGTTTCTAGTGATAAGACTACTCCTCGTCAGCATGTGAATAATAGGAAGCATAATAGGTCTAAGACTGCTAGTCCTCATAAAGCTAGAAAGGAGACATTTGTGCCTAAGCCTAAACAGAAATTTGTTAAGGCTGTTTACAAGGTCAAATGTCCAGCCGTTGAGAAAGTTGAGAACATAAAAGTTAAGAATGTTGTTTTGCCTGATAAAGGCCAATTCTACAAGTATGCCGGACCCAACCAAGTTTGGGTTCCGAAGAAGGTCTAATCCATTTGTATTGCAGGGAATTAAATAGGTAGAACCGATAGTGTGGATTCTTGACAGCGGATCGTCAAGACATATGACCGGAGATAGAGCCCTGCTATCAAATATGGTTGAGAAAGCTGGCCCCGTGGTTACCTTTGGAGATAACAGCAAATGTTTAACTGAGGGAAATGGCTGTTTGCAAGCTGGAAATGTTATCACTGAAAATGTGTATATTGTGCAAGGACTTGAACACAATCTGCTTAGTATCAGTCAGTTCTGTGACAAGGGCTACTATGTTTTATTCGACAAGTTAAAGTGTCAGATCCTACACAAGAAAAGTGAAAAACCCTCCTTGATGGGAATCTGGAAAGGAAATCTGTTCGTAGCTGACATGAATTCTGGAAGCAGTCCTGAAGTCAATTGTTTATATGCAAAGGCATCGTCAAATGAGAGTTGGCTATGGCACAAGAGACTTTCCCATCTCAATTTCAAAGCAGTGAATTCTCTTGTTAAGAGAGAATTGGTCAGAGGTCTGCATCAACTGGAATTCTCCCCAGAAGGACTGTGTGAGGCATGCCAGAAAGGAAAGTCAAATAAAGCAAGTCACAAAGGCACTAACACATCCTCCATAACTGGTATTCTTCAATTATTGCACATGGATTTGTTTGGACCAGTTAATGTTCTTTCGATGTCAAAGAAGTGTTACTATCTTGTGATAGTTGATGACTATTCCAAGTATACGTAGGTTTTATTCCTTCACTCTAAAGATAAAACACCACAAGTTGTGACTGATCATATCAAGTTGATCGAGTTAGATTCTAATGTCCCTGTTAGAGCAATAAGGTCAGATAATGGAATAGAATTCAAGAATTCACTTCTCAATGGATTTTGTACAGACAAAGGGATTACTAGACAATATTCAGCTCCTCGAACCCCTCAGCAGAATGGAGTGGTAGAAAGGAAGAATCGTATATTGATTGAAGCTGCAAGAACTATATTAAGTGAATCAGGTCTTCCAATGTACTTTTGGGCTGAAGCTGTCAATACTGCATGTTATACTCAGAATCAAACTCTAATCAACAAGGACCTCATGAAGACTCCTTATGAGATTATGAATGAACAGAAACCTTCTATCAAATACTTTCATGTATTTGGTGCCCGATGCTTCGTGCTCAAGGATGGAGATGATCATCGTGGTAAATTCGAGGCAAAGGCATATGAGGGTATTTTTGTTGGTTATGGAAGAAGATCATACAAGGTGTATATCATTGATCAATATAAAGTAAATGAAAGTGTCAATGTTACATTTGATGACACTAAACTCCCTAGTATCCAAACTGAAGATCCTTCTGAGAAACTGAAGTTTGATGATATGTCAGATTCAGAATCAGAAAATGATCAAGAACCTGAGGTTGCTACTGGTGAAGAACCTGTTAATCATGATGATACTCAAGGTAATAATGATGGAAACATTGGCAATAATGGAGATACCACTGCTACTGATGGTGAATCATCAAGTCAACCTGGAAACAACTCAGGGGGAGATGCTAAAGGATCAACTAGTAGGACACAACATCCCAATGTATTTCAAGGCGAATCATCAATATCAAATCTTCCAAGACAGACTGTCTGGAATAAAGCTCATCCTTTTGAGTTAATTATTGGTGATCCAGATGTTGGAGTCAGAACTAGATGTGTTACACAAAATGAATGTCTGTTCTCAGGATTTCTTTCTAAGATGGAACCTAAGAAGATTGAGGAAGCACTGACTGATCCAGATTGGGCAATTGCTATGCAAGATGAACTCAATCGGTTTGAACATCAACAAGTATGGAAATTGGTACCTAGATTTACATACAAGAAAGCTATTGGTACTCGGTGGGTATTCAGGAATAAACTAGATGAAGATGGTGTGGTTACAAGAAACAAAGCAAGACTGGTAGCTAAAGGGTATTCTCAAGCTGATGGCATTGATTATGATGAAACCTATGCTCCAGTGGCTAGACTTGAGGCCATCAGGATATTTCTGGCATTCACAGCATTCTTGAACTTTAAAGTTTATCAAATGGATGTCAAGAGTGCCTTTCTGAATGGAAGGTTGGATGAAGAGGTATATGTAGAGCAACCTCCCGGTTTTGAAGATCCAGATCATTTGGATTTTGTCTAATTTCTTTTCAAGGCTATCTATGGTCTCAAACAGTCTCCGAGAAAATGGTATGACACTCTTTTTGAATTTCTAATTGAAAATGGCTTTACTAGAGGTGTCATAGACAAAACTCTCTTTTTTAAAAAGCATAAGACTGATACTTTATTAGTCCAAGTCTATGTGGATGATATAATATTTGGGTCTACTAATGATAGTCTATGTAAGAGATTTGCTAAGTTAATGCACAACAAATTTGAAATGAGCATGATGGGAGAGCTGAAGTTCTTTCTCGGATTACAAGTAAATCAAAGGTTAGATGGCATATTTATTTGTCAATCCAAGTATCTCAAGGAACTCCTCAAAAAGTACAATCTAGAGGATTCTGCATCAGCAAGGACTCCGTCATCTACAACTGTCAAGCTTGGACCATGTAAAAACTCCATTAAGGTAGATGTCACAAGCTACAAAGGTATGATTGGCTCATTACTCTATCTTACTGCAAGTAGACCAGATATTATGTATGCTACATGCTTATGTGCAAGGTTCAAAGCGGATCCTAGAGATATTCATCTCGTTGTTGTTAAACGAATCTTGAGATATCTTAAGGGAACACCAAATCTAGGTATTTGGTACCCTAAAGAATCTGGTTTTAACCTTGTTGGATATACAGATTCAGATTACGCAGGAAGTGTTGTTGATAGGAAAAGCACCTCAGGGAGTTTTCAATTCCTAGGTAGCAGGCTAGTCTCATGGTACAGCAAGAAACAACAAACAGTTTCCAACTCAACGGCCGAGGCTGAATATATTGCTGCTGGAAGCTGCTGTACTCATATCTTGTGGATTAGGAACCAGCTACGGGACTATGGCTCTGTATTGAACAAAATTCCTATTCTATGTGACAATACAAGTGCAATAGCCATCACCAACAACCCTGTGCAGCACACAAGGACCAAGCACATTGACATCAGGTATCATTTTATTAGAGAGCACGTCATGAATGGTACTATTGAACTATTTTTAGTTCCAACAGAAGAACAAATAGCAGATATTTTCACTAAATCACTTGATGAATCCACATTTACCAGATTAGTTGGTAAATTGGGTATGTTGAATAGTTTTAGTGATTAAACTAGTTAATATCTGAGATCTGTTCTTGAATGAATTTACAAATAAATTTTTCATGAATGAAAAATTTATTTGCAAATTTATTTTATCATGTTTACCATATTTCTATGTAATTTTTATTATCTTATCTTCTTTATTTCTTCAACTTGTTAATTTTAATATCTCATAATATTTTATTTTTCTCTAAAAATATTTTTCTATGAATTTTATTTGCTAAAATTCAAAAGAAATCTATTTTTGGACTAAAATATAATAATTTCTGAAATATTTTAATTTTGAAAATATTTTTTGCATTTTTGCCATATTTTTATTAGTCTTTATTTGTCTATTCTGTAATTGTATATATTATTTAAGTTATTTTTACATATTTTATTTTGTTTTTAAAATCATTTTTATGTTTTTATATATGTTACTACAATGACAATCAGCAAGACTATTACAATTGTCTTGCTGAAAGTCATTCCAGTATTAACTGTGTTTATTTTAATTTTCAGTATAGTTTTATATATTTCTACTTTTATTTTGTACTGGTATGACAATCGGTATGACTATCGGATTGTCATACCAATTCTTTTTATTTTCTTTTAAAAATTACTTTTATTTTGTATCGGTATGACTATCAGATTGTCATACCAGTTCCTTTTATTTTCTATTAGAATTCCAGTAGTTTGCCTGGTATGACAATCGGTATGACAATCCCGGATTGTCATACCAGTTGTAGTACTTAGGCTAATGTTTGTTTGTTTGTTTTCATTTCTAACAATCGATTAAACAACATCTCTCTCTCTCGTCTTCCAGTAACCGAACAGTCAAAACCGCCATTGTCACTCTCCTTCCTTGCTCGAGTTTTTACTCAGCATAACATAAATTCACTCCTGTTATATATACATACACATATATACATACAGAAGTGCTGCCCTAATTTTTTTTTAAAATCAAATCTTTCATTTCATTGGCTGTGTGTTCTTCAGTTTTTTCTTAAAAAATATATATCCCAATTCGCTTTTGGGCTTAAAAACTGGTATTGTGTTGTGTGTGATAGGTTGTGTCTTTTTTTGTATTTGTTTTTAAAATGGCTCTTCCTTTCCATATTGTCTCGCATAATCATGTTGGTTTTTTTAATCCAGATAATTGTAATGTTGAAAAATTTAAGCCGTGGATTAGATTTTTAAATGATCATTTGATTGTTAGCTCTGCTATTAAATCAAATGTTCTATTAAATGTAGACTTGCTTAGACTGATTTGCACAACTTCTACTGTGGCCGCTGATTCTAAATCTTTTTCATTCACTGTGGCAAACACACAGTATGTAGTTAATGAAACAGTCATCAATAGAGCTTTAAATTTTCCAATGGACAATTTCTGTAATTTACCCTCTGACAATGAGATTTCAATTTTTTTTCTTGCTATTAACTATCAGGGGGTGATTAATTTGACTAAGTTGTCTAAATCAAATTTGGTTTCTGAATGGGATATTTTCTTCGATACACTTTCCAAAGTGTTTGCCAACTGCACTAAATCCAATTTTCACAACATCACTTTCATTCTGCAGTATATTGGTCTTGCGGTTGTTTTCAATCAAAGGATCAATTTTGGCAAATTACTTTTACCCATTCTTCTAAGACGTCTCACTGCAGCTTTGCGAGATCATTCTACAAATCATAGGGTTTCTTGCTACTACGCTCGATTTCTCATGCTTATAGTAGAACATCTTCTCACACCTGAGCATAAGACTCTTTTTGCTAACTCATCAGTAGCTGAACCCCCTCCGGTAAGCAAAAAGATATACACACACCAAGACACAACCTTTAAATTCATGCAATTTCCAGTACTTGTATCTGCTTTCATGGCCACCTTCATTCCTTTACCAATTTTTAATCTTCCCGGTCATGAACAGCAAACTCAACCTCCAGTGGTTCAAGCCACCCAGGCTCAAACATCAAATGCTCTTCCACTGCAGGTAATAATTCCTCACTTTCAACCTATTCCTACTTCTGATGTAAGACCCCCAGTGGTTGTTAGGGCTGACCATGAAGTTGTAGAACCACAGCTTCAATCCCAGGTCATAGAGCTAAACACAGAGTCACAACCTATCTCAAACTCTCCCCCACTGTCAAAAATGTTACCGAGAAGGTTAGTTGGAAGTAGTGTGTTTTTAGAAGTGAATGAACCCTCAGCTCTGCCTCCTCCCAAGAAGAGAAGAACATTTACTGAGGCATCTGAAAGCCCATCCTTGTCCTCCCAACAGGACATGGACTTTGAAATGGCCACTGAACAGTTACTAGAGACATTCTCTCAACAGGATGAATCTATTGAAATTCGACATAGGGCCATGGCATCTTGATCTGAGTCAAGCACACTTCCATTACTCACAATGGAAGCATACATACCATTAGATGACACTCAGGACACAAAGAGAGGAGTGCATATTGAGTCGGTTACAGTGTCTGCCATAGTTACGGCAGAAGAGCATTCACATGCTTCAGAGGGAAAATCTGACTCTCAGCCACCTCTAATAGAGTCATTTTCTCCCCTCCCAAATCCAACACCTCTGGCTCCCTCACGGGATTCTCCACTCGCAGATTTATCTGGAGAAAGTGGAGGGCAACTCGGTCAGTCTATCCCTCAAGCAATTCAGACATCTATTTCCCATGAAAAGATAGACTTGGCTGAGGATCGAGACTCGCGAATTCCCATTGCACCACTACTGACCTCTCTTAAAGAGGCTAGGGTGATTTCAATTGCAGGTACAGACGACCAGCAACATGATGGCTCCTCACGAGCAATTATATTGAGAGAAACACAAGCACGTGAGATGAGTGAACAAAAAACGAGAGATATTCAGGTGAGCGTACACACAGACACAAACACTGAAAACCTGTTAGCTCAGATTCCTACTCTGAAAGAACAACTTGCTAAAAGTCAGGCTGAGGCTTAAACATTTAAAGCACAAGTGGTTGAACGGTCTTCTTCTTCCACCTCTGTCAACAATCAGCTGGCATTCATCAGGAATGATATCTCAGATTTGAAGACCACTGTGATACCAAAGCTTAAATCCATTCAGGAATCTCCAACTTTATTAGCCGGAGATATTGCAAACTTCTGCTCTCTCCATACTAGAATGAATTCTCTTGAAGACCTGGTTGAAATGAGCCATTCACTGGACTCTTCCAGATTCCTAAAGATAGAAAAGGGCATGGAACATCTCAATGAAGGGATGAAGCACTTGTATTTTATGATTAAAAATTCTCACTGCCCTAATGAAGAGCAAATGACCTTCTTTGAAGGGCCGTCTGGTGGAGGCTCGGGCTCTGGAGGTAATGGAGGTCATAAAGGGTCTAAAGGGAAATCTATAGAGGATTCCTCAACTAAGGGAAAGAAGCAGGGGAGAAGTGCAAAAGGAAAAGAAAAAGATTCTTCTGCTGGAAAGATAAGGAAGGCTGATGATGTCTACTATAGTGGAGAACAAGATGACTTCGATATTCTTGATGTTCCCACTGAACCAGTCTTGGAAGATAAAGCTGGTATCTTTGAAGCTGAGGAGGAAAGTAATTTTGAAGAATGGGAAGAGGAAGCTCAAGTGGATCCTGTTTTTGAGAAAGAGTTCCAGCAGCAGCAGTCAGAGTTAAAGAGAAAAGAAGCTGAACTTAAAAAGATATCTCAGATCATTGATATGAAGAAAGAAATCCAAAGAACATAAACTCTTGAAAAGCAACGTCTTCATGACATTAAAGCTGAAGCAAGAAGAAGAGATGCCAATCTAAAGATTGGTGTAAAATGGGATGAAGCAAGAAGAGTTATTGATATACCTCAGCTGAGCACGAACAATGATAGGGAGTTTCTACATCTTCTCGACAGGCTGGAAATTTCTAATCCTAACAATGACGTGTACATGAATGCTATCAAGACTGAAATCTCAAGGATCTCAGCTGCTTTTGACAGATCATTAAATGAAATGAGCATTTTTGTATATTGTCAGAGTGAAGGATCTTTCAAGGTATCACTTCATCTGTTTGAGAATCGTTCTTTATTAGAGATTTGGGTTCTTCTCAACAAAGCCAAAAGAAGCTTAGAATTGAATGAAGTCCTTCGTGAAAGGCTAAAAGAGTTTGCTAATAGGGCTAGTCCTCAAGTGGTCAACTTGCCCTTTCAAGTAAGATTCTTTAAGTCTGACTGTCTTCAAATCCGCCATCTCGATTCACAATCTCTTAAAGACTACTCTGCTAAGCATCTTGTCTTGATGGAACATCACTTAAGAACTGCTGGATACTCATCTGAGTTGAAAACTAAAGCTGCTGATCTGATTCAAGCTTACTGTGAAAAGAACATTAAAAGGTATAATCAGTTGAAGAATAAGCTAAAGTCAGTTGGAGTTTAACCAGTTAGACCAGCCAGTTTCACTTCAGAAAGGGATCGTGTCTATGACAAGGAGTTGCTGCAAGATTTGGAAGAAGGTGAATTCGGAAGAGAAGACAACTGAATTCAAATTGCTCAAAACTTAATGTAATATGCTTAGAGCTTAATGAATCAAGATAGACAAATATATTCATATGTTCAGTCTAGAGGAACATCTATCTTGTATTCACTTGTAAATTTATTTTGGAATCTGAAAAATGTTAAATATAATCCAGAACTTTTCTGCTATTTACTTTGCATTACTGTTTATATGTTTTTCTTATTTATTAGTTGAGTTATCCTCTAGGTATTTGTTATTATTTTCTAACAAACAAATAGGGGGTGATTGAAAGGCATATGTCATAGCCTATTTGTTTATTCGAGGATTTAACTCAACTCAAATAAGAATGTAACAAGTAAATAGTGGTTCTATCGTCAAAGAGATCTCTCAAAGTAACATTGTTCATCTACAGACTTGAGGAATTAATTCACTGGAAGAAGTTCAAGAAATTGATCAAGCCTCAGTGATATAAATCAAGATTATGGATTCAATCAAGTGTCAGAGATCTTGTCAGTGTATCAAACAATTACAGAGATTTAATCTGAAGAAAATCAAGTTATTAAAGTCAATATATGAAGAAACGTCACAGAAGTTAGTCATTCATGAACCAAACAGTACATCGAGTGTCAACATTGAAGTGGTGGAATAGATTCATAATATTCAAAAGATTTTCAGAAGAATAGTTGCAGTTCAAGAGTAGTATTAATCTCTATTAATTAATTAAGTCATATAATTTAATTAAGAAAATAATTTATATCTGCAAAGATTAATTTATTGATTAATTGAATTAATTGAATAATTAATTTCGAATTAATATTATTAATTTTCAGATATGTATTTGAATTAAAATCAGTTTTAATTCAATAAGACAATTAAACTTGAACTGGCATGACAATCCAGATTGTCATACCGATTGTCATGCCAGGTCATTTCTGATTGTCTCACCGAAAGTTCTAGCAGGGAGGAGAATTGTCTTGCCAGTTCAAATTTGATAGTCTTGCTAGTTCATCCAGTTGTCTCACCGATTGTCATGCTAGTACAACAGATAGTCATGCCAATTGTCTTGGTAGTTTAAATCAATTCTGTTGATTGGTTTATTTAATTCGAGCAGCAGACATTCAAGACAACAGAGAACATATATTGAATACACTCAACTACTCAAGAACAGACAGAACAGAGCAGTAGAAACTTTTTATCTTCAACTGTTAAATTCAAGGACATTAATTTCTAGCATTTATAGTTAAATCTAAACCACTAGAAATCATTCTCTTGTTCTTGTGTAACTATCTAGCGGATCAAAATCCCTAGTACTTAATCTCAAATTGCTTCTAGCATTTGATCTTTTTATTGTAAAAATAGAAAAAGTTCATGTCGAATTTATTCTAGATTTGTGATAATTTATTTGAGATTAATCCCTTGTAATCGATACCGTTGTTGTAACACCTTTCAAGTTTAATAATAGTTTTATTTAACTTGAATTTTGTTTCACTTTTTTATTCCGCATTAAATTCAATTAAACGGTATAGTTTGTATTCAACCCCCCCTTCTACAAACATATTGGGACCTAACAATTGGTATCAGAGCCTTCTGATTAACGAACAAATCAAGATCCTAGACTTTTGTGATTCTTCCACTCCTTGAATTTTTATTTATTCAAAAATTTATAATGACTTCACAAAAAGTTGGAACCGTTAAAATTCCACTGTTCGATAAAGAAAATTATATTATGTGGAAGAAGATGCTCTTGTTCTTACAAGTTGCAAATCCCAAATATCTGGATGTGTTAAAGAAGTGTCCAAAAATTCCGATGGTTATTGAACTAGAGGTTATAGAAAATGATGTTGTAATTACCAAAGCTAGAACCTATGCAAAAGAGCCTGAAGATTTTACTCCTACTGAAAAGGAAGAAGCCTCCTTGGATGTCAGCCTTCAATTAATTTTAGTTGATTCCCTTGATTCCTTGATGAACAGACATGTGATGAACTGTAAAAATTCCAAACACATATGGGAAACTATTACATGCTAACAAAGGAGGGAACTCTCTGAACAATTTCACAGTATTCATCTAAACCTATATGCTTATTGCCTTTTGTTTTAGAACAAATTTTGAGCAATGCATAAGTTTCATTTCTGATTATAACAATTTACAATGCCAAGATGCACTCTTATGTCCCTAATATCTCGCAACTTCAAGGGTTAGGATTAACATATACGGTATATACATATGATCATTTTTGCCGGTCAAATACTTGTAACTTGTTCCCCGAAGATGAAACAAGAATTGACTTTAAGTAAATATAATGTGAATCAAGGTTAATAACTAAAAACCATCCATAAATATGTTACATTAACGTACAACATAGTAGCATACTCACCAATATTCTGATCTCATGCATAGTCTACATTATCCTCGTGCCCAGTCAGTACCTATAAAAATACACAATATCAGAATCAACACATATACTACCAGCATAACACAAAGTCGATGGATCTGGGGAGAAATTATACCATTATTATTCTCCATATCCTCGTGAATTGCTTCTCGAGAATTCGAATCTAGGACGAGAGATGGGCGTGCTTTGCATACTGAAGTAGACACTCTGATTCCCTTGCCCTTAGATGCTTATAACTATAAAATAATAAATAAATATTTTAACTAATCGACGTTCTGGTCACACAACCAACAACACCGGTAAATCGAAATAATGTTATAAACTATTCAATTCCAAGGAAAAGCGTGCTACTTTCCAACTGGAAAACATATGCAAAGCCAATTCTCTTCAAACCCAGTTGTATATACTAGTTATAGCACAAGGAAAATCACCATTTGTAAGGTGGACAGGATAAGCTGAAAAGTAGAACTGAGAGGCCGAGTGGAGATCGAGATAAATATAGATAAAGAGAGGGATGGATACAGAGAGGGGGTGAGAGAGATAACAAAATATATAGTAACATGTACACATAAATCAACTAATTAAACACTTAAATTATGCAAAACTCAAACAAATTGAAGAAGCCAGATCTAGGGTTTGACCTTCATATAATTGAAGAGAATCGAACAATTAAGGATTCGTGTAATTAAAAATCGGGTTTTTGTAACTGTAATCAGTAGTTGTTATTTAACAGAGAGATATGAGTGAGAAAGTGAGGTCGAGATAGAGAGTGATGTGAGAGATGACGGAAAAAGTTCGAGAGAGCTAGCCAGGTGAGAGAGAGTCTAGTAAGAGAGAAAGAGGGGAGAGATGTGAGAGAGAGGTGAGAGGCGAGAGAGAAGAGAGAGCTGAGGTCGCGGGAGAGAGAGTGGAGTGATAGATATTTTGGAAAAGGGGGGAATAAGAATAAAGTGATATTTTGTTAAAATTAAAGGGGGAAAGTGTACCGCAATTGGGGGGGGGGGGAAAGACAAGTAAAATTTTATTTTTTTAGAAATGGCCATAGACAACGGTTAACAAAATAAACTGATGTCAAAGTTCAAAGCATAATTTGGCCTTTTTAATTTCTGAAAATAGACAACGATTAATAAAATCAGCCGATGTCAAAGTTAAATCCATATATTTGAGAGTTTTAATTTCTAAACATAGACAACGGCTACTAGGTGAAACCGATGCCAGCATTCATATTAAATATCACTTATAAGTAAAATGAACGGTAAACACATCATGACTCCAAAACACCTCCATCATCACTAGAGTTAGACAATGATTCATGCTACAACACTGAACATATCAACACAAATGCTCATTTGACCGTGCAATGGATAAGGCCCCGAAAGACTTATGCAATAATACCCATGTAGCGAGCGTTATGTTAGCAAATCCCAGAATGAACAAGCCTTAGGTCACTAGGCACAAAGTCTCCTAGAACTTAATTGCTCGAGTATTAAAGAGCTCACTCGTGGTCAATTCTGCATAATCAGATACTAACACAAAAAAATTCCTTTTTTCCTCTCTTTTGCTTTTTTTTCTAGAATGAGTGTGTTACGCTCCATCTCATCCATCCCTAGACTACTCATAAATATGAGCGGCTACTAGCCTTTTGATGCCTAACTTTGATTAACAACTAGCAATGAAATCCATGGTTTCCCCGAATTTATATTTTAGCACTCATTCGTCATCAAGGGAATATCAAACATTCTAAATATAAACAAGTAATTAAATTTCAACAACCAAACCAGTATGGCCCTAATCTAGTCCAAAAGCAACCAAAGAGACTTGTGAATAGGCTTTGCTTCTGGACATGCAAGTTAATTCATAAGAACTTAATCACCCCTTTATTCATCATCACCACACCCAAATGAATACCGACCTACCAACCGGAAATAGCTCATCATAGGGGATCATGATATATGCTATGAAAATGCAACTAAATGGACTCACATAATATACAGAAACAATTATGCAAATAATTATGGTTTATATGAATAGCAATACAGGATTATGAATGAAGTACCACTACACATGTAATATGGTTCCTATATGAACACGACTCTACTACTACTAATCCTTAAATTACCACCCCCAAACTTAAAATATTCAATGACCTCATTGAAGGTAATAATAAGGATAACAAGAGAATACCTAACTGTCAGCAGGATCACCCTCTTCGGGTGGAGAACCAGGCGATGAATACACTGTGTTAGCTCTAAAAGATGGTCAATCAACCTCTACACCAGTGGCTCGAAAAGAACTACCTAGTGCCTGTGTCAAGTCCTCCGCAAAACGGCGGTGGATGTCATGCATGACATCAATACACCGAGTCAACCGTCTATACTGAGCATCACCAAAACCAGACCTATCAACTGCCTGCTGCGCATGAGAGGGTCCCTCTGTAGGCATGAGAGGATTCAGCCGGCCACCCTCTGCATCATCATAAATATACTCTAACCCCTTGTCATGGAGCACACTACCGTCCCATTCCTCCAACCTAGAAATCATAGAATGATCAATATGAGCACTCGGCATCTGCAACTGCTCCTCCTCAGACCACCAAACACCCACAGCTGTGCACAATTTAGTAACAATAGAGCCATGAGGAATCACCCCTGTCGTCTCACCTCGTAGAAATCGAAGCATGCTCTGATGAATGACATAACCAAGATCAATGTACTCCTCATTCAGAATCCCCCACAAGAGTATGGCCCGGTCCAAAGTGACCTCATGCGAATATGAAGAAGGCAGAATATTAACACACATGAACAAATTCCAGGTCGTCGCACACCTGTTCCTGGAAGAAGCAGGGAAGGTGAGCGGCTCTGTTGATCCTGCTTTGAATTTCCATGCCATACCCGGAACATATAGCTCCGCAAAGATATAATCCAAATCCAAATCAGCCCGGGTCTTGCGCGCCCAATCTTCAGCACCCCTAGGTTTTGCAGGTTGATGAAGAACCCAGCGAATAACAGTAGGACGATAATCCACAGTTAAACCCCGAACCATAGAAAATCCATTCTTCTCAGTCTTAGCATTGGCATAGAACTCCCGTACAATGCTTAATGGAACCGTGAATGGTTCCTCACAAAAGCTCTCTCAACCCATATCTGCAATCATCTCCACTAACTGCTCATCTAGAGCTGTAGGCAAGAATCCCCTCCCCTTTGCCACTGATTTAGACATCAATTGAGCAAATTCCGCTTGTGCCTCCGGTAAATTGAATTTGTTATCACCATCACCCATACTAGAGTCCTCTGTAGAAGAGGGATGAGTGCTACTACTACCAATAAATCTTGCTCTCTTAGGTGCCAGAATCAAGCAATTGGTTGTGAATTGAGTGCAAAAAGTGTATGTAGAGCAAAGGATTGTGGGTATATAAAGATGGGTAAGTATATAAGAATCGATATATGTAGTAGAGATATGAAGGGAGGTTGTTGTAAAATATTGGGTAGGGTTAGGGTAAATTTTGGGTAAACCCGTGTAGCAATTGTTTTATTTTTTTTTGCTGAACAGCGGGTAGGTGCGGGCGCGCAGGAAGAGGGTGCGGGCGCGCAGGAAGAGGGTGCGGGCGCGCTGAGCTTCTGTTAGACAAGCGCGGGCACGGTGGAGGATAGCACGGATGTGCTGAGCTACTGCCAATATATATATATATATATGCTACAATACTATAGAAACACGTGGGTTGCCTCCCACGAAGCGTTTATTTTCCGTCCTTAGCTTGACGTGAAGCTTCTAAATTCAAGTCGTAGCAAGAACGGCGATCACCGCTTCACGGTTCACCGTATCATCAAAGTAATGCTTCAACCTCTGACCATTAATCTTAAATGCCTGGTCTGGAAGCTTATTAAAAATTTCCACTGCACCATGTGGAAACACAATTTTGACTATGAACGGCCCTGACCACCTTGACTTAAACTTCCCTGGAAAAAGTTTGAGACGAGAATTGAAAAGTAGGACTTGCTGACCAGGCACAAATGACTTGTGAACCAACCTCCTATCATGCCATCTCTTTACCTTCTCCTTATATAACTTGTTGTTCTCGTAAGCCTATAGATGAAACTCATCGAGCTCATTAATTTGGAGCATTCTCCTTTCTCCAACAGCCGACATGTCAAGATTCAATTTCTTCAAAGCCCAGTACGCCTTATGTTCTAAATCAGCAGGAAGATGACACTCCTTACCATACACCAACTGGAAAGGAGACATACCAAAAGGTGTCTTGTATGCTGTTCTGTAGGCCCAAACAGCTTCATCTAGCTTCAATGACCAATCTTTTCGTGACGGACTCACCATATTTTTCGAGATTTGCTTGATTTCTCGATTAGACACTCTAGCCTGCCCATTAATCTGAGGATGATAAGTTGTGGTAACACGATGATTCACACGATACCTTTCCATTAATGCAGTAAATATGTGATTACAGAAATGCGTTCCCTCGTCACTGATTATTACTCGTGGACTACCGAAACGTGTGAATATGTTCTTATGAAGAAAATTTATCACCACCTTAGCATCGTTAAATGGAAAAGCCTTAACCTCAACCCATTTAGACACATAATCTACTGCCAGGAGAATATATTGATTGTTGCACGATGATATAAATGGTCCCATGAAGTATATTCCCCACACATCAAAAATCTCAACTTCAAGAAGCACGTTTAGAGGCATCTCGTCCCTCTTGGACATATTCTCAACCCGTTGACAGCGATCATATCTCACCACAAACTGATGAGCATCTTTAAACAAGGTTGGCCAGAAAAATCCCACTTGAAGAATACGGGCAATGGTCTTCTCTCCACCATAATGACCAACATACGCAGTGGCGTGATAATCTCACAAAATACCCTTCGTTTCACTATACGGAATGCACCTCCTGATTATATGATTTTCCCTCTGTCTGAACAAGAACGGCTCATCCCATCGATACCACTTCACTTCATGTAAAAACTTCTTCCTTTGAGCATAAGAAAATTCTGAGGGAATCACATTACTCATAAGATAGTTCACTATATCTGCAAACCATGGTTCTTCTTGTACCCAAAAAGTTGTTCATCGGGAAAAGATTCGTTGATTAACATGTTATCTTGTAAAGCTTTACCTTGATCTTCCAAACGTGATTGATGATCCAATACCTGGTTTTCCGTACCTTTCATGTCTTTGATTTCCAACTCGAATTACTGAAGCAAGAGAATTCATCGAATTAATCATGTTTTTGAATCTTTCTTCGAGACTAAATATTTAATAGCTGCATGATCAGTGTAAATCGTCACTTTTGTCCCAATCAAGTAAGATCTGAATTTCTCGAACCCGTAAACAAACACCAAAAGATTCTTCTCCGTAGTAGTGTAATTCAGCTGAGCATCATTAAGGGTTTTACTAGCGTAGTAAACCACATGGAAATATTCTCCTTTCTCCGACCGAGAACAGCTCCAACTGCAAAGTCTCTAGCAACACACATCATTTCAAAAGGCTCACCCCAATCAGGTGCAATGATAACAGGTGTTGTAGTCAACTTCTTTTTCAGAATCTCGAAAGCAGCTAAACATTCTTCATCAAATTTGAAGGGAACATCCTTCTCCAACAAATTATACAAGGGTTTAGAAATTTTGGAGAAGTCTTTAATGAATCACCGATAAAAACCCGCATGACCAAGAAAAATGCGGATTCATTTAACTAAGATTGGTGGATGAAGATTTTCAATAGTCTCCTCTTTCTCCTTATCCACTTCTAGCCCTTTTCTAGATACCTTGTGCCCAAGAATGATACATTGTTGCATCATGAAGTAACATTTTTCCCAGTTAAGCACCATATTGGTCTCAGCGCACCTTTTCAGCACCAAGCCCAGATTATACAAACACTCATCATATGAAGATCCGAAAACGGAAAAATCATCCATGAACACCTCTACATTTATACCAATCATGTCAGAGAATATGGCCATCATGCATCTCTAAAAAGTAACAGGTGCACCATAGAGCCCGAAAGAAACTCGACAGAAAGCGAAAGTGCCAAAAGGATAAGTAAAAGTGGTCTTCTCCTGATCTTCCGGGGCAATACAAATATGATTATAACCTGAGTACCCATCCAGAAGGCAATACTACTCATGACCAGCCAACCTATCAAGAATTTGATCGATGAATGGAAGCGGAAAATGATCTTTTCTGGTGGCTTTATTAACCTTCCGATAATCCATGCATACTCTCCACCTTGTGACTGTAGGAGTGGGATGAGCTCATTCTTCTCATTAGCTACAACTGTAATGCCTCCTTTCTTAGGCACACACTGCACCGGGCTCACCCATAAACTATTTGAAATAGGATAAATGATCCCTGCATCCTGCCATTTAAGAATTTTTTCTTCACCACCTCTTTCAGGATAGGATTGAGTCTTCTCTAATGTTCAACGGTAGGTTTACTTCATTCCTCAAGCAGAATTTTATGCATACAATAAGAATGGATGATTCTCGTGATATCTGTTATAGCCCATCTGATTGCTGATTTGAACTCTCTCAGAATTCGCAAAATCTTGTCTTCATCACTACTTGACAGGTTAGACGCAATAATAATTGGTAACGTAGATGCATCACCTAAAAATGCATACCTCAAGTGATCCGGCAGTGGTTTGAGCTCAAGTGTGGGAGCTTCTTCAATAGATGGTTTAAGACGTTCCTGAGATTTTTTTAGCTCTGCTATTCCAAGAGACTCGAATGGCATATCCAACTTCCTCTTCCACTGAGATGCATTCAACAACTGAAGTTGTTCTGCTCTTTCTTCGTCTTCAATATCAGATTCCCCTATTAAGGCTCTCTCTAAGGTATCTGACCTTAACAATTGCTCCATCTCCGAATTCACTACCGAGTTGAACAATTCTACTTTATAGCACTCCTCTTTATCTGTTGGGAATTTCATTGCATTGAACACATTAAAAGCGACATCCTGATCTTGAACCCTCATTGTAAGCTCTCCTTTTTGCACATCGATCAAAGTTCAGCATGTAGCTAAGAATGGTCTTCCCAAGATAATAGGAATCTTCTTATCCTCCTCAAAGTCTAGAATGACAAAATCAATAGGGAAGATGAGTTTATCCACTTTAACCAAGACATCTTCCACTATACCTCTCGGATATGTGATGGACCGATCAACCAGTTGTAAGGAAATGTTTGTAGGTTTTGGATCAGGCAGCCCAAGTTACATGAAGACAGATAATGGCATCAGATTGATACTAGCTCCCAAGTCGCACAAGAACTTGTCGAAAGATAACTTGCCAATAGTGCATGGTATGGTGAAGCTTTTAAGTTTAGGAGGCAATTTCTATTGTAGCACCGCACTGCACTCTTCCGTTAGAGCAACGGTTTCCAACTCTTCAATTTTCAATTTCCGAGATAGAATACCCTTCATGAACTTTACATAGCTCGGGATCTGTTCTAGAGCTCCCGCAAAAGGTATGTTAATATGCAATTTCTTAAAAACCTCCAGAAACTTGGCAAACTGCTTGTCGATCTTCTGCTTCTAAAGTCTTTTTGGATATGGATGAGGCGGATAGACCTGTTTGTTGCCTGTATTCTGCTCAGGAGTAGATTGTTCAGCAGAATTTTTGTTCATTTCTGCTTCACCGCCCTTCTGATAAGCTTTATCAAGACTTCCATTTTCTGGTTCAGGGGAGAGCGCGGGCGCGCTGAGAGGTAGCGTGGGCGCGCTGACCTTCTGCCCGTGCACTTTTTCATTTTACTCAGCTGTTGATGTTTGATGGTTAGCAACTTTTCCAGATCACAAAGTGATTGCTTTCAACTGTTCTTTGACTTCCCTCTTTCCTGGGTTAGCCTCTGTATCACTAGGAAGAGTTCCTCGTGGTCTATTCAGCAACACATTAGCAATTTGTCCTATTTGATTCTCCAAACTTTTGATTGAAACCACTTGGCTTTTACACATTAGCCTCAGTTCTTCCAATTCAGATTTTTCATTAGCAAACTGACCAGCACTTCCATGAGATTGTTGTTGCATTCCCTGTGGTTGAAATTATTGCCTTGGTGCATACTGTTGTTGAAAACCACGAGGGTTGAATGGCTTGGCTTCAAACTGCTGGTAAGGCTGTTGTGGATGTTGTATACTACTATGATTATTGCTCCAACTGAAATTAGGATGGTTTCGATTATTAGGGTGATAAACGGCAGGGACTGGTTGCTGTGGTATCTGAAAATTGCTCACAAAGTGTGCTGACTCACTAGATATAGCACATTGATCCATCACATGTGCACCTGCACAAAGATCACAAATACTTGCTATCTGATGAACTCCATAGTTGGTCAGAGAATCCACTTTCATAATCAACGCCTTTAGCTGAGCCGCTATAGCCATAGTTGTATCCACCTCCAGAATTCCTGCTACCTTGCCTTGTGGTAGTCTCTGAGTTGGTAACTGATATTCATTAGCGGCCATCATTTCAATCAGCTCATAAGCTTCCTCATAGCTATTAGCCCATAATGCTCCACCTGATGCTGCATCTAGCATGGGTCTTGACTGTGTTCCCAACCCATTATAGAAGCAATTGATTACCATCCAATCAGGCATTCCATGATGAGGATACTTCCTAAGAATCTCCTTGTAGCGCTCCCAAACTTCACATAAAGATTCTCCCGACTACTGTGTAAATTAAGTAAGAGCATTCCTGATTGCAGCTTTTTTTGCCATAGAGAAGAATTTAGTAAGAAATTTCTGAGCAAGATCCTCCCATGTCGTAATTGAACCTGCTGGTAGAGAGTGCATCCAGCTCTTAGCTTTATCCCTCAGAGAAAATGGGAAAAGTCTCAGTTTCACAGCATTTTCCGAAACACCGTTGAACTTGAAGGTATCATAAATCTCGATAAAATCCCTAATGTGCATATTGGGATCTTCCGTTGGAGCACCCCCAAACTGGACTAAATTATGTACCATTTGAATCGTGCCAGGCTTAATTTCAAAGGTATTAGCTGCAATGGCTGGTATGACAATGCTAAACTGAATATCATTGATTTTTGGTTGAGAATAATCCTTCAATGCTTTCGTTTCTACTACTAGTTCTCCCATTGCATGATCACTTCCGTTTCTACTTCTTCTAGTGTGCCCTTACGATATTGAGAACGTGTTCGCATACACTCTCACTCGAATACCCGAAACACACAAGCAAAGTAAAATTGGTAAGAGAAATAATCCGAGTCAGTGAACTTTAATGACCACTGATGACATGCACATAAACTAAATTTAACACCGGTTCCCGGAAGCGGCACCAAAAACTTGTTCACACAAAAAACACGCAAGCGTACACAGTCACAAGTAGTATAAGATTAAGTTTAGTTCGTAGTCACAGAGACTGGTTTAATTCAGAATGTGCACTTATGCAACAATGTATGATTATTATTCACTGCTAAGACATGTATCAAATTGAGTTTGATTATCTAAAAGTAATTATGCTAGAATGAATTAACTAAAAGATTAAAATCAAGTTACTTATATGAAATTAAACATGGGATTCCAACTTCATTAAATACTTCATTCAGAGTTTATGTCTTTAATCATGATATGTGATGGTTATGATAACTAATCAGACGACACGAAATTAGTACACGCTATCTTTCAATATACATATATCTTACCACTCAGCATCCACAAATTAGATAGAATCTAGCAGAAACCAATTATGTTTAGACCCTATATGTCTATAAGATTTGAAAATATAACGGTTTAAGAGCAAGTTATCCATTGAAATCACATAGGGCAGTGTAACTACGAATCATGCATGTCAAAACATCCATAAAACCTATGCTAGCATGGCAAGTTCTAAACCTCTATATCCACTTTCACATTCAATAGAGATTAACAATACGACTTAAATGTTAGATATGCATCCAAGAAGATTAAGCACAACCATACTAGGAAATCAATAATTCATCACACACTGAAATCTTTAAGGCAATCAACTACTAAACTCCATAAATAAATCTGTTAGATTCTCATGATAATGATTAGTTCATAATTGAACGGCTCGTCATCATGGGTTCCGATGAAAAAATGATAGTAAAAAGGTTCTGAATACTACAAGTGAATATTAAAGTATTAAGGTTTAGAAAAAATTCTGAAACGAGCATTCAAAGTATCACCTAATTAGAAGAATACAAAAATAAGATGTAGAACTAGATCTTCTTCTTCTTAGCCATCTTTTGCTCTCCACTTTTTTGTTTTTCCCTTCAGTTCTCGTCTTCTGATTGATATCTTATGGTATTTATACTTCTAGATTACTTTGACCGCATGAAACTTCCAATCAGAATCAAAACAGGATTTCTTTCTGCACGACCTAGCGTGGGCGCGCCAAGACACAGTGCGGGCGCGCCAAAGTAGAGGGCTGCCGCGCTTGCCTTCTGCAAAAAAAATTTGCCTTTCTTTGTTTCTCGCTCTGCTCCTATGGCAAGCTTTCGCCCTTCATTTCATGATCTCATTCCACCATAGAAGCATAGAAAAGTCCATTCCCGCCTCTAGCTATAGCTCTGCAAAGACTCAACAAAAATGCATTAAAAATACCACATACTTGAGGTCACGTCAACTTAAGCAGATATGAAGCATTCTAAATGGATATAAAATCTACTTATCAGAAAATATAGAAGTTCAACAAATCTAACACATAAAGTAATTAGTCTTACAAATTGCACAACTTCAAAAGAGGGCTGGCACCTCGAGTATTAAGATGAGTTGGTTGAATAAAGTTAAAAGAAAAAGCATAATCAGGGCACGCCCTGAGTATCATCACTTGGAGGAATTGTTTGAAGAGGAACTAAAGGGTCAACCTCAGACGTGTACTTAGTAGAATCATCTGTAGGCGCGCCTTCTTCTTCTTGCAGCCCAAGTTTAACTCTTCTTTCCTTTATTTCTGCAGCATAATCCTTCTTGAACTCCTACATCTCACCAACTGTCTCCTACCCAAACTTCTCAAAAGTATAATCTGGGTCATTTACCACGAACCCAACCATATAGGAGTGAAATCCCTGAGCAAATGCGTCATCTGTAATTTCCCTCTTTTCGTCTAACCAACCATCCCTCTGTTGCCCTTCAAGGTACTCTATCTTGAGCTTTGCTTTTTCCAGTTCTGTGTGGAGGAGTTCAGCCTTTTTGTTAGCAATGTCAAGTTGAGAGCCTTTGTTTTCTATCTAACCCTTAAGAAAAGAGATTTGAGATTCTTTTGCATTGATATCCTTGGAGTGGAGAAGATCCTTATCTTTGAGATTGTTTTGGAGAATGTTGTTGTCTCCCTGTAGTCTCTTATAGAGGGCATTTTCCTCCAATAGTTTATCCATAGCTTGAGTAGAGTGGAACAAAAGCTGGCAAGAAGCTTTGACTGAGGCCCTAGTGGATTCATCCAAATTCTTGCCTGCCACTGCCTGACGTCCTCAACTGTGACATAAAGGGATCCAAGGGGGCCTAAGTAGTTGAGGGCCATGGAAGTAGGGTTGGAAGGCGTGCCTTCAGTCCTGGATTTCTTTGACGCGCCCTGTTTCTTAGTGAGATCTACAATCATCCTTTTCAGTATGGGAGCTGATTGGGCAATATGAACAGGAGTGGGGGTGGAAGACTAAGTTTTCTGGGCATCTTTCTTTTGCGCCCATGCCTTGGGTTGGTCACTAGGACGCACCCCAAATGACCCGGGAATCCTTTAGGGAGCCATATCTGTGCAAAAAGTTCAGAAAATTTATTAGTGCTGTTAAAAGAAAAGGAAAACGCCTTGGTAAGGTGCGTCCTCATTACATGATCTTCAAAACAAAGGTAAAGGTCACAACCGCTAAATGGAAAATAACAATTATATGCAAAAAGAAGGAAAACAATATATTGCATAAATAAATCTAGGACGCGCCCAAATACGAGGGCATGCCTTAATTAGACATTTAGTCCAAGATCATTCGAGAATATTGAAACAAAAAAACTATATTAAAAAAAGACTTTAAAAAAAGAGGGACGTGCCCAAATGAGAAGGCGCACCCAAGCAATTACACTAAATTAAACTTGTGGCAGTTTCTCCCTGAAGAGTACTATCTTTCAATTCTTCTTCTTCTTCTAAAAACTCTTCATGACTATCCACATCAATAACATGGAAAACAGGGTTACCCTTCCTAAATTTTATGTATTTACACTTTGTCCCTACTTGGTCGGATAGGATTCCCACTCGCATCAAATTAGTCTTGGTGACTAATGTTTTCAGATTCCACTTTTCGGCGGCCACTCTAAGCAGGGCTTTTGCACACTTTTTAGGCGCGCCCTCTAGCTCTCTTACTACTTGTTTGTCTAATAAAATAAAAATATGCAAAATAATAACGTATGCAAAGAATAGAAAAAAGGAATTTTATGATAAGAGAAGGTGCGCCCTTACTTGGTGAAGAGTTAAACTGGATTCTGGTCCTTGGAACATCGTATAAGTAAAAAAAAAATTCTTTCCAACTCTTTTCATGACTTACTTTGCCTGAGGAAAATCCTTTTTTATTGTGCTACTTGTCCACTACCAAATAGTAATATCCATTGTCAGATTTTCTCAGGCTGAAGAAATGGCTTACTTTATCCATTATAGGTTGAGGAAAACCTAAGTCCATATATAAAATGAACAAAGCAAGAACAAATATATAACTGTTGGGGAAAGTTGAAGCGGTGCTACATCATACAACTCAATCACCTCTCTTAGATAGGGGTGCAAGGGAACGCCCACACCCAATGAGACTAACTTTGGGCTAGTCACCATCCTTGGAATTCTGAAGTTTCTTCCATAGTTGAAAATGTGAGGCTGTATCATACTAAGTGGACGCGCCCAAATTCCTTCCATATCATAGAACTCCATCAACCATTATTGATGTTCATCAGAACAGGCTGATGATAGTCTCACAAAGAACAGCTTTCCTTGATATTTCTTGAAACGCTTCTTCATTGATTCAGTATATGGCTCGTATTTGCTCCAGTCAAAATCCAATTCGCTGTTAGAAACCTCCCACTGCTCAAAAGTTATGGGTGAGGGTCCAGGAGAATTGAAGAATTGGAGTGTGTCTTCATCAAAGAAGTTCATCTCATCTCGAAGAGGTGGAGAACCCTCTCCAGGCGTGCCCTCAGTATCTGAAGAGGTAGGCGCGCCCTGTGATGGTTGTGGAGACAGGCTAGGGGAAATAGATTTATATGAAACTCTCTAAGCTCCAGCTCCCACATTTACCCCTATCTCTACCTTTCTATATTTGTTTGTATTTAATTCTTCGAGCCAATCATCCAGGTCATTGTCTTCTGGAAGTGGTGATCTCTCTTTAGAAATTAGCTTCTTTTTTCCCTTCCTTTGAGTTAAAGGGACATTATCCAAAGAAGATCTATTTGAAGATTTTTCCATGAGTTTACCTTTCTTAGAGTATTGAATAAGACACACCACTCGTTCTAAGAATTCGGGAGTTTGATGGGTGTCTGGGAACTATGGTTTGAAATAAATGTTTGGAGGTGAATATAGCCCGAGCTTAGTAAGAAAATCCTAGAATGGGTGGAAAGGAGAAAATGTGTCTTCGTCTTCTAGCTGTCAAAACAAAAGGAAAAATCTATTGAAGGCGCGTCCAAAGAATAATAAGAGAGAAAGAATGACAAGAGTAGAAGACGTGCCCTAACTAAAGACGCGCCTTGAGTTGTGTATTACCATATTAGGTGTCGAAATAAAAAGAAAACATGGCAAGATGGCGTACCCTGTTTGAAAAGAGAATTATATATATTTGACCTATACTAAGATGGCGCGCCCTAAAAAGATAATTATTTGTACCTTTATTGTGAAGATCTAAAAGCATATCTCATAGAGGTTCTCTGGGCGCGTCCTAATAAACTAAATTGGGTATAGATGGTTGTTAGGTCACACAACACTGTAGAAGAGGGTTGAATATAGTGTTTATACAATCAAATCGATTTAACACAAGTATATAACAAAGATCAAGTATATTGAATAAACTCTATTACAATAAGAACTGTTGTTCTCTCTCAGTAATGAACAAATATCACTAAGAGCTGCTAGGTTACAATGTATATTCTTCTCGATAATGATAACACATATAGTGTAAACCCTGAGTCTGCGTTTATATAGTACACAGTTACAAGATAACTTTTAATTGATATGGAATATAATTCTATATCCTAAAATATATCAGTCAGATATATTCTAAAAGTCTTTTAGTCTTCTAACTCTTTTTATGCATATCTTCTTTTGTTTAGTCTCGATCTTCTATTGTAAATCAGCTTCTTTCCTTATATGAAAGTCTTCCTGCACTTAAGTTCTGATATGACCTTAAGTTCTGATATTAAGTTCTGACTTTCAGTAAGTCCTGATTTCAGTTTGTCCTGATATGTCCTGTTTGTTAAGATCTGAAAACTAAACATGAATCACATTAGACATGACATCTCAAATATATATCTAACAATCTCCCCCAACTTGTAAATTATGCAAAACATACAAGTTAATAGATTTGATGATATCAAAAACATTTAAGTATAAATGCAAATAAGAGTTTAACTAGATAACTAACTACAACTTATAGTCCTTGTAGCTTTTACCAATCTCATTGAGTCAATCTGAATCCATAATGATTCTTGACAAAGCTTGATATCATCTTTTCTTCTTTAATCCTCAGGACTTGAGACATTGTAGTCTTGACTTGCCTCATCTCTTCATTATGACTTTCAATCTGATAGATTGCAGTCCTTAAAGCAGAGATATGGTTTCTTTCTAAACCATCATTCAGTCTTATTACCCTAGGATGAGAAGAATCTTCATTGTAGTATAGACATTTCTCATTCAGTAACACTTCAAGCTTAGCAGAATCCTTCTTCATTGGAGTTTCACTTTTATCATCTTCAACAATATTTGGAATGAATTCTATAACTCTTGAACCAGAAATTCTTGCTTTATCTCTGATGGTCTTCAATATGAAATTTGACCATCTCCTGGTAATATCAGACTTTACCTCTAAAAGGTAATGAAAGAATTGAAGTTCTTTCAGAGTTTTGTTTAACACATCTGATTCTGACATTTGATATGTCCTTCCATCTTCAAGAAATAGAATCAGATTTTCCTTGACATTGTGCTTGTCATGAGCATCCAGTACCACTTGAACAAAGATAACATTATCAAGTTGTTTATGTGTAACATCTTCAAGAGGTTTGTCAGTCAATAGAAATGGATCTCTAGTAGCAACTTCAACTCCTGTCTTAATCTTTGCTTCATCAGAACCTAGTCCAGCCCTGTCTCTTGGTTCTCTAGCATTTAACCCAATAGTCATGAAAGTAGACAGTAATTGACTTTTCTTTGGATCTGATGGTTTGACATTTTTCCACAGAAGTTTCTATTTATCAGCTACTTCCATCTTGTCTAAATCAACTTGAGCACTGTCAGAGGTTGATATCTTGATGATTTTATCAGAACTTGCTGTCTCTGGTGTAGATTTCACTTCTTCACTCTGAACAACTTGAGCCTTCTCAGAGGTTATCTTTGATTCTTCATAAATCTTCTTTCTTTTCAGAGTTTGAACATCTTCATCTTCAGCAAGAATATCATCAGTAACTTTAACCATTTTGCATAGTGGCTTTATCAGAATTTGAGGAATTTTCATCTTTAGTGGCTTGGTTGGTTCATCAATTTTTCCTTTCCTTTTGTCTTTGGGATCAATCTCAGATTGTGATCTTGTTTTGGGCTTTGATGCCTCAGTATCTGACTTCTCCTTGATCACAATGCCTTTTACTTCTCAAAATCTTTTGTTGCAAAAAAACCTCCAAGGCCTAAAGTAAAATCTTTTGTTTCAAAATCCATTCCTGGATTATGCTTCAAAAATAATCTTCTAGCAATTTCCTCATCAAGTGTCTGAATATTGGGATCTTTGTAGTAGACTGTAGTCTGCTTTCCCTTGAGCTTTAGAGTTTGCATGAACTTTTGAGAATCTTAACTTCCACCTTGTATTTGAACATCAGGCTTTGTCATCAGACTTTGCTCATCAGAACTTGATATCAGATTTTAAGTTTCAGTACTTGCTATCAGATTTTGAGTTTTAGCAGCTTCAGAAATTGTCTTCTTTTGAGTAGAAGATTTGCTTGCTTCAGTAATTAGTTTCCTTGAAGAAACCTTGCTGCTCTGCCCTTTACTTTGAACTTGACCTCTACCCTTGCTAGGGTTTCCCTGGTCATCAGCTTCATCATCTTTCTTCTTATTTATTTGATCATTAGAGCATTTGGACTTAACTATCTTCTCCCCCTTTTTGGCTTCATCTGATAGTAGGAGTGAGAGAAGAAGCTCCATTAAAGATTGAATATCATTCAATTGAGCCTGTTGAGAAGCTTGATTTGCCAGAACCTCCGAAATTTGGGCATGTTGCTTCTCTTGAGCTTTCTCAATTCCTTCTACTTTCTCAAGTGTAGGTCTGATAATCCTTGTCTTGTCAAGCTTGATTTGTATATCTAGATTGTTAAATGATTCTTATAGTGTATCAGCCTTTACTTGAGTTTGAGAGTGAAGACCTTGAAGGTTCTTGGTAGATAGAGCAGTGATCTTGAGCTGTGTCTTGATATCAGAATTTATCACAAGCTCATCAGCTTTAGCAATGTGCTCTGTCAGAACTTTAGAGCTTGGAATGAAATCAGAATCATTCCACTTCTTGGTCCACTCTACTCCTCTATGAGTTTCATCCCAAGGTACAGGAGCATCCTGTACAACAAATTTCTTGACCAATGCTTCCTTTCCAAGTACAGGAGCTGGAGTATGTACTGAGACACTATCTCCAGAGCTGGATGAAGACTCATTATTCTCTGATAACACAACAGTGTGTGAGGCTATAGGAGTTTCTAATTTATCTTTATCTAAATTCTGATCTTCAGGTTCTTGATCCAGAATTGGTTTAGATGGTATCTCAGCATCAGCATTTAAAATTGGAGAATGAGGTGGAGATGTCTGAGCTGCTATAGGAGCTTCCAAATACATAATAGTAGGAATGTGCAGCCTATTGATGTCAATTTTAGGACTTAAGCCTGAATCTTCAACTATAACATCTTCATGAAGAGGAGAGACTGGAGGTGTAACCACTGTATCAGGAACAGTGTCTTGGACTGTAGCTGGAGGTGGTAGAGATTCAATGATAATTGGCTCTTTTGAGATCAGAGATTCCTGATCTCCTTCCTCAGCTTCTTCAGTATCTTCTGATAGAGGCTTAGCTAAATGTCTCTTAGCCCTCATTTTCTCCAATCTCCTTGCCAATGAAGGAGTTGCTTTATCATCAGAGTTTAAAATTCTTTTCCTCTTCAAGGTATCAGAACTTTCAGCTGCAGTTGCTTTCTGAGAATCCACAGTCTCAGCTTCAACAGTCACAGGTTCTGATGCATGAACTTGTACTTGTTCTTCTTCACTATCAGACTCATCCCTGAGAATCATATTTCTTCTCTTTTGTGGAGGTTGAGGAACAGACTTTGCCCTCTTAGTCTTGGAAGATGAAGGTCCGATTGTATGTGCTGATGGTTGGTGTTGTGAAGATTGAGCTGATGGTTGGAAGTAAGTTCTGATTGTTGGTTGAGTTGGTTGAGGTTGAGAGGTGGTTGGTTGTGTAGGTGCTGATGGAGGTTGGGATGATTGGACATCATGATATATGGTAGAATATGTGGCTGGATCAAAGTTTACCAAAAACTGTTTGACAGAAGTAGGAATCTGGAGGGGTCTCAAAATAGTTTTCTTATTATCAGTAGATAATAAGTCAGTAAAGGCTCTCTTAGCAAGCTTAAATGGTTCGATTAACTCACTTTCTAATTGGGGTGCATCAGATCAACAAAAACTATAAATAAGATAACAGAATTTAGCAAAGTAAACTGTATTTCCATCTTCTGTCATCCTATCCTCAATAAAGCCTAAAATAGCACTTGCATAATCAAAATAAGTTTAATTAATGAGAGCATACCCGATTTGTTAACTGTGAATAGGGATTGCATCAAAATTAGAACATTTGTTGGCGAAGGCCTTTGTGATGCAGTCAAAGAAGAAACTCCATTCCCTCCTTATGTGAGGTCTCTTCAATTGACCCAGGTTTGCCAATGTCTTTTCATACCCAGAACTAGCCATCATCTGCTGAAGGACTGGCTCCTCAACAGTTGAACTATAGACACAGTTTTCTGGCAAAAGTAAAGCCTGTCGAACTTTAGCCAGAGTCACTACATGCTCATCCTCCCCTGTTGAAAAAATGATACTTGGGGACCCATGAGCACCACCATTGTAACACCCCCAAATCCGGGGTCGGGGATCCGGGTTGTCACGAGTTCTATTTCCCTTAATAATACTTAATCTTAATAATCAACCAACTACTGCGTACTGTGACCCCACAATACACACACACACACACCACAAGTTATAGTCTCAGAGATAAATACCAAAAATAACACAAGTCATTTTATTCCATAATTATAAGTCATTACACCTCAAAAGGGTTTCTGAATAAATTTACACATTCTTTGCCATTATTACAATTCATAAATATATATAAGTCTGGTACAACAAAAGTTGAAAGCCTAGCCTATTGGTAGACCCTACCTCAGCTACAACGGCATCAACGCCTACAGGAAACTGCTGAACGTTTCCTATCCGCTCGCGAATTGGGAGCTTGATCCTGTTCATCTTGTCTATCTGTTGTTGTGTGATGAAAGAAGAAAGCAAGGGTGAGCAACAAGCCCACCGAAATAATATGTATTATAATTAACAATATATGAGCATTCTCATAGTACTCATGAAAGTCTTGGTCAAGAAGAAATGAACCAAGTTTGTTATTTTAATGCGACGAAGTCGCAAAATATTCAGTATACATATATACTTCTCAAATCTTTGAAATCCTCTAACATGTCTAATATACACAGAGTTCCAGTTTAAAACTGTATAAAATATCGTTGCAAGGTGATCTCATATATCTAACCTTGTCTCAATATTTTTCTGAAAATCTTTGTCATGCATAAGATAATCATTTACTAGATATAAGTTGAAAAGATGAAGTTACAAGATACTCCCATATACTTATATCTTTTCCGAATACTACTTGAACTACCACCGTTCAAGTTATAATTAGTTTCAAAAGTTCATCACACAGATGAGACTACAAGATAATACTTGAATAGATTCAATCTTTGAAATATTATTGAATGAAATGAAGTTACGAGATACTTCATTAAGTCCCGATATATATATATTCATATATATATCTCTCATACATTTTCTGAAAACCTCTGTCATGTAAAGTATGAACAGAGTTGCAATATCCAATGAATTTGGAAAGAAAAGAATTTTGGCATAAACCCGATATCTTGCTGATCAGGCAAAGATACCAATAAGTAACCTTTTCTACTGTACATGGATGAATTCCTCGCCGGTCATCACCCTGGCCGCATTAGGACCTCGCGCTAGACCGTTACCCGGCCACTCACGCGTGGATGGACTGTCACCCGGCCTCTTACACCTTCATAGACTATACCCCGGCATGTCGCTTATGCCGACTCAATTAGATGGACTTACTTCCCGAACGTTGGGCAAGTAATCAAATTGTTTTCTCAAAACAACAACCTCGTTGCGAATATAAAATACACCACAGAGCCGGATCCCTAAGATTTTTGAGCGAATATTCAAGTCTCCTTCAAAAGGAAGATCTTAAATCTGAAAACGAGTTTTGGGATCCGCTCTAACTTTTAAAATCATTTTGAAGACTCGAAAACATTTTTAAGAATGTTTGGAGTAATGCTGATTTAATGAAATAAATCAGTCCCGATATATTAGAAAATATCTGAATATTATTATTTAAATAATATTCCCATAAGGATAATCCTTATAAAAATAATTGAAGTAAAAGTTTTAAAACTTATACTTGAAATGAATAATAAATAACCAAAGATATACTTATACGAAAGTACGATCTTTATTTGAATAATCGAAAATAAGTTTGATTATCGAAACATTATTCTTTAATAAAATAAAGAATATTATTTAATAAATAAGCGGAGTCATAAGTCCTCAAATGAATATTCAAAATAATAATCATTAATAAACGGAGTCTTAAGTCCTCGAATGAATATTCAAAATAATATTCATTAAATAAAGTAAACGGAGTCTTAAGTCCTCGAATGAATATTCAAAATAATATTCATTAAATAAAATAAAGTTATCGAATAAACCTTATTCGATTAATAGTTTTGAAAACTATATCAATATATATATATATATTATACTCGGGAACATCGACTCCCGGTTTAGAAAAATGTTCACCTTTGGGTCCCCTATACTAAGGGTATACGCAACTACTGCTTATCTCTAGCATAGGTATTATGCAGCTTATAAGCAATTGAATCAACAATTAGATATCAAGATTACGAAACAGACATGCATATATACCATATCACATGCTCCAATATATCGCAAGATTTGCTAATAACAATCATGCACTTATCACAAGATAATGCATATACATATATTTACATCACAACAACAGTATAACGGGTAGAAAACTTGCCTGAGTGTTCCCGGTTAGACTTAAGCTTAGAGTGGGTCCGATAACCTATGAACAACAACATAAGTCGGAATTAAACCACGGTCGCTTAAGAAACTAGACTTTAACCAATTGAACCCTAATGTTTGCTTATGGTCACTTCTACGCTTAACGATCACATAAGTCGTTCGAGTACCCTTGGCTCCACCATTTTTAATAAATTAACCATTAAGAATTTTAAGGAGATTCTTTCGCGAGTACCCTACCAACTGCCTAATCCACTTTACATAATTGTTTCATACTCCAATTAGTCATTTAAGGGCCTTAACAAAGGTTTCAAAGTAAGGCGAGGGGTAATGGTTCGTTCGCGAAACGACGTTACTTAAAATGGTCGTTTCTCCTAAACCGTACATCGGAACCAAGTAATCCACATATCAAAACGAAGCTTACGACATGCTCTAGCTAAACATCGCAATGTTAGAGATTGTTTATTGAGTTTTCTATCCTGAACACTAAGAACAAGCAGTTGAATAAAAATGGGCATTACGACGGCTATATTTACGAGTTTTCCAAGTTTCTCACTACACCAAAACCTCACCAAACAACCCACAATCATTAACACATCAAAACCTCAACTAAATAATACTATAACAGTCCTTATTCTTCAGATTCTTCATCTCAACCAACCACAATCAAGTTTTATTAACTATAACAAGATTCATTTACCAAATCACTCCAAATCCCAATCAAACTACTAATAATTAAAGGTCATGCTTCTCATTTAGAAAACTAACCATCAAAATCACTAATAATTAAAGTAAAGGATAGGGTTTGAAGTTTATACCTTCCTTGAGAGGTGTTAAGTTGCTAGGAAGCCTTAAGGAGCCTCCTACAAGCTTGATCTTTCCAAAGAAATCAAGAACACAAAGTTAGGCTTTGAAGTTTCCAAAAGTCAGATTTAAAGAACTGTAAAAATGAGGGTCTTACCATGCTTATTTGGATGAGACTTTTGAACAAGAGTTGTAAGCCATCTCAATACCTTTCCAACGAGCTATAGAACACAACATTTGAGTGAGAAATGAAGGAGATACATCAGTTTTAATGTGCTGGTTCTGTTTTGGCCGAGAGCAATGGAAATGGGGGAGGAAGATGAGAGCTTGTGTTGACTTGAACTTGTGGTGGAAATGAAATGATTTTAGGATATTTACTTGACTAGTTGTTTTGTTTAAATTAGTGTAAAGTGACATAAGCATGGTGATGTCATCAAGCTTACATAATCCTTGCCACTTGTCTCATCCTTATGGTGGAAGCATCTTTTTAAGCTTAATCCTTATATTAAGATGTTAACTAAGTGCATTAATCTTGCACTAATTGACCCTCCTCCTTGCCTCTTGCATTACTTAGTCGTTTAATTATTTTACGACTCGTTTTTTGTTCATTCTCGTTGATCGTTTGAGGGATCATATCCGGGATCTCATTACTTGGGTTCCCCTAAACCTTTCTCAATATTTCATATTCCTTTTATGGTCATCTCTTATAATTCTTGAATTTAAATCCTTTTAATCATGTTACCTTATACTCAATTCTTTCGGTATCTGGTGGATTTTCGGAAAAATTCAAAGTGTTCGAATTTGGATTCTGACGATCTTTACATACACTTATATACCATATGGAGTACTAATAAGATCTCAGAATATCAATAAAAGAACTCCTACATAGTGTGACATGAAAAGTTTTCTTAATCAGCATAATCAGCAAAATCACTATTCATCAGTGTTTCAAAGATTCCAAAAATTGGGGTTATTACAACCATCATCATACATGCCACTTCTGCAAAACTCCAGCACTTGAGTTCTAGAGATGGCTTCTGGTTGGGTCAAAGCATACCCAATCTCAGAGTTAGCAAGGAAATCCTGAATAAAGTGAAGATCTGATGGGGCTTCACTCTTGCTAAGAATAGCCAAGTAATTATTGGGGACAAACTTAGCTCCATTGAAAATAACATCTTTTGGTGCCATTTATGTTAAAAATCAAGTGAGAAAAAGAGTGTTTGCAAAGTGTTTGATAAAATGCCTGTATGAAAAAGAGCTTCAGAGAATATTAGTGAGAGAGAGAGAATAAGAAAGATTAAGAATAGAAAAGTAGTTAAAAGATTAGAAAATCTTTTAACTCCCATATATATACTCTCTCCACTCAACAGTCCTTTTTAGAAGTAAAACACACACTTGTACACCTGTCAGCCAGTAAGTAGTTAAAGCAGAGTTAGTGGGCACGAGAAATAAGCAATAATTAACGTGCACATGCAGTTGTTCAAGACAAACACGTTTACCACTAACCCAAATGATTATGACTATTTTTATCTCACCTAATTATATTCTGATTAAATATGACTGTTACAGAATTTACCAAAAATAAGTCAAGTAAAGAATAATGCCACGTAAGCATCAGAGTTTCCATCAAGATTTAATATCAGAACTTGACTATTATCAGATTTTAACAGTCATCAGAACATGGCTTCTGTACTCAAAAAGTGAATGTTTGTTCCTGTGATTCTTCATATAAATGTTGACTTGTTTCTTCAGAGTTTAATCATCAAAACTTCCATCAGAACTTGTCCTCATAATTTATGCATATGACACTTAACTGTTTGTCAAAAATAACCTAATCACCACAGTAATTTTCATCATTCATATGGAGTGAGAGTGTGTGCATTAGCAAAATATCAGATAAAGATTAAAATCTGATAAACTTCAGTACATCTTAGAAATAAGGCATAACTAAGAAAAGTGCTTAAAATCTGTCATTAATAATGAAGTTTACTATAGGATAAATTTGTGCATGAGTCCACCTCAACTGTTTGTGCTCATTTTATGCATCTTTTAGAATTCTTTTTCATAGTGGCTTCTCAGTGTAAATGAGTCACAACTGCTATCAGAATTTATGCTATTATCAGAGTATTTCTCCAGTAATCAGATAATGTAAAAAGTCACCAAGAAAGATTTATTTGCTTTTCTAATGCATATTACTTAATACCGGCAATGCACTTGGGTCTTCCCTTCCACATATTTACTCTAGATCTCAAAGGAGTACCTGACTTTAATTTTCTTTTCTTTTCTTCAGATAAGTGAGGCTTATCAGCATTTAGGCTATCCTTAAGATTTACTGACATCAGAATTTGACAGATAAGAAGCAAGAATCTAGTTTGTGACTTAGTAATAAGATACACAAAGTAAATTTGACTAAGCTCAAAATCAAAATTTGCTTGTGTTAATGAATTTTCACATAAACAACTAATTCAGACATGGGATTTCTAGTATGTTAAAGACTACTAGGTCAGCATCTAGCACAGTTATCCTCATTGGATTGAATAGTCACAGAACATTCAAATCACTATTAAAGTATATAGATCCACATCAGATAACAATCAGCATTTAATGTATTACAATTTAAGAACAAATTACATGAAGATAAGATAATCTGTAAACATTGATCATAAAGTCTGATGCATGAGAACAAAAACTAAGCAGATTTAGAGAAAGAACCTGAAACCATTCCAAGTTCATTTACCAGTCTTGTAAAAGTAGCTTCACATAGTGGTTTTGTGAAGATATCTGCCAGTTGTTGATCTGTTGATCTGTTGGAATAAAATACAATTCCACTGTACCTTCTATCACATGTTCCCTTATGAAGTGGTACCTAATGCTGATGAGCTTTATCATTGAGTGTTGAACTGGATTACCTATCATAGCAATAGCACTTTGATTATCACAGTAAATAGGTATTTTAGAAAATTCTAACCCATAATCCAGTAACTGATTCTTCATCCAAAGAATCTGTGCACAGCAGCTTCCTACAACAATATATTCTGCTTCTGCAGTTGATGTGGAAATTGATTTCTGTTTCTTGCTAAACCAAAAAACCAATCTGCCTCCAAGAAATTGGCAGATTCCACTTGTGCTTTTCCTGTCTATTTTGTATCCTGTAAAATCTGCATCTGAGTAACCTTTTAGATTAAAATCTGATTCTCTAGGATACCACAATCCTAGATCAGCTGTACCATTGAGGTACTTGAAAATTCTTTTCACATCTATTAGATGAGGTTCTCTTGGATCAGCCTAAAATCTTGCACAAAGATAGGTAGCATACATGATATCAGGTCTACTTGCAGTTAAATAGAGTAATGAGCCAATCATACCTCTGTAGTTATTAATATCTACTGATGAACCAGTATCTTTATCTAACTTGGTTGCAGCGGCCATGGGAGTGGATGTAGTTGAACAGTCTTGCATTCCAAATTTCTTCAGTAAATTTCTGGTGTACTTGGATTGACAGATAAAAGTACCTTCTTCATTTTGCTTGACTTGAAGTCCCAGAAAATAACTAAGTTCTCTCATCATACTCATTTGATATCTTGACTGCATTAGCTTTGTAAACCTTTCACAGAGTTTGGCATTTGTAGAACCAAATATGATATCATCAACATATATATGTATCAAAAGTAAGTCATTTCCATGGTTGAGGTAGAACAGTGTTTTATCAATTGTACCTCTGTGAAATCCACTTTCCAGAAGGAATTGAGCTAAAGTATCATACCCTGCTCTTGGAGCTAGCTTAAGGCTATAAAGTGCTTTATCAAGCCTGTAGACATGATTTAGAAATTTTGAATCTACAAAGCCTGGAGGTTGTTCAACATAAACCTCTTCTTCCAATTCTCCATTGAGAAAAGCACTTTTCACATCCATTTGAAAGAATTTAACCTTTTTGTGAGCAACATAAGCCAAAAAGATTCTTATGGCTTCCAATCTAGCAACTGGTGCAAATGTTTCATCATAATCAATACCCTCATGTTGAGAGTAACCTTTAGCAACCAGCCTTGCTTTGTTCCTTGTAATTATGCAATCACTGTCAGTTTTGTTTCTGAACACCCATTTTGTGCCAAAAACTGATCTATTCTTTGGTCTTGGCACTAGGGTCCAGAATTTATTTCTTTCAAATTCATTTAACTCTTCCTGCATTGCTTGCAACCAATCAGCATCTTGAAGAGCTTCTTCCACTTTCTTTGGTTCAATATGAGATAGAAAAGAATGATAGAGACATTCGTTTGATGTTGCAGTTCTAGTTCTGACACCTGCTTCAGGATCTCCAATTATTAAGTCAGGTGTATGTGATTTTGTCTACTTCCTTGTAGATGGATGTTGTTCTCTAGAACTGGATCCTCCCCCATGATCCATGCTATCTCCATCAGCATTTTATGATACTGCCCATGTAGTTATGCTCTCTGAAACTTCAGAATTTGAGTTGGATCTTTCAGGATTTGAAGAATCATAGTTTCCAGAATTATCAGAATTTGGCTTATTAGAACTTGATGAATCATAACTTGAAGAGCCATTGACAGGTTCTGATGCTTCTTGAGAGTCTTGAGTTGTGGTAGGATCTTCAACTTGCACCCCCTGGACAGGTGCATTTTCCTTTGGAGTTGTTACCACAGTTTCAATGACATCAGAACTTAACCGTCAGAACTTACAAGGTCAGAGTTTAAGTCATCAGAATTTACAGAATCAGAATTTAAATCTTCATTTTCAAATCTTAGTTGATCATGATCATTGAAATCTTCAAGTCCAGTAATCTTCTTATCATCAAAAGATACATTAATAGATTTCATGACAATCCTTGTTCTTAAATTGTAGACTCTGAAGGCTTTTGTGGAAAGTGGATATCCAACAAAAATTCCTTCATCAGCTTTTAGATCAAATTTTGACAGCTGTTCAGTATGAGTCTTAAGAACAAAACACTTATAACCAAATACATGAAAGTATTTCAGATTTGGCTTCTTTTTCTTCACCATCTCATATGGTGTTTTCCATGCTTGTTTATGAGTGTATCATTCTGTGTAAAACAAGCAGTCTGCACAACTTCAGCCCAAAAGTAGGTTGGTAGCTTTGCATCATCAAGCATAGTTCGTGCATATTCAATGAGAGTCATGTTCTTTCTTTCTATAACTCCATTTTGCTGTGGAGTTCCAGCTGCAGAAAATTCGTGTTTAATTCCATGCTCTTTGCAGAACTCTTCCATAACTGAATTCTTCAACTCAGTGCCATTATCACTTCTTATAATTTTAACAGAATCTTTGACCAACTTATCCAGCTGTCTGACATGATCAATTAGAGTAGATGAAGTTTCATTCTTCTTGTGCAAGAAATATACCCAAGTGTATCTTGTGAACTCATCCACTATAACCATAACATATTTCTTCTTTGCAATAGACATGACATTGACTGGACCAAATAGATCAACATGCAGTAGGTGATAAGGCTCAAGAATTGAAGATTCAGTTTTGCTCTTGAAAGAAGATTTTCTTTGTTTTGCCTTTTGACATGAATCACAAAGGCCATCAGGAGCAAATACGATTTTGGCAGTCCTCTCACGAGATCTTTCTTTACTAGCTCATTTATAATGTTGAAATTTAAATGAGAGAGTCTTTTGTGCGAATTCCAGCTTTCTTCAATTGATGCTCTACTTAACAGATATATTGTAGAACCATCAGAACTTGTTGAAAGTCTGGCTTCATAAATGTTACCATGCATGTAACCTTTCAGAACCACTTTGCCTATAGAATTGCTTACAACTTCACAGTGTTCTTCAAAAAAATCCACATGATAACCTCTGTCACAGATTTGACTCACACTTAGCAGCTTATGTGTAAGTCCTGAGACAAGAGCTACTGTTTCAAGGATGACATTCCCAAGATTGATATTTCCATATCCCAGAGTTTTTTCCATATTGCCATCTCTATAAGAAACTCCTGGGTCAGCTTTCTCCACAAAGTCTGATAGCAGGGCTTTATTTCCAGTCATATGTCATGTACATCCACTGTCCAGCACTAGGATGTTTTTCCTGTTGCCCTGCAATCACAAAGACCACTAATGGTTAGTTTTAAGGACCCAGACTTGCTTGGATCCTTTGATTTTTTTAAGTTTTTTAGCATTTGCAGCGGATTTAACTTCAGAGTTTATGCTAACATGCTGTTTATCGGAACTTATATCATACTTTGCATCAGACTTTACACTAGAAGGAATAATACTAACTTTCTTTAAAGAAGGTTTTATTTGATAATAATCATAGTACAAACTATGATATTCCTTACAAGTACAAATGGAATGTCATAAACTACCACAATGAAAACAAGGATTTTGTGGTTTAAACCTAACAGACTTACTCTTAACTCCTGATTTTGAAGGTAAGGAGTTTATATCTTCATTCTTCCTGCAAAAAGAAGCAAGATGGTTAGAGTTTGCACAGTTATAACATTTTTTTCTAGGAGCATTAGGAACAGGCATATAATTATTGCTTTTGTTCACACATTCCTTTACATTCCTATTTTTCCTAGCTTCCTTTACCTTGTTGACATTCCTAATCTCTTTCAGTGTATGCTTAAGCTGCTTCTTTGTCATTAAGCCTGTGTTGACTTCAGCTGGTTTTTCCTGTTTTAATTTGTCAGAAGTTGACTTATCTTTGACTTCTATCACAGACTCTTTCATTTTTCAGAATCAGACTTTACAGTTTTTTCTACAAACTTAACAGGATTTACCTTTGGCTTAGCAGTCTGTTTACCAACAATTGGCTCAATTTGTTCAGTTCCTTTTTCACTTTTATCATCTCCATAACCTAAGCCCTCTTTCCAGTTTCCACTATTTAATAAATTCTGAGTTGTTCTGCTAGAGTTAGTCCAAGTTCTAATAATCTATCTTTCCTTTTCTAAGTCAGCTTTTAGAGATTCATTCAATTTTAACACTTCATCTCTAACATATAAAGCATCATCTTTTTCTTTCTTAGTTTGATGAAGAAAAACTAACTCCTTTTCTAAATAATCATTTCTCTTTTTATAAGCAAGATTTTCAGATGTTAATCTTTCACATGTTAAAGTCTGATCTCTATAACTAATAAACATGGTTTTAAGATATAATCTCAGCTCAGTAATATCATCAGTATTAAAGGCATACGTTGTTTGAGGTACCTTCAATTCAGCAGTTTCAGGGCTGCTGTCAGCATTTGCCATCAGGGCATAATTCACCTCATGTTCAGAATCTGAAGTGTCTGTCCAGCTTTTCTTCTTTGTGACAAGTTCCTTCCCTTTGTCACTTTTTCCTTTCTTGCAGTCGGGAGATATGTGGCCTCTTTCACCACAGTTGTAGCATTTGACATTTAAGTTGTCTCCTCTATCAGACTTTCCTCCTTTGCCTTCAGACTTTCTGAACCCTTTCTTATCAGAACTTCCACTTTTTCTGGAAAACTTCTTCCCTTTTCTGAATTTCCTGTAGGCTATCTTTGTAATACCCTTTACCATAAGAGCACACAATTTCATCATCTCTTCATCAACATCTATTTCAGATAAACTTTCAATTTCTGAATCATCATCAGAATATGATGATTCTGAATCAGACTTTATGATGAGAGCCTTTCCTTTGCCCCTTTTTGAGGCAGCCATTTTAGGAGATTCCTCCTCAGACTTAAGAGCAACTGTCCTTGACTTTCTTCCATGTCTCTTGCTCCTTTGATCCATCTCAAGTTCATAAGTCTTGAGCATACCATAGATTTCATCAAAAGTAGTTTCATTAAGCTCATAGTTGTCTCTTATTGTAGTAGACTTCAAATCCCAATTTTCAGGAAGAGCTAAAAGGAATTTTAGATTTGAATCTTCAAGATCATATTCCTTGTCCACCAGTGACAGATCATTCAAGAGTTTGACAAACCTGTCATATAAGTTAGTTAAAGACTCATCAGCTTTTGAGTCAAAGTGCTCATACTCTTGAGTGAGTATAGTCCTCCTGTTCTTCTTGATTGCATCAGTTCCCTGACATCTTGTCTCCAAAGCATCCCATATCTCCTTTACATTTTTGCAATTAATTACCCTGTTTGACATGACATTATCGTTGGCACTATACAGCAAATGCCTTACCCTTGCATCCTTGTAAATAGATGAGATGTCTTCAGCTGTGTACTCACCTTTTTCCTTTGGTATGGTCTTTGCTGGTTGATTAGCAACTACAACAGAGAGCTTGGTAGGCTTATGTGGTCCTTCATTAATTCTGTCAAGGTATTCTGGATCTGTAGCTTCCAGAAACAAAGCCATCTACACTTTTCATATGGAATACTCAGAAGGTCTCAGTATGGGAACCCTAATAGTATGGGTTTGAGTCTTTTGAGTTTCTTCAGATTTGGTGGGCTTGGTTGGAGTTTGTGCTTCTTCAGACATGATTGTTTGGATCTTTACTGTATATGTGTTAACAGATAAGATCTGATACCAATTGTTAGGTCACACAACACTGTAGAAGGGGATTGAATACAGTGTTTATACAATCAAATCGATTTAACACAAGTATGTAACAAAGATCAAGTATATTGAATAAACTCTGTTACAATAAGAACTGTTGTTCTCTCTCAGTGATGAACAAATATCACTAAGAGCTGCTAGGTTATAATGTATAATCTTCTCGATAATGATAACACATATAGTGTAAACCCTAAGTCTGTGTTTATATAGTACACAGTTACAAGATAACTTCTAATCAATATGGAATATAACTCTGTCTCCTAAAATATATCAATCAGATATCTTCTACAAATCTTCCAGTCTTCTAACTCTTTTCATGCATATCTTCTTTTGTTTTAGTCTCGATCTTCTACTGTAAATCAGCTTCCTTCCTTAAATGAAAGTCTTCCCGCACTTAAGTTCTGATATGACCTTAAGTTCTGATATTAAGTTCTGACTTCCAGCAAGTCCTGATTTCAGTAAGTCCTGGTATGTCCTGTTTGTTAAGATCTGAAAATTAAATATGAATCATATTAGACATGACATCTCAAATATATCTAACAATGGTAAATAAAGGTAACGGTTGGGATTCCAAAAACATAAATTTAAATTTTGAAATTCTATAATAATGGATCTAAATTGATATATACACGATATACATACATATACACACATCAATTATGGAAGAACACATAAGAAAGAATAAAAAAGAAGATAAACAGTCATTGAGATACTACATATAATTTACTTGATGAAATTTGAAAAGGAAAGAAGGGTTATGTACCTTTTTGTTTAATGAATGAATTGACCGGAAAGTGTTTTAAAATTGATGAGGAATGAGCAGTTTCCGAGCAAAAGAAGCTTTATCCGGCGATGGTGAATTTTTTGGGAGAGAAAAGAGTAAAGTAAAAAAAGTGAAAAGTGTTTATTGCTGAAAAAGACGTGTGACAGTTGTCATGTCACGTCAATCACGTTGCTTGTTATTCCCGAGAAAAAATAGGGCTTTTTAACTTCAGAGGCCGCACCTTATTAAAAGGGCGCGCCTTGTTATTTGGGTATAAAACTTATACCAATTTCTATAGATAGTGGGGAAGATTAAAAAATTCCAATCCCATTTCCTATAGCATAAGAAATTGGGGGTTAGTTGTTATGACCAAAAATCGGTATAAAGAATCTTCAGGTCAAAATCGGGTTAATTGGATGAAATTATAACATTTATGCCTAAAATTAAGGAAAAGATAAGGCAAGTCCTTTTTGCTATAAATGAAGTGAGCGCGCCCTTGAAATAGTGAAAATGGGAAAAATCTTAAGATTTGAATGCGCGCCCAGATAATACTTTAGCAGGGAAAAGAGTCCTCAGATTGATGAGGGGGAAAGGAGTTTGTTTGTTGATTGATGCCTTGATTCTTCAAGGCGCGCCCACAAGATATGAGAAGGCGCGCCCTACTGTTATGTGAAGGAATTTTTGAATGATCTTTTGAGCTGGCCCATAACCCATGGAGGTGTTCGGGTGCGCCCTTAGTAAAAGAAGTGGCTTGGGAATGAACTTCAACATGTTACTTGGACGAGTTCTTTGGATGCATCAAAGAGGAAAGAGGTTACTATTATTAACATATTTGCTGCAGGTACTCTATTGAAGAACTCCTTCCAGGAATGAAACCTCAGGAAGGCAGTGTCCGTGGTCAGAGACCTCCAGGGGTATGCCTGTACGGAAGGTCTTCTCTTGTAGTCAATGAGTGTCCTCATTGGGGATGTGGGGTAAATCCTGGTGTGTGCTTTGGGAGCTCTATCTCTATAGTCAACAGGTGTCCTCGTTGGGAGATTTCGGAGTATCCTGCACTTTGCACCCAAAAGTTTGGGATCACTTGTCATGTAATCTGGTAGGGGCTCCTTATTCGAGGGACAATGATGCGTCCAACATTTGGGGTGAACTACGGCTATACCTGCGTCCACGGATTAGAAAAACAGCTGGTAGCGGAAGGTTATCATTGGCGAGGGAGATGCCTTATCTGCGAAGTCTTGAAACCGTGAACGAGTTTTGGGCCTCATCGGCGGACATTGCTAAAACTAGTAGAAGACGGTTTCTAGTGGGTTTCCTATTGAGCCTCAGGACAACAGATCTAAACCCAATAAATTTTTTGTTCCCCAAAAACTACGTTAGTTTGATTCCCTATAAATAGGAATACGTAGGCAAATTGTAAGGGGTTAGAAATTGAGAGCGCAAAAGAGACACCACTAATCCTAATCAGTTTCAGCCTACAACAATCACCATCACCAAGAACTGTTCATACTCTCCAACGAAGAACCACCGTTACACATCACCAAAGACTATTCATACTCTCCAACGAAGAACCACGTTTCCGGCTACGAACCTCAATTTTTATTACTACCAAATTCCTCGTTTACACATGTCACAGCTGTCTAAATTGGAGTTTAACAATTTACATATCAGCGGTTGGTTTCGTTAGATTAACTTCTTTTGCGTGCTTCCATTTCCAATTAGCTTTAAGTTAAAATTTATTTACTGGAAACCAAGAATCATTTTCTCATTTAGTCCTTCTATGCGTGAAGCTAATGAAACTGAAATTACAAGGAACGTTTTTGGTGATAAAGGGTTGAGAGTGCTTGTAAAAAAACCTGAGGAGGCTTAGGATTGAGCGACGCATCTCAGAGATGGACAAGATATGAAAGACATGGAAGCCACATGTAGAATATTATCTTTCTTGATTTTTTTTTTTTTTAAAGAAACACATAGATTCATTCATAATCACACCTCAAAATTGATACTCATAAAATGCAGGGACCAGGGTAGGGGTGGGAAGCAGATGCGCCATCCCAAACCTCAGAACATTTTAAAAAAAGAGGTTAAAATTTTTGTATATTTTTCTAATATAAGTGTAATATATTATCATTTTTCATTTCGGCCCTCAAAAATATGTAAAATTCTAATAAAATTGATGATAATCTATAAAAATATGTATATTTATACAGTAAAACCTCGATAAATTAATAACGTCGTTAAATTAATAATTTCTTGTAATCTGAGCCGAACCCTTTATGCTAAATTAATAATTCGCTAAATTTATAAGATAATATTTTTCTATTAATGCATATAAGTCTCATATAATATATAAATTAATAATTGCATATTATATCAAAATTATAGATTTCTAGGATGCACTCTTATAATAAGCCTCAATTGTAACATGTTTCTTTTTAAAATTGATGTCGCCTTATACTTCATCTTCAATCTTTCTTAATGCATTATGGAGCTCTAGCGTACTATGTTCATAGGAAATTACTTAATGTAATTGTTGTTTTAAGGACATCTTTTCGTGAGAGTGGCTCCAATGGTGTACTATCATCTTCATCTTCTTTCTTATTTCCCAAGACACTGCTAATAATTTGTTCATCATCCAACAATTTACTTAAATTCATAAATATTTTTAATGTTATTTTAAGTATTCAATAGATGAAAATAAATTATTATTCTGAGAATTGTATATGTTATAAAATTTTAAATAATATATCTTGATAAATTAATAAATTATTAATATATTGATAAATTAACAAATTATTAATTTATCAAATATTAATATTTCGATTAATTAATATTTTTTCATGATCCCAAAGGTATTAATTTATCGAGATTTTACTGTATGATAATCAAAATATATTTAAAAACTTTAAACATTACGATTACCAAAAACATGCCAAAAAAAATTATACATTTTTTGTGTATAAGACGTAAAAAAAAATTGCACCCCCCCCCCCCAATTGAAAGATCCTAGCTCCGTCACTAATCGGCCGTTAAAAACAAAAAACAATGAGCAGGAGTATTAAAAGTTGGGGTGAGCATAAAACCGCACAAATCATCCGTATCGTATTAATCCGTACCATAAAATGTGGTTTTTAATTTTCATGTTGCGGCTACGATTTGAATTTTTAATTAACCGCGCGGTGCGGTGCAGGTTGTGGTTTTAAATTTTTGAAATGCGGTGCAAACTGCACCGCACCGCAATATTTAACATGTTATATATATATAATATACTTATATTCCTATTGGGTCATCCCACTAAATATTTACAGCTCAATACTTAATTAGGTTATTGTTTGCTCTTCAGTTGGCCGCATATACACTTTCCACAAGTACCAAGATTACATTAATAACTACTGTTTCTTATTTGATTAGAATAATTAGCCTCGAACTCAATTCATGATCATTGTTTACAATTTATTTTTTCAAATTTAATAATAATTCATGATCAAATTTTGGAGATGCTATTAATGTCTTTTGCTTTACATTTTTAAGTTATTTTTGTTTTGTAATTGAATTTCTAAAAAAGTTAAACTTTCATGTGTGTAATTTCTAACTTGTATTATTGAAGAATATTGACAAATTTGTGTTATATTATTCGAAAATTTGATTAAATTTAAGTTTTTTATTTTATTTAAATATTCCGCACTTTTAAAGTGTAAATCGCAGTGAACTGCACCAAACCGTACCGCATTTTCGTGGTGTGGTTTATGCGGTTTTTAAGGATACGCGATGCGGGTGCAATTTGGAAATTTGATCAAATCGCATGTGCGGTTTGGTTTGCAATTTGAGAAACCGCCCGCACCGCGCTCACCCCTAATTAAAAGATCCAGAATGAAACACATGCCTGGGAGGAAGCTCTGCAGATTTAGCTAGTAAAATTGCATTCAAATTTCAAGATGAGCAAAGAAGGAATGCATCATGCATGGGCAGACAGCAGACTAATATTTTTTAGATTTTTAAAATTATAAGAAAATTAAGTATAACTTTTTGTCAAAATTTGATGAATTTAATTGAAAAAAACTTAAAAAGGCAAAAAATGTGACAGAGGTTTTTGTTAAAAATAAACAATTATAACAAATAAATTCATTTAAACGAAAATAGAAAACAATATAAATAAATTTATTTATTCATTTAATGCACGACCTACCATTCATTTAACTTGGAACTCAAATACAAGACACTGTAGAAATAGGACACGAAGACGAAGTAGTTATTCAGCCCGCTAGATTTGAGAGGAACCGAAAAAAACATGTCAAAGCCTTCAACCCTTTATCTCTTCCTCTACAATTTGCTACAGGCATACGGATGGTAATCTTCTTCATATTTCACTCTTTTATCTCTTTCTTTTCACACACACAGTGTTTGAGTTTTTATATCTATCATTTTTTTTAACAGGGGAATTGCATTGGTGAAAATTCTGAGTAATTTAGCGGAGACCAAATCAATCACTGGTGCTTATGCTTCTGCTGGACAACTTATATGTAAGCTTCAACACTTTCTTTCTTTTACACAACTTCAATGTATGTGCCTGTAATTGTTGGGTTTTTTTGTAGGTCTGTTGCAAACTGTTGCAATCTTGGAAACTATCCATGGAGCAATTGGTAAGCTCTTCATAGGGTCTCTCCCTCCCTCCCTCCCTCCCTCTCTATCTCTCTCTACCTCTCTCTCTCTCTCTCTCGCCTGCTCCCTCCCTGATCTCTCTCTCCCTGAAATATATCTCTCTCTCTCTCTCCCTGATGTCTCTCTCTCTCTCTCCCCCCTCCCTAGAACTCAAATTATGCTATAAATCAGGAAAATCAAGCTACCAATGCATTTTCATTTATTGCATTATTAGGAATTGTTGGAAGTGGGGTACTAATGCCCCTAATGCAATGGGGAGGAAGGACTCATGTGCTTGTTGCGGTTGCTCATGGCATTAAAGAGGTTCACTCATTATGGATGTGTTTGTTTGATTTGTAAGAATATACTAGTACTTGGGATATAGAGATCAGAATGGATAAGAAAAACTGACTTGTTAATTAATGTAATTAAATATGACTTCACTCCAACTAAGTGAGGGATTAGATAGTAAATGGACTAAAATATCCTTTCTAATTGAAATACTTATTAACTAGATCTGCAAGACTGCCACACACTTTGCTTTACAACAGAGAGTATAACCTGGGTCTAATTCTTAGGAAGACTTCATAATTTATATATAGATATGACCGTAATATAAATTAATATTTAAAAAATTGATGTAGTGTAATTTGACATTTTATGTACCATGCAAACTCTTAGAGGAGTAATTTTTTTTTTTTGTCTTTACTTGTGTGTTCTTATTTTAGTGATTCTATAATTGTCATTTACTAGATTATTCTTCGGATAATTGTGATTAAAACAAACATGAGATTTAATATTTTTTAAAGAACTAATAATCCAAGAATCTTTAATGACTGGACCGTACTTTATTGACTCTAATCATTGAAATATAAAACTTTAATGTGAACAAAACCTGTGTACTATGTTAGATTTTATTATGTAAGTTAGCAATTTGATGCTGTAAAAGTGATTATTGTAATTACACTTGAATGCAAGGAACAATATTATATCGATAAATTGGTCTGTGCAACTGATTTGGCATCCCATTTTATGGAATGGTGTTTGTCATGAGTTTTGTTAATCGTCATAACAGTTAAAATTTCGGAAGAAATAAGAAAAGAGTACCACCAAGACTAACAAATAGAACTCTTTAGTTTAGGAAATATTTCACCAAAAAGTTTAATTACAATAGAACAATAATTACCTTTTATCTCTAAAATGCAGGTCCAGGAGTTTTCAGCAGTTTTCATAATGCTTGTTTCTTTTTGCTTGGTTGAGGTATTTTCTCTCCTTATCTTTCTCCACTCTGTTCACATCCGTAAGGAAATTAAATAACAATTATACATATTATTGACGTGAGCTATTTGGTATACGCCATGATGCATTGAGGGTGGATGTCCATCAAAAAAAGGAAGAATACTTATAATTTATTGGTAAATAGTTAATTACATAACTGGAAACTTAGTGTCTTTACTATATGTTTATGTGGGATTAGGAGGTTATGATTTGGGGGTTATCTAAAATACACTCAACTGTTTACAGACCTTTATCCACTAGTTTATTTTAGTAGGTCTTATATTCCTTGTATAAGTCATGTATCCCGCATATTATTGAAGACTTAATTATCGGCATATTTTTATATTTAATTGAGTGTCTTTTTTGTTATGGCTTGCGATCCATAGTTTATCCTCCCTTTCGCGGTTGGGGAAACATTGAAGTAGTGATTTTTCTGGCATTGAATCACCCAAATTTTATCATTTGTTCCATTTCGTTACTTGTTCTACATTGATCAAATTGGTCACTGTTGTAGTATCTATCACCCAAGTCTTTGATTTCAGCCGCTTGAGTCGCACGGCATGATACTTAACCATGACACATACTGTGTCAGATCATTTAATTGAAAATGGGACATTTATACGACTGAAAGAGCACACTTTAGCTGAAGTTGATTCAAATTAGAAAACAAGAAAGCTAAGGAGGAAGCTGTAATCATAGTTTACAATGCTATGTTAGTGATGTAAAGACATGTTTTAAACGTTATTATACAAAAATTAAGGTTGAAGAATAAAAAAATTATGATTTGCAAGATTCTTTTCGAAACTATGAGTAATGTTTGCTACAATATCTTATAAAATATATGTAGCTATTTAAAAATTTGCAAGGTCTTCAATAATGAGGTGCTCCCGTTCCCTTGTCCAAAATAAGGACAGCTCTTGTGGCCAATTTAGGGAAGATCGAGCCTGACATTCAAATGTGTGTCAGATCTGATACCTAGCGCTCTATTCTGAGCAATGTATATTGTAGTCAATGTTTAAATTCAAATATTCAAGATTCATGTTTTTCTTGGACCCTTTGTTTAATTTAATATTGTCAAGGTTTAGGAAGCAAGGACACGGGTGCGGGAGTGCGAGTGCGTAGTACGGGGATACGTGAATTCGACAAATATAAAAATACGGGGATACGGGTGCGGGGGGACACGGGAAAAATAAACAAAAATTTCACATATATTTCATGTTAAACATAATGAAACTTACTAACAGAACCAAAAATTGCATGAAAAATGAATCAAATGCATCATTTATTAATCTAAAACACAAAAATACAAGTAAAATCTTTTAGTTTATACAAAAATGAATATGATAATCAATACTTTTGTATTAAGTAAGAGACATGGATACTAAATTTTGTAAATGTAGTTTGCTAAAATATATTTTAACTACAATTTCTAAAGATAAAATTTCATACTAGTATCATGGAAGAATCCGTGTGTCCAATACGGGGATACGTGTGTCCGAGAATCCAACACGAGGACTCGGCAGCCACCCAAGTGTCCCTGTTTCTTAGATTTAAATGATCTTGTATAAATGAAATCATGGTTGTAACGTCGACAAGTCAAGTCAAGTTGAGTCGTTGGAGGTCCAGCTTGTCGACTAGTCGAATAGTCGTGGACGAGTCGCTGACTAGTCGACAAATTAATAATATTAATTTAATATTATATAAAATATATATCTTATATGCATGGCTTTCCACAATAGAAGACATTCTCATTACTCATATGTTTATCAATCACAAAATAGAGATGTTAAACACAAACATCTTTATTTACTCACATAGACAAGCTGACTATACAAAGATATAAACAGATTATACTATATGTATATTCAGTTTAAATCAATTTATACATACATAAACACTCCCACAAAAAGATGTATTAGTTGAAATTAGCATGTTGATTGTGATGTGAAGTAGGTTTTTACAATTTTTTTTTATTTTTTTGTTTTAAATTTTGATTGGATTTTGTACTACTCGACCAAGTCGAGATAAGTCGACCGATTAGTCGACCAAGTCGACCGGCTAGTCGAAAATTCGCAAGTCGAGCTCTCCAGTCGACTTTCCCAAATCGACTAGTAGCGTCTAGTCCAATGTTACGTGGTACGCAATTCGATTCGAGACGCGGTACGAATTCGGATACGCGGAAGGTTGTTTTGGATGAACCCGGGACGAGGGAACGCACGGGGACGAGGGAACGTACGGGTACGATTTATTTTAATATTGCTACAACAAATGTCAAAGAAATCAAACATTTAAATTTCATAATTTTACTTTAAAAAAAATAAATTCATATGCAAAGATTTAAAATAGCATGCTTCAGGCAATTTACTTTAAAGTTAAAAGTTCAAAATTCAAATTTCATAATCTAAATTATGTAATTTTTGTGATAGGAATATTTAAGAAAATTATATTTTGTAAAAGTAATAATTTTAAACATTTTTAATTTTTTATTGTTTATTTGAATTTTTTTTAGTTATTTTGTCAATCTATTAGTGTCAAATTAAATCAATTTTCTATACAAGTGTGTTACAGCTTGTTTTTTAGAATAAGGTGCCTTACAGCTTTAGAATTAAATAACTTATTATTGTACAAATTTTTTTTACTAAAATGATTAATAAATGAAGATTGCATATAGTCCACATACATTCATATAAGTATACATGCGTATACATATGGCTTCGTCATCCCACTTCTTTCTCCTCTTCTTTAATCTCTCCTCTTCTTTCTTCCTTTCTGCTCTTTGGTCTCTCATAACAGATCAGCCAAGGAAGTTCTCCGGTGATGACCGACGGGATGGGTTGCGGGGTGGAATAACACATGGGTCGTCGGATAGGTCGCCGGAAATGACGAACCAAACACGAATTCCGGCGATCTGAGACGGAAACGAACCGTGTTCCGGGACGAACGATTTGATTCGCGATTCTCGGGACCGTACCGCGTTCCTTGTATCAATGGTCTAGTCAACCGCTGTGACAACAATGCCTGAAATATTACACAAAAAATTCAGTTTGAGAATATTTTTTTTATGTTAAATAAATATTGTACTAAATCTGGTTACACACATTAACTTTCATGCAAATATAGCAGTAAGTTGCGAGTCGAATGCTTATGTTGCATTTGAAAAATCTCTGCTTTAACCTTTGGTGATTAAGTTTTTGAATTATTTTGGAAACTCTGAAACTTATTAATGGTCTTTAGCCAAGTACACAGCTTTGCTGATTTATTGAATTCATTCAGTGCTTGTAATTGAATCACACATTCCACTGCATTCTTCATATAAAATATGGATGCTTCTTGTTTCTATTCAGCGGCATATCCGAATTTAAAAAAAAAATGTGGATCTGGTTGTTGCATTGTATGCGTAATCATTCTGGATTTGTAGCCATTTGGTGGACTTCATATAAGATGTTGAATCAGCGAGATGTCTAACAAAAATGGGGGGTTACTCCTATAGTTAGTCAAGTCGCTCAAGTACCTTGAGTACCTTCAAGAAGACTAGTGTAGAATTTGCCCGACAACGCATAAGAACCCGACAATTATTCCATGGACATATATTTATCAGATGATATATCAGATGATATATAAGATGATATATATATTGCAACTAAACACACATCATTTCATACTTTGAATAAAATGTAATAGAAGGAATTATGTGTGTATTGTTTTATAATTTTTGGGGCCGTTTTTTTGGATTTTGCTTCTGGGTAAAACCCATCAGCATCTAAACTGATGGGTCATTAATTGACTTTTTTTACTTGGAATCTCGATTTGGCTACTATCAAACCACTAGTCGTCTTCGAGATAACGGTAGTTACTTCTTCCAAGTAAGACTATGCACCAAGAGATTTGCGGTTACTTTTTTCTCTGTGTCACCTCCAACTGTGGTTTTCTTGAATGCAATGTGTCAAACTTGCAGTTTAATGCGCGCTGCTTCTATTACACATCATCTACCAGATTTTTTTTTAAGTTTCTAGCCACAGATGCTGTATCTCCATTGCAATGACAATGTAAGTATTCTTTCATCAGAGGCTTTGTTGTTCCTCAGATGGATCTTCTTGCAGGATACTTCACCAAGTACGAATGAATTTCAGTTTCGGTCAAACACCAAGACCCAGAGCCTCTTGGACAAATATGAAATTAGAAGAGTCATATATATTAGGTGCTGGCAATTGGGATGAAACTAAATGGATGTCCCTGAACCAAGCCTGTCCTACAATTTGTTTATTTTTTATTTTATCAGACTATGATGCTCTTCTTCAGTATCGCTTAGATCCATTGGTGATCTGATAAGGTCAATTAAAAGAAATTTTAATAGTCATGCACACATTATACGAAAGATAATCCGCTTTGCTGTAGGCGTGTACCTTTGGGCACCTACTTTTTGATACAGTGTACTCTCTAGGGCAGTGTCATGCTAGGAAGGCACATATATTTCCGTTCAGACAATTTTTTGTACATTTGAGCCTATTTGTACTCGTCTGTTTTTTTTTTTTTGAAAAAAGCGCACTGTATTTTTCATGATTTGAAAAAAATAGGCTCCTAGAAATTTTCCTCGAGCCGGGGTTTTTATGGAAATATCTTTATTTCCAAAATTCGTGATAAGATCTGTTCTCTTTTATATGGTACTCTCTCTTTAGAGGGATTGCTCAGGGGCCAGCCTAGCTTCCAAGTGGAATACACCGAGTATACATTGAAAAAGGAGATATAAGTTTAATTGTCAGGGACTTTGCAAAAAGAAATTATCATCAGGGATTACCAGGGACTAGGTTTATAATACTATGCAATGCTCATGTTCTTTCTCCAAGGCGGGGTCGGATCCTGTACTTGCCAAACTGTATCGTACCTGTTCTATAACATGCAAATCTCATGTTCTTTACACACATCCTATAACATCTATGGCACCATAGGTATATTTTGCGGTGGCACGTTTTCCTATTTAACTACATTTAATGTGGCTATTGAAATGCGCTACAGGTTATAAGATACTCAAATTATGCTTTGAATTGCTTCAATATGTCTCCGTATTTCCTCACCTACCTCAGGTTTGGTATATTTGAATACAGCATCTGCAAACTTTACCCTTATTAATTTATTAATCTCTAAAAAACAACAGTTAAGCGATTTTTCTGATACAGGTACACTGTGTTCATTGTCTTATTTCCTATTGGAGTTATTAGCGAAAGTAAGTTTCTAAATTGACTTCTGAGAATATGTTGGACATCACAAAAAATTCTAATCCTTTCAGTTCTGAATCATTTGGTCCTTTTTCAGTGTGGCTCATGTACGAAGCACTCCCGTTTATAAAGAAGAAGAACATTTATGCGAAATTGTTTGCCGGTCTCCCTTTTAGCTATTCAGATTTTGTCAAGGTATGCACTCTGGCTTAGAATAAGTGTCTTGACTGATACAGAAGAACCAATTTAGACCAACTTCCCCCTCGTACCTTTGCTGTTTTTTGTGTTCCATATATTTCCATCCTAAAGGTTTCTTCTTAACTTGGTCGCTCAGGTTTTGCTTTGCGTGTACCCATTTCTTTGGCTGTTGCTTTTCGTGCATATGTTCAAGCAACGACGTTCAAAGTTGGGCAAACGCCATAAGAAGAAGAGAAACTGAACCTTCTAACCCAGATTTCAACTAATAAGTTGGTGTAGTACATGTATGTAAATTGAACCGATGTAGTATTTATGAAATATGTTTCCAATTTCCTTATTAGGCTCATATGTGATTACCTAGTCATTTTTATTTTACAAGATTACATTTATTGTAGCAAATTACATTTGGGAGATGTGCCTGCTTTCATTTTTACCAAAACACGTCATGTATTCATATTTTATTTGATATCTTTGGCATACATATTCTGGTCGATCTTTCTTCAGTTGTGATATTTCGACATTTCTTGTGTCATTTCACCACTAGATCTGTATCATAACTGCCATTATATTTTATATATGATCCCACCATTTATATGTTGTTTTACAGTTATCACTTGTGAGATATATGAAGCAAAAGAACACAGTTGACAGCCGAAGCTCGAGCCATGTGGTAATGTCAGTTTATTTCAGTTGTATATTGTATAACCTTTTCCACTGTAATGTTATTATGTATAACAAACTCTACCCCTGATATATATTTCTTGGTTCAACTTTCAAGGTTTGGTTTAATAAGTATAACTACATCTGCTCATCTTGTTCGTGATGTTATGCTGACTTGCGAATCTCGCTTTCCATTAGAAAAGATGTTCTGTTGATCCGTTATAATCTTTCGCTGATCTTAAATAGTGAAACTTTGAGTTTATACGAGAAAAAAACTCATTATGCATCAATGATATTGGTGTAGACATAGGAGAAAATGACCCGATTGGTTGAGAGAAATACTGAAAGGCTGGTTGGGCCCAAATATGGATTAGATTGTAATGTTTGAGTGGAACTACAAATGTAAAAAGGGTTATAGGAGATGTATAACAGTTGGGGTTGGGATGAACGTAGACATGCAAAACTGAGACTGATTTAACAAGCAATATTAATCTACAATTGTGCTACTGTTATATAGTCTCCTCTCCTGTTCATGCGGGGAACAAGAAGATGATATCAATGAAATCTTTTGTTTGGCTTCATGTATACTTTGCATTCTGTCTGATTTGGTTAAGCCCTGCGTCCTTACCAAACTACTGTTCATTTCTAGCAATACAATTCTGAAAGTACACCTTATAGTGAGTCCTCTTTATACACGGCTGGTAACTTTTAATGTTCTTGACTCGACACATAATCACAATATAGTATAAATTTGTAAATTTCTAGACAGATACCGTCGACTTCTCGACATAGTGTAAATTCACTTCTCGTATCTGCAATGGAGGGCTCCAGGGACATGTATATCCACCGGCAGGATTTTGAAAATGGTGTATTATTATGTAATTACTAATACTAGCAAATATATTTTATCATTTCATATTATTTCCAAATATTTTATGACTATTTTCATGAGTCTAGTTTATGTGGAAATATGGGAAGTACCATGTACTTCATTAGGTAATTTAGTAACTAAGTGAGTATGTCATAATTCGGTGGTGCAAATTCAATTTTTTTATATATAATTTTCACTAGATTTTTTCAATTTTTTTGATATTTATATGCTAAAAAATTACTTATATGTAATTAAAAGTAAAAAATCATGATTTAGCAAAAAAAAAAAAAAAGTAAAAAATCATGATATCTCTTTGAATTTTTTTATTAAAAAAGTTATGAACTAAGTCTCTTTTGATTTTATTACTTTATTATATACTAGATAACTGGGTAATATAAGTTGGAGAATTAAACCAAAATTTATTTGCAAAAATCTGACAATAAAAATGGAAAGTCAGGGTGAGAGATGAAAACAAAAGCCTGACTTGAAACAATGGTGTGTCAAATGGTGTGACACACCATGCACCAGGGTGCATCCGCCACCGTGTATATCTATTTAATACTCCCTCCGTCCCAAAATGTGTTTCCTATATTGACTTTTTGTACTGTTTATATTAAGCGATTGACTATTAATTTACGTTTAATTTATAAGATCAAACATAGTTATGAGCGATTTTGTTGGATTCGTATTTATGAGTACTTTAATACAATGAAATTTGTATATTTAATAAGTGTATGAAATTAAAGATATTAACAATCAAAGTTAAGTATTGGCAAACGTGTCCAACACAAAAAGAAAACGTTTTTAGGGATGGAGGGAGTACATTGTTATCTGCATGCTTCTATTCGGGACTTCCCTGCAGTCTGTCTTCTATTATTGTCTATATATATAGTTGTCCATAGAGGTGGTCACCTGTGCGGTCCGGGCCGGGTTGATAACGGGTGTAACCGGAGAAAAATTAAAAAAACTCATTTTAACCAAGTTTGTTATCATTAAAATACATGTCTGTATCCAACAGTGATATTGAAAATAGTCTACATCTTATGCTCTTTAGTTTTAACATCCCCCGAGTTTCCATTGTTATTAAACGTTTCAAACAATGATTCAAGTAGGAAGAAGGGTTTTCCATTGTCATTTTTTGATAAGTCAAGAACCATTTTCGTATAAATACAATTTGTCTGCATGAAGAAAAATTATCTTTTAAGTACAGAACATTTATTTTATTTAAAAAGTCATGATTAAAAAGGAAATAAGTTATGGTAACAAACCATAACTTATTTTAAATGACAATAAAAGAAGCCTTGAAATGATGAAATGAGAACACACCTGCAGATTGAAACCCTAGGCGTGTTAAACTGAAAAAGGCAAGATGGATTTATATTGTATCCATAATTTAACCTTGCTCTTAAATTAAATTTTTTGATTTAATCAATCAAATTAAATTTATCATTTCATAATTCGGACTTTAACAATTTTTTTTTTTGCATCAACATCAAAAATTTAATAATCTTACCGTAATTCAAAACAGAAGGAAATACCAAGGGTTAATTTATATTATTATTTTGATTGATATAACCCTGTTTACAAATTTCAGCAATTGAAACTATCGGTTGTTTAATAATTTGTGATTCGGAATCGGTAATTTATCAGCGATTTAGCAAATTGACCGATTTATCGGCCGATTTTTTGAGGCACCGATTTTTTATTTATTGACCGATTTTTGACATATTGGAATCCGATATTTATCAGTGTTTTAACGAATCAGTCTTATTAGTGATTTATCGGTAATTATTGAAAAATCAACTAATTTACATAACAGAGGCGAGGCCGCGAGGATATAGCATATCATATATTCCAGCTGTTTAAAATATGAGGAGATAATTAAAAAAAAAACCAGAGATCGTTGTAAAATAGGACACCGTCTTAGCAATATAATAAATCCTAGCATAAAAGGAAAATGTAACTGAATCCAGTCATGTATAGGTAATGATTGTGAGGGAGACAGTACTTAGACAAGGTGCATCTAAAAGAAAATATTTTTTATACAAACAAATTAAAGGAGGAGGTTAGGCAAATTGCATTTTCACCAAAATATTGAAGATTTTAAAAATTAGAAATAAAAGGTAAATTCCAAAAATAGTTTTCTTCACTCTGCTGCATTGGGTTATATATATTCTGCAAATTTGTGGGACGCTGGTACTGTCATTCTTTGTCTTATGCTTACGATGTTGTAGCTATATAAAAGCTCACTTCCCTTCATCATATGTTCTCTGCTTCTGAGAACAAAATGGAAAATATTGATTTCCCGTGGGCTTATCAAGAGGTGGCCTCATTCTTTTCATTCTTTTAATTTTGTCATTCTCTGTGTTTCAAGTTGCCTATGCATATTCATTGTTTTTACTCTCTCTCTCTCTCTCAAGTTTATTCATCGTTTTTACTCTCTCTCTCTCGGGAGAGATCTTAAATTTGTTAGTTTGAATTTATGACTGTTTTTGGATTCGTTTCAATGTTCTTACAACTTATAATTTGTTTGACTACGTGGTGGCTCCGATTCTTATTTGACAACTCCCAATTTACAAATGTGAATTTTGCAGGAATATTAAAATATATAATAATATTATTTTAAGATAGTTCTGTTATTATAAAAGGTTCATTGTTGACTATACAAGCTTTTTTTATATCAACGTTTCTTATAATAAAATCATACTTACCGTCTTTCTCTTTTGTCTTTCAACATCATCATTGAACACTGTACAAGATTAGGCTGTTGTGTCAGAAATAATATGGTTAGAAATACAGTGTTTCTTCTATTCTGCATGGCCTCATTCTAGTCTTAGCTTTGGATTAGCTGTTTATACGACGAAATTATATCCATGTAACTTTTTGCAGTTTTCTGCACAAATTATCTTACTAATGAATATGATGATGTATATGGTGTTGGTACATGTAGAAACTAATGCGGTGATCATGTATTACTGAGACCGATGGTTTGTATTGCTGTGATCTGTAGCTAGAATGTAGAGTTGGTAGGATAAAATGGTGTGCAATATGGCCGTTTGTTGTATCTGTTTGGAACTAACATTGACTTGTCTGTTTATTTGTAGAGCATTGATGATCTAAAGCAGCAGCTCTTGTACACAAGTATTGAACTTGAATCTGTAAAGGCAGAAGCTGAAAAGCATATCAAAATGCACGAAGCATATGAGAAACAGTCACTCATGTTACTCAATATGGTTATACAAGAACGGGACGAGGCCAGAGGACAGGTCCGCAAGCTACTTAACAAGCTCATGTTTTTAAATTATACAACTCCGAGTAATGAATTCTTGACAACAGCTCTGCCTCAACTGTCACCTGAGAGCCCCCTCGTAAACTCCATGATACCAATCTTAAGCACAGCTGAATCGAACAGTACTTTCTCTGAACCATACAATTATCACTCTCAGAATTCTTCCCCAGCTAGCTCAGTTTTTGAACCTGTCTCCTCTACGGAACTTTCAAGCACACATGCTGGTTTTTCAAGTGACAAGATAGGATTTGTCAATCAACCCTTTGTTCAAGACTATAAAGGCACAAGTCCAGCCTCTGTTGTTCTTCCCTCGGAAGCTTCTAAAATTGATCAATATATTGATAACCTTCTAAAAGGAAAAACTCTGCCTCAGAATGGAAAGCTCTTGCAGTCTGTGCTGGATGCTGGACCACTGCTGGAGACGCTTCTTTTAGCAGGGCCAATTCCAAAATGGCGTAATCCTCCCACTCTTGACACCTTCCATGTTCCTCCTCCTTTTACTGGCAAAGGTGGTCATATCAAAAAATTCAATCAAAAGCCAACTGAGCTATCGATCCATGCCTCGAGAACAGAGAATACTCGATTGTGTTTTGGGGTTGAAAAAGGAATGCCAGGTGCTGACGGTAACAATTATCTTCCAACTGGCAAGAGACAAAGGTTCTTCTGATATCTCAGAATCCAGATGTTCACATTTCTTTGGTTTAAGAACTACATTTTGGTTTTGAAGTTTATTTGGTAATATTGGTTTTGTATGGCATAGCTTTGTGATTGAATTGTCCAAATTTAATTTTCGCAAGTAAACCGTACTTGGACAAGTATTAGTCTACACATATCTGTATATTTCCACCATCAAGATTAATCTTCTCATAATTTGAATTCATGTTTTCTTCATATGATAACAAAAATTGATCATCACATGTATTGTTTAATACCTGAATGATAGGCAGGAACAAGTAAAATAACAATATAGTTACTGATTCCTCGTCTGCAGCTAATTAGGTACACAGTAAAGAACAAAGTTTTTGTTCAAGTGTAGCTGTCCCGTGTGCAGTCGTTAGACGGCATGTTTATTGACAAAAGGGCGAATATCACAACCAAAGTTACCAGTAAGACAGGTTTCAGATCGGTTATATCTGCGGTACTTGATATCATCGACTTATTGCTAACATATCTCAAACTTTTGACCAACATCATAGTTTTGATCTTTAGATAAAAACTTTCTCCTTAATACTGAGATTACTTCTTGATGTTGAAGTGAAAGCTTAGATATTTTCTAGTATGGCGTTAAGTCCAACCCCATCTCCCAGCTTCCAAAATTCACATTGGGATCCATTAGTTATAGCCTTGGTAGGTGGGATCTGTACAATCTTTTTAATTGTAAGTTACCACCAGGTACTCCATCGAAACTGCTGCAGATTTCAAGTATCATTTATGTCCAGAAACCGAGCTCAAAGGCGCCGTATAAATGAGGCAAACCAAGATGATCCATCATTACAGTTTCAGAGCCAAGGACTGGACTCTTACATTGTCCGCTCTTTGCCAATAGTCCAGTTCAAAAAGATGAATGATGCAGAGATTGGTGAAAAAACAACAGAGTGTGCAGTTTGTTTGGGTGAATTTGAAGAAGGCGATTGGATAAAACATCTACCTAATTGTTGTCATGTTTTTCATGTTTCTTGCATCGACATATGGTTTCAGACTCACTCAAGCTGCCCACTTTGCAGAGCTCACATATTCGATCTCGAACAATCGTGTGATTTGCTGGGACATTTGTCAAGGGAAGATTTTACTGAAGATCAATCAAGTGTTCGCCAAATGCTTCGTATGCATGCCCTTGAGAGTCCTTCACTTAGACTTCAGGTAGATCATGAAACATTAGTTGTTTCATCAAGATAATGACATAAGTATATTGTTCAAGATTAGCAGGGGCTATTTGCTGCCATATTGTAAGAAAAATCGCCAAGGCTGATTAGTGATACCAGCTTGTGCCCCTAAAATGTGTTGCAGTTTTGAGTTCCTTGAAGGGAACAAAGCTAAAAGATTACAAGCTTTGGTACAAATCATTTTCACACAAGAAATACAGCTTTAGCCTTATACCAGGATGAGCAAGACTCTCAGTGTGGACGAGTAAGAGGATGATGACTTAATTCGCCCTAAACAACCTAGAGTACTCGTACAAGTCTTACATGATCAAGAACTTAATTTCCTTCTGTCTGCATTTCAGCTAGTGCTCATGGTAGCCTACCTGTTCCTGTTCATCATCTATATAATGAACATATACAATCATGCACATTTGCAACTTGTGTAGCACTTTGCTGCAGTAGTCAGGCGCTCATAAAGTTAATGCAGAGCAGGTTGTCATGTAATATTAAGTTCAAACCTTTACAGAGGATTTGGACTAGACGCGACTATGGGAGTTGAGTGCTCTCCCTATTATAAACTAGTCCACATCTAACTGAAGTGAACCAGTGGTTCAGAATTTTGAGTAGTTTTCTGTGACGAGAACAAAAAAATAGCCTAATTGGAAAAACTTTTTGTATATATATACAGAAGGCTGTTCTCTTCATGTCAAACTGCAGTTTTTCTTTGTACAGTAAGTTGTTCAGACATTTTGCTTTCTGTAACTGTAAACATTTTAAACAATGAAAAAATTATGACAAACAAGCATAAGCCATAGAGCTGTGCATGATTAAGGAACATCTAGCTTTCTTCATCAAGTATCATTCAGCATTTTGCTATCCCTTTGTTTTACTTCTATCTGGACTTATTAGTGGTCCTTGAATATCAGATCCATATATATGACCCATCTTTGTTCGCTTTGTTTCCAAATACCTCTTGTTTTCTTCTGTAATCGGTGTCATGACTGGAACACGCCCAACAACTGCCAAACCATAGCCTTTCAGACCAGTAAATTTTGCTGGATTGTTAGTCATTAGGCGCATAGTATGAACGCCTATATCCCTTAGCATCTGCAGAACAACGACCAAAAGTGAATACAATAACAAATTACATATATGAAAAGAGTAAAAAATGAGCTAGATAAACCTTTGGCTTCTGATGATACTATTGTTTTTGAAAAACCTTTTGTTTGAGATTTCAACTATATTATGAAGTATACTCCCTCCGTCCCACTCATTTTGTCCAGGGACGGACTGTTTCCCACAAACACATAAAATAACTACTATAAATATAATTATTTATCTAAATTTACACTCAATTAATACCATGCTCAACTGAATGTTGCCAAACCTTTTGGGACAACCTAAATAGGAAATATGGCGAAAATAAATGGGACAGAGTGCGTAAACTATACACACCAGAGCTTAGCACCAATTCCCTGCACCTTCCCTTTTGAATTGTATTTAAACTGTGAGATAGCTAAATCAGACATACCTGAGCTCCAATTCCATAGTCACGTGCATCAGCTGCAAATCCAAGCTCTAGATTAGCCTCAACAGTATCATGGCCCTGATCTTGCAAATTATATGCCTCAAGTTTGTGACCAAGGCCAATTCCTCGCCCTTCATGACCTCGTAGATAGACAACAACCCCTCTACCTGCCTGCTCTATAATCTGCATTGCCAAGTCTAACTGGTTTCCACAATCACACCTACCCGAACCAAATATATCGCCAGTCAAGCATTCTGAGTGAACTCTTACAAGAACGTCTTGTCCATCATCAATGCTCCCCTATGATTAAGAATTGACTAGTCAGCAGATAATTTGCAAATCGATCTCTAATTCAAATTGAACATTACCTTTACAATAACGATATGCTCGATCCCATCTAGCTTTGAACGATAAGCGTAAGCTTGAAATAAACCCCATTTAGTTGGAAAACTTGAAATAGAAGTTCTTTCAACTAGATTTTCCCTCTTTCTTTTATACCTACAAGAACACAAGTGCAATGTAATCAATTTAAGATAAGAGCAATCAAATAACAAATAGAGTTTCTGAAGTAAAAAGTATGAAATGCAAATATGGTAATTAACAATGCCAATGAAAGTTCAATGCAAATTATTTTTGTATTCTATACAGTACTGTTTTACCGTACTTTGATCTTCATATTTCCGAGTTTGTCCTAATTCGATGTAGAATCCGATTACTTGGTGTAGAAAATTAAAGGCTGCCCTGAACATGACAAGAAAATGTCTGACTAAATTTACGAACAACAGTTTACCTAATTAAATCACTGATTGTGACAATTGGTATGCTGTGCTCCGATGCTAGCTTTCTTAAATTTGTCAAAGAAGACACAGAGCCATCATCTGCATCAACAATATCCGAGAGAACAGAAGCTGACTGCAGCCCAGCAAGCATGACCAGATCCAGTGAGGCCTCAGTGTGACCAGCTCTAGTAAGAACCCCGCCATTCTTGTATTTAAGAGGAAACACATGTCCTGGCCTTCTAAAATCTTCGGCTCTTGAATCAGGAGAAGCGATAGTTAGGATTGTTTTTGCTCTATCTGAAGCTGATACTCCACTAGATGTGCCGAACTTTGCATCCTAATCCACTCAAAAAAGAGCATACAAACTATCAATCGTTAACATTTAAAAGGATACATCTCATAAGTTTATAAATGAAAACTATCTAAAAGCTTTGACATTAATTTATCATTTAAATTTATAAATTTTGTAGGACCAGCTATAAGGAGCACATTGATGCTCAGCAAGTGTCAGTAGTACATTAGTACATAAAGCCACACATTTTTTCATTTGCTTCAATTAAATTCTAATAAAACCGCTATATTGTGAACATGATACAACTGACATCGAAATTACCACTGAAACTGTGAAGGAGGGAGCAGAAACATCATCTTCATTTTCAGGTGACATTAGAGGGATGTTTAGTCTCTCTAAATCCTCGCCTTTCATTCCAACGGATACAATTCCTGAACCATGTTTAACCATAAAAGCCACATTTTGTGGACTTGCTAGGGATGCTGCCATTACAAGGCTTCCTTCAGCGTCTTCATTTTGATCGTGCACCACGATCACAAACTAAAATCACAGGAAAAATGACAGGTTAGCATAAAATCTATGTAGCTTCAGCTTCACAATTTAAAGATCATAATACTTTTTCCCATTAATATCGATGATTGGACATTACTCAGATTACCAAACAAAGATATAACTTGTACGCCTAATATAGTAATCCGATCCCCTTAAGCTTTAATTAGCAAGTCACAGAACTACAAATTATCGGTTTCAGTAATACAAATTACGATAATTTACCTTCCCTTGGCGCAACGTAGAAAGAGCCTGTTCAATAGACGAGAAGCCTTGAGAAGGACAATCAGGATCACCATGAGCATCACTAACAAAGAAATCAATGGTTTCAGGGGTAATCTCAGCATCCAGTAATGTTCCGAAAGTTGTTACTGCACCATCTGACTCGTCAAATACTGAGCCATTTTCATTTCCATTCAGAGGGCTGTTTTCCGACACTCCAACTGCACAGCAACTAAAACTAGATGACATGTTCTTGTAAACTCCAATTCTAGTACCATTATGTACTTTCTTACAACTGATCATACTTATCTTATGAGGGAACAATGAATGCTGTAGATAAAGAGAATCCATGCACAAATTTGTTGTGAACTTCTGATAAAGATGAAATATTACAAAGCAGAGTTTAGATTGTTTAGTTGGAACAAGTAACAAGAAAAAAAGGGAACCTCTAGTTTTGGATCAGTCTGTAAGTTTCTTCTTTTATATATTGGAATTGGAATAAAAAACCATTTAAATAACTATATTGCTTTTATTTGCATTACTAAATTATAGATACAGATTCTATACAAATTGAAGTTATGAGCATACCTGGAAATACCGGTATACGACATGTGAACATGGTATAAAACGACACAAATAATTAGTGTTTGGGTTCGAAAATTTGATACATGAACACGAAAGTACACGAACGCAAAAAAATACGAATACAATGAATGCCAGGTTTGAGTTTTCAATATAGGTACATGATACGAAACGAAATTACATGGAATAAATATATAATTATATTTTTAAAAAATATTATATATATATATATACTAAATACCAAATGTGAATTTCATCTATTCTAAATAACATATATATGATTATAAATACTAAAACATATTTTATTATTTCTATGACTACTTAAGTGAACACTTCACCATTTAATTATCTATTACACTTTTTAATAATTAATATTTTTCGTATATAATCCGTATACACGAATATATTAATTCCGGGTTAGTGTCACCAATTTGATATATAAATATAAATCCGGATCAACTTTGGATTTATGATTTAGTATACGAAAATACGGAATTTGTACATACGTAACGTTGCCAGGTCTGGTTACGAGTAGACAGATTTCTGTAACCTTACACTCACAAAAGCCCACAAATCAAATTTCGAAACCCCTCCACAAATAGGAACAAAACACAACATATTTCTCAACAGACTTATTTCAGATAGAACGCGGAAAGGAACCACCCGGCATAATCCAGTGGAGTCTAAGTGCCCGTTTGGGAAATCTTAAAATAAGTAACTTATGACTTAAAATGATTAAGTGCGAAATAAGTGATAAGTTGATAAATACTTATAAATTCTATAAGTGTTTGGATAAATTTACTTATAAGTCAGAAGTTTTTTTACTTAAATAAATTAAAATAAATAATTATTAACTACAATTATCTTAGTTCATGAATCTTAAATTAGAAAATATTTAAAAATTTATATTTTAAAATCAAAACTTTAGAAAAAAGTGAAAAAATGAAAATAAGTTGGAAAAAAGTACGTCACTGCCAACTTTCAACTTATCAGCTTATAAGTTGTAAATTCAGCTTATAAGTTGGGTCGACAAACACTCGTCGATAAGTTGTTACGGGCTTATAAGCCATAAGTGGCTTATAAGTAAGTTGCCAAACAGGCAAGTCCGGATCTTCAAATAAATTAGGATACAAAGTCGCTGCTAGGGCTGAGTATTCGGTTATTCGGTAACCGAACCGAAATATAATTCGGTTACCGAATACCGAATAAAGGTAAAAATCAGAACCGAATAGTGAACCGAAATAATTTCGGTTATTTACCGAACCGAAATAATTATTCGGTTAAAACCGAAAACCGAATTAAAAAACCGAATTAGGAATTTTTTTTAAAATTTTAATAATGAAATATTTAATAAATTACAACAAAGATTAATGATCGTACAACAGTTAACTTATACTCTTAGCTCCACTTTCATGCACCTGAATATTATGGTTTGGCGTCCTGATTACAATAAAAGTACTTTTAATTAGTTAGTTTATTTTTTTATTTTAGCAACCAAAATTGAAGATTATGAAAACTAAATACATTAAAATCTAAATTAGGCAAATAACAATTAAATATAACAAATAAAAAGAGAGGAAAAGTGAAGTTGGGAACGGAGAATTGATAATTCAAGTGAAAAAAAAGAAAGGAGCTAGGTAAAAATAAGTAATATATAAATAAATGTATTTATATATATATATATATATATTAATATATATTTTTTATTATATTTCGGTAATTTCGGTAATTCGGGTATTTCGGTAAAAAAACCGAAAAAACCGAAATACCGAATAACATAAAAAATCATAACCGAATTAAAAACCGAATTATTTCGGTTCGGTAACCGAACCGAATTATTTCGGTTATTTCGGTTCGGTATTCGGTTAACCGAACCGAATGCTCACCCCTAGTCGCTGCGCCCCGGAAGTTATTTTAGAAATTTTGAATTTTTTTTTTTGACAAATGCAGAAAGTTCTCATTAAATTGAATATAGTACAGTCGGGATAAACCCCCAACTGTCGATACAATCAGGTGATAAAACAAATAATATACTAAAAACAATTAGATGATTTGTTTCCTGATCGTTTAACACATAGAATTTAAAAATTCTTGAAATTAAAAACGAAATCAAAGACATCCCAAGCGATCCAAATTGCAGCAGCATCTCTGAAAATAGCAACATCGCAATTGACCATATCACATAAAAACTATGGTTAGCCCAGTGTTCAGAAACACCAATCGCATAAAATGAGATTGGAGAAGCGACACACCAGCTATCTACATGCCGGACACCAACCATAGACATGCCGAAGGCATCCCAGCTATCGACATGCTGGATACCAGCTATAGACATGCCGAAAGTGTAAACCCATGAAAGATGAACAATCTTTAGTTGTGAAAGGTGAGCTCTTGCAATAATCACCACCGTCCCAGATCCGATGCAAGATTTGCAGATCACCAAAAATATCAATAAATTCGTCATCAACAGATCCATCACCAGATAAACCCAAGCATGACTAAATAAAAACATAACAAACACTCCAAAAGGAGAGACAAAACACACACTCCGAGAGGAGAGACACACAAACATCCAAAAAATTGGGTTTTATTGAAAGGAAATAAACGAGAATAACAGAGAATGAAAGGGTTGGGGCTTTCCACCGGAGAAAACCAGTGGAAGCCCCTCGATTTACTTGAAAATAGACAAACTCTAACAGAGAGGATAAAAGAAGGGAGGCGGTTTTGAGGGTGTATTTTTATAAAAAATTTGACTTTGATAACATCGTCAAGCGAAATCAATTATTTAATAACCTATACGTAAATTTAAAATTATGTATAACATAAATGTTGACTTAACCGTTTTTATATGACAATACAATTTTTTTAACATACAGTAATTTTTGCTATATAGAAATTGGCTGCTTCTATCGCCAAATGATAACTCCGGTGTGCGAGGCTAGTCTTTCTGACGCCGTATCAAGACCCTTCTCGCGATTGCGGTATAGCTGTTGTGGGATTTTTACAAAACAACACTGGAGGCGGGGTTTGAGTTTTGCGGCGCCTGGTGTGAGAGTAGGAACTCACTTTGAGAAGATGAAGATAGATAGGATATGTATGATTTAGGGGTTGGTACCTTTAGATCATGACTGTTTGTTGTTGGAGGCGCAAGACGCCTGACTCAGATGGATTCCATACACGTGTGCATGTAAGGACCACCTTTAGGATGCACCAAAGGCGTGTTAATGCGTGTCATGTTTGCCTCAGTTTTTGATAACTGTCATTGTCACATGCTCACGTATCCCTCCTTGGTGGGTTGTGAGGTAGGCTTGTGTCCGAGCTGGGTTGGGCGTGAAACCTCCTTGAGCCCGGCTCTCCTGGTGGCATGGTTGGATTTTGACTGAGAGGTGATCCTGCTCCTAGGTTGGGTTTAGGTCCGACTATCCATGTGAGCCCAGTTCATTCCATTAGTTTGTTCCGGGCTAAGGGTCCTGTCTCTCCAACTGAGTCTGCCTCGCCCTAGAGTTGAGTTGGATGCTAGCCGGGGTGCTAATCCCCTATAAGCTGTGATTTTCGTTTTTGACAAACCGTGGTGCTGTGCGGTTTGCAGTTTGACATTTTAACATTGCGGTTCAAACCGCACCGCACCACAATTTCATATTTATATAAATTTATTTATATATATATATATATATATTACACATATAGATATAATCATATAATATAGATTCATTTCTTGTTTAATATAATTTTGTGTTATAAATACTAGTTTACGTAATACATATTTTTAATAAAAAACATATTATTTTTAACTTTGTTATTAGCTAAATTTTTATTATATTTGTATGTAAATATTAATTTTTTTGAATAAATAAACCGCACAAATCACACCACACTGCACCGCATTTTCGTGGTGTGGTTTATACGATTTTTGAGGTAACGTGATGCAGATGCTGTTTGGAAATTTGATCAACCGCATATGCGGTTTAATTTACGGCTTGAGCAAAAATCATACCGCCCACACTACGATCACCCATCTTGACATTGACACCTAGTATCTCTACTTTCCTGTTATTCGTATATACAGTAAAACCTCCATACAGTAATATTATGGGGCCGACAAAAAATATTATTATAGAGAGGTTATTCTTTTGTCGAGGATGACATATAAATTTCGAATTTCAAAAATTAAATTAAAAAAATTTTACTATACATTTTTAATACATGAATTTAAAAGATATCATAACATTTTAAGACAAAATACGTAATATAATATTAAATACATGAATTTTTTGAAATAAATTGACAAGAATATGATCACATGGGTGTTGGGTTTCGAGCACATAAACGCAACAGAAACAGTAATTAAAAAGGTAAAAAATCAGAATTTTCGAAACCCACCGCAAGATCCATGCGAAAAACATATATTTAATTCGTAGATCAGATTGTTTACCTTAAGAAGCTTTACCAATTGGTTGACTAATGGAGATCCAAAGCTTGTTCAATCACCACGCATCCCGCTCTCACGATCTACGCTCTATCGGTATCCACACGAATGCTTGAACTCAAGGATTGGATGTGTACTAGCACAGACCCGTTTCTTCTTGCTCTCTCCATCTTCTCTCTTGGTGGCTAGGGTTTTAGTAAAAGTCTTGCACACAAAAAAATCAGCCACACAAGAGATATTATATAGAGAGTAGAAAATGAATTATGACTCTTAACTAATTAGGAGTTATTATTAATTCAAAATTCCTATTTGTATTATAATTAAGTCTCACTTAATTATTTAACAAATAAATTTCATAATTAATATTAGTAAATTTGAATATTATTATTTATCTAATTAATTAAGTCAAACTTAAATAATATTATACATAATTCAAATTACTTTAATTAATTTAAATCCAATTTAAATTAAATAATCCTTCAAGCATTCTTTGTGTGTGACCCTATAGGTTATTATTACATTGACAACGAATTTTAAATCTAATTTAAAATCGAAAACAATGAGCGACATCTAGTAATACATCATTGCTACCCAAGTAATAATAATTGAATCGATAATCGATTAAACCTTTCGTGAATAATGTACAATGTAATATAATCCCTTTAACCACATATTATAGATTAAACTAGAGGCATGTAATGTGTCATCCTCATCAATGTTTAATCCAGGTTTTCTTGATCAATGAGTAGACTATCATATCAAATCAACATTTGAGCGTGGCCACGCATATCGTAGTCTAGCTCACACAAGAGGCCAATAATATCACTCATAAAATATGAGGGTTAAATCCCTTCTAGTTCATTCATATTTCTCATACGATCCATAATATACCCAATATCCACTTTTATCATTACCCGATCAAGGATAACTTTTAATGCAATCAATGTATATTAATTCTCGTATAGAAATATAATGACTTCAGGTCTAAGGACCATTATATCATTATCACTGTGAGAATTACTTATGACACAACAGACATGTAAAATCTCACATCAGGTCTGTCCAGCACCATGTACATATACATCTGCCTGTGTCTTTGACTTTAGTATCACTATACCTATGATCAATGAGATGTGATCATCAGTCAACAAACACACTAGTCTTAATGCATTATTATTGACCCTTAATAATAATACTCGACTAGGGACATTTAGGAATATTGATACTACTCTCGTAATCTCATTTCTAAGTCACGTACTTAGAGATATAGAATTGAATATCATATTCCAAGGACATTTATTAATTTAACATTTATATCGCAGTAAATTAAGAATTAATAAATTATAAAGGGAATAATCGATAGAACATAAATATTAATAATCCAAATGTCTTTAACTAAAACATCATAGTGTTGTCTCTAGGGCACAAACACTAACAATCTCCCACTTGCACTAGAGCCAATCACCCATGTATCTAATACTCATGGAACTAGTATGACCATCGTGCTTCTACTGCGATAAAGCCTTAGTCAGTGGGTCTGCAACATTATCATTACTATGCACTTTACATTTATATCTCCTTGATCATTAATCTCATTAATAAGGTGATATCGCCTAAGGACATGCTTAAACAGTCTCCTTGGCTGTTTTGAAAAGTATCAATATATTCGGCTTCCATTATAGAATCATCAATGTTCTTACTGTGGACCATTCAGCTAACATAACTTATATTTAGACAAAACACAAACCAGATATAGACACATAATCATCCTTGTCTATCCAGAAATTAGGTTAAGAAACTAGTATCAGTGTAACCCTTTACAACCAGTTCCCTATCTTCTCCATATACCAAAAATAAATCTTTAGTCCTCTTTAAGTACTTAAGAATATTCTTGAAAATAATCCAGTGACCCTCACCTGGATTAGACTGGTATCTGCTCTTCATGCTCAAAGCATACGAAATATCAGGATAAAAACATATCATTGTACACATTATAGATCCAATTGCTAAAGCATATGGAGCTTTCTCAAACGGCCCTTATCATCTAATAATTTAGGGGGTAGTTATCTTTTGAGATCACTATCCCATGAGAAATCGAAACATATCATTTCTTTATCTCCTACATCCTAAAATAATGCAATATTTTATCAATATATGTACTCCGACTAGGTCGATTAATCTTTTCAGTCTATCTCTATAGATCTTGATCCCTAATATATAGGTAGCATCGCCTAAGTCTTTCACCGAGAAATTATTTCTCAACCAAGTCTTAACAGCCTGGAGAGAAGGTATGCATTCCTTATTTGTTATATGTCATCTACATATAATACTAGGAATGTCACATGGCTCCCAATATTTTATCAATGTATGTACTCCGACTAGGTCGATTAATCTTTTCAGTCTATCTCTATAGATCTTGATCCCTAATATATAGGTAGCATCGCCTAAGTCTTTCACCGAGAAATTATTTCTCAACCAAGTCTTAACAGCCTGGAGAGAAGGTATGTATTCCTTATTTGTTATATGTCATCTACATATAATACTAGGAATGTCACATGGCTCCCACTAACCTTCTTGCAAACACATGGTTCATCTTCGTTTTAAAAAGAGCCAAACACTTTGACCGTTTTATCAAAATGAATATTCATTCATCTTGAGGCTTGTTTCAATCTATAAATAGATAGAAGCAATTACAAACTATCTTAGAAAACTTTGGATCGTCAAAACCCTCAGGTTGTATCATATATACATCATTTTCAAGGCTCCCATATAAGAAAGCAGTTTTGACATCCATTTGCCAAATCTCATAGTTAAAGTAAGCAACTATTGCTAACAAAATCCTGTTGGACTTGACCATAGTAACTGGTGAAAAAGTCTCATCATAGTCTATACCATGAATTTGTTTGAAATTTTTTTCCACTAGTCGCGTCTTATAGGTCTGTACTTTACCATCCATGTCATTTTTCTTCTTGAAAACCCACTTGCACCCTATAGGTTTTACCCCTTCGAGTGGATCAACTAAAGTCAATACTTTATTTTGATACATGGATTCCATCTCGGATTTCATGGCCTTTAGCCATCTCTCGGAGTCTAAACTGTTCACAGCATCTTGGTAGGTGAGAGGCTTATCATTATCCGTAAGCATCACATCACCATCTTGAGTCAAAAGAAATTCATAATTTCTTCAGGGCTCATGGTGAATCCTACTAGATCTACGAATAACCTGTGTTTCTTGGACATGATGACTTTCAATATTTTGATGTACATCCTGATCTTATTCCAACTCTGGTTCAATGCTATCATGTGGTTCTCGATCTTGATCGAGATGTATTATCCTCCCACTTATTTTCTTATAAAATAGTTCTCCCTCAATAAATACAGTGGCCCGAGCAATAAACACTTTGTTCTCGGAAGGAATATAAAAACTATACCCTAGTCTCACTTGGGTATCCCAAAAAATAGTATCTATCTAATTTTGGTCCAAGCTTGTCAGAGGCTAAACGTTTTACAAACGTTTCACGTCCCCAAATTTTCATAAATGACATGCTAGGACATTTGTCAATCTATATCTCATACAGAGTATTTTGAACCGCTTTAGTCAGAATTTGGTTAAGTATATATGCAACAGTCACTAGAGCATAACCCCAGAAACTGAATGGAAGATCCGCTTGACTCATCATTGACCGCACTATGTCCAACAAGGTACGATTTCTCCTCTCAGAATCTCTATTCCATTGAGGTGTTCCAGAAGGATTAAGTTATGATAAACTATCACACTCCTTCAAGAAACTCTTGAAATTGAGGCTAAAGTATTCTCCTCCACGATTTGATCGTAGAACTTTTATACTTTCCTCTGTTTGCTTTTCTACTTCAGCCTTATATTCTTTGAACATTTCAAAAGAATCAGATTTATTCTTCATAAGAAACACATATCAATATCTACTGAAATCATCAGTAAATGTTATGAAGTAGTATAAGCCACCCCTTGCCATCATACACATTCGACCACATACATCATTATGTATAAGTCCTAATCATGCGGTGGCCCTTTCACCTGATCAGGTAAAAGAAGCTTTAGTCATTTTTCCAATGAGACAAAGTTCGCATCTTCCGTATGATTCAAAATCAAACTTATCCAAGTATCCATCTATATGTAACTCAGAAATGCGTTTCTCATTAATATGGCTTAACGACAATGGTAGAGGTAATGTTTGATTTGAGTCATCTTAGAACATATAAATTGTTAACTAATTGTGCAACATTATAAGCCTTATCATTAAAATAGAATAAGAACTATTGTTTATTTAATTAAAATAAAAACCTTTCTTGTCCTGACAAGAAATTGACTTAATGTATCCGCTAAAGGCAGGCACGTAATAACAATTTATCAAGTTCTCAATCTCGCCTTATGGGCAACATTAGGTATCGAGTTCCTTCAACTAGAGCAACAACTTTTGCTCCAATTATAACCCTATACCTGAAGCTTGACCATTGCTAGTCTTCTTCTTTAGATCTTCAAAATAAGCTCGACAATTTAACTTCCATTCATCCAGTTATTTCCACAAGAATGACAATCATCTCCTTTAGTAACTTAGGCTTCAAAAGCCTTTGGGATTGGACTTTGGTTTGGCACCGAATAAGATCAAATCTTCACCTTTCCTGTCCACTTTTCTTTCCTATTTGCATTCCATGTGTATATCATTAATATGGACGTAATTCATGCCTTTACCGTGTTATTTTCAGCAGTTCTAAACATGCTTAACAACTCAGTGAGCGTTCTGTCTATCTCATTCCTTTTGTTCTTAACAAACTAAGAATAGAAGTTGTTCAAAGATCGTTTGCTCAAATCAAGTTGAGTCTCTAGACCATTCTTGAAACCCAAAATATCAAGGTACATATGCCTATCACCTTTAGAACATGTGGTCCAACCGGATATGATTCTCCTATTAATGCAAAAGTATGGTGCCTTATTATTGTCAAGTCTTTCTGACGAGCCTATCCTTTAAACATCTTTTGAAGGTGCTCAATCATATCATAAACATCATTATGCTCTTGTTGCTTCTAAATCCCAACACTCATAATTACAAGCATGAGACATGAAACATCAGTTGCATAATCAATTTGCTTCTGGTAAGCATTTTGTTCAGCACATGTTTCATTCTCAGCTAGAAGAAATACGGGAGGGGTTTTAGTGACATCCTTGAACATGATGACAATCCTCATGTTCCCATGTAAATTGAGGAAATTATTTCATGTCAGCTTGTCCTTCTCAAGGACTATTATATAGAGAAGTTATTTGTGTTATTTGTCATTTGATATCTACAATATTAAAGTGCATAAAATAACTTAGTCTATAAATGATCATTAAATTATGTTCAAGTGATTATTCATATATACATATATATTCACAATATATATCTCCCACTATTTTTATCAAATCAATAGCCCTAACTATTAATTCAGAAAAAATATCTTCTATATCCTTTCTAGTGAGCCAAGATCCATATTTCACCACACGTTAAGTCAGCTTTAGCTTTTCTCCTAAAACATGAATATTTAGGTAGACAATATTTATCAATTATATCAATAATATAACTCTTGGATAGCTTGGTGGAACAACATTTGTTCATATTTATCTAATAAATCTCGCCAAACTCTATGCCTCTAAGTTCACAATCCTATTGTGATAACTTAGTTAAGTCAAACCCAATGGTAAAAAGTATCAATATACTTCAACACATCTCCCACGATAGATAGGAGTACTTCGCTTTGGCGAACCCACTCCTGGTCGATCTAGGGGTTAACGCATTGGACTCATAGGAAGGCATCTGATCAACTTAATATATTAACTTTAGGGTTTTGTTAATTTTAAAACGATCATGATCTCATCATAAAGAGATTCCCAATTTTTCCTTGAATAAAATACTTCAAATCAATATTCGTTAATGGTTTGATTTCCAGGTAGTGAGGGAGTCACAACGGTCTCGTTTAAAACCCACAACCTTACAAGTTCAATGAACTCGCTTTTGACAAAATCGCCCCATGTCAGAAACAAAGAAAATTTATATTTTATTCCGTGTTTCATAAACACGAGAATCTCATAATCGTTTGTTCATTTTAAAATCTTGAATCGTTACAGATTTTATCTTGTTTAGCTAGCATGTCATGGGTGTCGTATCTAATACATACATCCTTAATCTAATTATGCATGCATCTTTATAAACTACTCTACACATACATTCATAATATGCGCATATATATGTAAAGTGCAATAAATAAACGTGGTTGGTTATGGCTTCATCCTATGTGATCTTTATCAAGCTAATGACAAAGATCTAGGTCAATCTAAGGTGGAAAATAAATACATGTTAACTATTACATGTCTTCTTTCTTGTATTGCTTCCTTGGATGGCCTCCGTATGGGATTACTTTTGATCTTCAAATCTTCATGTCTTCATGTACATTACAAGAATGAAATATGAAAAATAATCTAATGAACTTACAAGAAGAACTCGAGTTACATTCGAGATTTAATAATTACAAGATTAAACGACATGTAAGCCGTATTTGAAAAATCAAAACCATTAACCTAAGGTCATAAGCCATAACCATCCACCATGCTCAATTAACACAAAATAACATGTTAAAACACATAATTTGATCTTAACATATCATACCTATCATGATCTAATCATAAAAACCAAATATTGAAAAAATCAGAAAATTTGAAATTAAATCTGATAACATTAATCATAAAAACCATATGAAATAGCGTATTCGTTCGTCAAAATTGGACACCAGTCACAGATTTCAGCAAATCCGCTGCATCCGATTCAAAATCGTATCAAATACGATTCTTATAATAAGAACAAACACAAAACATGTATATATCAGTATATATACAGATTATATAATCATCATATGATTATACAACTCTCATGAATATCATATATTCAAAATATATATATACATACGCATATATAAACATAACAATTTGTAAAACATACAAAATCGCATACATAACAGTCATTGAATATTGTATACATGTTATCATCATAAAACCAGTAAACACATAAATGAATTAAACACTTTCGCAAGTAGCTATAATTCCATTATTAGGTTTCGAGCACATAAATGCAGCGGAAACAATAATTAAAAACGTAAAAAATCAGAATTTTCGAAACCCACCGCAAGATCCATGCGAAAAACATATATTTAATACATAGATCAGATTGTTTACCTTAAGAAGCTTTACCAATTGGTTGACTAACGGAGATCCAAAGTTTGTTCCATCACCACGCATCCCGCTCTCGCGATCTACGCTCTATCGATATCCACACGAATGCTTGAACTCAAGAATTGGATGTGTACTAGCACAAACCCGTTTCTTCTTGCTCTCTCCATCTTCTCTCTTGGTGGCTAGGGTTTTCGTAAAAGTCTTGCACACAAAAAAATCAGCCACACAAGAGATATTATATAGATTGTAGAAAAACGAATTATAACTCTTAACTAATTAGAAGTTATTATTAATTCGAAATTCCTATTTGTATTATAATTAAGTCTCACTTAATTATTTAACAAATAAATTTCATAATTAATATTAGTCAATTTGAATATCATTATTTATCTAATTAATTAAGTCAAACTTGATTAATATTATAAATAATTCAAATTACTTAAATTTAATGTAAATCCAATATAAATTAAATAATCCTTCAAGCATACTTTGTGTGTGACCATATAGGTTATTATTACACTGACAACGAATTTTAAATCTAATTTAAAATCGTAAACAATGAGCGGCATCTAGTAATACATCATTGCTACCCAAGTATTGAATCAGTGATCGATTAAACCTTTCATGAATAATGTACAATAACATGTAGTCGTAGTTTAGTAGAATAGGTAAACAATGCCCAGTAGTTTAAAAATTTAGTAGTTTAGCAGATATATATCACTATTTATTTATTTTTTAATAATATGATAAGTTGTCGTCATACTTTAGTAGTATAAGTAGTATAAGTCTAATAGTTTAACAATTTAGTGGTTTAGCAGATATATAACACTATTTGTTTACTTTTTCAATACACAATATTAGAGAATACCTTTGAACCAAATTTTACGTCATTCCGGTTATTATAGTATAGTATAGATATATCTATCACACACACATATATATATATATCTGTATATATGTGTGTGTATATATATATATCAAATTAAGTATTTTTATTCTTGTATAGTGAAAATTTAATAAAAGATGTATTTATAAAAAGTATAGAATAATATAATAAGCCCAACTTAGGACCGTATTTTTTTATTATAATATGGAGATTATTATTATATAAAGTATTTTCGTGTATAGAGGTTTTATGTACATAGATATATAAATTGATGATCATCTATTTTTTTCTCCTTATAAGAATAACGACAACTTTAATTTTTGTAAAAAATAAATGCACAATGGTTGTTTAAGTATGTTTCAAAGGCGGTTGAACGTATCTGTGATAATTTCTTTATTTCTATATTTCTTATTAAACTTGAAATTGTATGTTACAAACTAATTTTGGAAAAAGGTTGCGAAAGTTAATTTTTGGAAAAATTACCTAAATTGATTACGATTTTATACATAAAAAATTAATGGCATTTTTATAATTTTTATAATAATTGAATTAACTCTTGCATTAACTCTTGATTTTATATTAAAAAGTGACTTAGCTTTAAGTAATTATCTAAAGTTAATTTTAAGATTCTTAAATCCAACTAAATATGAGCAGAAAATAAAATATACAAAAATTCATTTTAAATCTAATATTTATTAAATTCAAAAACTCAAATTAAAAACATTATGGACCAATACGCACATATTCTAGTTATTTAAAAAATATATATATCGAATTTTCTATTAAAATATATACACCTCCCTTGTATTATTACCTCATTAAACAACCAGACGTTCATTCTCAGTTAACGTGGCTATCAAAATTATTATTATTCTTTGCTAATAATAACAAGCATTATTGAAGTCGTCCCTTCCCACTCCTTTGTATTATTGAATTATATTATAAGAATAGAATAACTCCACGTGAATTATAAATTAATCCTGCTGGGCACTAAACTATTTTTATCTATCAGGATTGAGGACAAGGGGAGCAAATATTACAAATTGTGCATACAGTAAGATTTAAGGGCATAAGAGAAAAATGTTTTAGATTTTGGGTTTATTATAAGACTTTTAAGGGACCAAAAGTACGTTTTGTATCATATTCGTGTAACTAATCTTTAAATTTTTAAAAATGACAAATCATTATATTTTGTAACAAATTTTCTTTATTTGAATTTCACTAATTATATATACTGGAATTAATTTGATTATATGAAAAGGGGTTGATTCTAGGTACTAACCGTTGTGTACCAATTTCTGGGGGTTATTATTATGGATCGTTTATATATCTACACAACCCTAAAGAGGGAAGGCGAGGGAAGGTGCATGCATTTTCGTATTAATTAATATGGTTATTTTTTGCATGTAGTAAGCAATAGACAAAATCAAATTCATTATTTTAAATGAAATCATCTCTATAACCTCATACTAATTATACATCATAATCTCAGAAAACATTATTTTATAATGCTATCATACACAATCAGATTTAAATCAGAATATTTTACCTCTTACAATAGCTTTCTGGTCACCGGAAGTCTCAACTCACCCTTGCCCTATTATCCATAACGCTCTCCAAGCTCCTTTGGATATTCTTTGGCTAGATGCAGGAGTCCTCACACGGTCTCTTCCATATCGCTATTCTTCAAGATATTATTTTTCTGAACCAATTCTGATTGTATATAATACTTATAAAATAATCTTTTTCTATTATTATGATATATTCCTAGTAGAGTTTATAGAGAGTGAAGAACTTTAGCCAGACATATTCAGAGAGAGAGAGAGAATTGAACTTCAGAAATTTTCAGATATCTTTTCCATTTCATGTATGGACTTATTTATAGTAGTCTTTCTATATGGTTACAGATTACCGGGATAACCGGTTTCTTTTACATAATTACTAATAATTCAGGAATCTTTTCTTTTCTTAGTCTGCCATTTCTTCTTTTGTCGTCTCTTCATATTTTCTTCATCTTTATCTTTTGTGTCTGCCATGATATCTTGCAGGATCTGTCATCTTTTTCCAGGGAATCTGCTTTTTCTTTTCTTCTTTCTTCATCTTTGTCTGCCATGATATTTTTGGAATCTCCTGGTAATATAACTTTTTGGTTTTCACCATTCAATTTGCAGTGTTCTGGTGTATTACACCATTTTTGTATTATGCAGAGGGATCAGAATTCATCCCTTTGTTATCATCTTTTAGACTGATAATAGGTCTCTTTCGAGGACCTGTTATTTTTTGATAATATTCAGTAGTATATTTTGCATGATTATATTTCAGGTTTTCTATTTTATCAAGCATTATCTCTAATGCCATAGTTCCTGAATTTTGTATAATATTATCATAATATAAGGTTATTATACTTTCGGTGAAACCTCCACCATGGCTTTCAGAAATAATTATAGCTTTCCGAGCTCGTAGTATATCTTGTATTTTGGACCTGAGGGTAGCTAGTCCAATGGCTCGTTTTTCACATAACCATTCCTGGAATTTGTTAATATCACAGGGATTTGGCAATTTCAAGCTTTTGGTTTCTCCCACAATATCTGCCATATTCCTTCCCAATTTAAATAGTTGACATATTATTATGGGTTTTCCAACTAGATCGGTTGATGCATCAAAAACTTGTATTCCATATGAGCCTGCTCCCATTTCCCGTATCATAGCTTCCACGGATTTGACAATTATACTTGGTAGCTTTGATATACAATACATGGTTTCATTTGTTAAGATCTTGTCAACAAAACCATGTATAAACAGGTTATAGACTATGTCAGGTTTTGCATTTTCACAACAAATATATCTGGGATATTTTGTAGATTTTGTCAGTCTGCAAACATCAGGGTTAGATTTATAATCATAATATTTCATCATTTGCTCATATGTTTTCACTATCTCAGGTGAGTGTTTCAGCCTATCACTCATTGATAAATTTGACAGAGTAGTTGATATGTTGGTTGAAGGTGATGGCATGGTTACAAGCTTTGATGAAAATGTTATAGGTTTTATTGTAGGGATTGCAACTGAAGCTTGTAGAGTTGTTTTGTCTTTTATAGCTTCCATAATTTGTTTCAGAAAATGTTGGTTCTCCTGAACCAGGGTTTCTATCTCCTTTTGGAGTTTGGTGATTTTCTCATTATTGGTTGAGATATGAGAAGTGACATCAGTGATATATTTCTCAAAATTTTCCATATCCTGCTAAGAGCAACAAACAATTAAATTTTCCCTTTACAAAAACAAAATGCATGACATTCAATGGCATTTAATTTTCTAATAATTGATATTAATAATTCATCAATATACCTTCTATTAGGAGTGAAATAATAACCAATGTGTTTTTCTATTTCTAGAAATCCTTTGTATGCTTCTTCTAGTTTTTCTGTATTATTTTCATCTAATCCTTCAAGAGCAAATTTTTTTATAAATTCTACAGCTTCTGAAGTAGTAGTCCATATTATTAAAGATCCCGATATGATTTTCCATGGTTGAGCTTGTCTTCTTGTATATTCTATTTTCATTGTTTATTTTCTCTGCTAAGATAGTCAGCTAACACATTTTTTGTTCCTGATATATTTTTTATTACAAAATCATAACAACAGAAAAAAGATTGCCATTTTCTTCTTTTATTTAATTCTGGTAATAATTCTATTTTATTAGTAATAAAGGCTTTTACTTGAGTATTATCTGTTCTTACTACAAATTTAACAGGTAATAAATGATAATGAAACTTTTTAATCCCATATTTTACAGCTAATAGTTCTTTTTCATTTATGTGGTAGTTTGATTCATTAGGTTTCCAAGTTCCTCCTGCATATCCACATATATGTGTATTTTCTTTATCTATGTCATCCTTCTCATATGCTATTAGGACTGCTCCCCATCCTATATCACTAGCATCAGTATATAATTCTAAATGATCTGTTTCTATGGGTATTCTATGTTTTGGTAAATCTTTCACCTTTTCCTTAAGAATTTTTATACAGTTTTCATGTTCTTTTGTCCATCCAAAAGGTTTATTTTTTGTTAGTTCCTGTAATGGTTTTCTTAATTTAGGTAAGTCTTTAATATGATCTGAGGCATAATTTATTATTCCTAAAAATTGTTGTACCTCTTTTTTATTTTCTAATTTGTCCTTAAAATTTACAATCTTTGTTACTATATGGTCTTGTAATTGTATACCTTCTTTATCTATTTTGTATCCTAAATATTCTATCTTATTCTTAAATATTTCAGATTTCTTTTCAGACAGTAATATTCCATGCTGGTCTATTGTTTTTATAAATTGCTCTAAATGTTTTATATGTTCTTCTAGAGTTTCACTATATATTAATATATCGTCTACATATACTATACAGAAATCTTTTAATTTCCTAAAGATTTGGTCCATTCTTCGTTGAAATATTTGTGGCGCATTTTTTAATCCAAAGGGTAATACTATCCATTCATAATGTCCTTGCGGAGCACTAAAGGCTGTTAAAGGTCTTGATTCTTTGGTTAATTTTATTTGCCAAAATCCACTTTTACAATCAAATTTACTAAACCATTTCTTATTTCCTAGTCTATTTATAAGATTTCTTTTGTATGGTAAGAAATATCCATCAAATATAGTTTTCTTATTTAATTCTCTATAGTCTATTACCATACGGGCTTTTCCCCTTTTCTGTTCATTATGTTTTCTTACAAGGAAAGCCGGGCTACTATGTGGACTTTTACTTTCTTGTATTAATTTTAGTTTTAATAATTCATTGATTTGATTATCAAATTCTTTTTGGTCTGAAGGGCTATACCTTATAGGTTTAGATCTTATTATATCATTAGGGTTTAATAATTTTATTTCAGCATATATCTTTTCCTTATCCCATAACCTCATAGGATTTTCTCCGAAGTTGGATTTTAATAAATTATTATATTTTTTAGTTAATTCTTGTAGATTATTATTTCTTTCTATTTTTAGATTGTTTATTCTTATAGTATTTATAGTACTTATTGGCATAATTCTTTTTAATACTATCCACTTATTACACGGAGTTTGTAATGATAGGGTATTTGAAGTTACTATATGTGTTCTAAAAAGTTATTTCCTAATAATATAGATTGCTTCATCTTATTCTGATATACAATAGGTAAACTGAATAATGTTTTATTTAGCTTTATTCTCATGTTTTTTGCTATTACATCTAATTCCTTCTTTTGTTCATTAAATCCTGATACCCTAGTTCTATGTGCATTAGATTTTTCCCATCTATATGAAGCTAAAACTTCCTTTTTTACTAGACATAGATCTGCTCCACTATCTATAAATATTTTTTGTTTTAGGAATTTATATTTTTTATATTCTACATCTGCTTCTATGTATATTGCTACCATTCCTCCCAATTGCTTTCACTAGATGATTCATAATTTATAAAGTTTATTTCATTATCAGTTTCACTAATATAAAACTCTTCATATTCATACCATCTATTGTCATCTTCTTTAATTTGTTCTATATCCATTATGAATTGTGATGTATTTATATATTTTACTTTCTTTTCTTTCAGTTTAGGACATTTATTAGCATAATGTCCTTTTTCATTACAATTCCAACATTTACATTCACTTATATCTTTCTTTTTAAAAGGTTTTCTTCTAAACTTTCTCTTATTTTTGTATCTTCTCCTATTTTCTGGTGTATTTCTAAATTTCCTAAATCTTTTTCTCTTATATCTGTTGTATTTATAAGGATAATTATTTCTATTTTGTTTGCTTCTGTACTTATCATATGATTTTTTCTTATTATACCTCTTCTTATAGTTCCTATAGGGTTTTTTAGCTTCACATCCAAATACTAATCTTCTTTCAGTGAATCCACATATTTCTCTTAATCCTAGTTTTTTATCCTTTTTAACCTTCTGTTGTACCCTATATTCTTCACATTTTCTCATTAGATATCCTCTTAGTACTCTTATTCTTTCACCCAGAGTGTTCTCACGAGGTTCTAACTTATTATATTCCTTAGTTATCTCAGTATTATAAGGTTCTGGTAAATGATCATAATATAATTGTTGATATATATGTCCTTCTTCGGGTAAGAATCTAGCTTCATAAAAGAATTTAGTAAAACTTATAGTATATTCTGGTAACTTGTTAATTTTACAGCATTTCATGTTATTTAGATTCATTATTATTTCTATTTTTCTTTCTATTAAAACTTGGTCTCTAGCTACTATCCAAGGTTCTCCTAAGAATTCTCTTTTTAATATCATATCAAATATTTGTAACATTGATTTCCAATCCGTTGCATACCTTAGTACTTCAGTTTTTAACTGATATTCTATAGATTCTATCCAATATGCTACCTTTCCAATTAACGTTTTTGAGATCAAGTTATAAGTATATTCTAACTCATCTGTATGAGTAGAATTCATTAATGCTATATACATTCCTAAATTCCAATCAGTAATTCTCCTGCTAATTTCTTGTTCTTCATATACATTATCTAAGTCTAAAAAGTATCCATTCAAGTTTACGCCTTGTGACATTGATCCTATAAATTCTTTAAATTCATTATGTTGTCCTATTGGTATGTGTTTTGGTATCGTGTTCCTATATCTTGTTATAACTTCCATATTATGGTCGGTTACTTCTTCTTCTGGGTAGTTATCCATTTCCTCATTTTTTATTCCTTCAGTTTCTATATCAGTATAATTATCTTTATCTTCTTGGTCACTATTCGATTCTTGTTTTATTACTGCATTTATATTTTTCATTCTTTCTAAAGCTTCTATTATATTTTTATTTTCTATTTCCATTTCAGAATTTTCCTCATAACTACTGTTATATTCTTCTATTATATTCACCGTTTTTCCTAAATTATCTTGTTCCAATTCACTAGTACTTGTATTATTATTTGTAGATACAGTACTAGAAACTTCACTTGTATCTTCTTTTTTTCCTTTTAACTTATTTAATTGCCTTTTCAATATTTCTATTTCTTTTTTATTTTCTTCTGTTTTTTCATTTAATTCCTTTTTTGTTTGTCTTAAATCTCTTTTTACATCTTTTAGTTCCTTTTTAGTTTCTTTATATTTATTTTTATATTTTTTATATTTTTCTAACCATTCTTCATTAGTATTTAATCGTAATTTTTTATTCTCCGTCCTTATTTCTTCTATTTCTTCCTTTTGTTGTTCTAATTTTGACTTTAAATATTCTATCACAGTTGTATCAATCTTAAACTCAGCTTTGCTTTCACTAGTTGTTTCCTTTTTTAATGGTTCATACTTATATTTTTCTCTTTCTAAAATTTCTTTTCCATGATTCTTTAAAAATGTTATCACGTTATATTCTTTTTGTTCTTTAGTTTCCATTAGAACTTTCCTTTTTTACTAAGTTGTCCCAAATTATCTAATACCTTTCCTATTGGTTCAGATATATTAGGTTTCATTTTACTTATATCTATCATCATTGGCTCATTAACTCTTCTCCATGCATTTATGGCTTTTAGTTCTGGCTTATTTGTAATTTCTTTTTCTGGTATAATTTTTTGTTTTCCTTCTTCTAATTTTATTAACTTGTCTAGTATCATTTTTAAAGTAGGTATTTCAGAATTATTCCATAAGCTTGTTAACTCTTCTCTTATTATTTGTCTCAAATTTTCTTGATTATCTTGTTTTTCTACCAATCTCATTATTGCATTTAGTTTTTCCTTAACTATTATTTCTTCCCATAAATTTTTTATAAATTCTGAGTCTGACATTTTTATTATTTGTTGATTCGCCTCTTCCAACCATTTCCAACATCTATCCAATATTTACTAGTATTTTTACTCTGTTCTTCTAATTTCTTAATATCATTTTCTAACTTTGTTTGTCTTTCCTTATATTCTAAATATTTTATTTGTGAATCTATTTCGCTTTCTAACATACTCTGTATTTTCTTTAACTTTTCTTTCTTATTCCTTAATTTTTCTTGTATATTCATAGTTTTTCTATAAATCTTTCTTTTCCTTGATCCACTATCTTTATTCCATTATTATTAATTTTATAATTTATCATTTTTAAGAAGTCGCTTCCTAATAATAATTCACTCGAACTATCATATTCTATTACTCCTATATTTATATTATATTCCAAGTCTAATATTTTAAACTTTAAATTAGTACATTTAGTAATAAATATTTCTCTATCATTTTCTGCATATCTGTAAGTCTGAGGTTCTATCCACTTACAATTTTCTTCATTTACCTTGCTTATATGAATAAAACTTTTGGTAGCTCCTGTATTAATTTCTGCTATACAGTCTCTTGTTATTGTTTCGTCAAATATTATTATTTTTATTTTCAAACTATCAGTATCTATTTTTATTAAATCTATCTTTCTACTCGTCATACTCATTGATCTAATTAATCTTATAGGATTTTGTTCTTTTCTAAAACTTAATCTAGATCCTTCTAATATTGGTTTAATTCTTTGCCTTGGAATCATTTGTCTATTACTAAAATCTATTGTAATTTCTTCTGGGATTGTTATTTGAGATTCTTCTTTATGTTCAATTTTTTCTAATATATCATTATATAACTTTGGTACTATTATTCCTAATTCCGTTTGTTTCTTTACGTGATGGTTTCCAGTCATAGCATAAACCATTTTGGTTTCTATACTAATAACTTTACTTCCTTTTTGCATTTTTATTCCATCTAACTTATAGTATAATGTTAAAGATCTTTCTTTATTTTCATCCCTTAGTGATATACTAAAATCGGGTTGTATTATAAATTTTAATTTCTGATATATCAAGTTTCCTTTTATTACTGCTATTAATGAATCTTGTATATTTCCTATTATTCTATCATCCAATACATATATCTGTATAGGAGTATCGATATTTTTCTGAAAATATGCTTTTATTGTAAATTCTATTGCTCCAAAATATATGTTTTTTAGTTTATTTGCTTCCTTTTGTTTTAATTTGGATAATTCTCTTTTTATTAATCCATCTGTTATTAAATTTATTCTTGTTTTTCCATTTATTGTATCTATATCTATTACATTCTCATGTTTTTGGGCTATATACCTAACTTCCTTATTTCTTTCAAAATATGATGTCTTGAATATCTTTTTTATTGTTAATTCTTCTGTTTCACTTTGAATTTGATTATATATATCTGGTTTAAAACTTAGGGTTTGTGATGTTCCTCCTTCGTATTCATCCATTTGATAATACATATCTTGTTTTTCACTTATTTCTTCTAATGACATATTATCCATCTGTATTTTATCCAGTTATATTATTTGTTAAAATTATTCTTTTAAGTCCTTGTATTCTTAGTTTATCATTTCTAAATGTTATTATCATATTTCCAAGTTGTTGGTAAATTCTCATAATTTCTTCGTTATTCTCTCTTGTCCATGTTATTTTATTTTTTCTTTCTACTAATTTTTCCAGATCTATTTCTAATTTTTCTTGATTTTTTATTAATTGCTTTAGTTTTCTATTATTTCTAGTTATTGCATTTGGATCTGTCCAATTCATTTTTTAATTTTTTATTTTAAATCGTCTATTAATCTATATTGTTCAGTTAATACTTCTTTTAAGTCTTTTATTTCGATTTCTAAATTAGTTTCTTTAATAAATTTTCCTCGTTTTAATAAAAGTTTTTCTTCCTCTAGTCTCCTAATTTTTTCATCTCTTTCTTCCAACATTGTTTGTAATATAGCTATAATATCTGGGGGGTTATTATTATGGATCGTTTATATATCTACACAACCCTAAAGAGGGAAGGCGAGGGAAGGTGCATGCATTTTCGTATTAATTAATATGGTTATTTTTTGCATGTAGTAAGCAATAGACAAAATCAAATTCATTATTTTAAATGAAATCATCTCTATAACCTCATACTAATTATACATCATAATCTCAGAAAACATTATTTTATAATGCTATCATACGCAATCAGATTTAAATCAGAATATTTTACCTCTTACAATAGCTTTCTGGTCACCGGAAGTCTCAACTCACCCTTGCCCTATTATCCATAACGCTCTCCAAGCTCCTTTGGATATTCTTTGGCTGGATGCAGGAGTCCTCACACGGTCTCTTCCATATCGCTATTCTTCAAGATATTATTTTTCTGAACCAATTCTGATTGTATATAATACTTATAAAATAATCTTTTTCTATTATTATGATATATTCCTAGTAGAGTTTATAGAGAGTGAAGAACTTTAGCCAGACATATTCAGAGAGAGAGAGAGAATTGAACTTCAGAAATTTTCAGATATCTTTTCCATTTCATGTATGGACTTATTTATAGTAGTCTTTCTATATGGTTACAGATTACCGGGATAACCGGTTTCTTTTACATAATTACTAATAATTCAGGAATCTTTTCTTTTCTTTGTCTGCCATTTCTTCTTTTGTCGTCTTTTCATATTTTCTTCATCTTTATCTTTTGTGTCTGCCATGATATCTTGCAGGATCTGTCATCTTTTTCCAGGGAATCTGCTTTTTCTTTTCTTCTTTCTTCATCTTTGTCTGCCATGATATTTTTGGAATCTCCTGGTAATATAACTTTTTGGTTTTCACCATTCAATTTGCAGTGTTCTGGTGTATTACACCATTTTTGTATTATGCAGAGGGATCAGAATTCATCCCTTTGTTATCATCTTTTAGACTGATAATAGGTCTCTTTCGAGGACCTGTTATTCTTTGATAATATTCAGTAGTATGTTTTGCATGATTATATTTCAGGTTTTCTATTTTATCAAGCATTATCTCTAATGCCATAGTTCCTGAATTTTGTATAATATTATCATAATATAAGGTTATTATACTTTCGGTGAAACCTCCACCATGGCTTTCAGAAATAATTATAGCTTTCCGAGCTCGTAGTATATCTTGTATTTTGGACCTGAGGGTAGCTAGTCCAATGGCTCGTTTTTCACATAACCATTCCTGGAATTTGTTAATATCACAGGGATTTGGCAATTTCAAGCTTTTGGTTTCTCCCACAATATCTGCCATATTCCTTCCCAATTTAAATAGTTGACATATTATTATGGGTTTTTCATTTATTATTTGCATGCTTATCTTACAACTTTCAATATGTTGATTTATTAGCCTATTATATGTTGGTTCTTTATCAGCTATATACTGAATTGATCGTATCCTTAAATCTTCCATAAGTCAGATTAATTGTCTGTATAAAATTTTCTTACACATCTGTTGTGTTACTTTGTTTTCTACCATAAATAAAATTAATAGAGTTGCTATTATTTTAGATTTATATCTTTTATTCTTTTCTCTATTTATTCTTGTCGGAGGTCTCATTTAACTATCAAATTTTATTTCCTTTTTACTACAGTGTTTTACTGTTCATTTTCCGCCTATTACTAGCTCTGATACCAATTTCTGGGGGTTATTATTATGGATCGTTTATATATCCAATTTCTGGGGGTTATTATTATGGATCGTTTATATATCTACACAACCCTAAAGAGGGAAGGCGAGGGAAGGTGCATGCATTTTCGTATTAATTAATACGCATGTCCCTTTCCCGTGCACATCAATATATCACAACAAAAATTGCATTTTTAGTAAATTCAGCACGAAAAAATGATAATATTAAACTAACTTATAACACGTGCCATACACGGATTGATTATAATATTTATAATTTTATTATTTTATAAAAATAAATTTAAAAATAATAATTATATATTATTGAGATTAATGAAGTTAAAATATTTACATATCATTTTGTATATCATTTTGTATGTATTATATTATTGAAATATCAAAATTTAGATAATTAAAATCTTAAAAAGTCCTTCTGGTACAGCCTAGCTCCCTTCATTGAGCGGATGCAGAGCCTATAGTAAAGTGGAGGTCTTGTATCGTAGTGTATTTGGATGATTTGCTATTGTTTTTTTGCTATTGTTTTTTATTAAATTTTTTGATTTATTAATTATTTTGTTATATTATAATTTGAATATGTTATTAAAAAATTCAAAATTTAGATAGTGAAAATCTTAAGTGGAAGTCTTGATTGCTTTTTTTTTTAATTTTTTCTTGATTTATTAATTATTTTGTTATTATATTATAATTTGAATTAATAAAATTAATTTTGAAACTGTTTGGTTTCTTATAAAAAAGATGTAAGAAAGATGTCGAGTGTGATTAGAACTTAAGTATAGAATTTGTAGTTATATTAGATACATAATCTAATTTTTTTAATTAAATAATATTTATTTAAACTTTATTTTGAAAGGTGTTCACATTTTTTTTAGGAAAAACGAAATCATGTTTCGATTATAATAATATAGTACTAAGCTATAACCCCGAGCGAGGCGCAGACTAATTATTATAACATTTGTAATTTTATTATTTTATATAAAAATAAATGAAGAAAAACAACAATTATATATTATTGGGATTCGTGAATTTAAAATATTTACGTATTATTTTGTATGTATTATATTACTGAAGGATTCAAAATTTAGATAGTAAAAATCTTAATAAGTCCTCCTACTACAGCCTCTATAGATCGTTTCCATGTGCGGATGCAAAGCGTGGCAGTCTTGAATAGGAGTAGTGTATTTGAATAATTTGGTATTGTTTTTCTTAATATTGTTTTTTTAATTTTTTCTTGATTTATTAATTATTTTGTTATATTATAATTTGAATTACTCAAATTAATTTTGAAAGTGTTGGGTTCATATAAAAGAGGTAAGAAAGAAGTTGAGTGTGATTAGGAATTAAGTTGGCTAAAAATTTATAGAGTTTGTAGTTTTATTGAATACATGGTTTAATTTTTTTTATTTAAATTAAATTTGTTTAAACTTTGAATATATTTTATTTAGTAAGGCGTTAACCAGCCGATCAAATATAGATATAGATGAGCTGGTAATGCTACCTAATCGGGACATCACGGAAAATAAAGTTTTTTTACATCTAACAATCCTTCTAGTGATTTTTTGAGACTATTACTCATTAAGTTTAAAAGTATTCATTTTTAGTGATTTTTTTGAAATTATTACTCATTCAAGTTTAAAAGTATACACTGAGTACGAAATTAGTTAAATGTGATTGAAGAATGAAATTTGAATGTTATAGCTGCTTGTTGAATTGTGTTAACTTTTCAAGTAAGTTATAGTGTTTTCTTGTGGAAATAAATTCTTTTAGTCTGAAGTTGAATAAAGTTTATCTTGATTTGGGTATACTTATTTGATTTTATTAACGGGCACAAAAAAATATTTAGCTTGGAACTTCAAAATTACGAAGACAGGCATGCTAAAATGTATTGTTCTATTTCAAATTATGATATGATATTATATAACCTCATGAACCAGCACGTCCGAGGACTTATATATATATATATTTTGAAATTCAAAGGTAATTGCCATTTTACTCATGAGGACTTATATATTGTTTTTTTCAGATTAAAACGTAAAAGGTACCCCTCCTCTCACTAGCTTATTAATATTTGAAATAAAATGATCAACATGTATTTTAAGGCTTCATATATTATAGTTTCATAATTCATTTATAAACCTTTTTTTATGAATAAAAATTTAATATTTTAAATTTTATTTTAAAAAAAAAAATTAAAATAAGTTATAAAGTTATATTAGATAAGAGTTTTAAAATATGCATCAAATTTTTTATTCCAAATATTAAGAATTCGATGGTAATAATATGTATTACAAAAAGCTTTGCTACTAGTCATATATATCTGCATTCGAACGAAAAAAAACGGAGAAAAAATGAAATTGGACTCCTTTTAATAGAAGAGGACAACTAAAGTTATCTACTTTTTCTTACGAAAAAGATACATTTTTAAACTTATCTACCTTTGTAATATATCATTTACCTCGTTTTACGGAGTACAATTAAATTTAATCCACCCTCCTAATAATTTCATTATACCCCCATCTAATTATTTTTAGTTATTTTATTAAAATTTTGAAAAACCTCCTGTTAAAATGCACTTGACATTGTTCAAACTATAGTTACAAAATAAAAATTGTACAAATATATGTTAACAAGTTTTTGATAATATTTTAAAATTTCAAAGACAAAAATAGAATATGACACTTTTTAATAGAAGAGGACGACTAAAGTTATCTATTTTTTCTTGCGGAAAAGATACATTTTTAAATTTATCTACATTTCTAATCTATATAATCATATATATATATATATATATATATCTCCTACTAATTATATATATTACTAATTATACGTATATATATATCTGCATTCGAACGAAGAAATACAGAGAAAAAATGGAATTGGACTCCTTTTAATTAATAGAATAATATAACTAAAGTTATCTACTTTTTCTTGCGAAAAAGATACATTTTTAAACTTATCTACCTTTCTAATCTATCATTTACCTCGTTTTCCGGAGTATAGTTAAATCTAATCCACCCTCCTAATAATTTGATTATTCCCCTATATAATTATTTTCATTTATTTTATTAAAATGTTGAAAAACCTCCTGTCAAAATGCACTTGACATTGATCGAACTATAGTTACAAAACAAAAACAAAAATTGTACAAATATATGTTAACAATTTTTTTTTTTTGCCAATGTTAACAATTTTTTGATAATATTTTAAAATTCCGAAAACAAAAATAGAATTAGACTTGTTTTAATTGAAGGGGACAACTAAAATTATCTACTTTTTCTCGCGAAAAAAGATACAATTTTAAACTTATCATACTTTCTAATCTATATAATCAAATATATCAGCTACTAATCATATATATATCTGCCTTCGAATGAAGAAAGACAGAGAAAAAAATAGAATTGAAGTCTTTTTAATAGAAGAGCACAATTAAAATTATCTACTTTTTCTTGCGGAAAAGATACATTTTTAAACTTATCTACCTTTCTAATCTATCATTTACCTCGTTTTACGAAGTACACTTAAATCTAATCCACCATCCTAATAATTTCATTATACCCCATCTAATTATTTTCACTTATTTTAATAAAATGTTGAAAAACTTCCTGTCAAAATGTACCGGACATTGATCGATCTATACTTACAAAATAAAAATAAAAATTGTACAAATATATGTTAACAATTTTTTGATAATGTTTTAAAATTCCAAAGACAAAAATGGAATTGGACTCCTTCTAATAGAAGAGAGGACAACTAAAATTATCTACTTTTTCTTGCGTAAAAAGATACATTTTTAAACTTATCTACCTTTTTAATCTATATAATCATATAAATCTGCATTCAAATGAAAAAGACAGAGAAAAAATGGATTTGGACTCCTTTTAATAGAAGAGTACAACTAAAGTTATCTACTTTTTCTAGCGGAAAAAAATATTTTTAAACTTATCTACCTTTCTAATCTATTCTTTGCCTCGTTTTACGGAGTACAGTTAAATCTAATCCACCCTCCTAATAATTTGATTATACCCCCATCTAATTATTTTCACTTATTTTATTAAAATATAGGGAAATGGATTTTTTTTTCACCCAACTTAACGTGTTTTTGGGAATTTACCATTCAACTATTATTTTTTTTCTTTTACTCACTAATGTTAGGTTCGTATTTGTTTTTAGTCACTAACGTTAGGTTCGGATTTGATTATCAGCATTGTGTCAATTTTTTGTAGCATTACTAAAATATAGTGGTAGTCTGTAATTTTTTAATAATTTGATATATGTCTATATCTTTATATATAGTACTCCATATGTCCCCCAAGACGTTTACCTTGGTGATGAGAGTTTGACAAGCATTTTAAGCCTCCTAAAGATGTAATTTCATGAATTATTTTTAATTTTCGTCTTATAAATAATAATTTAACGTTTAAATTTTTATATACAAAAAAATCTTAAAAATAAGTTATAAAACTATGTTTGTAAGATAAATATCTTGTGAGAGTTGTTTGATTTAATACCAAATTCACATTATTACAACATTATTATATTTTTTTGTTTATATATATACTTGTTTTACAATTCTATTAGAATGGATGAATTTATAGTTTTGATTTTGGGTCGGTAAGAGTTGCATGAAGGAGTTGTAATTTGTTAATTCATTGGGTTTTTGAAAGTGTCGTTTGGTAAAATATTGATATATAATTTTTTAATTTTTTTATAAGTACTTTATGATCAATTTGCTAATTTAATTATATTTAATTTTTTATTTTTTTTATTTCCCAATAATTTTAGTACGGATTGTGATGCCTCATCCTAATAATTTTGATTTTGAGCTTAGTTCCCCACCTAAAAAATAACAGACGTATATGAACTGATTTATGCGTCTGTTTACAATGTATATATATGTGTTCTGATCAGATGTTTAAAACAATATGTATTATTCCTATAACATACGTATATAATTCAGACATTATACGACTCCTCCATATGCATCTAGCAATCACATATAAACTTTCTTATAAGACACATATAACACTTTTTGTACTAGTTATCACTATATTATAATAATGCTATAGAAAATTGACAAAATACTAATATTCAAATCCGAACCTAACATTAGTGATTAAAAAAAATCCGAACCTAACATTAGTGAGTAAAACAAAAAAATTATAGTTGAGTGGTAAGTTTCTAAACACACAATAAGTTGGGTGATAAAAAAGTTCATTTTCCCTTAAAATAATGAAAAACCTCGTGTCAAAATGCACTTGACATTAATCGAACTATAGTTACAAAATAAAAACAAAAATTGTACAAATATATGTTAATTTTTTTTGATAATATTTTAAAATTCCAAAGACAAAAATGAAATTGGACTCCTTTTAATATAAGAGGATAACTAAAGTTATCTATTTTTTCTTGCGGAAAATATACATTTTTAAACTTATCTATCTTTCTAATCTATCTTTTACCTCGTTTTACGGAGTACAATTAAATCTAATCCACCCTCCTAATAATTTGATTATAACCTCTTCTAATTATTTTCACTTATTTTATTATAATGTTGAAAAACCTCCCGTCAAAATGCACTTGACATTGATCGAACTATAGTTACAAAACAAAAACAATAATTGTACAAATATATGTTAACAATTTTTTGATAATACTTTAAAATTCTAAAGACAGAAATGGAATTGGACTCCTTTAATTAGAAGAGTACAACTAAAGTTATCTACTTTTTCTTGCAGAAATGATACATTTTTATTCATATCTACCTTTTTAATATATCATTTACCTCGTTTTACGGAGTCCAGTTAAATCTAATCCACCCACCTAATAATTTGATTATACCCCTATCTAATTATTTTCACTTATTTTATCAAAATGTTGAAAAACCTCCGGACAAAATGCACTTGACACACTACACTATATATTGGCTATAGGGATGTATGCGGTTCAGATCAGATCGGTTTTGGGGTAAAAGTCGAACCAAACCGCGAAGAGCGATTTTAGAAAATTGTTATCCGCAACCGCCGCGTCAATTGCGGTTGCGAATTTGCGGTTATTGCGGATCGGTTTGTGGTTCAACCACTTATTTTAAAATAATTAATAATTTGCAAAAAAATAAATTTGGAATATTAATAAATTCAAATTTAAGTTACGTGATAAATTTACATTCAAAAATAAAATACAAACTAATGCTCCGTGTAGAGCAAGAATATTAAAAACATACAAAAATATGGAGGCGAGAGAAAATAAAAAATAAAAGGATAAAAAAAATTTACATGTTGATTACATTTTCCATTTGTTTCGTTATATATCTTATAATGATTGTGAATCTTATAAACGAAGTCTTAACATTAATCAAAGATTAGTTAATAAATGTGTATACTTATTAATTTATATGATATGAACTAAATTTTTGGAAATATATTTCATTATAAATATATGTTGCGAGTTGCGGTTGCGATTTTCAAGAATTTAAAACCGCATCCAAACCGCGAATGAGCGATTTTTAAAATTTAAATTTACAACCAACCCGCGTTTCGCGATTATCCGAAAAATGCGGTTCGGTTGTGAGTGGTTGGATGCGGTTAAGCCGTTCGTCTGTACACCCCTAATTGGCTATAGCAACGCCAACTTCAAAAATTGTTGATAAAACGTTGTTATTTTTGAAGTAATTTTGACAAATGGATATCTATTATAATGTTTTTAAAAATTGTTACAAAATAATACATTTTTGTCAAGAAATTTAACAGGTTGCAACGATTTTGTAAAATCATTACAAGGAATTGAATTTTTTTTTGTCCAAAATTTGCCGGGTTCTAAAAAGAAGCGGGATTTCCAATTATTTAAACAAGCTTTCAGAAGCAAGCCCATAATTAATAAAATCATTTCATTATATTATTTGTGCGAGTAAAAAATAGGTGTGCAAGTAAAAAACGGGGGCACTGTGGTCTACTTTCAATCTCTCATAGGCGACATGGCTACCACTCGAGGTTTGTTTCAAGCTTCAAGATCGAGGATTCAAACTCGAAAAATACCCAAGGTCGGACAATATTCAAGCTTGAAGGTAAAAAACTAAACTTTATAATCGAATTTCTTCCCAAAATCAATTTTAACTTTTGATAAATTGAAAGGTGTGTTTCAATTACGGGTTGTTTGTTGATTAGTGTTAAAATTTAAATCAATTTATAGGTTAGTTAGAGCTTTTTAATTGAGATTTTGTATGGTATTTTTAAAACTAGGGATTTGGTTGTGATTTTTCTTTTAAATTGTGAAACTTTTAAATTGTGAATTTTAAAGTTAGGGCTTTCAATTGTGATTTGTTTAAACGCTGAAATTGAGAATTTTAAAATCAGGACTTGAATTGTGACTGTGTTCATATTAAATTAGGGCTTAGTTTGTATGATTGTGTTTGTAATCTTCAATTTTGATTATGTTATTGTAATTTTTTATGCTCTAGCTTTATTTGGGATTTTTAAATTTGTATGCTATGTACATGTTTGCTGCATAAGCTGTTATTAACTGTTTGGTATGTGTATTTGTTTGCAAGTGTCAATAGGATATCCATCCTGACAATTGCTTTGTTGTTTACAAATAAGCCTCATTGCTAACGAGTGATTATGAAAAGATATTGGTCTTCATATCTATGTCCTCTATTTATAAAACATACCATTCGTATTGGTATTGGATCAAGGTGGGGGCATTGTTGGTTTTGTTTTGCTACTCAACTTTGCATTAACAATGGCACTTACTTTTTTTTTACAGTGAGTATGCCCCTATTCTGCAGCTTTTGCGGACCAGAAAAAGAACATTACATGCTTTGTGTTCAAGTTCCTGATATAACTTTTAACCTCCATAAGGGGATTGAAATCTTAAATTCAGAACTAAAGATTTGTTTATTGTTGTATTTTGCATGATTGAGAATTGTACTTGGATATCCTGAATACAATTCCCTCAAAAAAAGTTACTCTTTCTATATACTTGCCTGCTTTCTTGATTATATAATAGAATGCCTTGTTTTGTCACAGTATCCATTGATTTCAAAGAGTGGATACTATAACAGGAAACTAGTTGATCCGTGTAATGTAGTGGCTCTAAGATGTGCGACAGAATTTCTCGAAATGACAGAAGATTTTTGCTCTGGAAACTTATGTCAAAGGTTTGATATCTATATGAACCAAGTTGTCGTACAAAGTTGAGATGACACTTTAATTGTTCTCCAGAAGTGTCAAACTTTGCTTCCATGGGCTGAAGATCTGCTGATTGTGAGTCGTTGCATCGACTCACTTGCCTTCATGTCTTTCGACTCATTTGCCTTCATGTCTTGCATGGAAATTCTTGATCCAGAGAGGAGCTAGGAGGAACCAACCAGTAGTTACACTGGATATGTTAGCTAGTTAAGCTTGGAGTTCTCAAAAAGTGAAGGAGATTGTGAGACGAGATCTCTGGATCAAAGATCTTCTTACGTTGCCATTCGTATTTTTTAATAGGATCTTTAAAAAGACAAAATATGAGGGAAAAATATGTCAGTCATATTGTTCTTTTCTATGCAGATAAATAGATCCTATCAACAAAGACTCTTCGATCCTTGGGTAATGTTGTGAATATGTTGTGAATTTGATGATTTCATTAACAAAACACCTTAGTAGATTCAACTTAGTGGATTTTGTACCACTCGACAGATAAGCAAATATAGTCCCGACGGATGACTCAATATAGTCTCGACGGATGATGATTTGACAACCATCGAGTGAGTAGCTTATGTAACAATAAGTCATGTAGCACATTTTTGCATACACCTTTGTATAGATTCTGTTATAACATATAAGTCATGTTGACTTTAATTAGATATGTAGAATAGGTTGATTAATTGTACATAGATGATGTCTTGTAATTCTGCATAAATGAAATGAAGTCAAGTGCCAAATAGCTACCCGACGGATAATCAACAATGCTACTCGACGGATGATCAACAAGGCAACCCGACGGATGATCATGTACCCGACGAATAATCAAATCAAACATCTCTTGACAGTGACAACACAGTCCCATGCGTCGAGTGTATGTAAAAGGAATGTGGAAGCCTATTCAACTGGGTTTTTGAGAACAAAGAAGTATTGCCATTTTCATGCTATTATGATGATATTCAAAGATGCTGGAATAGAGTAATGAAGTAGCATAGTATTAAACTTGATAGGTTTTGTTTTATTATCTTGTCTTATTACTGTATAATCTTGGTGATATATAAACCAAGAGTAGCAATTAGAACAACAAGTAGACTAAACAAGTATTTTCTCAGAGAAACATTTGTAAGCCGTATCCTTAACATTTCTCTGTAAGTTTAGTTGTTCTCATTTGTAAGCAGCTGTGAGCTATTCAAGCTTCACAAAGTTCTCTTCATATATATATATATATATATATATGGTGGATACATTTAAATCTACCAGAAAGTTTTAAAGACTTGTGTTTTTATTACTTTGTGTTTTGATTTAACTAACTCTTATTCCGCACTTAGCAAATCAAACACCTATATATATTATTAAGATAAAACATTTTGTAATTCAGAAAAAGTTTCAAGAATTCCATTCAATCCCCCTTATGTAATTCTTGTTGCATTGTTAAGGACTAATAATTGGTATCAGAGCAAGCTCTTAAAGAACAAAGAGTTTAAAGATCACAACAAACAGCAAGATGAACAAGAAGGATGTTGGAGTCAAGATTCCTTTTCTGGACAAAGATAATCACCATCACTGGAAGGTAAAGATGCATCTTCATTTACTTTCTCAAGATGAGGCCTATGTAGATTGCATAGAGAGAGACCCTCATGTACCAATGAGAGCTGCAACTGAAAATGAGCCATCAGTTCCCAAGCCAAGGCATGAATGGTCAGATCCTGATATTGAACAAGTCAGGAAGGACAAGAAGGCCATGAATATTCTGTTTAATGGAGTTGATGGTGACATGTTTGACAACATCATCAATTACAAAACTGCCAAGGAAGTTTGGGATACAATTCAAATTATCTGTGATGGAACCGAACAAGTTAGAGAAAACAAGATGCAGCTACTAATTCAGTAATATGAGCATTTCCACTTTGAAGAAGGTGAAACTCTCACTGATATCTTTAGTAGATTTCAAAAGCTACTAAATGCTCTAAAACTACATGGAAGAGTCTACCAAACCAAAGATTCTAACCTCAAATTTCTGAGATCCCTACCAAAAGAATGGAAACGAATGACAGTCTCCTTGAGAAACTCAAAAAATATAAGGAGTTTACACTAGAGAGACTGTATGACATTCTAAAGACTTCTGAGCTTGAAATAGAGCAAGATGAAAGAATGGAGAAAGGGAGAAAGAAAGGAGGATCCATTGTACTGGTTTCTGAGTTAGAAAAAGAGAAGGAGATGAAGATAGAAGCTGTTGAGTCAACTTCAAAGGTCTGTGAAAATAAGGGCAAGGGGCTGGTAGCAGAAAATGAAGATTCTTTGAGCCAAGATGATATAGATGACATTGATGAACATCTAGCATATCTTTCCAGAAGATTTGCCAAGCTCAAGTTCAAGAAGAACTTTGGAGAAGCTAAGCCAAATAGAAACATGGTGGATAAATCAAAATTCAAATGTTTCAAATGTGGCTTGGCAGAGCACTTTGCCAGTGAGTGTAGAAAGTCAGATTCCAGCAAGAAGAAGTTTGAACCTGTGGATTATAAACAGAAATATTTTGATTTGCTCAAACAAAAGGAAAGGGATTTCATTACACAAGAAAATGACTGGGCAGCAGATGGTCTGGATGAGGATGAGGATGTTAGCTATGTCAATCTAGCCCTAATGGCCAAGTCTGATGAAACAGAGACAAGTTCTTCAAGTAATCAGGTAATCACCACTAACCTTGCACATTTATCTAAAGCTGAGTGTAATGATGCAATAAATGACATGTCTATAGAATTATATCATTTGCGTGTTACACTTAAGTCTCTTACTAAGGAAAATACTAAAATCAAAGAAAACAATTTGTTTTTAAGTGAGAGGAATAATGTGCTAGAATCTCAGTTTATTGAATTTGAAAAATTGAGAATTGAGTGTAAAATTGCTAAGGATGAATTAACTGAGTCCTTGAAGAAAGAAGAGATCTCGAAGAAGCAGCTTGAACGAGAACAAGAGGCGATTAAGGCATGGAAAACATCGAGAGATGTTCATGCTCAAAGCACCAAAGTTTAAGGTATTGAGTCCTTTTGTGATGAAGCCTGGAAGAAGAATAAGGAGAAGCTGGAATCCAATTTGGTTGAAGGATTGCTCACATATGTGGGCTCGACAGATGATGAGAGTCATCCGTCGGATAACCAAAAGGATTATCCGTCGAGTGACATAAATCCTCATCCGTCGGCTGTAAGCAAACCTGTGAGTAAAGCCAAACTTGCCAAGTTAAATGAAAAATATGGATCAGTTTCCAAAAACTTAATTTCAGGAGAATCTAGTCAAGTAAAGAAGGAAAAGAAACTGAATGTTGGTCATCTGTCTATCAAGCAATTGAATGACAGACTAGAAAAGATTGAGGTTAAAACATAGGCTAAAAGGAAAAACAATAGAAATGGTAAAGTAGGGATTAACAAGCATAATAACTACACACCTGATAAGTATGCTCCAAGAAAAATCTGTGTTAAATGTGGTAGTGTAAATCATCTGTCTGTTAATTGCAAAACTGCCATGCCTACTTCCATATCTGTGCCACCTCCTTTTCCCAACATGAATGCCATGCCTTCTATGCCTATGAATGCTATGTCTACACAGAATATGAATGCACAATTTGCTAATATGCCATTTACACCTAATCCTTATTATGCTGCATTTAGTATGCCTCAAATGTCATTTAGCATGCCCTACTGGAATAACATGTTTACTAATAGCATGTCATTTCCTATTAATCAAAATGTGCATGATAATTTTGTTGTAATGAATGATTTCAAAGGACCAAATCAAATGACTAAGGATGAATCTAATATTCCCAAGTCAAATGAGATCAAACCTAAGAAACAGAAGAAGAAAGCTAACAAGGAAGGACCCAAGGAAACTTGGTACCAAAATCAACTTGATTTGATTTTAATGTGTGCAGGGAAACAGAAAGAATCTGTGGTACTTGGATAATGGTTGTTCAAGACACATGAATGGTGATTCTAACCTGCTCACAGAGTTCAAGGAGAGAGTTGGCCCAAGTGTTACTTTTGGAGATGAAAGCAAGGGTTATACTGTGGGATATGGCTTAATTTCTAAAGACAATGTCATCATTGAGGAGGTTGCCTTAGTGGATGGTCTCAAGCACAATTTATTGAGTATCAGCCAGCTGTGTGATAAAGGCAATTCAGTAACCTTCAACTCAGAAGCCTGTGTTGTGATAAACAAGAGGAGCAACAAAGTGGTTCTCACTGGAGTGAGAAAAGGAAATGTGTACTTAACTGACTTCAACTCATCAAATGCAGAATCTGTTACTTGTCTTCTCAGTAAAGCAAGCCAAGGTGAAAGTTGGCTATGGCACAAGAAGCTATCCCATCTAAACTTCAAGACCATGAATGAACTGGTAAAGAAAGAACTGGTTAGAGACATTTCTCAAGTGGAGTTTTCTAAGGATGGACTATGTGATGCTTGCCAAAAGGGAAAGAAAATTAAAGCATCATTCAGAAAGAAGCTTGATTCAACAATTGAAGAACCTTTGCAACTGCTACACATGGATTTGTTTGGACCAGTCAATGTGTTGTCCATCTCAAGGAAAAGATTTTGCCTAGTAATTGTAGATGATTTCTTAAAGTTCTCTTGGGCATATTTCCTTAAGTCCAAATATGAGGCTAGTGAATCATCATCAATCGCATAAGGCAAGTCAACAATCATCTTGATTTCAAAGTTAAAAGAATCAGGAGTGACAATGGAACTAAGTTCAAGAATTCTGTCATGAGAGCATTTTGTAAAGAAAATGGGATTTTGCATGAGTTTTCAGCAGCAAGAACTCCACAACAAAATGGAGTAGTAGAAAGAAATAACAGATCACTTATTGAAGCTGCAAGGACAATGCTTGAAGAATCTAAGTTACCAACATATTTCTGGGCTGAAGCTGTAAATACTGCATGCTACACTCAGAATATTTCTCTTGTTAATCAAGGAAAATGCATGACTCCCTATCAATTGTTCAAGAACAAGAAGCCAACTCTAAATTTTCTTCATGTCTTTGGCTGCAAATGTTATATCTTGAGAAATCAAACTGATCAGAATGGAAAGTTTGATGCTAAAGCCGATGAAGGAATTTTTGTTGGATATGCTGTTGATAAAGCTTACAGATTCTACAATCTGAGAACCAACATTGTTGTGGAATCAATACATGTTGTGTTTGATGATAAAAAGATTGAAGGACTGCAAGATGGAGATTACCATGAGAACCTCAAATTTGACAATATGGAGATGGTTAGTGATGACAGTGATGATGAAAGTGATCAAGAAACAGTATCAAAGGATAATACAGAAAAATCCACTACCAATAAAGCACAAAATTCAACATCTATCGAGTTGCAAAATGCTTCATCCGTCGGGAGACAATCTGCTTTATCCGTCGGGAGACAACCAGCTTCATCCGTCGGTACTCAAAATTCACCATCCGTAGGGTCATCAAAAGAAGCTGAAAGTCAGAATAGATCACTTACAGAAAGTTCCCCTTTCTCAAATCAAAGATCCATTAACTCAGGGGGAGTTTTTAATAATCAAAACTCAATCACACATCTAAACAACAATGAGGCCTCTTCATCTAGAGCTAATCTACCTCAACAAAGAAAATGGACAAAGGATCACCCCTTTGAGCTTATCATTGGTGATGTATCTTCTAGAGTTCAAACAAGAAGAGCAACTCAAGAAGAATATCTATATAGCAGCTTCCTCTCTAAGGAAGAACCAAAGAAGGTAGAAGAAGCTTTGTTGGATCCTGATTGGATTTTAGCTATACAAGAGGAGCTAAACCAATTTGAAAAGAATAAGGTATGAAAGCTGGTACCCAAGCCTAAAGGAAAGAATCTAATAGACACCAAATGGGTATTCAGAAACAAGATGGATGAAAATGGCATAGTAGTCAGGAACAAAGCTAGATTGGTTGCTAAGGGCTATTGTCAACAAGAAGGAATAGATTTTGATGAAACTTTTGCTCCTGTTGTAAGACTTGAAGCCATCAGAATCTTCTTAGCCTATGCAGCCCATGCCAATTTCAAGGTCTATCAAATGGATGTCAAAAGTGCCTTCCTGAATGGAGATTTGGAGGAGGAAGTCTATGTCAATCAGCCTCCTGGTTTTGAAGAACAAAATTTTCCAGAATATGTCTACTATCTTTTGAAAGCACTTTATGGACTGAAGCAAGCACCTAGAGCCTAGTATGACACTTTGTCAAAGTTTCTTTTAGAGAATCACTTCACTAGAGGCACTATAGACAAAACTTTATTCTTTAGAAATATTAATGGCTCTAGTATACTTGTTCAAATTTATGTAGCTGACATTATTTTTGGCTTTACAGATGAGAAACTTTGCAAAAAGTTTACCAAATTGATGCAAAGTAAGTATGAAATGAGCATGATGGGAGAACTAACTTACTTTCTTGGTTTGCAAGTTAAGCAAGTTAGTGATGGAATATTCATTAGTCAATCTAAATACATTAATGACCTTTTAAAGAAGTTTGATCTAATGGATTGCACATCTGCAAAAAACTCCCATGGCCACTGCAACTAAGCTTGAATTAAACACTACTGAAAAGTTTGTGGATATTTCAAGTTATAGGGGCATGATTGGCTCACTTCTGTACTTAACAGCTAGTAGGCCAGATATAATGTTTGCTACATGTCTTTGTGCTAGATTTCAGGCTGATCCTAGAGAATCTCATACACCTTTCCCACCAAAGACATATTGTTGAGCAGGGTCAGAAATCTGTCATAGATGTCAGTGAGACTTTCATCAGGCTTGGCCTCAAAGTGTTCATATTCTTGAATCAGAACAGCCCTTCTGTTCTTCTTGATGGCCATGGTTCCTTGACATTGAGTTTCAAGAGCATCCTAGATCTCTTTGGTAGTCTTGTAGGCTATAACCCTGTTTGACATCACATAATCAAGACTGTTATGCAAAATGTTTCTTACCTTTACATCTTTCAGCACAACTACTTTCTCTTCTGGTGTTCACTCACTCTTCTCCTTTAGCTGATAATGTTCAGCAACAGTAGGAGTTGCAGGCACTAGTTTTGTTGGCATTTAGGGTCCATCATTAATCACGTCGAGATAATCTGGATCTGTAGCTTCTAGGTGCATGAGCGTCTTCACCTTCCATGTTGATATTCAGTCTTTTTCAGAATGGGGATTTTAATACTTTCATACTTGTTCAGAGACATGTTTAGATCGTTTCTGATTGTACGTTTATCAGTGAGCTCTGATACCAATTATTGCCCATTAAAGATACAATTGTTTAGGGGGGTTGAATACAATTGTATAAGGGGGGTTGAATACAATTTTATAAATTTTTTGAACAAGTAATAAAATATAATAGCTTTTTATATTTCTGATAAAAACTGTTACAAAACTCTCTCAAGAAATACTGATGTTCTTGAGAGCTGCTAGGTTGAATGATACTCGAGATCTCTTTACTATGTGATGACCTAAACTGTGTTTATATACTACACAATTACAACTAAACAATCTAAGATATGCATTATCAAAAGCTAACTGAAACTGATACATATCTTCAACTGAATAGATAAAGTCCTATAACTCAGACGTAAAAGATATCTACTGCACAATACAAGGAACATAACAAATATTCTAAGCTGTCTGTCTTCAAATACTGATGACATCCAAATGCTGATGATGTGTCAAATCCTGACGACACATCAGATACCGATGACACCCGAACAGCCAGATCTTGAGCTTCTTCTGATCACTGAAAATTCAATATGTAACACAGAGCATGTCGCTTAAATGCGGTTTACCTTGGTGCACGTGGTCTGCAGGCTATTGCGTGAGCCCGTAGGGTTTACCTTACCTACGATAGAAAAAACAAACATTTCTTGACAATTAAGACTGTTTGAATTGTTTTGTAAAGTATCTTAACAGTTGTTACCTTCTCAATCGCTAACAAGGAAAAAGGTTGCTTGGTGATTAAGAAGTCGGGTCCGTGTCAAAATTTCAGTTTTACACGGTACTGTTTTTACTTTAATATTTATATATCAATATAATAATTATAAGATTACCACTTTAGTTTTCCAAGGATAGTCTTACAAGTTTGCTAAAAAAGTTTTGTCATAATGTGTTACTTTATATTTATATTTAATTATTAAATTATTAAAAAAAATTAGCCTCAATAAAGATTATTTAAGTTATTTATTATGAATTTGAATATTATAATTACCATAAACTATTACTCTTTTTAAATAATTTCTCAAATAACAAAATTCAATTATAAGTAAAAGTACAATTTCGTTCAGAAATTTTTATTAAGTTTATACACCAAAAGTATTATTCATTCAGAATTCAGATATTTTAATCACTCGAAAAATTTAACGATTCCGATTTTTTACTCAGATTTATCAAATGACCCCCTTATATCAATATTAAACATAATTCGCATATTATTGATCTGAACTAACTTCACTTTTTAATTAAAAAATATGATCACACGTAGAAATATGAATAAAAATATATCATTGAATGGATAACATTATTTTTTTAGATACCTCTTCTTAAAAAAGTCATGAATATATATTAATATATCTATCATTAAATCATGCCGTTTAAAATATTAAGAGGACAAATTCAAAAATTAAATTCAGAATAAAACTATAAAAAAATTATGTAATATTATAAAAAAACCCGTGCGCTGCACGGGTTTTAGGCTAATATATATATATATATATAAAGATACATAATGTAAATAACTAGCTTTTCACTTATGATCGAAGTGATGGTTACACTGTAGTAGTTGAAGTGAAATCCAAACGTTTTCACGTCAGAAAAGATATGTCAATTTGTCTTGCACAGATACTTTGGTCGCAATTTAGGATTTATACATATTTACGAATTTTTAATGTATTGATATTTTTCTATAATAATTTTCGTAAATAATGATTTTTGCCTATTATTTAATTTAATTATTGTTTTCTAGTAATATATTTGTAACAAGAATTTTGGTCGGCAGTGTAGTGCAACATTCTTGACTATATTATGTTACATTATTTTTGTAAACCCGACACCACGTTTTTTATCGTAAAATTAAAATTTAAGCCACCAAATTAAATAAAATAATTTTTATCTATTTATTATAAAAAATATAAAAATTATATTTATTTAGTTAGCACACGTAACACGCGGACAAAGGTTCCCAGTTGAATTCAGATTATGGAGTTAGTTTACTTTTTAGATTTGAATTATAATTTTGTTCTAGACTTAGTTTCTTCTCTTATAAATACTAATGTATACAACAAATTGTGATAGATCAATACAAAATTATTGAGTAAAAATTTATGAACCAGTAAGATTGTCGTTTATTTTTTTATTCTTATTTATTCGTTTTGAATTTTCCGGCACGTTCTTATATAATCAAAGAGAAGAAAGACAACATGGGTTGTTTTCCATGGAGTACATATTTAACAAAGCGTTTCAAAGATAAGAAGAAATACAAAGCCCTTGATCAAAACTATGACGATCATCATACCACATTAGGTTTATGCTCCTCTCTCTCTCTCTCTCTTCGTCTCTCTCTCTCTCTCCCTCTCCCTCTCTCCCCTCCCTCTCTCTCTCTCTCTCTCTCTCTCTCTCTCTCTCTCTCTCAGAGTGTGTGTATTTATTACTACCTTTTATTTGATTATTGGCAGCAAATCATAGATTTAAAATTTTAGCTAGCTTTACACTACTTGTTTTGCTTATACACATTGTGAACTGCTATAATGATAATGATAGGGTACATTTTTATGATTTTTACTTCTAATTGATCATGTATTTAGGCCTCATTTTACTCTTTAAGTGCCCCTCTATGATCCCGAATTGTTTATTTCAACTTTTTAGTCTCACATTAATGAGTGACATAAGATTGCTTGATATTTTAGACATGCTGGTTCGAGCTGTTCAACTAATATTTTGACAAGTAATTTTCTTTTGAGCTTTATGTATTTTGTCATTTTATGTTATTTTTAATGGCATAATTTCACTTTCCAATCCACCAATCCAGTAAGTTTAGCTAATTGAATCGGACCATTCAATTTTAAACTTGAAAAGTTAATTTTTTGTGCAACTAAAGTGGCAGTTTTTTGTGCAAGTTACAGTAACACGTTTTTTTTTACTATTATGTGATAGAGTATGTTTGAATGTGTCACTTCAAAAACTAAATCTGTATCTCGGCTATTTTGGCCAGATGGTGTGATTTTCTGAAAACATTAGGTTATAAACTGTGTAATTTGGAAATTTATGTAACCGCATAAATACAATCAGAATTGAAGTGTGTCCTCTGTTTTGTTGGGATGTTTCACAATCCGTTGTAGGGGGGTTATTGTGCAATGTGCTGGGAGATATCTTCACTGTATAGGGTTGAGATTTACAGGCTAATAGCACTTGCACAATAGATCGAGAGTGGTCTTTATGATGATATATAATATTCATATATTACTGTCATGAAAGAAATGCTGGCATAGTCAAATTCTATGTGCATTTTGTGTCTTTCAATTTGTCCTTCAAATGGTTTACTTTGTTTCCTGTTGCTTTTCTAAACCTCCTATCACTTGGCTCAGATTCATCGGAAGTTTCTCCAGTAAGGATTGACAAGAAAGAAGATACTGGGAATGTTGATCAGTCCGTGGTAACCAAGGAATTGGACATTAGCAGAACGACGAATGATGATGGTAAAAAGAAGGGAAATTCCAAGTCGTTCAACTTACATGAATTGCTCTATGCCACCGAGAATTTCAATATGGAAAACCTTCTAGGTGAAGGTGGATTTGGCAAAGTCTTGAAAGGAAAGCTAAAGGAAACTGGCGAGGTCAGTAGAAACCAGCGTGTCTTTCTTATGTTCATAAATTGCACATTGATACTTTTTCTTTTTAGTTTACTTTTATATTCCAATCAAGTAAACCAGCTTGTCTTTCTTATGTTCAGAACTTGCACACTGGCACCTTTTAAATCTTATCAAAATTTTGATCATAAACTTGCATACTGAAACTATACTTTTTCGATTTAATTATATATTTCTGGGCCAGGTTTTAGCTATCAAACAACTGGACTCTGATGGCTCGCAAGGTATCAGGGAATTCGTTGTTGAAATGATGACTTTGAGTCTTGTTGATCATCCGAATCTTGTAAAACTAGTTGGATATTGTGTTGAGGCTGGACAGAAGTTGTTGGTGTATGAGCACATGTCATTGGGTTCTCTGGAGGGCCATCTACACGGTAGTCTTTTTTCAATAAACTTGGTCTTCTTGTTCTTTCATTTATTATTAAAAACTGAGCGCTTTGAAATGATACCGCTTTTGTGCATATCTACTACAATTCTTTCTTAATTCGTGTTAAGTCATTTTTAATCTTGTGTAACTATACAGGCGCAAACCGGAAGAGACTTGATTGGAATATCAGAATGAAGATTGCAGCTGGCGCGGCAAGGGGATTGGAATATCTACATGATAAGATGAATCCCCCAATAATATATCGTGATTTGAAATGCTCTAACCTTCTGCTTGGGGAGGACTATCATCCCAAGCTATCAGACTTTGGCTTGGCCAAGGTGGGACCTACTGGGAACAATACTCATGTTTCGACAAGAGTGATGGGAACTTATGGTTACTGTGCACCAGAATATGCAATGACCTGGCCAGCTGACATTTAAGTCAGACATTTACAGTTTTGGGGTTTTTCTTTTAGAGATAATTACAGGAAGAAGAGCAATAGATAACAGAAAATCTGCCAAGGAACAAAATCTGGTTGCATGGGTAAGATATCTTCTTTCTGTAGATGATTTATTTTCTTTTTCTATTATTGTCATAGAGGCAAATAATAGCATTGTGTTTTATTATCAAGCTATCCCTCCTTGTTGATAGAATGCTAAGCACTTGCATAGTTGGAAGAAATTCCTATTGTGTCAACTTGGTTTGAAAGGAGTAAAGGGCAAAATGGTGTGAGATTCGTTGGCATTATGCGATTGTCTCTCCCTGAGCTCGTTCCCTTCAAGTCTTCCCAGTATGCAAATTAAATTGTGAATTCATTTCTCCTACTCGTACACTTCACAAACTAAAATTTAGAAGTCTTACAACTTACTGTCCCTCCACTTTAACAGAGAAAGTAAATAGTCAAGAAGTGAGGTTATAGTACTTGTAACATTGTGATAAGAATTCGCATGACATATTTTACATCCATTTTCCAATAATTTACAATTCCTGTTACCCACTGTCATGATTGGCATTCTACATTATCATTGTTTCATATCAGCACTGTACCAGTAAAATATATGACTTCATGATATATCGAACCAAAACACTACCATTTCCATATGCTTCATATTCAAAACGTGATTGTCATTTTCCTTTACTCTTTACATCCTACTAATAACAAAATCGTTTATTTTTTGTGCAGGCGCGACCCCTGCTGAAGAACAGGGAAAACATCTGCCATATGGCTGATCCTGCGCTCGAAGGCCAGTATCCTGAAAAATCCTTATATAAAGCTTTAGCTACTGCTTTATTATGTGTTCAAGAGCAACCTTCCAAGCGGCCTCGTGTATCTGAAGTGGTTAAAGCTTTAGATCACATTGTGTCACAACCATATACTCCAGAAAGCCATCCTTCCCAGAAGACTTCCTGAAATCCTTGTCGTCATATAAATCAAGAGAATATTCTTCGTTTTGATGCCAGTATATATAAAACTACTTTAGAGTTGAAATTGAACTGTTCAATTTTGTATCCGAGCTGTATGCTTGTCATCAAGTTTTGTTTCAGAGTCATGATGACAGGTTATGAGCTTTGAGAGTATTAATATGCACAAGAGGGTGTTCTACATCGTTCACATTAATTTTTGATTTTAAAATTTTATTAAATTTCAACCAAATATTTATCGAATTGAGATGCCTTACTTTGATGATGAAAAAAAGGTTGATCTGAAACAACATCCTTTATCTCATCTGAAAGTTTATATGAAAATTAAACTGTTGATCCCAGATTTTTTGATTGAAATACTCTTTTCCAGGTTTGGACCTGGTGACTGGTGTGACCTGTAGCAAGTAGACATATGATCATCGTTTTAAGCATGACCTTACTAGTTTCTCTCAAGTAAAACATATGTACAATTATCTCAATTGTGACAGTAGCTCAGCGTCAGGAAGGGAAAAAACGATTTCTGAGAGTGATGACGTACATCTTATAAATATTTGGCAAAAAGGTGACTTCTCTGGTTCACATATACATGTAATGTGCCGAAGTATCTCTCCTTAGTGTTATAAATCAGTATTGGTGATGGTTCTGCTTTTGCTGATGCCCAAGCTTTATAGAGTTAAAATCATCTGTAGCTTGGCTTTGCACACATATCACAAATGATATTTAAACAAATCTCACATTAGTTTTACAGCTATACTCCAATGATTTCACCTTCTCTGCATTTGCCAACCCATATGTTCATACTCGAGTTTTTACTTGATGGCAAAACTCTACAGCAATCTCTCCTTGGTGACTGCAACATAAATACGATATCCCTCATATTAGAAGTGCCATCAGCAAGATCATTAAATTATTGAATGCAAAGGTTTTGCAACACGTTAATAATATCAAATGCATGAAATAAAGCATTGTACCTTTAGCCAACGATCATTGTCTGGTCTTTTCATGACAACAATGGATTCAATTTGATCGGGTGAGTCCATTTTCCATTTGCACAGAGGGTATCTTTCATTGTGACGCGAATGAATGGAAACGATTTGCTTCCTTTTTTCATCATATCTGATAGTGTTCATATAATAGATAAAGGGCCTCTGGCAAGGCTGCCTTGAGACCGGTCTGGTATTGAATGCATAAGCAGTGTAATCGGCCCTCTTGTACCAGTTAAGAAACGTTCTTGTAGGCATTTCTAGCTCTCTGGGAGAGAGTATACCTCTTATGATTTGAACAACATAGCCCCATGAAACTATGATGGACCATTGACGTTCACTGTCATAGCAGATGGACTGCTGAATTATACTGGCGCTGTCATACTTGGCAGCCTCTAATAGATGATGAATGGCACGAGCTCTTGTCATTTTTGGAAATATTGGATCCAGTACATCGAGGTGGTGCAGCGAAACAATTGGAGTTAACGGATGAGCTCCCAAAAGTCCTAATAGACTCCCATAAACGTCATACTGCATTAAACAGTGAATGAAACGAACTTTGAGTTAAATTGCATTCATAATGAGGATCATTTCTGCATCATGCCAGTATGACAGCTTGTGCAGATAGTTGTTGCTGTTTAAGTACATTATTTATCACCCGATATTTAAATCTTAGAATCCGACTTAGTATTCCTATGCTCGTAACTTCATGAATAGGGTTAAATTTGTTCGTTAATTTACCTGATGAAAACCATATTCTTTAGTAAGTGGCACACCTAGTTCTGCCATGCAAGCCTGCATTCTATCATCACTTCCATACAATCCCGGATACCGCTGAATGCATTTATCTTGCATTTTTTCCAACTCCACTGCCAGAGGATAGCTTATCGCGAATCCACCTCCACCAAATGCCATAGAATAGGAAAAAACCATGTTCTGAACATGACTCTCGGACGAGCACCCAACATAATAAAGCTGAGTATGGTCATACTTAGACAGCACTCTCACCACATTTTCAACCATAAAGACAGTGTCATCATCTCCCATCACAAACCACCGAATATCCTTCATTCCTAGTCTAAGTGTCTCGGAAACTACCCTTGAAATCCTCACTGCTGATCTGTCACCCTGCCTATTTGAGTACATAAATTCGGAAGTATCAGCCGAAATCCGAATTTCTGGCAGCCTTTCATATCTGTTTACTACTACATTCTTATCCAACCAAACAACCCCTCGAGTTTCCCCTGGTCTCCACCATTGTTTTATGTACTCTTTCCTATTTTCCCACAAAAGTGAAGATGCTGCAACCCCGAAAGCAATGTGTCTGAGCTGCGTACGTTCATGTCGCATTGCATAAGGAAGCTCAAGATTTTTCGGAGAAATAAGATTAGTAGTCTCATTAGTAATAGTTGCAATTGACACATTCCTCACAGTATGATCAGTTTGAATAGTTTTTTTTGTGGAAATAATATCGGAAACCGCGGGTGTAGAACATCTGAATCTAGTATTTAGAAAGTGATTGCAAGTATAGAGGAGATAGAGAATTAAGATGCAAATGCAGAAACAAGAAATGGGATTTCTGGGTGTGGTTTGAGGAGGGCGTTGGTGAGGAGTGGACATAATGTGTGGAGCATAATGTTTGTTTTTCATCACAAAAAACAAGTGTATAGCATTGTTGCTCGAAATTTTTTACTCAAACACCAAGGCAGGGAAGGAGGAATGTGAGTGATGGAGAGTAAGGGTTGGACTGAGAGATGTTCGGATCTTAGATCAGAGATTGTCAAATTTCTCAAGTTTCATATGGTTTTTATGTTTACGAAACATGGGCATATTGGAACACGTACTCATTCTTTGTTATTACAATCATGCAGAAGATGCAAACCTAACTTCGAAATAGTAATAATAATAAAAAAACGGTATCCGAAATTAATAGATTTATGAATTAATCTATCTATATTATATTATAATAACCGGAATACAATATATTTTGGTATGCTCAAAAATTAGTCAGGATCGTTAGATATAAATACTAAAGTAATATACACTAATCAATCTCACAGGTTCAAAACTCACCAAAAACAAATATTTATATTATTATTTATATGCTATCAAAATTTCAAGTTCGAATTCCGTCAACAACAAATATTAATATTATTATTTATAAATATACCAATAAGGTTAATGGTCTCAATCTCATCAATTATATACTACTTAATATTAATTAAAAATTAGCTACAAATCTATTCTATATTATAATAACCGGAATGATGTATATTTTAATATGCATTTTTTTGGTTGGTTTGATTTGGTTATCCCCATTTGTGACTATGAGATCTTTTTAATCAAATGATCAGGATTGTTAGATCTAAATACTAAAATAATATACACTACTCAAATTTCTAGGTTCGAATCCCGCCAACAACAAATATTTATACTATTATTTTACACTACTCAAGCTCGCAGGTTCAAAACTCGCCAACAACAAATATTTATATTATTATTATATGCTATCCAAATTTCAGTTTCGAATCCCGGCAAGAACAAATAATATTATTATTTATAAATATATTAATAAGGTTAATGGTCCCGATCTCATCAATTATATACTATTTAATATTAATTAAAAAAAATTAATTTTATTTTGAAATAATATAAAAATATTAATAAAAACTCGTGTATCGCACAAGTTGTAAAGCTAATATTCATTAATTAGTTACAAATCAATTACTAATAGTAAAGTGAACTATGTTCACATAAAATTTCACCGAGAACATTCTTTCAATGTCACATCATTCGAAAACAAATTTTAATAACCAATTTCATAGCTTAGTGTACTTCTCTTAAAATAAATAGAGAAAATGGCCAAATTAACTCTTTTGAAGATCCCTTTACCCAAAATTCTACGGCTCTAAATAAGATATTCCACCGTCAGAATGATACTTCTTTACCGATGGTGTATCATGTCTCCCATCATGTACTTTATTTTATTTTTTGAATATTTAAAAATTTATTTAAAACTTTTATTATTTAAACATGTACCATATTTAATAACTTTTGATGTTTAGGGTTCAACAATACCCCATCTAAATTTTAGAAATATCTAAAAAAATGAATAAAAAATATATCGATTTAGATTTTAGGATTTTGACCCTAAAATCCTAACTAAAATGTATACATTAATTTAATAATTTTAAAATATTTAGATGATACTCAACTGCTAAATGAATCTCACTTGTCACTAACAAAATTATATCAGGTATGATCTAGGTATTATCTGATATTACACAAGCAAACTGAAAATGGGGTCTCTGTTGCCATACTCGTTTACCACCGGAGTATCAAGCTGATACCATACTGAAAATGGAGTATCTGGTTTATATTTTGGTCTAGTTAAAATGTTGGTGGATATTTTGTAACATGATTATTTAGTACCTTCAAGGCTTCAACTAAATAAATACGCCCTTCGAGATAAATAAAATTGAATAAATAAAAACAAAAATTGTATAAGATATTAAATATTATATATTTTTAGTCAGTATTAATGCTTTATGTTAATTCAATTCAAATTTAATTAAAAAAATTAACAAAAACTACCAAGGTCGTATTTTATCCATAGGAATTTGAACCTTAATAATAATTCTCAATGTGGATGTTATAGATATCTGCTCTAACGAGGTTGACGTCCTCGTCCATCCTATAAACACACATACGGAATTCGGGTAGCGACACTGCACTTAAAGCCGGACAGAGTTTTGACACCATCTATAACATCAAGGCCCACGACTGAATACGCATATCAGAGCCAACAACCAACCATATATCAGTTCGAAAAATCTAACGAGTTTTACATATTAGTTGTTAATTTGTATTTATAAAAGATCCAAATACTCTTATTTTTCTCGATGTATGATTTTACATATATGAATAATAATATTTATCATCCATAGCCACAATTATAACTAAAATAAATTACAATTTAAGCCTTATTTAACATATTTGAACATCCACATAAAAAATATTTACAAAGTATATAATTTTATATCAAAGGTAAATGATCGAGGTCAATTTAATTTAACTAGCTTCAAACTCGTGCAATGCACGGATTGCACGTATCTTTTTTAGTATTATATTTAATTTTTAAGAAAATTATTTTTAATTGATTATTAAATCTACTCATTTTAAATTTTAAATGATATGACTTCATGATAATTAGATTAATACACGTATAAAAAAAATACAATGTCCGCATTATATTTGAGACTTTAAAAAAGTACTATTTTAGCGAGATTAACTTAATCGATTAACTATAAGAGTTATTTGAAAAAGACAATATTGATTTGATTTATCCTCGTCAGTGATGCCTATTACTCCGACTAAATCCAACTAATTATTTTTAGTTTAATTTTAATTTTTTTAAGTCCAGATCAATAAGATAATTTTGTTTTAACCCAAATAATTATTATATATGATTTAGTTCCTGTTGGTCAAATTATATTTTGATTTTAATTTTTAATTTTGTGTTTTTTTGAATCAATTATGTAATAAACTTTTTTCCTGGATGAATAATATATATTAATTTGTTTATTCTAATTCATTAGTATAATTTTTTTAGAACATGATTTGTTATTTTGTCTTAACCTGAGGCACATTATATCAACAAAATTCAACTAATTATATTTTGTTTACCTAAATTTATTTCATCTTGTAATACCAATTTGAATAATGCAAAATTCAATATGAATAATAATATAAATTGGTTGAAAAAGTTGACTTTAATATTAATTGTAATGATATAGAGTTCGATATGAAATAGAATATAAATTGTTAGAAGAAGTAACTTCAATATCAATTAGAATTAGAATTGACCTACATATCAATTAGAATTAGAATAGTAAAATCAACTAATTATTTTTAGTTTAATTTTAATTCTTTTAGATTCGGATCAATAAGATAATTTTATTTTAACCCGAATAATTAGTATATATGATTTTATTTTAGTTGGTCAATTCATATTTTAATTTTAATTTTGTGTTAGTTTGGATAAATTATATATATATATATATATATATATATTCTATCCTAGTTCAATAGCATTATTTTTTTATTCGGATCATTAGGCACATTTATCGATCAAATCCAACCAATTATATTCAGTTTGCTTAAACTATTTTAGCCCGAAATATCAATTACAATAATATGGAACTCAATATCAATTAGAATTTGAATTGGTATAAGAAATTGATTTTAATATTAATTATAATGATTTAGAATTCGATATGAAACATAAATTAAATTGGTAGAGTAAATTGACTTAAATATAATTAGAATAAGAATTGACTGACCAACCAATTACAATTAAAATAGTTAAATAAAGGTAATTAAATAATTTCACCAAGTATTGATCGATCGACTTCCAAACTTTTAATATTTTGTTTATTATAATATACTAGCTTAAAACCCGTGCGATGCATAGACTGCATAATTTTTTTTAATATTACATAATTAAAAAAATACTTGAATTCAATTCTTAATTTTGTTCATTTAAAACTTTAAATGATATGACTTCATGATAATTATATAAGTAAACGTATATGTTCATAACTTTTTAGAACATTTAAACTTATTTAAAGTGATAACATTGGTGGGGGGAATATTATTATAAAAAAATTATTATTTTATTGAAGGTAAAAATATAATGTTTTCATTATGTCGAGACCTTAAAAAAATATTATTTTAACATGGTGATTACTTACTCGATTAACTATAACTCTATAAAAGATATTTAAAAAAGACAATATTACTGATTGAACGATATAGTTTTTGATAGGGAGTAAATAAATCCTGATTACGTAATTAATATTGCATTGATTATACGTGAATTGGGCTATAAGGCCCAATAAGAAGATGTATGACATTCAGACCAAAAAGGTTAACACATTGATCAAGCCTGATGGATCAGATCAGGCCTGATGGAACAAAGAAAGTCCAAAACCCTGAATATTAATTAATTTCGTAATTAATTAATAAGGGAGAAAAACCGCTATTAAGATGAGTCATGGAGGGGATATAAATCCTTGTAGATTGGCTTCCAAGGAACCTCATGGATAAGTAATCAGCTTCCTACTTTTTAGGACTCCAAATTCCATTCTAATTCCAAGAGTTGTCCACCAAGTCTCCTAACCCAAGTCCAATTCAAGGACTCCCAACATCTATATAAGGGGCCTCACCCCACAAATCAGAACTACATTTTTTGACTTGATCCTTGACAATCAGCAAGGTACGTAGGCATCTTGTTAATGCAGATTGAGTCACGAAACAGAAGAGCAGTCAAATCGAGCCTCGAAGCTCACGTTCCTTAGTAATAAATATAACAATTATTATACTTTAGTTTTTTGATCCATAACATTTGGCGCCGTCTTTGGGAAAGCACAACAACAACCATGGCAAGAACACGGAGAACAATTAGAGCCCTTGAAGGAGGAACACCAACGGGGACAACCCAAGTGATTTCGTCAACCGTGGAGGTACCTCCTCATTCGACTTATGCAGCCACGCAAGGAGAAGCCCGGATAGGGGCAACTGAACCTCAACCACAATGGACGATTCCCTCGGTTACTCAAGGTACGAATCCCCAAGTTTAACAACTACATGCACCTGTGAATTCTCGACCCATTAGGTATGAGTATTCAACTATTGTGACTACTAACCCCCCATATAGGATGCCCCTTTACCCCGAGGTTGGAGGAAGCGGACATACTGGGCGGAGTGAAGCACGAGGGCGATCTCCCCTATATACAAGGTTTGGCTCCAATCCCTGAGGATCAGGAATTTTCTGGTCTTTACACTGAGAGAGACTCTGAATCTTCAGATGATGAAGTGGCCCCAAGAAGGAGGCGTGCTGGAAAAGAGCCGATGGCTGATGGTCGTCAACGCCTTAGGAGCACCCAAGGGATGAATACCCAAGAAGTGCAGGAAAGGATCAGGGCTCATGAAGCTGGGATTAAAAGGCTGAAGCGTGACTTGGAGGCGCACCAGAACACCAGACCCCCACTACCTCCAAGGGGGAGGAATCCTCTCCCTATTATAGACCTGGATGGTCCAACACAGAGAAGGGATGTTGTCCCAACGGCTGATCCAATCAATCTTCTTCCCCTTGAAGATCCTGATGATCCTACCCCACCATTCACTAAAGAAATAATGAATGCCCATATCTCAAGGAAGTTCAAGATGCCCACTATTAAAGCTTATGATGGCACTAGAGATCCCTCCAATCATGTCAGGACATTCTCCCATGCACTGTTGCTACAGCCCGTGAATGACGCTATTAAGTGTCGACCCTTTTCTCAAACCCTGTCGGGTATGGCTCAAAGGTGGTATAGTCGTTTACCCCTGAACTCTATTGGATCCTTCAGAGAATTAAGTCAATCTTTTATTAAGCAGTTCATCAGCGGGAGAGTGCATGAGAAAAGTTCAGCATCCCTCATGACCATTGTACAGGGAGCAAAGAAATCCTTGAGAGAATACCTGAATCGTTTCACAAAGGAGGCTTTAAAAAGTCTTGGACCTTGATGACAAGGTAGCCATGATAGCGCTGCAACAGGGAACTAGGGATGAATTCTTCAAGATGTCTGACCAAACGCCCCCTGAAAGCATGTTGCAGCTCCAAGATAGGGCCGGGAAGTACATCAAGGTGGAAAAGAGCATGAGGAAGACCGTAGTGAGTAATGAGCCCGCTGGAGGCAAGAAGCGGAAAACTGACCTGGAATATATCGCTATGGACAAGTATCCTAGAACTGAGCAAAACCCTGATTCAACCCCCAAGAAGGGAGGACCTGGGCGAAAATTCACTGAATACGCTAAGCTGAATGCTCATAGAAGCCAGATCTTGATGGAAATCGAGAAAGATCGAGATGTTCGTTGGCCTAAACCTTTGAAGGCTGATCCTGCCAAGCTAGATAAGAGCAAGAATTGCAGATTTCAGAAAGATGTTGGTCATGACACTGATGAATGTAGACAACTGAAAGATGAAATTGAGTTCCTCATTCGAAAAGGAAGATTGAACAAATACACTGGAGAAGGAGGGGATAGGAATAATAATGGAAGAAAGAACTTTGAAGATCTTAGGAGGGATCAAGACGATCAGGGGCGGAATCCCCAGCCTAGAGGACCAGTTATAAATGCAATTTTTGGAGGGCCACGGCCTCGAGGCCCTGTGATAAACATAATTTTTGGAGGGCCAACTGTTGCTGGACTATCCAAGAACTCCAGAAAAGTGTATGCCCGAGAAGTTATGCATATTGTTGGGGAAGCCCCGAAGAGGGCCAGGACAGAAGTAACAATGTCTTTTGATAATTCTGATCTAGAGGGTGTGAAATTTCCCCATGACGACCCGCTGGTCATCATCCCGATAATAGGGAACAACCCGGTGAGAAGGGTCTTTGTGGATAATGGTGCTTCAGTGGATATTTTGCTCTATGACACCTTTTTAAGGATGGGATATAATGATTCCCAATTGACCCCAACCGACATGCCGATATATGGATTCGCGGGAGTGGAATGCCCCCTAGAAGGGATAATCAAGTTGCCAACAACCATAGGACAGGAACCGAGGCAAACAACTCAGATGTTGGACTTTGTGGTGGTGAAGGCTAGTTCGACTTATAACGCTATCATGGGAAGAACATGGATACACGCCTTCAAGGCAGTCCCTTCTTCCTACCATTCAGTTATGAAGTTTCCCACCCAGGATGGGATCGGAGAAGAGAGAGGAGATCAAAAAATGGCGAGGAGTTGTTATATAGCCTCAATAAGGGCAGATGGAGTTGGGGGGTAAGTTCTGCCTATTGAAGATCTGGATATCCGAGAGAATGATGAGAAATAAGGGAAGCCAGCAGAAGACTTGGTTACAATTCCTTTGGCCCCCGAGGATCCTGAGAAATCATTGGAGCAACACTATAAGAGCCCCTTAGAGGGAAGTTGGTGAAATTTTTGCAAGAAAATAATGATGTGTTCGCATGGTCGGTAGCTGATATGCCAGGAATAGACCCGAAACTGATCACTCACAAGCTGAATGTGGATCCAAGTCGGAAAACAGTGAAGCAAAAAAAAAGAAGCTTTGCTCCGGAAAGGCAAGAAGCTATTAAACAAGAAGTTGAGAAACTCTTGGAGGCTGGTTTCATTGAGGAGATACAGTTTCTGGAATGGTTAGTAAACCCTGTAATGGTGAAGAAGGCCAATATAAAATGGAGGATGTGTGTAGACTTCACTGATCTGAATGATGCATGCCCTAAGGACTATTTTCCGTTGCCAAAGATTGACATTTTGATAGATGCCACTGCTGGGCATGAGATGCCGAGCTTCATGGATGGATTTAGTGGATACAATCCGATCAAGATGCACAAGGACGACATTCCAAAGGTATCATTCATCACTGACTTTGGTGTTTATTGTTATCTTGTTATGTCATTTGGTCTCAAGAATGCAGGATGGAGGATGTGTGTAGACTTCACTGATATAAATGATGCATGCCCTAAGGACTGTTTTTCGTTGCCAAAGATTGACATTTGATAGATGCCACTGCTGGGCATGAGATGCTGAGCTTCATGGATGGATTTAGTGGATACAATCCGATCAAGATACACAAGGACGACATTCCAAAGGTATCATTCATCACTGACTTTGGTGTTTATTGTTATCTTGTTATGTCATTTGGTCTCAAGAATGCAGGAGCCACCTATCAAAGGCTGGTAAATAAGATTTTTAAGGATCTTATTGGCAAGACCATGGAAGTCTATGTTGATGACATGTTAGTCAAGAGTCTAGTAAAGACTGATCATATAACCCATTTGAGGGAAGCTTTTGAGGTCCTAAGATGCCATAAGATGATGTTAAATCCTACGAAGTGTGCTTTCGGAGTAGGGTCTGGAAAGTTTTTGGGATTGATGGTCTCCAAGAGAGGAATCGAGGCCAATCCCGATAAAATAAAAGCAATCCTGGACATGGAGCCACCAAAAACTATCAAAGATGTTCAGAAGCTCACTGGAAGGGTTGCTGCATTGGGACGATTCATCTCCAAGTCTGGGGATAAGTGCTTGTCGTTCTTCAAGTCTTTAAAGAAAGTTAAGGATTTTGTATGGAGTGAAGAAAGCCAGAAGGCATTTGAGGAATTAAAGAAATATATGGCTCATTCCCCGTTGCTGGCCAAGCCAGCTTCGAATGGAGTTTTATACTTATACTTGGCAGTTTTAGAGAGTGCCTTGAGCGCTGTATTGGTCAAGGATGAACTAAAAATCCATAAACCCGTGTACTATGTCAGTAAAATTCTGCATGGAGCTGAATTGAATTATTAAACTATTGAGAAGTTTGCTTTAGCCTTGGTAATGGCTTCGAGAAAGTTGCGTCCTTACTTCGAGGCTCACAAAATTGAAGTGCTAACAAATCAACCCCTGAGAAATATCATTCATAGTCCCAAGGCTAGTGGGAGGCTGATTAAGTGGGCAATAGAGTTGGGAGAATTCGACATCAAGTATAAGCCACGAAGGGCGATAAAAGCCCAGGCATTGACTGACGTTGTGGTGGAATGTACCATACCCAACCAAGAAGTCGGGGGGCAGGAAGATAATATACCTCAAGACAATGAAGTTGATAAGGAGGATAAAGAAAAGGTTGATAAGGAGAAAGAATATTGGGTTCTCTATTTTGATGGAGCATCAAAAACAAATTTAAGTGGATCAGGTTTGGTTTTATAAAGCCCTGATGGGTTCTTAATTGAGTATGCCATGAAGTTAGACTTCCCAACCACAAACAATGAGGCAGAATATGAAGCTCTGATAGCTGGTCTTGGCTTAGTAGGGACACTTAGAGTCAAGAACTTAAAAGTCTGTGGGGACTCAAAGCTGGTAATATCCCAGGTAAAGGTAGAGTTTGAGGCAAGGGATGATACGATGGCTAAATATGTTCGCCTGGTAAGGGTTGTAATGACCCAATTCGATGAATGCCATGTTGAGCACATTCCGAGGGAGGAAAATGCTAAGGAAGATGCATTATCAAAGTTTGCTTCATCCGAGATAGAGGAAAGTTCAGGAAGTGTGTACTTCCGCGTTCTGAAGAGACGGAGCATTGATGTTAAGCTTGTAGCTCCTATAGGTCTGGAGACGTCATGGATAGATCCCATTAAGACTCACATTCAAACCGGTTGGTTGCCGAACGATGCTACTGAAGCACGAAAATTGGCTGTTCGAGCACTAAGACACTCTTTGATAGATGGAATCTTGTACAAAAGACCTTTCGTGGTTCCTTACCTAAGATGTCTCAGGCCCGATGAGGCACGCTTGGCTCTTGAAGAAGTACATGAAGGTATCTATGGGCAACACTTGGGGGGCAGGGCCTTAGCTCATAAGATAACTCGTTTAGGCTTCTATTGGCCAGAAATGATGGCTGATGCCAAAGAGTATGTGAGGAAGTGTGACCGCTGTCAGAAGCATACACCTGTTGTTAAACAACCCCCCGAGATGTTGACCTCCATCAACTCACCCATCCCCTTTGCTATGTGGGGAATGGATATACTTGGGCCCTTCCCTATGGCCACGACACAGAGGAAGTTTTTGTAAGTCATATGTCATAGCCTATTTGTATATTCGAGGATTCAACTCAACTCAAATAAGAATGTAATAAGTAAATAGTGGATCTACCGTCAGAGAGATCTCGCAAAGTAACATCTGTCAAAGGATAAAGAAACATTGTTCATCTGCAGACTTGAAGATTCACTGGAAGAAGTTCAAGAATTTGATCATGCCTCAGTGATATAAATCAAGATCATGGATTTAATCAAGTGACAGAGATCTCGTCAGAGTATCATTAATTACAAGGATTTAATCTGAAGAAAATCAAAGTGTCAAAGTCAAGACATGAAGAAACGTCACGGAAGTTAGTCACTCATGAACCAGACAGTACATCGAGTGTCAACGTTGAAGTGGTGGAATTGATTCATAATTCTCAGTGATTTTCAGAAGATATTCAGAAGAATGGATGCTGCTCAGGGTTAGTATTAATTCTCTATTAATTAATTAAGTCATATAATTTAATTAAGAAAATAAATTATATCTGCAAAGATTAATTTATTGATTAATTAAATTAATTGATTAATTAATTCAGAATTAATTTTAGGAATTTTCAGAAGTTTAATTGGATTAAATTCAATCTTAAATCAGCAAGACAATTGAAAATGAACTAGCATGACAATCTGGATTGTCATACCGATTGTCATGCCAGTTCAAAAGATTGTCCTACCGATAGTCATGCTGGTTCAAACGATTGTCTTGCTAGCTCAAAAGGATAGTCTCACCGATTGTCATACAAGCTTAAAGGATTGTCATTCCAATTCAATTAATTCGGCTGTTGATAAATAGAAGCAGAAGTCATTCAACTCAAAAAAAAATCTCAATCATACAGAACACATTCAAGAACAAAGAAAAAAAAAGCAGCCGCCTTGAAACATTTTATTTTCTTCTCTGTTTACATCAAGATCAAAATTCTAGTTTGTTAATGTTAAATCCAAACCACTAGAATTATTTATCTTGTTCTTGTGTAACAATCTAGCGGATCAAAATCCCTAGAAATTAATCTCAAATTGCGTTTAGCATTTGATTCTAATTATTGCAAAAATAGAGAATGTTCATGTCGAATTTATTCTAGATTTGTGATAATTGATTTGAGATTAATACCTTGTAATCGATACAGTTGTTGTAACACCTTTCAAGTTTAATAATATTTTTATTTAACTTGAATTTTGTTTCACATTTTTTATTCCGCATTTATTCGATTATTTGGTACTGTTTGTATTCAACCCCCCCTTCTACAAACACATTGGGACCTAACAATTGGTATCAGAGCCTTCTGATTAACGAACAAATCAAGATCCTAGACTTTTGTGATTTTTCAACTCTTTGAATTTTTATTCATTCAAAAATTCATAATGACTTCACACAAAGTTGGAACCGTTAAAATTCCACAATTTGATAATGAGAATTATATTATGTGGAAGAAGAAGATGCTCTTATTTTTACAAGTTGCAAATCCCAAATATTCAAACTTGTTAAAGAAGGGTATAAAAACTCCGATGGTTATTGAACCGGAGGTAATAATAGATGGTGTGGTGACTACTAAAGCTAGAACCTATCCAAAAGAGCCCGAAGATTTTACTCCTGCTGAGAAGGAAGAAACCTCCTTGGATGCCAGCCTTCAATTAATATTAATTGATTCCCTTGATCCTTTGATGAACAGACATGTGATGAACTGTAAAAATTCTAAACACATGTGGGAAACTATTGAGGTAATTAATGAAGGCACAGAGGAAGTTAGGGAGAACAAGTTGGAAATCCTAACCTCTGAATATGAACATTTCAAATCAAATCCAGGAGAAGGAATTACTGAAGTGTTTGAGAGGTACAATGCGTTGATCAACAACCTGAACATCAATGGAAAGTATTATTCAATCAGGGAGGTCAACAAAAAGTTCCTTTTAACACTGCCAGCTCATCTTGAACATAGAATCACTGCCATTAGAGAAGCTAGAGATCTGAGTGAGATTTCTTTGGATAGGCTCTATGGAGTGTTAAAAACCTATGAGTTGGAGCAGATTCAACAGAAGGAAGTCTACGGGAATGATAGAATGGTCAGCACATCTACTGCACTTGTAGCTGAAGGTCAACAACAACAACAATCTCAACAGTTAGAAAGAATGGTACAGTTTTCCAAGGGTGAGGAAAATGAGTTAGTAGCAGAATATGATCCTCCTACTACAAATCAATCAAGTGATGATTTTTATTCCTTGGAAGAGCTGGAGCAATTGGAAGATGAGTCAATGGCCCAAATTGTCAAGAGATTCTCCCATGTCAGATTCAAGAGGAATCCCAAGCTTAAGTACAAGTCCAACTATAACAAATTCCAGAAAGGTGGATCTTCATCCTCTAACACCAGCAGTGGTGGATACAAAACATGGATGGTTGATCGGAGCACCATTAGATGCTATAACTGCAATGAGTTGGGACACTTTGCCACAGAATGTAGGAAGCCAAAGCAAGTAAGAAAGAACTCTGAAAGGGCTTATCTGGCAAAGGGAAGAAGCTGGGATGATACTGACAGTGAAGATGAAGAAGAAGGAAATCTTGCTCTTATGGCTGTTGATGGAAAAGCTTCATCGTCAAGAATAGAGATAAAACTTTCTGATGCTGAAATGGTTTATCATCTAAGAGGTAACTTAGATTGTGCACGTCGTGATAATGAACTGTTAAGTTTACAGATCACAGACCTTGAGAAAGAGGTCAATGAATTAAGACTTGTGCACATTAATCAAGACAAATTAAAAGAACAGGTATCTTTTCTAGAGAATAGAGTTGACTGTTATAGAAAACTCGAAACTATTCTCAAAGATAAGATCACCGGTCTTGAGACTAAGGTTAGAGCCTACTTCAATTCTTGTTCGAAGGCTAAAGAGTTCTACAGTAAGCAAGCTGTTAATCAAACATCTGGAATAGGTTATGATTACAATGTTGCTATTGGAGAATTAGGCATAAACTCCCCTCCTCATGTATGTGCTAAAGGGAGGGAAGTACCACATGTGCTTAAGGGTGTTGATGAACCCCTCTATAAAGCATCAATTGCTGAACCATTTGATACGACCTCTTCTGTTATTCAAGAAGAAATACGTGCTGAAGATCATGCTAATGAGAAGATTGTTTCCAAGTCAAGTGTGTCGAAAGTTCCAGTCAAAGTTGTGAAAGCAACTGAGACTAACTCAGACACACATGAGTTGGATAACAAAAATGCCATGTCTGCCATGCATAAATTGCCTGCTATTAATCACTCTCATAAAGCATGTGGTGTTGCTAATTGTATGTCTTGTGCTTTTAATATGATGTATGCTTATTTTAATGGTAAGCATGTGTCTAATGATAAGACTACTCCTCGTCAGCATGTGAATAACATGAAGCATGATAGGTCTAAGACTGCTAGTCCTTCTAAGGCTAGAAAGGAGACATTTGTGCCTAAGCTTAAACAGAAATTTGTTAAGGCTATTTACAAGGTCAAATGTTCAGTCATTGAGGATGTTGAGATCGTTAAAATTAAAAATGTTGTTTTGCCTGACAAAGGACAATTCTACAAGTATGCCGGGCCCAACCAAGTTTGGGTTCCGAAGAAGGTCTAATCCATTTGAAGTGCAGGGCATTAAACAGGTGTAACCGGTAGTGTGGATTCTTGACAGTGGATCATCAAGACATATGACCGGAGATAGAGCCCTGCTATCAAATGTGGATTGAGAAAGCTGGCCCCCTGGTTACCTTTGGAGATAACAGCAAAGGTTTATCTGAGGGATATGGCTGTTTGCAAGCTGGGAATGTTATCATTGTAATTTTGTATATTGTGCTAGGTTATTATCAGGAAGCAGTATCTAACATATAGCACCAGTGACGAGACTTGAGAATATTACGACATATCAGGCACCTGCTGTATATTACACTTGGAATTGTACTCTAGTAAGATGTGTACAAGTGTACTCCTGATTGGTGAGTTAAAAGAGGAAGTCAGTGCACCACAGTTCATGGACTTTGCAGCTGCAGATCTATTGGACTATGCAATCTCTTCTTCACAATCTCACTTCAGGTTGGTATGAACTAGTATACTGCTCAAGCAATCGTCAAGGACATGGTATGGCACTCTAACTGCAGTTACAGTTTTATATGAATAAGTAGAGTCGTCATATTTATAACTATCTTATCACTAGGCACAATCATATTGTTTTATATGTGCAGTGGTATATTGATTATGCAACATAACAATTAGTATCTAAAGTACTTGACAATATCGGTCAATGATATCTTGTTAACATTATGTTGCAGATATTTGTAAGCTTTTGACATGAATGAGAATTACTTAGACTTTACCCTAAGTGATCAATGTTTTATCAAAAACTCATTCATATTGAAAAACAAAATCAAACTTCTTTCTACATTAGTGATTTCTTATTTCATGTAAAATCTTTTGAAATCACTATTGTAAATCATTTTCTCTCTATTACCATATGTTCTGTGTTACAGGTTCAGTCTCTAATGACTTCCTTTCATTGACAGTCATGAGATTGAAAACCCACAACGTCTATCCCAGACTGTAAAGACAAACACAAAAACAGAACCAACCAACACTCTCTTACCACTAAATGTAGTTTGAATGAGCGTGAGGGAGATAGTGCCTTAGTGCACCACATAAGGAAGGTTCTGTAGTCAACCCAGTAGCTCTGTCTCCTAAATAGATGAGTAGTATTTAAACCGAGACAACTGCTAGCCCCCATACATCTTCTCAAAAAGATGTAATGGCTGAAAAGACACAAAAACAGTTACTAGATTCATTCTCTCAACAGGGTGCGTCTATTGAATTTTGCCTGTCAACCAAGGTATCCGATGTAGTGTCACCACTTCAAATATAAACAATTCTTGATGCACAAGAAGAGGTTACACACATAAAGGATGAGTTAACGGAAACAAGAGTTTCAACCATTTTAAGGTCAGATTCGATTGTTCAAGGTTCGTTAGTGGACCAATTGCCTTTACAGGTGTTAGGAGAGGATACTGATCCAAAAGCCATATGTCAGTGGTCAGTATCTACCTCCCCAGGCTTAAATCCCCTGGATGCATCTGCGGATAGTGGATCTGATATAGGTGCAGATCGGCAACTTGTTGACAATGATTCAGATATTACCTGATAAGTCACAAGGAAATGTCTTCATAGACATTAGAAGGGAACTTTGATCTTTATGCTAAATTCTTTGGATCATTGTTTACCTTCCCAGAATTCAAATCTGCAACCCTAAAAGGGAAACTAGCAACTTGTAGATTATGACTCAGATTCATCTGACGAGTTTAACAGGGATGGGGATTTGTGAACTCCCATTGCACCACCTGTGACCTCCTTAAGGATGGCTAAGGTGATTTTCCTTGCAGGTACAGCTGGATTATGGAGCTATGAGAGAAGAGTGATACACTTGTGAGAATGAGTGTAAACACGATTGGAGAGAAGAGTGAAACACATGTGAGGTACACTAAACAGAATCACACACTCACAGTGAGGTAGAAAAAGAAACTACTTGTTATTTCTTTTCCAACCAAGTGAAATATGAGAACTCCTTCAGACAACAGCATACATTCCTTCTCAAAGGGGGAGATAAAAGCTTAAGAAATAGTTTGGAGGATTCCTCAACTAAGGGGGAGAAATAGCAAAGAGGAAGAAAAAGATCCTAAAAATGTACACTACACCACACCATTGTTGTTTCTAACTACGGATCCTATTGTACGGGAGAGGTGGTAAACACAAGGTGATTTCCTAGTAAGGGAAGAAGCAGTTAGGGGAGTACCATTGATTTTTATCTGCGGATCCTATTGTACGGGAGAGGTGGTAAAACGAAGATGATCTTCTTTAATCAGCTGATTCTCATAGGGGGAGAAGCAAGAGATATGGGCTTCTCAACAGGAAATGTGGTTGTACAAATGAAGATGGAACTACTTGAAGATATGTTCAGTCTAGAGGAATATCTACTTGGAATCTGGAAAATGTTAAATCTCATCCAGAACTTTTCTGCTATTTACTTTGCATGTATGTTTATATCTTTTTCTTATTTGTTAGTTGAGTTATCCTCTAGGTATTTGTGTGTTATTGTCTAACAAACAAATAGGGGGAGATTGTAAGTCATATGTCATAGCCTATTTGTATATTCGAGGATTCAACTTAACTCAAATAAGAATGTAATAAGTAAATAGTGGATCTACCGTCAGAGAGATCTCGCAAAGTAACATCTGTCAAAGGATAAAGAAACATTGTTCATCTGCAGACTTGAAGATTCACTGGAAGAAGTTCAAGAATTTGATCATGCCTCAGTGATATAAATCAAGATCGTGGATTTAATCAAGTGACAGAGATCTCGTCAGAGTATCATTAATTACAAGGATTTAATCTGAAGAAAATCAAAGTGTCAAAGTCAAGACATGAAGAAACGTCACGAAAGTTAGTCACTCATGAACCAGACAGTACATCGAGTGTCAACGTTGAAGTGGTGGAATTGATTCATAATTCTCAGTGATTTTCAGAAGATATTCAGAAGAATGGATGCTGCTCAGGGTTAGTATTAATTCTCTATTAATTAATTAAGTCATATAATTTAATTAAGAAAATAAATTATATCTGCAAAGATTAATTTATTGATTAATTAAATTAATTGATTAATTAATTCAGAATTAATTTTAGGAATTTTCAGAAGTTTAATTGGATTAAATTCAATCTTAAATCAACAAGACAATTGAAAATGAACTAGCATGACAATCTGGATTGTCATACCGATTGTCATGCCAGTTCAAAAGATTGTCCTACCGATAGTCATGCTGGTTCAAACGATTGTCTTGCTAGCTCAAAAGGATAGTCTCACCGATTGTCATACAAGCTTAAAGGATTGTCATACCAATTCAATTAATTCGGCTGTTGATAAATAGAAGCAGAAGTCATTCAACTCAAAAAAAAATCTCAATCATACAGAACACATTCAAGAACAAAGAAAAAAAAAGCAGCCGCCTTGAAACATTTTATTTTCTTCTCTGCTTACATCAAGATCAAAATTCTAGTTTGTTAATGTTAAATCCAAACCACTAGAATTATTTATCTTGTTCTTGTGTAACAATCTAGCGGATCAAAATCCCTAGAAATTAATCTCAAATCGCGTTTAGCATTTGATTCTAATTATTGCAAAAATAGAGAAAGTTCATGTCGAATTTATTCTAGATTTGTGATAATTGATTTGAGATTAATACCTTGTAATCGATACAGTTGTTGTAACACCTTTCGAGTTTAATAATATTTTTATTTAACTTGAATTTTGTTTCACATTTTTTATTCCACATTTATTCGATTATTTGGTACTGTTTGTATTCAACCCCCCCCCTTCTACAAACACATTGGGACCTAACAGTTTTTGATTGTAGCCATTGACTATTTTACTAAGTGGATTGAAGCCAAGCCTTTGGCCAAGATCACAACTAAGCAGGTTGCACAATTCCTGTGGGAAAATATCATGTGCTGGTATGGAATTCCCCACATCCTAGTCACTGACAATGGAACACAGTTCAACAATGATGAATTCAAGAAGTATTGTGAGGAGAATGAAATTGAGTTACGATTCATCTCTGTGGCTCACCCACAAGCCAATGGGCAAGCAGAAGTGGCGAATCGAATAATCCTGGATGGACTAAAGAAGAGGATTGGAAAGTCGAGGAATAACTGGGTGGATGAAATACTCCCAATACTATGGGCTTATAGAACTACTTGTAAAGTCACTACCGGAGCCACTCCCTTCATGTTGGCATATGGAGCTGAAGCGGTTGTTCCTGTAGAGATGTCACATTCATCTCCCAGGATTCAAGCCTTTAACGCTGAAGAAAATGAGGAACGACAAAGATTAGCCCTGGATCTAATTGATGAAGTACGAGATGAAGCACATGCGAAGATAGTGGAATATCAGAAAAAGGCTTCGTTCTACTACAATCTAAAGGTTAAGGAAAGGTTCTTCAAGCAAGGAGACTTAGTCTTGAGGAAGGTGGAAGCCTCTGGCGTTGGGCAGAAAGGAAAGCTTTCCCCGAATTGGGAAGGGCCGTACAAGGTTAAGAGCGTTCAAGGAAGGGGAACCTACAAGTTAGAGACTATGGATGGTTTTGAAGTCCCGAGAACTTGGCATGCACAAAACCTGAAGGTTTACTATGTGTAAATCAGTTGAGTACGATTCTCACTTGTCAAAACGATAAGTAGGTTGAAAAGCACCTTGAAGCTTTGCTTGCGTAGGATTTTATATTTTAATTCCAGTAGGATTTACATTGTCGAGTCATTATTGTTAAGGGTCGAACCCATGCTATGTAAGGTTTTGGAGAACCAGACTTCATATTAATGAGTTTGAAATTATTTCAACATTTGGATATTTAAGTTGTGATAATACTTTGTGTGATTTTAACAAAGATCATGTTTTGATCATTGAAAGAAGAAGATTTTAATAATTCTTCTATCATAAGGAGTGCTTGTCGCACAAAGGGCTAAGAAGTTCAGGTCATTTAACGTTAAAAGCATAATAAGTGCTGGAAAGTTAAAGGAGAAAGGTATGAAGAAGAAAGCAGCATAAATTAACCCCGAAGGGTAATAAGTTCTGGATACAAATAAAGTTCAACAATAAGTTATGAATAAAATTACAAACTAGAAACGCTACTCCTCCATGTGGGAGCCTTTATTCTCCTGCTCCTTTTCAGCACCATTGAAAAGCATATGTCATAGCCAATTTGTTTATTCGAGGATTTAACTCAACTCAAATAAGGATGTAACAAGTAAATAGTGGTTCTATCATCAGAGAGATCTCTCAAAGTAACATATGTCAAAGGATTAAGTAACATTGTTCGTATACAGACTTGAGAACTTAATTCATTGGAAGAAGCTCAAGAAATTGATCAAGCCTCAGTGATATAAATTAAGATTGTGGATTTAATCAAGTGACAGAGATCTCGTCAGGGTATCAATTAATTACAAGGATTTAGTCTGAAGAAAATCAAGAGTATCAAAGTCAAGGCATGAAGAAACGTCACGGAAGTTAGTCACTCATGAACCAGACAGTACATCGAGTGTCAACATTGAAGTGGTGGAATTGATTCATAATTGAAAGTGATTTTCAGAAGATTTTCAGAAGAATGGTTGCTGCTCAAGATTAGTATTAATTCTCTATTAATTAATTAAGTCATATAATTTAATTAAGAGAATAAATTAAATCTGCAAAAATTAATTTATTGATTAATTAAATTAATTGATTAATTAATTCAGAATTATTAGTTGATTAAAATCTGTTTTAATCCAGCAAGACTATCTTTTGTATTAGCAAGACAATCGGTATGACAATCAATAGTCATACTGAAAGTCATGCTAGTTCATTTAGATTGTCTTGCTGAAAGTTCTATCAGTTCAATGGATAGTCCTACCGAAAGTCCTACCAGTTAAAAGGATTGTCATGCTAAGCCGAAAGGATTGTCTTACCAGTTAAATCAAGGATTGATTTAATATAAAAGAACTGATGCTGATTTTAAAGAACAACAATGCATTGAATATCAAAAACAGAAGAACACAGAACAGAGAAAAACAACAGATAACTTATTGCAAATTCACAGATCATTTATTTCTAGTATTTATTGTTAAATCTAATCCACTAGAAATCCTTTTCTTGTTCTTGTGTAACTATCTAGTGGATCAAAATCCCTAGAACTTAATCTCAAATTGCATTTAACATTTGATCCTTTTTATTACAAAAAATAGAAAAAGTTCATGTCGAATTTATTCTAGATTTGAAATAAGTTATTTGAGATTAATCCCTTGTAAACGATACCGTTGTTGTAACACCTTTCATGTTTAATAATAGTTTTATTTAACTTGAATTTTGTTTCACCTTTTTTATTCTGCATTTTATTCGATTAAACGGTATTGTTTGTATTCAACCCCCCTTCTACAAACATATTGAGACCTAACAATTGGTATCAGAGCCTTCTGATTAACGAACAAATCAAGATCCTAGACTTTTGTGATTCTTTCACTCCTTGAATTTTTATCTACTCAAAAAATTCATAATGTCTACACAAAAAGTTGGAACCGTTAAAATTCCACTATTCGATAAAGAAAATTATGTTATGTGGAAGAAGAAGATGCTATTGTTTTTACAAGTTACAAATCCCAAATATCTGGAAGTGTTAAGGAAGGGTCCAAAAATTCCGATGGTTATTGAACCAGAGGTAATAGAAGATGATGTGGTGATTACCAAAGCTAGAACTTATGTGAAAGATCCTGAGGATTTTTCTCCTGCTGAAAAAGAAGAAGCCTCCCTGGATGCTAGCCTTCAATTAATTTTAGTAGATTCCCTTGATCCCTTGATGAATAGACATGTGATGAACTGTAAAGATTCCAAACACATCTGGGAAACTATTGAGGTGATTAATGAAGGCACAGAGGAAGTTAGGGAGAACAAGTTAAAAATCCTAACCTCTGAGTATGAATACTTTAAATCCAATCCAGGAGAAGGAATCACTGAAGTGTTTGAGAGGTACAATGCATTGATCAACAACCTGAACATTAATGGTAAATACTATTCCATCAGGGAGGTCAACAAAAAGTTCCTTTTAACATTGCCAACTCATCTCGAACATAGAATCACTGCCATAAGAGAAGCAAGAGATCTGAGTGAGATTTCTTTGGAAAGGCTCTATGGTGTGTTAAAGACTTATGAGTTGGAGAAGATTCAGCAGAAGGAATTCTATGGGAAAGAAAGAGTGGTCAGCACGTCTACTGCTCTAGTAGCTGAAGAACAACAACAACAACCACAACAACAACAACAATCTCAACAGTCAGAAAGAATGGTACAGTCTTCCAAGGCTGAAGAAAATGTGATAGTAGTAGAATTTGATCCTCCTACTACAAATCAATCAGGAGATGATTTTTATTCCTTGGAAGAACTGGAGCAATTGGAAGATGAGTCAATGGCCCTGATTGTCAAGAGATTCTCCGATGTCAGATTCAAGAAGAATCCCAAGTTCAAGTACAAGTCCAACTACAACAGATTCTAGAAAGGTGGATCTTCATCCTCTAACCCCAGTAGTGGTGGGTACAAAACATGGATGGTTGATCGAAGCACCATTCAATGCTTCAACTGCAATGAGTTGGGACACTTTGCCACAGAATGCAGGAAGCCAAAACAATTTAGGAAGAACTCTTATGATTCTAATCAGAAGAGTAAATCTGAAAGGGCTTACCTGGCAAAGGGAAGAAGCTGGGATGATACTGACAGTGAAGATGAAGAAGTTGGGAATCTTGCTCTCATGGTTATTGATGGAAAAGCTTCATCGTCAAGAAAAGAGGTAAAATTTACTGATGCTGAATTAGTTTATCATCTAGGAGGTTCCTTAGATTGTGCTCGTCGTGATAATGAACTATTAAGTCAGCAGATCAAAGACCTTGAGAAAGAGGTCAATGAATTAAGACTTGTGCACATTAGTCAAGAATTTAAAAGAACAAGTATCTTTTCTAGAGAATAGAGTTGACTGTTATAGACAACTCGAAACTATTCTCAAAGACAAGATCACCGGTCTTGAGACTAAGGTCAAACCTTACTTTAATTCTTGTTCTAAGGGTAAAGAGTTCTACAATAAGCAAGCTATTAATCAAACATCTGGAGTAGGTTATGATTATAATGTTGCTATTGGAGAATTAGGCATAAACTCCCCTCCTCATGTCTATTCTAAGGTAGGGAAGTACCACATGTGCTTAAGGGTGTTGATGAACCCCTCTATAAAAAATCAATTGTTGAACCATTTGATGAGACCTCATTTATTATTCAAGAAGAAATCCGTGCTGAAGATCTTGCTAATGAGAAAGTTATTTCCAAGTCAAGTGTGTCAAAGGTTCCAGTCAAAGTTGTGAAAGCAACTGAGACTAACTCAGACACACATGAGTTGGATAGCAAAAATTCCATGTTTACCATGCATAAGTTGCCTGTTGTTAATCCCTCTCATAAAGCATGTGGTGTTCCTGATTGTATGTCTTGTGCTTTTAATTTGATGTATGCTTATTTTAATGGTAAGCATGTTTCTAATGATAAGACTACTCCTCGTCAGCATGTAAATAATAGGAAGCATGATAGGTCTAGGACTGCTAGTCCTCCTAAAGCTAGAAAGGAGATATTTGTGCCTAAGCCTAAACAGAAATTTGTCAATGTAACACCCCCAAATCCGGGGTCGGGGATTCGGGTTGTCACGAGTTCCATTTCCCTTAATAACACCCAATCTTAATAAACAATCAACTACTCTGTACTGTGACCCCACAATAAACACACACACCACAAGTTATAGTCTCAGAGATGAATATCCAAAAAATAACACAAGTCGTTTTATTCCACATAATAAGCCATTACACCTCAAGAAGGTTCTGAATAAATTTACATTTCTTTTCCATTATTACAATTCATATTATACATAAGTCTGGTTCATCAATAGTTGAAAACCTAGCCTATTGGTAGCTCCTACCTCAGCTACGGCGGCATCAATGCTTCCAGAAAACTGCGGAACGTTTTCTAACCGCTTGCGAATTGGAAGCTTGGTCTTGTTCATCTTTTCCATCTGTTGTTGTGTGATGAAAGAAGAAAGCAAGGGTGAGCAACAAGCCCACCAAAATAATATGTATAATGATTAACAATATATGAGCATTCTCATAGTACTCATGAAAGCCTTGGTCAAGAAGAAATGAACCAAGCTGATATCTTAACGCTACCAAGTCATAAAATATTCAGTATATATATATATTCACAATATTTGAAATCCTCTGACATGTATAACATCCACAGAGTTCCAGTTTATGACTGTATAAAAATATCGTTGCAAGGTGATCTCATATATCTAACCTTGCCTCAACGTTTTTCTGAAAATCTTTGACATGCACAAGATAATCATTTACTAGATATAAGTTTAAAAGATGAAGTTACAAGATACTCCAATATACTTATATCTTTTCCGAATACTACTTGAACTACCACCGTTCAATGTATAAATAGTTCATCCCATAGATTAAGCTACAAGACAAAACTTGTATAGAATCAATCTTTACAATATCATCAAAATAAAATGATGTTATGAGATACTTCATTTGATGCAAACATCATTTTGAAAACTGTTCCCTGCCAACACTCAAAAATCGCCCAACCGTAGCCTTCCTATCGAAGTGCTCTCGGTAGTGTTGCAGAAATATCCAATTGGATGATGAACTCATTACGGGAGTTTTTTCGCGCCAGGAAGACCACTTACGATGATCAGTCGCAGTAGTACAACCCCACCATTTTCTACATGTAGAGGAGAACCTGTCGGATTTACTTGTCAACCGAACACTGGACTCCTAAGGAATGGACCGTCTTAGCGGAACTTCCGGGCCATTTGGGCCAATATAATAAGGCTGGGCCGGCGCCACTCGACCACTTACGCCACTCCTAGTTTAGATGAAATCCATGACTCTGAAACGTAAAGCTCGTTCCCCTTTTCCCCAAGTAGAAACTTGTTGATACGACTCCACCAAGAAGACGTATCTAGTTGGAAAGGAGAACTCACCGATATTTCCCAGGCGATGCCTGTTAATGGATTAACTTGTTCCAAGAATTTTACTTCCCGAGTGTCGGGTAAGTAATCAAAAATTCTTTTATCAAAATAGCAACCTTGTTGCGAATATACAATACACCACAGAGCCGGATCCCTCAGGTTTTGAGCGAGTATTTAAATCCCCTTCGAAAGGAGGATCTTAAATATAAAAATGAGTTTTAGGATCCGCTCTAACTTTTAAAATCATTTTGAAGACTCGCAAAATATTTTTAAGAATGTTTGGAGTGATGCTGATTTAACAAAATAAATCAGTCCCAATATATTAGAAAATATCTAAATATTATTATTTAAATAATATTCCCATAAAGAATAATCTTTATAAAAATAATTGTAGTAAAAGTTGTAAAACTTATACTTGAAATGAACATTAAATAACCAAAGATATACTTATACGAAAGTAATATCTTTATTTGAATAATCAAAAGCAAGTTTGATTATCGACACATTATTCTTTAATAAAATTAAGAATAATAATTAGTAAATAATCGGAGTCATAAGTCCTCGAATGAATATTTAAAATAATATTCAATAATAAAATAAACGGGGTCATAAGCCCTCGAATGAATATTCAAAATAATATTCAATAATAAAATAAACGGGGTCATAAGCCCTCGAATGAATATTCAAACTAATATTTATTAATAAAATAAAGTTATCGAATAAACCTTATTTGATTCATAGTTTTAAAAACTATTCATATATATATATATAAATATATATATATATATTATACTCGAGAGCATCGACTCCCGGTTTTAGAAAATGTTCACCTCTGGGTCCCCTATACTAAGGGTATATGCAATTTACCGCTTATCTCTAGCATAAGTATTATCAACTGAATCAACAGATATATGTATCAAGATTACGAAATAGGCATGCATATATACCATATCACATGCTACAATATATTGCAAGAATTTTCTAAATAACCATTATGCATCTATCACAAGATAATGCATATACATATGTATACATCACAACAACAGTATAACGGGTAGAAAACTTGCCTGAGCGACTGGGGGTTACAAATGGCTTGGGGCGAGTATGGTAACCTATAAACAACATATAAGTTGGAATTAAACCAAAGTCGCTTATGAATCTATACTTTAACCAATTAGACCCTAACGTTCGCTTTTGCGCTTAATGATTCACTTAAGTCGCTCGAGTACCCTCGGCTCCACCATTTTTAATAAATTAACCATTAAGGGTTTTAAGGCGATTCTTTCGTGAGTGCCTTACCAACTGCCTAATACACTTTACATAAATGTTTCATACTCCAATTAGTCCTTTTAGGTCCTTAACCTATGTTTCAAAGTAAGGCGAGGGGTAATGATTCGTTCGCGAAACGTCGTTACTTAAAACGGTCGTTTCTCCTAAACCGTACATCGGAATCAAACGAACTACATATCAAAACGAAGCTCGTAACATGAACTATCTAATCATGGCAATGGTCAAAACCTAGCAGTGAGTTCAAGGGTACTAATGTTAAGAACAAAAACAGTCTAAAGTAAATCGGACATTACGATGGCTATGTTTACGCGATTACTCAAATTTAAACCACTCCAAATCATCTCACAATCAACTCACAATCAACATCCCAACCAAAACTCCATCCATACTTCATAATAACAGCCCCAAAAACTCCACATTATCAATTTATACTATTCTTAAACATGAATTTAAACTACTCTTAAGTTCATTAATCAACAATTCAAGAACTACCACTCCAAAAACTCACAAAACCAACTAATCTCTACATTCACAACAAGCAAGCCTCTCATGAATTATAACAACAAAACTAAACCTAATTACTCAAATAAAGTTAGGGTTTGTAGGGGTTATACCTTCCTTGGAGAGTGGAGAATCAAGTGAATAGCTTGGAATCACCCTTAAAGTCCTTATCCAAGCTTAATCTAAACAAAACTTCAAGAAAAAAAAATTTAGTTCTTGAAAAACACTATTCACCATCTTTTTTCATGATTTTTAGGAAGAGATTGTGAATGATTTAGGAGCTCAAACTTATAGGATATCCATAACTATGCAAAAGGAGTCTTAGATAATTACCTTGCAATTTAACAAAGCTTGGAACTAGGTTTTTGATTTTTCTTTCTTTGGAAAAGAAGAAAAGCCGAGAGCTTGATGAAGAATGGGGAGATAATTTTGTGTTTTTGGTGAAAATGAATTGTTGGCTTGGTTGGTTGACATTTTGATTTGTTTTTTTTACCTTTTTACCATGGTAATTTTTGTGTGGTTCTAATTCAACCAACAACACACTTGCTTGGTCATGCTTATATCACCATGTGATGTCACCCTCCCTCATTTGTCCTCTTCTCATTGGTTTGATGACATCATCCCCACTAATCTCTTTGATTAGCTTTTAATTATTTGGCTAATGACCGCTGATCTGTTATACGGTTCGCTTAACTTTCGTTTTCGTTTATCGTTTGAGGGATCATACCCGGGATCTTATTACTTAGGTTCCCTTAACCTTTCTCAATACATTATATTCCTTTTTATGATCCTCTATTAAAATCCTTGAATTTAAATCCTTTTTATCCTGTTACCTTATACTCAATTCTTTCTGTATCTGGTGGATTTTCGGGAAAAATCAAAGTGTTCGAATTTGGATTCTGACGATCTTTACATACACTTATATCCCATATAAAGTACTAATAAGATCTCAGAATAACAATAGAAGAACCCCTACATAGTGTGGCATGGAAAGTTTTCTTATTCAGCATAATCAGCAAAACACTATTCATAAGGGTTACTAAAAGTTCAAAATTTTTGGGGTTATTACAATCTCCCCTCCTTAAAAGAATTTCGTCCCGGAATCAGGAAAAAAATTAGTAGGGATACTTTCTTAGCATTGCACTTTCTAACTCTCAAGTCAATCTTCCCACATTGTGGTTCTACCATCAAGCTCTGACTAGTTTGATAGCCCTTCTCCCAAGCACTTGCTTCTTTTCAATCTATAACCTTTCCCGGTTGCTCCATATAGGTTACGTCTGGTTGCATGTCTATGCGCTCATATGCCCCTATTTGTCTGCATCTGAATTATACTTCCTTAACATTGATACGTGGAACACGTTATGAACTTGCTACATGTTCGGGGGGTAGGACTAGCTCATATGCTAACTTCTCAATACGTCTTAATACCTCAAAGGGTCCAACAATTCATAGGCTTAGCTTTCCTTTCTTTTTGAACCTTATCAATCCTTTCCAAGGGATACCTTTAACATTACTAGGTCCCCTGTTTCCAATTTTTTGTCCTTTCGTGTCAAATTAACATACTTTTTATGTCCATCTTGGGCTACTACCAGCCGTCCTCTGATTAGATCTATTATATCCTTGGTCCTTTGGACCACTACTGGTCTGAGCATCTTGCGCTCTGCAACATCATCCTATCATAAGGGAGATCGACATTGTCTTCCCTCAAGGATCTCATAAGGCTATACCTCGATACTGACATACGATCGATTATCGTGAGAAAACTTAATCCGCGTTAAGTGATCATTCCAAATTCTTTCAAGTCTATTGCACAGAATTTCATCATAGCTTCTAGCACTATAGCTTTGGCTTCTCAATACCCATTCTTTTCCAGTTCGTAATCATTACTATCTTCCGTACAGGATACTATTCTAGATATACCTTTACTCGCTAGAGTTTTATAACCTCTTAATAATCGCGTTAACCTTAGTATCACGGACGCGTTAGAATCGGAATACCACCTTACTTGGTACCACTTCATCTCTAGCTGCCTCCATCTTCGAAAGCTTGATCCATCATATGGAAGTAAAGGAATTTGTTGAGAGATCACTATGATCATGAACACTTTTTCTATTGCATAGTTAGTACAGAAGGTGGCCAGCCTTTAGTACTTGACAAGCAATTAAACAACATGTGGTATCCTACTAGGCTTCTATCACACAGATAGTAGTCATTCGGCAATACCTCCCCTTCTGGAAGGGTTGTTCTTCTCAGCTTATACAAAATGAAAAGGAGAGAAAAGAATGAATTGAAGAGAATTGTATATATATAAATTATGTTGCCACAAAATATCTGGCTCGGAATCTACCTCTGAACTATAGAGGTTTGTCATAGGAGAACAAAACATATACGTAGATATATCAACATCAGGTATTCGCTATTCCGTCCATCATTCTATGGACCCATGCTCTTCCTCGAGCTTATACACAATCACCTTTGAAACTCCCTCGATATCGAAACTCGAATCTGGGACCTCATTCTAGACATCATCGTTACTAGAATTTTATGCTTGCACTGCAACCTTCCTCGTATAGTAATACGACTCTCTATTGATAGAAGGAATAAATATTCAATAGGTAGATAATCTACTTAATTAGTCTATCAATGATAACTTATACACCACCACGACCCGATTAGTGGTACTCAATCTCAACATCCAGTCCAATACAACTCTCACGGTTATAATCGACTCATTACTCGCAGAATCATTGCTGCATTACTGTGGTCCATCGTTGACCTACTGTAGTTATTTATTTTCTATGAAATCTTAATAGCTAACCATACGGAGTCCATACATGTCATACGTATCAAATTCTTTTAAGGAGGTAACATGATCACCGTTCATGATTCCTGAAGAACACTCCTGAACTTGACGTACATATGACATGAAGCAGATAAAATTGCAGAAGAGTTTCAATCAAAACAACGATAGCAGGTTAATACCATTCTTAATCATATGCCTTCAATAGAAGACTTAACTCAAAGGTTTGTTTTGTCCTTTTTAAAACATGGTCCTGGCTTTTTCTCAAGATAGGACCTTCTGAGATAGATAGCCCGCTCATGGCGATTACACGAATTAAACCTTTACCAACTACTATTACGGTTGGGTATTGCACAGTCATCAGAAGGAATGTCAATCTTCCAAACCATAATACAACCTTCACAGCTTTAACCATCATCACTGTATTCCTTTGGCACAAGCGCCTATAATTATCCTCTTACGTTTAAAGTGTCGGCCACCTCTTTGGCCTTTCCTGATAGTAAAATTTCCTTACAGTCAATGTCATTTTAACCACCTCCAAATAAATTTTCTACCTCATTTCAATCACTGCTTATGTGAAGATGTTTTCCTTAAAATTTGATGAGTAAAAAAAATATCACCATTTTTACATAAGTTATTGCCTCAGTCTTTAGAGGTTAATCACTGTCATGACTGACTCTCAATCATACTTAGAACATCTTTTATCTTAGGTCCTAATTGCCCTGAACAATTTCGACCTTTACTGGTTCGATCCATACTTTCTCGTGGTTTAACACGTGCCCCACTTGGCATCATTATAATTACGTCATATTTCCTTTATCAACATTTCTATTCTTGAGAATTTTGAATATTACCTTTCTCCTTGTAAAACCTCTAAGGTTATCCTTGAATCATTCCTCCTGTATTCCATAGATACAGGGCATATCAAAATACCATATACTAATACTAGAATCATTGTCTATATACTTTTGAAAAATTTCTCCACTGATTCTTTAAAGGTTGTTGTTGCCTTAATCCTTCATTCCATATTACCCAAACTCATAATGTCCCTATTAAGGGTGAAATGCCAACCTTTATGCATTCCCCTATGGTTCATCTCAAGTTATCGAGGTTCCATCCTTAATTCCACCTTTTAAAAAGGTACTTGCATCCTTCCATAGATAAATCAAGTCATGTATCCCTGATAAGGGTGTCTTATTCAATCATTCCCACCTCGATAGTATATGCCTAATTTCACGATAACATCTGCATTTAAAATGAGGTCAATCAATATGGCCTCCAAAAGATAACAATGGTTATCCGCTTTTCTTGCCTAATTTGGTAACGATAACAAGGATGTTCTGGAAGATATTGGTCATGTTCAACGTGAACTTCTTCTTAATATTTCCTTATTTACTTTTGTTGTTTATCTCAACAGTCATCTCAATGTTGGGATATCTTTCATACCTGGCGTCTCCCTTTCTGGGTATCATGCCACCGGTCTTACACTTCACATTCTTGAAGGTCACCTCCTTCATCCAATTTTCCTAATTTCCTACTTTCTTATCCCCTCAGTCTATCCGCGTCTCATTATTTATCCTTCGAACTATCTCAAGGTTTCCTTGAATTCTCCCAACTTAAAGGGGGTACAATATGTACATCTCTTATGCCTTTAACCATCAACTTTAGCTCATAGTGAATCATCCCCATCCTGACGATCACATACTTTTCTATTTCTATTACTATGAATCTTTAGGGTTTCCTCATACCCAACTCCCTTATCATTCCTCAAACTCTATTGCCTTTATATTCCTTTCCACTTCAGTTTCTTTTTATTTTCCTTTCTCTTACAATCATTTCATGAACCCACTAATTATTTACTTCAAACATCACGTCGTTCTGGGATTCTTGTCCTCCGAACGAATCTTTACAACTTTTACAATCTTAGATTCATAATTCATCATATTCGTCCGCCTTTGTTCTGGCTCTTAAAGCTTTTACACTATCTCCCTAACCTTGGGATTTACTTTCTCGAAAACAATTGAATGAACTTTAATCAGTTTATCATAACCTCTTGCTCCGTGCCTTTCTTGGTCTTTCACCAGTGGGTGGTCTCTCTCTTAGGAGGGTAAGTGACAGAAATAGTCTTTTATGATTCGTCAATCATTTAGAATCTCAAATGATTCCTGTATTTCCTTTAGCCAGGCTCTTTCCTCGACTGGGTCAGCTATTTCCTTGGAACTCTGAGAGCTTGGCGACTTAAAGGTCCTGAAAGTATTTCTCGCCACATTGTTTCCTCAGGGTGGTGGTTGGGGATAATAGTCTAAGTTATGTTTAGGCAGGTCCATGAATTGCCCAATAGGAGTACCATCCTGATTCTCCCTATCTTGTTCAACTTCTGTTTTCTCAGTATGAAATGTTCCAACCTTCTCCCATAATCGGGGTTATCTTATACGTTAAAAATCCTTGTTTTCCACTTCATTATGTTATGGGTTCCTTCTATCTTGATGGCAACCTCCCTGACCATCACGTTCAAGGTTTGCCCCTAATCTTATTCCTTGTGGGGGCATAATACTTAGAAAAATTTTGAGAATCTCTGGATATTTGTCTTACTTACTTTGCTTAAGTCTTTCCCTCATTCAGTCCTTGCATGATTGCAAATTATGAATTCTCAATTTCTATAAACTTCATGACACTCTCTTAAGTGTTAATAGTGCAATTAACAATATGATCTTATCACAAACAAACTGATCTGAACTGAAATTAATGAATATATACATAACCATTTGTTCGAGGGTACAACAACTGAACACATTAAAGAGATTTACATCATTTGATCTGATCGTTTCTATCCCAAAAGTACTACCATAGATAATCATCTAGTCATTAAAACTAATCATTCATAACTTAGGCTAATCCTCCAAAAGCGGTGCTACATGAACCCTTGTCTGATCGCTCTGGCTCTGCACACTACCATGGATTAATAAATGCGGGCACGCACGACATCCCTAACCTGCTCCATCACAGAGGTGATGAGGTCTAAGATAGTTGCAAGTAGAGCTGGATCAACCTGACCCTCAAGATGGCCTCTAGCTGTAATTCGGGTGATAGCCTCAATCCTTTCCATGCTATAAGCTAGTCCTGCCGGAAGTACCCCGCCCCCAATTCTTGGTGCAGTAAGTCGTTCCAACAGATCACTTCTAACATTACGGGCCTCAGATAGGCCACCCAAAGTCATATAATAATTGGCGATAAGAGAAGCCTGAATGGTAGCATCTAGCAGTCCATGGGGTGCAGGTGGTGCAGACCCAAGAGATCCAAATGGATAACCAAGCACGGTATCAGGTGACAATGGTGCAGGAGATAAAGGTGGCATTTCCTCAGTAGGTGCTGGGCTCTGTACAGGGGAGGGAACAGGAATTGGTGGAACCTCATGGATGTCTTCAGGAACCTCGGGAAGAGGGTCTGATACTGGTATAATTGGTGCCGTGGAAGGCCCCACTCCTTCTGCCCTCATTAACCTTTGTGCCCTTGGTAACTCTTCATCCTCTAGTGCCACCCTCGCGGCCATTCTTGCTCTGGTAGTCGCCCTGACTACGGTCATCAATTCCTCAGCGGTCCTCTCTTCATTCTCGCCAGGATCCTCCACGAGATCCTCCTCAGCAACAATCCCTTCTGGGATAACATCCTCAGCTGCAACATTCTCAATATGAATCTCATCCGGTCCCTCGTTAGGGTACTCTATCGGATTCACAATTTGATCTCCAACATGTAATAAAACATCCTCATGCTGATGCTCCTGAACCTCAGGGTTCGGTGCCCCGCTGCCCTATACGAGAACGAACTATGTTACTATCATAATATTTATAAGGGTTCCCGTAAGGGTTTTAACTGTCAGTACTACGTTAAGTAGTCCGACCATGAACTTGGCAAGAGTTCTTATTATCTGAGTGAACTTATTATCTTAACGTCACATCATCTCTGAGGTTTATAACGCTTAACTCTGATACCATTTCTGTAACACCCCCAAATCCGGGGTCGGGGATTCGGGTTGTCACGAGTTCCATTTCCCTTAATAACACCCAATCTTAATAAACAATCAACTACTCTGTACTGTGACCCCACAGTAAACACACACACCACAAGTTATAGTCTCAGAGATGAATATCCAAAAAATAACACTTTTATTCCACATAATAAGCCATTACACCTCAAGAAGGTTCTGAATAAATTTACATTTCTTTGCCATTATTACAATTCATATTATACATAAGTCTGGTTCATCAATAGTTGAAAACCTAGCCTATTGGTAGCTCCTACCTCAGCTACGACGGCATCAATGCTTCCAGAAAACTGCGGAACATTTTCTAACCGCTTGCAAATTGGAAGCTTGGTCTTGTTCATCTTTTCTATCTGTTGTTGTGTGATGAAAGAAGAAAGCAAGGGTGAGCAACAAGCCCACCAAAATAATATGTATAATGATTAACAATATATGAGCATTCTCATAGTACTCATGAAAGCCTTGGTCAAGAAGAAATGAACCAAGCTGATATCTTAACGCGACCAAGTCGCAAAATATTCAGTATATATATATATATATACATATATATATATATATATATATACTTTTCACAATATTTGAAATCCTCTGACATGTATAACATCCACATAGTTCTAGTTTATAACTGTATAAAAATATCGTTGTAAGGTGATCTCATATATCTAACCTTGTCTCAACGTTTTTTTGAAAATCTTTGACATGCACAAGATAATCATTTACTAGATATAAGTTTAAAAGATGAAGTTACAAGATACTCCAATATACTTATATCTTTTCCGAATACTACTTGAACTACCACCGTTCAATGTATAAATAGTTCATCCCATAGATTAAGCTACAAGACAAAACATGTATAGAATCAATCTTTACAATATCATCAAAATAAAATGAAGTTACGAGATACTTCATTTGATGCAAACATCATTTTGAAAACTGTTCCCTGCCAACACTCAACAATCGCCCAACCTTAGCCTTCCTATCGAAGTGCTCTAGGTAGTGTTGCAGAAATATCCAATTGGATGATGAACTCATTACGGGAGTTTTGTCGTGCCAGGAAGACCACTTACGATGATCAGTCGCAGTAGTACAACCCCACCATTTTCTACATGTAGAGGAGAACCTGTCGGATTTACTTGTCAACCGAACACTGGACTCCTAAGGAATGGACCGTCTTAGCGGAACTTCCGGGCCATTTGGGCCAATATAATAAGGCTGGGCCGGCGCCACTCGACCACTTACGCTACTCCTAGTTCAGATGAAATCCATGACTCTGAAACGTAAAGCTCGTTCCCCTTTTCCCCAAGTAGAAACTTGTTGATACGACTCCACCAAGAAGACGTATCTAGTTGGAAAGGAGAACTCACCGATATTTCCCAAGCGATGCCTGTTAATGGATTAACTTATTCCAAGAATTTTACTTCCCGAGTGTTGGGTAAGTAATCAAAAATTCTTTTATCAAAATAGCAACCTTGTTGCGAATATACAATACACCACAGAGCCGGATCCCTTAGGTTTTGAGCGAGTATTTAAATCCCCTTCGAAAGGAGGATCATAAATATAAAAATGAGTTTTGGGATCCGCTCTAACTTTTAAAATCATTTTGAAGACTCGCAAAACATTTTTAAGAATGTTTGGAGTGATGCTGATTTAATAAAATAAATCAGTCCCAATATATTAGAAAATATCTGAATATTATTATTTAAATAATATTCCCATAAAGAATAATCTTTATAAAAATAATTATAGTAAAAGTTGTAAAACTTATACTTGAAATGAACATTAAATAACCAAAGATATACTTATACGAAAGTAATATCTTTATTTGAATAATTAAAAGCAAGTTTGATTATCGACACATTATTCTTTAATAAAATTAAGAATAATAATTAGTAAATAATCGGAGTCATAAGTCCTCGAATGAATATTTAAAATAATATTCAATAATAAAATAAACGGGGTCATAAGCCCTCGAATGAATATTCAAAATAATATTTAATAATAAAATAAACGGGGTCATAAGCCCTCGAATGAATATTCAAAATAATATTCATTAATAAAATAAAGTTATCGAATAAACCTTATTTGATTCATAGTTTTAAAAACTATTCATATATATATATATAAATATATATTATACTCGAGAGCATCGACTCCCGGTTTTAGAAAATGTTCACCTCTGGGTCCCCTATACTAAGGGTATATGCAATTTACCGCTTATCTCTAGCATAGGTATTATCAACTGAATCAACAAATATATGTATCAAGATTACGAAACAGGCATGCATATATACCATATCACATGCTACAATATATCGTAAGAATTTGCTAAATAACCATTATGCATCTATCACAAGATAATGCATATACATATGTATACATCACAACAACAGTATAACGGGTAGAAAACTTGCCTGAGCGACTGGGGGTTACAAATGGCTTGGGGCGAGTCTGATAACCTATAAACAACATATAAGTTGGAATTAAACCAAAGTCGCTTATGAATCTATACTTTAACCAATTAGACCCTAACATTCGCTTTTGCGCTTAACGATTCACTTAAGTCGCTCGAGTACCCTCGGCTCCACCATTTTTAATAAATTAACCATTAAGGATTTTAAGGCGATTCTTTCGCGAGTACCTTACCAACTGCCTAATACACTTTACATAAATGTTTCATACTCCAATTAGTCTTTTAAGTCCTTAACCTATGTTTCAAAGTAAGGCGAGGGGTAATGATTCGTTCGCGAAACGTCGTTACTTAAAACGACCGTTTCTCCTAAACCGTACATCGGAATCAAACGAACTACATATCAAAACGAAGCTCGTAACATGAACTATATAATCATGGCAATGGTCAAAACCTAGCAGTGAGTTCACGAGTCCTAATGTTAAGAACAAAAACAGTCTAAAGTAAATCGGACATTACGACGGCTATGTTTACGCGATTACCCAAATTTAAACCACTCAAAATCATCTCACAATCAACTCACAATCAACATCCCAACCAAAACTCCATCCATACTTCATCATAACAGCACCAACAACTACACATTATCAATTTATACTATTCTTAAACATGAATTTAAACTACTCTTAAGTTCATTAATCAACAATTCAAGAACTACCACTCCAAAAACTCACAAAACCAACTAATCTCTATATTCACAACAAGCAAGCCTCTCATGAATTATAACAACAAAACTAAACCTAATTACTCAAATAAAGTTAGGGTTTGGAGGGGTTATACCTTCCTTGGAGAGTGGAGAATCAAGTGAATAGCTTGGAATCACCCTTAAAGTCCTTATCCAAGCTTAATCTAAACAAAACTTCAAGAACAAAAAATTTAGTTCTTGAAAAACACTATTCACCATCTTCTTCCATGATTTTTAGGAAGAGATTGTGAATGATTTAGGAGCTCAAACTTATAGGATATCCACAACTATGCATAAGGAGTCTTAGATAATTACCTTGCAATTTAACAAAGCTTGGAACTAGGTTTTTGATTTTTCTTTCTTTGGAAAAGAAGAAAAGCCGAGAGCTTGATGAAGAATGGGGAGATAATTTTGTGTTTTTGGTGAAAATGAATTGTTGGCTTGGTTGGTTGACATTTTGATTTGTTTTGTTACCTTTTTACCATGGTAATTTTTGTGTGGTTCTAATTCAACCAACAACACACTTGCTTGGTCATGCTTATGTCACCATGTGATGTCACCCTCCCTCCTTTGTCCTCTTCTCATTAGTTTGATGACATCATCCCCACTAATCTCTTTGATTAGCTTTTAATTATTTGGCTAATGACCGCTGATCTGTTATACGGTTTGCTTAACTTTCGTTTTCGTTTATCGTTTGAGGGATCATACCCGGGATCTTATTACTTAGGTTCCCTTAACCTTTCTCAATACATTATATTCCTTTTTATGATCCGCTATTAAAATCCTTGAATTTAAATCTTTTTTATCCTATTACCTTATACTCAATTCTTTCTGTATCTGGTGGATTTTCGGGAAAAATCAAAGTGTTCGAATTTGGATTCTGACGATCTTTACATACACTTATATCCCATATAAAGTACTAATAAGATCTCAGAATAACAATAGAAGAACCCCTACATAGTGTGGCATGGAAAGTTTTCTTATTCAGCATAATCAGCAAAACACTATTCATAAGGGTTACTAAAAGTTCAAAATTTTTGGGGTTATTACAGTCAAGGCTGTTTACAAGGTCAAATGTCCAATCATTGAGAAAGTTGAGAACATTAAAGTTAAGAATGTTGTTTTGCCTGATAAAGGCCAATTTTACAAGTATGCCGGACCCAACCAAGCTTGGGTTCCGAAGAAGGTCTAATCCATTTGTATTGCAGGGCATTAAACAGGTACAACCGGTAGTGTGGATTCTTGACAGCGGATCGTCAAGACATATGACCGGAGATAGAGCCCTGCTATTAAATGTGGTTGAGAAAGCTGGCCCAGTGGTTACCTTTGGAGATAACAGCAAAGGTTTAACTGAGGGATATGGCTGCTTGCTAGCTGGAAATCTTATCATTGAAAATGTGTATGTTTTGCAAGGACTTGAATACAATCTGCTTAGCATTAGTCAGTTCTGTGACAACGGCTACAATGTTTTATTCGACAAGCTGAAGTGTCAGATTCTGCACAAGAAAAATGAAAAACCCTTCTTGATGGGAATCCGGAAAGGAAATTTGTTCGTAGCTGTCATGAACTCTGGAAGCAATCCTGAAGTCAATTGTTTCTATTCAAAGGCATCGTCAGATGAGAGTTGGCTATGGCACAAGAGACTTTCCCATCTCAATTTCAAAATAATGAATTCTCTTGTCAAAAGAGAATTGGTCAGAGGTCTGCCTCAGCTGGAATTCTCCCCAGAAGGACTGTGTGAGGCTTTCCAGAAAGGAAAGTCAAAGAAAGCAAGTCACAAAGGCACTGACACATCCTCCATAACTGGTGTTCTGCAATTATTGCACATGGATTTATTTGGACCAATTAATGTTCTTTCGATGTCAAAGAAGTATTACTGTCTTGTGATAGTTGATGACTATTCCAAGTATATGCGGGTTTTATTCCTTCACTCTAAGGATGAAACACCACAAGTTGTGATTGATCATATCAAGTTGATCGAGTTAGATTCTAATGTCCCTGTTAGAGCAATAAGTTCAGATAATGGAACATAATTCAAGAATTCACTTCTCAATGGATTCTGTACAGACAAAGGGATTACCAGACAATTTTCAGCTCCTAGAACCCCTCAGCAAAATGGAGTGGTAGAAAGGAAGAATCGTACATTGATTGAAGCTGCAAGAACGATGTTAAGTGAATCAAGTCTTTCAATGTACTTTTGGGCTGAAGCTGTCAATACTGCATGTTATACTCAGAATCGAACTCTAATCAACAAAGACTTCATGAAAACTCCTTATGAGATTATGAATGAACAGAAACCTTCTATCAAATACTTTCATGTATTTGGTGCTAGATGCTTCGTGCGCAAGGATGGAGATGATCGTCGTGGTAAATTCGAGGCAAAGGCATATGAGGGTATTTTTGTTGGATATGGAAGAAGATCATACAGGGTGTATATCATTGATCAACACAAAGTAACTGAAAGTGTCAATGTTATATTTGATGACACCAAACTCCCTAGTATCCAAACTGAAGATCCTTCTGAGAAACTGAAGTTTGATGATATGTCAGATTCAGAATCAGAACATGATCAAGAACCTGAGGTTGTTGTTGGTGAAAAACCTGTTAATCATGATGATACTCAAGGTAATGGTGATGGAAACATTGGCAACAATGGAGATACCACTGCTACTGACGAAGAATCATCAAGTCAACCTGACAACAACTCAGGGGGGGATGCTGAAGGATCAACTAGTAGGACACAACATCCCAATGAGTTTCGAGGCGAATCATCAAGATCAAATCTTCCAAGACAGACTGTCTGGAATAAAGCTCATCCTTTTGATTGATTATTAGTGATCCAGATGTTGGAGTCAGAACTAGAAGTGCTACTCAAAATGAATGTCTATTCTCAGGATTTCTTTCTAAGATGGAACCTAAGAAGATTGAGGAAGCACTGACTGATCCAGATTGGGTGATTACTATGCAAGATGAACTCAATCGGTTTGAACATCAACAAGTCTGGAAACTGGTACCTAGACCTACACAGAAGAAAGCTGTTGGTACTCGGTGGGTATTCAGGAATAAACTAGATAAAGATGGTGTGGTTACAAGAAACAAAGCAAGACTGGTAGCTAAAGGGTATTCTCAAGCTGAAGGCATTGATTATGATGAAACCTATGCTCCAGTGGCTAGACTAGAGGGCATTAGGATATTTTTGGCATTTGCAGCATTCTCTAACTTTAAAGTTTATCAAATGGATGTCAAGAGTGCCTTTCTGAATGGAAAGCTAGATGAAGAGGTATATGTAGAGCAACCTCCTGGATTTGAAGATCCAGATCATTTGGATTTTGTCTACTTTCTTTTCAAGGCTATCTATGAACTCAAACAGTCTCCGAGAAAATGGTATGACACTCTCTCTGAATTTCTTATTGAAAATAGCTTTATTAGAGGTGTCATAGACAAAACTCTCTTTTCTAAAAAGCCTAAGAATGATACTATATTAGTCCAAGTCTATGTGGATGATATAATATTTGGGTCTACTAATGATAATCTCTGTAAGAGATTTGCTAAGTTAATGCACAGCAAATTTGAAATGAGCATGATGGGAGAGCTGAAGTTCTTTCTTGGATTACAAGTAAATCAAAGGTTAGATGGAACTTTTATTTGTCAATCCAAGTATCTCAAGAAACTCCTCAAAAAGTACAATCTAGAGGATTCTGCATCAGCAAGGACTCCGTCAACTACAGCTGTCAAGCATGGACCATGTGAAAACTCCATTAAGGTAGATGTCACAAGCTACAGAGGTATGATTGGCTCGTTACTCTATCTTACTACAAGTAGACCAGATATTATGTATGCTACATGCTTATGTGCAAGGTTCCAAGCGGATCCTAGAGATATTCATCTCGTTGCTGTTAAACGAATCTTGAGATATCGTAAGGGAACACCAAATCTAGGTATTTGGTACCCTAAAGAATCTGGTTTTAACCTTGTTGGATATACAGATTCAGATTACGCAGGAAGTGTTGTTGATAGGAAAAGCACCTCAGGGAGTTGTCAATTCCTAGGTAGCAGACTAGTCTCATGGTACAGCAAGAAACAGCAAACAGTTTCCAATTCAACGGCCGAGGCTGAATATATTACTGCTGGAAGCTGCTGTGCTCAGATCTTGTGGATTAGGAATCAGCTACGGGACTATGGCTCTGTATTGAACAAAATACCTATTCTATGTGACAATACAAGTGCAATAGCCATCACCAACAACCCTGTGCAACATACAAGGACCAAGCACATTGACATCAGGTATCATTTTATTAGAGAGCATGTCATGAATGGTACTGTTGAACTATTTTTTGTTCCAACAGAAGAACAATAAGCAGATATTTTCACTAAACCTCTTGATGAATCCACATTTATCAAATTAGTTGGTAAATTGGGTATGTTGAATAGCTTTAGTGATTAAACTTGTTAATATCTGAAATCTGTTCTTGAATGAATTTACAAATGAATTTTTCATAAATGAAAAATTCATTTGCAAATTTATTTTATCATATTTTCCATAATTTCTTGCTTATTTCTATGTAAGTTTTATTATCTTATCTTATTTATTTATTCTACTTGTTAATTTTAATATCTCAGAATATTTTATTTTCTCTAAAAAATATTTTTCTATGAATTTTATTTGCTAAAATTCAACAGAAATCTATTTTTTGAATAAAATATAATTATTTCTGAAATATTGCTTTTGTTTTTGTAAATTTATTCTGTTTATAATTGTTTTATTCTGTAACTGTAAACCTTCCGCAATGACAATCGGCAAGACAATTGAAATTGTCTTGCTGAAAGTCATTTCAGTATATATATATATATATATATTTGTTTTATTTTATACTAGAATGACAATCGGTATGACTATCGATTGTCTTTCTAGTTTATTCTGATATATTCATGACTTTTATACTGGTATGACAATCGGTATGACTATCAGATTGTCATACCTGTTTTATTTTTATTTGTTTTTGTTATTTCCTTTAGCCTAGTATGACAATCGGGAAGACAATCGGTATGACTTTCCTCGATTGTCATACCAGTTGTCCTACTTATTGTCTTTCTTTATTTTGTTTTGTAATTATAATCAGTTCTTTTGTTTTTCAAACTCCAACAGTTTTCTCTCTTATTTCTCTCTCTCTCTCTCTCTCTATTCGATCATAATCAACCTCCATTGATTGCCTTCCTTGCTCGAGTTTTTACTCAGCATAACCTTTTCACTCCTGTTATATATACATACACGTATATACATACAAAAGTACTGCCCATTTTATTTTATTTTTAAATTTCACTTCGTCTTTGTTCCCTTCAAAATCAATTTTTGTTTATTTTTGGGTATTTTTAGTTATTTTTTTTTGTTTTGTGTCTTGTGCGTTTTTCAGATCTTTTATTGTGAGTTAAGAACATTAACGAGATACATTACTTTCTAAATTTTTCGGATATAATTGATTTAATTCAAATTATTAAATTAATTTAATTAATTCGAATTTTCTTAATATTACTCTTAAAATTCTGAAAGTGTGTGTTTTATTATATTTTTAATGGCTCTCAATTTTCAAATTGTCTCGCATAATCTTGTTGGTTATTTTAATCCAGAAAAATGTGATGTGGAAAAATTTAAGCCGTGGATTAGATTTTTAAATGACCATTCGATTGTTAGCTCTGCTATTAAATCAAATGTGCTTTTAAATGTCGATCTGCTTAGACTGATTTGTACAACCTCTACTGTGGCCGATGATTTTAAATCTTTTTCATTCACCGTGGCAAACACACAGTATGTAGTTGATGAAACAGTCGTCAATCGAGCGTTAAATTTTCCATTGGACAATTTTTGTAATTTGCCCTCTGAAAATGATATTTCAAACTTTTTCCATGCTATTCACTATCTGGGGGTGATTAACTTAACCAAGTTGTCTAAATCCAATTTGGTTTCTGAATGGGACATTTTCTTCGATACACTTTCTAAAGTGTTTGCCAACTGCACTAAATCCAACTTTTACAACATCACTTCCACTCTGCAGTATATTGGTCTTGCGGTTGTTTTCAATCAAAGGATCAATTTTGGCAAACTACTTTTACCCATTCTTCTGAGACGTCTCACTACTGCTTTACGTGATCATTCTACAAATCGTAGGGTTTCGTGCTACTACGCTCATTTTCTCATGCTCATAGCAGAACATCTTCTCTCACCTGAGCATAAAGCTCTTTTTGCTAACTCTTCAGTAACTGAACCCCCTCCAGTGAGCAAAAAGATTTACACTCGCCAAGACACAACCTTTAAATTCATGCAAGTTCCAGTACTTGTATCTGCTTTCATGGCCACTTACATTCCTTTACCTATCTTCAATCTTCCCGGTCATGAACAGCAAGCTCAACCTCCAGTGGTTCAAACCACCCAGGCTCAAACATCAGATGCTCTTCCTCTGCAGGTAATAATTCCTCAAACTCAAACTATTCCTACTTCTGTTGAAAGACCCCCAGTGGTTGATAGGACTGACCATGAAGTTGTAGAACCACAGCTTCAATCCCAGGTCATAGAGCCAAACACAGAGTCACAACCTATCTCAACCTCTCCCCCACTGTCTAAAATGTTGCCTAGAAGGTTAGTAGGAAGTAGTATGTTGGTGGATATGAATGAACCCTCAGCTCTGCCTCCTCCCAAGAAAAGAAGAACATTTACTGAGGCATCTGAAAGCCCATCCTTGTCCTCCCAACATGACATGGACTTTGATACGGCCAGTGAACAGTTACTAGAGACATTCTATCAACAGGATGAATCTATTGAAATTCGCCATAGGGCCATGGCATCCTGTACTGAGTCAAGCACACTTCCATTACTCACAATGGAAGCATACAGACCAATAGATGATACTCAGGACACGGAGCGAGGAGTGCACATTGAGTCAGTTACAGTGCCTGCCATAGTTACGGCAGAAGAGCAGTCACATGCTTCTGAGGGAAAATCTGACTCTCAGCCACCTTTAATAGAGTCATTTTCTCCCCTCCCAGATCCAACACCTCTGGCTCCCTCACGGGATTCTCCACTCGCAGATTTATCTGGAGAAAGTGGAGGACAACTCGGTCAATCTATCCCTGAAGTAATTCAGACATCTATTTCACATAAAAAGATAGGTTTGACTGAGGATCGGGACTCGCGAATTCCCATTGCACCACCGCTGACCTCTCTTGAAGAGGCTAGGGTGATTTCAAATGCAGGTACAAAAGATCAGCATCAGGAAGACTCCTCACGAGCAATAATATTGAGAGATACACAAGCACGTGAGTTGAGTGAATCAAACAGGAGAGATATTCAGGTGAGCGCATACACAGACACAAACACTGAAAATCTGTTAACTCAAATTGCTGAACTGAAAGAACAACTTGCAAAAAGTCAGGCTGAGGTTCAATCATTCAAAGCACAAGTGGTTGAACGGTCTTCTTCTTCCACCTCTGTCAATAATCAGCTGGCTCTCATCAGGACTGAAATATCAGATTTGAAGACCTCTGTTGTACCAAATCTTAACTCAATCCAGGCATTTCCAACTTTATCAGCTGAAGATATTTCAAACTTCTGCTCTCTCCATACAAGAATGACTTCTCTTGAAGATTTGGTTGAAATGAATCATTCACTGGATTCCTCCAGATTTCTGAAGATAGAGACGGGCATGGAACATCTCAATGAAGGGATGAAGCACTTGTACTTCATGATCAAAAATTCTCACTGCCCTAATGAAGAACAAAGGACTTTCTTTGAAGGGCCGTCTGGTGGAAGCTCAGGCTCTGGAGGTGATGGAGGTCATGGACGATCTAGAGGAAAGTCTATAGAGGATTCCTCAACTAAGGGGGAGAAGAAAGGGAGAAGTGAAAAGGGAAAAGAAAAAGATTCGTCTGCTGGAGGCACAGGGAAGCCTGATGATGTCTACTATAGTGGAGAACATGATGACTTTGATATTTGTGAGGTTCCTACTGAATCAGTCTTGGAAGATAAAGATGGTTTCTTTGAAGCTGAGGAGGAAAGTGATTTTGGAGAATGGGAAGAGGAAGCTCCAGTGGATCCTGTGTTTGATAAAGAGTTTTAGCAGCAGCAGTCAGAGTTGAAAAGAAAAGAAGCTGAACTCAAAAAGGTATCCCAGATCATTGATATGAGGAAAAACATTGAACAAACAGAAACTCTTGAAAAGCAACGTCTTCATGACATTAAAGCTAAAGAAAGGAGAAGAGATGTCAGACCGAAGATTGGTGAAAAATGGGATGAAGCTAGGAGTGTACTTGATATGCCTCAGCTGAGCACAAATAATGATAGGCAGTTTCTACATCTTCTGGACAAGCTGGAGATCTCTAATCCAAACAATGACGTGTACATGAATGCTATAAAGACTGAAGTCTTAAGGATCACAGCTGCCTTTGACAGATCTCTAAATGAAATGAGCATATTTGAATATTGTCAGAGCGAAGGATCTTTCAAGGTATCACTTCATCTGTTTGAGAATCGTTCTTTATCAGAGATTTGGGTTCTTCTCAACAAAGTCAAAAGAAGCTCAGAATTGAATGAAGTTCTTCGAAAAAGGCTTAAAGAGTTTGCCAGCAGGGCTAGTCCTCAAGTGGTCAACAATCCTCATCAGGTAAGATTCTTTAAGTCTGACTGTCTTCAAATCTGCCAGATCGATTCACAATCTCTTAAAGACTACTCAGCTAAGCATCTTGTCTTGATGGAACATCACTTAAGAACTGCTGGATATTCATCCATGTTGAAAACTCAAGCAGCTGATCTGATTCAAGCTTATTATGAAAAGAATATTAAAAGATACAATCAGTTCAAGAATAAGCTAAAGTCAGTTGGAGTTCAACCAGTCAGACCAGCCAGCATCACTTATGAAAAGGATCGTGTCTTTGACAAGGAGTTGCTTCAAGATTTGGAAGAAGGTGAATTCGGAAGGGAAGACAACTGAATTCAATTAGCTCAAAACTTACTGTAATATGATTAGAGCTTTATGAATCAAGATAGACTAATGTAGTTATATGTTCAGACTAGAGGAACATCTATCTTGTATTCACTTGTAAATTTCTTTTGGAATCTGGAAAATGTTAAATATAATCCAGAACTTTTCTGCTATTTACTTTGCATTACTGTTTATATCTTTTTCTTATTTGTTAGTTGAGTTATCCTCTAGGTATTTGTTGTTATTGTCTAACAAACAAATAGGTGGAGATTGAAAGGCATATGTCATAGCCTATTTGTTTATTCGAGGATTTAACTCAACTCAAATAAGGATGTAACAAGTAAATAGTGGTTCTATCGTCAGAGAGATCTCTCAAAGTAACATATGTCAAAGAATTAAGTAACATTGTTCGTCTACAGACTTGAGAACTTAATTCACTGGAAGAAGCTCAAGAAATTGATCAAGCCTTAGTGATATAAACCAAGATTGTGGATTTAATCAAGTGACAGAGATCTCGTCAGGGTATCAATTAATTAAAAGGATTTAGTCTGAAGAAAATCAAGAGTATCAAAGTCAAGGCATGAAGAAACGTCACGGAAGTTAGTCACTCATGAACCAGACAGTACATCGAGTGTCAACATTGAAGTGGTGGAATTGATTCATAATTGACAGTGATTTTCAGAAGATTTTCAGAAGAATGGTTGCTGCTCAAGATTAGTATTAATTCTCTATTAATTAATTAAGTCATATAATTTAATTAAGAGAATTAATTAAATCTGCAAAGATTAATTTATTGATTAATTAAATTAATTGATTAATTAATTCAGAATTATTAGTTGATTAAAATCTGTTTTAATCCAGCAAGACTATCTTTTGTATTAGCAAGACAATCGGTATGACAATCAATAGTCAATACCGAAAGTCATACTAGTTCATTTAGATTGTCTTGCCGAAAGTTCTATCAGTTCAATGGATAGTCCAACCGAAAGTCCTACCAGTTAAAAGGATTGTCATGCTAAGCAGAAAGGATTGTCTTACCAGTTAAATCAAGGATTGATTTAATATAAAAGAACTGAAGCTGATTTTAAAGAACAGCAGTGCATTGAATATCAAAAACAGAATAACACATAACAGAGAAAAACAACAGAGAACTTATTGCAAATTCACAGATCATTTATTTCTTGTATTTATTGTTAAATCTAATCCACTTGAAATCCTTTTCTTGTTCTTGTGTAACTATCTAGCTGATCAAAATCCCTAGAACTTAATCTCAAATTGCATTTAGCATTTGATCCTTTTTATTACAAAAATAGAAAAACTTCATGTCGAATTTATTCTAGATTTGGAATAAGTTATTTGAGATTAATCCCTTGTAAACGATACCGTTGTTGTAACACCTTTCAAGTTTAATAATAGTTTTATTTAACTTGAATTTTGTTTCACCTTTTTTATTCCGTATTTTATTCGATTAAACGGTATTGTTTGTATTCAACCCCCCTTCTACAAACATATTGAGACCTAAAAACCATCTTTTTCAGCATTCTTCACGAGAGAAACAGGAGGAGAAGTAGTGCTAGGATCCAAGATGCGATCATCCGGCTGAGAGGAGTTGAAGAGGGCATCTATGTTGTCCTCCATCTCAGCCTGATCAGGACTTATAAAGTCCTTAGGGTCGACTAAGCCCAGATGCCTCTCAGAAACCGCCTTCACGGCCGCATCCCATCCCTGGGTAAACTGTAGGGAATAAAGACCCTCATCATGAATCTTTATGAGATTCTTGAATTTATCAGAATCCATGTAATCATCAATGAGTTTTTCCTTATCACTCCTAAGTTTCACCAGCTCAGAATGAGCCTTAGACAGCTCCTCCTTCTTTGTGTCCAGCTTCTTCTCCAGGACCTTAGCTCTCTCCCACCATTTCTTCATCTCCTTTTCAAACTCATCGGAGTTACCCTTCCAAGACCTAGCCTGATGGAGGGTTGCCTGGAAGTAGGTGTTACTCTGCACAAAGAAACATGAGTTAACACAAGTTCATTGAAAAACAAGAAAGTTGGAATTCAAAAAGAAAGAGTAGTATGTTACCGCAGCTTGAGCCTGAGAACCCAGAAGCTCGATGGTCTCAATGCCACTCCCCGTGACTATGTCAGTGAAGTCGTGGGGAGTGATGGAATGGTACGACCAATCCTTAGCATGCTTGGCGGATCCAACCACCGTGTCACTTCTCCTAAAGCCCCAGTTAGGCCTGAAGGAGTGTGCCTTAAGTGGAGGATCCACATCATCCCCCAGCTCCACAACAGGGATGTGAGGTCTAAGGAAGGCGGGAGCATCGGGCTTGCCCCTGGGATCTCTGTTTAGCTTGGCCCTCTTCTGGCGGCCCGATTCCCCCTCCTTAGGCTTGTTGATATTATAAATGGCCACACAAGCTGAAAGAAAAAGAAGAAAGAATATTAAACTTTAGGAGATAATAAAGTTGTAATAAAAAGGAAAAAAGAAATAGCAGCACAGATGTAAGTTTACCCTTACCACTGGCCTGAGAGAGACCGACTTTCTTCAACGAGAACTCCTCTAAAAGAGTCCAAGTATCTGTATTTCCGTCATCTGAAATGAGGGTTTGATAGGCCACCTCCTCCTCATCAGTTAACCTGATGCTACCAGGACTACCGTCTGACACTTTATAAAAGGGCCTACGGAAGAGTGTGGCCCAATCACCCCCGGCCCAGGTCAGCCTAATAAACTCATCCCTCCATTTAGGGTTGTTCTCAACTATAGAGTTACTATCAAAGATATGGGAAATTTTGGGTCGTTGACGAATTATAACCCAGCCCGGTTGACCCATGTAACTATTATAAAATTGGAAAACTTTCCTAAAGACAGCTACGGAAAGGGGAAATTTATTTCTAAGACACAAAACCATAAAACAGATAATATTCCTCCATGTGTTAGGGGGAAGTTGACAAGGGTTAATTTTTACATCAGCATGCAAACGAGGAATAAATTCATGAAATGGAAACCTAAGACCCACGGTCAGGGCTCCTCGATAAATAAACAGAGTATCGCCATCTCAGTTACATGTCCTATCCCCAGGGGCGGCTGGGGTAATTCTAAGATGAGTTGGAAGTCTATACATGGTGTTCATGGACTCGATTCTACCATCTAACTCATGAAAGGTGTTACCATGGTTATATGAATCTAATTCAGATAAAGAGGGATATTCATCGCCTTTAGAGTTTATCATATCGATTAAGGAAGTATACGGAGATTGGATTTGAATGGCTTTACCTCTCTTGGAAGTGTTCATCTTCCCCAAACGAGCTAGGTCGCGATCCGCCATTGATATTCTTCGGATGAAGGCTTGAAACCCATAAAAACTTGATGGTGGTGGAGCTACGGTGGCTGAAGTCGTCGGAAATCGCCTTTCTAAGGGAGGAACCTTGAAAGAAATTTGAGAGAGTTTTTTGAGAGAAAAGTTGAGAAATGAGAAGCGAAGTGAGGATTCTCACTTCTCACTTCTCTTATATAAGCGAAAAGCTCGGAATACGAGGCGTTTTAAGGCCCATGCAGCAAGGCCCAACTTGAGGAAAGCCCATTATGGGGAAGTGTCAGGAATATTCTAGAAGCACGGATGGAAACTAAAGGGTCAAAATCAACCAGAATTTTGAAGAAATGATTCGATCAGAGTCCTGATCGACAAAAGGCAGGAATCCTGATCGAAATTTCATTCGATTAAAAGGGTAAAAAGCCACTTAGTTCGATCAGGTCTGATCGACAAAGGCAGGAATCCTGAATGAAATTTCATTCGATTAAAAGGGTAAAAGCCACTTAGTTCAATCAGAGTCCTGATCGAAAAATGAAAGAACTCTGATCGAATTTTCATTCGATTAAAAGGGTAAAAAGTCACTTAGTTCGATCAGAGTCCTGATCGACAAAGAGAAGAACCCTGATCGAATTTTCATTCGATTAAAAGGGTAAAAAGCCACTTAGTTCGATCAGAGTCCTGATCGACAAAGAGAAGAACCCTGATCAAATTTTCATTCGATTAAAAGGGTAAAAATCCACTTAGTTCGATCAGAGTCCTGATCGATAAAAAGAAAAACCCTGATCGAATTTTTATTCGATTGAAAGGGTAAAAGTCCACAAAGTCCGATTAGAATCCTGATCGAAATCGATCAGGAATCCTGATCAATTTTGCATAAATCCTGATCGAAGATTCCATCGATTAGAATGGTGTATTGAAAGCTAGTTCGATCAGAATCCTAATCGAAATCGATCAGGAATCCTGATCGATTTTGCGTACACCCTGATCGAAGATTCCATCGATTAGAGTGTTGTTTTCTGAGCTAGTTCAATCAGGATCCTGATCGAAATCGATCAGGAATCCTGATCGAAGATTCAATCGACCAGAATGACAATATCACAGTAATTTCGACCAGGATTCCTGATCGATTTGGTATGAATCCTGATTGATTTTAAGCCAAGAAAATAAGGAAAAATCCAGAAAAAATAAGGAAAAATCCAGAAAAATAAGGGAAAAATCCAGAAAAATGAGGAAAAATCTCAGAATTCAGGAAAATTTTTGAAAAATTAAGATAATTCCTAAAGAATAGGGATGAAAGCAAATCGTTGTAAATGTGTAGGTCGCTCCACACTTTACGCCAAAAAACGATACCCTGTAAGGGAACAAGTAAACTTAACTTCTGTGAAATAGAGCCACTGTTTCCCAAAAGTTAGGGGGCAAATGATAGGGAGTAAATCAATTATGATTACATAATTAATATTGCATTGATTATACGTGAATTGGGCTATAAGGCCCAATAAGAAGATGTATGACATTCAGACCAAAAAGGTTAACACATTGATCATGCATGATGGACCAGATCAGGCCTGATGGAACAAAGAAAGCCCAAAACCCTGAATATTAATTAATTTCATAATTAATTAATAAGGGAGAAAAACAGCTATTAAGATGTATAAATCCTTGTAGATTGGCCTCTAAGGAACCTCATGGATAAGTAATCAGCTTCCTACTTCCTAGTAGTCCAAAGTCCATTCTAATTCCAAGACTTGTCCACCAAGTCTTTTAACCCAAGTTCAATTCAAGGACTCCCAACATCTATATAAGGGGTCTCACCCCACAAATCAGAACTTCGTTTTTTGACTTGATCCTTGGCAATCAGCAAGGTACGTAGGCATCTTGTTAAGGCGGATTGAGTCACGAAACACAAGAGCAGTCAAATCGAGCCTCGAAACTCACGTTCCTTAGTAATAAATACAGCAATTATTATACTTTAGTTTTTGATCCATAACAGTTTTATTTATAATTCTAAGTGTATTTAAAAAAAATTATGTTTTAAATAAAATTTGATTTTTTATTTCACATGAATATGATATGAATTATACTTAGTCTAATATTAATTTGATTTATCTCGGACAGTGATTTACATTATTTTAATTTAGCCTGATGCCCAATACACCGACCAAATCAAATTTATTATTTTTAGTTTAATTTTAATTTTTTTAAAGTCCAGATCAATAAAATATTTTTGTTTTAGACTGAATAAATTAGTATATATATTTTTTGTTGGTTGAATTGTATTTTTATTTTAGTTTTGTGTTAGTCTGAATAAATTGTATAGTGTATTTTTTTATCCTGGATAAATAAAATATATTATTTTATTTATCAAAGTTCATTAGTATAATTTTTTTAGGAGAATTGATAGTATTATTATTTTATCTTAACCCGATTCATATTTTATATCAACTAAATCTTAAGAATTATATTTAGTTTGTTTAAATTTAATTTTATCCGAAGTAACAAATTAGAATGATATAGAAATTGATATGAATTAAATTAAATTGGTAAAAGAAGTTGAATTTAATATAAATTATAGTGATATAGAGTTCGATATAAAATAGAATTAAATTGGTAAAGTAATAGAGAAAGTTGACTTAAATATTAATTAGAATTAGAATTGATCGACTTAATAATTAAAATTAGAATAATTAAGTAAGGGTAATTAAGTAATTTCAGCAAGTACCGACCGACCGACTACCAAACTTTTAATGTTTCGTCTATTATAATATAATATAGATATTATAGATAGATAGGTTCGAGCTCTAAAAAAGCGTATTTTCATTTAAAATCAGATTGAACTAATAAATTAAGTTAACCGAGTTGACTTGAAAAGAGCCGAACTTAGAGTTTAATTCACGAACAATTATATCCATTTAGAGTACTAAACATTACACCGGAGGCCGTTCGACTTTCTTAAAATTGGGGTTTGATTAACGGTGGTGACTTCTAATAAAATTATAAAAAAATGTGTTTATATAATGAGAAGATTACAAATAAAATTGAATCAGAGAGCTCGTTTAAGTATGTCGGACTTGAATCTATCAAACTCACCGATACGTACAAATTTCACTGATACGTAAGTGAACTAAGCCGGGGTGATCTGACTCATACACTCGTTTAGCTTATGATTAATAATTAATTCATTAAATTAACATCCCCTCGCTTAAAATTATTTTTACAAATATTATTGTATATAATTCAAATATATTACATCATTAACAATATATTACATAGTAAATAGTTACGGAAATTGACGATATCCATTTTTTTACAAAAAGGAAAACAAAAAACGAGCAATTTTTAAAAAATTCAGAAAATTTAACAAAATTTGTTGAAAATTAGTGTCATGCACGTCACAAATATGAAATTACTTTGAAGCAAATTAAAAAGTTGATAGATAAATATTATGCATAATTCAATAATCTGACTAAACAGGCATATACATAACAAATTTACAAATATTATGTCATATTTTAATGATGGGGCTGCCCGCGACCGGAATCAAAATTTTGTGATATATCCAAATAAGAGTGGTCGCGCACAACGAACATAGCATTCTTAGGAATCAGGACATCTTCTTCTCTCTTTCTATTTTCCTGAAAGTTTTAATATCATTATCTTAATTTCAATTAATAATGCGGATACGCCAGGGAATTGAAATTGACGCTGCTTGTAATAAAACAAAATATATAAATTGTGATTGATGATGCAGCTATATATGAAGATAAATCAAAGTTACGTTCCGTTCCGTTACTCCCGAGTTTTTTTTTAAAAAAATATAGTAAATATATGGATAGTAAAATAATTTTATTTTCACACATTTTTATGATCCCGAGATTTTTAAAATAACGAAATCAAGTAATTATGTAAATAAATTTGAGATATTTTCTCTCTAAATATGGGATGAAAGTATTTTCGCATCATTCCTTTTCAAAACTGAAGAACTAAGATTTTCAAGAAATTTTATAACGAACATGATAGCGTGTTGGTCACTGTTCTCACATTTTGTTTATATAAATAACTTAATTTTTTTTTAACAAAAACAAGAATTAACTTGGATTTTTTTTTAGAAAAAAAAGTTACTTATACGCAAAGTTTCTTAGAAATATATTCAATTCGAATTTTATGAAATTTATATTGATCAATAATGGATTATGAGTGAATGTTGTTGACTTTAATTATACGCGAAATTTAAAGATTTTACTGAAAAATCTCGTAGAATATTTTTTTTTATCATAGGTAACCCGCAGCCGCTACCCTTCGGGTGCGCACTGGGTAAAACTTACAGGCTCACGCAATAGCCTGCAAATCATGTAAACCAAGATAAACCGCATTTAAACGACATTCTCTGACTCAGTAGGCATAATCATAAATTCTCTTTCCGTGTGATTCGAACATATGACCAAGAGAATAGTTATCCTCTCTTTAACCAACTGAGTCAACCCTTGTGGGCAAATATTTATGATTTAAATGGTGATTTTTATAAACCCTTCAAAATTACATGAATTTTGCTATGATTTCAGATAATATAAAATACACCAGCAAATTCGTTAAAATCTACAATTTTATCAAATACAAAAAAACAATGAATTTTTGAATATCACCAGATTTTAATCGATTTTTTAAAATTCAAATTGAATACCATAATATTTTAATAAATTTTTTTAACTAAATTAAATATCTCATATTTGAGGGTTTTATTAAAATCTAAATTAAATAACCTATAACTTTCAAAATTCAAATAAATATTTTGAATCCCAATTAAATAAACAACTATATAATACCCTTATATTCATCTCATTAATTATTTACAGGCTTTTTTAATGTTACTCTTATTTTTTTACATTCCAAATGTTTTTTAAAAATAGTGAAATACAAAAATGTGAAGTAAAAATTAACCCATATAAACTAACTAATTTTGCTCATCCTTTTTTAATGTAAAGAATCGGATGATAAGCACGGAGTACAAAGAAAACCCGAAGCTTTTAGGGGATGGAGGGCAGTAAATTTGAAGTTTCATGCATGTGGACGTTGATAATGTTAAAGCTTGAGGGAGGAGTGTTGTGTTGTGTGTGGTCTGATGCGACTCCATTCTCCGACCCCCCCCCCCCCCCCCCCCAATCCCCACTGAGCGTGAGAAGATAGACCTCTTCACGTGACACTTACCCTACCTTCCTCTCCTCTCTGTCGTCCATCTACTGTTGTCCTCTTCATTTTATTTATACGTGGGTCTGTGTCATTCTGTCATGTGATAGGGGCCGTAATTAATACTCCTATATACACGTTGGTCTTATTATGAATTTATTGCCAAATTTATGTTAGTTAATTTCTGTGGAATGAATCCCATAATCCTTGGTTAGGAGATTACCGAGATTCCTACCACTACTGCGATGAGATTTCGGTCGGATTGAGGTAACTGGTGTTGGTCCGACTTGAAGGCCAGTTAATACCATGTGTGTGGACAGATCGAGGCGAATTTTTATTCGCACAATTTGTAAGGAAAAATCTCAATTTGCTCAATGAAGTGAAGCTGTAGTATCAAAATTTTAATTAAACTTAATGGGGACTCAAGCGTACCACTAAAGTAACTGATAATGACATATCTGTTAGTTTGACCGGTTGACTCGACGGGAAGGTGACGTGGCCAACGTTTCTTGGATAGAGTGACTCAGTGGTGTTACGTGAAATGTGAGTCAGACCCGACAATCAAAAATAAAACAAAAGAAAAATGAAATAACAAAATGACAATTAGAAATAAAACTAAACTGACCCGACACATTCCAAATTAGAGATTAATATGTTCAATCGAGGTGTGAGAGAAACCCTAAATATCAAATCGAGTGCGGAAACTTGTTCAGAGTTGGTTCAAATCGTCTAAAACTGAAGAGGTATGTTCAATCGAGTCTTAACAACACTTATGCATGCATATTGAACTTTGATTTTTGTGTTATTTGGGTATATATGTATAATATCATTTTGATATTTGATTTACCATGTTCGTATATGTAAGTTATGTTGTTGTATTTAATCTGATTATGTAAGTTATGTTGTTATATTTAATTTGATTAATCTAAAATTGTGTGTTTCGTGCTTAGTTGTATTTATTTGCATGTTACAGTTTAATGTCGAAGGTGTCTTTATACATACACCATTATGGTGATTTTACGCCTATTCCTAATGTCAAGTATGTGGGTGGTGAAGTTGATGTTCCAGAGGATTTTGACACTGATTTGTTGTCTTTTAGACATTTGGATGAGTTTGCTGGTAAATTTAGGTATCACTCTAGTGAGTTAGTGTACTTCAAAACTGATGGGAAAAACATGGCAAATGGTGCAAGGTTGTTGTTTGATAATATTTTAGTGAGAGAGATGATTGAGATACATAGAGGTTTAGGTCGAATTGATCTGTATGTGGATCATTATGAGTTAGCAGAGGTGATTTATGGCACTGATAATAGGGGAGGAGAAAAATAATGTAGTGATGACAGTGATCCATCTGATCCTGAATATAATGTGGAAACAGAGAGCTCTGAGTCTGATGTAGATATTCTATATAATGAGTTTGGAGAGAGTGATGATGAACTCGTAACTACTAGAGAGAATTGCAAAATTTTAAATAGTCATTAAACATTAACAAAACTAAGTCTGATGTTAGAGTAACCAATCCTAGCAATATGAGTGATGATGACTCTGACTTTGCTTCTGATGAACTAAGATCAGAGTCATTTTCTAGTGAATATGAGAATGCTATTATTGGATATGTTGGGCCTCCAAACCCCAAGAAGAGGAAGAAAACAAGGACCATTGTTAGGTATGGAAAAAAAGATGTGATTATAAGGTGGCAGGTGGGGATGAAGTTTGGGTCTATGGAAGAGTTCAAAGATGTTGTGAGGCAGTATGAAATTAAGGATAGAAGGGGAATTCAATTTATGACTAGTGATTCTAAAAGGTGTCAAGTATGTTGTGAGGCTAATTGCAAGTTTTACATATGGTACAGCAAAGACAAAGATGGTGATAACTGTACCATTAAAACCTTGGTGAATGAACATAATTGCACTAAACCCTATTCAAACAGGCTTGCCAGTTGCTTTCAACTGTAGGTAGGGATGTTAATAATCAGATATTTCTAATAGCCTATGCAGTTCTTGAGAGTGAGAATACAGATAGCTGGAGATGGTTTACTGAGTTATAAACTGAAGATCTTGGACTTGGTGATGGCACTGGGACACCATTATATCTGATCAGCAAAAGGGACTTAACAATACTCTAAAGGATTTGTTACCAGGAGTTGAGCACAGGTTATGTGCTATACATCTATATAGCAACTACAGGAAAATGTATGGCATCAATAATTGATACATTTCTTGTTTCTAACTATGTGCAAACATATTAGAGCTTATTATATGCACTTGCATTTCATTTCAGGTTCTCATATTTGCTTCGTAAAAGAGCATTCTGGAATGCTTGTATGTCTACATACCTGCAGCACATACTAGAGCAATGAAAGAATTGAAGAAGCTGTCCAAGCCTGCATATCAACACCTTTCTAAGCTACCTCCAAAGGTGTGGACTAAGGCACACTTCTCAACACACAGCAAGGCTGATAATGTTGAGAATAATATGAGTAAATGCTCTAATAGCTGGATAATACATGAAAGTGTTGGGTTTCGAGCACATAAACACAACGGAAACAGTAATTAAAAACATAAAAAATCAGAATTTTTGAAACCCACCGCAGGATCCATGCGAAAAATATATATTTAATTCGTAGATCAGATTGTTTACCTTAAGAAGCTTTACCAATTGGTTGACTAATGGAGATCCAAAACTTGTTCAATCACCACGCATCCCGCTCTCGCGATCTACGCTCTATCGGTATCCACACGAATGCTTGAACTCAAGGATTGGATGTGTACTAGCACAAACTCGTTTCTTCTTGCCCTCTCCATCTTCTCTCTTGGTGGCTAGGATTTTAGTAAAAGTATTTTTCACACAAAAAATCTGTAACACAAGAGATATTATATAGAGAGTAAAAAAATGAATTATAACTCTTAACTAATTAGGAGTTATTATTAATTCAAAATTCCTATTTGTATTATAATTAATTCTCACTTAATTATTTAACAAATAAATTTTATAATTAATATTAGTAAATTCAAATATCATTATTTATCTAATTAACTAAGTCAAACTTAATTAATATTATAAATAATTCAAATTACTTTAATTTAATTTAAATCCAATTTAAATTAAATAATCTATCAAGCATTCTTTGTGTGTGACCCTATAGGTTATTATTACGTTGGTAACGAATTTTAAATCTAATTTAAAATCATAAACAATGAGCGGCATCTAGTAATACATCACTGCTACCCAAGTAATAATAATTAAATCGGTGATCGATTAAACCTTTCGTGAATAATGTACAATGTAATATAATCCCTTAACCAAATATTATAGATTAAACTAGTGGCATGTAATATGTCATCCTCATCAAAGTTTAATCCAAGTTTCCTTGATCAATGAGTAAACTATCATATCAAATCAACATTTGAGCGTGGCCACGCATTTCGTAGTCTAGCTAACACAAGAGGCCAACAATATCACTCCTAAAATAGGAGGGTTAAATTCCTTCTAGATCATTCATATTTCACATACGTTTCATAATATACCCAATGTCCATTTTTATCATTAACCGGTCAAGGATAACTTTTAATGGAATCAATGTATATTAATTCTCGTATAGAAATATAATGACTTCAGGTCTAAGGACCACTACATTATTATCACTGTGAGAATTACTTATGACACCACAGACATGTAGAATCTCACATCGGGTCTGTCCAGCACCATGTACATGTACATCTGCCTGTGTCTTTGACTTTAGTATCACTATACTTATGATCAATGAGATTTGATCATCAGTCAATAAACACACTAGTCTTAATACATTATTATTGTCCCTTAATAATAATACTCGACTAGGGACCTTTAGGAATATTGGTACTAATCTCGTAATCTCATTTATAAGTCACGTACTTAGAGATATAGAATTACATATCATATTCCAAGAATATTTATTATTCTAACATTTATATCGCAGTAAATTAAGAATTAATAAATTATATAGGGAATAATCGATAGAACATAAATATTAATAATCCAAATGTCTTTAACTAAAACATCATAGTGTTGCCTCTAGGGCACAAACACTAACATAAAGGTGAATATGTTATTTATTTTCAAATGAGTAATGTCCTTAGTTAATATGTTAATTACTTTTAAATGTGTAATGTACTTGGTGAATATGTGTAGGTACATGTCCTTGCTGAATATGATCTTGGAAATACATTTCAAGCTCTTTACTAGGATCAGAGTGAACAAAGATGCCATGATTAGGTATGACTCTCAGTTGTGTCCTAAAATAAAGAAGAAGCTAGATGTGTTAGTCACAGAATCAAGGAATTGGAGAGCAAGCTGGAATGGTTCAACAACTTATTCAGTGAAAATGGGGACCAGAGTTGTGATAGTTGATCTAGATGCAAGATCTTGTGATTGTAGGGTCTATGACTTGACTGGTATACCATGTGAATATGCCATAGCTTCCATCCATGACAGAAGACACCATCCAGTAGACTATGTATCTGATTTCTACAAGAAAGAGAAATTTATGGCATCTTATAGCTTCCCACTTGAAGCCTTAAAGGGTGAGGAGTTTTGGGAGATGCACTCCACTGAAGAGCTACTTCCACCAGATCTTCGAAAAACTTAAGGGGAAGACCAAAGAGAATGAGGAGAAACAAAAGCTGGGAGGGTGGTAATAGGTCCCAACCATCACAATCAGGGCCTATTCTGCAGAGGTATAGTAATAAGAGGATCATGCATTGCAGCACATGTGGTCAGGAAACACACCGGAAGTCTAATTATCCAAATAAAAATGGAGTGCCACTTGAGGAAACACACACAAGAGAGTCTGACCAAGGTCAATCTTCAGTGAAGAACTATGAAAATATTGTGAAGAAAAAGAGTACTAAAGAGCTAAGGAGGAAGCAACTTCAAGTAAGGAAATAAGTCAAAAAAATGATAAGGGTCAACAATCTCATGATGAAGATCCAGTACAAACTGAAGCTCAAGACCCAGTGGTCATACAAAGCTGGTATGACTTCTGAGAAAATAAAAATATCAAGAGGCAGAAGCTTCAAGTTAGGAGAAATATAAAGCTGGCAGATAAGGGCATAGAGGATGGAGCACCTGTGGAAAGTCAAGTAGAAGAACCATTGGTCACACAACACAACATAATTGAACCAATCAAAGTTCCCAAAAGAAAATTGCCCTTTGTAAAAGATGACAATCCTACAGGTAAAGCTTTTTGCTTAACTGGGGATAAGTCAAAGAAGCTGGAAGAAAATATGAGAAGAGCTGTGGGTGAAAAGGCTCTTCTACTCCCACAAACTGGGGTGTCCCAGTTTAAACCACTAAGACCCTCTCAATCTACAGCTGGAGTGATACAAAGGACCTCAACAAGACTTCGAGCAAAGAAGCAGTTCAAGTTCAAGAACAGTCAAGATGATCCACTCACAATTGCAGATTAATTGCATTCTTGAATGTCTTTTACTAGTATTTTGAACCCCTTTCACTTTTGGTGAAGTATTTTGGAGATTATGGTTGTACTGTTATTTTGGAAAATATGGTATGTTGCAGACTTTTATTTGCTCATTTGTAAGCTATTTGCGAATGCTTTTGTAAGATATTTCTTATACAATTTAAAGGGGCTCTTGCTTTTATATTACACATGTTTATTTGCACTTATGATTATACAGGCGGAATATATTCATTAAACCACATTTATATTCATTCAAATATTCATTACATACATGACATTTGTAGTCATTCATCACATTCATCTACCCGATACCAACCACATTCATTCTATCCACCTACCATCCATCAACCACATCTTCTACATCTACTACTCTACTTGAACGTTAAAATCACTGCAAAGATTAATACACAAACAATCACACAAATTTTTAACTGTGTCTTCAAGCTATTATTCTCCACATCAGATCACACACATCTTCTTTCAAGGCCTTCCTTTTTTCACCATTTTCTGCAAGATATTCCTCCACACGCCTCAATTTATCCTCCAAATAAATTCTTCTGTGATTTAAATGGGTAATCACATCAAATGCCCTTCCAATGAAATCTTGATCAAATCATTCAGAAATATGGCATCTGGCACCAATTTCCTAAAAAATTCGAAGTAACAAAAAATCAAAATTTCAAATCAAGTATAAAAACGTATACAAACAAGCCACGCCAACATTGTACCACATGTATAATTTCTAATTGATGTTCCAATTACCTTCACTATACCACATATATAAAATCGTCTTCCTGGGTTATTGTGAGTCCATGAGGTAATCACCCTAGCTCGTTTACCACACCAACACCATTTTGCTCCCTCTTCTGTCTCGATTCCATGGTATAAGTACTCATGTTTATTACAAACTAAAACTTGTGATTTTAGTAAGAAGCAGCTATATATATACCGGGTTAGAGAAGAGAAGAGAGATGTTTTAATTAATTTATAATGTTACAATCCACCTCAGATGCTGAAAGAGCTGTTACAATCCACTCTGTCCAAGAAATGTTGGCGACGTCACCTTCCCGTCTGGTCAACCGGTCAAACTAACAAACATGTCATTATCGGTTATTAGAGTGGTACGCTTGAGACCCCGTTAAGTTTAATCAAAATTTTGATACTACAGCTTCACTTCAATGACCAATTTGAGATTTTTCCCATTTGTAATATCAACTTTTTGGTGGGGAGGCCAATTTATTTGGGTTGTCTTGGCCTTTTAGAGGAAATAATGTGCCAATTTATATGGGTTATCTTGTCTTTTTAGAGGCAATAATGTGCCAATTTATTTGGGTTATCTTGGCCTTTTAGAGAAAATAGTGTGCCAATTTATTAGGTTTGTTTGTGTCTTACTAAAGTTTTCTTTGGTTAGATTTTATTTTTATGTATTATACTTATTTTTTATTTTTATAATAAATTTTATAATCTTATATAATATTCTCTTTTATTATTTTTAATATTTCTCTTTGTCTTTTTTGTTTTTGGGTGATATTTTAGTGACAAAATATTTGGCCCTTTTAGAGGATATTGAGTACCAATTATTTTGGCTTATTTGTGTCTAACTAAAGAAATTTCCTTTGGTTAGATTTTTATATAAATGTTAATATTTCTATCTATCTTATAATTATGTTATTAAATTGAATTTCTGTATTAATTGAATCTATATCTCTGACTGAAAATATTTAAGTGATTAAATTCTTTTGTTATTTAATTCAAGTGTGGTCTTTGAATAGGATGTTTGCTGGACTAGATTCGAAAGTCGAATATTTGTATTAATGTACAAGTAGTTTGCTCGAGCATATACTTCAGATACGTGATCATATTTTCTATATTTATTTGGGTGTTCTCTCTTAAGACCTTAAGGCGTTATAAGTTTTCGGGGCCATCATGCATGGCTTTCGGTTAGATGATAAACTTTATTGTATGAAGAAAACTCCTTTCTTTATTTTTTATATCTCGGTACAATCTTTATTCGAGATTTTATATCTCTCCGACAAAAAAAAACTTTTTGGTGGGGAGATTTGATAATATATAAACCAAAACAAACCAAACATACTCAATATATCCCGCTTATTGCAGGGTCTTGGCAGAGTAATATGTACGCAGCCTTGCCCTCGTTCAAAAGAATGAAGATTCGGTTTCCCGAAAGACCCCCAACTTATGTGTGTACATGTGCATAATATGTAAAAGTGTAACAAGTTTAAATAAACTAAAGTTTGATAGCATAAAGTAAATATAGGTCAAGACAAACCTTAACCTATTGCGTTGTTCACATTTGACTTAACGAAATTCAAATGCATTTTTCACTTGACCACGAAATTTTACAAAATAATCCACCCACCACACCCTTCAATGAACCGTCTCCAAAAATAAAACATTTGAAATATATTGTAGTAACCCCAAGTTGGCTTAATCCCGATAAAATCAAACCACGTGTTACCATTTTTTTCCGGTTCTAACTTCCAATAACATCATCCAAAATGCCTTTGTCGTCGAGATCATCATCTTTCTTCACGAACTGTGCCATTTCAATTGATATAGAGATCTTTTTCATTCAACCATTCATAGCAAAACCAGATTCACGGGAAAGTCACTTATAGAAGAGAAAAATAAAACCGTTACGTTTTCCCTCGTTCATGTCCTTTGTGATTCGAATGTACATAGTTTACAGACCTCTTTATGAGTTCTTGGCAAGAAGTTTTCTGTGTGTATGTATAGATTATTTGTGTGTATCTATTGGGATAGTCGGGTCGGGTATGGGTAATCGTGAGGCAATAATTCCACGCCCCCGGGAATAACAAATACTCTTTCTAGGCGTCTCCTGGATTTTAGATCTCGGCGTTCAATAATCGTGGGTTTCAAATTTTCAGATTTATATATATATATTATTAGATATATTTGTGATGTCATGTCTAATAATGATTTATGTTTAGTTTTCAGATCTTGACTAATAGAACAAATCAGGACTTAACTAGAAATCAGTACTTATACTGAAGACAAAACTTAAGATATCAGAACTTAAGTTATCGGAACTTAAGATATCAGAAGATATTCATCAGGAGATAATATCAGGACTTAAGAAGACTTTCAGATAAGGAAGGCGACTGATTGAAGGAAAGAAGATTAAGACAAACATAAGAAGAGATATGCATGGAGAAGAATTCTATGAAGAATAGAAGACTTGGAGGAAAAGATAACTAATTGATATATTTTAGGATGCAGACTTATATTCGATATCAGTTAGAAGATTATCTTGTAACTGTATGGTATATAAATACAACATAGGGTTTACACAATATGTGTTATTGTAATCAAGAATATTATTCATTGTAACCCTAGCAGCTCTCGTGATATTTGTTCATCACTGATAGAGAACGGTTCCATTGCAATACTGTTTTATTAATAAGATTATTATGTGTTTCATACTTGTGTTCTTAATTCGATTTGATTGTAGTATACACTGTATTCAACCCCCTTCTACAGTGTGTGTGACCTAACAAGTGGTATCAGAGCTAATCTGTTAACACATATACATTAAAGATCCAAAACAATCATGTCTAAAGAAGAACACACTCCAACCAAGCCCACCAAAACTGAAGAAACTCCAAAGACTCAAATCCATAGTCGATATGAGACTATTAGGGTTCCTATACTGAGACCTTCTGAGTATTCCATATGGAAAGTGAGGATGACTATGTTTCTGGAAGCTACAGATCTAGAATACCTTGATAGAATTAATAAGGACCACATAAGCCAACCAAGCTCTCTGTTGTAGTTGCAGATCAACCAGTAAATACTATACCAAAGGAGAAAAGTGAATATATAGCTGAAGATATCTCATCTATTGCCAAGGGTACAAAGGTAAGGCATTTGCTGCATAGTGCCATTGATAATGTCATGTCAAACAGGGTAATTAACTGCAAGACTGCAAAGGAGATATGGGATGCCTTGGAGAAAAGATGCCAGGGAACTGATGCAATTAAGAAGAACATGAGGACTATACTCACTCAAGAGTATGAACACTTTGACTCAAAACCTGATGAGTCATTAACTGATTTATATGACAGATTTGTCAAACTCTTGAATGATCTGTCACTGGTGGATAAGGAATATGATCTTGAAGATTCTAATCTTAAATTCCTTTTAGCTCTTCCTGAAAGTTGGGATTTGAAGGCAACTACTATAAGAGACAACTATGCTTTTGATGAAACTACTCTTGATGAAATTTATGGTATGCTCAAAACTCATGAACTTGAGATGGGTCAAAGAAGCAAGAGACATGGGAGAAAGTCAAGAAAGGCAAAGGAAAGGCTCTCATCACAAAGTCTGATTCAGATTTATCAAGTTCTGATGATGATGATGATTCAGAAACTGAAAGTCTATTTGAGATGGATGCTGATGAAGAGATGATGAGATTATGTGCCCTTATGGTGAAGGGTATCACAAATATAGCCTACAGGAAATTCAGAAGGGGAAAGAAGTTTTCCAGGAAAAGTGGAAGTTCTGATAAGAAGGGATTCATAAAATCTGAACGCAAAATAAGAAAGTATGACAGAGGAGATTACTCAAATGTTAAATGCTACAATTGTGGTGAGAAAGGACACATATCTCCTGATTTCAAGAAAGGAAAAGGTGACAAAGGCAAGGCACTTGTCACAAAGAAGAAAAACTGGACAGACACTTCAGATTCTGAAGATGAGGTGAACTATGCGTTGATGGTAAATGCTAATAGCAGCTCTGATGTTGCTGAGTTAAAGGTACCTCAAACAACTTATGCTTTTTATACTGATGATATTACTGAGTTGAGATCTTATTTTAAAACCATATTCATTAGCTATAGAGATCATACCTTAACATGTGATATGTTAACTTCTGAAAATCTAGCTTTTAAGAAAAGGAATGACTACTTAGAAAAAGAGTTAGTTATATTCCATCAAACTCAGAAAGAAAGAGATGATGCTTTTTATTTTAGAGATGAAGTGTTAAAATTGAATCAATCTCTAAAAACTGAGTTAGAAATAGAAAGAGAGATTATCAGGACTTGGACTAACTCTGGCAGAACAACTCAGAATTTACTAAGTAGTGGAAACTGGAAAGAGGGCTTAGGTTATGGAGATGATAAAAGTAAAATAGGAACTGAACTAATTAAGCCAATTATTGTTAAATAGACTAATAAGCCAAAGGTAAATCCTGTTAAGTTTGTAGCTAAAACTGTAAAGTCTGATTCTGAAAAGATGAAAGATATTGAGACAAAAGTTAAGGCAGAGTCAACTTCTGATAAATTAAAACAGGATAAACCAGCTGAAGTTAACATAGGCTTAATGACAAGGAAGCAGCTTAAGTATAAGCTGAAAGAGATTAAGAATGTAAACAAGGTCAAGCCACCTAGGAAAAATAGGAATGGAAAGGAAGGTGTGAATAAAAGCAATAATTATAAGCCTATTCCTAATGCTCCTAGAAAGAAATGCTATAACTATGGAAACTCTAACCATCTTGCTTCTTTTTGCAGGAATAATAAGAATATAAACTCTTTACCTCCTAAATCAGGAGTTAAGAGTCAGTCTTTTATGTTTAAACCACAAAATTCTTATTTTCATTATGATAGTTTATGGCATTCCATTTATACTTATAAGGAATATCATAGTCTGTACTATGATTATTATCAAATAAAACCTTTTTTAAAGAAAGTTAGCATTTTTCCTTCTAGTGTAAGTTCTGATGCAAAGTCTGATACTGTAAAATCTAATATGAAAAATGTTAGCATAAACTCTGAAGTTAAATCCGCTGCAAATGCTAACAAACTTAATAAGGCCAAAGGATCCAAGCAAGTCTGGGTCCTTAAAAATAATTATTAGTGGTCTTTGTGATTGCAGGGCAACAGGAAAAATATCCTAGTTCTGGACAGTGGATGTTCAGGACATATGAGTGGAAATAAAGCCCTGCTATCAGACTTTGTGGAGAAAGCTGGCCCAGGAGTTTCTTATGGAGATGGCAACATGGGAAAAACTCTGGGATATGGCAATATCAATCTTGGGAATGTCATCATTGAAAAAGTAGCTCTAGTCTCAGGACTTAAACACAATCTGCTGAGTGTTAGTCAAATCTGTGACAGAGGTTATCATGTGGATTTCTTTGAAAAACACTGTGAAGTTGTAAGCAAATCTACAGGCAAAGTTGTTCTAAAGGGATACAGGCATGGTAACATTTATGAAGCCAAGCTTTTAACAAGTTCTAATGGTTCTGCAATCTGTCTGTTAAGTTGAGCATCAATTGAAGAAAGCTGGGATTGGCACAAGAAACTCTCTCATTTAAATTTTAACAATATAAATGAACTAGTCAAGAAAGATCTTGTGAGAGGACTTCCAAATTCAGTATTTATTCCTGATGACCTTTGTGATTCATGTCAAAAGGCAAAACAAAGAAAATCTTCATTGAAGACCAAGACTGAATCTTCAATTCTTGAGCCTTATCACCTACTACATATTGATCTAGTTAGTTCAGTGAATGTCATGTATATTGCAATGAAGAAATATGCTATGGTCATAGTAGATGAGTTTACCAGATACACATGGCTGTATTTCTTGCACACAAAAAGTGAATCTGCATCTATCTTGATTGATCATGTCAAACAACTGGATAAATTGGTCAAAGACTCTGTGAAAATCATTAGAAGTGATAATGGCACTGAGTTCAAGAATATGATTATGGAAGAGTTCTGCAAAGACCATGGAATAAAGCAGGAATTCTTTGCTCCTGGAACTCCACAGCAAAATGGAGTTGTTGAAAGAAAGAATAGAACTCTTATTGAAGCTGCAAGAACTATGCTTGATGAAGCAAAGTTATCAACCTACTTTTGGGTTAAAGCTGTGCAGACTGCTTATTTTACTCAGAATGCAACACTTATTAACAAGCATGGAAAGACACCATATGAGATGGTGAAGAAAAAGAAGTCAAATCTGAAGTACTTTCATGTATTTGGATGCAAGTTTTTTGTTCTTAAGACTCATCCTGAACAGCTATCCAAATTTGATCTAAAAGCTGATGAAGGAATTTTTGTTGGATATCCACTTTCCACAAAAGCCTTCAGAGTCTACAATTTAAGAACAAGGGTTGTCATGGAATCTATCAATGTCTCTTTTGATGATAAGAAGATTACTGGACTTGAAGATTTCAATGATCATGATCAGCGGAGATTTGAGAATGGAGTTTTAAATTCTGATTCTGTAAATTCTGATAGTCTAAATCCTGATGCTACAAACTCTGATGGGTTAAACTCTGATGTTATTGAAACTGTGGTGACTACGCCAAAGGAAAATGCACCTGTGCAGGGGGAGCATATTGAAGATCCAACCACATCTCAAGAAGCATCAGAACCTAGAACAGGCTCTTCAGGTTCTGATTCATCAAGTTCTGATGGGCCAAGTTCTGATAATTCTGGAAACTCAAATTCTGAAGAATCTAACTCAGAGAGCATAATTTTAGGGGAGCATCAGAAAATGTTGATGGAGATAGCATGGATCATGGGGGAGCATCTAGTTCTAGAGATCACCTTCCATCTGCAAGGAAGTGGACTAAAGCACATAAACCTGACTTGATTATTGGAGATCTTGAAGCAGGTATTAGAACTAGAACAACAACATCAAATGAATGTCTCTATCATTCTTTTCTTTCTCAGGCTGAACCAAAGAAAGTGGAAGAAGCTCTTCAAGATGCTGATTGGGTGCAAGCAAAGCAGGAAGAGTTAAATGAATTTGAAAGAAATAAAGTCTGGACCCTAGTGCCAAGACCAAACAACAGATCAATTGTTGGTACAAAATGGGTGTTCTGAAACAAAACTGATAGTGATGGCATAATTACAAGAAATAAAGCAAGGCTTGTTGTAAAAGGATATTCTCAACAAGAGGGAATTGATTATGATGAAACATTTGCACCAGTTGCTAGATTGGAATCCATAAGGATATTTCTGGCTTATGCTGCTCACAAAAAGTTTAAAGTCTTTCAAATGGATGTAAAATGTGCTTTTCTTAATGGAGAATTGGAAGAAGAATTATATGTTTAACAACCTCCAGGTTTTGTAGATTCAAAATTTCCTAATCATGTCTACAGACTTGATAAAGCACTTTATGGCCTTAAGCAAGCTCCAAGAGCATGGTATGAGACATTAGCTCAGTTTTTTCTGGAAAGTGGACTTAACATAGGGACTATTGCAAAAACCTTATTCTATCTCAACCATGGAAAGGACTTACTTTTGGTGCAGATATATGTTGATGATATCATTTTTGGTTCTACAAATGACAAACTTTGTAAAAGGTTTGCCAAGCTAATGCAGTCAAGATATCAAATGAGTATGATGGGAGAACTTAGCTATTTTCTGGGCCTTCAAGTCAAGTAGAATGAAGAAGGAACTTTTATTTGTCAATCTAACTACACCAAAAATTTGTTGAAGAAATTTGGAATGCAAGATTATTCAAGTGCATCCACTCATATGGCCACTGCAACAAAACTGGATAAGGATACTGGTACATCAGTAGATATTACTGATTACAGAGGTATGATTGGCTCACTACTCTATCTAACTGCAAGTAGACCTGATATTATGTATGCTACCTGTCTTTGTGCAAGATTTCAAGCAGATCCAAGAGAACCTCACTTAATAGCTGTGAAAAGAATTTTCAAGTACCTTAAGGGTACAACTGATCTGGGATTGTGGTATCCCAGGGAATCAGACTTTAAGCTAATAGGTTACTCAGATGCAGATTTTGCAGGGTGCAAAATTGACAGGAAAGGCACAAGTGGAAGCTATCAATTTGTTGGAGGCATATTAGTTTCTTGGTTTAGCAAGAAACAAAAGTCAATTATCACATCAACTGCAGAAGCAGAGTACATTGCTGCAGGGAGCTGTTGTGCACAAATTCTTTGGATGAAGAATCAGTTACTGGATTATGGGTTAGAATATTCTAAATCCCTATTTACTGTGATAATTAAAGTGCTATTGCTATGATAGGTAATCCAGTTCAGCACTCAATGACACAGCACATCAGCATTAGATACCACTTCATAAGGGAACATGTGAAGGAAGGTACAGTGGGATTGCACTTTGTTCCAACAGATCAACAACTACCAGATATCTTCACAAAACCACTGTGAGAAGCTACTTTTACAAGATTGGTAAATGAACTTAGAATGGTTTCAGGTTCTTTCTCTAAATCTGTTTAGTTTATGTTCTGATACATCAGACTTTATGATTAGTATTAACATATATTACTATCTTTGTGTAATCTGTGCTTGTGCTGATTGTTGTCTGATGTGAATTTCATAACTCTGATAGTGGTATGAATGTTTCTGTGACTATTCAATTATATGAGGATAATTGTGCTAGATGCAGACCTAGTAGTCTCTAATATACTAAAGATCCCATGTTTGAAGTAATTGTTTATATGGAAATATTTTAATACAAGCAAATTCTGATATTGAGTTTGGTTAAGTTTACTTTATGTATCTTATTACTAAGTCAAAAACTAGAATAGTGCTTCTTATCTGTTAAGTTCTGATGTTGGTAAATCTTATGGATGTACTAAGTGCTGATAAGCCTCAATTATCAAAAGAAAAAAAATACAGAAAAGAAATAACTATCAGGTACTCCTTTGAGATCTAGAGAAAAATGTATGTGGAAGGGAAGACCCAAGTGCATTGCTGGTATTAAGTAATATGCATTAGAAAAGCAAAATAAAATTTTCTTGGTGACTTTTCACATTCTCTGATTACTGGAGAAATACTCTGATAATAGCATAAATTCTGATAAGCAGTCGTGACTCACTTACACTGAGAAGCGACTGTAAAAAGGAATTTCAAAAGATGCATAAAATGAGCACAAAATAGTTGAGGTGGACTCATACATGAACTCATTTTATAGTAGACTTCAGACTAATTACAGATTTTGAGCAAAGTTCTTAGTTATGCCTTATTTCTAAGATGTACTGAAGTGAATCAGACTTTACTCTTTGTCTGATATTTAGCTTAATGCACACACTTACACTCCATATGAATGATGAAAATTACTATGGTGATCAATGTTGTTTTAAATGAACAGTTTAGGTGTCAGTTGCATAAATTCTAAGGACAAGTTCTTATGGAAATTCTGATGATTAAGTTATGTTGAAAATATATTAGTATTTGTGTGAAGAATTACAGAAATAAACATTCATTTTTTGAGTAAAGGAGCCATATTCTGATGACTTTTAAATTCTGATAATAATCAAGTTCTGATGCTTATGTGGCAGTATTTATTTCCTTGATTTATTTTTGGGTCAATACTTGAACGGTTATATTTTATCAGAATATTGGTTTAAATGAGATAAAGACAGTAATAATCATTTATTTAGTGGGAACATTGTTTTTGAAAAACTGCATGTGCATAGTAATCATTACTTATTTCCCGTGCCCATTAACTTTTGTCTTAATTACTGCATGGCTGACAGGTGTATAGTCTGTTCCACTTCTCGATAACTGATGTCAAGTGGAGCGTGTATAAGTAAAAGAGAGAAAAGATTTTAAATCTTTTATCTACTTTTGTATTCTGTACTCTCTCTCTTTTTCTTATTTTCTCACATTCTCTGACGCTTTTCTATACAGACATTTTATCAAACACCTTTCAGGCACTCTAAATTCTCACTCATTTTCAATGGTACCCAAGGATATAATCTTTAATGGAGCAAAGTTCGTCCCCAACAACTATGCTGCCATTCTCACTAAGAGTGAAACTCCTTCGGAACTTCATTTTATTCAGGATTTCTTATCTCATAGTGAAATTGGGTTCGCTTTGTCGCAACCATCCTATTTATCTGGAACTCAAGTTCTGACGTTTTGATGTACAGGACTTTATGATGATGGTGGTAAGCACGGGACTCCAAGCATCGTGTTTACAGCAAAGGAGGTTAAGTATGTTGTTACTCCGGAAACAGTTCGAAAAGCTCTACACCTACCTAAAAACTGTCAATTCAGTTATGTTGTTGAGGAGCCATTGCTACAGCAAATGATGGCTAATCTTGGGTATGAACAGAGTTTGGCTAAGTTGGGTCAACTCAAACACCCATATATTCGAAAGAAATGGAGCTTCTTCTTCAATTGCATCATGAAGACGTTTGCCAACAAGTGCTCAAATTTTGACGCCATTCCTATTCTAATACAACAAATTGGGTATGCACTCCTAAACCAGTCTCATTTTGATTATGCAAAGACTGTGTTATGTTTTATAGGAGATAGAATGAAGGAGGACATGAATGTAGTTTACTTTGCTAGGTTCTGTCAGTTAATTTACAGCTACTGTACATCAGAAGAACCACAACCAGCAAGTGAACAAATAGAACCTTTTAAGTTAGCTAAGAGAGCTTTTACTGATCTCTTAACTGCTGACAACAAGAAGGGAGTTTTGTGACCCCTTAGGATTCCTTTATCAGTAAAGCAAGATCTGGTAAATGCTGATTATGATACCTATTCATGGATATATCCTGATATCCAACCCACCAACACACAATAGCCATCAGCACCTACTACTGTTATTCAACAAACACTCACATCAGAACATGCCAACCCACCATCAGCACATAATCAAGTGAAGCCTTCTCCTTTTAGAGCAAAGAGGACTAAGATAGTCCCTCAGTCACAGCAGAAAAGAAGGAAGATGATTTTAAGAGATGAGTCTGATGATGAGGTACAGGTTCAACCATCAGAACCTGTTGCTGAAGTAGCTGAGAAGGTCATTTCTCAGACAGCTCAAGAAACTGGGAGTTCTAGGCCCCTAAAAAGGCTTAGAAAGCTAAACTCTGATGATCAATCTCCCAGAGTCTCTCTATCAGCTAAGAGACTTAAAAAGCAAAGATCAAGGAGGGCTGTAGAATCATCAATCTCTGAAAAAGGAATGGAAGCAGCAGCTGAGGAAGGAGGTCAGGAATCTCTGATCTCAAAAGACCCAATTGTGATTGAATCTCTTCCCACTACTGAACCAGACTTTACTGAAGCTCATAAATCTCCTATTCAAGAGCCATAGAATACTCAAGAATACATGCCTACACCTCCTGTCTCTCCTATCATTGATAAAGTACATGCTGATAATCCAGGTATAAGTGCTGATATAGATATTCACAACTTGAATGTGCCTGAGGTTCTGTACTTGGAAGCTCCAACCATTCCTCAGCAAACTCCACCAGCAACTCCACTACTAGATGTTGATGTTCATGCAGATGACTCTTCTATTACTTCACATACAGTTATTATATCACAAGATGCTGATACTGAAGATTCTGCAAGTTCTGTTGAAGTAAATGCTGATAATACTAGTGAAGCTGCTATAAATGTAAATGCTGATGTAACTGGTCCTTCAGGACATGCACCTCTACAAACAGTTAATAAAGCTAATTTGATTAAAAAATTTGTGAGAGGGGATGCACCGGTACCTTGGAGTGAAACTAACAGAGGAAGGGAATGGATCAAGGAGTGGAACAAAGTTGATTTTGTTCCTACTGCAAATATTCTTGCTGAGCACCTGGCTAAAGCTGATGAGATGCTAATGAATGATGACTTCAAAGCACAGCTCAGAGTTACTGCATTACGTACCAGGAACCTTCAAGGTCAACACTCAATAACTCAAGCCAAGGTGAACAAAATTCAAGAAACACTGATTTAGCAAGACATGAATGTCAAATTGGAAAAGACAAGGTTTTTAAGCCAGCCTTTGACCGCATTATGTATATAGAAAAGACTCAAAAAAAGCAGCAAGCTCAACTATATGATATTTTGAAGAATCAAGATGCTTAACAAGACCAACTCAATGAAATCCAAAACTCTGTGGAATTGCTTGTCTCCCTGCTTCTACCAGATGATGCCAAAAAAGGGGAGAAAGTGATTAAGTCCAAATGCAAAACTGATCAACCACTAAAGGGTAAGGATAATGATAATGAAGACCAGGGAAACTCTGAAAGGAGTAGAGGTCTAAGTCAAGGCAGGGGCTCTTTATCAAGGGAAGCCAGAACTACAAGTCTAAGAACAAGTTCTGATACTGCTAAAAGGATAAATTCTGATGAACAAACTCTGAAGCTTGATGAAGAGATCTCCAAAAGGCTGTTCCTAGAGGACAATCCAGGCATGAATATTGAAAGTCTGAAGGAAGACGAGATTAGACTGAAAGCTGAAAATGAAAAATCTAAGTCAAAGTCTAAAGCTCAAGTTACAGTAAAGAAACCACCTAAGCCTAAGGGCATTGTGATCAAAGAGAGGACAGATACGGAGGCATCTAAGGCCAAGTCCAAATCACAGGTGGAAGTTGATCCTAGATTCAAGGGTAAGGCAAAAATTGATGAACCTGTAACGATATATATGCCAACCATGGATCTGGAAGCAAAATATGATGAAGATGCAAATCTGATTTTGAAGAAGAAAAGCAATATTCAATCAACCTCTGACAGAGCTCAAGTTGTCTTGACATCAGAAGAAAAGGAAACCTCTGACATTGCTCATGTTAAACCTTCAAAAATTCTACTACCTGGATTTACTAAAGCTCAACAATCTGCTCAACCTATGAAGACTTCAACAAATGTTTTTAAGGGTAGATTGCTCCAAGGGAAGGAAGCTAGAGATAAAACATGACTGGGTAATGCTAATGAGAAAAGAGTAACCAACTCTACCTTAGATCCTACATCTCTTTCTGAACCAGGAGTAGGGACAACTCCAGAAAGACTAAATTAACTTTATTTATTAGCTGATTTTTTATTAAATGAATAAATGAAAATAAATTCTTTTATTTATTTAATTTTACATCAATAATAAATTTTGAATAAATAAATTAACTTTATTTTATATTTAAATAAATAAATGAAATCAAAATCATTTATTTATTTAATTCAAAATGCATGTAGTTGGTTCATTCGGTTATTAAACAAGAAAAAGAGGGGAACACAAGACAGGGTTGATAATTCAAGGAATGACAACCATGAGTTCACGAATATGCATGCATGATCAGTGTGGAAGTTAAAGAATTAATAGAAATCAAAATAAATAAAAGCAAAGGAAATGGTCTTCATTTTTTTATTCATTCACATGGGACCCATAGCCACATTCAAAGAAATTGAAACAAAAGATCAAAGTGGCAGTGTGTTTTGTGCTGCAACGCGCATGTGGAAGTCCTTCTCTGTTTATTTCTACTTGTTCAAGGCGCGTGTATTGCAATGATCCTCCTGCAGCTCTTCCTTTATTGTTCAATTCTGAAAGAAGTGCATGCAATTGTACAAGTAAAAGAATCAAAGGAAATTGGCAGCACTTGGTCGCAGGTAAGTCAAGTGAAAAACAAGGCTGTCAACTAAATCTTTGTACAACAGTATGCTATGAGTCGCAAGTAACTGAATGATAAGGGGATTTTATATCTACTTGGAACGCTTCATTACAGGCTTAATTTGGTATTTTGGACTCAAGTTATTGGTATTTTTGATGTGTTTTTATATTACAGGCATTAATTAGATGAATAAATGAGCTTTTCAAGGAAATATGTTGAAAGGAGGTCAGAATATGAAGTCAAACCATTCTCATGTTGAAGAGCATCTTGATAGCTTCACGTGGACTATTGGATCGCCAAATTCTGACATACGGAGCTCAAGATACAGAAGAAACACGAAATTGCAGAAAAATCTAGGAGAACGACGCGCCCGCGCGGAAGGCGGGGCGGCTGGGCCAGAGAGGCAGATATCACGCATGCCCGAGCGGGGTTGGGGCGGCCGTGCTAGGAGCCTGAGCCAGATTCCTGATTTGATTTGAATTCTGAGATTTTGTGAGCCCAGGTCGTCTAGAAGCCTATATAAACCTCAAATAAGACTTTTTTAAGAAGAAGGAGACCAGGGAGAGCAATACAAAGACCTAGAGAGTACAAGACGGATAAGGAGAATAAGATTTTAATATTCTTCAATATAATTGATACTTTGATGCTTGTTTTTGATTTGTCTTTAAACCCTAATACTCTTATCTTGTTTTATATCATATTTTCATTGGAACCCATGGTGACGATGAGTTCGATTATGAACTAATCGTCGTCATGGGGTTCTAACGGAATTATCTATGGATTTTAATAGTTAATTGGTTTATAATCCTTTGTGTGTGGTGATTTAATTTCCTAGTTTGGTTGTGCCTATTCGTCTTTGATGCGTAGCTAACATCTAAGATTGTTTGTTAATCTCTATTGAAGCGATAGTGAATATAGGGGTTTAGAACTTGCCATGCTAGTATGAATTGACATGCATAATTTGTGGGTAATTTTAACCATCTTAGTCACCCTATGTAATCATGATAAATAACTTGCTCTTAAACCGTTATGTTTTATATCTTTATAGACATATAGAAACTAAGCATAATTGGTGTCTATTCAACTTCTATCTTAATTGTGGATGTTTTATAGTAGGGTGTACGTACAACGAAAGTTAACATATACTAGTTTCGTGTTATCTGATTAGTTGCATCACCATCACATGTTAAGGATAAAGACATAACTTTGAATGAAGTATTTAAAGAAGTTAGAACCCCATATTTATTCGCGTATAAGTAATTCAATCTTAATTCTCTTAGTTAATGTTATTTAGTATAATCTTTTAGTTAAATCAAAACTAAAATTGTTACTTGTCTTAGCATTGAGCGATACCCATACATTGTTGCATAAGTGCATAATCTGAAAATAACCTAAACCAGTCCCTGTGGGAACGAACTTGACTTAAATCTTATACTACTTGTGATCAGGTGCGATTGCATGCATTTTCGCATTTGAATTACAGCGAACAAGTTTTTGGCGCCGCTTCCGGGGACTCGGTGTTAAATTTAGTTTATGTGCTTGTCATCAGTGGTTGTTAAAGTTCACTGACTTGGATTATTTTCTTACAAGGTTACTTTAGTCATGTGTTTCAGGTACTCTAGTTTTTATAGCAATGGGAGAACCAACCGCAGATACGAAAGCTTTGATGGATTATTCTCAACCAAAGATTAATGATGTTAGGAATATGTTGTGTACTTGATGATATGCTAAACAAAACACCTTAGTAGATTCAACTTAGTGAATTTTGTAGCACCCGACGGATGATCAATTATAGTCCTGACGAATGATTCAATACAGTCCCGATGGATGACTAATTGATATCCATCAGGTGAGTAGCTTATGTAATAATAAGTCATGTAGCACATTTCTGCAAACAACTTTGTATAAGATTCTGTAGTAGCTTATGAATCATGAAGACTACTAGTAGATGTACAGAATAGGTTGATTAAATGTAAATATAAGATGTCTTGTAATTCTGCACAAATGAAATGGAGTCAAATGATAAATGGCTACCCGACAGATGATCAACAAAGCTACCCAACGGATGATCAACAAGGCTACCCGACGAATAACAAGCATGTACCTGACGGATGATCAATTCAAATATCTGTTGACAGTGACAACACAGTCACATGTGTCGAGTGTTTGCAAAAGGAACGTGGCAGCCTGTTTAGCAGGAAAATGAGAACAAAGAAGCATTACCATTTACATGCTATTATGAAGATTTTCAAAGATGCTGGAATAGAGTAGTAAAGTAGCATGGAATTAGACTTGATAGGTTTTGTATTATTATTTTGTCTTATTACCATGTAAACTTAGTGATTTATAAACCAAGTGTAGCTAGTAGAACAAACCAAGCAAACACATTTTTAGCAGAGAAACATTTGTAAGCTGTATTCTGTAAAAAATTTATGTAGTTTGTTTGTTCACTTGTAAAGCAGCTGTGAGCTATTCAAGCTTCAGGGTTCTCTTGATATATATATATATATATATATATATATATATGGTGGATACATTCAAATCCACCAGAAAGTTTTAAAGACCTGAGTTTTTATTACTTTATGTTTAATTTACTTAACTCTGTATTCCTCACTTTGCAAATCAAACAGTTAGATATAATTTGAGTTAGAACCATTTCTCATAAATCTCGAAAAGTTTCCAGAATTATATTCAACCCCCCTTCTGTAATCCTTATTGTATTGATAGGGAATAACAATTGGTATCAGAGCAAGCTCTTGAAGTAAAAAGAGTTTAAAGATCACAACAAACATCAAGATGAACAAGAAGGATGTTGGAGTGAAGATTCCATTTATGGACAAAGACAATTATCACCACTGGAAGGTAAAGATGCACCTACATCTTCTTTCTCAATATGAGGCCTATGTGGATTGCATAGAGAGAGGTCCCCATGTACCAATGAGAGCTGCAACAGGGAATGAACCATCTTTTCCTAAGCCTAGGCATGAATGGTCAGATCCTGATATTGAGCAAGTTAGGAAAGACAAGAAGGCCATGAATATATTATTCAATGGAGTTGATGGTGATATGTTTGATAATATCATTAACTTTAAAATAACCAAGGAGGTTTGGGACACAATTCAGATTATCTGTGATAGTACTGAGCAAGTAAGGGAGAATAAGATGCAGCTGCTAATTCAACAATATGAGCACTTTCATTGTGAAGATAGTGAGTCTCTCACTGATATTTTTAGTAGGTTCCAAAAACTACTAAATGCTCTAAAGTTACATGGAAGAGTCTATCAGACAAAAGACTCCAATCTCAAATTCCTTAGATCTCTTCCAAAGGAATGGAAACCTTGAGAAACTCTCAAGATTAAAAGGAGTTTACTTTGGAGAGACTGTATGGCATCCTGAAAACTTATGAGCTTGAAATAGAGCAAGATGAGAGGATGGTGAAAGGAAGGAAGAAAGGAGGGTCCATAGCACTGATTGCTGAGTTGGAAAAGGAGAAAAAGGTGAAGGTAGAAGCTATTGAGTCTACTTCAAAGGTCTGTGAAAACAAGGGCAAGGGGCTGGTAGCTGAAAATGAAGATTCTTTGAGCTAAAATGATATGGATGATATTGATGAACATATTGTATTCCTTTCCAGAAGATTTACCAAGCTCAAGTTCAAGAAGAACTTTGGAGCAGCTAAGCCAAGTAGAAATATGGTGGATAAATCAAAATTCAAATGTTTCAAATGTGGCTTGGCAGGGCATTTTTCCGATGAGTGTAGAAAGTCAGATTCCAGCAAGAAGAAGTTTGAGTATGTGGATTATAAACAGAAGTATTTTGAGTTGCTCAAACAAAAGGAAAGGGCTTTTGTTACACAAGAAAATGACTGGGTAGTAGATGGTTTGGATGAGGATGAAGATGTCAGCTATGTTAATATAGCCCCAATGGCCAAGTCTGATGAAACAGAGACAAGTTCTTCAAGTAATCAGGTAATCACCACTAACCTAGCACATTTATCTAAAGCTGAGTGTAATGATGCAATTAATGACATGTCTACAGAATTATATCACTTGCGTGTTACACTTAAGTCCCTCACTAAGGAAAATGCTAAAATTAAAGAAAACAATATGTTTTTAAGTGAGAGGAACAATGTGCTAGAGTCTCAGTTTATTGAATTTGAAAAATTGAGAATTGAGTGTAAGATTGCTAAGGATGAATTAACTGAGTCCTTGAAGAAATAAGAGATTTTAAAGAAGCAGCTTAAATGAGAATAGGAGGTGATTAAGGCATGGAAATCATCCAGAGATGTCCATGCTCAAATCACCAAAGTTCATGGAATTGAGTCCTTTTGTGATACAACCTGGAAAAAGAGTAAGGAGAAGCTGGAATCCAATTTGGTTGAAGGATTGCTAACAGATGTGGACTCGACGGATGATGAGAGTCATCCATCAAATAATCAAAAGGATTATCCATCGAGTGACATAAATCCTCATCCGTCGGTTGTGAGCAAACCTGTGAATAAAGCCAAACTTGCCAAGTTAAATGAAAAATATGGATCAGTTTCCAAAAACTTTGTTCTAGGAGAATCAAATCAAGTGAAGAAGGAGAAGAAAGTGAATGTTGGTCATCTGTCCATCAAGCAATTGAATGACAGATTAGAAAAGATTGAGGTTAAAACAAAAACTAAAAAGAAAAACAATAGAAATGGGAAAGTAGGAATTAACAAACATAACAACTACAAACCTGATAAGTATGCTCCCAGAAAAATCCGTGTTAAGTGTGGTAGTGTTAATCATTTGTCTGTTAATTACAAACTTGTCATGCCTACTCCTATATATGTACCATCTTCTTTTCCCAACATGAATGCCATGCCTTCTATGCCTATGAATGTTATGTTTGCACAAAATATGAATGCACAATTTGCTAATATGCCATTTGTACCTAATCCTTATTATGCTACATTTAGTATGCCTCAAATGTCATTTAGCATGCCTTACTGGAATAACATGTTTACAAACATCATACCTTTTCCTGTTAATCAAAATGTGCATGATAATTCTGTTTTAATGACTGGCTTCAAAGGTCCAACTCAGATGACTAAGGATGAATTTGATATCCCCAAGTCAAATGAGATTAAACCTAAGAAATAAAAGAAGAAAGCTAACAAGGAGGGACCCAAGGAAACTTGGGTACCAAAATCAACTTGATTTGGTTTTGATGTGTGCAGGGAAACAGAAAGAATCTTTGGTATTTGGATAGTGGTTGTTCAAGGCACATGACTGGAGATTCTACCCTGCTCACAGAGTTCAAGGAGAGAGCTGACCCAAGTATTACTTTTGGAGATGACAACAAGGGTTATACTGTGGGATATGGCTTGATTTCAAAAGATAATATCATCATTGAAGAGGTTGCCCTAGTGGATGGATCAAGCATAATTTGCTGAGTATCAGCCAGCTTTGTGATAAGGGTAATTCAGTAACATTCAATTCAGAAGCCTGTGTTGTGATAAACAAAAGGAGCAACAAAGTGGTTCTCACTGGAGTGAGAAAAGGAAATGTGTACCTAGCTGACTTCAACTCATCAAATGCAGAATCTGTTACTTGCCTTCTCAGTAAAGCAAGTCAAGATGAAAGTTGGTTGTGGCACAAGAAGCTATCCCATCTAAACTTCAAGACTATGAATGAGCTTGTCAAGAAAGAACTGGTTAGAGGTATTCCTCAAGTGGAGTTTTCTAAGGATGGACTGTGTGATGCCTTCTAGAAAGGAAAGCAGATTAAAGCATCATTCAGGAAGAAGCTTGATTCAACAATTGAAGAACCTCTGCAATTGCTACACATGGATTTGTTTGGACCAGTCAATGTGTTGTCCATCTCAAGGAAAAGATTTTGCATAGTAATTGTAGATGATTTCTCAAAGTTCTCTTGGACATATTTCCTAAAGTCTAAAGATGAGGCTAGTGAAATCATTATCAATCACATAAGGCAAGTCAACAATCATCCTGATTTCAAAGTTAGAAGAATCAGGAGTGACAATGAAACTGAGTTCAAGAATTCTGTTATGAGAGCATTTTGTGAAGATAATGGGATTATGCATGAGTTTTCAGCAGCAAGAACTCCATAATAAAATGGAGTAGTGGAAAGAAAGAACATATCACTTATTGAAGCTGCAAGGACAATGCTTGAAGAATCAAAGTTACCAACATACTTCTAGGCTGAAGCTGTAAATACTGCATGCTATACTCAGAATATTTCTTTGGTTAATCAAGCAAAGTGTATGACACCCTACCAATTGTTCAAGAACAAGAAAGCAACTCTAAATTTTTTTCATGTCTTTGGCTGCAAATGCTATATCTTGAGAAATCAAACTGATCAAAATGGAAAGTTTGATGCTAAAGCAGATGAAGGAATTTTTGTTGGATATGCTGTTGGTAAAGTATATAGAGTCTACAATCTAAGAACCAACATTGTTATGGAATCAATACATGTTGTGTTTGATGATAAGAAGATTGAAGGACTGTAAGATGGAGATTACCATGGGAGCCTCAAATTTGATAATGTGGAGATGGTTAGTGATGACAGTGATGATGAAAGTGATCAGGAAACAATGGCAAAGGATAATGCATAAAAATCTACTACTAATGAAGCACAAAATTCAACATCTGTTGAGTTGCAAAATGCTTCATCTGCGGGGAGACAATCTGCTTTATCCGTCGGGAGACAATTAGCTTCATCCATCGGAACTCAAAATGCACCATCCGTCGGGTCATCAAGAAAAGCTGAAAGTCAGAATAGATCACTTACTGAAAGTTCCCCTTTCTCAAATCAAAGATCCATAAACTCAGGGGGAGTTTCTAATAATCAAAACTCAGTTACACACCAAGACAACAATGAGGCCTTTTCATTTAGAGCTAATCTACCTCAACAAATAAAATGGACAAAAGATCACCCCTTTGAGCTCATTATTGGTGATGTGTCTTCTAGAGTTTAAACAAGGAGAGCAACTCAAGAAGAATGTCTATGTAGCAGCTTCCTATCTAAGGAAGAACCAAAGAAGGTAGAAGAAGCTTTGTTGGATCCTGATTGGATTTTAGCTATGCAGGAGGAGCTAAACCAATTTGAAAGGAATAAAGTATGGAAGCTGGTACCCAAACCTAAAGCAAAGAATCCAATTGACACCAAATGGGTATTCAGAGATAATATGGATGAAAATGGCATAGTGGTCAGGAACAAAGCTAGATTGGTTGTTAAGGGTTATTGTCAACAAGAAGGAATAGATTTTGATGAAACTTTTACTCCTGTTGCAAGACTTGAAGCCATCAGAATTTTCTTAGCCTATGCAGCCCATGCCAATTTCAAGGTCTATCAATGGATGTCAAGAGTGCTTTTCTAAATGGAGATTTGGGGGAGGAAGTCTATGTCAGTCAGCCTCCTGGTTTTGAAGATCCAAATTTCCCAAATCATGTCTACTATCTTTTGAAAGCACTTTATGGACTGAAGCAAGCACCTAGAGCCTGGTATGATACTTTATCAAAGTTTCTTTTGAAAAATCACTTCACAAGAGGTACTGTTGATAAAACTTTATTCTTTAGAAATGTTAATGGTTCTAGTATACTTGTTCAAATTTATGTAGATGATATTATATTTGGCTCTACAGATGAAAAACTTTGCAAGAAGTTTGCCAAATTGATGCAAAGTACGTATGAAATGAGCATGATGGGAGAACTAACTTACTTTCTTGGCTTACAAGTTAAGCAAGTTAGTGATAGTATATTCATTTGTCAAACTAAATACATTCATGATCTTTTAAAGAAGTTTGATCTAATGGATTACACATCTGCAAAAACTCCCATGGCCACTGCAACTAAGCTTGAATTAAACACTACTGAAAAGTCTGTGGATATTTTAAGTTATAGGGGCGTGGTTGGCTCACTTCTGTACTTAACAACTAGTAGGCCAGATATAATGTTTGCTACTTTTCTTTGTGCTAGATTTCAAGCTGATCCTAGAGAATCTCATTTAGTAGCTATTAAGAGAATTTTCCGATATCTCAAGGGAACACCAAAACTTGGCATTTGGTACCCTAGAGATTCTGGTTTTGATCTAACTGGTTACTCAGATGTAGACTATGCAGGTTGTAATATAGACAAAAAAAGTACAACAGGAACCTGTCAATTTCTAGGAAACAAGCTTGTGTCCTGGTTCAATAAAAAGCAAAATTCAGTTTCTACTTCTACAGCTGAAGCTGAATATATTGTTGCTGGTAGTTGCTGTGCACATATTTTGTGGATGAAAAACCAATTGTTGGGCTATGGTCTATAAGTGGATATGATTCCTATTTTCTGTGATAACACAAGTGCAATTGCCATCACTGAAAATCCAATATAGCATTCAAGAACAAAGCACATAGACATCAAGTACCACTTCATAAGGGAACATATGATGAATGGTACTGTGGAACTGTATTTTGTTCCAAGTGAAAAGCAGCTTGCAGATATATTTAACAAACCACTTGATGAATCCACCTTTTCAACGTTGGTAAGTATATTAGGTACGCTTAATTACTCTTGAATTATTTCAGATATTTTTGCAAGTTGTAATACAACCAGAAATTTAATTGATTTTTCTATTTTGGATGAAATTTCAGCTAATTCAGAATTTACATCCCGACGGATGATCATTATCCATCGAGTTTGATATGATCATCCGTCGGAATACAATTTGTCAATAAAATCAATTATTTTTCTGGAATATGTTATAACTCGACGGATAACTGATTTATCCTCGTCCGTCGAATTATCTCAATCCTAGTCGTTAATTCCCTGAACATGATCCATCGAGTATACTTACGGCTTGTAAGCATGACACGAAGGATAAGTGATGGAATTTTTATAGTTTAATTATTTTTAAACAGCTATTTTGGGCAATTTTTATTGGTTACTTTATTTTACTTTATTATTTTTGTCAGTTTATTTTCTGAGATAGTATAAAAGCAAATTCACTTTTATTCATTTCTTTTATCATTCTCAAGATTCAATTGCTCTAATTTCTTTCTTCTCAAAAGAAAACTCTCTCTCTGCAAATTCCAAATCTCTAACAATGGCACCTGTAGTGAAAATCATGTCTCAAACCGGTTATATCTATTCGAAAAATAACTTCTCAGCTTTGGTGAACAAGGAGATTCAACAGTCTGGTGACTATGACAAAATGATGGATTTTGTGAAGAACTACAAACTCAACTATGCCATGCTAGAATCACCCACCATTTACTGTGAGGTTGTTGAAGAGATATGGACAACTGCAGTGTACAACTCGACAGACAAGACCATCACATTCACTCTGAAAGGTAAGCAGTTTTGCATAATACTGTAACTGCTCCACACACAGACATTGATATTGTTAATATGCTTAATTCCATAGGCTATGCACGCACTACCTCTAAGCTAAGTGAAATTAGAAGGTTGGGTCTTAGGAAGGAATGGAGTTATATGTGTGATGTAGTAACTAAGGAGTTTTCTGGTAAAATTAGTAAATTTGACTCTATAAACATTTATATGCTTAACATGCTTTACATACTAGTTACTGATAAGTACTTTAATTTCAGTGATTTGGTTTTGTTTGAGTTAGGGTTTAAGTTAGAAGAGATCAATAAGAGAGGTAAAAGTGTCTATTATGCTAGATTCTTTATGATGCTTGCTAACCATCTTATTGAAGAAATTGTGACTGAGAACCCAACCAACAAGTTAAATTATTGGGTTCATGAAAGAAGGATCATTGCAGATTTAAACAGAGCAAACCATCACAAGGAGGTTCCCTTATACTACTTTCCAGTAATGGAGGGACCTCAGGTAAGTAAGCTAATTTCTTCTGTCTCCATTCTTCCAACCTCACAAATTTCTTTGCTTTCTAGTGTAGCTATGGCAACTACGTCAATGACCCAATAGTTGCCTACCCAAGCTACCAAACCAACAAAATTTCCTAAATCTAAAGCTAAGAAAGCCCCCTCTGATTTCTTTCAAAAGAAATCAGTTGTAAAATCCACCAAACCTAAAGAGGGGAGTGTTAAGGTGGGCAAGAAAGGTGAGGGACAGGGTGAAAGTCAAAGAAGCCCTAAGGATAAGGTTGGAGAGGTGAGTGTTTCCCAGCCTAGCCACACTACAGTTTCTCAACAAACTGCAGTGCTTAATAAGGATATAAGCTCATTACTAGTTGCATCCTCCCAAAATGATGTGACTATTGAACAAAGCTCTCAGCCAAGAGCACAGGCTAAGAGGGTAAGGGACACAAGCTCACCCCAAACTTATACCAGAAAGAAGTAACCAAAACCCCTTGGGGATGCACAGGGATCACACACTGTGCAAACTGGTGCTAAAGACCCAGTCACTGCACTATCTCAAAGTTAGATTGATGTGGCTCCAATAAATGTGGAGTCACAGTCAAAATCTCTTCTAATTAAAGCACCTGATACACCAAACTCTCCCACACACTCATTGGATGTTGACATGATAAACACATCACTTCCAAATTCTCCATCTTTAACTCTCTTGGAGAAGCCAAAAATCCAAACAAGTGAACATCATCTTTTAGATGATTTGTTGCCTCACTTATCTTTTCTTTCTGAGACTGTTGAGACATCTATGCAAAAAATTTCATCAATCTGCACAGAGTCTACAATAGTCTCCACTCTAAACTCAATTATTTCTTCTATCCCGATGGATATTTATCATCCGTCGAGTGGTGATTGTATCCCGACGAATAAGCTTAACAGTAGTCATCCGCCAGATAGTCAAATTGCTAACCCGATGGATATTCCTCATCCGCCGGGTGTCTCTGTACAGCTTCAAATTTCATCAATTCTTACAAGTGTAGAGGACTTAGTAGTAGTGCAATCACTTTTAGGACTGAGGGAAGAGAGTGATTTGAGTGAGAGTATGGGTTGCTCCCAGGAAAAAGGAGAGGAAAAGAGTGATCTAATGCAGTATATTTCTTCAGGACTGGCAAAAGTGAGTGAGAGGAGTCCCACCTTAGATGGTGAAGGTGAGGGTGTGAGGGTGGGAAGCCAAGGTGAGACCTTGATGCAAGAAAAGAGAGATAATGAGAGAAATGCAGGTACAGGAGAAATAAGGGTGGATGTCTTTGCAAGTGAGTTAATGAATGTCCAGGATGCAGACAGGAAGGGACTATCTCAGCAAAGTCAAGCTGTTAAAGATTCTACCTCCTTGGATGCTGAGACATTTACTCACCCTGTTCCAGCATATCAACTTCTAGCTGGACAGGGCAATTACAATGCAGAAAGAATGCTAAACTTGGTGCACACCACACAGTTTATGCAAAGAGCAAAGGATGCAATCACAACTTTTCCCTCTACAACTGGTGATATTGACTATGAGACTGGTGGTTCAGAATATTTATTTGGTGGTGAAGATGAAGAAAGTGAAGAAGAACCATTGGACATAGGGGAGAAGTAGGCCCTAGTTCCAAATCAGGCATGCCATCACGGGCCTTCTCCAAGAAATGTGATGAACATCATTTCAAGACCACACTCATCCAACTTATCAGTCAAACACAGTCTGCTCTTTAATCATCCAAAAATGCTAGCACCAAGAAGCTTCTGCAAGCACATCTTGCTTCTCTCCCACTACAGCAAATCCAAGGCTTCCAACACAATCAGGATATCACTTCTATTCAAACAGAGATCACTCAAGTGAAGAAGGATATAGCTGATAGATTATATGCAAAACTTCCAAAAGCTACAATGCTTGATATCAAAAGACAATTAAGGAAGAACACTGATATTGCCACCAAGGTGGATTCCTTGGAGAAAAGAATGACAACAATGGAAGCCTCTCTAACAGCTATACATCTACATCAGGCACAACAAACGGATTTGCTTCAAAGACTAGTGGCAGCACAAACCCCTTCTTCTACTCAACTTGTTGATAACAAAAAGAGGGAGAAAGAAACCTCTTCTAAGGGAGAGAAAGCAAGCTCAATTATCTCATTCAGTCAAGGGGGGTCAAGAAGTGAGGGGGAGCAAAAAGTCCTAAACATACAAGTCAGCAAAGTGATTGTGAAAATAATTGCTTTCACAAAGCCACTAAAGTTAGATAACATTGATCTAATCCAACTAGAATCTCAAAACCTTGAGTCAAAATCAAATCCCAAGATGATTGATATTACAGCTTTAGAGAAGGAAATAAAGAAAAATGGAGAAAGATAGATGCAGATATCCAACAAAAGTTTGGGCCAATTCAGAAGCCAGACAAAGTCTTCAATCATCACTCTAAAGTCATGAAAATTTCTGTGAATGACATAAGTATAAACTATCTGGAAAGAGGTCAAACTTCCTGCATCAAATCTCCAAAGAAATATCTCATCATGAAGGCCAAAAGGAACTAATCTAAGTTTTCAGACAAGAATCCTATGGATGCAGTGTTTGAAACACCTAGGTCAGAAGAGAAGAAGCTGCTGGCTAGGTCTATTGCATTCTACAAAGATCCAACTGATTCAGCATTGAAAAGGAGAATTGCTAAAATTTACAGAAATGGTAAGGAGATTTGTGTGGTGGTTGGACACCCATTGTTTGTGGAAGCTAAGAAGGAAGAGAAAGAAAGAATCAGACTAGAAAAGAAGCAAGCTGCTTTGGATGCTAAGAAGTAAAAGCAAAAGAAAGAATAAGCTGCTATCTTGGCCAAGCTTCAAGCTGTAAAAATCACAACAGAACTTCCTGTACAACCAACTATAATTACTGAACCTAAGGATCTGAAAATGCAAGAAGAACCACAGCAGAAAAGAAGATTTAGATACAAACTCCATTCCAAGAGGAAAGTGAACTTTAATGATGAGGAATTGGAAGAACAATTTCCCAAAAAGCCTACAACTACAACTCAGACATCAAAACCCTCAGTGGCATTTGAAGAATTCAAAGTGGTTTTTCCAATAAGAAATATTCATGGTGAACCAATTGTTCCTAAGGATGAGCCAGTAGACTGGGATAGTTTACCAATTTCTGAGCTAAATTTACCCATCTTCAAGACAAAGAAGACAAAGACTAGAGCTAGCAAGAAAGTGAAGCATGTATCTCTCAGATCCAAAGCTCTAACCAAATCCCAACCCACAGTCAACAAGAGAGATCTCATGTACATTTGTGATATCAAGGAATTTTCAGATTTGAATCTCTAATTGGATGAACTGGAAGAAGTAAGAGGAATTGATGCTTACAGACACCTTCCTGAAAGACTGGTATTTAAATACAAGGGATGGAAAGAGATAACATGGCTTCTTCACAAGATTCTCCAAGAAAGCCAATCCGTTCTGATTAAAGTCTACTCATCCTTCAAAAAGTACTTTGGATACAATGTGACTGCAAGAAGAATAGTTCTAAATAGGATTGAGGAACTAAGGAGTATTAGAGCCAAAGATGCACTTCCAAAAACTCTAACTATCCCCTTTACAGGAAAAAGAGTGCATCTAAGGCCCTATTGGCTGATGGAATTTATGGATGATAAAGGTGTTAGAAGATTCTTCAGATTGGAGGACCAATTGAGTTTCTCTAGGAATGAGACTCTTTTGGAAATGCAGGAAATGCTAAATCTCTCAGAAGCCGATGAACTTGAATTCCACAGATAACTTCAGAATCAAATTGAAGAAAATAAGAGAAGGCTTGGGAAGAAATCCAGACAATCAAGGAAATAGATCTATCTGCTCAGACTAGAGGAGCATCTTGATAACAATTATGAGTAATTTCTTTGTGTACTTTGCATTGTTCAACTTTCAGCAATTTGTAGCACTTAACAGTTTTATCTACTATTTTTTTTCTTTCAATCTGTATCTTTAGGATGTTTTGTTATCATCAAGTTTCTCTTAAATTTTGCCTACAATTCTAGTAGATATAAAATTGGGGGAGATTGTTAGGAATATGTTGTGTACTTGATGATAAGCTAAACAAAACACCTTAGTAGATTCAACTTAGTGAATTTTTTAGCACCCGACGAATGATCAATTATAGTCCCGATGGATGATTCAATATAGTCCCGACAGATGACTAATTGATATCCATCGGGTGAGTAGCTTATGTAATAATAAGTCATGTAGCACATTTCTGCAAACAACTTTGTATAAGATTCTGCAGTAGCTTATGAATCATGTAGACTACTAGTAAATGTGTAGAATAGGTTGATTAAATGTAAATATAAGATGTCTTGTAATTCTGCACAAATGAAATGTAGTCAAGTGATAAATGGCTACCCGACGGATGATCAACAAAGCTACCCAACGGATGATCAACAAGGCTACCCGACGGATAACAAGCATGTACCCGACAGATGATCAATTCAAATATCTGTTGACAGTGACAACACAGTCACATGTGTCAAGTGTTTGCAAAAGGAACATGGTAGCCTGTTTAGCAGGAAAATGAGAACAATGAAGCATTACCATTTTCATGTTATTATGAAGATATTCAATGATGCTGGAATAGAATAGTGAAGTAGTATGGAATTAAACTTGATAGGTTTTGTATTATTATCTTGTCTTATTACCATGTAAACTTGGTGATATATAAACCAAGTGTAGCTATTAGAAAAAACCAACTAAGTGAACACATTTTTAGCAGAGAAACATTTGTAAGATGTATTCTGTAGAATTTCTCTGTAGTTTGTTTGTTCACTTGTAAAGCAGCTGTGAGCTATTCAAGCTTCACAGGGTTCTCTTGATATATATATATATATATATATATATATATATATATATATGGTGGATACATTCAAATCCACCAGAAAGTTTTAAAGACCTGAGTTTTTATTACTTTATGTTTGATTTACTTAACTCTGTATTCCGCACTTTGCAAATCAAACAGTTACATATAATTTGAGTTAGAACCATTTCTCATAAATCTCGAAAAGTAGCCAGAATTACATTCAACCCCCTTCTGTAATTCTTATTGTATTGTTAGAGAATAACAAATGACATTTAGTCTAGCATTGTCAGACCATCAATTGCTGCTAATACCTTTGAAATCAAGTCTAGAAAGATTCAAATGGTACGGAATCCAGTCCAGTTTGGGGGTTCTCCATCGGAAGATCCAAATATGCACATCAGGAATTTCATAGAGATCTGCGAGACCTTCATGTTAAATGGTGTATCTGAGGATGCGGTGAAACTGAGACAGTTCCCATTCTCTCTGAGGGACAAGGCTAAGAACTGGTTACACTCTCTACCAGCTGGTTTGATTGCTACTTGGGAAGATCTTGCTCAAAATTTTCTCACTAAATTATTCCCTATGGAAAAAATAGCTACAATCAGGAATGCTCTTACTCAGTTTGCACAGCAATCGGGAGAATCTCTATGTGAAGCTTGGGAGCGCTACAAGGAGATGCTTAGGAAGTGTCCTCATCATGGAATGCCTGATTGGATGATCATCAATTGCTTCTATAATGGTTTGGGAGCACATTCAAGACCCATGCTCGATGCAGCATCAGGTGGGGCATTATGGGCAAAGAGCTATGATGAAGCTTATGATCTAATTGAACTTATGGCTGCTAATGAATATCAGTATCCAACCTAGTGATTGCCACAAGGTAAGGTGGCAGGAGCTCTTGAAGTGGATACAGCTACGGCTATCACTGCTCAACAATAGGCATTATCTATGAAGATCGATTTTCTGGCTAACTATGGTGTTAATCAGATAACCAGTGTTTGTGAGTTATGTGCAGGTTCGCATGCGACGGAGCAATGCTCTATATCAAGTGAAACTGCTTAGTTTGTGAGCAACTTTCAGAGATCGCAACAACCAGTTCCAGACACTTATCATCCTGACAACTGGAATCATCTTAACTTCAGCTGGAACAACAATCCGAATGCGGTGCAATAGCCGTTCCAGCAGTTTGGAAACAAGCAATTCAATCCTCCTGGTTTTCAGCAACAATTTGCACCAAGACAACAACTCCAACTTCAACAACAAACTCATGGAGGTGTAGTTAATCTTCGATTGAAAAAATTGAATTGGAGGAGTTGAGGCTTATGTTCATAAACTAGGCTCTTATATGCAAAATTCAGGCTGTTTCTATCAAGACTCTGGAGAACCAAATAGGGAAAATTGCTAACGCCTTATTGAATCGACCACCAGGAACGCTTCCTAGTGATATAGTAGCAAATCCAGTCAAGAGGGAAGTTAAAGAACAGGTGAACGCCATCACCTTGAGGTCTGGAAAGGTCGCAAGCCCCCAAATTCAGCAAGACGAAGAGTCTAAAAATTATATCCAGAATGCAGGTGTTTCTGCACCCTTGCCAATTCCAGAAAATGAGATTGTAGCTGAAAAAGTTGTGCAGAAGGATGTCGAGGTGGAACCGAAGAAGAAAGCTATTGCAAACAATCCTTCTAAGGGTAATACAGAGGATAAACAAGTCTATCCACCTCCGCCATATCCAAAAAAACTTCAAAAGCAGAAGTTAGATAAGAAATTTTCCAAGATTCTGGAAGTTTTCAAGAAGTTACACATCAACATACCGTTTGCTGAAGCTCTAGAACAAATGCCGAGCTATGCGAAGTTCATGAAAGGTATTCTCTCGCGGAAGGTGAAGCTTGAGGAGTTGGAAACTGTTGCTCTAACTGAGGAGTGCAGTGTTGTGCTGCAACAGAGGTTGCCTCTGAAGCTTAAAGATCCTGGAAGTTTCACTATTCCTTGCACTATTGGACACTTGCCGTTCGACAAATGCTTGCGTGATTTGGGAGCTAGCATCAATCTGATACCCTTGATTATCTTCAAGAATCTTGGTCTACCTGATCCGAAACCGACATACATGTCATTGAAACTAGATGATCGTTCTATTGCTTATCCATGAGGCATAGCGGAGGATATCTTGGTCAAGGTGGACAAACTCATCTTCCCTGCTGATTTTGTAATTCTGGATTTTGAGGAACATAAGAAGATTCCCATTATCTTTGGAAAACCATTCTTGGCTACAGGCCGAACTATGATCGATGTGCAAAAAGGAGAGCTTACGATGAAGGTTCAAGATCAGAAGGTCACTTTTAATGTGTTCAAGGCAATAAAGTTACCCACGGATAAAGAGGAGTGCTTTAAAGTAGAACGGGTCGACTCTGTCGTAAATTCGGAGATTGAGCAATTGCCACAGTCAGATACCTTAGAGAGACCTTAATAGGGGAATCAGTTATTGAAGATGAAAAAGGAGCAAAGCAACTGCAGGTTTTGAATGCACCTCCTGTTAGGGCCAAAACACGCGTTAAAATTATACACAAGTATACGCGTTCACAAGTAGTATAAGATATAAATCAAATTCGTTCTCACAGAGACTGGTTTAGGTTAACTTCAATTTATGCACTTATGCAACAATGGTATGGCTATCGCTCAATGCTAAGACAATAACAAGTTTAGATGTTTATAACTAAGATTAAACTAACATGCAATTAACTAAGAATAAAAGTGATTGAATTAACTATATGAGACAAACATGAGATTCTAACTTCATTACTACTTCATTCAAAGTCATTGTTCTTAACCTTAGCATGCGATGGTGATGATTACTAATCAGATAACACGAAACTAGTAAACGCTAACTTTTGTTGCACGAATACCCTACTACTAGACATCCACAAAAGAGATGGAAGCTAAATAGACACCAATTATGTTGAGATCCTATATGTATATAGAATTTGACAACATAAAGGTTTAATGAACAAGTTATCTATTGTGATTACATAGGGTAAGTAAGATGGTTAAAATTACCTACGACTCATGCATAACAAATACATGAACCTATGCAAGCATGGCAAGTTCTAAATCTCTATATTCATTATCGCTTCAATAAAGATTAACAAACTATATTATATGTTAGCTACGCACATAAGACGAATAAGCACAATTAATACTAGGATATCAATCAATTACCACACACCAAGATATTGGAACAAATTAAGTATAGAAATCCATAAGTAAATCCGTTAGAACCCCACGATAACAATTAGTTCATAACCGAACTCATCGTCACCATGGGTTCTAATCAAAACATGATAATAAATATTATAAGAGTACTGGGGTTCAAAGAAAAATTGAAAAGAAGCATCCAAGTATCAACTATACTAAAGAAAATAAAAGTCTTCTTCTCCGTAGCCATCTCGTTCTCTCTAGGTCTTCTTATTGCTCTCCATTTGCTCCTTGTTGTTATAAACGTCTTTTTATTGATATATATAGGCTCCAGGATGACCAGGACTCTTGAAATCTTCAATTTCATCTAAAATCAGGATTATGGTATAGAAACAGGGCGCGGGCGCGCTACTTTCGGGCACGGCCGCACTGGAATAATGATTTCTGGAGCGCGGGCGCACTGGTTCTGGCGCGGCCGCGCTGGTCTTATGGAAATTTTCTGACAATTCTTCTTTTGGCCGTATCTTGAGTTATGCTCATCAGAATTAGGTGATTCAATTACCCACGAGAAGCTAATGAGATTCTCTACAACTTAAGAATGTCATGGGCTTCCAATTCTGATCTCTTTTCAGCATATTTCCTTGAAAAGTTCCTTTCTTCATTTAACAAATACCTGAAAAGCAATAACACAAAAACATATCAAAAATACCAACAAATTAATTCCAAAACACCAACTTAAGCTTGTAATGAAGCGTTCCAAGTAGATATAAAATCCACTTATCATACCCCCAAACTTGAATCGATGCTTGTCCTCAAGCATAAACAGACTCAAAAACTATAAAACAAACCTAATGCATTAATGCAACTACATGAATGCAACTAAATGATAATGAAATCGATCCCCTCAGAATAACCATAACCAAATGAATTAGCCAACACCTCTAAGAATGCAATAACTGAAAATAGAGTTTGAATAAATCTCATAAATAAACTCACAAACCAGACCGTGCGTGTGTGGAATGCTTAACGGATATACTCTCGAAACTAGATCAATAATCATAACTTAAACAATCACAAGTTTATAAACAGAGTAGACGTTAAATGCATAAGGACTCTCAGCACCTCCTTCCTACTAGAGTTATGCAAGGATTCATGCTATTATTGAACACATAATAAAGATGCTTATTCGATCATGCAATGAATGAGGTCTTAAAAGACTTATACAATAATACCCATGTAGCGAGCGTTAGGTTAGCGGATCCCAGACTATCAAAGGCTTAGGTCACTGTGCACAAAGTCCCCTAAAACTTAATACTCGAGTATTAAAGAGCTCACTCTTGATCAATTATGCATAAACACATATTTTTTTTCTTTTTTTTCTTTTTTTCTTATTTCTGAATCAGTGCGTTTCACTCCATGTCATTCAACCCTAGACTACTCATAAATTATAAGTCGGTGATTAGGCATTTGACAACTAGCCACAACAACTAGCAATGAAATCCAATGATTTTCTTCATTTTAAAAATCAGTGTTTTAACGTCATTACGAGAATACCAAAAGTTCTAGATATAACTAAGTAATTAAATCTCAACAAATAAACAAGTATGATCATGATCTAGAACAAAAGCAATCATATAAGTCTTTGTGAATTTTTTTTGGCATGCAAATCAATTCACTAGACTTAAACAACCCTCTATTCGTCATCATCACACTCAAATCAACATCAACTTATCAATCAAAAATAGCTCAACCTAAGGGGTCATGTTATATGCATGTACATGCAACTATATCAACTCACATAAAAACACAAATAAAAATGTCCTATATGAACAATCATGTAAAAATATGAATGAAATACACTAAACATGCAATATGAATCTATATGAATCTATATGGACACACAAAAACTAATCCTTACATTATCACCCCCAAACTTAAAATTTTCAATATCCTCATTGAAGGTAATAATAAGGAATTCAGGCATACCTAGTTAGCGGGATGATCACCCTCTTCGGGTGGAGGATCAGGTGGCCAATCAACCTCGACACCAGTGTCTCGAAAAATAGTACGGAGAGCGTGTGTCAAATCTTCAGCAAAATGTCGGTGGATGTCATGCATGGCCTCAATACGCCGAATCAACCTTCTATACTGTGCATCATCAAGACCAAACCTATCAACTATCTGTGGAGTATGAGAGGGACCATTTGTAAGCACAGGAGGAACTGATCGGTCACCCTTTAGATTATCATAGATATATTACAACCCCTTGTCAGGAGGTGCACCTAAAAATGCATAACTCAAGTGATCTAGCTGTGAGTTGAGCTCAAATGTGGGAGCTTCTTCAATAGATGGCTCGAGACACGTCTTAGAAATTTTCAGCTCTGCTAACCTAAGAGAATCGAATGGCATATCCAACTTCCTCTTCCACGGAGGTGCATTCAAAACCTGTAGTTGATCTGCTCCTTCTTCGTCTTCAATAACTGATTCCCCAATGAAGGATCTCTAAGGTATCTGACTTTGGAAATTGCTCAAGCTCCGAATTCATGACAGAGTCAACCCGCTCTACTTTAAAGCACTCCTCTTTATCTATGAGTAACTTTATTGCCTTGAACACATTAAAAGTGACCTTCTGATCTTGAACCTTCATCATAAGCTCTCCTTTTTGCACATCGATCATAGTTCGGCCTGTAGCCAAGAATGGTCTTCCCAAGATGATAGGAATATTCATATCTTCCTCGTGAATAAGACATCCTCCACTATACCTCGTGAATAAGTGATGGAACGGTCAGCTAGTTGCAATGACATATATGTTAGTTTCGGATCAGGTAGACCAAGCTTCTTGAAGATGGACAAGGGCATCAGATTGATGCTAGCTCCCAAGTCACACAAACACTTGTCGAATGACAGATTGCCAATGGTGCAAGGAATGGTGAAACTTCCAGGATCTTTAAGCTTCAGAGGCAACTTTTATTGCAGAACAACACTACATTCCTCCGTAAGAGCAACGGTCTCTAAGTCATCGAGCTTCACTTTCCGAGAGAGAATACCTTTCATAAACTTCGCATAGCTAGACATCTGTTCAAGAGCTTCAGTAAAAGGTATGTTGATGTGAAGTTTCTTGTACACCTCCAGAAACTTAACAAATTGCTTATCCAACTTCTGCTTCTGCAGCCTCTTAGGAAAAGGAGGTGGAGGATAAACCTGTTTCTCCCCTGTATTACCCTCAAGAGGAGTGTGTTCCACATTTTTCTTCCTTGATTCCACCTCGGCATCCTTCTGCACCATTTTTTCAGCTACAATCTCATTTTATGGAATTGGCAAGGGTGCAGACGCACCTGCATTGTGGACAGAGTTTTCATACTCTTCCTCTTGCTGAATTTGGGGGCTTGCGACCTTTTCAGATCTCAAGGTGATGGCGTTCACCTGTTCGTTAACTTCCCTCTTTCCTGGATTGGCTTCTGTATCACTAGAAAGCGTTCCTGATGGTCGATTCAATAAGGCGTAAGCAATTTGCCCTATTTGGTTCTCCAGAGTCTTGATAGAAATAGCCTGGCTTTGGAATATAAGAGCCTGGTTTTTGCACATAAGCCGCAACTCCTTCAATTCAGATTTTTCATTCCAAGATTGACATGCACCTCCATGAGTTTGTTGTTGAAGTTGGAGTTGTTGTCTTGGTCCAAATTGTCGCTGAAAACAAGGATGATTGAATTGCTTATTTCCAAACTGCAGGAACGGCTCTGGCATCTTATTCTGATTGTCATTGCAGCTAAAGTTAGGATGATTCCAGTTGTCCGGATGATAAGTATCTAGAACTGGTTGTTGCGATCTCTGAAAGTTGCTCACAAACTGTGTTGATTAACTAGATATAGCGCATTGCTCCATCGCATGCGAACCTGCACACAACTCACAAACACTGATTATCTGATTAACACCATAGTTAGCCAGAGAATCAATTTTCATAGACAACGCATTTAGTTGAGCACTGATAGTCGTAGCTGTATCCACTTCAAGAACTCCTGTTACCTTGCCCTATGGCAATCTCTGGGTTGGATACTAATATTCATTAGCAGTCATAAGTTAAATTAGACCATAAGATTCCTCATAACTCTTTACCCATAATACTCCACCTGATTTTGCATCGAGCATGGGTCTAGACTGTGCTACCAAACCATTATAAAAACAATTGATCATCCAATCAGGCATGCCATGATGAGGACATTTCCTAAGCATCTCCTTGTAGCACTCCCAAGCTTCACATTGAGTTTCTCCCGATTGCTGCACATATTGAGTAAGAGCATTCCTGAGTGCAGCTGTCTTCGCCATAGGGAAGAATTTAGTAAGAAACTTCTGAGCAAGATCCTCCCAAGCAGTGATAGAACCAGCTGGTAGAGAATGTAACCAGCTCTTAGCCTTGTCCCTCATAGAGAATGGGAACAGTATCAGTTTCACTACATCCTCAGGCACACCATTGAACCTGAAGGTGTCGCAGATCTCTATGAAATCCCCGATGTGCATATTGGGATCTTCCGTTGGAGAACCTCCAAATTAGACTGAATTATGTACCCATTGAATTAGGTCAGGCTTGATCTCAAAGGTATTAGCTGCGATTGCTGGCCTGACAATGCTAGATTTAATGTCATTGATCTTGGGTTGAGAAAAATTCATCAACGCTTTTAGATTTGCTACATGTTCTCCCATTGCAGTGATAATTGGAGTATCTGAAATACACGATTAAAGTAAACCTTGTAAGTAAGAGATTCTGAGTCAGTGGACTTTATCGACCACTGATGTCAAGCACATAAAATAAAAATTAACATCGAGTCCCCGGCAGCGATGCCAAAAACTTGTTAGGGCAAAAACAAGCACTAATATTATACGCAAGTATACGCGTTCGCAAGTAGTATAAGATATAAATCAGATTCGTTCCCACAGAGACTGGTTTAGGTTAACTTCAATTTATGCACTTATGTAACAATGGTTTGGCTATCGCTCAATGCTAAGAGAATAACAAGTTTAGATGTTTATAACTAAGATTAAACTAACATGCAATTAACTAAGAATAAAAGTGATTGAATTAGCTATATGAGACAAACATGGGATTCTAACTTCATTACTACTTCTTTCAATGTCATTATTCTTAACCTTAGCATGTGATGGTGATGACAACTAATCAGATAACACGAAACTAGTAAACGCCAACTTTCATTGCATGAATACCCTATTACCAGACATCCACAAAAGAGATAAAAGCTGAATAGACACCAATTATGTTGAGACCCTATATGTTTATAGAATTTGACAATATAAAGGTTTAATGAACAAGTTATCTATCGTGATTATATAGGGCAAGTAAGATGGTTAAAATTACCTACGACTCATGCATAACAAATACATGAACCTATGCAAGCATGGCAAGGTCTAAATCTCTATATTCACTGTCACTTCAATAGAGATTTACAAACTATCTTATATGTAAAAGAAAGTAAGGTGGGGAAGATACACACCAACCTTTTTCAAAGACTAGCCATGTCTTTTATCAATCATCATTGCAAACATACCTGCAATGACATCCGTCTCCTCTTAAATATGAAAAGCCACTTCGAGTTGCTTTCATTTGATGTTGTGGTAAACCTCGGAATAATATATGTAAGTTAGATACTTTAAATGTTGAATCTGCTAATTTTTTTATGTGATATGATTGAATTTCTCTAATATGGAATGATCAAGGCATTGTTCCATACATCAATTTGATTGATAATTAATTTTAAATCCATTGATAAATATCTTGGTCATATATACTCTTTTTTTAAAATTGAGCTAAGTCATAGAAGTATTGTGGTTGTTTCTAAAATTGGTGCTTCTTGTTATATATAGTATTACAGTTTCAGAATCATAAATATATCAAAGATGCCTATGTACCCTTAAAAAAGGCAGTTAGAATGATAACAGATAATGTGCAACAATATTCACATAATGAAATACATCTTAAACCGAACAAAAACTTTGACAAATGTCTAGACTTGATCTTTTATTTAGGTACTAAACAGAAAAATTATGAAGAAGACGCTTTGGATACTTTGATGCAATCTTTCCGCAATAATCCAAAGATGAAAATATCAACATATCACACCTCCCCTGCCAGTTTAGACAAAAAATATTTATGAGAACTATATTCAATTGTTGAGTTATATAAATTTAATAAACACTGTGATCATATTTAATTGCGCACATTCTTGACCTAAACTACATTAATTTATGAAAAAATAAATATTAATTAATTTTAGAATTCTAAAAATTTGTAAAAGTCATAAATACCTGATTTCATTCATTCATCATTATAAGGACCATCATATCCAATAATATCAAGCCTGCAAAAATAAATAATACACTAAGATTTCATTTTTAAGAAAAACTTATTATAAATAATAAAATACAAATTTTTTACATTCAGACCAGTGCATGAAATTCAAAACCTCGGTTCAACCCTTGTTAATATAAATTCTAGATGCTCGAGTATTAATGATTGAAATAATGTCTGAGATTAAAAAAAATACATGTAACATAAGTTAGACACACTCTAAAGTTTTTAATTACATTTTTAATTAAATTATCATGAATTAATTCTAAGGGCTTACATTTGTCCATCATAACTTTTGCACATGACAAAATAACAAGGACTGGCGTGTCTAAAACATCTTCATATAAAGGTGTCATACTCTCAGTTAATTCACCCACTATATTCACTTTAACAGGGTACATTGTAACAATTAAAATGGAACATTAAATTTAAAATTTAAGTTATTCTGTAATTAGTAAATTTATCCTATTTCTAACTTATTGATTAGAACCTGCCATGATAAAGTTTGAATCTTATCAAAGGTTTGAGTCCAAATATCGGGTTCGTGTTAATTATTGGTTGAAGATGTTCAACCTACTCCAATAACACATGAAAAATGACATGTTGAAATATAAAAAATAATGTGTTTGATATGATTTCTGTATAAGATAAGTGTCGAGAAATATAATCATACCAATGGCGAATGACGGATTAAAAATATATTCTAACGGATTTCTGGCTAAAGTAGGCACTTGCACAAATTCGAACATGTGTGTTGATAAATTGGTCATTTTGTGATTTTCATGAATTAAATGGACCATAGTTGGATTTGAGAAAAAGATTTTTAAGGTAGAACGAACAGGTCCGAAATTTCCCTTCGCATGCGTATTAAGGAAATTAGATATTTTGTATTGTTATATGTCAACAATATTAAGTCCCAAAGCAATTCATAAGTATGCCCTAACAAAAGTCTGCATACGATTATGCTGACAAATCGGGAAAAGAGATTGTTATAAATGTCTATTTTTTACTATGAAGATTTATAAAAATAATATTAAAAGATGCATATTTACCTGATCATCCAAAAGAATTAGATTGTAACCAATGAAAATTCCTTCTTTAGTGTTGGAAGTCTACAAAATTGTAACATAGTCTCGTACTCTGAAATTGGTGTTGTACATATCGAGTGAAGAGAGTGAATGAAAGATATTCGACTCTGTAAGAAAATCAGTTTGTGAATAATATTAACAGTTAGTCCAATATATGTGACACTAAACAGAACTATGCAAGAACTAATATTAACTCAAAGCCGATTAATAACCCATATTTTTCGACAATTATCTGTACAACGTATCTTTAGAAGCTCTGAGTTACAATATGAACAGGTCTTACAGCACGACTATTTAAATATAAAAATGTTAAAAATTAATAAATTTATTTCACAATTAAACAATTTAATACAAAGATATCAAATGATATTTTTGTAGTTGGTTATCTTTATAAAAATGGGTGAAATGTAGTTGTCAATTATTTGGTGATTTCTTAAATTAAACATAAAGTTATTATATTGATAGTAAAATAAAAAAAATTCACATTCTTAATCACAAAGATACTAATTACAGTAATTTGATAAAATTTGTCAAGAAATTTCATGTAAAACAGACATGAAATCTTTTACTTATATTTTATATCAATTTACACAACAATCACGAAGATACTAATTGTTAAAATATTAAAAAGTTAGTTTAGGAATGAAGTATGGAACACACATTTAATCTTCGGCTTGAATTTCTCATATTTATTAATTGGTTATTTTTTCTATAAGTAGGTGAGAATTAGTTGTCAATTGTCTCTTGAGTGCATAAATACTTGTATACAATTGTTATAATCATAGCAATATAAAAAAGATTATTACTCATTAATCATCAAGATACTAATTGTACTAATTTTCTAAATTTAGTTAAGGAATGAAGTATTGAGCATATATGAAAAAAAATTGTTTTAATTGTATATCAATTTACACAGTAATCACTAAGATACTAATTGCGTAGATTTAAACAAATTAGTTTCAAAATGAAGCGAAGAAAATATATATAATCTCTTACTTTAATTTTGTATATTAAATAAAAGGTTACTATTATAAAAACAGGTGAGAAGTAGTTGTCAGTTTTCTCTTAAATTGCATAAACCTTTATAAAAATAGGCGAGTTGTAAAATTAAGCATACAATTGTTATAGTTATAGTACTTTTTAATATATTATTATATTCATAATTGTCAAGATACTAATTGCATTAAGTTCTTAAAATTAATTAAGGAATGCAATGTAGAACAGACATGTGATCATTTTTGCTTTTATTTTATATCAGTTTACACAACAATCACAGAGATACAAATTTTGCTAAAATTTGTATAAATTAGTTTAGAAAGGAAGCGTAGAAACCACATATAATTTTATGTATACATTTTTTATATTACTTTACGGGTTATCTCTAAAAAAAATTGGCGATGTGCAATTGTCACTTTTAGTTTAATTTTATAAATCTTTATAAATATAGGTTAGACATAAAATTAATCTTAAAATTGTTATAGTCATAGTAATTTTGAAAAGATTATTACATTCTTAATCACCAAGATACTAATTGCACTTAGTTTCTAAATTAATTAAGGAATTTAGTGTTAAACATACATGTAATATTTTTGCTTTCATTTTATATCAACTTACACAACAATCACGAAGATACTAATTGGTATAATTTTAAAATATTAGTTTATGAATGAAGATTAGGAATGAGGCATAGAAAGCACATATAGGCCTCGTTTGTTTCGTTAACTTTTATAAGTACATAGGAACTTGAACTTCCTAGTAACCAAGTTACAGCTACAAGTTCCAAGGTAATAAAAATATACGTGTTTTGGTTTATTGATATGTAATTAGAGGTTCTGTAGTTAATTTTGGTAAGTAATTAATGTTTTTATATTTAATAGCTACGTAACTTGTGGTTATCATGGTTGAGCTTGGTAACTAACTTCCCCTATACTGTGGTAACTACAAAAACCATGGAACTTGAAGTTCCTGTTGAGCAAGATTGAAGCTATATGTATAACTCAACAATAATGGTTTGGATAACTCAACATATGACAAGGACTTTGAAATAATCTATATTCCACTAGAATCGGTACTGATTGTTTATTGGGCATATACACAAAAGGTTTTGTTAGCTGTAGTGAAGAAACGTCAACAATGATCCATATGATGTTCATTAATATGTTTAGGCATCAGAGAAATAAGGTTGAAGAAATTCGAAGCAGTTATCGAGATCAGTGTGAAGACCTCAAGGATTCTTAGTGAAGTTGGTTATAATTGGTAGAAGACTTAATAGTTGTTTGTACGAGTATAATACGAAGGCCTGAGAGCGGAACTAGTCGTCTGCGAACCAGACCCTTGCACTAAATGTCAGTGATCCGTGAAAGGAAACAAAGTATTATTTTTAGAATACTGCTAAGTGGTTTTTGTACTCAAAAAGACGGGAAATATTTTAAAGTACGAAAACCCGGAGATTAGAAGGGGTGGAAATATAGAGGAGTACAGCTCGAGAAGTTACATGATTTATTTGTTCAATAGCTGATTTTTTTATTAAATGAATAAATGAAAATAAATTCATTTATTTATTTAATTTTATATCAACAATAAATTTTGAATAAATAAATTAACTTGATTTTGTATTTAAGTAAATAAATGAAATAAAAATCATTTATTTATTTAATTCAAAATGCATGTAGTTGGTTCATTCGGTTATTAAACAAGAAAAAGAGGGGAACACAGGATAGAGTTGATAATTCAAGGAATGGCAGCCATGAGTTAACGAATATGCATGCATGATCAGTGTGGAAGTTAAAGAATTAATAAAAATAAAAATAAACAAAAGCAAAGGAAATGGTCTTCATTTTTTTTATTAATTCACATGGGACCCACAGCCACATTCAAAGAAATTGAAATAAAAGATCAAAGTGGCAGTGTGTTGGGTGCTGCAACGTGCACATGGAAGTCCTTCTCTGTTTATTTCTACTTGTTCAAGGCGCGTGTATTGTAATGATCCTCCTGAAAGCTCTTCCTTTATTGTTCGATTCTGAAAGAAGTGCATGCAATTATACAAGTAAAAGAATCAAAGGAAATTGGCAGCACTTGGTCGCAGGTAAGTCAAGTGAAATACAAGGTTGTCAACTAAGTCTTTATACACCAGTATGCTATGAGTCTCAAGTAATTGAATGATAAGTGGATTTTATATCTACTTGTAACGCTTCATTATAGGCTTAAGTTGGTGTTTTGGACTCAAGTTATTGGTATTTTTGATGTGTTTTTATGTTTTTGTATTACAGGCATTAGTTAGATGAATAAATGAGCTTTTCAAGGAAATATGCTGAAAGGAGGTCAGAATATGAAGTCAAGACCATTCTTATGTGGAAGATCATCTCGATAGCTTCGCGTGGACTATTGGATCGCCAAATTTTAACAGACGGAGCTCAAGATATAGAAGAAACAAGAAATTACAGAAAAATACAGAAGCACGGCGCGCCCGCGCGGAAGGCGGGGTGGCCGCGCCAGAGAGGCAGAAATTGCGCGTGCCTGTGCAGGGTTTGGTAGTCCGCTCTAGGGGCCCGAGCCAGATTCCTGATTTGACTTGAATTATGAGATTTTGCAAGCCCAGGTCGTCCAGAAGCCTATATAAACCATAAATAAGACGTTTTTAAGAAGAAGGAGACCAGGGAGAGCAATACAAAGACCTAGAGAGTACAAGACGGCTAAGTAGAAGAAGACTTTTGTATTCTTCAATATAGTTGATACTTTGATGCTTGTTTTCGATTTGTCTATAAACCCTAATACTCTTATCTTGTTTTATATCATGTTTTCAGTGGAACCCATGGTGACGATGAGTTCGATTATGAACTAATCATCGTCATGGGGTTCTAACGGATTTATCTATAGATTTCAATAGTTAATTGGTTTATAATCCTTTTTGTGTGGTGATTTATGATTTCCTAGTTTGGTTGTGCTTATTCGTCTTTGATGCGTAGCTAACATCTAAGATTGTTTGTTAATCTCTATTGAAGCGACACTGAATATAGAGGTTTAGAACTTGCCATGCTAGCATAGGTTTATGTATGAATTGACATGCATAATTTGTGGGTAATTTTAACCATCTTAGTCACCCTATGTAATCACGATAGATAACTTGCTCTTAAACCGTTATCTTTTCAATCTTTATAGACATATAGGTACTAAGCATAATTGGTGTTTATTCAACTTCTATCTTAATTATGGATGTTTGATTATAGGGTGTACGTATAATGAAAGGTAACGTATACTAGTTTTGTGTTATCTGATTAGTTGTCATCACAATCACATGCTAAGAATAAAGACATAACTTTGAATAAAATATTTAATGAAGGTAGAACCCCATGTTTATTCGCATATAAGTAATTCAATCTTAATTCTCTTAGTTAATGTTATTTAGTATAATCTCTTAGTTAAATCAAAACTCAAATTGTTACTTGTCTTAGCATTGAGCGATAACCATACATTGTTGCATAAGTGCATAATCTGAAATTAACCTAAACCAGTCCCTGTGGGAACGAACTTGACTTAAATCTTTTACTACTTGTGATCACGTGCGCTTGTGTGCATTTTCACATTTGAATTACAGCGAACAAGTTTTTGGCGCCGCTTCCGGGGACTCGGTGTTAAATTTAGTTTATGTGCTTGTCATCAGTGGTCGTTAAAGTTCACTGACATGGATTATATTCTTACAAGGTTACTTTAGTCGTGTGTTTCAGGTACCCTAGTTTTTATTGCAATGGGAGAACCTGCCGTAGATACGAAAGCTTTGATGGATTATTCTCAACCAAAGATTAATGACATTCAGTCTAACATTGTCAGACCATACATTGCTGCTAATACCTTTGAAATCAAGTCTAGCACGATTCAAATGGTACGAAATTCAGTCCAGTTTGGGGGTTCCCCAATGAAAGATCCAAATATGCACATCGGGGATTTCATAGAGATCTGCGACACCTTCAGGTTCAATGGTGTGTCTGAGGATGTGATGAAACTGAGACTGTTCCCATTCTCTCTGAGGGACAAGGCTAAGAACCGGTTACACTCTCTACCAGCTGGTTCGATTGCTACTTGGGAAGATCTTGCTCAAAAGTTTCTCACTAAATTCTTCCCTATGGCAAAAATAGATGCAATCAGGAATGCTCTTACTCAGTTTGCGTAGCAATTGGGAGAATCTTTATATGAAGCTTGGGAGCGCTACAAGGAGATGCTTAGGAAGTGTCCTCATCATGGAATGCATGATTGGATGATCATCAATTGCTTCTATAACGGTTTGGGAGCACAGTCAAGACCCATGCTCGATTTAGCATCAGGTGGAGCATTATGGGCAAAGAGCTATGAGGAAGCTTATGATCTACTTGAACTTATGGCTGTTAATGAATATCAGTATCCAACCTAGTGATTGCCACAGGGTAAGGTGGCAGGACCTCTTAATGTGGATACACCTACGACTATCACTGCTCAACTAAAGGCATTGTCTATGAAGATCGATTCTCTGGCTAACTATGGTGTTAATCAGATAACCAGTGTTTGTGAGCTGTGTGCGGATTTGCATGCGATGGAGCAAAGCGCTATATCTAGTGAATCAGCTCAGTTTGTGAGCAACTTTCAGAGATCGCAGCAACCAGTTCCAGACACTTATCATCCTGACAACTGGAATCATCCTAACTTCAGCTGGAGCAACAATCCGAATACGATGCAACAGCCGTTCCAGCAGTTTGGAAATAAACAATTTAATCCTCCTGGTTTTCAGTAACAATTTGCACCAAGAAAATAACTCCAACTTCAACAACAAACTCATGGAGGTGCAGGTCAATCTTCGAATGAAAAATCTGAATTGGAGGAGTTGAGGCTTATGTTCATAAACCAAGCTCTTATATGCCAAAGCCAGGCTGTTTCTATCAAGACTCTGGAGAACCAAATAGGGAAAATTGCTAACGCCTTATTGAATCGACCACCAGGAACGCTTCCTAGTGATATGGTAGCAAATACAGGAAAAAGGGAAGTTAAAGAACAGGTGGACGCCATCACCTTGAGGTCTGGAAAGGTCACAAGCCCCAAAATTCAGCAAGACGAAGAGTCTGAAAATTATGTCCAGAATGCAGGTGCATCTGCACCCTTGCCAATTCCAAAAAAAGAGATTATAGCTGAAAAAGTTATGCAGAAGGATGTCGAGGTGGAACCGAAGAAGAAAACTGTTGCTAACAATCCTCCTGAAGGTAATACAGGGGATAAACAAGTCTATCCACCTCCACCATATCCTAAAAGACTTCAGAAGCATAAGTTAGATAAGAAATTTGCCAAGTTTCTGGAAGTTTTCAAGAAGTTGCACATCAACATACCATTAGCTGAAGCTCTAGAACAAATGCCGAGCTATGCGAAGTTCATGAAAGGTATTCTCTCGTGGAAGGTGAAGCTTGAGGAGTTGGAAACTATTGCTCTAACTGAGGAGTGCAGTGTTGTGCTGCCATAGAAGTTTCCTCCGAAGCTGAAAGATCCTGGAAGTTTCACTATTCCTTGTACTATTGGAAACTTGTCATTCGATAAATGCTCGTGTGATTTGGGATCTAGCATCAATCTGATGCCTTTTTCTATCTTTAGGAATCTTGGTCTACCTTATCCGAAACCGACATACATGTCATTGTAACTAGATGATCATTCTATCGCTTATCGACGAGGTATAGTGGAAGATGTCTTGGTCAAGTTGGACAAACTCATCTTCCCTGCTGATTTTATAATTCTGGATTTTGAGGAACATAAGAAGATTCCCATTATCCTGGGAAGAACATTCCTGGCTAGAGGCTGAACTATGATCGATGTGCAAAAAGGAGAGCTTACGATGAAGGTTCAAGATCAGAAGGTCATATTTAATGTGTTCAAGGTAATAAAGTTACCCATGGATAAAGAGGAGTGCTTTAAAGTAGAACGGGTCGACTCTGTCGTAAATTCGGAGCTTGAGCAATTGCCACAGTCAGATACCTTAGAGAGACCTTAATAAGGGAATCAGTTATTAAAGATGAAGAAGGAGCAAAACAACTGCAGGTTTGGAATGCACCTCCTGTTAAGGCGAAAAAACGCGCTAAAATTACACGCAAGTATACACGTTCGCAAGTAGTATAAGATATAAATCAAATTCATTCCCATAGAGACTGGTTTAGGTTAACTTCAATTTATGCACTTATGCAACAATGGCATGGTTATCGCTCAATGCTAAGACAATAACAAGTTTAGATGTTTATAACTAAGATTAAACTAACATGCAATTAACTAAGAATAAAAGTGATTGAATTAACTATATGAGACAAACATGGGATTCTAACTTCATTACTACTTCATTCAAAGTCATTGATCTTAACCTTAGCATGTGATGGTGATGACAACTAATCAGATAACACGAAACTAGTAAACGCCAACTTTCGTTGCACGAATACCCTACTACCAGACATCCATAAAAGAGATAGAAGCTGAATAGACACCAATTATGTTGAGGCCCTATATGTCTATAGAATTTGACAATATAAAGTTTTAATGAACAAGTTATCTATTGTGATTACATAGGGCAAGTAAGATGGTTAAAATTACCTATGACTCATGCATAACAAATACATGAACCTATGCAAGCATGGCTAGTTCTAAATCTCTATATTCATTGTCGCTTCAATAGAGATTAACAAACTATCTTATATGTTAGCTACGCACATAAGATGAATAAGTACAACCAATACTAGGATATCAATCAATCACCACACACCAAGATATTGGAATAAATTAAGTATAGAAATCCATGAGTAAATCCGTTAGGACCCCACGATAACGATTAGTTCATAACCGAACTCATCGTCACCAGGGATTCCAATGAAAACATGATAATAAACAATATAAGAGTACTAGGGTTCAAAGACAAATCAAAAAAAGCATCCAAGTATCAACTATACTAAAGATAACAAAAGTCTTCTTCTCCGTAATCGTCTCGTGCTCTCTAGGTCTTCTTATTGCTCTCCCTTTGCTCCTTATTATTAAAAACGTCTTTTTTTATTTATATAGGCTCCAGGATGACCAGGACTCTCAAAATCCTCAATTTCGACTAAACTCCGGATTATGGTGTAGAAACAGGGTGGGGGCGCACTACTTTCGGCCGCGGCCGCACTGGAATAGTGATTTCTGAAGCGCGGGCGCGCTGGTTCTGGCGCGGCCGCGCTGGCCTTCTGGATTTTTTTTGACAATTTTTCTTTTGGTCGTATCTTGAGTTCTGCTCATCAGAATTAGGTGATTCAACTGCCCACGCGAAGCTAACGAGATTCTCTACAACTTGAGAATATCATGGGCTTCCAATTCTGAGTTATTTTTAGAATATTTCCTTGAAAAGTTCCTTCCTTCATTTAACTAATGCCTGAAAAGAAATAACACAAAAACATATCAAAAATACAAACAACTTGATTCCAAAACACCAACTTAATCTTGTAATAAAGCTTCCAAGTAGATATAAAATCCACTTATCATACCCCCAAACTTGAATCGCTGCTTGTCCTCAAGCATAAACAGACTCAAAAACTATAAAACAAACCTAATGCATGAATGCAACTACGTGAATGCAACTAAATGATAATGTAATATATCCCCTCAGAATAACGATAACCAAATGAATAAGCCAACGCCTCTAAGAATATAATAACTCAAAATAGAGTTCGAATAAATCTCATAAATCAACTCACAAACCAGAACATGCGTGTGTGGATTGCTTAACAGATATACTCTCGAAACTAGATCAATAATCATAACTTATCTATCATCAAAACAATCATAAGTTTATAAACAAAGTAGACATTAAATGCATAATGACTCTCAACACCTCCTTCATACTAGAGTTATACAAGGATTCATGTTATTATTGAACACATAACAAAGATGCTTATTCGACCATGCAATGAATGAGGTCCCAAAAGACTTATACAATAATTCCCATGTAGCGAGCTTTAGGTTTGGATCCTAGACTCTCAAAGCCTTAGGTCACTAAGCATAAAGTCCCCTATAACTTAATAACTCGAGTATTAAAGAGCTCACTCTTGATCAATTATGCATAAACACATACTTTTTTTTCTATTTTTTTCTTTTTTTCTTATTTCTAAATGAGTGTGTTTCACTCCATGTCATTCAACCCTAGACTACTCATAAATTATGAGTCGGCTACTAGGCAGTTGACACCTAGCCACAACAACTAGCAATGAAATCCAATATTTTTTTCCATTTTAAAAATCAGTGTTTTTACGTCATTACGAGTATATCAAAAATTCTAGATATAACCAAGTAATTAAATCTCAACAAATAAACAAGTATGATCATGATCTAGATCAAAAGCAATCCTATAAGACTTTGTGAATTTTTTTCTGGCATGCAAATCAATTCATTAGACTTAAACAACCCTCTATTCGTCATCACCACACTCAAATCAACATCAACTTATCAATAAGAAATAGCTCAACCTAAGGGATCATGTTATATGCATGTACATGCAACTATATCAACTCACAGAAAAACACAAATAAAAATGTCCTATATGAACAATCATGCAAAAATATGAATGAAATACACTAAACATGCAATATGAATCTTTATGAATCTATATGGACACACAAAAACTAATCCTTACATTATCACCCACAAACTTAAAATTTTCAATATCCTTATTTAAGGTAATAATAAGGAATTTAGGCATACCTAGTTAGCGGGAGGATCACCCTCTTCGGGTGGAGGATCAGGTGGCCAATCAACCTCGACACCAGTGTCCTGAAAAATAGTACTGAGATCGTGTGTCAAATCTTCAGCAAAATGTCAGTAAATGTCATGCATGGCCTCAATATGCCGAATTAACCTTCTATACTGCACATCATCAAGACCAAACCTATCAATTGTCTCTGGTGCATGAGAGGGACCATCAGTAAGCACGGGAGGAACCGGTCGGTCACCCTTTAGATTATCATAGATATATTCCAACCCCTTGTCAGGAGGTGCACCTAAAAATGCATAACTGAAGTGATCTGGAAGTGGTTTGAGCTCAAATGTGAGAGCTTCTCCAATAGATGGCTCGAGACGCGCCTGAGAAATTTTCAGCTCTGCTAACCTAAGAGATTCGAATGGCATATCCAACTTCCTCTTCCACAGAGGTGCTTTCAAAACCTGCAGTTGCTCTGCTCCTTCCTCATCTTTAATAACTGATTCCCCTATGAAGGATCTCTAAGGTATCTGACTTGGCAATTGCTCAAGCTTCAAATTCATGACAAAGTCAACCCGCTCTACTTTAAAGCACTCCTCTTTATCTGTGGGTAACTTTATTACCTTGAACACATTAAAAGTGACCTTCTGATCTTGAACCTTCATCGTAAGCTCTCCTTTTTGCACATCGATCATAGTTCGGCCTGTAGCCAAGAATGGTCTTCCCAAGATGATGGGAATCTTCTTATCTTCCTCAAAATCTAGAATTACAAAATCAGCAGAGAAGATGAGTTTGTCCATCTTGACCAAGACATCCTCCACTATACCTCGTAGATAAGTGATGGAACGGTCAGCTAGTTGCAATAACATGTATATCAGTTTCGGATCAGGTAGACTAAGCTTCTTGAAGATGGACAAGGGCATCAGATTGATGCTAGCTCCCAAGTCACACAAACATTTGTCGAACGACAGATTGCCAATAGTGCAAGGAATAGTGAAACTTCCAGGATCTTTAAGCTTCGGAGGCAACTTTTGTTGCAGAACAACAGTGCATTCCTCCGTAAGAGAAATGGTCTCTAAGTCATCGAGCTTCACTTTTCGAGAGAGAATACCTTTCATAAACTTCGCATAGCTAGGCATCTGTTCAAGAGCTTCAGTGAAAGGTATGTTGAAGTGAAGTTTCTTGAACACCTCCAGAAACTTAGAAATTGCCTATCCAACTTTTGCTTCTGCAACCTCTTAGGAAAAGGAGGTGGAGGATAAACCTGTTTCTCCCCTGTATTACCCTCAGGAGGAGTGTGTTCCACAGTTTTTTTCCTTGATTTCACCTCGGCATCCTTCTACGCCACTTTTTCAGCTACAATCTCATTTTCTGAAATTGGCAAGGGTGTAGACGCACCTGCATTCTGGACAGAGTTTTCATACTCTTCGTCTTCCTGAATTTGGGGGCTTGCGACCTTTTCGGATCTCAAGGTGATGGCGTTCACCTGTTCGTTAACTTCCCTCTTTCCTGGATCGGCTTCTGTATCACTAGAAAGCATTCCTGATGGTCGATTCAATAAGGCGTAAGCAATTTTCCCTATTTGGTTCTCCAGAGTTTTGAAAAAAATAGCCTGGCTTTGGAATATAAGAGCCTGGTTTTTTGCACATAAGCCTCAACTCCTTCAATTCAGATTTTTCATTCCAAGATTGACCTGCACCTCCATGAGTTTGTTGTGGAAGTTGGAGTTGTTGTCTTGGTCCAAATTGTTGCTGAAAACCAGGATGATTGAATTGCTTGTTTCCAAACTGCTGGAACGGCTCTGGCATCTTATTTTGATTATCGTTGCAGCTAAAGTTAGGATGATTCCAATTTTCTGAATGATAAGTGTCTAGAACTGGTTGCTGCGATCTCTGAAAGTTGCTAACAAACTGTGCAGATTCACTAGATATAGCGCATTGCTCCATCGCATGTGAACCTGCACACAACTCACAAACACTTATTATCTTATTAACACCATAGTTAGCCAGAGAATCAATTTTTATAGACAACATATTTAGTTGAGCACTGATAGCCGTAGCTGTATTCACTTCGAGAACTCTTGTTACCTTGCCCTGTGGCAATCTTTGGATTGGATACTGATATTCATTAGCAGCCATCAGTTAAATTAGACCATAAGATTCCTCATAGCTCTTTGCCCATAATGCTCCACCTGATGCTACATCGAGCATGGGTTTAGACTGTGCTACAAAACCATTATAAAAATAATTGATCATCCAATCAGGCATGCCATGATGAGGATACTTCCTAAGCATCTCCTTGTAGCACTCCCAAGCTTCACATAAGTTTCTCCCGATTGCTGCACATATTGAGTAAGAGCATTCCTGAGTGCAGTTGTCTTCGCCATAGGGAATAATTTAGTAAGAAACTTCTAAGAAAGATCTTCCCAGGAAGTGATAGAACCAGCTGGTAGAGATTGTAACCAGCTCTTAGCCTTGTCCCTTAGAGAGAATGGGAACAGTCTCAGTTTCACTGCATCCTCAGACACACCATTGAACCTGAAGGTGTTGCAGATCTCTATGAAATCCCTGATGTGCATATTGGGATCTTCCGTTGGAGAACCCCCAAACTGGACTAAATTCTATACCCATTGAATTAGGCCAGGCTTGATCTCAAAGGTATCAGCTGCGATTGCTGGCCTGACAATGCTAGATTGAATGTCATTGATCTTGGGTTGAGAAAAATCCATCAACGCTTTTGGATTTGCTACCGGTTCTCCCATTGCAGTGATAACCGGAGTACCTGAAATACACGACTAAAGTAAACCTTGTAAGTAAGAGAGTCTGAATCAGTGAACTTTATCGACCACTGATGTCAAGCGCATAAACTAAAAATTAACACCGAGTACAACAGCAACGCCAAAAACCTGTTAGGGCGAATACAAGTGCTAAAATTACATGCAAGTATACGCGTTCGCAAGTAGTATAAGATATAAATCAGATTCGTTCCCATGGAAACTAGTTCAGGTTAACTTAAATTTATGCACATATGCAACAATGGTTTGGCTATCGCTCAATGCTAAGAGAATAACAAGTTTAGATATTTATAACTAAGATTAAACTACCATGCAATTAACTAAGAATAAAAGTGATTGAATTAGCTATATGAGATAAACATGGGATTCTAACTTCATTACTACTTCATTCAAAGTCATTGTTCTTAACCTTAGTATGTGATGGTGATGACAACTAATCAGATAATACGAAACTAGCAAACGCCAACTTTCGTTGCACGAATACCCTACTACCAGATATCCACAAAAGAGATAGAAACTGAATAGACACCAATTATGTTGAGACCCTATATGTCTATAGAATTTGACAACATAAAGGTTTAATGAACAAGTTATCTATCTTGATTACATAGTACAAGTAAGATGGTTAAAATTACCTACGACTCTTGCATAACAAATACATGAACCTATGCTAGCATGGAAAGTTCTAAATCTCTATATTCATTGTCGCTTCAATAGAGATTAACAACTATCTTATATATTAGCTACGCACATAAGAGAATAAGCACAACCAATACTAGGATATCAATCAATCACCACACACCAAGATATTGGAACTAATTAAGTATAAAAATCCATAAGTAAATCCATTAGAACCCCTCGATAATGATTAGTTCATAACCAAACTCATCGTCACCATGGGTTCCAATGAAAACATGATAATAAATAATATAAGAGTACTAGGGTTCAAAGACAAATCGAAAACAAGCATCCAAGTATCAACTATACCAAAGAAAACAAAAGTCTTATTCTCCGTAGTCATCTCGTGCTCTCTAGGTCTTCTTATTGCTCTCCATTTGCTCCTTGTTGTTAAAAACGTCTTTTTATTGATATATATAGGTTCCAGGATGACTATGACTCTCAAAATCTTCAATTTCGACTAAAATTAGGATTCTGGTGCAGAAATAGGGCGCGGGCGCGTTACTTTCGGGTGCTTCCGCACTGGAATAGTGATTTCTGGAGCGCGGGCGCACTGGTTTTGGCGCGGCCACGCTGGCCTTCTGGAAATTTTCTGACAATTCTTCTTTTGGCTGTATCTTGAGTTTTGCTCCTCAAAATTAGGCGATTCAACTGCCCACGTGAAGCTAACGAGATTATCTACAACTTGAGAATGTCCTAGTATTTAAATTCTAATCTCTTTTCAGCATATTTCCTTGAAAAGTTCTTTTCTTCATTTAATTGATGCCTGAAATGAAATAACACAAAAATGTAACAAAAATACCAACAAATTGAGTCCAAAACACCAATTTAAGCTTGTAATGAAGCGTTCCAAGTAGATATAAAATCCTCTTATCACCTCTGTGGAAGAGGAAGTTGGATATGCCAATCGATTCTCTTGGGTTAGCAGAGCTGAAAATTTCTCAGGAGCGTCCCAAGCCGTCTATTGAAGAAGCTCCCACACTTAAGCTCAACCCACTGCCAGATCACTTGAGTTATGAATTTTTAGGTGTACTCCATGAAAAGGGCTTGGGATATATTTTTGAAGAAGTAGAGGGTGGCCGAACGAATCCTCCCGTGCCTATAGAGGGTTCTTCTCATGCGCAGCTGTCAGTTAATAGGACTGGTGTTGGTGATGAGCTGTATAGAAGGTTGATTCGGCGTACGGAGGCCATGCAAGACATTCACAGTCATTTTTCTGCAGATTTGACACTGGCTTTGGGCACTATTTTCCGGGCCATTAGTGTCGAGGTTGATTGGCCTGTATTTGGAGCTGATTTTGTTTACCCACCGCCTGTTTCATCACCCAAGGAGGGTGATCCTCGTGACGGCTAGGTATGCCTTGAATTCTTATTATATTGCCTTCAATGGGGAAATTGAAAATTTTAAGTTTGGGGGTGATAATGTAATGATGAGTAGTTGTATGTAGTGCCCATATAGATTCATGTTGCATGTATAGTTGTAATTCATTCATATTTTTGAATTGGTTGTTCATATAGGACATATTTGATTGTGTTTTTATGTGAGTTTATTTAGTTGCATGTGCATGTATATAACATGATCCCGTAGGATGAGCTGTTTCTGATTGATTGATTGATGTTGATTTGAGTGTAATGATGGAGAATAAAGGGTTGTTTAAGTCCTAATAAATTGATTTGCATCCCCATGAAAAAAAATTCACAAGTCGTATTGGTTGCTTTGATCTAGATCATAATCATACTTATTTATTTGTTGAGATTTAATCACTTGGTTATATTTAGAATTTTTGCTATTCTCGTAATGACGTAGGAGCAAAGATTTTTAAACTGGAGAAAAGCAGGATTTCATTGCTAATTGTGAATAAGGCTAGGCGTTAAATGGCTAGTAGCCGGCTCATAATTTACGAGTAGTCTAGGGTTGAATGAGATGGAGCGAAACGCACTCATTCAGAATTTGTTGAAAAAGGGAAAAAAGAAAAGAAAAAAAAGAAAAAGAAATATGTGTTTATACATAATTGATCAAGAGTGATCTCTTTAATACTCGAGTTATTAAGTTCTAGGGGACTTTGTGCCTAGTGACCTAAGGCTTTTATAGTCTGGGATCCGGTAACCTAACGCTCACTACATGGGTATTATTGTATAAGTCTTTTGGGACCTCATTCATTGCACGGTCAAATAAGCATCTTTGTTATTTGTTTAATAATGGCATGAATCCTTGTATAACTTTAGTAGGAATGAGGTGTTGTGAGTCATTATGTGTTTAATGTCTATTCTGTTTATAAACTTGTGATTGTTTTGATGATAGATAAGTTATGGTTATTGATCTAGTTTCGAGAGTATATCTGTTAAGCATGTACACACGCACATTTCTGGTTTGTGAGTTGGTTTGTGGGATTTATTCGAACTCTGTTTAGAGTCATTGCATTCTTAGAGGCATTTGCTTGTTGGTTGGTTATGGTTATTCTGAGGGGATCGATTACATTGTAATTTAGTTGTATTCACGTAGTTGCATTCATGCATTAGTTATTTTGTAGTTTTTGAGTCTGTTTTTGCTTGAGGACAAACATCGATTCAAGTTTGGGGGTGTGATAAGTGGAATTTATATCTACTTGGAACGCTTCATTACAGGCTTAAGTTGGTATTTTGGACTCAAGTTATTGGTATTTTTGATGTGTTTTTATGTTTTTGTATTACATGCATTAGTAAGATGAATAAATGAGCTTTTCAAGAAAATATGCTGAAAAAAGGTCAGAATTTAAAGTCAATACCATTCTCATGTCGAAGAGCATCTCGATAGCTTTGCGTGGACTATTGGATCGCCAAATTCTGACATACGGAGCTCAAGATATAGAAGAAACAAGAAATTGGAGAAAAATCCAAGAGCACGGCGCGCCCGCACGAAAGGCGGGGCGGCCACGCTAGAGAGGCAGATATCACGCGTGCCCACGCAGGGTTGGGGCGGCCACGCCAGGAGTCCGAGCCAGATTCCTTATTTGACTTGAATTAAGATCTTAAATAATCTTAATTCTTTTAGTTAATATTATTTAGTATAATCTCTTAGTTAAATCAAAACTTAAATTGTTACTTTTCTTAGCATTGAGCGATAACCATACATTGTTGCATAAGTGAATAATCTGAAATTAACCTAAACCAGTCCCTGTGGGAACGAACTTGACTTAAATCTTATACTACTTGTGATCACGTGCACTTGCGTGTATTTTCGCGTTTAAATTACAGCGAACACTGAATATACAAGAACTGCATAGGTCGCAACTAACTCGAGACACGGTATAACGCAACTCGTAACTATATCTGAAGCAAAAATAAACCAAGGCATGTACCCTGTTGTATGGTCGCAAGAAACAAAAGCACAGGTCGCAAGTAAGTATTGTAAAGTTCAATGACGCAAGTAACTTGGAAATACAAGTTGTATCAATTTAAATGCTTGGTCTTGTTGCAGCCACATAGTCATCTTCTCTCTCCAATAGCCTACCAATCTATATAATCAAATAAGTAGCAGAAGGAAAAATAACACTTCTCAGCACATTTAAACTGAAGCTCTACAGAAATATTTTCTCGGAGAATTGTTCGATTTCATTTATTGAAATTAAGGAGATAAGTGTTGTCCAATCTGATTCACACCTCATTAAAGTCTTACATTTTGTTACACTCATCATTTGTAGTGTAATATCCCGTATTTTTCAGAATTATTATTATTATTATTTGAATATATTTATGTGATTTTCTGATTTTAAAGGAGTAAAATGGTGGATATTTTATTCCTGTTTGATGAGTTTGTGTTATTAAATGGTAATGTACTAATTTTTAGGTGTTATATCAATCCCTGTTAATTTCTGAAAATATTTACTTAAATATATTATTTATATTATTTTTAAAAATTTATTTGAAAGCCGATCATTTAATTGATATCGGTAACTTGAGTTCGTTTAGTAATATTATGGATTGAGTGGATATTATGTCAGTTATGTGTTGTATGTAATATTAATTATTTGTGACTCAGTTGTGATTGAGAATTATTTGAATAATTAATTACTGAGTTGTATCATTTTGTTTTGGTCTTTAAAAGTGTTTCTATTGAAAATTTATTTTGATAAATATTTAAATTATCTTTAAATTTATTTTTATGCTTTTATAATTTCAATAATTATTTAAGGGAATTTATAAAATTTAGAAATCAATATTTTATTGATTAATTATCCCTGAATGATTTTCTGACTGTATTTTAATGTAAAGTCAGTATTAAATCCAAGAATATTTCAAAATTTATGAAACTTATAATTTTGTAAGTTTTGAATATTTCGAGAATTTTAAAATTATTTCGGAAATTTTTCGGCTTTTATTCAGCCGCACGTTTATTCATTAAATCGTTAAATTCGGATATGTCGTGTGATACAAAAAGATTTTAAAAATTATGAAAATTTTATTTTGTTAGTTTTTAATTATTCCGAGAAATTTAAGACTATTTTGGAAATTTTCTGAGTTTATTTTACTCGCAACTCGGTTCGTTAAATTGTAAATTTGCGGGTCAAATGTAGATTTGCAGGACACGTGTTTGATTTCCGAGTATGTAATCGTTGCGTGTCCCTAAATTCAATACGTGGTTGTGCTAGTTTCTTTACAGCAAAAGAAAAGAAAAATAATAAAATAACCCAAAAACCCCCCACCCCCTTTTTCATCCATCGCCCCTGTCTCAATCTCTACCGTTTTTACTCTCTCGTTCACCTCTCTCTCTCTCTCTCTCTCTCTCTCTCTTGCTTCTCTCCCATATTTCTTCTCTCTCTCTCGATTTCTTCTCCTCCTCCCGTTTTTCTCCGGTTGCCGCCGTTTGTGTTTGATTTTTCCAGCTTGTTTCTCGGTAAATATTCTGGTTGGCTCCTGTTTATGTATATATACACCATGTGTATATGTGTGTGTGCAATTAGTAATGTGTCTGGGTCACTGTTTGCCTTATTTCTCCCATTGCCGCCCCTCTCCATTTCCGGTGAGGGTGGTGGCGCGTGGGGCATACCTCCGTGTGTGACTGTTTGTGCAGTTGGGTATTATTTTGGTTCTGTGTGCTTAGTTCTGTTGTCCTGATTCGAAATTAATTATTTTCTGCAGGGTATTAATCGGATAATATTCCACTAAATTATTTGATTAAATTTCGTGAAATAAATTTATTCGTGCGAGCAATTATTAATAATTAATCGGTGAAATTTGTATTGAAACCCGAAATTAATCGGGCACCGACGAATTTTACCGCCGTCGACGATGAGTCTCGGCGAGTCGATGGTGGACGGTGATGAATATTAAAAAAAAATTAATAATAATAATAATTACTAATTGAAATTTGTATCGGTGATTGAGAATGTGAATTGTGGTTGTTGGATGTTGTTGCGTCGATAATGTTTCGATGGGTAGTCCGATAAATAAGGGAGACGCTGCCGAATTTTCGAGAAGTTAATTTCAAATAAATATGGGAATGTATTTTGTATAACATCAGGAATATCGATCAAATATGTATAACTGTATATTATTTATAATTATTTTACGAGATCAATTTGTGTGTTGTGGTAAAATATCTTTTAAAATATTCATTAACCTTGTTTTTCTTAAAAGATGGGTATACGTATTTTTCGAAAATAGATACCGAACCATGTTTCATGTACGTGGACCCTAGCTGTTATGTGTATTATAATAATACGTATAATTACGAGTTGGATTATGAAATCGTATAAGTAGAATGATAGTGAAATTAGGTCAAGCATAAGCGACCGTCTAATTGAGGGTATTTTGATTCTGTAGGTTCTAGACAAAAGACCCAAGTTCCGAAGTCGGTTTAAGAATAACCTAGCGTTCGGTGGAAAAAGCTCTGTAAATGCAAATCATTCAAGATGATCAAGACGATACTTTGGGAACCGAAGTAAAGTTGAACCGTAATGCATATAAGGCTTGTACCAACAGCATGAGCAGCAGACCAGAGAAGTAGCAAAGTAAACGATGGTGATGTTCTGAGGCAGAACAGAAAAAAAATTGTGTTTGCGAGTGTGACTAAATGCAAAACACCAAAGGCAAGTATCCCTATATTCACTTATCATTCAAGTGATATTTATTTTGAATCCTATTATGCAAGTTTTCTACGCTATTCTAATTTCAGAATAGTTCAATATTTTACATATCAATCTGCTTATGATTATACAAGTATTATTCTATATTCCCACTTTAGAATATATAACTATTTTACATATCGCCGAATTAAATGATTATGTTTACGCAAGTACTCATCTGTTATTCTATGTTCAGAATAGTTAAGTGTTTTTACTTATCAAATTATCGGATTTATAAATGTTTATACTTTGAGAAAAAGATGATATTGTTGCGAGTATTCCTGCCCAAGTGAATACGGAGAATAAAATTTATAAGGGTGTCGATTATTATGACCCTTTCCAATAAAATATTTTAAGATTGGATGGTTGCGTAAGAGGCCGTGGCGGCGGTCCAATATGAGCTATGTATTATACAGGATATAATACCTTTCTAGGCCAATATTGTAACACCCCCAAATCTGGGGTCGGGGATCCGGGTTGTCACGAGTTCCATTTCCCTTAATAACACTTAATCTTAATAAACAACCAACTACTACGGACTGTGACCCCACAATACACACACACACACCACAAGGTATAGTCTCAGAGATGAATACCAAAAATAACACAAGTCATTTTATTCCACAATTATAAGCCATCACACCTCAAAAGGGTTTCTGAATAAATTTACATTTCTTTGCCATTATTACAATTCATATAGATACATAAGTCTGGTACATCAGAAGTTGAAAGCCTAGCCTATTGGTAATTTCTACCTCAGCTACAGCGGCATCAACGCCTACAGGAAACTGTGGAACGTTTCCTATCTGCTCGCAAATTGGGAGCTTGGTCCTATTCATCTTGTCTATCTGTTGTTATGTGATGAAAGAAGAAATCAAGGGTGAGCAACAAGCCCACCGAAATAATGTGTATAATAATTAACAATATATGAGCATTCTCATAGTACTCATGAAAGTCTTGGTCAAGAAGAAATGAACCAAGTTGATATCTTAACGCGATCAAGTCGCAAAATATTCAGTATATATATACATATATACTATTCACAATCTTTGAAATCCTCTGACATGTATAATATACACAGAGTTCCAGTTTATAACTGTATAAAAATATCATTGCAAGGTGATCTCATATATCTAATCTTGTCTCAATGTTTTTGTGAAAATCTTTGTCATGCATAAGATAAACATTAACCAGATATAAGTTGAAAAGATGAAGTTACAAGATACTCCAATATACTTATATCTTTTCTGAATACTACTTGAACTACCACCGTTCAAGGTATAATCAGTTTCAAAAGTTCATCACATAGATGTGACTACAAGAAAAGACTTGGATAGATTCAATCTTTGAAATATCATTATAAATAATGAAGTTACGAGATACTTCATTAAGTCCCGATATATATATACACCTATATATATACATTTCATACACTCCTTGAAAACCTCTGTTATGAAAATTATAAACAGAGTTGCAATATCCAATGAATTTGGAAAAACAAAATTTTGGCATAAACCTGATATCTTGCTGATCAGGCAAAGATACCAATTAAGTCACCTTTTCTACTAGTAGATGGATGAATCCCCCACTGGTCATCACCCTGGCCACATTAGGGCCTTATGCTGGACTGCCACTCAGCCACTTTCGCATTGATGGACTCCCACTGAGCCACTTACAGTTTCATGGACGCCCACTGAGCCCATGTTGCTTATACCGACTCAAATAGATGGACTTACTTCCCGAACGTTGGGCAAGTAATCAAAATATTTTCTCAAAACAGCAACCTTGTTGCGAATATAAAATACACCACAGAGCCGGATCCCTCAGGTTTTGAGCGAGTATTTAAATCCCCTTCGAAAGGAAGATCTTAAATTTAAAAATGAGTTTTGGGATCCGCTCTAACTTTTAAAAATCATTTTGAAGACTCGAAAACATTTTAAAGAATGTTTAGAGTAATGCTGATTTAATGAAATAAATCAGTCCCGATATATGAGAAAATATCTGAATATTATTAATTAAATAATATTCCCATAAGGATAATCTTTATAAAAATAAATGAAGTAGAAGTTTTAAAACTCACACTTGAAATGAATAATAAATAACCAAAGATATACTTATACGAAAGTACGATCTTTATTTGAATAATCGAAAGTAAGTTTGATTATCGAAACATTATTCTTTAATAAAATAAAGAATATTATTTAATAAAAGAAGCGGAGTCATAAGCCCTCGAATGAATGTTCAAAATAATATTCATTAAATAAAATAAACGGAGTCTTAAGTCCTCAAATGAATATTCACAATAATATTCATTAAATAAAATAAACGGAGTCATAAGTCCTCGAATGAATATTCAAAATAATATTCATTAATTAAAATAAAGTTATCGAATAAACCTTATTCGATTAATAGTTTTGAAAACTATATCTATATATTATTATAAATATATATATATATAATATACTCGGGAACATCGACTCCCGGTTTAGAAAATGTTCACTTTTGGGTCCCTTATACTAAGGGTATACGCAACTACTGTTTATCTCTAGCATAGGTATTATGCAACTTATAAGCATTGAATCAACAATTAGATATCAAGATTTCGAAACAAGCATGCATATAAATATCATATCACATGCTCCAATATATCTCAAGATTTGCTAATAACAATCATGCACTTATCACAAGATAATGCATATACATATATACATCACAACAACAGTATAACGGGTAGAAAACTTGCCTGAGTGTTCCCGGATAGACTTAAACTTAGAGTGGGTCCGATAACCTATGAACAACAACATAAGTCGGAATTAAACCCCGATCGATTAAGAAACTAGACTTTAACCAATTGAACCTTAATGTTCGCTTATGGTCACTTCTACGCTTAACAAATCACATAAGTCATTCGAGTACCCTCGGCTCCACCATTTTTAATAAATTAACCGTTACGAATTTTAAGGCGACGCTTTCGCGAATATCCTACCAACTACCTAGTCCACTTTACATAATTGTTTCATACTCCAATTAGTCATTTAAGGGCCTTAACCAAGGTTTCAAAATAAGGCGAGGGGTAATGGTTCGTTCGCGAAACGCCGTGACTTAAAACGGTCGTTTCTCCTAAACCGTATATCGGATTCAAGCGAACCACATATCAAAACGAAGCTCGTAACATGAACTATCTAAAAATGGCAAAGGTTAGAATCTTTCAGCGAGTTTACGGGTCCTAAAGTTAAGAACAGGACAGTTAAGGAAAATCGGGCATTATGACATTTATGTTTACGCGATTTCCAATTTAATTTACACTCTAAATTATCATCAATTCACTCACAACCACCAATACAACAATATTCAACCATCATACTACAAACTCAGTCCCCAACTCCAAGTTTTACCAATTTATCCAACCAATGAAAGACCCAATATTCAAAACCAATACAAATCCACCAAAACTACTTATAATCAAAGATCAAGCCTTAATACTAACAATGCTTCAATAAAACTTAATGGAATCATAAAATCAAAGCTAGGGTTTGAAGTTGATACCTTCCTTGGTAGGTGTTAAGTTTCTAGGAAGCCTTAGGGAGCCTTAATCTAACCTCCTACAAGCTTGATCTTTTCAAAGAAATCAAGAACACAAAGTTTGGTTTTGAAGTTTCTAAAAGTCCGATCTAAAAAACTGTAAAAATGAGGGTCTTACCTTGCTTATTTGGATGAGACTTGTGAATAAGAGTTGTAGGCCATCTTAATACCTTTCCAACGAGTTATAGAACACAACATTTGAGTGAGTATTGAAGAAGATATGGTAGTTTTAAGTTGCTGCTCTGGTTTTGGCCGAGAGCAAGAGAAGAAAAAGTGAAGTAAAAATGTTTCTAGTTTGATTAAATGATTTGTGTGGTGTTTAGCTTGGTTACTTCCTTTTGTTGTTAATTAGATTTTTACCATGGTAAAAACTAAAAATTGTGTGGCTCACAATCAACCAACCAATCCCTCCATTTGTCATGCTTATGTCACCATGCCTATGTCATCTTTCTCATGTTATCCTCTTACACTTGTCTTCTTCTTGTTGGTGTGATGACATCATCATCCACTAAACTCTTTGATTAACCCCTAATTACTTGGATAATGACCGCTTATCTGTTATACGGTTCGCTTAACTTTCGTTCTCGTTTATCGTTTGAGGGATCATACCTGGGATCTTATTACTTAGGTTCCCCTAAACCTTTCTCAATATTTTATATTCCTTTTATAATCCTCTCTAAAAATCCTTGAATTTAAATCCTTTTTATCATGTTACCTTATACTCAATTCTTTCGGTATCTGGTGGGTTTTCGAGAAAAATCAAAGTGTTCGGATTTGGATTCTGACGATCTTTACATACACTTATATACCATATAGAGTACTAATAAGACCTCAGAATATCAATAAAAGAACTGCATAATCACTATTCATAAGGTTTACAAAAAGTCCAAAATTTTTGGGGTTATTACAGTCTCCCCTCCTTAAAAGGATTCCGTCCCGGAATCAGATAGAAAATGAATAGGGATACTTTCTTAGCATTGCACTTTCTAACTCTCAAGTCAATTTTCCCACATTGTGGTTCTGCCACAAACCCTGACTAGCATGATAACCCTTCTTCTAAGCACTTGTCCATTTTTGATCTATAACCCTTCCCGGTTGCTCCATATAGGTTACGTCTGGTTGCATGTCTATGCGCTCATATGCCCCTATTTGTCTGGCATCCGGATTACACTTTCTTAACATTGATACACGGAACATGTTATGAACTTGCTAAGGTTCGGGGTAAGGCTAGCTCATATGTTAACTTCCCAATACGACCTAATATATCCAAGGGTCCAATAATTCGTGGGCTTAGCTTTCCTTTCTTTTCGAACCACATCCATCCTTTCCAAGGGAATACCTATAACAACACTAGGTCCCCTACTTCCTATTCTTTGTCCTTTCGTGTCAAAACAACATACTTCTTATGTCCATCTTGGGCTACTACCATCCATCCTCTGATTAGATCTATTATATCCTTGGTCCTTTGAACTACTGCGGGTCCGAGCATCTTACGCTCTATAACTTCATCCTAACATAAGGGAGATCGACATTGTCTTCCCTCAAGGATCTCATAAGGCGATACCTCGATACTGACATACGATCGATTATCGTAAGGAAACTCAATCCGCGTTAAGTGATCATTCCAAATTTCTTTCAAGTCTATTATACAGACTCTCATTATCTCATCTAGATCTACAGCTTTTGCTTCTCAATACCCACTCTTTTCCAGTTCGTAATCGTTACTATCTTTCGTACCAAAGTTTATACTGATTACACTTTTGCTCGTTAGCGTTCTATAACCTTTTAATAATCGCGTCAACCTTAGTATCACGAACGCGTTAGAATCGGAATACCACCATACTTGGTACCATTTCATCTCTAGCTGCCTCCATCTTCGAAAGCTTGGTCCTTCATATAGAAGTAAAAGAATTTATTGAGAGATCACTATGATCATGAACACTTGTTACATTGCATAGTTAGTATAGAAGGTAGCCAGCCTTTAGTACTTGACAAGCAATTAAACAATAGATGGTATTCTACTAGGCTTCTATCACACAGATAGATAGTCATTCGGCAATACCTCCCCTTCTGGAAGGGTTGTTCTTCTCATCTTATATGAAATGAAAAGGAGAGAAAAGAACGAATTAAAGATAATTATATATATATAATATACTGCCACAAAATATCTGGCTTGGAATCTACCTCTGAACTATAGAGGTTTGTCATAGGAGAACAAAACATATACGTATATATATCAACATCAAGTATTATAGCATCGTATTTCACGTGTCTGAATATTCACTATTCCGTCTATCATTCTATGGACCCATGCTCTTGCTCGAGCTTATAAACAATCACCTTTGAAACTCCCTCGACATCGAAAATCAAATCTGGGATTTCATTCTAGATGTCATCGTTTTTAGAATTCTATGCTTGCATCGCAACCTTCCTCGTATAGTAATACGACTCTCTATTGATAAGAAGGAATAAGTATTCAATAGGTAGATAATCGACTTAATTAGCCTATCAATGATAACTTGTACACCACCACGACCCGATTAGTGGTACTCACTCTCAACATCCATTCCAATATAATTCTCACGGTTGTAAGTAATCAGCTCATTACTCGCAGAATCATTCCTGCATTACTATGGCCCACCGTTGACCTACTATAGTCATTCGTTTTCCATGAAGTTTTAATAGCTAACCATACGGAGTCCATTCATATCATATAATCACCATTCATGATTCGTGAAGAACATTCCTGATCCTGACGTACATACATGACATGAAGCAGATAAAATTGCAGAAGAGTTTCAATCAAAGCAACGATAGCAGGCTAATACCATTATTAACCATATTTCTTTACTGGGAGACATGAAGCTCAAAGGTTCATTTAGTCCTTTCGTAACATGCTCCTGGCTTATCTCAAGATAGGACCTTCTAAGATAGAAAGCCCGCTCACGGCAATTACATGAATTAAATCTTTACCAAACTACTATTACGGTTGAGTACCGCACAGTCATCAGAAGGAATGTCAATCTTTCACACCATAATACAACCTTCACGGAATTAACCATTATCACTGTATTCCTCTGGCACGAGCGTCGATAATTGTCCTCTTACACTTAAAGTGTTGGCCACCTCTTTGGCCTTTCCTGATAGTAAAATTTCCTTACAATCAATGTCATTTTAACCACCTCCAACTAAATTTTCTACCTCATTTCAATCACTGCTTATGTGAAAATGCTTCTCTTAAGTCCTGGTGAGAAAAAAATCACCATTTTTCCATAAGTCATTGCCTTAGTCTTTAGATGTGAACATTGCCACGACTAACTCTCGATCATACTTAGGACGTCTCTTATCTTGGGTCCTTCTTGTTTTCACCAATCTCGACCCTCATTGGATCGATCTATACTTTCTTATGGTTCAACACGTGCCCCACCTGGCATTATTATAATTACGTCATATTTCCTTCATCAAAATATCTATTCTTGAGAACTTTGAATATTACCTTTCTTCTTGTAAAACCTCTAAGGTTATCCTTAAATCCTTTATCAGGTACACCCTAGGCACAGGGCATATCAAGATACCATTTACTAATACCAGAATCATTGTCTATATACTTCTGAAAAATTTCTCCACTGATCCTTAAAGGTTGTTGTTACCTTAATCCTTTCCAATTCATACTGTCAAAACTCATGTTGTCCCTATTAAGGGTGAAATGCCAACCTTTATACATTCCCCTAGGATTCATTTCAAGTTATCGGGGTTTTATCCTTAATTCCACCTTTAAAAGATACTTACACTCTTCCATGGATAAATCAAGTCATATATACTTGATAGATTAGCTTATTCAATCATTCTCACTTCGATAGTCTATACTTAATTTCACAATAGCATCCTTATTTAAACTGAGGTCAATCCATATGGCCTCCAAAAGATAACAACGGTTTTTTTTTCGCTTTGCTTGCCTAATTTGGTAATGACGACAGGGATGTTCTGGAAGATATTGGTCGTGTTCAACGTGAACTTCTTCTTAATAATTCCTTATTTACTTTTGTTGTTTATCTCAACAGTCATCTCAATGTTGGGATATCTTTCATACCTGGCGTCTCCCTTTCTGGGTATCAAGCCACCGGTCTTACACTTCACATTCTTGAAGGTCACTTCCTTCATCCAAATTTCCTAATTTCTTACTTCCTTGTCTCCTCAGTCTATCTGTGTCTCATTATTTATCCTTCGAACTATCTCAAGGTTTCCTCGAATCCTCCCAACTTACAGGGAATAAAATATATGTATCTCTTATGCCTTCAACCATCAATTTTAACTCATGGTGAATCACCCTCATCCTGACGATTACATACTTTTCTATTTCTATTGCTACGATTCTTTAGGGTTTCCTCATACCCAACTCCCTTATCATTCCTCAAACTCTGTTGCCTTTATATTCCTTTCCACTTCAGTTTCTTTTTATTTTCCTTTCTCTTATCATTATTTCATGAACCAACACAACATAAGCATTGATTTCAAACATCCCGTCATTCTGGATTCGTGTCCTCAGAACAAATCTTGACAACTTTTACAACTTAGATTCATAATTCATCATACTCGTCTGCCTTTGTTCTGGCTCTAAAGCTTTTACACTATCTCCATAACCATGGGAAGTACTTTCCTGAAAATAATTGACTGAACTTAAATCAGTTTATTATAATCTCTTGCTCTTGCCTCGACTGGGTCAGCTTGTTCCTTGGAACTCTGAGAGCTTAGCGACTTAAAGGTCCTGAAAGAATTTATCACTGCATTGTTTCCTCAGGGTGGTGGTTGGGGATAATAGTCTAAGTTCTGTCTAGAAAGGTCCATAAATTGTCGTATAGGAGTACCGTCTCGGGTCTCCTTTCCTTACTCGACTTCTGTTTCCTTAGTCTGCTCTTTATCTCTGATCTTAAATAAGAACATATGATCCTGGAAGTTGTTCGATCTTAATTCTCAGATCCTAGTCTATGATATGTAAAATGATCATGGACTTTGATCTTTTGGGTTAAGATATTGGAGACTCTGATAAGTCCTCACAGACTTTAGAAGAAATATTTGATCCCTAATGGCATATCATTGATCATTAGTTATCTTCCCAGAATTCAAATCTGGAAATGATTTTGACCTTGTCAAAATTGTAGCTCGTAAATAAGGACTCAGATATTATTTGATGAGTTTATGAGGTATACTTCTTCATGGAAGTTGAGGGATATTAGGAATTCTGCCACTTAAAAGAATCCTAATTTCCCCTCTCAGAAGGAACATTTCTGAATCTCTTGACTGAGAGTTTCCATCCTTGAAGGTGGAAGGTAACTTTTCTATGAAAAGGATTTTCTCGCAGGTACACTTGGATGTTTGGAGCTTTGAGTGAGTAACACACTGTGAGACTGAGTGACAAACAGTTGAGTGTAGAGTGGAGTGAAATACAATGTGAGATCACTAAACAGAAATCACACACTTTCACAGTGAGAATTGGTTACCATATAATTTTTTCACTTGGTTGGTTAATCCTAAGGTTCTACTCTGAATATATTTTAAAGGATTACTCAACTAAGGGGAGAGATCATAAAGAGATTATAAAGAGATTATGAACTAATAGTCTTTCTGAAACTAAAAAGAGGGATTTCTAACTTTATTGTACTAAGGAGGGGATTCTTCATCTTAGGGGAAGAGATTATTGGGTTTTGTTTCTGGATTCCAAAATGTTTTCTTTGTGCTTTATGGGAAGATCTGAAGACAGTATCTGGAAGACGTATCTATCTGTAACTTTACATAAGGGAGAGAAGAATCTATTTTCTGCTAAGCTGAATGCATATAGAAGATGCGCTAGATATAAGATAATATTATTTCCAAGTCCAAGATTGAAAGTTGAAAGCTGATTGAAGATTTTTAGTTAAGGTTAGTTGAGTTATGCTCCAAACTATTGCTTCTCTATTATTATTTGACTGTCAGGTATAACAGTCAAATAGGGGGAGATTGTTGAGTAAGATTGAAGTTGTATGTATAACTCAACAATATTGGTTTGGATAACTCAACATAGAACAAGGACTTTGAAATAATCTATATTCCACTAGAATCAGTACAGATTGTTTATTGGGCATAAACACAAAAGGTTCTGTTAGCTATTGTGAAGAAGACGTCAACAGTGATTCGTATAAAGTTCATTAATATGTTTAGGCATCGGAGAAATAAGGTTGGAGTCATTCGAAGAAGTTATCGGGATCAGTGTGAAGACTTCAAGGATTCTTAGTGAAGTTGGTTATAGTTGGTAGAAGACTTAACAATGGTTTGTACGGGTATAATACGAAGGCCTGAGAGCGGAACTAGTTGTCTGTGAACCAGACCCTTGCACTAGATGTCAGTGATCCGTGAAAGGAAACATAGTATTATTTTTAGAATACTGTTAAGTAGTTTTTGTACTCGAGAAAACTGGAAATATTTTAAAGTACGAAAACCCGAAGATTAGAAGGGTTGAAGATACAGAGGAGTACAGCTCGAGAAGTTATAGGATTTATTTGTTCAATAGCTGATTTTTTATTAAGTGAATAAATAAAAACAAGTTCATTTATTTATTTAATTTTACATCAATAATAAATTTTGAATAAATAAATTAACTTGATTTTGTATTTAAATAAATAAATGAAATAAAAATCATTTATTTATTTAATTCAAAATACATGTAGTTGGTTCATTCGGTTATTAAACAAGAAAAAAAAGGGGAACACATGACAGAGTTGATAATTCAAGGAATGGCATCCATGAGTTCACGAATATGCATGCATGATTAATGTGGAAGTTAAAGAATTAATAGAAATTAAAATAAACAAAAGCAAAGGAAATGGTCTTCATTTTTTTTATTCATTCACGCTGGACCCACAGCCATATTCAAAGAAATTGAAACAAAAGATCAAAGTGGCAGTGTGTTGGGTACTGCAACGCGCGCTTAGAAGTCCTTCTATGTTTATTCCTGCTTGTTCAAGGCGTGTGTATTGTAATGATCCTCGTGGTGGCTCTTCCTTTATTGTTTGATTCTGAAAGAAGTGCATGCAATTATACTAGTACAAGAATCAAAGGAAATTGACAGCACTTGGTCGCAGGTAAGTCAAGTGAAAAACAAGGATGTCAACTAAGTCTTTGTACAACCGTATGTTATGAGTCGCAAGTAACTGATATAAAAGAACTGCATAGGTTGCAACTAACTCGAGACACAGTATAACACAAGTCGCAACTAAGTCTAAAGCAAAAATAAACCAAGGCATGTACCGTGTTGTATGGTCGCAAGAAACAAAAGCACAAGTCGCAAGTAAGTGTTGTAAAGTTCAGTGGTCGCAAGTAACTTGGAAATACTAGTTATATCAATTTAAATGCTTGGTCCTGGTGCAGCCACATATCCATCTTCTCTCTCCAATAGCCTACCACTCTTTATAATAAAATTAGTAACAGATGGAAAAATAACACTTCTCAACACATTTAAAGCGAAGCTCTGCAGAAATATTTTCTCGGAGAATTGTTCGATTTCATTTATTGAAATTAAGGAGAGAAGTGCTATCCAATCTGATTCACACCTCATTAAAGTCTTACATTTTGTTATACTCATCATTTATAGCCTCTTGGTGTGTATTGTTTATCATTTGATAAGGAAGCTATGGATTTTTAAAGTGATAAAAAGAACCCTAGATTGATAGCTATTGTATTTGGTTCTTTTTATACTTGTTGCTTCGAATCATTTATATTCGGAGTTGTAAGCAACCCTTTACGGTTTAATTTCTTAATAACAAGAATTATTTTGTGAATCTCCTTGTGTTTGTTTATTTCATTTTCGAGTTTTATTTTCCGCGACAATTAATTTTAGAAAACGAAGAACATACATTCACCCCCTCTGTATGTACCTTTTGAACCTAACAGTTCCCTTACCCAATTTAAAAATATACATCAAACTAAACACTGAAACTCATTTCGAATCCAAGGAACTCTAAGTTACATAGTCGGGTTACATCGAAACAAACGAGACCATAATCTTTTGTATATTACTTAACAGATATCCTTACGCTTTAGGTGAGATGTAATTATCATGTTTCTCTTGATTTGGGGTATATTTCTAAAATTATGTGAGATGTAATTGTCAATTTTCTGTTAATTTCATAAAATTGTCAAAATCGTAGTAATACAAATAAGACTATTATATTCTTAATAACCAAGATACTAACTGCATTAATTATTCTAAAATTATTCAAGGAATGAAGTGTAGAATAGACACGAAATCTTTTTCTTTCAATTTATGTTAATTTACATAGCAATTATTCAGCAAAAAAAATTACGTAGCAATCACCAAGATACTAATTACTAAATTTTTTTAAAAAAATAGTTTAGATTGAAGTGTAAAACACACAAATAACTTTTTGCTTTAATTTTGTATTAATTTACATTATCATCACGTAAATATATTTGCTTAAACAACAAAAAAATAGTTAAGAAATGAAGTGTAAAAGAGAAATGAAAAAAAAATTGTTTTTTCTGTAAAAAAAATCCTTTTTCAATTTTGGCCTTGTATTAGACGAAGATAGTTAATATAAATTGCAAGTAGAAATAGTAAAGTAAGCAAAACTTGAATCAATATCTCAAATCATAACTACACATACAATGTAACGAAACACAATAATCATAATGAAAATCCTTTGAAGAATGTATTAATTGACTACTTTATTCTACTATTTTAAAATGATGAACTCTTTATTCGTTGAACTTTCTTGTGCATCGGGTCCTTTTAACCGTTCTGAAATAAAGATAAAACAGAATTGGAAGATTGAAATACCCAATGTACTTAATGAACAATATTTGATAATTTATTAACCTTATGCATTTTTTCAGAGTGACCTTTCACATCCAAAACAACATCGCCGTCAAGGACCACGGGACTGACTGATGGTCTATGTTAGGTCACACACACTATAGAGGGGGTGAATACAGTATAAAGTACAATCAAACTGAACTTTAATATCTCAAGTAACAGAAAACAAACTTTATTGAAACAATAAACTCTGTTACAGTATGGAACTGTTACCTCTCAGTGATGAACAAATATCACGAGAGCTGCTAGGGTTACAATGAATAATCTTCTCGAATATGATAACACTTATAGTGTAAACCCTATGTCTGTGTTTATATACTACACAGTTACAAGATAATCGCTAATTGTTATGGAATATAATTCTGCTTCCTAAAATATATCAATCGGATATCTTTTCTTCCAAGTATTCTATTCTTCATAGAATTCCTTCTTCATGCATATCTCTTCTTATGTTTATCTCGATCTTCTTTCCTTCAATCAGCTACTGTCCTTATCTGAACATCCTTCAGCACTTAAGTTCTGATATCCATCTTCTGATGATTATCTTTTGATAATATAAGTACTGATATCCTTAAGTCCTGACTTCCAGTAAGTACTGATTTATCCTGTTTAAGTAAAATCTGAAAACTAAACATAAATCATATTAATCATGACATTATCAAATATATCTAACAATCTCCCCCAACTTGTAAATTAGCATAATATAAAAGTTTAACAGATATTTGATGATGTCAAAAACATTAAGTATAAATGCATGAGAATTAGACTAGATAACTACAACTTACATTCCTTAAAGCTTTACCAATATTTAACTTCTGATAACAGCTTCAGTCTGTACAAATATCAGAATTTAATCAGTTGTAGATCTTGACTTGGCTTTATCTTCTGATCTCTCTGATGTCAGGAGTTGTTCTGAAATAGTTCTTCAACAAACATCTCTCAGCATATCTAAGTTCATCACTCATCCTCCTTTTAGCATCTTTAAGCTCTTCATTATCTTCACCAATTTGAAAGATTGCAGCCCTGAGATCATTAATCTTTGCTTTTCTTATATCCTGATCCAGTCTGATCAAATAAGCTTTATCAGACTCAAGATTGAATTCCACAGCCCTGTAACCCAGAAAGGTAGTTATAATTTTAGCAGTATTGGGCTTCATTTCAACTATATCATCATTGTGATCTCTGTACTTTGGAATATATGTGCTGTCAGACTTAACAGAATAAAGCCTTTTATGTCTCTGAATCTGATCCTTCAATTAGTTTGCAGCACTTTCTGTCAATCTGTCATCCACTTGAAGTAAGAATAGTACATGCTCCAATTCTTCAAAATACTTCAAAGGAATGGCATTTTGCCTTATATGATAAACCCTACCATCTGTCATGAAGTACAACAAGATGTGTTCTTTCAAGTAGGTATGGTAAACCATTTGTACAGATTCCAGTTGATTCAATCTCTCAGGAGTTGCTCCAATACCCGTTCACTCAAGGAAGTTGGATCATTGGTAGTGTTCTGTATTCTTCTTTCATCAGCACTTCCCAATCCAGTTTTATCTCTTGCTTCCTTTCCAGTAACTACTCTTGCTTCAAAACCACTTGCAGCAGTCTTTAAAGGTTGAGTCTATTTTGCTTTAGTGAATCCTGGTAGGAGTTTCTTTGATATATCTTCTGATTTCAAGTTAACTTGAGCTGTGTCAGAGGTTACTTGCTTCTTTGAAATATCAGAACTTACTGTCTCTTGACTCTGAACAACTTGAGCCATGTCAGAGGTTGTCTTAAAAACTTTTCTTGAAGTCAGAGCAAGATCATCCTTTTCATCAGTGATTTCTTCATTCACAGGAGGCACATAAACCTTGATAGGTTCACCAACCTTTTCTTTACCCTTGGATCTTGGATCTATCTGCGGTTGTGATTTAGCCAATGTTGCTTCAGTATTTGTCCTTTCTTTTATCATAATGCTTTTGAGTTTTGGAAGTATCTTTTTACCAGAAGCTTCAGATTTAGATGTGACTTTCTCTGATTTAAGTCTGGCTTCTTCTTCTATTAAACTCTCCAAGTCCATTCCTGGATTTTCCTGAAAAAATAACTGTCTTGACATTTTTTCATCAAGATCTAAAAGTTCATCAGAACTTATCCTTTTACCAGTAGCAGAACTAATTCTTTTCCCAGTATCAGAACTTGTCCTGTGACTTGTGATTTCAGCTTTTCTTGATGAGAAATCTCTACCTTGACTATGACCTCTACCCATTCCTGAGTTTCCTTGATCACCCTTCTCATCATCCTTCCCTTCCAGTGTCTTGTCAGTCTTGCATTTGGACTTAATTACTTTCTCCCCCTTTTTGGTATCAGCAGGTAGTAGAAGAGAGACAAGCAATTCCACTGAGGCTTGGATTTCAGTAAGTTGAGATTGCTGAGAAGCTTGATTTTTCAGAATATCATCAATCTGAGCTTGTTGTTTCTCTTGAGTCTTCTCAATATAAGCAATCCTGTCAAAGGTAGGTTTGAAAAACTGTTTCTTATCAATCTTGTGAACTTGATCTTGTTTGATAAATTCTTCCCGAATCTTGTGTAGCTCTGCATGAGTAGTTGAATGAAGACCTTGTAGATGTTTAGTACTCAATGCAGTGACTCTAAGGTGTGTTTTGAAATCATCAGTAATTAACATCTCATCAGCTTTAGTCAAGTGCTCAGCAAGATGCTTTGCAGTTGGAACACAAGAAACTGAGTTCCATTCCTTAGTCCACTCATATCCTGCAGGAGTTTCACTCCAAGGCACTGGTGCTTCTCCGGTAACAAACTTCTTAACAAGTTCAGATTTAAGAACAGTTTGGAAAGGGGCACGTCCTGAAGGACCTGCTTCATCAGCATCTGCATTTGGAGCAGCATCACCAGTATCTCCAGCATTTGCAGCATCAGAACTTACAGAATTAGTATCTTCTGATAAAACAACAGTGTGAGTAGCAATGGAGGCTTCAGCATCCTCTAATTTCTGATCTGGTTCTAAGTTCTGATCAACATCCATATCCTGATGCTCACCTATATTCTGATCATTAGCATCTAGATGCAGAGAAGGTGTAGTAGATAATTCTGGAGTTTGAGCAGCAGGTGTTGTTGATGGATTAGTTGTTGTTGGAGCTTCTAAGAGAATTACTTCAAGCACAACCAAGGTCTGGAAATCAATATCAGCACTTGTGCCTGTAGTAACAGGAGATACAGATTTTTGAACAGGAGACACAGATTGTGTATTGGCCTTTTCAGTAACAGCTTCCTGAGTTGGAGTTGATGGAGAAGTAGTGACTGGAGCAAATTCCTTTTCTTGTGAGAGCAGAGTTTCCTGATCCCCTTCCTTAGCTGCTGTTTATTCATCATCTAAAACTGGCCTTTTTGCCCTCTGTTTCTTGTATCTCTTTGTAGATATGGATTCCTTGTAATTATGCCATCACTGTCAGTTTTGTTTCTGAACACCCACTTTGTACCAACAACAGATCTATTCTTTGGTCTTGCCACTAGGGTCCAGACTTTGTTTCTTTCAAATTCATTTAACTCTTCCTGCATTGCTTGCACCCAATCAGCATCTTGAAGAGCTTCTTCCACTTTCTTTGGCTCAGTCTGAGAAAGAAAAGAATTGTAAAGACATTCGTTTGAAGTACCTGTTCTAGTTCTGACACCTGCATCAAGATTTCCAATTATCAAATCAGGTGTATGTGATTTAGTCCACTTCCTTGCAGATGGAAGGTCTTCTCTAGAACTGGATGCTCCCCCATGATTCATGCTGTCTTCAACTTCATTTTCTGATGCTCCCCCTGAAACTATGCTCTCTGAGTTGGATTCTTCATAATTTAGATTTTCAGAACTATCAGAACTTGGCTTATCAGAATTTGACGAATCAAAACTTGAAGAGCCAGATGTATGTTCTGATGCTTCTTGAGATGTGGTAAGATCTTGAGTATGCTTCCCCTGCAAAGATGCATCTTCCTTTGGCGTAGTCACCACAGTTTCAATAACATCAGAGTTTAATCCATCAGAGTTTACAGTATCAGGACTTAGATTGTCAGGATTTTCAGTATCAGAATTTGAGTCTTCATTTGCAAATCTCAGCTGTTCATGATCAATAAAATCTTCAAGTCCAGTAATCTTCTTGTCATCAAAAGAGATATTGATAGATTCCATGACCACTCTTGTTCTCAGATTATAGACTCTGAAGGCTTTTGTGGAAAGTGGATATCCAACAAAGATTCCTTCATCAGCTTTTAGATCAAATTTGGATAGCTGTTCAGGATGAGTCTTGAGAATAAAACACTTGCATTCAAATACATGAAAATACTTCAAATTTGGCTTCTTTTTCTTCACCATCTCATATGGTGTCTTTCCTTGCTTGTTAATGAGTGTTGCATTTTGAGTAAAACAAGCAGTCTGCACAGCTTCAGCCCAGAAATAGGTTGGAAGCTTTGCTTCTTCAAGCATTGTACGTGCAGCTTCAATGAGAGTTCTATTCTTCCTTTCAACAACTCCATTTTGCTATGGAGTTCCAGGAGCAGAAAATTCCTGCTTAATTCCAAGGTTTTTGCAGAACTCTTCCATTATCAAATTCTTGAACTCAGTGCCATTATCACTCCTTATAGTTTTCACAGAATCCTTGACCAATTTATCCAAATGTTTGATATGATCAATCCAGATAGATGTAGTTTCACTTTTTGTGTGCAAGAAATACACCCATGTGTATCTGGTGAACTCATCCACTGTGACCAACGCATATTTCTTCTTTGCAATAGACATGACATTCACTGGACCAAATAGATCAACATGTAGTAGATGATAAGGCTCAAGAATTGATGATTCAGTCTTGCTCTTGAATGAAGATTTTCTTTGTTTAGCCTTCTGACAAGAATCACAAAGGCCATCAGGAGCAAATACTGACTTTGGCAGTCCTCTCACAAGATCTTTCTTGACCAGCTCATTTATATTGTTGAAATTTAAATGAGAGAGTTTCTTGTGCCAATTCCAGCTTTCTTCAATTGATGCTCTACTCATCAGACAGATTACAGAACCATCAGTACTTGTTGAAAGCTTAGCTTCATAAATGTTACCACGCCTGTATCCTTTCAGAACAACTTTTCCTTTAGATTTACTCACAACTTCACAGTGTTCTTCAAAGAAATTAACATGATAACCTCTGTCACAGATTTGACTTATACTCAGCAGATTGTGTTCAAGTCCTGAGACCAGAGCTACTTCATTAATGATGACATTCCCAAGATTGATATTGCCATATCCCAATGTTTTTCCAATGTTGCCATCTCCATAAAAAACACTTGGGCCAGCTTTCTCCACAAAGTCTGATAGCAGGGCTTTATTTCCAGTCATATGTCCTGAACATCCACTGTCCAGGACTAGGATATTTTTCCTGTTGCCCTGCAATCACAAAGACCACTAATAATTAGTTTTAAGGACCCAGACTTGCTTGGATCCTTTGGCTTTATCAAGTTTGTTAACATTTGCAGCGGATTTAGCATCAGAGTTTATGTTAACATTTTTATTATCAGAATTTACACTATCAGACTTTGAATCAGAATTTACACTAGAAGGAACAATGGAAACTTTCTTTAAAGAAGGTTTTATTTGATAATAATCATAGTACAAACTATGATATTCCTTACAAGTATAAATGGAATGCCATAAACTACCACAATGAAAATAAGGATTTTGTGGCTTATATCTAACATACTGACTCTTAACTCCTGACTTTGAAAGTAAGGAGTTTATGTTCTTATTCTTCCTGCAAAAAGAAGCCAGATGGTTAGAACTTCCACAGTTATGACACGTTTTCCTAGGAGCTTCAGAAACAGGCTTATAATCATTGCTTTTATTCACACCTTCCTTTCCATTCCTATTTTTCCTAGGTGATTTTACCTTGTTTGCATTCTTAACACCTTTCAGCTTAAGCTTAAGCTGCTTCTTAGTCATTAAGCCTATGTTTACTTCAGCTGTCTTTTCCTGTTTTAGTTTGTCAGAAGTTAATCCCTCTTTAACTTCTGATTTCTCATTATCAGACTTTACAGTTACAAACTTAATAGGTTTTAATTTTGGCTTTTGCTTAACAACAGGCTTAATTTCTATAGTTCTTTTATCATTCTTATCTTCTCCATAACCTAAGCCCTCTTTCCAATTTTCACTACTTAGCAAATTTTGAGTTGTTCTGCCAGAGTTAGTCCAAGTCCTGATTATCTCTCTTTCCTTTTCTAACTCAGTTTTTAGAGATTCATTCATTTTTAGCACTTCATCCCTAACATAAAAAGCATCATCTCTATCCTTCTGAGTTTGATGGAACATAACTAACTCTTTTTCTAAGAAATCATTTCTTTTCTTAAAAGCAAGATTTTCAGAAGTTAATCTTTCACATGTTAAAGTTTGATCTCTATAACTAACAAACATGGTTTTAAGATATCTTCTCAACTCATTAATATCATCAGTATGAAAAGCATAAGTAGTCTGAGGTACCTTTGTTTCAGCAGCTTCAGAACTGCTCTCAACACTTTCTTTATCAGCATTTGCCATCAAAGCATAGTTCTCCTCACTTTCAGAGTCTGAGGTGTATGTCCAGCTTTTCTTCTTTGTGACAAGAGCCTTGCCTTTGTCACCCTTCACTTTCTTACAATCGGGAGATATATGGCCTTTCTCACCACAGTTATAGCATTTGACATTGGTATAATCTCCTCTATCAGACTTTCCTCCTCTGCCCTCAGATCTTCTGAAATTCTTCTTATCAGAACTTGTGCCTTTCCTGGAAAACTTCTTTCCCTTCCTGAACTTCCTGTATGCAATCTTTGTGATCCATTTCACCATAAGAGCACACAGCTTCATCATCTCCTCATCAGCATCAGTCTCTGGCAAGCTTTCAGAATCTGAGTCATCATCACTTTCAGAACTTGATGACTCAGTATCAGACTTTGTGAAAAAAGCTTTACCCTTGTCTTTCCTTGAGGTAGCTGCCTTGGGGGATTCTTCTTCAGCCTTAAGAGCAACTGTCCTTGACTTTCCTCCTTTCCTCTTGCTTCTTTGTTCCATCTCAAGTTCATGAGTCTTGAGCATTCCATAAATTTCATCAAGAGTTGTTTCATCAAGACTGTAGTTGTCTCTTATTATTGTTGCCTTCAAATCCCAACATTCAGGAAGAGCTAACAGGAATTTAAGGTTTGAATCTTCAAGATCATACTCCTTATTAACCAGTGACAGATCATTCAAGAGTTTGACAAATCTATCATATAAATTAGTCAATGACTCATTAGCCTTTGAGTCAAAGTGTTCATACTCTTGAGTGAGTATTGTCTTCCTGTTCTTCTTAATTGTATCAGTTCCCTGACACCTTATTTCCACAGCATCCCATATCTCCTTAGTAGTATTGCAGTTAATTACCCTGTTCGACATTACATTATCAATGGCACTATGCAGTAAGTGTCGTACCTTAGCATCCTTAGCAATTGATGCGATATCTTCAGCAGTATAATCACTCTTCTCCTTTGGTACGGTCTTTGCTGCTTCACCTGCAATGCAACAGCGAGCTTGGTTGGTTTGTGAGGTCCTTCCTTGATTCTATCAAGATATTCTGGATCTGTAGCTTCCAGAAACATGGTCATCCTCACCTTCCATATGGCATATTCAGATGATCTCAGTATGGGAACTCTGATGGTTTCATACCGACTTTGAATTTGTGTCTTTGGAGGTTCTTCAGTTTTGGTAGGCTTAGTTGGAGTTTCTGTGTCAGACATGATTGTGTTTGGATCTTTAACTGTATGTGCATTAACAGATAGGCTCTGATACCACTTTTTAGGTCACACACACTGTAGAGGGGGTGAATACAGTGTAAAGTACAATCAAATCGAACTTTAATATCTCAAGTAACAGAAAACAAACTTTATTGAAATAATAAACTCTGTTACAGTATGGAACTGTTACCTCTCAGTGATGAACAAATATCACGAGAGCTGCTAGGGTTACAATGAATAATCTTCTCGAATATGATAACACTTATAGTGTAAACCCTATGTCTGTGTTTATATACTACACAGTTACAAGATAATCGCTAATTGATATGGAATATAATTCTGCTTCCTAAAATATATCAATCAGATATCTTTTCTTCCAAGTATTCTATTCTTCATAGAATTCCTTCTTCATGCATATCTCTTCTTATGTTTATCTCGATCTTCTTTCCTTCAATCAGCTACTGTCCTTATCTAAACATCCTTCAGCACTTAAGTTCTGATATCCATCTTCTGATGATTATCTTCTGATAATATAAGTACTGATATCCTTAAGTCCTGACTTCCAGTAAGTACTGATTTATCCTGTTTAAGTAAGATCTGAAAACTAAACATAAATCATATTAACCATGACATTATCAAATATATCTAACAGTCTAACTCTTTTATTTATGGATTTAACGAAATCTGGTGTCATCTTTGTTGGATCAGTACGAGTCGAAGAAGTTCTCTCTTTCTCTGTTAATTCATATTTTGTGGAGTTGTATCCCTAAATATTCACAGACAAATTAACATGCATCGTACCTACATTTAAAAAATATCAAAACTTCAGTAATTAAAAAAAAAAATCCTTTCATCCATGTAACTAAGATCAAGCATATCCTCTGCAACTATTTTAGCATAATAGTATGTATTTGTTGCTTCACCACATTCAGCAACATTAGAGGCAAAGAATACTGAGTGGCTGTCCAATTAGTTTAACTATAGTATAACACATGGATATAATATATTGTGATAAAATATGTGCATGATGTATTTGAATCAGTACATCATTATGGAAGATGAGATTCAGGCCTTTGAACTTACCCGTTGTGCTGTAGAATCCATGCCACATCCTAGTCAAGCGTACTTTGGTGATAGTCTTATCAATTTTCAAGGAAAAAATACGAATGAAGCGAGAACCTTATATTATGCAAATGATGAGCGAAAGTAATTGTTGTTGGGAGAATTTTTTGAATATGAGTTAAAAATATGTGTAGAGTTCTTTATATAAGATAAATATAGTTGTCAGCATAATTTACGTAGACTAGATGATGCAATAATTACATTTTTGAAGATGCTCTTTATTTCTGATTGGTTAAATTTATTTTATGTCAAATATCATAAGGTTATATAAATCGATTATGAGTTGTCAGAACTCAAAAGTCACTCAAATATCAAATTAATGTGAGTTTATTGTGGTGTAGAATTATTTATCTTTCTTACAAATAATAGTTGTCAATATAATTACACGCAAGATTTATGTTAATTGTATAGTTGTCAGAAATGAGAGCTAACACATTAATTAAATGAAAATATATAGTCAAATAAAATGATTAAATAAACCAAGCGCGTGATTTATGATTGGTTAATATGATTGGTTGGAAATCAAAACATAATTGTCATGATTAATTACATGCAATATTTGTTAATGCGCATTATGCCATAATCAAAGAGAACACATTAATTATATGAAAAGATACTGTTATATATGAAGATTAAGTAAATCATGCACATAATTAATGTTGTAAGGTCCCGTATGAGGGCTATTTTAAGCTAGAAGGGGGGTTGAATGGCTTATTTACCAATTTAAAAATTGTTATGGCGTTTTAAAACTATTTTATCCCTTTTTAAAACTTTACCGAGTGGTTATACAGTTTATATGTGCGGAAAATAAAGTGCAAGGAAAGAAAATACCACACAGTGATTTTATCCTGGTTCGCGATGGTGCAACCTCTAATAGATTGGCTCACCCCTACTCCAGTCCCCGAGCTCCTCTCCCGGACTCGGGATTTTCCCTTATAATAAACTCGCTCCTTTAGTAGGTGGAGAAGCCTTTACACCCTTTACAAGTATTTGTCTTGGTGCGTAACACAAGGGTCACCACCTCAAAATAAATGTATTACCTACACAACTTATCTTAGACAATAACTCTCCGCTATTTCTTCAAAGTTGTTGTAGAGCCTTTGTGTGGACTTGGCTTCCTTAGCTTTTGCCGGTCTTTGATCTTAGTGATCCGTTCTTGGGTATTTCCTCTTCTTCACGGTGCGAAGACTAATAACTCCCCATTAGTACGTCTAGGACTTGGGTCTTAGAATGAGAATCACCTCACGTCACTTCGCCTCACTACAAAACTAACAAGACAATCCACGAAACAAAACAAGTAGAAAAAGATTTGTTTTGAACTAGTATGTTACTGTACTAGCCCACAAGTAGTATAATATCCAAATAAGAATATTAAAACTAATTAGTTATACTTGACATAGAATAATACAAGATGGTCAAGTATATTTATAATTACTCCTTTATAGATTTAATAAAGTTGTGGAGTAATATGAGAAGTCCTTTTTTATATTAAGCACTTATGGCTTATGACTTCTTTAGTATTCTTCTTCTTTTGATTAAGTATTTATGGATCGAAGAATACTTTAATTACAACCTCGGAGTTGTAATTTTACCTTTAAGTATATCAACTAAGGTTTTAAGGTATACTTGTATATTGACGATTATAAGGTCAAGGTATACTCTTTAAACTTCAAGCACGTTTATAAGATTTATGAGTCTTAGCCAAGATCCAATTAAATAAGTGCAATTAATTGGCTTAAGATTGTGCTTTCGAAGTTTGGATGAATAATTACGAGTATTTTATAGATATCGTAGTATAACCCTACGGAACACTGAAAGATGTTAGAAGGGGCTTATACGATATGACTCGTAATTGTTTATATACACGATATGTGTTAGTCAAGATCCAATTAAATAGCATAAATTAATTGGTCAACTCGTGGATTTGATTCGTCCTTAATTTTAACGGATGATTACGAAGTAGTTTATACGGAACAAGCTATAATCCCCTGGAACACTAAAGATGTTAGAAGGGATTACACTTTTACTTCGTAATATTTTATATGTACGTTATTAGTTAGACAAGATCTAATTAAAGAGCATTAAGTAATTTTCTAACTCGTACGATCCGTTTTAAGATTTGACAAATTATGAAGTGTTTATATGAGACAAGTAATAATCCCCTGGAGAGCACTAAAGATGCTAGAAAGGATTACACTTAAACTTCGTAATTATTTTATGAGCACGAATGAATGTTATCCAAGATCCAATAAAAGTTCAAGAAATAATTGGCTAACTCGTACTTGTGTCAAATATAATCTCCCCTTGGAGATAAAGTACTTTTCTTTTTTGATCTTCTCGTTGGAATGATTTTTTACGAAGATCAAGTACTTATTCGAATTCCGAGTTCGAATCTAAGTTCTCCCCGAGAACTTCCTTTATAAGAGAGCTTGTATTAGCGCTTAAGATGAAGTAGAGAAGTTAAGTACAAAGCTTAAATACAAAAAACTCAAATAAGAAGCTAAAACTAACCACTTTTGAAAAACGGTCGGAAAAATTTGCCGGAAATATTCGCCAGAGGTTCGGCCGGATTTTGGCACTTTGGTCGAACTTGGGCAGCCCTTCGGGAGGCCGGGAAGTGGTACTGGATGAGCTCACTTGGTGGCATGAAGCTTGGTTGGGTGAAACTAAGCTTGGGTTTCAAAAACCTTGTATATATGTAAGTATATTGAAGAGAGAAGGTTTTTGAGAAGAAGTGTGTGTATAGAATTTGAAAGAGATAAAGAGAAGCACTTCTTAAAAAAATCCCAGCAACTTTGTGGCTCTTTAGCTTGAAGAAAATGGGTTGGGTTGGGGGTTTATTTCTAGGAGAAGTTGGGTGGAATGAATAGTGAAGATTTGAGAAGGAATGGATGGTGGATGGAGTGTATCACATGGATTGATGACATGGCAAGTAGGTTGTGTTTCTTTGCAAGTGGGAAGGAAGCACAAGCTAGTACTCATTCAAATCTCAGCTGATATATATATATATATATATATATATATATATATATATTAAATATATATTTTCCTTTTCTTTTAATCATTTCTTAATTACTTTAATTAAGGATTAAGCACCATTAATTATGACCACCCCAAAAACACTTAAATAAATATCATAAAAAATATGATAATTACCTAAATAATATAAAATGATGTCCTGAAAGTTTTGGTCAACTTTAGTCAATGGTAGCTAGGTCAAACTTGGTCAATTGTGGGACCAACTGCCTCGATTTTTGTGCCCGGACAAAAATTCTCTGAAAGCTACGAAATTTTTACCATACTTAGAAAATACCATTTAAATTATCTATACCAAATTTCAAGTCATTATAGCACGTGGAAGTATTTTATCTAAAATTGGAACTGTTCTGCAGCCTTTCTTCCGAATAAAAATATCGTTGGTCTTGAAATGAAGGAGATGGATCTTTTGACCAAAGTTTTGACTTGTATAAATACTTAAAATATATTTCCTAATATATAAAATATATTTGGATGAAAGGAAATGTGTTTGAGTATTTGTTTTTGAATAATTTTCTCCGAGAAATGCTGATTTTACGAAACGGGAGAAAATTACTGTGAGTATACAGAAATGAGTTGCAGAACTGGATATTAATATTCCAATCATGAATATTAATAATCTTTGAATAAAAACTCTTTTGATTATATGTAGAGATATATTTTGGAGCGAAGAGTTAAATGTTTTTGATATAGCACGAGACTTCTAAAGAATATCTCTGATATATTCTTTATTTGAGCTTGTTGCCATATTCCTGTTACAACACAGATCTAAGAAATATCATATCTTGATGTTTCTTCTTCGATCATATTGCCTTAGAGATATATTCCATAAAGATATAGTTTTGATATTTTGCAAGAATGGAATATCTCTTTTATATGTTTAAAAGACATGATTTTGCTAGTTTGACTTTGATTTGAATCAATTAAATTCATGTCTTAATGGAGAGGATCTACATGTTCTTTAATTTTATGTTTAATCGTACAAATACCAAAATAAATAATATATCAAAAATATCTTTTCAAACTTCCCATTTTTGGTATTTGCCAAACAAACATAAAATTATCAGTGTGTGTGCTTCCCCTTGGTGTATGCTTGAATTTTTAAAAAATATTTTGCACATAAAGCATTTATTTACTTAGATATTAAATCTCTTTCTTGAGATCCTACAAAATACTTTGTTAGATGTATCATGTAATAATAGAACACAGATAGATCATTATATATCAAAAAGATAGCAAGTATATTTGTTGAAATGGATCACAAATTCTCTTCCCCTTTTGTTTGGTATATGCCAAAAAGATTGTATATATATTTATGAGGAAGATTTTTATTTAATAGAATTGACTAGGTAATCATGGCAATGTGATCACAGATCTAGTCAAGTGCATGCAGTTTGAGCATATAAGGATGAATTCTACATTGTATGCATGGTATTTGTAATCTTTGCATGTATTGAGGAAACCGGTTAATATAGTTTTTGTAAATCAAAAATAGAAGAACTCTTTTTAAGCATGCATGATTTGAATTTAAAAGATATGAAGTAAATGTTAATACCCCTTTCCAAATTGATTACCAAAGATGTAGTTTAGAACAGTTTTTATAGAAGGTGTGAATTTAGCCACTTATATTTAAAGGTCAGTTAAAATTGTAGCAAGTTCATCATTTTTAGACAACTTGTACTAAGCCATTTTTATTCTTTTACAATCTAGAGTATATCTTGATTAGTACAAACAACAGTCTAAATGTTTTACATTCTGAAGAACATAATTCAGCAACCACAAGGTATTATAACTGTACTAATACAAACCGTGTTCTTGGTACAAAGTCTAACACTAATACACACTATTTTGTCCTTTAGACAATTCTGGCTAAATTGTAAGTTTATAAATTCTAACACTAATACAAACTGTCTAATCTAGGTCTGAGTAACAGATTACATAGTTTGGAGATCTAATACATTCTAGGGAAGAACCACATTTCTAAAATGACCGAAAAACAATACATATAAATCCATATTACTAACAATTTTACACAACCAATTACCACAAAGGATGCAGTTGGATTGGTTTGAGACTGGAACATAATACAACACCCTAGTGTGTGTATGTGAAGTAAAATGAGGAGCTGTGGAAAGTATATACCTGTTTTTACCTTATGGATTCTGACTGTTTGTTGGGAAATTCAAGTGGTGCCTTGCAACCTTGGTGAGACTTTTGTTGGATGCACAAAGCTCAATGTAGCCATTCTTTTCTTCTTGAGTCCATTCTGGGACATGTGACTATTTCTGCATGTCAATTAGATACAAAACAACGACTACCCTGAGGTAATCTGTTAGTCATAACAGTGCACAGTAGGATGTCCAAGACAGAGTACCTATACATTGTATAAAGTGTCTGTTCATAGTACATGCATCAAATCAGTTTAAGTTTATTAACGATGAACATCCTGCAGAATGGTTAAAACCATATAATTTGATTTCTGATATTATAAATATAATTTTTTTTAAATATAACTCAGAAGTTACTAATTGTCACAAGAGACTGGACTAGGCAGAGGATAACTAGACTGAATCTGATAAGCATTATTGACCCTTATTCTAACAATATAGTCCAAATTTAGAATAGACACAGGACAATGCTTACAATTTCCTACATAAGATAGATAAAGACAGATTTGCAACAAACAAGCCATGATATATTATCAAAAGTGTTCTCAATAATCGGTGTGGTTCACTGATTATTTAGAACAAAATCCTGAACCTGTTTTAAGTCATTACAAACCAAAAAAGTGCATACACTTCTCAATTTCAAAGATCACAAGGTTTAAATATTACATACCCCAACACAGAATCCTTACAAATTACAACTACATCATAAAGTAGCAAAATAGGTACATAACAGCAAGTACCAGTACAACATCACATAGCAGACTTCACCAAACAGCAGGCTCAAGCAAACTTAACCAATCACATTTCCATCAGCATCACAGATATGAACCAAATCAGGCAAATTATCAATCAGTTGACCCTTAGCACCCACATTAACTTCTTCCAACTCATGAATCATAGCAGTGTTTTCATGCATAGGGACTTGAAAAGAAGAGACAATATCATGATCATTCATGCAAGGAGTTTCTACAGTAGATGCAGCCAAATGCTCTAAATATGCAATTCTATATTTGCAAGAGGCAGTGAGACTCTCTAGTGCTCCTACTTTCTCTTTAATCTCATTATTCTCTTCATTAACCCTCTTAAGTTCAAGTTTTAGTTCATGAAACATGGTTTTAACAAATTCAAACTTAGACAGAAACACATCTTCCTCTCTAATGAATTGAGGAATAACTGTGGGAGTTGCCTCTTGAGGCTCACAGTGCATCAGGGGCACTTGTGGCCTTATGTGTTCATTAGTGATTTGAGAATCAGCAAGATTAGAAAATGCTTCAGGCATGTTAATGTTGCAAAGTGCAAAGAAAGATGAGATTAGCATACCATAAGGCATATAATCTACAAGATGTGCATTGATCATGTTTAGAAGAATAACATAAGATATGCTGAAGTGGATTTTGTTTGTGCATAAAAGGTACATGAGTTTCATATCAAAGAAATCAAAGTACTTACTTTGATTTGTTTTTGGCATAACATTTGCCCTAATAATTAGAGCAATATGCTGAAAAGTGCCAGTAAAGTGTTTGAAATGAATACCACAGTTAATATCACATAAACCATCAGAAATGTCAGATTTACAAAAAGTGCCAAGCATTAGTTCAAATTCAGATTTGTTAAAAATAAACAGAGAGAAGATGTCCTCACAAGGCAACTCACACAGATGCAAAGGTAAATGCAGTGCCCTATTAATGCTTTTATTATCAACACAAATGATCTTTTTGTTGACTGATGTAGTGAAATGCAATATACCATCTACCCCTTTTATGACATTCATGTTATAATAGAATTCTCCCATGAGGTGTGTGCAATAGTGCTTACCTAAGTTATACATGAGACCATCCCACATAGCCCTTCTCATTAAAAATTCCACTTCACCCTTCACATCAACACAAGTACCAGGTTGGACATTTTTGATAAGTTTAAGAAACTTTTTGGTGTTTGAAGGGTTTGACAGTTTTGGTGGAGGAGGCTTTGGTGTTTTCATAGAGGTGTTTGTGTTTAGTCTTAGGTTAGCTTTTCTGGTGTATACTTTGGCTTGCAAGGATTTAGGAGGTCTAAGGTTAGGGGATTTAGGGTTTTGATATTTTCTGCTTTGATAGAAAGGGATGGTATGGTTTTTATATCTATTTCTGTATTGTCTTGAAGGGAGGTGTCTTTTGTGATGGTGTTTGGGTAGTGAGGTTGGAACAGGTTTGAAGGCAGAGGTCTATGGTGATGAAACTGATTTTTCTCCATATCTTCAAGAAGATATGGGTTTTTCAATCAGTGGTCTTGGTTTAGGGTAAAAAGGGTTAGCATTTGGGTTCATGTTGCAAGTGAAGTGGAATTTATGCAACTAGTGTATGTGTGAATGCAACACATAGGATATGCATGTATATATAACCATTTAACACAGATGCAAAGAGAAAAGATTTTAAAATTTAAGATTTTTTTTTTTAAAAAAATTTACTGTTCATGAACAGTGAAACACATTTAATGCATGCATGGCTGTGTTATACAAAAATTCAAGTAGATACTAGGATGATGCATATGAGAGAATGATGTAATGCAGCATATTAACACAGATTCATAAATTATTCCAGCAAGCAAATAAAGAATGTATTAAATCATTGTCTTTGTGTCTACTTTAGAAAACAACACAGTACATAAGTACAGATTTTGGAAATTGTGAGACATAAAGTTGACATCCTAGCTTACTCTACTACACAGGAACTGTACTTTAAGTACAGAAGCATTTAAGGATGAGTTGTGTGTGAAGTGAATTTGATTGAAGAACTGGATTTTTTAATGCAAATAAGATCTGTTACATTTATTTATCAAGAAATTATGTTATTAATGAGATGCAACCAAAGGAATGTCATGCATATTAAACATATAACAGAGCATACACAATCAGTGGTCATTTAATTCAAATAGCATTCAAGGCAATACAATATTCAGATCATTTATATCAGATAAAACATTTTAAATGCAGTAAGTTAAAATACAGTGTCACCTTAATTTTCTAAGTGGCCATTAATCACAGCAGTGATCCAGATAAGGGGATGCTCAAGGCTCCCCTGCCAGGTCTTACTGTGAGGGCTGGTGTGTGAGTGTATTAGTTTATATTACACAACTCAATGTACACAATACCTTATCTGATTTTTTGTAAATGCTTAAGTATAAATAAACACAGACTAGTAAACAGTGTTGCACTAATAGTCCACAGATTATCATGCATAGACTAAGTACATTCTATCAGATAGGCAACTAGGGGTTGAAGACATTTCTTATCTAGATTCATTGTATAAGACTTCAATCAGGACAGCTTGCACATTTAGTTGATCACACATTTAAACATTTCAACAGTCTTAAATCACTCATAAATGGAATAATACTAATAAGTAAGATTACACAAAGTTTAGCAGGTAAGTATTCCAAGAAACCAAGATAATCAGGTGTTAGCAGAAGGCTTTAACACACAACTAATACTTATTAATCCAAGACAGATTCCTTTTTTTAAAAAAAAATCTTTGAAAACTAATGTGTATAAGTTGTGAAAAGGAGACAAATAACATCTGGTTAATAGTACATAGATCACTAGCATTTAAACATTTCAATAGTTCTACAGAGATTAACAGGCACTCAGGACATAAATATATGTAATTGTCATTGAAAACCAAATTACCAACATTCTTTAGTACACGTTGGTAGGTTTATTTTAAAAATAGGGATTCAAATATTACACAGAATCATCAAGGAACTAGCAACTCAATACAATCAGAACACTGACTTACTTAGTTCAAGTATATCAACAATCAGTCAAACTTATACCAAGAATCCATCATTAACCAAGCAAATTTTGAGACCTGCTTTTTAAACAATTTCTCTGAGATTTTAATTCAAACCAGCAATATAACCAAGCATGTTAAGTATACTTTCAACTATCCAGCTAATAATTTACACTTATATTTTATAGTCCGGGTAAGCTTAACCAAATTGCCCTTAACAGTGATCATTTTAAACAATCATACATTCCAGATTAATCACCCTATTTTCTTGACTCAACTTTATTTCAAACAAATGATTACCAATTCATCAGATAAACATGGTTTGAAAAGATAATCCGAAATCCAATTGAAAATCACAAAATCAACAGATAACACTAATTCCACCAAATAATGTAAATCCAACAGATAATCTGAATTCCAACAAAAAATCACAAAAATAACAGATAATACTAATTCCACCAAATAATGTAAATCCAACAGATAATCTGAATTTCAACCAATAATTACAAAATCAACAGATAGCACCAATTCCACCAGATAATACAAATCCAATCAGATAATTTCTCAAATGACAACAAGTTCATCAATAATCTGAACTCTACTCTTTTCAATTTGATCACACACAAACTGAAATTAAATCACATCTTTACCAAAACCAATACGACTGAAATAGAAAAATATTTCACACCTGAGCCTAGAGTCTGGCATGACTCGTAGGTCTTACCCGGTTGACTCAGTCGCGGACTGAGTCAACCTCCGATTTAGTCTTCTTCGTCGCATGCAACCATAGAGTCTTCCTTTTCCCAGAGAAATTAGCATTTTCCCGTCTTCTCCTATCATACAACTTGAAATCGAGTCAGTTTTGCTAAATCAATGATTCAAATCAAAGATAATTGAGTGTATATATATATAAACTGTCCGATTTGATGATTCTCGTTCGATTTAAGTATAAATCATCGATTTTTATCATCGAAAATCGATTTGATTTCACCAACCCAACCACAATTTATTAATCGTATATTCTTAACTATGATTATTGCAATACAAGCATATTATCTGATGAATTTCATCAAGAATTGAAGATAGAAATGAAGAAGACAAATTAGGGTTCTTTAGAAGAGAGACGGAGAGAAGAGGCGAGAGAGATTAGGGTTATCGATAGACTAGAGCGTGCACTGTACCAACAGTGTACGTTTTTATATTTTAGGAAATGAACGACCCGAATTTATTAGGGTAAGGTATGGATGGCTGGGATTAAAAGATGTAATCAGCCATTGGGCTTAATAAAATTGGGCATAGTTTCTATATTTAAAATATATGGGCTTGGATATAGAAGGTTTTTTGGCCGGATAATAATTTTTTTGATTTGGGCTAGATAATAAGAAAAACTAAAAAATAATTATAAATATATCTGGATTATATTTATCCTTAAAAATTTCGATATATTTAAATATATAAATATTAAAGAGAGATATATATATATATACTTTAAATAACATGTATTTAGAAACAATTAGAATATATATTTAAGACCAAAACATATATATATATTTATATTTATATATATATAATTAATTGAAACATAATTATCAGTTTATATAAGAAGAATTTCTAAATATTTATAAATCTCATGGAATAATAAATATTCACTTGAATAATTTTATTTTCCCGGTTAATCTAGGCTATTTAAGTTATCTTAACCCGATCAATAAATTTCTTTATTGACAAATCTGAGTTTCAGATAAACTTAATCACTTGATCGGGAGAATATCCTTATCGTTGAGATTTCTTTATGATTCTCAACTGTTCTTTATATAAACCATTATTTCATAATATCCAACATTCCTAAATCCAAGCGGAGTTTAGTGAATCGTTCGAAATTTAATGGTTTTGTGAATATGTCAGCGAGATTGATCTCAGTATCAATATGAGTCATTTTTATATCGCCTTTATTGACATGATCACATAAAAAATGATGTCTCACATCTATATATTTAGATCTAGAATGTAATACGGGATTCTTGCTAAGATCAATAACACTCGTATTATCGCATAAGATTGAGATCACATCAAATTTTATATTATAGTCAGCTAGTGTTTGCTTCATCCACAGTACTTGAGCACAACACTTTGCAGCTGCTATATACTCAGCCTCGGTTGTTGAGATGGATACGGAATTTTGTTTCTTCGAAAACCACGAAACTAAACATCCACCGAGAAACTGACAAGTACCACTAGTACTTTTCCTGGCGACTAAATGCCCGGCATAGTCCGAATCAGAAAAACATACTAAGTCAAATGGTATTCCTTTTGGATACCAAAGACCAAAATCGGTGGTTCCTTTAAGATATCTCAATATCCTTTTTACCGCGGATAAATGAGATTCTTTAGGTGCTACTTGAAACCTAGCACACTTATAAACACCATATTGAATATCGGGACGACTTGCAGTAATATAGAGCAAGCTACCGATCATTCCTCGATATTTCTTTGTGTCTAAGGGAATTCCTTTTAGATCTTCCGTTAATTTATCGGATGTAGACATAGGAGTAGAGATGGGTTTGGCATTATCCATTTCGAACTTTTTCAACATCTCTTTACAATACTTGGATTGAGAGATATGGATGCCTTCATCAGATTGCCATATTTGCAATCCCAAAAAGAAGTTTAATTCTCCCATCATACTCATCTCGAATTCTTTTCTCATGTTTTCAGAGAATTCTTTACATAGTGTGTCATTTGTTGACCCAAAAATGATGTCATCTACGTATATTTGTACGAGCAGTATATCATCTTTTTCTTGCCTCGTAAATAAGGTTTTATCGGCCGTTCCCATCTTAAATTTATTGTCTAGTAGGAACTTGCTCAACCTTTCGTACCATGCTCTTGGGGCTTGTTTTAAGCCATATACAGCTTTATATAGTTTATAGACATAATCGAGATGTGTTGCATCTTCAAATCCGGGAGGTTGTTTCACATATACTTCCTCTTCCAAAATCCCGTTTAAGAATGCAGATTTCACATCCATTTGATAGACTTTGAAATTTTTATGACAAGCATAAGCCAAGAGCATTTGAATTGATTCAATTCTTGCTACAGGTGCATATGTCTCATCAAAGTTTATACCTTCCATTTGGGTATATCCTTGTGCAACTAACCTTGCTTTATTTCGAACTACCATTCCATTTTCGTCTAATTTATTTCGAAATACCCATTTTGTGCCAATAATGGAAGTATCATGAGGCTTAGGGACAAGTTCCCATACTTTACTACGAGTAAATTGGAGCAATTCATCTTGCATAGCAGAAATCCAATCCTCGTCTAATAAAGCCCCTTTTGCGGTCTTAGGTTCTATTTGAGATAGAAAACTAAGATGATTCACAACATTTTGAACTTGTGACCGCGTTTGAAATCCCTTTCTTAAGTCTCCAAGTACGTTATCTAATGGATGACTTTTTATAGTGGGAATTGCTTGAGGAAGTTCATCTTTCTTTTCGTCCAATTCTAATGGATTTTTATGTACGAGAGTCCTGAGATCCATATTTTTGAATTATCGAATAACGTTTTCAATATCATCTTGTTCAACATTTTCTTGGTCAACAAGATCTTTATATTTCGCCGGTGGTTTACTTTCATCAAAAGCGACATTCATAGATTCTTCCATCACAAGCGATTTGAGGTTAAACACTCGATAAGCTTTACAATTGTTCGAGTATCCAAGAAATATACCTTCGTTTGATTTAGGATCAAACTTCGTAAGGTACTCTTTTGAATTTAATATGAAGCACTTGCTTCCGAATACTCGAAAGTAGCTTAGTTTCGGAGTTTTGCCAAAATATAACTCGTAAGGAGTCTTTTGTTTTATAGGTCATAGCAAAACCTGATTAAGAATATAGCAAGCGGTTGACATAGCCTCGGCCCAAAAATATTTAGATCGACGATATTCATTTAGCATTGTGCTAGCCATTTCTTGGAGTGTTCTATTTTTCCATTCAACTACTCTGTTGGATTGAGGAGTGTACGGAGTGGAAAAATTATGTGTGATGCCATGTTCATCACAAAAGTTGGTGAAACTTGAATTCTCAAATTCTTTACCATGATCAGTCCTTATATAGACTATGGTTTTATTTTGTTGATTTTGAATCCTTTTACATAAAGATGAGAAGGACTCAAAAGCATCACTTTTGGCTTTGAGAAATTCAGTCCATGTGAATCGTGAATAATCATCCACAACTACCAACGTATATGAGCAACCTCCGAGACTTTGTATAGGAACCGGACCAATAAGATCCATATGTAGTAACTCGAGAGGTCTCGAGGTAGATACCATAAACTTTGCTTTGTGAGAAGCTCGAATTTGTTTACCAACTTCGCAAGCTTCATAAGTATGATCTTTATGATAGTTTAGTTTTGGTATACCTCGGACATGGTCTTTAGTTGATATATTCTTAATCAACTTCATGTTGGCATGTCCTAATCTTCGATGCCATAGCCATGGATCATCATTTATAGTGATTAGGCATACGTTTACTTGCTTGCTCATGTCACATGTATAAACATTTTTATTTCTAGGGCAAGTGAGAACCAACTTTCCAAGTTTATCTAATATAGAAAAATGAGTAGTGTAGAAAATTATCTTGTAGCCATTGTCGCATAGTTGACTTATGGAGAGAAGATTGTACATTAACCCGTTGACCAATTGAATATCGGAAATTTTAACTTTCCCATTTCCGATATCTCCGATGCCGAAAATATTTCCTTTACTACTATCACCAAATGTTACGCTCCCCGCGGTAACCTTTTTAATGTTGTTCAAGAGTGACTTATTACCGGTCATATGTCTTGAACATCCACTATCAAGATACCATATGTCTTGTTTTGCGGCAAGACACACCTACATACATGATTAGTTAATTTATAGGTACCCCTTTGTCTTGAGGGTCCTGGGGTTAGTACATCATATATAACATTTGATTTATGAAAGAAGCTAGGCATGGTATAATTATCATTAGGCATGTAAATATTTCTAGATGCATAAGGCCTAGTTTGAGGTAGATAATACCTAGAGTTATCATTAAATCTTGATGGAGCATGATAATCATTATATCTATTATTAGCATGGTAACTAGCATAAGCATTTCTACTAAGAGGTTGTTGCCTTCTAAATGCATTACCATTTGCATGATATTGTGTGTTTCTATTTTGAAATATAGTTGGTTGATGAGACCATTGTTGCCTTGGATTCTTATATTCCATATTTTTGTGAGGCACGCGTTTATCATCTTTCTTGTATGATTCCTTGCGAATCCATACATGTTTCCCCTTAATTTCACCATTCTTGAATTTGCAATATTGAATGGTATGTCCCATTTTATTGCAATAAGAATATTTATAAGATGGTGATTCGGGTGAAGTCTTTATTGGTGATACAAATCTCCAAGTATTTCCTTTAGGAGGAGAATTCTTATTATATCCCAAACCTTCATGATTATATGAGGTTTTTGTATGCACCATTTGATCCTACATCTTATTGCCTTTTGTAAATCTTTGAATGACTTTTTCAAGATTTTCATTTTCTTTCTTTAAGGTATCAATCATGTTATTAAGGATTCTTTCTTGATCCTTAACTTGAGCTATGAGTTTATAATTTTCTTCTTTTAACCTTAGAGCTTCACTTTTAAGCTCATTGGTTTCTATTAGCTCTTTTTCTTTATCAAGATTGTTTTTATAAGATGTTTCTATATCTTGAATATTTGATTCATTTAGAATCTTTAAGTTCAATAGATCAACGTGAAGTTTACAAATATTGTCATTCGATTGTATCTTTTCACGTTCCATCTCTTAGTCTTTGAGAATTAATGATATATTCTCCGTTTCAAGATTGAGTATGTTTTCTTGAAGTTTATTTACCTCAATCTTGATGAGATGGTTTTGATCTTTTAGAGATGTAATCTCATTCTCATCTTGGACTTTTGAGTCCAACATCCGAGTATATTCTTTATTTTGAGTATGATGAATTTCCTCAATTTTCATCTTCTCGGACCATAACAAATGAAACCTTTGTTCAACATCTTTATATTTATTTTTATAACTTACTACAAGTTTAATTAAATCATGTTTATTCATATCTACGAGAGATAAACTAGATTCATCTAATAAAGATTTAATTGAGACATAGTTAGATGTTACCTCTTGATTTGAAGTGGAGATTTCCATTGAGGTGGTTTCATCTCCGAGAGCCATTAAGCATAGATTGACCACTTCTTCACTAGCTTCCGGAGCTTCTTCATCTTCACTTAGATCTCAACCATTTTCGGCCACGAGACTTCATCCCTTTGAAAGTTTAGGACATTCTCTTTTATAATGACCGGGTTGTTTATACTCGAAACACACATCTTGTGTTTCCTCCGGAGATGATTCTTTAGGTTTTGGAGGAGTGTAAACCGGATGGTTTGTAGAGGCATTGGCATTACTATAGGTATTTATATTTTGATTGCCTTTGCCTTTATTGTAGCTCGTTGACGGATAATTACTCTTATAATTGGAAGAATAATTTTGAGAATAATTTGGCCTTCCGTTAGAGTTAAAAATTCTTTGTTGATTATTTGATTTAAGGAAGCCTTTTCCGTATCTTTGAGCTTTGCTTTGAAGCACACGACGAATTTGTCTCGTGAGTAGAGCAATTTCACTCTCATCGAGATTTTGGAGTTCCTCGTTTAACTCCTCGTCATTTTCATCTTCATCAATTAGTATGGCCTTTAGAGCCATATTTTTCTTTTTATCCTCCATCTTTGGAGTAACCTTTTCCGGAACATTATCTTCTTCGTAAGCACGAAGATTTCGAAATAAGTTATCAATCTTATTCTCATTTAAGTTGTGCATCTCCTTTATAGTAGTGACTTTAACCTTCAACTAAGAGGTAGAGATTTGAGCACTCTTCTATTCTTTTCATTTTGAGTATAATTCTTTCCAAGTTGAGATAACTCATCGATTATACGAGTAAATCTTGTTTCCATATCGATGATATTTTCTCCTTCTTGGAGTTTAAAGTTCTCATATTCTTGGATCAATGTATCCATCCGAGAATCTTTTATATCAGTGGTTCCTTCATAGGTTACCACTAATTTGTTCCACATTTCTTGTGCCGACTTGCAATTATTTACTCTTTTATATTCTTTTTCTGCAAGTGCACTTGTGAGAACCATTTCCGCCTTTACGGCTATATTCATTGTGGCTTCTTCCTCTAAGTTGTATTCACTAACCTTCTTTTCGACGATGGTGTCATCGATAGTTTTGATAGGAATGCGAACACCGTCTTCGATAGCCATCCAAACTTTGACTCCTTGAGATCTAGCATAAATGCGAAACCTCGTTTTCCATGTTGCAAAATTGGTGCCGTCAAATAGAGGAGGTCGTGAGCTAGATAGACCTTCACCACATCCAACGGGATTAATATACACCATTCCGAATTACTTTTTGTTGTGCCTGTAAATCTGCAAATCAATTAACAAACACGTTAAAAAGCACTGCTCTGATACCGATTGTAAGGTCCCGTATGAGGGCTATTATAAGCTAGAAGGGGGGTTGAATAGCTTAATTACCAATTTAAAAATTGTTGTGGCATTTTAAAACTATTTTATCCCTTTTTAAAATTTTACCGAGTGGTTATGCAGTTTATATGTGCGAAAAATAAAGTGCAAGGAAAGAAAATACCACACGGTGATTTTTTGGGTCTTTCCTCTTCTTCACGGTGCGAATACTACTAACTCCCCGTTAGTACGTCTAGGACTTGGGTCTTAGAACGAGAATCACCTCACTACAAAACTAACAAGACAATCCACGAAACAAAACAAGTAGAAAAAGATTTGTTTTGAACTAGTATGTTACTATACTAGCCCACAAGTAGTATAATATCCAAATAAGAATATTAAAACTAATTAGTTATACTTGACATAGAATAATACAAGATGGTCAAGTATATTTATAATTACTCCTTTATAGATTTATTAAAGTTGTGGAGTAATATGAGAAGTCCCTTTTTATATTAAGCACTTATGGCTTATGACTTCTTTAGTATTCTTCTTCTTTTGATTAAGTATTTATGGATCGAAGAATACTTTAATTACAACCTCGGAGTTGTAATTTTACCTTTAAGTATATCAACTTAAGGTTTTAAGGTATACTTGTATATTGACGATTATAAGGTCAAGGTATACTCTTTTAACTTCAAGCACGTTTATAAGATTTATGAGTCTTAGCCAAGATCCAATTAAATAAGTGCAAGTAATTGGCTTAAGATTGTGCTTTCGAAGTTTGGATGAATAATTATGAGTATTTTATAGATATTGTAGTATAACCCCACGGAACACTGAAAGATGTTAGAAGGGGCTTATACGATATGACTCGTAATTGTTTATATACACGATATGTGTTAGCCAAGATCCAATTAAATAGCATAAATTAATTTGCTAACTCATGGATTTGATTCGTCCTTAATTTTAACGGATGATTACGAAGTAGTTTATATGGAACAAGGTATAATCCCCTGGAACACTAAGGATATTAGAAGGGATTACACTTTTACTTCGTAATATTTTATATGTACGTTATTAGTTAGACAAGATCCAATTAAAGAGCGTTAAGTAATTGTCTAACTCGTACAATCCGTTTTAAGATTTGACAAATTATAAAGTGTTTATATGAGACAAGTAATAATCCCCCGGAGAGCACTAAAGATGCTAGAAAAGATTACACTTAAACTTCGTAATTATTTTATGAGCACGAATGAATGTTATCCAAGATCCAATAGAAGTTCAAGAAATAATTGGCTAACTCGTACTTGTGTCAAATATAATCTCCCCTTGGAGATAAAGTACTTTTCTTTTTTGATCTTCTCGTTGGAATGATTTTTTACGAAGATCAAGTACTTATTCGAATTCCGAGTTCGAATCTAAGTTCTTCCCGAGAACTTCCTTTATAAGAGAGCTTGTATTAGCGCTTAAGATGAAGTAGAGAAGTTAAGTACAAAGCTTAAATACAAAGAACTCAAATAAGAAGCTAAAACTAACCACTTTTGAAAAACGGTCGGAAAAATTCGCCAGAGGTTCGGCCGGATGTTGGCACTTTGGTCGAACTTGGGCAGCCCTTCGGGAGGCCGGGAAGTGGTACTGGATGAGCTCACTTGGTGGGATAAAGCTTGGTTGGGTGAAGCTAAGATTGGGTTTCAAAAACCTTGTATATATGTAAGTATATAGAAGAGAGAGAAGGTTTTTGAGAAGAAGTGTGTGTATAGAATTTGAAAGAGATGAAGAGAAGCACTTCTTGAAAAAATCCCAGAAACTTTGTGGCTCTTTAGCTTGAAGAAAATGGGTTGGGTTGGGGGTTTATTTATAGGAGAAGTTCGGTGGAATGAATGGTGAAGATTTGAGAAGGAATGGATGGTGGATGGAGTGTATCACATGGATTGATGACATGTCAAGTAGGTTGTGTTTCTTTGTAAGTGGGAAGGAAGCACAAGCTACTACTCATTCAAATCTCAGCTGATATATATATATATATATATATATATATATTAAATATATATTTTCCTTTTCTTTTAATCATTCCTTAATTACTTTAATTAAGGATTAAGCACTATTAATTATGACCACCCCCAAAATACTTAAATAAATATCATAAAAAATATGATAATTACCTAAATAATATAAAATGATGTCCTGCAAGTTTTGGTCAAGTTTAGCCAATGGTAGCTAGGTCAAACTTGGTCAACTGTGGGATTAACGGCCTCGATTTTTGAGCCCGGACAAAAATTTTCTGAAAGCTACGAAATTTTTACCATACTTAGAAAATACCATTTAAATGATCCATACCAAATTTCAAGTTATTCTAGAATGTGAAAGTATTTTATCTAAAATTGGAACTGTTCTGTCAGCCTTTCTTCCGAATAAAAATATCGCTGGTCTTGAAATGAAGGAGATGGATCTTTTGACCAAAGTTTTGACTTGTATAAATACTTAAAATATATTTCCTAATATATAAAATATATTTGGATGAAAGGAAATGTGTTTGAGTATTTTTTTTGAATAATTTTCTCCGAGAAATGATGATTTTACGAAACGGGAGAAAATTACTGTGAGTATACAGAAATGAGTTGCAGAACTGGATATTAATATTCCAATCATGAATATTAATAATCTTTGAATAAAAACTCTTTTGATTATATGTAGAGATATATTTTGGAGCGAAGAGTTAAATGTTTTTGATATAGCACGAGACTTCTAAAGAATATCTCTGATATATTCTTTATTCGAGCTTGTTGCCATATTCCTGTTGCAACACAGATCTAAGAAATATCATATCTTGATGTTTCTTCTTCGATCATATTGCCTTAGAGATATATTCCATAAAGATATAGTTTTGATATTTTGCAAGAATGGAATATCTCTTTTATCTATTTAAAAGACATGATTTTGCTAGTTTGACTTTGATTTGGATCAATTAAATTCATGTCCTAATGGAGAGGATCTACGTGTTCTTTAATTTTATGTTTAATCGTACAAATACCAAAATAAATAATATATCGAAGATATCCTTTCATATGTTAATTGTATAGTTGTCAGAAATGATAGCTAACACATTAATTAAACAAAAAGATACAGTCAAATTTGAAGATAAAATAAATCATGCGCGTGATTTATGATTGGTTAAATTTGAATTTTTGTTTGTGATTGTTTGGAAATCAAAAAATATAATTGTCATTAATTACATGTAAGATTTAAACTAATGCACATTATGCCAAAATCAAAGTTTAACACATTAATAATACGAAAAGATGCAGTTAAATATAAAGATTAGGTAAATCATGCGCGTGATTTATGTTAATCGTATAGTTATCAGAAATGATAGTTATTAAAAATCCGAAATTGTTGATTTATAAATTATACATTTGTTAGTAATGATAAAATCTGAAATCGTAGATTTGTACATTAGAGATTTGTTAATAATTGTAAAAAGTTCGAAAAAGAAATAATTTTGTTAAATTTGTAAGTAATGTTTAAAAATCAAAAAGGAAAATATTTTTGAATTTGAATTAAAGATAAATGTATATATATTAATTAGAGTGATTAATCGCTAACCCAAGTTGGTTAACGTCATGGTTAAGTCTACGAAAAAAAATTGTGAATTCTGATTGGTCAATATTTAAATGATGGCTTCGGATTGGCTGAAAATTATGAGAAAATCTCTGATTGGCTAACTATATAATGTGGTAGACTCAACTTTTATAAAAAAAAGATACGTTTTATAAATATTATGCAAATTATATATAATGTACTTAATATATCTTCTTTCTTGAATCATATAATAAAGTATATAAATAATATTATTGGTCATGAATATGTAAATAAATATGTATTTAAAGTATTATTTATATTTATAATAAATGTAAATACATAAATAAGTAAGAAAATATATTAGAATCATTAAATTATAATAGGACTTTTTTATACTTATAATCGGATCGGCCAAAGGTAAAAGTACGTATATCATATAAAATTAAATACCGGATCCAACTAACAAATGGATATCCCGTCTGGTGAAAATATACATCTACTTCAAAATTTGGTATTTTTGTTAATATTTCAAAAAAAAGGTAAAAATTACCAAGAAATATTACAGTATCTGCCTCTTTTTTAACCACACTTCCGAATTTTCCGAACATTGAGAAGGATCAAAACCAAACTTGCATCTTTAATCCTCCAAATGGTCGGAATAACAGAAAAGATCTTGTGTAACTAACTGGATATCAGGCGCCATTTAACTTAACCCAATTGGTTAATTAAAGATGATGCAGACATGTAATAAAATGGTAGCCACATTTGTTGAAGAAAGACATTCAGAGGGAGAATTAATTTAGATTGTGTGGAGGAAAATATGTGACTTGGCTTTTGGGGTAAGCACCAAATCTCCCTACTACTAGCTTCTTTTGTGTTGCATGCTCTATGTTTCTTCTTCTATATCTTGTTTTTTGGCCCATTTTTCCTTATCTACTAGAGCCTCAGTTCTTTCTAATAAATCATTGTGTTTGAGAAAACTCATTTGCAAGGGAACTTGTGTCTGCACCATATATATCATTTATAGTACAACTAAGATTCCTGTACTTATGATATGTATGTTCGCATTAATATTCATGATCATCGAGAACTCTTTTACATACAGCTAGCTTAGGCATCTCTCTCTCTCTCTCTCGCTCTCTCCCTCCCTCCCTCCACACACACACACACACACTAGATGCACAGAAGACTAGAACAGATTTAGCTGCAAGCTGAGCATTAGTTGAGGTACCAATGTCATGCTTATCGCAGAACTTTCCCATCATTATATGTTTTCTTGTGACATGCAACAAACTCAAAATTTTCCACATTTTGCATTTTTTTTACTGAGTTTCCCTCTTTTAAAGTTAAATTCTTCTTCTACAAGCAAGTTGAAACTTGGCAAAATTCTACATGCTGTTTTTTTTTCTTATAAGGGAAGGACCTGCACTGTTTTCGGATAAGTAAGGACCTATTTGTCAAACAGAATATAAGAAGCCACCAATGAGCAATTTGTATTTAATCTGATTTTCTGTTTAATATGAGTTGGCATTCTATGCTATCTATCAGGATGGCAAAAATAACCTCTACCTTCTCCATGTTTGGTGGAAAAGTCTGGTTTTAATTTGATATTTATGCTATCTAGTTGCCATGACAATGGCTTGTAAAATATTGTTGTCCACACAAGTGTGTTACATAATCATCAAATTTAGGATATAAATACATGTGATCTATGAACAAATTCCAAAAATACGAATTATAAATAAAATGTTAATATTTAATCTTACAGAATTTTATTTGTTTTGGCTGAACCATTCACTCTACTATTACATCTCTAACTGTAAACATAAATTCCTTTTTGACTTGTGAGCAAGCAGAGTAATGGAGCATGCAGAGAAAAAAACAGAGTCTCCACCAGCATCATCATCCTCCACGAGAAACTCAAGAGGCTCACTCGAAGTCTTCAATCCATCAACTTACAATCGCCCGAGTAATTACCAAGTGTTCAGGCCACAATCTTCCTGGAAAAATTGGGCTGACAAGAACACTGAATCACCCGAGAATATCTCTGGGAGACATAATGATGCTTCTGATAAGGTCACCTCATGGATGGCACTTAAAGAGTCAGCACCTCTGCCATCGTTGGTGATTAACGAGGGCCTGAAATCTCCCTCTGGAGGTGGTTCAGTGGCTCAGAGGGCTGCAGAGTGGGGATTAGTATTGAAGACGGATGATGAGACTGGAAAGTTAAAGGGTGTCAAGGTGAGAAACTCTGGTGGAGATGATCCTAGTAATAATAAAGCTGGTACTCCGTCATCCAGAAAGAACTCAAGTACCTCCGTTAGAAGCTCTGGTGATTTATCGGATGATGGAGGTAAGCAAATTGTAGTACGGAAAATAACAAATAGTTTATATATCCGCAGACAGAGTCCTTGCCTTGGATTATCTAACACATGATTTATAAAAAAAATTGTGATATTGTACCATGTTGTCAATAATTACATTGTCTCATTATTAATTAAGGTATCATCTGACAGGTTTAAAATCTATAACAACGGTGGTAATATATGAATTGATAATTAGAAGTAGTTTTATTTAGTTCCAAATTTTGGTTTATGTGAAAACTCTTAATTTAAAAAACAAATGTAATGCAGATAAAGGGATACCGAGAGTGTCTGAAGACTTGAAGGATGCGTTATCAGCGTTTCAGCAAACATTTGTAGTATCAGATGCAACAAAGCCAGATTATCCAATACTCTATGCAAGTGCTGGTTTCTTTAAAATGACTGGCTACAGCCCTAAAGAAGTTATTGGCAGAAACTGGTAGATGTCTTACTTTTAAATATCTTGAGTGCCTGACATTATCATGTAGTAAAGGTCCATTACAAATATTTAGTTGCATGTACCCTACTCCAATAGGATTCGAGCCATCTAACTTTCTGTTACCAATACTAGAACTAGAGGGGTATCTGCTAGAATAACCTTATATTGGCATAAACCATATTGATGCATTGAAGAAAATCGTAAATTAGTGTTTTGGCAGCCGGTTCATGCAGGGTGCAGATACAAATCCAGAAGATGTGGCAAAGATCAGAGAAGCGCTGCAGGAAGGGAAGACATATTGTGGGAGGCTGTTGAATTACAAGAAAGATGGATCTCCTTTCTGGAACCTTCTCACCGTTTCTCCCATCAAGGATGAAACTGGCAAAACTCTCAAATTCATCGGGTCAGTATCCTACTCCCATTACTAATGTCAGTATTATTGATAAAGTAAAATATGTGCCGACATTATCATGTCATAGTGATATTCCTAGTGGACACTCTCTATGAGAAAACTTACAATACTTGCTCACTTTGCATATGATCCACCAAAATGTGGAGCTCAAACTTAAAATTTTCGATCCTCAACATTATTTATTAATAATATTTTAGAAACTATATATTAACATTAGAAAAAAGCCATTCTACACTGAACATACTATTTTGCCACTATAGTTGAACACAAAAAGCATGTTGTCTCAACAAGACTTGAACCATCGACCTCTCGCAAAGAGAAGAGAGAGATTCGTAAAGTAATAGACTTGGCTTACTGGCCCAACCTTGTGAAACTATAAGAAGCTGAGTGTCCCAGAGTGTCAAGTGGCAGACTGGCAGTAGCAATACTATTCTCATTCCCAGCTGCAAATAATTCATGTATTTGCTAGATTCCACCAAATCCAACCAAGATATGGATAGCAACAAAGTGGGTCTCTGCTTCTTCCTATTTCTTCGCCGTTGGATTGGTTCTAATCAATAAACATGACAAACTAATAATAGAATCAGCAGCAGATTCTTGGACACTAGCATTACAATTTGTCCAATTTGGGCCACATAAATTTAATGTGATCATATTGCTAAATTCTCAATCTTGATACTGATTGGGTCTGGTGTGGACCTAGTTTGTTCCCTTGGTTTTGATCACTCTTCAGTGACCCTTACAGAATTTATTTCATTTTTACAGGAAATATCTCCCAGTCTAAATAATATTAGGTGTTTGTTCTATGTAGAAACGATCAGTTCTGTTCATCGATAAACCTCTGTTTTTTAATTAGTGTTAATACGTATATAGTCAGGCTTCTTAGTATGCATGATACTTCTATGTGTTACTGGAATGTGTGTACATTGCAGTTGTTACAATCAGTTGTTAAACTCAACCACCAAATGAGTGTGTTACATTAAGGATCTCAGAAGCCTTAAAAGTGAGTATTACTGGATATCTTCTGTGATAAACACTCTCTAAATCAGTCTATGGGTGTTGGCTTAAGAACTATAAAACCTGATTCTTTTTGTAAATTAGAACTTTCATGCATCTGTTAGAACTTGTGGTATATTGAAAAATATGAACTTCTTTCAAAATTGGCTGGATGTATGTACAGGATGCAAGTGGAGGTAAGCAAGCATACAGAAGGTTCTAAAGAAAACATGATCCGTCCCAACGGATTACCTGAATCATTAATTCGATACGACGGTAAATAATCCTTAACGTGACTATAAATATTACAAGAAATATTTCAATAAATCTTCAAAGTAATAAACAGAGAAATACAAAATGTAGCTCGACAAAAAGAGATGGCATCAAGTTCAGTAACAGAGCTACTGGAAGCGGTGGAAAGGCCTGAATCCATGAATGTTCGACCTTTAATACGAAGATCATCTGATCATGGTAACGCGAAGGATCAGTTAGATGGTCTTGGTAAGCATTACACAGCTGTTACTACAGCTCCTCCCCCAAGGAGAAATTCTCATGCTGGTATCCGGACATCAATGCAGAGGATCAATGAGGTGCCAGATAAAAAAGCAAAAAAGACTTCACGACGCCATTCCTTCATGGGGTACGTGGCATATGCTAATATACTCATAGACTTCTAACTGATCACATATTCGTAGCCACTCGTTGAAAATTTATATGCTTAACATGTAGAATTATCAAGAAACGTCGAGCTAGTAGTGAAAGCGATGATCATCAGTTCGAAAATTTAGCACTTGGTGAAGATAACGACACTGGAGATGATGATGAAGACGACATCAGTGTGGCAAATGGTGATGATGACCGACCTGGTAGTTTGGATGACAAAGTAAAGCAAAAAGAGAAAAGAAAAGGAATTGATCTTGCTACTACTCTTGAACGTATTGAGAAGAACTTTGTCATTACAGATCCAAGGCTACCTGATAATCCTATAGTAAGATCATGCGTGCAATTTACTACATTCCTTATGCTTACTTGATTTTATGCTTAATTATCTCTAAGTAATGCAATGTGCTATTCATCAATGAGAATTTACTAATAAAATAATTAAACTAGACATTCAAATTTATTTTACAATGAATGGCTCTTTATTTTTCAGATATTTGCATCAGACAGCTTCTTGGAGTTGACAGAATACAGTCGTGAAGAAATCTTGGGAAGAAATTGCAGGTCCAGTTTTAGTGTCTGATTTCTTTCCAGTATGTTTAATCTTATTCAGTGAATGTTCAAGGTCTAAACTGAACTAGTTACATTGTTTATAATATTCTAAAATCTAGCCGAAGCAGATTGATGAACATTTGTTCCATGCAAACTAATCCATGTTAATCTTTTCTCGTATATTCTAACTTTCTTCATTGCACTTGTGGTTGAATAATATATTATGTACTTATGTAATAGGTTTCTTCAAGGGCCTGAAACTGATCCAGCCACTGTGAAAAAAATAAGAGAAGCCATTGATAGCCAGAAGGAAGTTACTGTTCAGCTTATTAACTACACTAAAACTGGTAATTATTATTTCTTTACAATCTCATTTTCATATATATAGTCAATACACCATAGCTATTAGTTAATTACTCTCCCTGGATATAGACTTTCGAGTAAGGGTGAGTAAACCGTCTTAAGGTTTTGCAAGTGTTGACAATTTTAAACGTATCTTATTATGTTTTATCCTGCTTGCATTAATAATTCACATACATGTGTTCATGATTTTCAATAACTCTGATTATCTCAATTTGTTATCTAGGCAAAAAATTCTGGAATCTGTTTCATCTGCAGCCTATGCGTGATCATAAGGTAGATAGAGGAGTTATTTGTATCAGTTTAGCATAATCAATTTTTACATTTATGATTATATGTATCATCAATTTGGTTATGTGCACAGGGAGATGTGCAGTATTTTATAGGGGTACAATTAGATGGTAGTCAGCATGTTGAGCCACTTCACAACTGTATACCTGAGACTACTGCTAAAGAAAGCGCAGTACAGGTCATAACAATATGAAATTCTTTTGTTGTTCTTAGTAGCTAACAAGTGACTTTAAGCAACGTGTGATTCATTTGCGTTCAAATTTTAGGTGAAAGAAACTGCAGGGAACGTTGATGAAGCAGTGAGAGAACTTCCTGATGCTAATTCGGTAATATTCTAGTGTTAAAACATTAATTACAATTGTACCATTTTCTAGATCAAAATTTTAAAGATATTAACTGTTTTATATGCAGAAACCAGAAGATTTATGGAGAAACCACTCAAAGAAGGTTCATCCTAAGCCTCATAGAAAGGATAGCACGGCTTGGAAGGCTATTGAGAAGGTATGTGTACCAGTCTTCATATATTTTACTACTGTGAGGAAAGAGTTCAAATAACACAAGATTGTCTAACAGTAGTGGAAGATTATGAAAACAGATAGTGAAAACTCACAATTACGCGAATCTTGATTTTTTTTTCCTATTACGATATATATTATGTTTTGACTGTTCGATCTGTGCCATAAATCTGAGAAATTTAAAAGTTAATGTATATTGTTTTTCTAGCTGTGGCTAGTAATATTTTAGTGACTCTCACTTGGTCCATTTTCAGATTCTTGATAGTGGAGAGCAACTTAGTTTGAAGCACTTTAAGCCGATAAGACCTCTAGGATCTGGTGACACTGGAAGGTTTGTCGATTTTCCTACCTAAAATATGCTACTTTTACAAAGCATTGAACTTTTGTGATTTACCATGACAATATAATTAGTCTCAGTGACTGTAATGCCCTTCATTAATACATGAATCTCTGAACAAATCTCACATCCTTTGGAATAAGGGGTTATCTGCTTACAAGTTATCTTATCCTCCTTCATTATTGTCTTGAGCAAACAGCAGATCTTTTTGAATGACAGTGTGCATTTGGTGGAATTGTGTGGTACTGGTGAGTATTTTGCAATGAAAGCTATGGATAAAGGTGTAATGCTTAACCGCAACAAGGTAAAGAATTGAACCTTGAAGTTTACTTTCATCTTTTCTGTCCCAAATCTAGACTCAGCATAATGTTGCTTCATTGTGATATACAATTGTAAGGACGAGACTGTTTCTTCTTTCCTTTTATAGCTGTACGAGGCAATTCTCTTTCACTGAGAATATTCCAAATCTTTAGCAAAGAACAGACTTAAGTGTATTCACTGAGATCATCTTTAGTTTTTCAATTCAATTTCAATCTGATTCGTCTATTAATTCGATGTACAACATTTCTTTACATTTCTTGTTTTTTGTCCTGCAGGTCCACAGAGCTTGTGCAGAAAGAGAAATTCTAGACATGTTGGATCACCCTTTTCTTCCTGCCTTATATGCTTCATTTCAGGTGAGAGGTGGAAATTTTACTGTAAATGTTTATGGGTTATTGCTACGAAGGTGGACTAGAGCTGCAGAATTTAATGTATAAACAATAATTTAATTAAGTGATTATACTCAATTAAATTTGAATTTTTTGTAAGAACAATGTAAACCTAAAAGGCTAGGCTATCTTTCTGTTCCATGTAAAATTGTGTAGACATGAATTCAGAATTATGCATTGTCCAGGTTAAAACAGGTAATAAATTCTGATCTATGTGTTTTGCAGACCAAAACACACATTTGTCTTATAACTGATTATTGCCCCGGAGGAGAGCTGTTTGTGCTTTTAGACAAACAACCAACAAAGGTGCTAAAGGAAGATGCTGTCAGGTAATATTAAAAAAAATTGCAATAGCAGATTAGTGCATTGCAGGCTGTTCAATTTAACGTCACTTGACAACCAAGAATGTAAACAAACATTATGTTCTCTAAGAAACTTTGTCAAAGATTTGAATTTTTAGGCAAGTAATATAAATCTGATTTAATTTGATATCTTGTTGCATGCAGGTTCTTTGCTGCCGAAGTGGTTGTGGCATTAGAATACCTTCATTGTCAAGGTATGGTCCATCTTCGTTTAATTTATAAATTATCTTAATGGTTTTAGATCAATAAATAAAGTAAATAAATTTGCTATTCTTTTAAAAAATTATTAAGTAAACAAACTATGATTTTCCAATTTAGAATCTCACTGCACGGCACGTGCTTTCTTGCATCAAGCACATTTGGAAGTATCAGTTATGTTTAGGTTATAGAAACATTCTCCTTATGCATCAATGTCATTCAAATGCCTATTTTTATTTTATATTCAAGCAATTAGAGAATATCATTTGTAATATGTCTGACAAGTTTCCTTTATGTGCTGTTAAAAAACTACCCAGGTATTATATATAGAGATTTGAAGCCTGAAAATATTCTGATCCAGAGAAATGGACACGTGGTTTTAACAGATTTTGATTTGTCCTGTTTGACGTCCTGCAAGCCACAGGTGTGTCTGCTATCACTTACTTTAGGCTAAGTTCAACGCATCCTCGTAATGCTGTTAATTTCTTGCCTGGGAAGTTCTTAGAAGTGAAGTTTAATATCTTGCTTGTAGCTTTTAATTCCTGAGATCACTGATAAGAAAAAGAAGAAGAAGACTAAGGATTCGAAAGAACAACATCCTATTCTCCGCAACACACATCATAAAGGTCAACCGGATCCCATCTTTATGGCAGAACCCATGCGAGCATCCAATTCTTTTGTAGGAACCGAGGAATACATAGCTCCGGTATGTCCATTTCTAGAACATTGTCGTTTTATGCATTTTTCCATTAGCATTGAAGATTCAAGGATATTCGTGGATTTCTAAATTAAGGATTTGAACCATGAGACAAAATTGTAAAGAAACAAAAAAAACTCATCTCTATATCACATTAGAGCTTTCTGATCTACAGGAAATTATATCAGGAGCAGGTCATACTAGTGCAGTCGACTGGTGGGCTCTTGGTAACTACCTTTTGACTCAAGTTTAAATACAGATTTTTCATACTCATCAGCAATACGTGCTCTTAAATGTAGATTACCTTTGCACTATGTAATAAGTGCAGAACAAAATGATATGCATACTTTTAAAACCTATTTTATTTTTGGCTGATAGATTGATTTATAACTGTAGGGGTTCTATTATATGAAATGCTGTATGGATATACACCATTTAGAGGAAAGACAAGGCAAAGAACTTTTGCTAATGTTCTGCAGAAAGATATTAAATTTCCGGGAAGTAAAGTGGTAAGATTGTTATAACAGTACTTTTCACCAACAGTAGGTAACAAGAGTTTTTTTTGTGAAACATACTCTAAAGAGAAAGGGATGAACTGAAAGCACATAATAAATTAGAAGAAGTATCATATGTGATAGTATGGCATTCTCTATTCGTATAGGTGAGTCTCCAGGCAAAGCAGTTGATTTATCGATTATTACATAAAGATCCTAAAAGCCGATTGGGAGCTCGTGAAGGTGCAAATGAAATTAAGCAACATCCGTTCTTCCATGGAATAAATTGGGCTTTGGTTCGTTGTCAGGTATTTTAATCAATATTTACATTGTTTGTTAGAACAAAATATTCTGATTAATAAGCTGAAAGTCTTGAATATACATACGGGTCATTGAAATGGGAGAAATTCGTGGCACATGCATTTTTGCACAATTCACAGCACACTTAACAAGATTTGATGGCTTTACTGTAAAAAAAACCACAGTGCCTAACATATGCTTTATTTGCTATTCAGAGCCCTCCTAAGTTTGATTCTCCTCTTTTCGAGCTGATAGAAGCAGAAACAAAAGATGAAGAGGCCAATCCTGGGCTACAAGATTTACAAACAAATATATTCTAAATCAGTCCTGCTTGCACCTGTTTTAAGTGCAGCATATGCCGTCTCAAGTTTATGCTCCGATTCCTCTTACAGATATATCGTTAATATTGTGTTACTGCATTCATGTTGTCACATTGAGCTTGTCCATTGTAGGAAGAAGTGTTCTTTGTTTTCGTGTGTTTTATTTTGATATTAATATTTTACGTTCTTGTCAATACAAACGGACGTATATGGTCTATAATTGAGGAAAAACATTCCCTGTAACATGAGATGTCAGGGAAAGAAGTGGCTGCAACAAAAAAGCAATTAATATAGTTTCTTCCCAAAATGGTTGATAGCTTGATGCTAATTCATGTACATAAGTTGCAAGTTATTGTTACATACTGAGAATCGCTACAGAAATAATTCTTAGCTTTCATTATAAGAAAGCGCTGTTTGTAGTAATCTAGCATCTTCAAAAGCATTCTGAACTAGAAACATGTGTACTTCCATCTGGGAAGTAGGCTCAGATGCAGACAACCTCTCTAGAAAAGCCTTCAGTAAACCTTCGAGTTTCAAACTAAAAAATTAAGGGGTTTAACTCCACAGGTTGATACTCCATGCATGGATCACGCTACTCCACAGTTTCTCAGCATGTTCTACTCTGATTCGTCATTCTAGTACGAGCCTCTCTTAAAGAGATGTCAATACAGGTCGGTATGTTTTTAAAAAACTTTAAATTTGAGAAATTGTCCGCATAATGTGTTTCTTGATATCGTGTTTTTCAGCTTGAAACGGAGTCTTAATTACAAGTTTCGTCAATTTAATTTGTTAAATTTTAAAAAATAACATGAAGATAGCGTTAATGGTTCCATCATATGATTCTCATAACTTTATGTCTAACTCATTTCACAAGTATTTACTTATTCAATTAATTCTCACCGTCTGATCCATTTGATCATGTAATATTCTTTACTTTACCTAGTAGATGATGGTTTGTCGAAAGTGGTATAGGTAAAAGCAGAGCACACACTTTAAAAGAAGAATTTAAGGTTTTGCAACAAATTTTATATATAGACACATTTAAAATGGATAATATACTTTACAGAAATGGAGAGAAACCAAAGAATCTTAGTTAAGAAAACATTCAAGAAAAGGATATGTAAAGGAAATAATGGCATGAAATACTGCTATAAGTAATTGCATTGATCTTTACTTACATAATTGGATTTATATGTTCTTCTTTAAGCTTGATGCATATGAAAATGAGACATTCCGGAGGTTTATGGATTCTCTTATTTATTACACTCTGTACTGGATTGATTCCAGATACTTTCGCAGAATCTGCAAGTTCCAAGCTCTCAACAGCTAACAAGGTAACTTTGAGGTTTTACACTTCCTATCATCGATATCTTAGCAACACTAAATGTTTTTATGTACTAATTCATATATTACGTTTGGCTGTGGTGTGTATCAGGGAAATTGTACCTATGCCGTTACAATAGAAACAACTTGTACCAGAGGTGCTGAAACATCCAACCATGTGAGCTTGAGATTTGGAGACACAAAATCAAATGACATACTTGTGCACCACCTTAACTCAAAACACCTAAGAAGACTTGATCCGTTGCAACCACAAGTTCTTGATGACATTCCTAGAAAACCATTTCAAGCTTGCATGGTGGATCAGTTTCGTGTTACAGGACAATGTGTTGAATCAAGAATTTGTTACCTATACTTAAAATTGAATGGAAATGACGATTGGAGACCGGGATTTGTGCAGGTCAATGTGTTTGAAGGATCCCATCTCAGCTCTGAAAATTTCTACGTGCGACGATATTTGCCAAGGCATGTTTGGCATGGCTCTGATATGTGTGAGACTGAAATTACACCTTTTGGAGTCAAGTACAAAAGGAAAGAGTTTGGGAAGAAGCATGCTTGAACAGTTTTTTCTTATATTTTGTGGGTTTGTGCACGGTAAAAAAAATACCAAGATCGATTTAGATTGATTTCAATGAAAAAATATTAATTTGGCGAAATGTTGGAGAAAGCAAGAAAAAAATTAAACGACAACATATCATATATAACTCTAGCTCCAAAATCAAGTGTATGCAACACTAATAAAACAGAAAACAAAGTCTTCATTGCTCTAATTTAGAAGAACAATTCTTCAATTTACCATGCTGTGTAATTTCCATTTATTGATCTTTACTCTTTGCATTTTGCTTCAAGTCTTCATATATTTGTTGGAAACACTGAGTAAGTAAGACAGGCGTAGATCTAAATAGAATCTATACAGATTTGACAAAATAAATGAACTTGGGTGAACAAAGGGCCAGCTTACAAAAAATAAAAGGTCAGTGTTGGATTTAGAACACTTCCTATGTCCTATTCCAAACTTGAGAAAGTATGAATTATAATGTTGACAGCTGAGCTTTTTTTAATGTGATACTCATTCCTAGTACTTGGTTTTGCCCTCAGTCATGATTTTGTTTCCCTGCCTCTTCAATTACTTGTGAAACTGACGCTGGTTAGAAAGTTATCCGATAAAGTTTACAGGATTACAAGAACAGTTTTTGGGTATTTGAGTTTTTAGTTGCCTAGAAAAGGTTTATAGCGGTCTGGAAATGGTTTCTAGAGGCGCGTAACCATAATCTGCAACTTTGTTAGTGTACAATGAACTGCAGAGGACGCATGTTGAATGTGCTGATTGCAATATTATGTTTTTTATTTTACATAATTTCAATACATGTCATCAGGGAAATTACTTCTGTAAAACCTTCATGTTTACATAGGTTGTGTATGCCTACATCTATACAAGTAAGAAAAATAGGGCTTGTAAAAAATTATCAATTTTGAATCCTCCAGGGTTAAGCAATGTTGGAGAAGAAACGAGATAACGATATTTGGTGACATTGCTGGAACAGGGAGATAGGAATGATACCTCAAGTTAAGCCTGAAGGCGTAAAGGATAGCCACCTTGGGATATCAAACAACTTACAGCTGCATAATTTGGGTTCACTGTACAGTAAAGGAAGGGCAACGGGCCACTTCCTGTAATTTATTGTTCTGGTACTTGTCAGTTTTGTGACTGTTTCAACCATCAAAATGCTTAACTCGTTTGGTTAAACATCGCTCACACTGAAGAGGCTAGTATTATTTCATTGCTCGCGCTATTTTATATGGTAAGATAGGTAACATATAACATTTGGATTCATATCTCACATTTAACTCACAAGATTACGTTAAACTAATACTTAAAGATTCAAAAGTTCTGCTGTGTGTACAATGTGTCTTAGTGTTAAGTAACCAATTGCTCTAAAATCTTAAGGTGTCAGAGGAAGGCCCCATCATGATTTTATACCACTTAACACTTAGAAGTTAGAAAGAAGCGACTCAATCTGCTGTACGGTATACAACATTTTATACTATATACTGCCCTTCTAGCTACTTTAAAAGTTTTCCTTGTGGAATTCAAAGCGACTTGAGGATTCCAAGCTAAATTCTTCGCAGAGGTCCCTGAGTGGTTTCGTAAGTGTAGTACTCCCACAGTAAAACACGCCTGAAAATTTAGCTGAGTTAAGTGTCTGGGAAACGAAGAACAGTTGAATACTTGCAAAAAAAGTGTAATAGTAATAAAATTTTATTTGCAGTAGCTCAGTGAGATCTTTAGTACTTTAATAGTACATGTACATTACCTATGATATGTTGATCATGGGTCTGCGCCATCTCAGTAAACACCTTTCTCCAGTTGGGTCTTGCAAAGTGTGTAATAATCTGATTTGCTTTTATATTATTAGAAAAAAAAAAGATGAAGTCCCCATAATTGTGCAAGTGATCGTAACAGGTGTAATAAATTTATACCTTGCTATCTGAAACGACATCAACACCCTTTTTAGCACGTTCCAAAGACTGGACCATTGTTATGAGTGCAGATCGTGCGTCGCCTTCTTCATATACACTAGTCAGATAGTTATGCATTTCAATTATATGCTGCAATAGCAGAAAACTCGTGAGGGAAGCTTATGTGTGGAAATGCTAGAGGGATCAGGTAAAATTGAATAGCTAGAAAAGTTGATCATTCACATGGTATAAGTCCCTGTGAGTTCCTGTATCCCCAATATTCTAAAACATGTATTTGGATACTGATGTTAGCCTCAAGGGCTCCAAGTGATCCACTCTTGAAACCCAAGATTGGCTTTCAAGTGGGGGGGGGGGGGGGGGTTAAAAGAGATTCAAGATCCAATTAATGGCTTTTCCCAACACCTCGAGGCTTTGGGATACTTTGTCACTGATAAGATCATATATAACAATTCATGCATTTTCGAAGGCAAAAGTTGCATCAACAGTTGTACTTAAAGCCCCTTTTGTGAAGCCTCGAAGCCCCCAATTTCAGATTGAAAATGCAAGAATCCCGATGATTTTGGCATTAATGAATTGTGAGGCTATATCAAGGAATCCAAATAACTGAGTAGTGTTTGTAATTTTAGAAACATACATTAACATCTTGTTCTGCAACATCATCCATTACGCCTTTGAACCATTCAAAGGAGCCTTGTTCTCTTGTTACCCAATAGAAATATGCTCGTTCTGGAATTTTGTCACCAAGGCCTTCATCCAAGTCCTGCAGTACTTGAAATCACCCTCTATGTATTTACACTCAACAGTTAAAAGTTATCGGGAACTAAACTTACCAGTTTTTTGTAACCTGGCACAATGTTGTTTAAAAGGTCTTTCAATATGCTGATAAAGGGAGTTGCTCCTATTCCTAGGCCAATAAGTAAAAGGACGTCATATTTCTTGTAATTCTGAGCTGGGGCGCCATAAGGTCCTTTGATGAGAATCCTTGGAAAACTGCACTAAAGAGTATCAATTAACGATGATATACATTAATCAAATTATATGCAGTTTAAATCATTTAATGCGTACTTTGGTTCTGCCGAGTCTGGCTGAATAAACATTGGGCCTGACTTAGTTATATCCGCAGATGATAGTGAAGCTATGCTCGCAGATCTTGCATGTGATCTTGTTTCAATTCTGACAAGATTTCCTTGTCTTGGTTTTACGTCTGCAGCAACTTCACAGACCTGTAATTTGCAAACATCAGAATTCACAGAATCATAGTATAAAATAGTTATTCAAAATCTTGGTAGCGGGGTTATTTGTCTGAAAAGAGTCTAGGGGCTTCATTTGCTGATCTAAATTCCAACTTGATGGGAAGCCCAGTGAATTCATACGGGGAAAAATGGATTTATGTCCGCAAGCTTAAGTTCAGAGTGATAATTTTAGTAAGTATATTACCTTCTCAAATCTGTTTTTGAGTTCAGTGGTCCAGTCTCCTAAAGTACGAATGTGAATACTTAAGTAGTCGTCTCCTGGTGCAGAAGTAATTGAGAAAGGATGCCTGTTTATGAATGTAGTTTATTTTCAAAAGCATGTTAAATAAAACATCTCTAGATGAGTATCATATATGTTACTGAGTAATTGTAGTATGAATACCATTCAAAAGATGAAAGATCTGGACACTTGACAAAAAGGTACATCCCACTCCTGTACTTGAATTGTGGAGGTTTGCTCATGTATAATGCCAACACATTTCCAGTGTATATGATAGCCTGCATTTCATAATTAAATTAGTTCTGTTTATAATATAATTGCAACCAATATCATTAGGTGAATCTAATGCGCTAATACCTACCTTTATGATATGGACTTCATGATTTAAATCACGAAGAACAAATAATCTTTCAGTTAAATAGCCGAGTACTGGAACTGTAATGTACATCCATGTCTGCATAAAATGAGATATTACAGAAGCATTAGCTTTACTGATAATTAAGAAACATGGAAATGTAGCTAACATAATATAATAAATTTCTGATTATAACAGTATTAGTATGTTGATAAGAAAGTTCTGTGTAAATTTACTAGCCTTTATAAATTCTTTTCATATGTAGATGAACATACCGTCTTTTGCTTGCCAATGATTAACATGGTGCCATGAATGTAGAAGAGGATATAGACTACCGCCAGAAGATGATGTGAGAACCAGAAGGAATTAAAACCCGCCAAGTGGTGGAATATCCATGGCAATTTCACTACATTCCTTCTGAATGAATGTGTAGCTAGAGTGAATGAAAAGGCCATAATCACAATCATTAATATACCGGTTATACCTGGAACGGTCATTACAATGTCCATATAAGATGGCTGCTTGTAATCGAAACTAGATCCAATGGTACTCATGAATAATGCCTGAGGACAAGTTGACATTCTCACAATATTGCAGGTAAGATGAAACGTTGTATGTGCTATAGCCCCAATTGTGATTCCCAAGGCAATAATTTTGTGAAAGTTAATGTTCTCATCAAAAGGTATAAAGCTTCCAAGAAATGTTTCACGGAGATGAGTGAGTGTTTTCCTGCATACAGGAATCAGAATGAGAGCCATGTTGAACTTGAGAGTCTCGGCTGCACCCTTGGCAATGCAAACACAATAGCCACAGACTATAAAACTTGGTTTCACTTTGTATTCTTCAAACTTCCACTTAAAGAGCAGCGCATTAATGTACAACCACAAGAACATTACCCAAACTTGCTTCCAGTTGTCGTAAATTTTTTCCACACCTAAAACTACATATTTACCGATTACACCTCTGTATTTTGTAGGTATCATGGTTCTTGCTACTGATTGTGATTTCTTCAAAGCAGTGCCACCAGAGTTGGCTCCTTCTTTAGAGGCCAAACCCCCTCGTAATATTGTTTCAAGTTGCCACATCTGTTTCCATATTAACAATTACAAGAGCTTTAGCAATTAAACAACACATTTCAGGAGCCATCAGTGTGAGCATGTAGATTGCTTCAGTACTAGTTCTAAAATTATAATTAACTAGAAATCTTAACTGCATTTTCTAAAATTATAAGATCATAAGAGGGTCCTTGAGCGTAAACTAGAGCATTAGACGATATAACAATTTAGTTTCTTAGGCGCTTTTACCTCTATATAGCCCAAATGATCAGGGTCTAGTTCTTCCATGATGACAGCTGCATAGCGACCCGCATGTTTCTTAAAATTTCCGAGCTTGTTAGCTGAAGCACTCATAATAAGTACCTTTTTCATGACAATAGTTAGACGAACTCACTTGCAATTATCAATAATAACACAAAATGAAGATTGGTAATATCAGCTTTAGCTTCCTCACCTCTTTCACCTCTTCCTCTATTAATCTACCGTCGCCATTCTTGTCACACCTGAAAACTACCATTGTTACATTTTCATGTTACGTCGCAGAAATAACATTACATTTTATCACTCTTTGACACAGTGTGTTATAATTATCACTCAAGAGAAAAGTCCCTTACATATCAAAAAATATGTGAAGCCTTGTATCACTGTCTTGTAGTGCAATGTCTTCCCAAAACACCTTTAACTGGTCCAAGTCTATTCCATTCTCTGCATTTACTCCCCTACGCCTCGCCAAGGTATCGAATAGCTCTGCTGCGAAGTCTCTGCTATCTCCCATTCCTTTTTAACCAAAAAAAAATAGAATTATGGATCACAACCAACAAAATTAACCAAAATGCACTGGAAAACAAAAAAGGTGAAGCATATAGTATTTACCAACACAAATTCCAAATTTTTCTCGACTGAGCTTCCCATCCACTGCCATTTGATGAAAACGAGTCTCAACATCATTCCAACCCTTACCTTCTTTCCCTACTTGTTTCTTATCAATAAATCGTACACTATTAAGGCCTTTAAGCGCGCCAGATTGAGGAGGGCCTTTCCTCTGGTTAAGGCCTTTAGCTACATTCCTAGAGGCCGATCTAAAGTTACTTCCAAGCCTACTAAAAGTACTTTTGCTTGTAGCTTTTGGCAATGGTGGACGCGTTGTTCCCATATCATTGTCCATTTTATCAATCTTTACGCCCTGAAGATTAAAGTTTTCAGATTCGGCTGATGATTTACGTGTCTGTGATCTATCCATGAACCCCACAACAGATTTGTTTTCCTGTTAGTTTTAGTATTGATTTCAGGATTGTGCCGAGAAAGAAAGATAGTTCCAAGTTGCATGGTGTGATGGAAAATGGTGGTGGTGAAAGAAGCGAGAAGAGAAAGGAGGAAACATCGCTCAAACCAACAAGTTAACTAGCTAGGACAAATAATAAATCAACTTTACAATGTTAGTTTAGTTAATCACTCATCTAAAATTAGAATGTAATGAACGGGGAATTCTGTTTATTAAGTAAAAATAAAAGATGCACATGTTCAATACATGATGACTAAACCTAATTTTAGTTAATGTAGAAACAAGTAGAAAATGATCCCTCATCAAGATCTTGTATTAAGACATTATACGGCTAATTTAGCTATACGAGCCAACTTGACTTAATTCTCGTTAGAACTCTAAACTAAACTCGAGCTCAAACTTTCCATCGTTATAATTTATAAATCCATCTTTTACTCGATATTAATTTTATAATTTATAGATCCCCCATCTCAGTGATGAATTTCTGTAGTACAGTTAATATTCGTCATTGTTGCTATCGTGATTTTTGTTAATTTTCTAAATTGATTTTTGTTAAGTCTAGGAAGGATCAGTTTTGTCAAATGTTTTAAATGCATATATGACTGAGTCAGAGGTCAGCAGATGTTCAGATGATGTGAAAATACATGATCTCAGCTTCTTTACAGCTTGTATATCATTAACACCACAATCTTAATGTGATCTTGGTGGAAACCAGTACTTAAATTTGTTAACAGGGTCTTACATTGCTTGAAAGATTTCCTGTAATTATTATATGTTGAGTGATGTGTTGCACAGGCCAGTGTGATCATGTCAACAAGGCTTGTGATTGCCTCTCGTACTGGAATCCTCGAGACATGGAGTCCTCTGCTGACCAAATAAAGATTCCGTAAAGTTGTTGCTGATCTTTTAGTCTTTTGCAGGCAGTAAAGAAACCATTTTCTGGTGATAAGCCTCCACCACCAGCACTTGTAAAACTGACTAAGATCTTTGCACCTTGATAATTTGAAGTTTGAGCCCTGAAATAACTCAAAAACTGAGGCACAGTTGTTCCAGAGTCATAGGCGTAAAACTGGAAGTTTACATAATCTATGGCGTAGCCATATCTACTCCAAAGTTCCTTATAGTGGCGTTGAGCTTGATAACCATCAAATGGAGCTATTGAGGCAAAAGATATGACATTATTCCTCTTGAGGGTTGTTATGAGCCTCCCAATGCACTCAGCAAACGTATATGGAGATGCCTTTCGAAAGTGCTCATAGTCAATATCAATACCATCTAAATTATACTGTCTGATGATTCTTGTGAGCGAAGAAACAGCATTAGAAACCCAATAATCAATCGAAGGAGGGTTAACAAAGTAAGCAGGTGTACCAGCCACAGAATCTCCTCCTAAGCTCAGTGCAACTCTGACATTCGAATGTGATTGCTTAATAGATGATACTGCTGATGGGCTTAGATTATTTGTGTCCCAAAACACATTAAATTTACCAAAAGTGGTAGATGGATTTGACTGATCGGTAGTATAGTCGATAGCAAAAGATAGGATGAAATGGAAATTAGTGTTTGGGTGAATGGGAACATCAGAAAATTTGACATTTCGAAACTCAGCTCCAATATATTCTCTGAAAAGATTAGAGTTAGTTGCACCAACGTGATGAAAGATAAGACCTTGAAAAATGAAAAGGATCAGATATATATGCTTAGACAGTTCCATAATTAATGATCTATATGTTTTCTCTTAACTTGTTGGGTTACAGTATGAAGAACATAGCACTATATATACTACAATGGTTAGGAATATTATAAGTAGTATGCTTAAATCACTAACTGAGTGGATTAGGTAAAGTTATTGAATCTAAACTAAAAATGATGAAGTCTACTAGACACTGGTGCTAGTCAAGGAAGACAATGAAAAATAGCGGTGTAGTTTAGTTATATACCATTATTTACCTAGACAAAGGGAGATCTTTGCTAGATTCCCACCAGGACCATCACCATATCATATTAACATAGTGCAAGTTTAGCTCATAATGCGCCATTTTCTACAGCTGCTACCAAATTAGCTAATAATTACAATGCATTTCTTATTGCAATGAGTTGAAGAACCAAATCCGTATATCATATGTCTGAAAATATCGAGTTGTGCTTGTCTGTCATCTATATGTCACCTAAGAAACCAAAAGAAAAGGAGATTTTGTTCAGAGAGAGATCGAATGCCTAATGTGTGATTTAGGTAAGCCAGCTTTGCTAACTGCAGTGATAGTATTGAGATATACTTGGATGCATGACCCAGACTGCTAAGTTAGAATTCTTAAATCCTAAGCATTAATTTACCTTATGGATACTCACCCCTATTCTCTTGGTAAGTCAAGCTAAAAGAATCGAGTCTCACCGGAGCTAGCATTGTGTGTGGAGTATAATTAGGATAAAGGCTTACTGCTAAAATCGCTGATATCCTAAATAAAGATAAGTTACCGGAAAATTAAGACAGCTTTGAAGCTTTGCACACTACTAAGAATCGATACCTTTTTTTTGTTTATGCTTAAATGTTAAGGATCAGGAACTTTTTTGGGTTTTTTTGCAAGCAGCACTTAAATCAACAAATCAAAGAGTTCTCATCATTACAAAATTAGTATAAAGCAAACCAGCAGTTTTTCTGAAGTGAAGTTTGTAAGAAATTATAATTATATTTTTACATAATTTTTTCCTCATAAAATGGTCTATAGGAAACTCAAGAGTTAAAAATACCTCACTTAATTAATTCTGATGGATAATTAATTAAGAGGTAAGATATTGAGGTGAGATGGATGGTCCTCTCTCTGTCTATATATACATCCACCTTTTCCATCAAAAGTGTGGTATCAAGAACCAAAAGAACACATAAAATAAACGTATATAAAAAAGAGAGAGATATTCATTCTTCTCCATTGAAGCACCGACGTACAAGACCCTGTTGCTATCAACTAATCGTCGCCATGTCGGCAGGTATGTTTCTACTTGTATGTGATGATCATATAGTTCAAGATCCATGAGTTTATGTGATTGTTTTGTTTACTGTTCTCTCGGAACCTCTGTTTTGGATTCTTGTAAGTGTACAGTTTACTGTTCTTTTCAGAATCCATGTTAATGCATTTACATTTGGTTTCAGAGCTGTGGCGCCCTCCAAACCCAGGTCAGAAGTTTGGGGTCCACAACACAAACATAATATATCAACTTGTATAAGAAATATTATTTATAATGATCCTGTTTCACAAAACCACGGATCGCAACAGGTTAAAGTATGAAAACAAGCCGCAACCTTAATTTATTACATCGTACCAAATCCCAACTAATTTATCTTATAATTGAAATAAAATCATTCTTACAATCTAACTATCTCTTTACCGTATGAAACTTCTGCTAGCTCGATCCAACTCGACTGGAACTTTAGCCCGCACTTTGGACTGAGAAACTTCATTATCATCCATATTCTTTTTAATTGTAATATATATAAAAGAATCGCAAGGGTGAGCTAACTAGCTCAGCAAGTCACGATAACGATAACTGAAGTTAAACAATGATCAAATGAGATGATTCAAAGGAATCAAGTTTCTTTTTAACTAATCATTAGAATTGGATATTCATTTTAAGTTTTTAAAACCAAGGTTAGGCTGCTGATCAGTCACGCACTAACCCCGAGCAAGCACACAGCACTGCTCTAATTACTGGATCCAAGGCACACATTGGCCTAACTTGACCATTGGTATGGTCTGACCACGAATCTGGTCCACATATATATACAAACTATCCAATCCTAAAGCAGTTCAATATGATAAACGATATAATTCAATAAAACAAGTTCATAATCAACGATGGTTAAACACTTGAATACAAGCATAAGGAAACTTATGGATATCTCAAGGGGATTTCAGGGTATGTATAAGAAATGGTTTTCAATTTGTACCAGCATCCGGTATTAGGTCAGAAATGATTTTTTTTTCAAGGTATAGTTCTTTGATGTTATAAAGAATAGTTGCAGTATAAAAGTTTCCGTGTTTTCAAACAATTCTGTTGCAGTGTTTGGTGTTCGGTAGTTATACTTTTGGGGAGTAGTATCATATTGGTGTGATTTGATATTTGAGGATCAACAAAGGATGGTTTACAAAGAATAAGGCTTACGACTCAAGATCAAGAAAGAATCAGGGTTCAAGGGTAAGTAGTTTAAAACACTTGCATTATAAAACAGGAGTTATGTTTAATAATAGCAACATGTTATGAAACAGTTCGAAAACATTGGTAATATATCTTGAAGAAAAGTTCAGAAATACTTGCCTTATAAGGCTTTATAACTATTATTGATCAACTCTGAGCCGACTCTGCTGATCAGGCTCTAACGTCCAACCACTAGATCCCAGTGGATTCGACTTTGACACTCAGGTCTTTCTGTTGAAACTCTACTGAGCTCGTCGACTGACCACTAGGTTATCTTTAGTCCATCGTCCACTTTCAGGTTCCCGACTATAACCTACAGGGTCGAAATACCTTACGTTAGATGTCTAGGTATGCTTGACATATCCTCGATACTAATTCTTACTCAACGATATTCAAACTCGACTCGTAATTATTCATATTAGAATAACACAGACAACAATTAGGGTTCACATTCTCGAAATTGATCCAGTATTCGTTTTTAGAAAATACGCATACTCGTCATTTTACGAAATTAGGGGTACTGTGTTTTGGACAAAACATACAACACAACATACAATCAGGTTCTGTATAAAACATACATATATGTATTTACTTATACTCGCTCGACGTCCCGATAATTCGGATACGCTCCCGTATTTCCGTAGTTCGATTTTTCAGAAGTTGGACAGCGTTCCCTTTGTTTATCGGACTACCCGTCGAAACATCCATCGACGTCAATTCAATCACCACAAGATCTAACCAACTACAATCCAATTTTCACAATTCCACAACCATTCCCATATGCAACTAATTATACGACTCATTTTATTTATTTTATAAAAATTAGGACTCAGAATAAATTCATCACCGTCCACCGTCGGCTCACCGAGGCTCATCGCCGACGGCGGTAAAATTCGCGGGTACCCGAATAATTTCGGGTTTCCAGCATAAATTCTACCGATAATATTCCAATAGGTACAATTTAATAATTTGAATAATCATCATAACATTCATTCAAATTTCCCAAAATAATTCGAATAAATAATACAATAATTATCAAATTGATTTCATCAATTTCACATAATCAATCAGCTAATTAGTTAACAGGAAAATGGAATTTCTCTGCAAAACAATTGGACCAAAACATCACAGCCAGAAGCAATACACGCGCCACGCACATGACTCGCTTAACAGGGTTTCCATGCCGGAAAACTCCGGCGGCAACCGGAAGTAAGAAGGACAGGCGGCACACAAAGAAGCACAGCTATCACGCATGAATACATACACATGATTATATATATATATATACAACAACAGGGACGAAAATACTGTAGCAACCGGAAAGTACCAAGGTGCGGCGGGAAATTTCCGGAACAGAGGCGACTTAGCCGGAAAAAATAGGAGAAAAGAATCGGGAAACAGAGAAAAGTACAGAGGAGCCACGAGGATGGGAAAACAGGGGCAGAGACAATAGTAATTGAGCGGAAGAGAGAGAGGAGAAGTGTGAGACCGAGAGAATTGAGTGCCGGGAAGAAGAGAGAAATGTTATGCTGTGTATCTATACATTTTTTTTTCTTTTTTTTTCTGTAAAATTCCAGCAATCAACACGTAGCCACTCAATGTCCACACTCATGTCCTTGGCTGCCACGTGGTAGACTGGATGAGTATGAATTCCATGTAGCAAATATTCTGATCCGTAATTCGCTATTTAATGAATAAATGCGCGGTTAAATAAAATCCAGAAAACTACCAAACTAGTTTTAAAATTTTCTAAAAATCTCAAAATTAAGGAAATAAAATTTTCATGATTTTTAAAATATTTTTGAAACGCAACTCGTACACGCATTTCATAATTAACGAACCGAGCTGCACTTAAAACAAATTCAGAAAATCACGAAAATAGTCTTAAAATATTACAAATATCCTGAAGTTTATAAAAACATAAATTTCGTAATTTTAAAATAATTTCTCAAATGCAGTTTATACCTGCTTTTAGCAATTCGAATCGACACGACGGTGAAATTAATCCCGAAAATTTCCAAAATAATTTTAAATTTTTTGAAATATTTCAAACTTAAATAAATATGAGTTTCATAATTTTTGAAGAATACTGGAATTAAATACAGATTTTACAATTAAATATAATCAGAAAATCATTTAAAGATAAATAATTGATAAAATATTGATTTCTCAATTTTATAAAACCCTAAAAATAATTAATGTAATTATAAAACCATAAAAATAATTTTAGAGACATTCCAAATATTTATGCAAATAAATTTGCACTAAATCCACTTTTAAAATTAGAAATAAATCAATACAACTCCATAATTAATCATGCGGACAACCCGGTACACCATAACTCACACATAGCTGTTAGTCAAACAACACATAGCGGTCAAAACCAATACACATATTTTATTTATTTAATAATTTCTATAGTTACATATTTAAATAATTCAAAAATATACGAGTCGTTATAAGAGCCATGGCTACCAGACATATAATTATTCCTATTAGTATTTGTAGCATCCTTATATGAGTACTATGTTGTCTCTGGGATAATGATCTTCATCGATTATTATGTGATTGTTATGTATGATATGTATTGATTGGACTATTGCCTAGAGAACTTATATCATCTTGTCTCTGAATTATGATTATAGTCTTACATGATAATGTTTTGACGCGTGTATTATGTTGTTATGCATATTGACACCTTTAGTTACAGAATCATGTTTATGGTATCGGCTTCTGATTTTCCTGCTATCATAATTTTTATGATTATGTTTCGTCATCGTCTTGTAAAACTTGGTTCGTGTCTTATACTGAATACGGTTTTATGAAGTTTTTCAGTTTCTTTTTTATGATGATGCTTTACATAAGAAGATGATGTTAAAATGACCAACAATTATACTGATGACAAAGTTAGATTCTACCCACAGGAGAACCTGATCTTTTTCATTAGTTATTATGATTTGTTGGACCTTATAGATATTTTGAGTACTACCCACAGGAGTACTTGGAATCTTAAAATTGATGAATATATTTTTAAGTACTACCCACAGGAGTATTTAAACTTATGGAGAATTTTAAGAACTACCCACAGGAGTGTTCAAAATTTTTAACTAAAAGATTCATTTTATGTGTTACTTGAGATTAAATTTGTGTATCTCTATTTGCAGTTCATGCACCTTTTGCTCTTAATTCTTACGCTACATCTGTTGTTAAGCTCAATGGAACCAACTACTCAGAATGGAAAGAGCAAGTTGAGTTCTCGTTGGGAGTACTTGAATTGGACATGGCTCTCATGAAAGATAAGCCAAGTCCACTTACTGACTCAAGCACTCCCGAAGAAAGAAAGTTTCATGATGATTGGGAAAGATCCAACAGATTGAGCATAATGTTTATGCGGATGGTGATTGACACCAACATTAAGTCATCACTTCCCGCTGCTGAAAATGCTAAGGAATACTTAAAGAACATTGAAGAAAGGTTCAAGACAGCTGACAAGTCCCTTGGGGGAAAGCTGATGACAGATCTTGTAATCATGAAGTTCGATGGTTCTCGCACCATGAATGCTCGTGTCATTGAGATGATTAACCTTGCTGCCAAACTTAAGAATTTGGGATTGAAAATGGATGATGTTTTCCTCGTTCAATTTATCCTGACTAGTTTGCCTCTGCAATATGAACCATTCAAAATTCATTACAACACTATTACGGAAAAGTGGAGTTTGAATGAATTGACTAATAAATTGGTTCAGAAGGAATCTAGACAGGGATCACAAGGTATTAAGGCCGCTCATTTCACTCAAGGAACTACTAAGCAAGCTGGGAAAAAGAACAAAAGGTCACCATTTAAGTCTGATGAGTCTGATCAACCAATAAAGAAGAAAAGGAAGGATAATGTTTGTAAATTCTGTAAGAAACCTGGACATTTTCACGTGGATTGCAATAAACGTAAGGCTTGGTTTGAAAAGAAAGGTAACCCGATGGGTTTTGTAAGTTATTTCGAATCAAAGCTAACTAATGTTCCTTCCTCTACTTGGTGGATAGATACTGGTGCTAATGTTCATGTTTCGAATTCCATGCAGGGATTCAGTACGATCCAAACTACAAATCTAAGTGATCAGGATTATATTTTTATGGGAAATAAAGACAAAGCTCCGGTGAAAGCTATTGGAACTTATCGTCTTAATTTAAGTAGTGACCATGTGTTGGACTTGTGTCAAACACTTTATGTACCATCTATTTCCCGTAATCTTATTTCTGTTAGTGCACTGGATAAGTTTGGATATTCATTTGAGTTTGGCAATGGAAATTTCAGCTTATTTAAAAATTCTAGTTGTATTGGTTCTGGAATTTTGATTGATGGTTTTTACAAGCTGAAACTTAAAACTCCAAATGCCGAAATTAATTTCACCCTGCATGATAAAGAAAGAAAACGTAAGTCATCTAAAGATGACACTTACTTCGTGTGGCATAAAAGGCTGGGACACATATCCGTTGAAAGAATCAAACGATTAATTAAGGATGGAATTCTTCCTCAATTGGATCTTAATAATGTTCCAGCATGTGTTGATTGTATAAAAGGAAAAACAACAAAAAACACAAAGAAAGGAGCCACAAGAAGTACCCAGCTTCTTGAAATCATACATACAGACATTTGTGGACCTTTCGATGTTCCAACTTTTGGGGGTGAAAAATATTTCATCATATTCATCGACGGTTATTCACGCTATTGTTATGTCTTTTGTTAGATATATTTGATAATGTCATGGCTAATATGATTTATGTTTAGTTTTCAGATCTTACTTAACAGGACAAATCAGTACTTAACTGGGAATCAGTACTTATACTGGAAGTCAGGACTTAAGGATATCAGTACTTATATTATTAGGAGATAATCATCAGAAGTTGGATATCAGAACTTAAGTGCTGAAGGACGATTAGATAAGGAAAGTAGCTGATTAAAGGAAAGAAGATCAAGATAAACATAAGAAGAGTTATGCATGAAGAAGGAGTTCCGTGAAGAATGGAATACTTGGAAGAAAAGATATCTGATTGATATATTTTAGGAAGCAGAATTATATTCTATATCAATTAGCGATTATCTTGTAACTGTGTAGTATATAAACACAGACATAGGGTTTACACTATAAGTGTTATAATATTCGAGAAGATTATTCATTGTAACCCTAGCAGCTCTCGTGATATTTGTTCATCACTGAGAGATAACAGTTCCATACTGTAACAGAGTTTATTTTTTCAATAAAGTTTGTTTTCTGTTACTTAAGATATTAAAGTTCGATTTGATTGTATTATACACTATATTCACCCCCTCTACAGTGTGTGTGACCTAACAAGTGGTATCAGAACCTATCTGTTAATACACATGTAGTTAAAGATCCAAACACAATCATGTCTGACACAGAAACTCCAACTAAGCCTACCAAAACTGAAGAACCTCCAAAGACACAAATTCAAAGTCGGTATGAAACCATCAGAGTTCCCATACTGAGACCATCTGAATATGCCATATGGAAGGTGATGATGACCATGTTTCTGGAAGCTACAGATCCAGAATATCTTGATAGAATCAAGGAAGGGCCTCACAAACCAACCAAACTCGCTGTTACAGTTGCAGGTGAAGCAGCAAAAACTGTACCAAAGGAAAAGAGTGATTATACTGCTGAAGATATCGCATCAATTGCTAAGGATGCTAAGGTACGACACTTACTGCATAGTGCCATTGATAATGTAATGTCAAACAGGATAATTAACTGCAAGACTGCTAAAGAGATATGGGATGCTCTGGAAACAAGGTGTCAGGGAACTGATACGATTAAAAAGAACAGGAAGACAATACTCACTCAAGAGTATGAACACTTTGATTCAAAGGATAATGAATCATTGACTGATTTATATGATAGATTTTTCAAACTCTTGAATAATCTGTCACTGGTTAATAAGGAGTATGATCTTGAAGATTCAAACCTTAAATTCCTGTTAGCTCTTCCTGAATGTTGGGATTTGAAGGCAACAACAATAAGAGACAATTACAATCTTGATGAAACAACTCTTGATGAAATTTATGGAATGCTCAAGACTCATGAAATTGAGATAGAACAAAGAAGCAAGAGAAAAGGAGGAAAGTCAAGAACAGTTGCTCTTAAGGCTGAAGAAGAATCCCCCAAGGCAGCTACCTCAAGGAAAGACAAGGGTAAAGCTCTTTTCACAAAGTCTGATACTGAGTCATCAAGTTCTGAAAGTGATGATGACTCAGATTCTGAAAGCTTGCCTGAGACTGATGCTGATGAGGAGATGATGAAGCTGTGTGCTCTTATGGTGAAAGGGATCACAAAGATTGCATACAGGAAGTTCAGGAAGGGAAAGAAGTTTTGCAGGAAAGGCATAAGTTCTGATAAGAAGAATTTCAGAAGATCTGAAGCCAGAGGAGGAAAGTCTGATAGAGGAGATTATACCAATGTCAAATGCTATAACTGTGTTGAGAAAGGCCACATATCTCCTGATTGCAAGAAGGTAAAGGGTGACAAAGGCAAGGCTCTTGTCACAAAGCAGAAAAGCTGGACAGACACCTCAGACTCTGAAAGTGAGGAGAACTATGCATTGATGGCAAATGCTGATAAAGAAAGTGTTGAGAGCAGTTCTGAAGCTGCTGAAACAAAGGTACCTCAAACTACTTATGCTTTTCATACTGATGATATTAATGAGTTGAGAAGATATCTTAAAACCATGTTTGTTAGTTATAGAGATCAAACTTTAACATGTGAAAGATTAACTTTTGAAAATCTTGCTTTTAAGAAAAGAAATGATTTCTTAGAAAAAAAGTTAGTTATGTTCCATCAAACTCAGAAGGATAGAGATGATGCTCTTTATGTTAGGGATGAAGTGCTAAAAATGAATGAATCTCTAAAAACTGAGTTAGAAAAGGGAAGAGAGATAATCAGGACTTGGACTAACTCTGGCAGAAAAACTCAAAATTTACTAAGTAGTGAAAATTGGAAAGAGGGCTTAGGTTATGGAGAGGATAAGAATGATAAAGGAACTGTAGAAATTAAGCCTGTTGTTAAGCAAAATCCAAAGTTAAAACCTGTTAAGTTTGTAACTGAAAAGTCTGATAATGATAAATCAGAAGTTAGAGAGGGATTAACTTCTGACAAACTAAAACAGGAAAAGACAGCTGAAGTAAACATAGTGTTATTCCTAGAGGACTAACAATGAGATTTACAGAAGGGGGGTTGAATGTAAATCTCAAAACTTTTTCAGGTTTTGAGAAGTTTATTAAAGCAGTGTGTTCTAGATGAACAAGTGTATGAATTGCTTTGAGCTAATGCAGACAGATATATATTCAAACACAAAATGTAAAGAACACAACAAACTTTAAAAACTTTTCTGGTGGATTTGTTGTTCCACCAGAGATGGTATATTAGAAAATCTGTGTTCAACAATGTTGATCACAGCTGCATCCTAGTACAAACTAGATGAATTTTCTCTCAAGATATTTCTTAACAGCTCTGGAAAATCTCTCTCTAATTACTAGCTTCTTCTTGGTTTATATATTACCAAGTGTACAAGTGAAAAACAATATAAAATTACAATAGTAAAATAAGTTCTTCACTTGCTTCTTTTCCTGTTCACTCCAGTACTTTGTTGACTATTGCATCTTTGTACTAAAGAAGAACGGCTGCTTTTTCTGTTGATCCTGAAATTCGGCTACCACATCTCAGTTTTCTCTGTCAACCCATGTGCCTCTGTCTGTAGGTACAACTACCACTTATCAACGGCTAATTAGCAGAACATCCGTTGAAGCTTTCATCCGTTAATGACTTCATCCGTTGAAGGATGTTATCCGTTGAAGCTTTCATCCGTTGATGCATTTATCCGTTGATGCTCTCATCCGTTGAAGGATGTTATCCGTTGAAGCTTTAGAGACATCCGTTGAAGCTTAGCTTCTCATCCGTTGAAGGTCTTTAAGTCATCCGTTGATACCACTTCATTTATACAAAATTACAAGGCATGAAATATTTACAATTGGCCTTCCTATCTGCATATCATCTAGTAGTCAACATGACTTATAGTTTCTCTCAACTTCTAAGAATTACATTTTAAATACAGAGACTGAAATATGCTACAATACTAGACTTATTTCTAAGTAAAGCTACACCATCAACGGATAGCCAAAGTGGTCTTATCCGTTGAGGCTACTGACACTAAATTTCTACTTAAGTATTTTGTTAAACATATCATCAAACTAATGCACATATATTCCTAACAATCTCCCCCTATTTATGTCTATAAGAATTGTAGGCATAAATTCAGGGTTAACTTGATGATAACAAAACACTTAACAAATATTTGAATTGAAACTAAGTAGAAATATAAAAGTGCTGCAAAAGTGTATGTACTAGGAGGTAATTGAAGATTTACAGTATTTCCAAGGGTGCTCCTCTAGCCTGAGCAAATCATTATTTTCTTCTTTGTTCCCTGGTTTTCTTTCCTAGCCCTTTGTCATTTTCCTCAAATTGGAGTTGGAGTTGTCTGAAGAATTCAGCTTCATCTTCATCACTGATATCCAACTTAGATTGCATTTCTTTGAGAGTTTCATTGCTGGCAATCTTGAGTTGGTCTTCAAGTCTGAAAAATCTTCTGACTCCTTTGTCATCTCTAAATTCCATCAACCAATGAGGTGATTTGTGAATTTTAGTTCCCCTTTCTTGTATGAGTAAGGTTCTGGGCAAAGCATTTGGTTCCCTCCAAGTCTTCCTTATGTTGGCAATCTTGTTGAGAATTTCAGTCTTGGCTGTTCTGGTAAAGCCAGAATCCTTTTTGATGGCTGAAAAGACTCTGATCAAGGTAGAGTAGCCTTCATTTAGAATCCTGTAGAGAGGCCATGTTCTTTCCCCAGCTCCCTTATATCTGAAAACCAATCTCTCTGGTAGCTGTCTGTAGGCAGCTATTCCCCTTACTTCCTCCAGCTCATCCAGATAGAGATTAATGTCTGAAGCTTCTTTTATGTCACAGATGTGAACATAATCATCTTTAGAAATGGGTGGCTTAGGGTTAGGTTTTTGTTTTTGAGTGAATTTCTTAGAGGTTAGGGGAGGTGTAGATTTAGATTTTCTTTTCTGTTTCTTTGGTAGTGGTAGAGTGGTTAAAAAGGTAGGCAATGTGATGTTGTCCCAATCAATAGGTTCTTCTTTTGGAATGATTGGTTCACCATGGATATTTATAGAGGGATCAGCAACAAAAGGTTTAGGTATGGAAGGTAGTGGTTTAGATATAGATTTGGTATCTTCAGGGTTATCTTCACTCCTTCTGTGTGCCTTGGCCTTTCTTCTGTTTCCCTTCTGCCATTCCTCTCTTTCTTCCATATTTTCACCAAATATGCTCCCAAGAACCTCATCTAAGTTAGCAATCTTTTCTTCACCCCTGACTTCAATTCCTTTCATTTCTTCAACTTGGCTTGACTTTAGCTGTTTTTCAAGCTTTGCTTGTGCTCTTTTGTCAGCCTTGAGTTTTACAGCTTCTTTCTTCAACCTTCTGGTTTCTTCCCTTTTGGCCTTTAGAAATTTGGGATGTCCTTGCATCACACAGATACTCTTTCCCTCTCTATAGATAAAGGCCATGTCCATTCTCTCACCCTTGTCCTTGGTCTCCTTCTTCTTTATGATGCTTGCACTTAGAACTTTGTCTCCATCAGGTTTTGGAAGAGGAAAGTCTACTTCCTGCATCTGAGCAAAGTCTAGGGGATTCTTTGTGGAGTCCATACTGGATCTAGTGTTAGGCTTTAGAACCATAGGTTTTAAATTCTTGAAAGAAGTCTCTCCAACCTTATTTCTCCCTACTGGCTTGAGCTCCATGTTGATTGGTTCAATCTTTGTGCTAAATTTCACAGATGTTGATTTATTTTGTGTAGAACCAAACACCAATTGCAACCTTTCATCAATTCTCCTCCATTGTTCTTTCATTTGTATTTCAGCTGCTGCTAGCTGAATCAAATCAATTCCATCAGGTTTTCCCTTGATTTGAATGATTGGAGAGGTAGTGATGGCAGGAACTAGCAATTTAGATATCTGAATCTTTGTAGAGGGCTCTCCTTCCCCTTCCCTTTTATTCTCCCCCTTTTTGTTATCATCAAGGAGAGGGGTCAAGCCTTGTGCTTTTGCCAGCTGCATTAGGAGATTGGTTTGAGATTGTTGGTTGAGAAGAAGGGTGGCCACAGAATCTTCAATTCCTTGAACTCTGTCTTCCAACTTGGCCAGCCTTTGTTCAGTAACTGATTCCTTTTTCAATCTCGAAACCAAGTCCTGCAAAGTACCATAGGGCATGACTGAATCCAATTTTTCTGAAGTGAAGGATTTCAAGTCAGCAATATCTTTCCTGAGATCATCTAGACTCATATCTTGCTTTACTTTCTTCAACTTCATGAGATGCAGTGAGTCCAGGTGAGCTTGGAGGATAGCCTTGATATTTGCATTTGAAGTGTTCTGAATGGCCTGTTGAATAGTGATGATTTGTTTGACCAAGTGGACATTGAATTCACCTGTTCTATGCTCCTTAGTCAAGGCCCATTCAGGTAGATTAGGAATGGAATTAGGGTCTTCATCTCCCCCTATGTTCATGCTTCCATCAGAAGAAATAGAGTCATCATCATCAGAATTTACTCCAAATTCCTCAGATGGCTCACCAGCTGTAGAAGGCATCCTGTTAATAGCAGCTTTATCCCTTTGAAGAGATTCTGTTGAGTGCACTAGATGTAGTGTCCTCTCTGCCTCCTCATTGCCCTGAGCAGCCAACAGTTGATAGGCTGTCACAGGATGAGTAAAAGTGTCAGCATCCAAGGAAATGTTATCAATTACAGCTTTGTAATGTTGCTGAAATTGTCTTTCCTTTTCAGCATCATCCACAATCATTGACTCATGAGCAATGGCTGGTTCCACCCTTGTATCAACTGTACCTGCTTTTCTCTCTTTTTCTCTATGTTCTTGCATCAGGGGCTCCCCCTGGCTCACACATCTCACTCCCTCACCTTCACCTTCTAAGGTGGTACTCCACTCACTGACTTTTGCCATGCTGGAAGAAATAGCATGCATTTTTGTGCTCTCAATCTCTCCTTTTGCCTGGGAGCAACCCAGCCTCTCACTCAAATTTTCACTCCCTGCCCTCAATCCTAAAAGTGATTGCACAGTATTCATGTCTTCTACACTTGGAATCATTTCAGTTATTTGTGTAGAGACTATCAACGGATGTGGAATATCCGTTGAAGTTGAAACTGTTGTTATCAACGGATAACTGCTGTTAAGCTTATCCGTTGAAGAGCAACCACTTGTCAACGGATGAGTGATATCCGTTGAAGAAGGAAAAGAAGATGAAATTGAAAGTGATATAATTGTTGAATCTGTATAGATTGATTTGATATGTGTTGATACAGATCCTTCAATTATATCTGAAAGAATTTGCGGGTGATCCAACAAATCATCTAAAAGATGATGATCACCTGTATTTGAGTGGGGCTCCTCCCTGAGTTGTAAAGAGGGAGAATCAGGAATTGATGGGAATAACATATCCACATCCAGAGATGGTGAAGAAGTATTTGGTGATTGATGTGTAGTTATTGTGAGAGAATGGGGCTGTGACTCCACATTTATTGGAGTCACATCAAACTGAGTTTGAGAAGGCACAGAGACAGATGGATGTATCTGTGCAGTGTGTGCACCCTGTGTAGAAGATTGGGTTCTAGCCTTCTTCCTTCTAATAAAAGCTTTTGTAGGTGAGTGTTTGGCTTTAGTGTCCCTCCCTCTTTTGTTCTGTGTTCCTGGTTGGGAACTCTTTTCAATAGTAACATCCTTTTGGGAGGATGCTACTAGGGATGTGCTAGAAACCTTTTCAACCACCACAGCTTTTTGAGAAACTGGGGCTTGGCTAGCTTGGGAAGCACTCAACTCTCCTTCCTTATCCTGGGGGTTTCTTTGATGTTCACCCCTCCCCTCACCACTCACACCCTGTTCACTTCCCTCAGGGTTAATGGTTGTTGTTACAACTGTTGTCTTTTGAGAAACAACAGAGGTGGTTTTCTTTGTCTTGGATTTTGAAAGTTTAGATTTGGTGACCTTGGTAGAAATCTGTTGGGGCATTGACACAGATTTCATGGCCACACTAGAAGATAAAGAAATAGAGGGGTTGGAAGAAGTAGGAGTTGTAGAAGCAATTACCTCACCTACCTGGGGTGCATTCATGATTGGTAAATATACCAATTGCACACTGCTGTTTAGATCCATTCTCTTCAAGTCTGCAAGAACTCTTTTCTCTTGTGCCCAGCACTTGAGTTTATTATTCTCATTGATTATGACTAAACCTTCATCAACATGGTTAGCCAATAACATAAAGAATCTAGCATAATAGATGTTATTAGGTCTATTAGCTTTGTTACCTAATCTAGTACCTAATTCTAGCATCACATAGTTGCTAAAGTTAAAGTACCTATCAGAAACAAGCATATAGAACATATTAACAAGAGATGAAGTTATGGCATCAAAATTACTAATTTTCCCAGAGAAAACCTTTATGAAGGCATCCCCAAGAAAACTCCATTCTTTCCTAAGGCCTTTTCGTCTAATACCCCCTAAATTAGCAGAGTTAAGAGAGTAACCTATGGAATCTAACATGCTGGATACATCACTATCAGTGTGTGGTGTCATGGCATTGTTCTCAGGTAATTTAAAACATGCTTGTAAGTCATCACAGTTAATACAGTGATTTTTACCTTTGAGAGTGAAGGAGATAGTCATATCCATGGAGTTGAACTCAGCAGTTGTCCAAATCTCCTCAACTACTTCACAGAAAATCGTTGGGGCTTCCAGCATTGCATAGCTAAGTTTACAGTTTTTGATGAAGTCCATCATTTTGTGATAATCTGAGTGGGCTTCATTCTTTTCTACCAGAGCTATGAAATTGTTCTTCTCGTAGATGAACCCAGATTGAGACATAATCTTCACGACTGGTGCCATTGTTGTGAGTAGAAATTGCAGAGAATAACTTGAAGGTTTTGCAGAGAGAAAATGGTAAATGCTTGAAATTCTAAGAAAGCGTAAAGTAATAATGAACAATCAGAAGGGCTTATATGCTTTCAAAGAAAAAGAAATAAATAAAGGATTAATCAATAAGTAGGTGTTAGTGAATTTCAGCCGTTTAAGAATAAACTGTAAGTATTCTAATAACTACCTTTAAAACCAATACATACAGATGTATGTATGGTATCAACGGTTAAGAAAATAGAATCAACGGCTGTGAAACACCTCAAACTTCTGATGTGACATTTCAACGGATAATGTAAATTGTCATCCGTTGAAAGGTACTTCAGCTTTATCCGTTGACGGATAAAAGTTCCAGAGATATACTTGTCTTTCAACGGATAATGAATATCCGTTGATAGAGCAATTTTGACTTTCAACGGATAGGGAACATCCGTTGATGGAATAAACTTTGTTAAAAGTCAAATTTGTTCTAGCAACTAATATATTTCAGGCTTCTCATCAAATTGCAAAGAAGACATGAATTTTAAGAGTAATTAAGCATACCTAGCTCACTTACCAATCTTGTGAATGTTGATTCATCAAGTGGCTTGGTAAATATGTCAGCAATTTGTTGTTCACTTGGAACAAAATGTAGTTCCACTGTACCATTCATGACATGCTCCCTAATGAAGTGGTACTTGATATCAATGTGCTTGGTCCTTGAGTGCTGTACAGGATTCTCTGTTATGGCTATGGCACTTGTGTTGTCACAAAAGATAGGTATTCTATCAACATGAAGTCCATAATCAAGGAGTTGATTCCTCATCCATAACATTTGAGAACAGCAACTTCCAGCAGCAATGTATTCAGCCTCAGCTGTAGAAGTAGAGACTGAATTTTGCTTTTTGCTAAACCATGATACAAGCTTGTTTCCCAGGAATTGGCAGGAGCCTGTTGTACTTTTCCTGTCTATTTTGCAACCTGCATAGTCTGCATCTGAATAACCAATTAGATCAAAGCCAGATTCTCTAGGATACCAAATTCCTAAATTTGGTGTACCCTTGAGATATCTGAAAATTCTCTTGATAGCAATTAAGTGAGACTCCCTAGGATCAGCTTGAAATCTAGCACACAGACATGTAGCAAACATTATATCTGGTCTGCTAGCAGTTAAATATAAAAGTGAACCAACCATGCCTCTATAACTTGTAATGTCCACAGACCTTTCAGTCTTATTTAATTCAAGTTTGGTGGCAGTGGCCATGGGAGTTTTTGCAGATGAGCATTCCATTAAGTCAAACTTCTTTAAAAGATCATAAATATATTTAGTTTGACTAATGAAAATTCCATCTCTAACTTGTTTAACTTGTAAACCAAGAAAATAGGTTAGTTCTCCCATTAGGCTCATTTCATATTTACTTTGCATTAGCTTAGCAAACTTTTTGCAAAGTTTATCATCTATAGAGCCAAATATTATGTCATCTACATAAATTTGAACAAGTATACTAGAGCCATTAACATCCCTAAAGAAGAGAGTTTTATCAACAGTACCTCTAGTGAAGTGATTCTCCAAAAGAAATTTTGATAAGGTTTCATACCAGGCTCTAGGTGCTTGCTTCAGTCCATAGAGTGCTTTCAACAGATAATACACATAGTCTGGAAAATTTGGATCTTCAAATCCTGGAGGTTGACTTACATAGACTTCTTCCTCTAATTTCCCATTTAGAAATGCACTCTTGACATCCATTTGATAGACTTTGAAATTGGCATGGGCTGCATGGGCTAGAAATATTCTGATGGCTTCAAGTCTTGCAACAGGAGCATATGTTTCATCAAAATCTATTCCCTCTTGCTGAGAATAGCCTTTAGCAACCAGTCTGGCTTTATTCTTTATGATAATGCCATTTTCATCCATCTTGTTTCTGAATACCCACTTTGTGTCAATAGGACTCTTGTTCTTTGGTTTGGGTACCAGCTTCCAAACTTGGTTTCTCTCAAATTGGTTTAGCTCTTCCTGCATAGCTAATATCCAATCTGGATCCAATAGAGCTTCTTCCACTTTCTTAGGTTCCTCCTGAGATAGAAAACTACTGTACAGACATTCATCTTGAGTAGCTCTTCTTGTTTGCACTTTAGATGATGCATCACCAATGATCAGTTCAAAGGGATGATTCTTGGTCCATTTCCTTTGTGGTGGAAGATGTGCTCTAGATGAGGTGGCCTCAGTATTGTCATGATGTGAGACAGAGTGTTGACTAGTTGAAACTCCCCCTGAGTTGTTGGTCCTTTGCAGGGAACTTGGAGTTCTATCAACTGATGATGTAAATCGATTATCCGTTGATGAACTATGATCAACGGATGCTTCATTTTGTACTTCAACGGATGGTGCACTATGTCTTTCAACGGATACTGCATTGCTTCTATCAATGGATGCAGTATTTTGTGCATTATCCAGGGGCATGTTTTGAATCCCTTTTGAAGTGTCATCTCCATCAGTCTCCTCTTCACTATCATCACAATATATCTCAATATTGTCAAATTTGAGTCTCTCATTATGTCCCTCATCTGTTAGTCCATCAATCTTTTTATCATCAAACACAACATGCACAGATTCCATAACAATGTTGGTTCTTAGATTGTAGACCCTATAAGATTTTCCAGCTGAATAACCAACAAATATTCCTTCATCAGCCTTTGCATCAAACTTCCCTTTATGGTCAGATTGATTCCTCAGTATAAAGCATTTACATCCAAAGACATGAAGAAAGTTTAGAGTTGGTTTTCTTCTCTTGAACAACTGATAAGGAGTCATGCCTTTAGCTTGATTGATCAAAGAAATATTCTGAGTGAAGCAGGCACAATTAACAGCTTCAGCCCAGAAATATGTTGGTAACTTTGATTCTTCAAGCATTGTTCTGGCAGCTTCAATTAAAGATCAGTTCTTTCTTTCAACAACCCCATTTTGCTGAGGTGTTCTTGGAGCTGAGAACTCATGCATGATTCCATTTTCTTCACAGAACAGCCTTAATGTCAAATTCTTGAACTCAGTTCCATTGTCACTCCTGATATTTCTAACCTTCAAGTCAGGATGATTGTTGACTTGCGTGATGTGATTGATAATGATTTCACTTGCTTCATCCTTTGATCCAAGAAAACAGACCCATGAGAACTTAGAGAAATCATCTACAATCACTAAGCAATATCTTTTTCTTGCTATTGACAATACATTGACTGGTCCAAACAAATCCATATGTAGCAGCTGTAATGGTTCATCAATTGTTGTTTCAAGCTTCTTCTGAAATGATGCTTTCCTTTGTTTGCCTTTCTGACAAGCATCACACAGACCATCCCTTGAGAATTCAACAAGAGGAATTCCTCTTACTAAGTCCTTTTTGACTAGATCATTCATTGTTTTGAAATTCAAATGGGATAGCTTCTTGTGCCATAGCCAACTCTCAACTGAACTTGCTTTGCTGAAGAGACAAGTAATAGATTCTGCATCTGTAGAGTTGAAGTCAGCTAAGTACACATTTCCTTTTCTAACTCCAGTTAGAACCACTTTGTTGTCTTCCTTACTAGTGACAACACAGGCTTCAGAATTGAAGGAAACTGTATTCCCTCAATCACATAGTTGACTGATACTCAGTAAGTTGTGCTTGAGACCATCAACTAATGCAACTTCTTCAATGATGACATTCCTTGTTGAAATCAAGCCATATCCCATAGTAAACCCTTTGCTGTCATCTCCAAAGGTTATGCTGGGGCCAGCTCTCTCTTTAAACTCTGTGAGCAGGGAGAAATCTCCAGTCATGTGTCTTGAACAGCCACTGTCCAAGTACCATAGATTTCTTCTATTTTCCTGCACACCACAAAATCAATCAATTTGATTTTGGTACCCAAGTTTCCTTGGGTCCATTCTTGTTAGCCTTTCTCCTAGACTTCATTCCTCCTGCATCTTTAGACTTAGGTGAGTTTGAGTCAACCTTGGTCTTAGATGTGGTTGGTTGAGGTGTAGGGTTAGTCACAACATTATCCATCACATTTATAGAATTATTAGGCATGGATTGTGCATACATGTTATTCCACATTGGCATATTGTATGGCATTTGAGGCATACTGAATGCAGCAAGATAAGGATTGTTAAAATATGGCATGTTTGCAAAATGTGCATAAGGATTTTGTTGAGACATAACAGGCATAGCATGTAGAGGTGATACAGACATGTTAGGCATGGAAGAGGGTACAGTTATGGGAGATTTCTTAATAGATTTACAGTTAGCAGATAGATGATTAACACTACTACAATGCACACAGCTTTTTCTAGGAGCATACTTGTCAGGTGTGTAATTGTTATGTTTGTTAACTCCTACCTTCCCATTTCTGTTGGATTTCCTTTTGGATTCCTTTTTATCCTTAACCATCTTGAGCCTATTGTTTAACTGTTCTAAGGTCATGTGCCCTACATTCACCTTTCTGACATCTTTGGATGTGCTTGCTCCTTCTTTGACAAAGTTCTTTGAAGTTGAACCAAACTTTTTGTTGAGTTTCTTTAGATTTTCTCTTTTAGAAACATCTGCCTGTTTTAATTGAGGAACCTTCAACGGATGTTCCTTTTCTTCCTTCAACGGATAACTTTCATCATCCGTTGATTCCACATCCGTTGACAGTCCATCAATTAATTCCAGTTTCTTTTTATTTTTATCCCAGGCAGTTTCACAGAATGATTCAATTCCTTGGACTTTGGCAATTTGAGCACTTACATCCCTAGATGTTTTCCAGGCTTTAATCACCTCTTGCTCTTTCTCTAATTGATTGGAAAGTATTTCTACTTTCTTAACAGATTCAGCTAGTTCATTTTCAACAGATATACAATGCAATTTGGTTTTCTCTAGGTCAATCAACTTATTTTCTAACACAGTATTTCTATTACTTAAAAACAGATTGTTCTCTTTGATCCTACTATTTTCTTTAGCAAGAGATTTAAGAGACACACGCAAATGATACAATTCAGTAGACATGTCATTGAAAGCATCATTGCACTCTTCTTTAGTAAGCTGTGTTAAATCAGTAGTGATTACCTGATTGCTTGATGAACTAACTTCGTTTTCTTCAGAATCAGCCATGAGAGCAAGGTTGACATAATTCACATCTTCATCCTCTTCATCTCCATCAGCTGCCCAGTCCTTTTCTTGAGTGATGAAAGCCCTTTCCTTCTGTTTGAGTAGATCAAAATATTTCTTTTTGTAATCTACTTGTTCAAATTTCTTCTTTTCAGAGGTTGGCTTTCTGCACTCACTTGCAAAGTGTCCACTTATACCACAATTAAAACACTTGAACTTGGATTTGTCCACCATGTTCTTATAGGGTTTAGTGGCTCTAGTGTTTTTCCTGAACTTCATCTTTGCAAATCTCCTGGACAGAAATGCAAGATGCTCATCAATACCATCAGAGTCATCTTGACTGGAGTTGTCTTCATTTTCAGCAACTTGCTCTTTACCCTTGTCTGATTCTGGATTTCTTACACCATCTTTGGAGCTTGATGTAGATCTCACAGTTTCTTTTCTGCATTCTTTCTCATTTTCAGCTACCAATGCAACTGAACCTCCTTTCTTTCTCCCCCTCTCCAATACCTCATCCTGTTCCAACTCTAGTTCATAAGTCTTCAAGATTCCATATAATCTTTCAAGAGTAAAGTCCTTATAATCCTGAGAGTTTCTTAAGGAAACAGTCATGGGTTTCCATTCCTTTGGTAAGGATCTCAAAAATTTAAGATTTGAATCCTTCACCTGGTACACTCTACCATACAGCTTCAGTCCATTCAACAGCTTTTGGAATCTATTAAATGTGTCATTTAAAGATTCATTCTCTTCAAAATGAAAGTACTCATACTGTTGAATGAGAAGCTGCATTTTGTTCTCTTTTACTTGTTCTGTACCTTCACACAGCAACTGAACTGTGTCCCAAACCTCTTTGGCAGTTGAACAATTTATCACATTATCAAACATATCCTTGTCAAGACCATTAAACAAAATGTTCATAGCCTTCTTATCCTTGTGGACTTCTTCTGTGTCTTCCATTGTCCATTCTGCTCTAGGTTTTGGAATGGATTGACCAACAGCAATTGTGGCCGTAGCAACTGTGGCTACTTTGTGGGGAATGTGAGGACCATTCTCAATGCAGTTTACATAACCTTCATCTTGGGAGAGTAGATGAAGGTGCATTTTCACCTTCCAGTGGTGATAACTGTCTTTGTCAAGAACTGGGATCTTTACTCCAATATCCTTCTTACTCATCTTTGTTAGATTCCAAGATCTTTAAACTCTTTGTGTGTCAAGAGCTTGCTCTGATACCAATTGTTATTCCTAGAGGACTAACAATGAGATTTACAGAAGGGGGGTTGAATGTAAATCTCAAAACTTTTTCAGGTTTTGAGAAGTTTATTAAAGCAGTGTGTTCTAGATGAACAAGTGTATGAATTGCTTTGAGCTAATGCAGACAGATATATATTCAAACACAAAATGTAAAGAACACAACAAACTTTAAAAACTTTTCTGGTGGATTTGTTGTTCCACCAGAGATGGTATATTAGAAAATCTGTGTTCAACAATGTTGATCACAGCTGCATCCTAGTACAAACTAGATGAATTTTCTCTCAAGATATTTCTTAACAGCTCTGGAAAATCTCTCTCTAATTACTAGCTTCTTCTTGGTTTATATATTACCAAGTGTACAAGTGAAAAACAATATAAAATTACAATAGTAAAATAAGTTCTTCACTTGCTTCTTTTCCTGTTCACTCCAGTACTTTGTTGACTATTGCATCTTTGTACTAAAGAAGAACGGCTGCTTTTTCTGTTGATCCTGAAATTCGGCTACCACATCTCAGTTTTCTCTGTCAACCCATGTGCCTCTGTCTGTAGGTACAACTACCACTTATCAACGGCTAATTAGCAGAACATCCGTTGAAGCTTTCATCCGTTAATGACTTCATCCGTTGAAGGATGTTATCCGTTGAAGCTTTCATCCGTTGATGCATTTATCCGTTGATGCTCTCATCCGTTGAAGGATGTTATCCGTTGAAGCTTTAGAGACATCCGTTGAAGCTTAGCTTCTCATCCGTTGAAGGTCTTTAAGTCATCCGTTGATACCACTTCATTTATACAAAATTACAAGGCATGAAATATTTACAATTGGCCTTCCTATCTGCATATCATCTAGTAGTCAACATGACTTATAGTTTCTCTCAACTTCTAAGAATTACATTTTAAATACAGAGACTGAAATATGCTACAATACTAGACTTATTTCTAAGTAAAGCTACACCATCAACGGATAGCCAAAGTGGTCTTATCCGTTGAGGCTACTGACACTAAATTTCTACTTAAGTATTTTGTTAAACATATCATCAAACTAATGCACATATATTCCTAACACATAGGCTTAATGACAAAGAAGCAACTTAAGCATAAGCTGAAAGATGTTAAGAATGCAAACAAGGTAAAATCACCTAGGAAAAATAGGAATGGAAAGGAAGGTGTGAATAAAAGCAATTATTATAAACCTGTTCCTGATGCTCCTAGGAAAACATGTCATAACTGTGGAAGTTCTAACCATCTGGCTTCTTTTTGCAGGAAGAATAAGAACATTAACTCCTTACCTTCAAAATCAGGAGTTAAGAGTCAGTGTGTTAGATATAAACCACAAAATCCTTGTTTTTATTGTGGTAGTTTATGGCATTCCATTTATACTTGTAAGGAATATCATAGTTTGTACTATGATTATTATCAAATAAAACCTTCTTTGAAGAAAGTTTCCATAGTTCCTTCTAGTGTAAATTCTGATAAGAAAAATGTTAACATAAACTCTGATGCTAAATCCGCTGCAAATGTTAACAAACTTGATAAGGCCAAAGGATCCAAGAAATTCTGGGTCCTTAAAACTAATCATTATTGGTCTTTGTGATTGCAGGGCAACAAAAAAAATATTCTAGTTCTGGACAGTGGATGTTCAGGACATATGACTGGAAATAAGGCCCTGCTATCAGACTTTGTGGAGAAAGCTGGCCCAAGTGTTTCTTATGGAGATGGCAACATTGGAAAAATATTGGGATATGGCAATATCAATCTTGGGAATGTCATCATTAAAGCAGTAGCTCTGGTCTCAGGGCTTAAACACAATCTGCTGAGTATAAGTCAAATCTGTGACAGAGGTTATCATGTTGATTTCTTTGAAGAACACTGTGAAGTTGTGAGTAAATCTAAAGGCAAAGTTGTTCTGAAAGGATACAGGCGTGGTAACATTTATGAAGCTAAGCTTTCAACAAGTACTGATGGTTCTGCAATCTGTCTGATCAGTAGAGCATCAATTGAAGAAAGCTGGAATTGGCACAAGAAAATATAAATGAACTGGTCAAGAAAGCTCTTGTGAGAGGACTGCCAAAGTCAGTATTTGCTCCTGATGGCCTTTGTGATTCTTGTCAGAAGGCCAAACAAAGAAAATCTTCATTCAAGAGCAAGACTGAATCATCAATTCTTGAGCCTTATCATCTACTACATGTTGATCTCTTTGATCCAGTAAATGTCATGTCTATTGCAAAGAAGAAATATGCATTGGTCATAGTGGATGAGTTCACTAGATACACATGGGTGTATTTCTTGCACACAAAAAGTGAAACTGCATCTATCTTGATTGATCATGTCAAACATCTGGATAAATTGGTCAAAGATTCTGTGAAAACCTTAAGGAGTGATAATGGCACTGAGTTCAAGAATTTGATAATGGAAGAGTTCTGCAAAAACCATGGAATAAAGCAGGAATTTTCAGCTCCTGGAACTCCACAGCAAAATGGAGTTGTTGAAAGGAAGAATAGAACTCTCATTGAAGCTGCACGTACAATGCTTGAAGAAGCAAAGCTTCCAACCTATTTCTGGGCTGAAGCTGTGTAGACTGCTTGTTTTACTGAAAATGCAACACTCATTAACAAGCAAGGAAAAACACCATAAGAGATGGTGAAGAAAAAGAAGCCAAATCTGAAGTACTTTCATGTATTTGGATGCAAATGTTTTGTTCTCAAGACTCGTCCTGAACAGCTATCCAAGTTTGATCTAAAAGCTGATGAAGGAATCTTTGTTGGATATCCACTTTCCACAAAAGCCTTCAGAGTCTATAATTTGAGAACAAAAGTGGTCATGGAATCTATCAATGTCTCCTTTGATGACAAGAAGATTACTGGTCTTGAAGATTTTATTGACCATGATCAGCTGAGATTTGAAAATGAAGACTCAAATTCTGATGCTGAAAATCCTGACAGTCTAAGTCCTGATACTGTAAATTCTGATGGATTAAACTCTGATGTTATTGAAACTGTGGTGACTATGCCAAAGGAAGATGCACCTGTGCAGGGGGAGCATACTCAAGATCTTACCACATCTCAAGAAACATCAGAACATACATCTGGATCTTCAAGTTCTGATTCGTCAAGTTCTGATAAGCCAAGTTCTGATAGTGCTGAAAATCTAAATTCTGAAGAATCCAACTCAGAGAGCATAGTTTCAGGGGGAGCATCAGAAAATGAAAATGAAGACAGCATGGATCATGGGGGAGCATCCAGTTCTAGAGAAAACCTTCCATCTGCAAGGAAGTGGACAAAATCACATACACCTGATTTGATAATTGGAAATCCTGATGCAGGTGTCAGAAGTAAAATAGGTACTTCAAACGAATGTCTTTACAATTCTTTTCTCTCTCAGATTGAGCCAAAGAAAGTGGAAGAAGCTCTTCAAGATGCTGATTGGGTGCAAGCAATGCAGGAAGAGTTAAATGAATTTGAAAGAAACAAAGTCTGGACCCTAGTGCCAAGACCAAAGAATAGATCTGTTGTTGGTACAAAGTGGGTATTCAGAAACAAAACTGAAAGTGATGGCATAATTACAAGGAATAAGGCAAGGCTGGTTGCAAAAGGATATTCTCAACAGGAGGGAATTGATTATGATGAAACATTTGCACCAGTTGCTAGGTTAGAAGCCATAAGGATATTTTTGGCTTATGCTGCTCACAAAAAGTTTACTGTCTTTCAAATGGATGTGAAAAGTGCTTTTCTCAATGGAGAATTGGAGGAGGAAGTATATGTTGAACAACCTTCAGGCTTTGTAGACTCCAAACATCCAGATTATGTCTACAGGCTTGATAAAGCACTTTATGGACTTAAGCAAGCTCCTAGAGCATGTTATGAGACTTTAGCTCAGTTTCTTCTGGAAAGTGGATTCAACAGAGGAACAATAGACAAAACACTGTTCTACCTCAACCATGGAAAGGACTTACTTCTGGTCCAGATTTATGTTGATGATATCATTTTTGGGTCTACAAATGACAGACTTTGCAAGAAGTTTGCCAAACTGATGCAGTCAAGGTATCAGATGAGTATGATGGGGGAACTTAGCTATTTTCTGGGCCTTCAAGTCAAGCAGAATGAAGAAGGCACTTTTATTTGCCAAACTAAGTACACCAGAAACTTGCTGAAGAAATTTGGAATGCAAGATTGTTCAAGTGCATCCACTCCCATGGCCACTGCAACAAAACTGGATAAGGATACTGGTAAATCAGTATATATTACTGATTACAGAGGTATGATTGGCTCTCTACTCTATCTAACTGCTAGTAGACCTGATATCATGTATGCTACCTGTCTTTGTGCAAGATTTCAAGCAGATCCAAGAGAACCTCACTTAACAGCTGTGAAAAGAATTTTTAAGTATCTTTGTTAGGTCACACACACTGTAGAGGGGGTGAATACAGTGTATAATACAATCAAATCGAACTTTAATATCTTAAGTAACAGAAAACAAACTTTATTAAAACAGTAAACTCTGTTACAGTATGGAACTGTTACCTCTCAGTGATGAACAAATATCACGAGAGCTGCTAGGGTTACAATGAATAATCTTCTCGAATATTATAATACTTATAGTGTAAACCCTATGTCTGTGTTTATATACGACACAGTTATAAGATAATCGCTAATTGATATGGAATATAATTCTGCTTTCTAAAATATATCAATCTGATATCTTTTCTTCCAAGTATTCCATTCTTCACGGAACTCCTTCTTCATACATATCTCTTCTTATGTTTATCTCGATCTTCTTTCCTTTAATCAGCTACTTTCCTTATCTAATCGTCCTTCAGCACTTAAGTTCTGATATCCAACTTCTGATGATTATCTCCTGATAATATAAGTACTAATATCCTTAAGTCCTGACTTCCAGTATAAGTACCGATTCCCAGTTAAGTACTGATTTGTCCTGTTAAGTAAGATCTGAAAACTAAATATAAATCATATTAGCCATGACATTATCAAATATATCTAACAATCTCCCCCAAATTGTAAATTAGCATAATATACAAGTTTAACAGATATTTGATGATGTCAAAAACATTAAGTACAAATGCATGAGAATTAGACTAGATAACTACAACTTACAGTCCTTAAAACTTTACCAATATTTAACTTCTGATAACAACTTCAATCTGTACAAATATCAGAATTTAAGCAGTTGTAGATCTTTGACTTGGCTTCATCTTCTGATCTCTTTGATGTCAGGAGTTGTTCTGAGATAGTTCTTCAACAAACATCTCTCAGCATATCTAAGTTCATCAATCATTCTCCTTTTGGCATCTTTAAGCTCTGCAGTATCTTCACCAATTTGAAAGATTGCAGCCCTGAGATCATTAATCTTTGCTTTTCTTATATCCTGATCCAGTCTGATCAAATAAGCTTTATCAGACTCAAGATTGAATTCCACAGCCCTGTACCCTAGAAAGGTAGTTATAATTTGAGCAGAATTGGGCTTCATTTCAACTATATCACCCTTGTGATCTCTGTACTTTGGAACATATGTGTTGTCAGACTTAATAGAATAAAGCCTTTTCTGTCTCTGAATCTGATCCTTCAAATAGTTTGCAGCAGTTCCTATCAATCATCTGTCATGAAATACAACAAGATGTATTCTTTCAAGTAGGTATGATAAACCATTTGTACGGATTCCAGTTGATTCAATCTCTCAGGAGTTGCTCCAATACCTGGTTCACTCAAGGAGGTTGGATCATTGGTAGTGTTATGTATTCTTCTTTCATCAGCAATTCTCAATCCAGTTTTATCTCTTGCTTCCTTTCAAGTAACTACTCTAGCTTCAAAACCACTTGCAGTAGTCTTCAAAGGTTGAGTCTGTTTTGCTTTAGTGAATCCTGGTAGGAGTGTCTTTGGTCTATCTTCTGATATCAAGTTAACTTGAGCTATGTCAGAGGTTACTTGCTTCTTCTGAATATCAGAACTTACAGTTTCTTGACTCTGAACAACTTGAGCCATGTTAGAGGTTGTTTTAAGAACTTTTCTTGAAGTCAGAGCAAGATCATCCTTTTCATCAGTAATTTCTTCATCCTCAGGAGGCACATAAACCTTGATAGGTTCACCAACCTTTTCTTTACCCTTGGATCTTGGATCTATCTGCGGTTGTGATTTAGCCAATGTTGCTTCAGTATGTGTCCTTTCTTTGATCACAATGCCTTTGAGTTTTGGAAGTGGCTTTTTACCAGAAGCTTCAGATTTAGATGTGACTTTCTCTGATTTAAGTCTGGCTTCTTCTTCCATTAAACTCTCCAAGTCCATTCCTGGATTTTCCTGAAGAAATAACTGTCTTGACATTTCCTCATCAAGATCTAAAAGTTCATCAGAACTTATCCTTTTACCAGTAGCAGAACTTATTCTTTTCCCAGTATCAGAACTTGTCCTGTGACTTGTGATTTCAGCTTTTCTTGATGTGAAACCTCTACCTTGACTATGACCTCTACCCATTCCAGAGTTTCCTTGATCATCCTTTTCATCATCCTTCCCTTTCAGTGTCTTGACAGTCTTGCATTTGGACTTAATTACTTTCTCCCCCTTTTTGGCATCAGCAGGTAGTAGAAGAGAGACAAGCAATTCCACTGAGGCTTGGATTTCATTAAGTTGTGATTGCTGAGAAGCTTAATATTTCAGAATATCATCAATCTGAGCTTGTTGATTCTCCTGAGTCTTCTCAATATAAGCAATCCTGTCAAAGGTAGGTTAGAAGAACTGTTTCTTATCAATCTTGTGAACTTGATCTTGTTTGATAAATTCTTCCTGAATCTTGTGAAGCTCTGCATGAGTAGTTGAATGAAGACCTTGTAGATGTTTAGTACTCAATGCAGTGACTCTAAGCTGGGTTTTGAAATCATCAGAATTTAACATTTCATCAGCTTTTGTCAAGTGCTCAGCAAGATGCTTTGCAGTTGGAACACATGAAAATGGGTTCCATTCCTTAGTCCACTCCTATCCTGCAGGAGTTTCACTCCAAGGCACTGGTGCTTCTCCGGTAACAAACTTCTTAACAAGTTCAGACTTAAGAATAGTTTGTTGAGAAGCATGTCCTGAAGGACCTGCTTCATCAGCATCTGCAGTTGGAGCAGTATCACCAGTATCTCCAGCATTTGCAGCATCAGAACTTACAAAATCAGTATCCTCTGATAAAACAACAGTGTGAGTAGCAATGGAGGCTTCAACATCCTCTAATTGCTGATCTGGTTCTAAGTTCTGATCAACAGCCATATCATGATACTTACCTAAAGTCTGATCATCAGCATCTAGATGCAGAGAAGGTGTTGTAGATAACTCTGGAGTTTGAACAACATTAGTAACAGGTGTTGTTGAAGGATTAGTTACTGTTGGAGCTTCTAAGAGAATTACTTCAGGCACAACCAAGTTTTGAACATCAATATCAGCACTTGTGCCTGGATCAACAGGAGATACAGATGGTGTGTTGACCTTTTCAGAAACAGCTTCCTTAGATGGAGTTGATGGAGAAGAAGTAACTTTAGCAAATTCCTTTTCTTGTGAGATCAGAGATTCCTGATCCCCTTCCTTAGCTGCTTCCTCTTCATCATCTGAAACTGGCCTATTTGCCCTCTGTTTCTTGTATCTCTTTGTAGATTTGGATTCTTTGGGAGTTTCAGGAACTGTCATTCTTCTAAGCCTCTTGAGAAGCCTAGATCCCCCAATTCCAGAATCCTTCTGAGAAGTCTCTTTCTCAGCTTCACAAACAACAGGTTCTGAAGAAGGAACCTGTTCCTCAGTATCAGATTCATCTCTCAAAGCAATCTTCCTTTTCTTCTGAAGTGTTTGAGGAACAGTTTTTTGTCCTCTTAGGTTTGGAAGATGAAGGCTTCACAGTAGGTGCTGAGGATGAGGGTTGAACTGTCTGTGAAGTGTAGAGATAGGATTTGAGATATTTCCTGAGGGTAGGTTGAGTAGAATGAGTGGTAGGTGCCGATGGTTGTTGTGATGTTTGGGAGGTTGTTGTTGGTTGGACATCAGAATAAACAGATCTATAAGTATCAGGATCAGCATTTACTAAGATCTGTTTTACAGACTGAGGAATCTGTAAAGGTCTAACCACTGATTTCTTAGTGTCAGCATTTATCAGGTCATTAAAGTAGCGTTTTGCAACCTTAAAAAGTGGGGTTGAGGAACTGACTAATTGAGGTTCATCAGTACAAAAAGTATATATAAGTTGACAGAATCTAGCAAAGTAAACAACATTCCTATCCTCTGTCATCCTATCCCCAATAAAACCAATTATAGCAGTTGCAAAATCAAAATGAGTTTGGTTTATAACAGCATACCCGATGTGCTGACTCATAATTGGGATAACATCAAAATTCGAACACTTGTTCCCAAAAGCTTTAGTGATGCAGTCGAAGAAGAAGCTCCATTCTCTTCTGATATGAGCCCGTTTCAACTGCCCAAGTTTTGCCAAACTCTGTTCATACTCCAAATTGGCCATTAACTCCTGAAGAGCTGATTCCTCTGGAATTGAAAAGGTACATCCTTCTGGGAGATGTAGAGCCCTGCGTATTGTACCAGGAGTAACTGCATATGAAGAATCACCCACTTCAAAAACAATACTATGAGTGCCATGTGTACCACCATTATCAAAGTGCCCAGTCCGCCAAAATGTCAGAACTTGTTGGCTCGAAAAGACTGAAGGTTGGGTCAATGCATACCCAATCTCACTGTGTGCAAGAAGATCTTGCACAAAATGCAATTCAGATGGAGCTTCAGCATGATCAAGAATTGCAGCATAGTTGTTTGGAACAAATTATGCTGCAATTCTTGATCATGCTGAAGCTCCATCTGAATTGCATTTTGTGCAAGATCTTCTTGCACACAGTGAGATTGGGTATGCATTGACCCAGCCTTCAGTCTTTTCGAGCCAACAAGTTTTGACATTTTGGCGGACTGGGCACTTTGATAATGGTGGTACACATGGCACTCCTAGTATTGTTTTCGAAGTGGGTGATTCTTCATATGCAGTTACTCCTGGTACAATACGGAGGGCTCTACATCTCCCAGAAGGATGTACCTTTTCAATTCCAGAGGAATCAGCTCTTCAGGAGTTAATGGCCAATTTGGAGTATGAACAGAGTTTGGAAAAACTTGGGCAGTTGAAACGGGCTCATATCAGAAGAGAATGGAGCTTCTTCTTCGACTGCATCACTAAAGCTTTTAGGAACAAGTGTTCGAATTTTGATGCTATCCCAATTATGAGTCAGCACATCGGGTATGCTGTTATAAACCAAACTCATTTTGATTTTGCAACTGCTATAATTGGTTTTATTGGGGATAGGATGACAGAGGATAGGAATGTTGTTTACTTTGCTAGATTCTATCAACTTATATATACTTTTTGTACTGATGAACCTCAATTAGTCAGTTCCTCAACCCCACCTTTTAAGGTTGTAAAACGCTACTTTAATGACCTGATAAATGCTGACACTAAGAAATCAGTGGTTAGACCTTTACAGATTCCTCAGTCTGTAAAAGAGATCTTAGTAAATGCTGATCCTGATACTTATAGATCTGTTTATTCTGATGTCCAACCAACAACAACCTCCCAAACATCACAACAACCATCGGCACCTACCACTCATTCTACTCAACCTACCCTCAGGAAATATCTCAAATCCTATCTCTCCACTTCACAGACAGTTCAACCCTCATCCTCAGCACCTACTGTGAAGCCTTCATCTTCCAAACCTAAGAGGACAAAGACTGTTCCTCAAATACTTCAGAAGAAAAGGAAGATTGCTTTGAGAGATGAATCTGATACTGAGGAACAGGTTCCTTCTTCAGAACCTGTTATTTGTGAAGATGAGAAAGAGACTTCTCAGAAGGATTCTGGAATTGGGGGATCTAGGCTTCTCAAGAGGCTTAGAAGAATGACAGTTCCTGAAACTCCCAAAGAATCCAAATCTACAAAGAGATACAAGAAACAGAGGGCAAATAGGCCAGTTTCAGATGATGAAGAGGAAGCAGCTAAGGAAGGGGATCAGGAATCTCTGATCTCACAAGAAAAGGAATTTGCTAAAGTTACTTCTTCTCCATCAACTCCATCTAAGGAAGCTGTTTCTGAAAAGGTCAACACACCATCTGTATCTCCTGTTGATCCAGGCACAAGTGCTGATATTGATGTTCAAAACTTGGTTGTGCCTGAAGTAATTCTCTTAGAAGCTCCAACAGTAACTAATCCTTCAACAACACCTGTTACTGATGTTGTTCAAACTCCAGAGTTATCTACAACACCTTCTCTGCATCTAGATGCTGATGATCAGACTTTAGGTGAGCATCAGGATATGGCTGTTGATCAGAACTTAGAACCAGATCAGCAATTAGAGGATGCTGAAGCCTCCATTGCTACTCACACTGTTGTTTTATCAGAGGATACTGATTCTGTAAGTTCTGATGCTGCAAATGCTGGAGATACTGGTGATGCTGCTCCAACTGCAGATGCTGATGAAGCAGGTCCTTCAGGACATGCTTCTCAACAAACTATTCTTAAGTCTGAACTTGTTAAGAAGTTTATTACCGGAGAAGCACCAGTGCCTTGGAGTGAAACTCCTGCAGGATAGGAGTGGACTAAGGAATGGATCTCAGTTTCCTGTGTTCCAACTGCAAAGCATCTTGCTGAGCACTTGACAAAAGCTGATGAAATATTAAATTCTGATGATTTCAAAACCCAGCTTAGAGTCACTGCATTGAGTACTAAACATTTACAAGGTCTTCATTCAACTACTCATGCAGAGCTTCACAAGATTCGGGAAGAATTTATCAAACAAGATCAAGTTCACAAGATTGATAAGAAACGATTCTTCAAACCTACCTTTGACAGGATTGCTTATATTGAGAAGACTCAAGAGAATCAACAAGCTCAGATTGATGATATTCTAAAAAATCAAGCTTCTCAGCAATCACAACTTAATGAAATCCAAGCCTCAGTGGAATTGCTTGTCTCTCTTCTACTACCTGCTGATACCAAAAAGGGGGAGAAAGTAATTAAGTCCAAATGCAAGACTGTCAAGACACTGAAAGGGAAGGATGATGAAAAGGATGATCAAGGAAACTCTGGAATGGGTAGAGGTCATAGTCAAGGTAGAGGTTTCACATCAAGAAAAGCTGAAATCACAAGTCACAGGACAAGTTCTGATACTGGGAAAAGAATAAGTTCTGCTACTGGTAAAAGGATAAGTTCCGATGAACTTTTAGATCTTGATGAGGAAATGTCAAGACAGTTATTTCTTCAGGAAAATCCAGGAATGGACTTGGAGAGTATAATGGAAGAAGAAGCCAGACTTAAATCAGAGAAAGTCACATCTAAATCTGAAGCTTCTGGTAAAAAGCCACTTCCAAAACTCAAAGGCATTGTGATCAAAGAAAGGACACATACTGAAGCAACATTGGCTAAATCACAACCGCAGATAGATCCAAGATCCAAGGGTAAAGAAAAGGTTGGTGAACCTATCAAGGTTTATGTGCCTCCTGAGGATGAAGAAATTACTGATGAAAAGGATGATCTTGCTCTGACTTCAAGAAAAGTTCTTAAAACAACCTCTGACATGGCTCAAGTTGTTCAGAGTCAAGAAACTGTAAGTTCTGATATTCAGAAGAAGCAAGTAACCTCTGACATAGCTCAAGTTAACTTGATATCAGAAGATAGACCAAAGACACTCCTACCAGGATTCACTAAAGCGAAACAGACTCAACCTATGAATACTACTACAAGTGGTTTTGAAGCTAGAGTAGTTACTGGAAAGGAAGCAAGAGATAAAACTGGATTGGGAAGTGTTGATGAAAGAAGAATACATAACACTACCAATGATCCAACTTCCTTGAGTGAACCAGGTATTGGAGCAACTCCTGAGAGATTGAATAAACTGGAATCTGTACAAATGGTTTATCATACCTACTTGAAAGAATACATCTTGTTGTATTTCATGACAGATGGTAGGGTTTATCATATAAGGCAAAATGCCATTCCATTGAAGTATTTTGAAGAATTGGAGCATGTACTATTCTTACTTCAAGTGGATGACAGATTGACAGGAACTGCTGCAAACTATTTGAAGGATCAGATTTAGAGACAGAAAAGGCTTTATTCTGTTAAGTCTGACAGCACATATGTTCCAAAGTACAGAGATCACAAGGGTGATATAGTTGAAATGAAGTCCAATTCTGCTCAAATTATAACTACCTTTCTAGGGTACAGGGCTGTGGAATTCAATCTTGAGTCTGATAAAGCTTATTTGATCAGACTGGATCAGGATATAAGAAAAGCAAAGATTAATGATCTCAGGGCTGCAATCTTTCAAATTGGTGAAGATACTGCAGAGCTTAAAGATGCCAAAAGGAGAATGATTGATGAACTTAGATATGCTGAGAGATGTTTGTTGAAGAATTATCTCAGAACAACTCCTGACATCAGAGAGATCAGAAGATGAAGCCAAGTCAAAGATCTACAACTGCTTAAATTCTGATATTTGTACAGACTGAAGTTGTTATCAGAAGTTAAATATTGGTAAAGCTTTAAGGACTGTAAGTTGTAGTTATCTAGTCTAATTCTCATGCATTTGTACTTAATGTTTTTGAAATCATCAAATATCTGTTAAACTTGTATATTATGCTAATTTACAAGTTGGGGGAGATTGTTAGATATATTTGATAATGTCATGGCTAATATGATTTATGTTTAGTTTTCAGATCTTACTTAACAGGACAAATCAGTACTTAACTGGGAATCAGTACTTATACTGGAAGTCAGGACTTAAGGATATCAGTACTTATATTATCAGGAGATAATCATCAGAAGTTGGATATCAGAACTTAAGTGCTGAAGGACGATTAGATAAGGAAAGTAGCTGATTAAAGGAAAGAAGATCGAGATAAACATAAGAAGAGATATGCATGAAGAAGGAGTTCCGTGAAGAATGGAATACTTGGAAGAAAAGATATCTGATTGATATATTTTAGGAAGCAGAATTATATTCCATATCAATTAGCGATTATCTTGTAACTGTGTAGTATATAAACACAGACATAGGGTTTACACTATAAGTGTTATAATATTCGAGAAGATTATTCATTGTAACCATAGCAGCTCTCGTGATATTTGTTCATCACTGAGAGGTAACAGTTCCATACTGTAACCGAGTTTATTATTTCAATAAAGTTTGTTTTCTGTTACTTAAGATATTAAAGTTCGATTTGATTGTATTATACACTGTATTCACCCCCTCTACAGTGTGTGTGGCCTAACATCTTTCTATTGCATGAGAAATCTCAATCGGTGGATGCTGTACAAGTGTTCATCGCTGAGGCAGAAAGACAGATAAAAGAAAAGGTGAAAATCATCAGGTCAGATAGAGATGGTGAATTTTATGGGAGGTATGATGAAATAGGACAACATCCTGGACCATTTGCTAAACTTCTCCAGAAACTTGGAATTATTGCTCAGTACACAACGCCTGGATCTTCATGGCAAAATGGTGTAGATGAAAGAAGAAATCGTACGTATATAGAGATGGTTAGATCCATGATGAGTCACGATAATTTGCCAATGTTCTTGTGGATGGAAGCCTTACATACAGTCATTTACATCTTAAATAGAGTTCTAAGCAAAGCAGTTCCAAAAACACCATTTGAACTGTGGAAAGGCTGGAAACCTAGTTTAAGTCATCTCCAAATTTGGGGTTGTCCGGCTGAGGCTAGAATATACAATCCACAAGAAAAGAAGTTGGATTTTAGGACGGTGAGTGGATATTTTATTGGATATCCAGAAAATACAAAAGGATATCGAATTTACTGTCCTAACCATAGTACGAGAATAGTTGAAACTGGTAATGCTAAGTTCTATGAGAATGGTGAGACCAGTGGGAGCATAAAGCAAGATGATGTGATCATTCAAAAAGTAAGGGTGCAGGTTCCTTTACCCATTATTTCGAAAGATTTTGGGAACTCCTCTGTAAACACACATCAGAACACTGAGGAGAACCCAATGAATGATCAGCTACATGATGAGGATCTCACGAATGATAGTGTTGACAGAGAGTCATCAGAAACACCATTAAGAAGATCTCAAAGACAAAAGAGATTGGCCATTTCTGATGATTTCTTGCTTTATCTCGTAGAATCTGATGAACATAAAGATCTGGTTTTGTATGCTCAAGCCATTAAGGGCCCTGATTCTGACAAATGGGTTGATGCAATGATGGATGAATTAAAATCTATGAGTGATAATCAAGTCTGGGAAATCGTTCAACTCCCACCAGGTCATAAAGCGATTGGTTGTAAATGGGTATATAAAACCAAACGAGATTCTAAAGGCGATGTTGAACGATATAAAGCTAGACTTGTGTTTAAAGGTTTTAATCAGAAAGAAGGCATCGATTATTTCGAGACTTTTTCTCCGGTTTCCAGAAAAGATTCTTTAAGAATCATCATGGCTTTGGTGGCTCATTATGATCTCGAGTTACACCAAATGGACGTGAAAACCGCGTTCCTGAATGGAGACTTGCAAGAGGAAATTTATATGCGTCAACCCGAGGGCTTCATAATTGAAGGGCAGGAGCATATGGTCTGCAAACTTAAGAAATCAATATATGGACTAAGGCAAGCTTCCAGAGATTGGTATCTAAAATTTCATGAAACCATAACGAATTTCGGTTTCGTTGAAAATGTCGTTGATACTTGCATATACCTTAAGTTTAGTGGGAGCAAATTCATATTTTTGATTCTGTATGTTGATGACATATTATTGGCTTGTAGTGATCTTGGTTTGTTGCGACAGACAAAAGAATATCTCTCAAAGAACTTTGAAATGAAAGATATGGGAGAGGCTTCCTATGTTCTAGGCATATAAATCTTTCGTGATAGAAGCCAAGGAATTTTAAGCTTGTCTCAGAAGGCCTATATCGATAAAGTTCTTAAGAGATTTATCATGTTGTCTTGTTCCGCTAGTTCTGTTCCATTGCATAAATGAGACAAACTTGTTCTTAAGCAATGTCCTAGGACACCTATGGAACGAGAAGAAATGCAGAAGTATCCTTATGCATCTCTCGTGGGGAGCCTGATGTATGCACAGGTCTGTACCAGGCCTGACATTAGCCACGCCGTTGGCATGTTGGGAAGATTTCAGAGTGACCCAGGGATCGCTCATTGGAAGGCTGCAAAGAAAGTATTGAGATACCTAAAGGGAACCGAAAATCATATGCTTACGTACAGAAAGTCAAGTCATCCACGGATGATTGGCTATTCTGATTCGAATTTTGCTGGATGTCCTGATACAAGGCTCTGCACTCTTGGATATACATATCTTTTATGTGGAGGTGGTGTTTCATGGAAAAGTCAAAAATCTGAAATGATTTTCGGATCCACTATGATGGCTGAATTTGTGGCCTGTTATGAAGCTTCTATTCAAGGATCATGGCTGCGCAATTTTGTTTCACAGTTTGGAGCCTTAAATTTCATCTCTAAACCATTATCGGTCTACTGTGACAATCAAGCTGCGACATTCTTTTCTAAGCATGACAGGATTACAGACGGTTCAAAACACATGGACCTAAAATACCTGTTATTAAAGTAAGATGTTAAACTAAAGAAAATTGTCATTGAGTCCATATGTACTGATTTGCAAGTGGCAGACATACTCACGAAAGGACTGCCAATTAAGACCTTCGAAAGGCATGCTGAAAGTTTGGGTCTCTTGGACAGTTCCTGAATCATAGATTATGCCACTTGTTTTATGCATGTTTATGTGAAAGACAATTAACTGAGTTCTCTATATATATAACATCTGAAGTTTTCTGTTTCTTTCATCATAAAGGTGTACACACTTATGTTTGAGGTGAATGAAACATTATGTGACCATTAAGCCATTCTCATAATGACCTGGTTGTGAAAATTGCAGATGTTGTGGTACATGGAAGTAAACATGTTGTGCAATAACACGGGCACGCCATGACTCATACATTTGTCAATTTATCAACTAAGAACTTAGAGTAAAACTGATGTACTTGTGCACATTCATGGCTTATTTCCTATAAGACCAAGTGGGAGACTGTAAGAAATTATAATTATATTTCTACATAATTTCTTCCTCATAAAATGGTCTATAGGAAACTCAACAGTTAAAAATATCTCACTTAATTAATTCTGATGGATAATTAATTAAGAGGTAAGATATTGAGGTGAGATGGATGGTCCTCTCTCTGTCTATATATACATCCACCTTTTCCATCAAAAGTGTGGTATCAAGAACCAAAAGAACACATAAAATAAACGTATATAAAAAAAGAGAGAGATATTCATTCTTCTCCATTGAAGCACCGACGTACAAGACCCTGTTACTATCAACTAATCGTCGCCATGTCGGGAGGTATGTTTCTACTTGTATGTGATGATCATATAGTTCAAGATCCATGAGTTTATGTGATTGTTCTGTTTATTGTTCTCTCGGAACCTCTGTTTTGGATTCTTGTAAGTGTACAGTTTACTGTTGTTTTCAGAATCCATGTTATTGCATTTACAAAGTTAAGATCGCTTCAACTGTTTAGAGCTGAATTATAAGTCAACAAGTTTGCGAGCAGTGTTTGGGAAGGGGTGTGTGCAGTCAGATAAGTGGATTTTGTCAACAAGTTACAAAATATGTATCATTTATACTGTAACCCGCGATGGCAGCAAGGAAACAAACAACACTGTCTTCTACAAAATAACAACCCGTACGCTAGCTAAATAATACTGTCAGGTTGCGCAAATTAGTGTCTGTCATTTCATTAAACTAATGAAAACTATCATGGCAACATCGTACGGTTTTTTTTAGAAGCATGTCATAACAAGAAAGGATATCAAGTTTACATAATTAGTAACATGTTACATCTCCAAATTAGTATATAAATGCAAGCTTACTGATTGTAGTTGAATATCAAGTCCTCCAAACACATCTTTATTTCCCATTATGGAGTTGTCAAAGGTTTTTCTAACCATTTTCACTATTCAAGCTATCCTAATCACCTCAGCTACAATCTTAACCTCCCCAGCAAACTCAGATCTCTTCCGCGAATACATTGGGGCAGAGTTTAATAACATAAAATTCTCAGACGTACCAATAAACCCCAACGTTGAGTTTCATTTCATCCTTGCATTTGCCATTGATTATACCACTTCATCTCCTTCTCCTACCAACGGACAATTCAACATATTTTGGGACAGTGATAATCTCGGTGCTTCTCAAGTTTCTGCGATCAAGAAAAAACATTCAAATGTAAAAGTAGCATTAAGCTTAGGAGGTGATAGCGTTGGAGGAGGAAGCGCTTGTTGAAAAAACTTAGAGAAAAAAGACACCTACATTTTGCAGAAAACTTGTACTGCTATATTTTTTGTTTTCTTTTTCTCCTAAAACTCAAGGTAAACTAGCCATTATATATGCTTTACAAACATATTAAAACTAACTATTACTAAAACTAACCACTACTAATTAATGGGTAAATTACATGTCCATAATTTACTCCATAACTCCACTACCCCACTACTAAACAATTCTAAAATAATATTTTTCTCTAATAATTAATCATTGCTAAATATCTAATAATTAAATAAACAAATAATTAATAACTAAATTTAAGATTATTCCAACATTCACCCCCATAATCTTAAATTTACGAAGCACTTTCTCTTCGCCTGTGATGCACTTCTCATCACCATCAATTTTGATGCACTATCTCATCAAAAACACTTTGGAGCACTTTCTCTCCACAACTCTAAAATAAAATTTCTTTCATTGCCTCTTGAGCCATGATATCTTTCTCATTATTTCCCCCGCTCATGTTCCTCCTTCATTTTTATTCTTGCTTCTCTTTCCTTTTTCACGTACCATTTCATCTTGATATTTCACTAAATATATATGGAGAAATTTTTAATACCATTTGAAATCTCATATAAATACTTAATATATATATATATATGTATGTATTTTTATAAGAGTCTCACAAGCCTTATAACATATAGCTCTGATGCCATGTTGAACAAACTCAGAGAAAAAAAGAAGACACCTACATTTTTGAAGAGAACTTGTACTGCTATATTTCTTGTTTTCTTTTCCTCCTGTAAAACTCAAGGTAAACTAGCCATTATATATGCTTTACAAACATATTAAAACTAACTATTACTAAAACTAACCACTACTAATTAATGGGTAAATTACATGTCCATAATTTACTCCATAACTCCACTACCCCACTACTAAACAATTCTAAAATAATATTTTTCTCTAATAATTAATCATTGCTAAATATCTAATAATTAAATAAACAAATAATTAATAACTAAATTTAAGATTATTCCAACAGCGCTTACTTTAGCCCATCTTCCGTGGATTCATGGGTTTCCAATGCCATATCGTCCCTCACAAATATCATCCAGGAGTATAATCTAGACGGCATTGATATCGATTATGAACATTTTCAAGGAGATCCGGAAACATTTGCAGAATGTATCGGACAGCTCATAACCGCCCTTAAGAAAAATGGAGTCATTTCCTTCGCTTCTATAGCTCCATACGACGATGATCAAGTTCAAAGTCATTACTTGGCACTTTGGAAGAGTTATGGTCATCTCATAGACTATGTAAACTTTCAATTCTATGCATATGACCAAGGAACTACAGTTTCTCAATTCATGACATATTTCGAGACTCAGACATCGAAATACGAAGGAGGTAAGGTGTTGGCTAGCTTTAGTACTGATGAAAGTGGTGGTTTGTCTCCAGAAGATGGCTTCTTCACTGCATGCCATATGCTCAAAAGCAGGAAAGAACTTCATGGTATCTTTATTTGGTCTGCTGATGATTCTCTGTCAAGAGGATTTCCCTATGAGAAACAATCACAAGCTCTATTAGCAATCTCCCACTAGTTTGTCATCTGTCAGTATGGTTTGTGTATAATTTCCATTCTTTCACCAGGTTCCATATCTGTAAGTGATGTTCCCATATCTAATTTTTATTCAAACACTGTTCCAGTAATATATTTGCCCAGAAACACTAGACCATCTCTTTGGCCTCCGATATCAACTATAATATTAAAAGGAACCTTAAATTTATCTACCACAGTCTGCATTGAATTAGACCATCTCTTTGGCCTCCGATATCAGTTTTAAGTGATTATGATTATATAAATTTATAGCAATTTAATATCATCATTTCAACCACATTCCAGATGTTTTCAAATCCAAGATTCTAACGAGAACTGCAATTTTTATTTGGTATGAATTTATTCGCTCTGGTTGTTAATCATAAAGCAGCTATAGATTTGTCTTCTCATTTGCTCTGCTCCATGAGTTCATTTCTTCATCTATATGTTCTAGTTGTTAAGCTAAATCACTTAGCAGTCAACACCGTGGATACCTTAACAACTTTAACAAAAATGGACTCATAGAACTAATCAGAGAACTCAAAATTGTATTCCAAGAGTACCAAGATGGCAAGACCGGCAATATATAATCAAGAAATTCATTTATGACTTACAATCAAGATTTTATACTTCCACAAATCACCATCATGTCAATTATTACATACACTAAATTTTTGCGTATAAAACCTTGAATAAAACTAAAAGTAACGTCTGATTGGCTCAATATAAATTAAGAGATTTACTAAATTCTGTTCGGAGTACTACAGTCTACAAATGTATAATCAATATAATATATCATCATGGTCAGACACAGACTAACCCTTTCTGTTTTGAAGTAAGGGTTAAAGGACCAAGAATAACAAGGTTAATTGGCATATTGAAGCTTCTGTAAGTAAATTATCTTATCTGCGTTGGTATTTTTTCCTACAGCCTTACTCCGCCTTGTCCTTCAATGAACTCTTTGTTCGTGACAATCTAACCCTGCTTGTACACCTCCCAACAAACTTAAGAACCTCATCAATCAAAATTACTGGGAATGCAACAGCCACCACCAATAACCACTCATTCAGGCTCAGTGGTACAATGCCAAATATTTGAGCAAGGAAAGGCAAGTAAAGGATCAAGAAATGCAGTCCAAATGAAACTGACATGGCCAAGAGGAGCCATGGGTTGACCCAGGGAGGCATACTCAAAAGACTCACATCCTCGGAAAGAGCATTAAGGGAATTGAACATCTCAATGGCAACCAATACAGACAGGGAGAGGGTCATAGCTTTAACTTTTCCGGTGTGAAAATAGTCACATGGATTGTCGTCGAAATTGAAAACTTGTGATCCAGCAGTGAAAGGAGAAACCGAGAAATTTCCCCAGGAGGTGCATTGGTCCCAGTTAGAAAGCTGGGAATAGGAGACTAGACTGTGGCCATCTTTGCTTAGGTCAATTCCTAAGAAAGAGGCCTGTGTGAACCATATGATGAAGACCCCTACAGTAGCTATCCCCACATAAAGGCCAATCACCTACATTACCAACATTAAGGACTGTAAGCAATAAAACAACGCAAATATGGCTTCTAAAGTTACTTCAAGTAGAAATTAGTGAAACATAAGTACCAGATAGCGAAACAATATCCATGCACTGATTAAAGAGTCGTCACTTCTACGAGGGGGATTTTTCATGATGTACTTATCAGGTGGATTAAATCCTAAAGCTGTTGCCGGGGGTCCATCGGTAACCAGATTGACCCACAGAAGCTGAACAGGAATAAGGCCCTCTGGTATACCTAAAGCAGCTGTGAGGAATATTGAGGCAACCTCGCCAATGTTTGATGATATCATATACCTAAAAATATCAGAAGAAACGAAGTTAAAAAACAATGAAAGTAACCCTTCAGAAACTATGATTTTTCATAAATCAGACCCAACTGGCAGACAAGAACACACAAAATTAAACATTTCATTTCAGAAAGTGTGAAGAAAACTTTCTCCAACATATGCACAATTAGTCAATATTGTGATCGCTCGATTTCAATCAGAACCTCTCTACATATGCACTGTATCTTCAAAAGCAAGCTACTTGTACATAAATGAGTACGTGTACAAAACCTTGTATTCTCCGTGAACTTAAGTTAATCACCAATAAAATCTATACTATAATATAATAACCGGAATGAGGTATATTTTGGTTCAACGGTTATCCCCTTATTTTGGTTATTACAATAAAAATAAATAGTGTTATACACATGCTAAACTATTAGATATAGTTTCCTTATCCCGCAAAACTAGGACCAAAACTTATCCTACTAAACTACGATCACAGCTTCTTCCTAATTCTTTTATTTTTTTATTATAAATCTATAATTATTATATATTTATATACATGTATATATTAAAATTAATATATGATTGAAGAAATAATATTTAAATATTAACGGACCCCGTGGATCGCACGGGATTTAAGCTAGTATTGATAAAATATGATCTGTGCTATGTCCGAGGTTCAAAGAACTTCAGAACTATATGAAAAAGATCTACACTCCTACTTTCAGACTTAAAATTGATTCGACCAGATCAGTTAGAAACCAAGCGTCTAGCGTGTTTTCCACCATGTGATCTTAGATCACATAATTTTTAGGAATAACAAATTTTGTTACCATATCATAACCCACAGTTCATACATTATATTACATCTACTATTTTGACTCTGAATTAACATAAATAACTAAGATTTTATATGATATGTCCATAGAATAAAAATTAATTTCCAAATTAACCAAAATGTTGAATCCATTCTTTGTTTTTAATTAATTAGTTCAAAAACGGAGAACCAGAGGGAAATATGAAAAGTACCTAATAAATGCCTTCATGTTATTATAGATAGACCTGCCTTCCCCTACAGCAGCAACAATTGTGCTGAAATTGTCATCAGCTAAAACCATGTCAGAAGCTTCCTTGGCAACCTAAAAATGAAAACCAGAAATGTAAATATATAAAGTGAAACACGGATGATAAAACTGGAGAACATGAAAATGCTAGTATGAGAGATGTAGAGATGTGTTTTTAAACATAAAGATATCAGTTCTGTACAACAGACACGGACTACAAAAGAATAAGAATATGGTTGATTCACATTTACCAAAAAAATATTAGAATTAAAACTTTGATGGTCTCTTTCACATTCAGCTTCAAAGAAGAGTTCTAAAGATTCTTTTAAAACTGTTGACAAACAAACATCTGAGCGGACCGAAATTTTTTTACAAATAGCATATGGTGGCGAACTTTACATGCATGGAAGTCTTTGTTGTACAGACGAAGATTTAATATTATACCTCTGTACCAGCAATGCCCATTGCAATACCAATGTCAGCTAATTTTAGGGCAGGGGCGTCATTGACTCCATCTCCCGTCATTGCAACTACTTCACCATTTTCTTTAAGCAGTCTTACTATCTCTTGTTTATGCCTTGGTTCTGCCCTAGAGAAGAGGAGTCCTCCACTCTGCCCCAAGTGACCTTTTTTGTCACGATGATCCATGAACTCTCTCCCTGTTAAGCTTTTTGAACTGATATCTTCATTCGGTCCAAAGACACCTATTTCACGACATATAGCTTCAGCAGTGTTCTTGTTATCTCCAGTAATAACCATAACCTGGATACCAGCTATTTTGCAGTCTTCAATAGCTTGGCGAACTTCTTTTCGGGGTGGATCCTGTGACAATTATGTTTGATAAATGCATCAGTCAGAAGATATACATGCAACTCACTTGTAAATATAACCATTCCTGAATATTAAATTGCAACTCACTCTAAGCCCAGCCAGACCAGCAAACACAAGTTTACTCTCAATAGACGAGTAGTAGGATGGATTGAGTAAGAGCTCATGAGCTGGATGGTCTTCGTCCCCAGTATATGTTGCAAACTCTGCTAAATCATCCTTGTATGCAAAACCCAGTACACGTAATGCACTCGAAGACATTTCATGAAGGCTTTGTAGAATAGCTTTCCTGGCATTCTGGTCAAGTTCTACGACAGAACCATCAAGTAATTGAATAAAAGAGCTTCTTTCCAACAAGTTTTCTACTGCACCCTGTCAAATATATAATGAATGTTAGACTACTTCCAGAAAAAAACAATAAGGTATATTAATGAAGAATTCAAACAAGGGGCTATACACATTGGAGTATATATGGCTTTAAGAATATGTTACAGCTTTGTCCCTAATTAAGAAAACATCGATTTAAAAGCCAAAACTCTAAGCACAAAATCATTAGCCGACTCGACCAGTAGGCATGAGATTGGGAAACACATATAAACCATTAATTGAGGAGAGGGGTTTCAATACACAGGCACAGCAGAGGTCTCATCCACTATTTAGCTTCAACTTCAAAAGTCAGCTTTATACATAATTATTTCAAAATACAATACTGATGGAAAGGAAGAAGGATGTATCACCTTTACGAGTAATGAATTTCTTCCTGAGCTAGAACTTACAATAACTCCCATTGACTTCCTATCACGATCAAACTCAAGTGTGCCGATTCTGGAACAACTTTCACTCCATCTTCGACAACAACCTTAATTGTACAAAAGCAAAAGTGAAGTGTTACTCACAAATTAGATAAGCAAACACTAATGCCTAAAAAATTGTATGTAAGTGACATACGCTGGGCATCACCCCCAGTGGTGTATGAATTTGTATCCTTTCCATCAGGAAGCCCCATCTTCTCGACAAGAACCTGAAATAAAAAAACAAATTTCATATTTGTGCCTGTGTATGACTGCGATTTCAGTGTACTTATATTTCCAGATTAACTACTAATACTACTACCTACATCTGGTGACCCAGCATCTTCTGCATAAACAAATTAAAACAATACAATAATAGCATAAATTTTAAATGGGGAGAACTTGGATTTGTTTTCTTCTCTGAATAAATTAGAGCCACCAATGCACACGGAGAAGTAGCATCTGTAAGATGTATAAAGTACAATCAAGTCCAATGTTTTGTGCAGCTTGAGTTTAACCAAATAGGATGAAGTCATGATGGCATCTGATTCAAAGCTAACAATAATGTTTCCACAAGTCGTACAATAATATTTGAAAGTTAGACGGATAAGCTTTTAGCATGTTACCTTCAATGCTGCTTCAGTAGGCATCCCACTAGCAACATAATGACTCCCATTGTGTTCAATACCAGCATCATTGCAGATAGAAGCAATCTTCGCAATAGTTTCAAGGTTGGTATCCATTCGACCAAGTGGCCAATTTTGTATTTCTCCATCAAATGGATTATATGTGGTACCATCAACATTGAAAGATCGGAGAGAATGTCCTTGAGGACCCACAGCAACAAGCTTAGCCACTGCCATCTGATTAGTGGTCAGAGTACCAGTCTTATCTGAACAAATCACAGTAGTACAACCAAGAGTCTCAACACTGGGCAGCTTGCGAACAAGAGCATTCTTCTGAGCCATCTTACGTGTACCAAGGGCCAAGCATGTTGTAATAACTGCAGGTAAACCTTCTGGAATGGCAGCCACTGCTAATGCCACTGCAATTTCAAAATAATACGTGCACTTCTCAAATGAGAACTTGAAATTTGTTGGCCATCCATTGACATACTCCCATGATAGAAAATATTTTACATTAATAAGCCAAACCAGAGCACAAATCAAACCAATCAATATAGTCAAAACCTCTCCAAACTCATTCAATTTCTTTTTCAGCGGTGTATCTTCCTCACTTTGGGATGCTTCATGAATTTGTGAATGCACCTTTCCAATCTCAGTATTCATACCAGTTTGAGTGACCAAGCTGATACAACTACCATTGACAACAGTTGTTCCAGCAAACACCATACATTTCTTCCCCTGAATCTCCGAATCTTCAGGAACAGGCTTCACAGTCTTACTCACAGCCTCGCTTTCTCCCGTCAATGACCCTTGCTCAAGCCTTAAAGTAGAGCTAATCAAGCTCAACACCCTCATATCCGCAGGCACTTTATCCCCAACCCTAAGCTCAACAATATCCCCCGGAACAAGTTCTTTAGCAGGCAAATTCGAATTCCTCTCCCCACCACGAATCACACTAGCCTGCGCCGACTGAATTTCCTTAAGAGCCTCTAACGCTTTCTCCGCATTACTCTCTTGCCAAACCCCAACAATCGCATTCACAATCAATATCAAGAATATAACCAACGGTTCCACAAAAGCCGTGATCTCCATTTCCCCACCTTCATCTCCATCATACCAAGCTAAAACAAATGAAACCACAGCTGCAACAAGTAAAATCCTAACTAAAGTATCGTTAAACTGATCTAAAATCAACCTAAATATCGACTGCCCTTCGTGTTTTTCCAACTCATTCCATCCAAATAAGTTTCTCCGTTTCTCGACTTCCTCATTCGATAAACCATCTTCTCGTCTCACTTTCAATAATTCCTCGCATTCACGTGGATCTTTCGCCCACGCAGCGAAAACAACTTCATTTAACATCATCATATCTAAACCCTTCGCCTTTCCATAATTCTCCCCTCTACCCATAAATCTCAACTATCCTCTACAAAATCACACCTGATGAATTGTAATTATGAATATTTATCAGCAAATGAAACTTGTAAAACTAAAACACATAACAAATTGTTTAAAATTACTCAATAAATGTTCAGTTTATAACATAAGCGACACATGTAGAGTGAGGTGAGCACACATATACTATAAAAACAGAGAGAGAGAAAGAGGGGGAGAGAAAGAGGGAGAGAGAGGGAGGGAGAGAGGGAGAGGGAGAGAGGGAGAGGGAGGGAGAGAGAGAGAGAGAGAGAGAGAGAGAGAGAGAGAGAGAGAGAGAGAGAGAGAGAGAGAGAGAGAGAGAGAGAATTACCAGTAAGGTTGATGGAGGAAAGGAGAGGGGGAGAGAGAGAGAGAATTACCAGTAAGGTTGATGGATGAAGGGACCAGAGGGAGAGATAGTGCGTTAGTGGGGAGCCTGGGAGAGCCTTTTTTGAAGTTTCACACTCTCGCTCTCTACAAAAAGAAGAAGACAGAGTTGTGAATGTGTTGGATACTGGGAACAACGAAGAAAACAAGGAGCTTTCACAACGTCAAACTTTGTGGGAGCCGATTGTTCGTACGTTTCTTCGGCGGAATAATAATAATTTTAAATATTTTTATATTTGTATTATTATATATATTCATTATTTATTATGTTATGGAGAGATTTAAAAGATTTTGAAATTCAATTTTAAAACCCCAAATCATTCATTCATTTATTAAAACCATAAACGGGTTCGAAAATGATGGTCAGTTCATAGTATGCTTATTTTATTTTCCAAAAATAGATGTAAATTTTATAAAATTATATATTTAATTAATCTTTTATTATGAATTCAGTAGGGGCCCAACCCAACACAGTACACACAATTATATACGCACAAAATAAGTGTGATATTATTATTGGTGTATACTTCCTCCGTCCCTAAAAACGTTTTCTCTTTGTGTTGAACATGTTTGTCAATGCACACTTTTGATTGTTAATATCTTTAAATTCGTATTAGTAATAAATATAAAAATTTTACTGTATTAAAGTACTCATAAATACGAATCCAACGAGATCACTCATGACTATGTTTGATATTATAGATTAGACGTAAATTAGTAATCAATTGTTTATCGTAAACAGTAACGAAAGTCAATATAGGAACATCATTTTTGGGAAGGAGGGAGTAGTATACTGTGTTTGTTTTTTGAAAAAAGGAAGGAGTATTATTTGATATGATACTCACGACAGAAGTACTAGTGGAGTTGTAAAAAGGTGAAATATTGCCCATTTGAGAGGGAGCTTGAACCAGTAGTTGTTTGCCACGTTAAAGATACTCTGCGTACAAAGGTGGCTAGTAATTTAAGACTGGACAGACTATTAAGAATATTATTAATTGTAAGATATGATTAGTTGAAATTAATTGGTGAGGAAACTTCTGGGAGATTGCTTGGGTGAGAATAGAAAAAAGAGAAAGCTGAAAGTGACCTCAAACAGCATCCATATTCTGTTATTTGCTTCGTTTCTAATTAGAGACAAATTTTAACTTTGGATCTAATTGCTTTGTCAATTGTCATTGTGGCTTGTAAATACACTCGTAACAGTATTCACTACTGCTGCAAATCAACAGGGCTGCTCGTAAACAAAACTCGGAATCAGCTCGTTTAAATAAACTCGGCTCGATTTGTTTTTTTAAATGAGCCAGTCTTTAACATGAAAATGAGTTTGGATAAATAAACGAGCCAAACTGAACTTTTTGTCTGCTTCGCTCAGACTCGGCTCGTTTAGTTCGGACTCGGCTCGGACTTGGTAACTCGACTCGACTCGGATAAAGTTTATATATATTATAAATAATAAATTATTACTAATCACTTAAATATTTTTACTGATACATTTTTCATCATTATCATTAATTTAATTATATTAGATATTTTGTTTATTTTTCTAAATTTAACACTTATTTTTTTTCGTAAGTAAACTATCAAATTTTTATCATAATAGATTCATCTCCAATTATTCATATTTCATAAATATCATTAAATAACTTGTAATTTATATAAATCAAATTAAGTAAAATCACAAAACATAATGAAATTTGACATCGTCGTTTTAAAAAGTAATGTACAATTTATAAAGTTACAAATGTCTCAATAATTACAAATAAAATTGGATATATTTTTAAAAATCGTCTTGAAAAATAAAATAATATAGCTAGATTAAGAAATAAGTGTAAAGTGTGAGTGTGCATGTATAATATTAAGATAAAACTAGTAGTTGATCTCGATACAACTTGTAAAATTATAAATTATAATTTAAGATTATTCGATTGAAAAATATATTCAAAATATTAGTGGAAAACTCGACTCGGCTCGAGTTTGGCTCAGCTCGGTTGTTCATGAAAAAACTCGTGTTCGGCTCGGACTCGACTCGTTTATAAACGAGCTGAGCTTGAACATCACTTTTCGCTCGGATATTAAACTCAACTCGGTTCGACTCGTTTTAAAAATAAATTAATCTTGGCTCGGTTTGGACAGAACTCGGCTCGACTCTGTTCGTTTGCAGCTCTAGTATTCACTCATATATTTTTCCGGTATAATGTACTAATGTTCTACTATTTTGTTATTTTATACGTATTTTTTCGTTTTAAATTCGTAATCCGCTTCAATTTTTCATAATTTGTTCTAAAAGAAGTAAATATACATCGAACATATATCTTAAAACGGACGACGTAATATCTTAAAAAAAATAAATAAATAAGCAGTATTTCAACATTAAAATAGAAAATATTATTGGAAATGAAATCCTGAATATCAATCATCATAATTGGATTGCTGATTTCAAAATCGTACAAGTTCACGAACCATATGATCATAAATGAGATAAGTATACATATTTCACTAATATTAAAGAAAAGTTATTTTATTGATAAAGATTTAGAGTATATAATAATATATGCTTGCTTGCAGATCGAGTAAATAAGTAGAAAGATAGTAAAAGATGGATGCGAATTGTTTTTGGTGTGTGGACTAAACGCAAGGTCGAAATTTCGCATAAAAATTAAAGTAAGTTTGTGCACTTCGTAGTTCGTACGTCAAAAAGTTGGTTCATGGCAAGTGGGGCCAAATATTAGAGCAATTGCAATGCAATTTTATCTTTGATGTTATAATTATATTATAGCATCAAATGCAAAAAAAATTCAATTTTAAAGGAGTGTTATATTTAAATATAAATATGCATATATGCATCGTTGGTTGTATATTTGAAACTAAGGATGCATATATGCATCAATGCCAAATCATCTATTACTACGAATGGAGGGGAAAAATTAAATAATTGGTGTCTTTTACATCTTAAAATATCAAAATAATATTAAATTAAGTAGAAGTTAAAAAATTTATAAAAATTTGAAACTAATTATAAAACTAATATTAGAGTGCAATTTTTATTTTAACACCAAAAAACACTTTTTATTGTCAAATTATAGCAATATTTATAGCCATTTTACATAAAGCATTATACTTACTCTTAATAATATCACCGGGCGGACTCTTATAACTCTATAGGTGGTCAAATTCGAATTGGACGCTTCTCTTTTCATTTTAAAATAATCATTTATTTTAATAATATTTAATAACTAGGTAAATAAACCGCGCTTCGCGCGGTTAAGAAAATATATTTTAAAAAGTTGTGAATACATATAATATAATAAAAGTATAATATTCAGATTTTATTTCAAAAATCAATGATTAAAGTTAACTTTTTAAAAAAAATCTTTTCAATTACAATTTAAATAAATTAATTTTATTTATTTTGTTAAACTAAATTATTTAACATACTTATTTTAATTGAAGTGGCATTCACTTAAAATTTGGAATGCATGGCCAGAATAAATTATGTTCCTTGTCTGAAAAAAGAAAGATTCCGTAAGAAAGACAATTCATATAAGTTTTTTATTTAAATAATAAAATCCTTAATTCACGTATATTTAATCTTGTTATAAGTCATAGGGGAGGGGCAAATTTTTTAAAATATTACTTTCAAAATTTTTCCGCTTCCAAGTTTTTTCCACAATATTAGCAAAAGAGTTTTCTCAGCTAAATACCAACTTGTCCCATTTTAATATTTTCTCTGTTTGAATAAACTTAATCATCAACATCTTATCCCACAGCTTAATTAGTTCAGAAAATGTAATCATTACACTTGCTTTACTATTTTTTTCCATTTGATGGCTTTTTTGACCGAGTAATTAATACCGGCCACCAAAATTTAAAAGTGTAGTATAAAATTATGATCATACTTTATTACGTCAAAAAAAATTGTATTATCAAATTTAGCATCAAAGGGAGCAAGCACGACAAAAATGAAACACAAACAAAAGTAATGTCTGATGCTAACTGACATGTATAATGTTTAATCAACTAAACATGTATAAATTATTAACACAATAGAATCAAAATAACCAAGCTTTCAAACTTCATATCACCAGAACTTATTAGCACCTAGCTAATATAGTCTCTCACATCTATCATGAGTATGAATAAAATACAAATATGAGAATTTCATAGTTAAGGGTTTCAAGGGCCAAAATATATAATCCTAATACTAAATCACTATGTTAGGTCACACACACTATAGAAGGCGGTTGAATACAGTGTATAGTACAATCAAATCGAATTAAGAACACAAGTATGAAACACGGAATAATTTTATTAATAAAACAGTATTGCAATGGAACCGTTCTCTCTCAGTGATGAACAAATATCACGAGAGCTACTAGGGTTACAATGAATAATATTCTCGATTATGATAACACATATAGTGTAAACCCTATGCTGTGTTTATATAGACACACAGTTACAAGATAATCTTCTAATTGATATCGAATATGATTATGTATCCTAAAATATATCAATTAGTTATCTTTTCCTCAAAGTCTTCTATTCTTCATAGAATTCTTCTCCATGCATATCTCTTCTTATTTTAGTCTTGATCTTCTTTTCTTTCAATCAGCCGCCTTCCTTATCTGAAAGTCTTCTTAAGTCCTGATATTATCTCTTGATAAATATTTTCTGATATCTTAAGTTCTGATAACTTAAGTTCTGATATCTTAAGTTTTGACTTCAGTATAAGTACTGATTTCCAGTTAAGTCATGATTTGTCATGTTAGTCAAGATCTGAAAACTAAATACAAATCATTATTAGACATGTCATCACAAATATATCTAACACGCTAACATATTGTAGGGCATCTAATAAAGAATAGCACTGTTGTATCATATCAACAGCCCACATCTATGCACCGAAGTGATTCCTGACATTTCCATTTAGCATCTACACGCGAGCATGAGCTCTTTAAAGCCAACAAAAGTCCCCAAAGGAAATGTAAGCTTTTGACACTGTAATGGACACATTCTCCAGGGTATAGAGACCCTCAAACACAAGACCCTAACAGGATAGCCCAATAATTAATAAATTTCATCCCTGTTACCTAAATTCATAACCTTCCCAAGTAGTTGCCTCCTAAATTCATAACCTTCACAAGTAGCTACCTTTATAAAAAGAAATGGCAGAGCTGGGTAATTAGCATGTCACATAAAAGATCATGAATTCAACACTAACTGCAACTATTCACCAATCTATATGACATCTAACATATGAGGCACTTGATTATAGACTTATAGTTATAAAACTTGGGTGACGTGGAAGTAGGTGACTTATGTTAGGAAATGCATCCAGGCTACTCTGACCCAGCTGGAAGTATGTGCTCCCTGCTTCTGCTTTCATGTAAAGTCCAGTGTCAATGCTCACATCTTAATAGAAAATTCTAAAATAACGTGTAGAATATTCAGTTTTTATCATTCGGCCGTCAGGAGTAAGCACAACCATGATGACTTAACAACCCTAAAACCAAACTATCTGAAAACATTACAGTCTAGAAGTCCACAATTTTTTAACTTGTTAATTTCTTGAAAAAAGAATTCCATCAACCTTCAGATCTTGTTTCTTATCCAAAAATTTTAAGTAACTCATTATCTCTGAGATCCACAACAGGTAGTGTATGCTTGCTATTGTAAGATGTCTCCAAAACCTGGACAAATTATCGATGACATCTTTCTCCAAAAATGGGCCTATTGGTCCTTTTAATCCTAACCATCTATGTTGCATCAGATCATAAATTTTATGTCGTAGCAAATTATTATGCGATTTGAATAATGCAGCGACGATATAATGAGCAACATGATGCAAAAAGATTAACATGAAAAGAGAAATGCAAACATTACCTTGTAGGAGGGCTGGCCCAAACAAAGATAGAATAATGAACCAAAGTTAGTGGCATATTGACATCAAAAACCCCTACCTAAAGAACTTACTGGGAAGTTAACAAAAAAGATGTGTTACTTTAACTTGTTATCAGTGAGGCTCTTTGTTCTCATAATCAGCTGCAATGAGGTTGTATTAGCAAAAAAAAATTGGTTGCAGGTAAAGCTCAAAAGTAAAAAAGTACATGTAAAAGAGCATAAAAATCTGGCTATTAGCAAAAAATTTTACATGTTCTAGGTTGTATGTGGGTTGTGCAATATCTTTATCGCTTAACCACTACCTGTAGCATTCTAGTAAGCCAACATAGCCACAAAGACAATGATAAGCTCTTCATTGATTGCCAAATAAAGTGATAATTCTATAGAGTGGTGGCTTACAATTCTACATATGAAAAATTACCAGGAAATATGTCATTGGCCAAGTTAAAGAGGTTCAAACCGATGACCATGATAGCTAGAGTATTCCAGGCATGCCAACAATTTTTAACTCTGTGAGGGTGATATAAAATATCTCTTAATTTAACTTTAAGACTGTTTACCATGCCCAAGTAAGCAACATGATCTACAACGGATTGAGTCGTTGAAAATCAGCATGTAACCCATAGAAATCGAAATAATTGTTTTGTGTGGCGAACAATAACTTAATAGAATATAAATAACCAAATGACATGTAAGTTTAAACAAAAAAAAAGAATAGAGATCTTCCGAGTCAAAACCACAACCATTGCTCCACTTCAATACAACTTAAATCGACACGTAAAATAGGTCATACAAATGATACAAAATATTTACCTCTATATAATGTAAAAGGCACTGTAATTCAGTTCTTCATCAACCACTCTTCTCCTCTTTTAAAATGTAATTCAGTTCTTCCTCAACCTCTCTTTTCCTCTTTAACAATAAAACACCACCAAAATTTGAGGGGTTTGACAGCAAGGGTGGAGAAAATGTAAAACTGAATAAACTAAACACGACCCTTGTTTTCGATGGCCTGTCTTAAAGCACAATACAATATATCCCGGATTACAGTTCTGAATCATTTATTAAAAATGATGTGCATAGAGATATTGTATAATCAGCAAACATCTAAAAATAGAGAAATATACAATTAACTAAAGCAAACAATATTAATTGATGTTGTATATACATTAGAAAATGTTAGTTAATCTGAATAAAAAATGAGTAGAAACAACCTGATTGAACAGGATTTTGCCAGAAGAAGTGAATAGTCTCCTCCCGCAGCCCATATTTTTGTAGATGCCTGAACAAACATAAAAATATAGACCTGCCACGTAAGCCGCCAGATTTTTTACTTTATGTATATATATGGATTATTAAAAATAAGTGTGCACGTTGAAAAATTATGTTTAAATTTAATTAAATAATGTATTCCAGATACTATGATAAAAACGGAAAGAATAAAAATTATTTAGCAACAAGTTAAACAAAATAATTTTCTTAAATTTTATTTTTCTTTGTTAAAAGTATTTTTGAAACAAAGTGTAAAAGTGTTAATGATTAAATAAAAGTAAACATATTCTCTCTAAATAAAAGTAAACCTGTCTCTCTGCTTCGTAATCTTTTAACTTTTTTACACGTATTTTAAAGAGTTTTGACCGTATGTCATAAAATAATTAAAATTTTCTTTTTTGATTAAAAATTATAAACTAAAATTTTTATGTAAAAAAGATTAAAAATAATATTATTTTCTATGTGATAAAATCTCTTAAAAGTAAGTGCATAAAAGTCAAATACATAGTACTCCCTCCGTCCCAATTTATCTGTCCTGTTTGACTTTTTTTGGTCAGATTGACCCAAATTTGACCGAAAATTTCATCTGGTATATAATCGAAAAAAATTATAAAAATTATATCATTAAAAAGTACATGTAATTTTCTTTAATATGTAATCTTCATTTTTTCAAAATATTAAAAGATTGATGTTTAATTTATGATCAAAATTGGATCAATTTAATCACAAAAAGTTAAACAAGACAAATAAATTGGGACGAAAATAATATATTCAAATAGAAAAAATAGTTTATTTTGAAAATGGACTATTAAAGAGTATAAGATCATGATCTTCCTCTACCACCTTAAGGTTTTAGACGGACTGGTAACTTAACATAGTATCAGAGTTCAGTTCAGGGAGGGACTCGGTTCAAGTCCTCCCACCCCATTTATTTAATTTAAATATTTATTATTAGTATTGATATAGGTGTTGATTGTATTTATTATTATTGATGAACCGGTTACTTAACAAGTAAAAGGATACGGAGCAAGTATCTATTAGGAATAAAGCAATAAGAATAAGAGCAAGAAACTCCTCAACGTGCTCATAAACACCTAAATTTGAGGAGCATGGAATGAAAACAAACTCAAACAAGCTCTTTAAACTTTTTCCCTCTTTTCTCCCTCTTCATTTTTCTATTACGTTCTCGGTCTCATTTATTTGGCCACATTTTCTATTTTGACAGTTTCAAAAATGTTGTCCACTTTCCGTTAATATGATAATTTAAGTGTTAATTATGTTAATATTTTCAAAAGTAATACAATGATTTGGTAACTTTTAGTTTGTTTAATTTTAATTAAATAAAAAATGAAAATCTGATTGGTGACAAAATAAGTGGGACGGAGGGAGTAATTTAAATCACTTTCTTTAAACTATCTACCATAATCCAATTCCTTTCTTAAATACATTTAATTATAAAAGAGAATAAGGATCCTAAAGTAGAATTAAAAAAAAAATTCCTAAGATAATGGTTGATTTGGGTGTATTATTCCTTATCTATTTGTTTACTTTCCTAATTTCAAAGCCATGCAAAATATATGATAAATTAATATTTAATAATAAATGATTAAAATTATTTATTTACATGTATTGATGGTGATTTTAGGAAAAGTATCATAAGGTTAATCTTAGGATCCTTATTCTCAATAATAAAATTAAATTTAAGAGTTATGAATAGAAATGTTGTTAAATATGATGAGTAAAATTTGTATTTTAAATTTTTAGAAGGCAATTTATTATATGATTTTAACAAAAAATTCAAAAGTTTGTTCGAGTTGTTGTGTGTTATAGTAATTTTAACATCTAGTTCGTAAATTAATTTTGAGAATACTATCGGACATGCCTTATTTATTTTTCTCGCCAAAAATTCATTTCTCACTTTTCATTTTATTTTATATTATATCTTTTCCTTCCACTTCTTATCCATATTTAATAATAATAATAAAATGTCTAAAATCTATTTTTTAAGAAAAAAATAGTTCAGCATACATATAATATAATTTCACATAAAAAATTAATATGTCCTAGTTATTGGATAAAATAAAATCCAATAAATGACCTAAATAATTGAGACAAATTAAATATTATTATGCAAGGAATAAGATATGTTTCAAGAACTAGTTAAATCTCCGCCAGTGTTTACTTTTTTTTCGCTAATTCGCCGGTGTTTAGTTAATCTATGATGATGGTACCAAATATCGGAAGGAAATCCTGATGGCTTTCTCAGTCACTGTACTTTGTTTGAATTGCAGTTTGAAAAGAGAAGATGTTAATTAATTGGAGAGGTCAAACTAAGAAAACGACATCTTGTGTTTTTAGGCTTGATATTACACTGCCTTGACTGGATGTGGTTGCATGCTTTGTAACTCCAGGATTATCATTGTTCAAGAAAAAATATTATTCAATACTCCCTCCGTCCCGACCAATTCTTTATATTTGGTTTGGACACGAAAGTTAAGAAATATGTATAAAGTAGTGAAAAAGAGAAAAAAAAGTGGTTGAAGTGATGTGACCCGTTAATTTTTAATGTATGAAAGGGAGATAGTGAAATAAAAGTAGTGTGAAAAAGGAGAAAAAGTGGGGAAAGTGGTGGGACCTAATGACTATTTTTGGTATGTTTTGAAATGTAAAGAATTGGATAGGACATCCCAAAAAGGAAATCGTAAAGAAATGGTTGGGACAGAGGGAGTAACTTTTTAGCAGAGTTAACAAACTCAATGTAAATAATCGGGGGAAGTAATTTATAATTTCTCAATAACGTTAATGTCTTAGAGGTTGATAACTCCGATCTACGGTATGATCAACAGTATGATCCTTTCGACATCGCGCCTGGACCCCTTTTTACGGTGTAACTGTTGTTAAACCATAAAATTGTCATGAATATTTTATCGGATCTTTAAAGAAATGGGTCGGATTACCATCGAGAAAGAGGACGGACGAGGTCCGTAGAACGCTTCTCTGGAGCCTAGCATGCCCCTATAGTGCTCTCCCTGTATAGGAGTCGCTTACGACGACTATTGACGATGAGAAGTTACAACGACGATTAATGAAGTTATTATATTAAAATTTATGATGATCATTACGACGGAGGATCACGACGACCATGGTGGAGGAAGCGTGCGATAACTGCTACGACGACGGTACCACGACGGTCGCTATGGTAGAAGACGACGACGAGAAACAAGTATTGATAAGGAGCCTATAAATGACGATCTTAAGTCAAGGAAAAAGGAGTGAAACGATCAAGAAATGAAGAACGACCCAAATGACGACTGTTTCAGAAAAATGAAGTTCTTAAGTTATTTTTTCAAAAGAAGTTCCGCTCCGACAGCCTGCGCCCCGTGCAATATGACCGCACGGGGTGGCCGCTCTGCAACACAAGTAAGGTGACAAGGATGGGTTAGCGAGGAGGTTGCTCTCACAACTAAACTGGGAAGTGAATACAACATAAAAATCGTACAAGAAAGGACGAGGAACCCCTGGAGGACCTCTCCATACTTAGGGCGCGCCCTAGGCATGGGGGAGGACCTTGGAGAGCTCCAACCCTTCAAGGGGCGAAGGAAAAGGGCCCTCCGGGATCCCTTTGTCCCGAAAATATGTCGAAGGCGTCGTTTGGTAGTCTTACGGGTTATTCTCGTAGGGGAACAATCGTAAAAATCTAATGTGTGCTTTAGGAGCCATGTCTCCGTATTTGACGGGTTATCCTCGACGGGAGACTTTAGGGTTATCTCGCACTTTGTCCTGTAGTTTGGTGGGTTATCCTCATCGAGGGGTAAGGATGCGCTTTGGTATTTGCGGTAAGTCATGGCTATACATGCGGTTACAATCAACTGAAGTAGCGGTAGCAGATGGGGATATCCTTCGGCCGGGGAGTCTCCTTGTCCGGAAAGTTCCGAAGTCATAACTGAGGCTTGAGCCTTTGTGACTAGGCCGCATCGTCGGACACTCTTAAAGAAAATCAATGTTCGAGTATAATTTGGCTGCTTTCTTGCCCCCCCAATCGGGGTTGGGTATGTACAGACCAATCCGGATTCAAGTTGAGGAAATTGGTTGCCTTGAGAAAAAATGTGGCTGTTTTCTTGCCCCCAATCCGGGTTGGGTGTGTAAAGACCAATCCAGATTCAAGTAGAGGAAATTGGTTGCCTTGAGAATTTTTTTTGCTGCTTTCTTGCCCCTAATCCGGGTTGGGTATGTAGAGACCGATCCGGATTCAAGTAGAGGGAATTGGTTGGCTTGAAAAAAAATTGGCTACTTTCTCCCCCCAATCTGAGTTGGGTAAGTAGAGACCAATCTGGATTCAAGTAGAGAAAATTAGTTGTCTTGAGAAAAAAATTGGTTGCTTTCTTGCCCCCCAATCCGGGTTGGATTGTGGCTTTGGAATTCTGAAAAATAAGGAAAGTTGTCACGTTTTTTTAGTAAATTTGAATAATGGGTGATTAACTCTCCTAAAAAAACGCACCCCTAGCTGCGGAAGCACTACTCTATAGACGGCTTTATTCAACGTAATTTTTTGATATTGCCATAGAATTATGTTGTCTTAGCTATTCAAATTATCCCTACTACAACATTAGCCTTTTGGGTGTTACCTTACATAGAAAAGTGTTGGTGTAGATAACTAAACAAAATTACACATGATTAAATAAAAATGAAAACCAAATTAATATTTTAAATAAATAAAATTATATATTTATAAAAATAGATTATAATATAATAATAAAATTAATTTTAAAGTTAGAAATGAATTAAGTTAAATTAAACTTCATTTTTATAATTTATTTTTAGAATTAATATTAAAGAAATTGATGCATGTTTATAATAATAAAATTATTATAATATTTATATTAATAAAAAACAAAAAATGGAATTAATTTAAGCAAAATATCAAATCATGATCTGAACATCTGGCTGAGCGGGAGAAAGACCGCCTTCGTTTTGGGGAGAACACAAACTAGGGAAAATAGAAGAGGGGAAAACATATTACACAGTTGACAGTACACACTCTGAACAATCTAAACATTATACACCCCCCTCTCTCTCTCTCTCTGGCAGCGACGGCGAATAGGTTCGATTAAGGTTCTTTAAGTAAGGGTTCACGAATCAATTGGCTTTTCCAACATCTCTAATAAGGTAGTTTGTTCTCTTTCTCTTTGTCTTTCCCCTCGATGTATCTCTCTCTTTCTCTCCGTCTCTCACCCTCCATCCCTTTCTCTTTTCTCCTTTTCTTTATCTCTATGTCTTCCTTTCATTCCTCTTTCTTACTATCTCTCTCTATTTCTTTCTCTATTTACCTAAATCCTGGTTCTTGATATTTATTTTTATTTGATGGTATCGTCTATTCGTCTGCAACTAATAATCTCTAATAAAGACGCAACTTAGCAGCATCAAATCATGTGACCTCGACCGGCTCTTCATCTATTCCGGCAATCTCATGCGCCTAGATTTCGATCCCAGAACCGACTTAAGCTATTTTCACACTTTTTTATGGACTTTTGTCAAACACCTTCTATGCGTTGTGTTAGGTCACACAACACTGTAGAAGGGGGTTGAATACAGTGTGAATACAATCAAATCGAATTAACACAAGTATGTAACAAAGATCAAGTATATTGAATAAACTCTGTTACAATAAGAACTGTTGTTCTCTCTCAGTGATGAACAAATATCACTAAGAGCTGCTAGGTTACAATGTATAATCTTCTCGATAATGATAACACATATAGTGTAAACCCAAAGTCTGTGTTTATGTAATAACCCCAAAAATTTTGAACTTTTTTATATAACCCTTATGAATAGTGTTTTTGCTGATATTGCTGAATAAGAAAACTTTTCATGCCACACTATGTAGGGGTTCTTTTATGGATATTCTGAGATTTTATTGGTACTCTATATGATATATAAGTGTATGTAAAGATCGTCAGAATCCAAATTCGAACACTTTGATTTTTCCCGAAAATCCGCCAAATACCGAAAGAATTGAGTATAAGGTAACAGGATAAAAAGGATTTAAATTAAAGGATTATAAGAGAGGATCATAAAAAGGAATTTAATGTATTGAGAAAGGTTAAGGGAACCCAAGTAATAAGATCCCGGTTATGATCCCTCAAACGATAAACGAAAACGAAAGTTAAGCGAACCGTATAACAGATCAGCGGTCATTAGCCAAGTAATTAGAAGTTAATCAAAGAGGTTAGTGAGGATGATGTCATCAAACCAATAAGAAGAGGACAAGTGTGGGAGGAGGACATAATAAGGTGACATAAGCATGACCAAAGCAAAGTGTGTTGTTAGTTGATTAAGAACCACACAAAAGTTACCATGGTTAAAAGTAATAAATCAAAACAAAAACCAAAAAAACAACCAACCAACAATTCATTTCAACAAAACACAAGTTTACTTCCCCTTTTTGCAAGCAAAGCTCTCGGCCTTTTGCATTATTTCAAGAAGGAAAATTCAAAATCCTAGTTCCAAGCTTTGTTAATTAGCAAGGTAATTATCTAAGACTCCTTATGCATAGATATAGCTATCCTATAAGTTTGAGCTTCTAATTCATTCACAATCTCTTCCTAAAAATCATGGAAGAAGATGGTGAATAGTGTTTTTCAAGAACTAAAATTTTTGTTCTTGAGTTTTTGTTTAGATTAAGCTTGGATAAGGACTTTTAAGGGTGATTCCAAGCTAATTACTTGATTCTCCACTCTCCAAGGAAGCTATAACCCCTCCAAACCCTAACTTTACTTGAGTATTAGGTTTAGTTTTGTTGTTATAGTTCATGAGAGGCTTGATTGTTGTGTATGTAGAGGTTAGTTGGCTTTGTGATGTTTTGGAGTTGTAATTCTTGGAGTATTGATTAATGAACTTAAGTATAGTTTAAATTCATGTTTGAGAATAGTATAAATTGATAATTTTGAGTTGTTGGGGCTGTTATGGTGAAGTATGGATGGATTTTGGTTGGGATGTTGATTGTGAGTTGATTGTGGGTTGGTTTGGAGTAGAATAAAATTGGTAATCGCGTAAACATAGCCGTCGTAATGTCCGATTTACTTTAGACTGTTTTTGCTCTTAAAATTAGGACCTGAGAACTCCCTGTTAGATTTTAACCATTGCCATGATTAGATAGTTCATGTTACGATCTTCGTTTTGATATGTGGTTCGTTTGAATCCGATGTACGATTTAGGAGAAACGACCGTTTTAAGTAACGGCGTTTCGCGAACGAACCATTACCCCTCGCCTTACTTTGAAACATAGGTTAAAGACCTTAAACGACTAATTGGAGTATGAATCATTTATGTAAAGTGTATTAGGCAGTTGGTAAGGCACTCGCGAAAGAATCGCCTTAAAACCCTTAATGGTTAATTTATTAAAAATGGTGGAGCCGAGGGTACTCGAGCGACTTAAGGGAATCGTTGAGCGCAAAGCGAGTATTAGAGTCTAATTGGTTAAAGTATAGATTCATAAGCGACTTTGGTTTAATTCCAACTTATATGTTGTTTATAGGTTACCAGACTCGTCCCAAGCCATTTGTCACCCCCAGTTGCTCAGGCAAGTTTTCTACCCGTTATACTGTTGTTGTGATGTATACATATGTATATGCATTATCTTGTGATAGATGCATGATGGTTAATTAGCAAATTCTTGCGATATATTGGAGCATGTGATATGGTTTATATGCATGTCTATTTCGTAATCTTGATATATATCTGTTGATTCAAATGCTTATTAGTTGCATAATACCTATGCTAGAGATAAGCAGTAGTTGCGTATACCCTGAGTGTAGGGGACCCAAAGGTGAACCTTTTCTAAAACCGGGAGTCGATGTTCCCGAGTATATTATATATAAATATATATATATTTATATATATATATTGATATAGTTTTTAAAACTATTAATCGAATAAGGTTTATTCGATAACTTTGTATTATTTAATGAATATTAATTGAATATTCATTCGAGGGCTTATGACTCAGTTTATTTTATTAATGAATATTATTTTGAATATTCATTCGAGGGCTTATTACTCCGTTTATTTTATTTATGAATATTATTTTGAATATTCATTCGAGAGCTTATGACTCAGTTTATTTTATTAACGAATATTATTTTGAATATTCATTCGAGGACTTATGACTCCGATTATTTACTAATTATTATTCTTTATTTTATTAAAGAATAATGTGTCGATAATCAAACTCACTTTGATTATTCAAATAAAGATATTACTTTCGTATAAGTATATCTTTGGTTATTTAATATTCATTTCAAGTATAAGTTTTACAACTTTTACTTCAATTATTTTTATAAAGATTATTCTTTATGGGAATATTATTTAAATAATAATATTTGGATATTTTCTAATATATCGGGACTGATTTATTTCATTAAATCAGCATTACTCCAAACACTCTTTAAAGTGTTTTCGAGTCTTCAAAATGATTTTTAAAAGTTAGAGCGGATCCCAAAACTCATTTTTATATTTAAGATCTTCCTTTTAAAGGGGATTTAAATATTCGCTCAAAACCTGAGGGATCCGGCTCTGTGGTGTATTTTATATTCGCAACGAGGTTGCTGCTTTGGTAAATGAATTGATTACTTACCCAACGTTCGGGAAGTAAGTCCATCTATTGAGTCGGCATAAGCAACATGGGCTCAGTGGGCGTCCATGAAAGTGTAAGTGGCTCAGTGGGAGTCCATCAAATACGTAAGTGGCAGAGTGGCAGTCCAGCATAAGGTCCTATTGCGGCCAGGGTGATGACCAGTGGAGAATTCATCCATCTACTAGTAGAAAAGGTTACTTATTGGTATCTTTGCCTGATCAGCAAGATATCGGGTTTATGCCATAATTCTTTTCCTTTCCAAAAATTCATTGTATGTTACGAACTCTGTTCATACTTTACATGACAGAGGTTTTCAGGAAATGTATAAAGAGATATATATGTGGATATATATATCGGGACTTAATGAAGTATCTCATAACTTCATTTCATTCAATAATATTTCAAAGATTTAATCTATTCAAATCTTGTCTAGTAGTCTCATCTATGTGATGAACTGTTGAAAGCTCATTATACTTTGAACAGTGGTAGTTCAAGTAGCTTTATAAATGATATAAGTATAGTGAAGTATTTGGTAACTTCATCCCTTGTTTTTGCTTATATCCAGTAAGTAATTATCTTACACTTGATAAAGGATTTTAGTAAGTTATCCATTTAGATACTTGCATTATCTTTTGCAATATATATTATCTTGCGAGCTGTAATGCTCACTCTTGCTTTATTTCTTCATCACACAACAACAATTAGGAAAGATGGCCAGACTCAAGCAGACCCAGCGCAAGAGCGTGGGAAGTGCCACGCGCCTTCCCGTTGAGATCATAGCTGCTATAGCTGCAGAGGTAGATCTATCTGTAGATCAGACATTCTACTTTTGGGAATCAATTATGTATAATTATAACTTGTGGCAGATAATGACAATTAATTGTAAACTTATCAAGTAATCATTTTGGATTGTAATAACTTTTAAATCGTGGATTTAAAGACTTGTACTTATTTCAATTTCATTTCTGAGACTATGACGGGTTGTGGTGTGTATTAGTGTGGGGTCACAGCATGAGGTTATTTATTATTAATTCAGTTAAGTGATATTGTGGAAAGAAAGATCGTGACGACCCGGATCCCCGACCCCGGATCTGGGGGTGTTACAGTTTATATACTACACAGTTACAAGATATATTTTAATTGATATGGAATACAATTCTGTCTCCTAAAATATATCAATCTGATATCTTCTACAAGTCTTTCAGTCTTCTAACTCTTTCCATGCATATCTTCTTTTGTTTTAGTCTCGATCTTCTACTGTAAATCAGCTTCCTTCCTTAACTGTACGTCTTCCCGCACTTAAGTTCTGATATGACCTTAAGTTCTGATATTAAGCTCTGACTTTCAGTAAGTCCTGATTTCAGTAAGTCCTGATTTGTCCTGTTGTTAAGTTCTGAAAACTAAACACAAATCATATTAGACATGACATTTCAAATATATCTAATAAACTCCCCCAACTTGTAAACTAAGCAAAATATACAAGTTGATAGATTTGATGATGTCAAAAACATTTAAGTACAAATGAAAATAAGAAAGTAACTAGATAACTAACTACAACTTACAGTCCTTGTAGCTTTTACCAATCTCACCGAGTCAATCTGAATCCATAATGATTTTTGACAAAGTTTGATATCAGCTTTTCTTCTTTAATCCTCAGGACTTGAGCTATTATAGTCTTGACTTGCTTCATCTCTTCATTCTGACTTCCAATCTGATAGATTACAGTCCTTAAAGTAGAGATATGGTTTTTTTCTAAACCATCATTCAGTCTTATTACCCTTGGATGAGAAGAATCTTCATTGTAGCATAGACATTTCTCATTCAGTAACACTTCAAGCTTAGCAGAATCCTTCCTCATTGGAGTTTCACTTCCATCATTTTCAACAATACTAGGAATAAATTCTTTAACTCTTGAACCAGAAATTCTTGCTTTATCTCTGATGGTCTTCAATATGAAATTTGACCATCTCCTAGTAATATCAGACTTTACCTCTAAAAGGTAATGAAAGAATTGAAGTTCTTTCAGTGATTTGTTTAGCACATCTGATTATGACATCTGATATGTTCTTCCATCTTTAAGAAATAGAATCAGATTTTCCTTGACATTGGGCTTGTCATGAATATCCAGTACCACTTGAACAGAGATAACCTTATCAAGGTATTTCTGTGTAACATCTTCAAGAGGTCTGTCAGTCAATAGAAATGGATCTCTAGTAGCAACTTCATGTCCTGTCATGATCTTAGCTTCATCAGAACCTAGTCTAGCCCTGTCTCTTGGTTCTCTATCATTTAACCCAATAGTCATGAAGGTAGACAGTAATTGGCTTTTCTTTGGATCTGATGGTTTGACATTTTTCCACAGAAGTTTCTTTTTATCAGCTACTTCCATTTTGTCTAAATCAACTTGAGCACTGTCAGAGGTTGATGTCTTGATGACTTTATCAGAACTTGTTATTTCTATTTTAGCTTGAAATTCTTCACTCTGAACAACTTGATCTTTGTCAGAGGTTGTCTTTGATTCTTCAGAAATCTTCTTTCTTTTCAGAGTTTGAACATATGCATCTTCAACAAGAATATCATCAGTAACTTGAACCATTTTGTACACTGGCTTTATCAGGATTTGAGGAATTTTCATCTCCCGTGGCTTGATTAGTTCATCAATTTTTCCTTTCCCTTTGTCTTTGGGATCAATCTCAGTTTGTGATCTTGTTTTGGGCTTTGATGCCTCAGTATGTGACTTCTCCTTGATCACAATGCCTTTTACCTTAGGCCTTGGAGGTTTCTTTGCAACAAAAGCTTTTGGCTTTAGATTTGTCTTTTCAGCTTTAAATCTAGCTTCTTCCTCCTTGAGATTTTCTAAATCCATTCCTGGATTATGTTTCAAAAACAATCTTCTAGCAATTTCCTCACCAAGTGTCTGGATCTTGGGATCCTTGTAGTAGACAATAGTCTTCTTTCCCTTGAGCTTCAGAGTTTGCATGAGCTTTTGAGAATCTTGACTTCCACCTTGTATCAGAACATCAGGCTTTGTCATCAGACTTTGCTCATCAGAACTTGATATCAGATTTAGAATTTGAGTACTTGCTATCAGATTTTGAGTTTGAGCAGCTTCAGAACTTGTCTTCTTTTGCATAGAAGATTTGTTTGCATCATTAACTAGTTTCCTTGAAGAAACCTTGCTGCTCTGCCCTTTACTTTGAACTTGACCTCTACCCTTGCTAGGGTTTCCCTGGTCATCAGCTTCATCATCTTTCTTCTTCAGTATTTGATCATTACAATATTTGGACTTAACTATCTTCTCCCCCTTTTTGGCATCATCTGATCGTAGGAGTGAGAGAAGAAGTTCCACTGAAGATTGAATATCATTCAATTGAGCCTGTTGAGAAGCTTGATTAGTCAGGACCTCAGAGATTTGGGCCTGTTGCTTCTCTTGAGCTTTCTCAATTGCTTCTACTTTCTCAAGTGTAGGTCTGATAATCCTTATCTTGTCAAGCTTGATCTGCATATCTAGCTTATTAGCTGATTCTTGTAGTTTATCAACCTTTGCTTGAGTTTCAGAATGTGGACCTTGAAGGCTTTTGGTAGTTAGAGCTGTGATTCTAAGTTGAGTCTTGAAATCAGTATTAGACATCTGCTCATCAGCTTTAGCAATGTGCTCTATCAGAACTTTCGAGCTTGGAATGAAATCAGAATCATTCCACTTTTTGGTCCACTCTACTCCTCTATGAGTTTCATCCCAAGGTACAGTAGCATCCTGTTCAACAAATTTCTTGACCAATGCTTCCTTTCCAAGTACAGGAGCTGGAGTATGTACAGAAACACTGTCTCCAGAGCTTGAAGAAGACTCATTATCCTCTGATAACACAACAGTGTGTGAGGCTATAGGAGTTTCTGATTTATCTTCATCTAAATTCTGATCTTCAGGTTCTTGATTCAGAATTGGTGTAGATTGTATCTCAGTATCAGCATTTAAGATTGGAGAATGAGTTGGAGATTACTAAGCTGCTGTAGGAGCTTCCAAATACAGAATAGTAGGAATGTGCAGCCTATTGATGTCAATTTCAGGACTTAAGCCTGAATCTTCAACTGTAACATCTTCATGAAGATGAGAAACAAGAGGTGTAACCACTGTATCCTGTACAGTGTCTTTATCTTTAGCTGGAGGTGGTAGAGATTTAATGATAATTGGCTCTTTTGAGATCAGAGATTCCTGATCTCCTTCCTCAGCTTCTTCAGTATCTTCTGATGGAGACTTAGAATTATACCTCTTTGCCCTCATTTTCTTCAATCTCCTTGCCAATGAAGGAGTTGCTTTAGCAGTGTCATAACTTACAGTTCTCTTTCTTTTCAAGGAATCAAAATTTTGAGCTGCAGTTTCTTTCTAAGAAGTGACATTCTCAGCTTCAACTATCACAGGTTCTGATGCATGAACCTGTGCTTCCTCTTCACTATCATATTCATCCCTGAGAATCATTTTCCTTCTCTTTTGTGGAGGCTGAGGAACAGACTTTATCCTCTTTGGCCTGGAAGGTGAAGATCTGATGGTATGTGCTGAAGGTTGAGGTTGAGATGACTGTGTTGATTTGAAATATGTCATGATGGTAGGTTGTGGTTGTGGTTGAGAAGTTGTTGGTTGTGTAGTGGTTGGAGGTTCTGATGGAGGTTGGGATTGTTGGACATCAGGATATAGAGCAGTGTAGGTGGCTGGAACAGAATTTACCAAAAACTGTTTGACTGATATGGGAATTTGGAGGGGTCTCAAAACAGTTTTCTTATTATCAGCAGATAATAAGTCAGTAAAAGCTCTCTTAGCAAGCCTAAATGGTTCAATTAACTCACTTTCTAATTGGGGTGCATCAGAACAACAAGAACAATAAATAAGCTGACAGAATCTAGCAAAATATACAGTGTTTCTATCTTTTGTCATCATATCCCCAATAAAGCCTAAAACAACATTTGCATAATCAAAATGAGTTTGATTTATGAGAGCATACCCGATTTGTTGACTGAGAATTAGGATTGCATCAAAATTTGAACACTTATTTGCAAAAGTCCTAGTGATGCAGTCGAATAAGAAACTCCATTCCCTCCTTATGTGAGGTCTCTTCAACTATCCCAGCTTCGCCAGAGTTTTCTCATAGCCCAGATTGGCCATTAGCTGTTGAAGAACTGGCTCTTCAACTGTTGAATATGTGCACTTTTCTGGCAGATGGAGTGCTTGTCGAACTGTGGCCAAAATCACCATATGGGCATCCTCCCCTTTAGTAAAGACAATACTTGGGGACCCATTGGCACCACCATCATTATACACGCCTGACCTCCAGAACTCCAACACTTGAGTTCCTGAGAATGTGTCTGGTTGGGTCAGTGCATAACCTATCTCAGAGTTAGCAAGAAAGTCCTGAACGAATTGAAGATCTGATGGCGCTTCGCTCATGCTGAGAATAGCCAAGTAATTGTTGGGGATAAACTTCGCTCCATTGAAAATAATATCTTTTGGTGCCATTTCTGTAAGAAATAAGTGAGAAAATATATTGTGCACAAGGTGTTTGATAAAAGTCCTGTATGAAAAAGCTTCAGAGAATATTAGAGAGAGAGAGAATAAGAGAGATTAAGAATAAAAAAGTAGGTAAAAGATTAGAAAATCTTTTAACTCCCATATATATACTCTCTCCACTCAACAGTCCTTTTTAGAAGTAAAACAGACACTTGTACACCTGTCAGCCAGTAAATAGTTAAAGCAGAGTTAATGGACACGAGAAATAAGCAATAATTAACGTGCACATGCATTTTTTCAAGACAAACACGTTTACCACTAACCCAAATGATTATGACTGTTTTTATCTCACCTAATTATATTCTGATTAAATATGACCGTTACAGTATTTACCACAAATAAGCCAAGTAAAAAATAATGCCACGTAAGCATCAGAGTTTCCATCAGAATTTAATATCAGAACTTGACTATTATCAGATTTTAACGGTCATCAAAACATGGCTTCTGTACTCAAAAAGTGAATGTTTGTTACTGTGATTCTTTATATAAATACTGACTTGTTTCTTCAGAGTTTAATCATCAAAACTTCCATCAGAACTTGTCCTCAGAATTTATGCAAATGACACTTAACTGTTTATCAAAAACAACTTAATCACCACAGTAATTTTCATCATTCATATGGAGTGAGAGTGTGTGCATTCAGAAAAATATCAGATAAAGATTAAAGTCTGATAAACTTCAGTATATCTTAGAAATAAGGCATAACTAAGAAAAGTGCTTAAAATCTGTCATTAATTTTGAAGTCTACTATAGGATAAATTTGTGCATGAGTCCACCTCAACTGTTTGTGCTCATTTTATGCATCTTTTAGAATTCTTTTTCACAGTGGCTTCTCAGTGTAAATGAGTCACAACTGCTATCAGAATTTATGCTATTATCAGAGTATTTCTCCAGTAATCAGAGAATGTGAAAAGTCACCAAGAAAGATTTATTTGCTTTTCTAATGCATATAACTTAATACCAACAATGCACTTGGGTCTTTCCTTCCACATATTTACTCTAGATCTCAAAGGAGTACCCGACTTTAATTTTCTTTTCTTCTCTTTTCTTCAAATAAGTGAGGCTTATCAGCATTTAGTTCATCCTTAAGAACTGACATTAGAATTTGACAGATAAGAAGCAAGAATCTAGTTTGTGACTTAGTAATAAGATACACAAAGTAAATTTGACTAAGCTCAAAATCAGGAATTTGCTTGTGTTAATGAGTTTCCACATAAATAACTAATTCAAACATGGGATTTCTAATATGTTAAAGACTACTAGGTCAGCATCTAGCACATGTATCCTCATTGGATTGAATAGTCATAGAACATTCAAATCACTATCAGAGTATATAGATCTACATCAGATAATAATCAGCATTTAATGTATTATAATTTAAGCACATATTATATGAAGATTGGACAATCTGTAAACACTGATCATAAAGTCTGATGCATGAGAATAAAAACTAAGCAGATTTAGAGAAAGAACCTGAAACCATTCCAAGTTCATTTACCAGTCTTGTAAAAGTAGCTTCACATAATGGTTTTGTGAAGATATCTGCTAGTTGTTGATCTGTTGGAACAAAATGCAGTTCCATTGTACCTTCCATTACATGTTCCCTTATGAAATGGTACCTAATGCTGATGTGCTTTGTCATTGAGTGTTGAACTGGATTACCTGTCATAGCAATAACACTTTGATTATCACAGTAAATAGGTATTTTAGAAAATTCTAACCCATAATCCAGTAACTGATTCTTCATCCAAAGAATCTGTGCACAACAACTTCCTGTAGCAGTATATTCTGCTTCTACAGTTGATGTGGAAATTGATTTCTGTTTCTTGCTAAACAAAGAAACTAATCTGCCTCCAAGAAATTGGCAGCTTCCACTTTTTTGGTTCAGTCTGAGATAGAAAAGAATGATAGAGACATTCATTTGATGTTGCAGTTCTAGTTCTGACACCTGCTTCAGGATCTCAAATTATTAAGTCAGTTGTATGTGATTTGGTCCACTTTCTTGCAGATGGAAGTTGATTTCTAGAACTGGATCCTCCCCCATGATCCATGCTGTCTCCATCAGCATTTTCTGATGCTCTCCCTATAGTTATGCTCTCTAAAACTTCAGAATTTGAGTTGGATCCATCAGGATTTGAAGTATCAGAGTTTCCAGAGTTATCAGAATTTGGCTCATCAGAACTTGAAGAGCCAGTTACAGGTTCTGATGCTTCTTGAGAGTCTTGAGTTGTGGTAGGATCTTCAGCTTGCTCCCCCTGGACAAGTGCATTTTCCTTTGGAGTTGTTACCACGGTTTCAATGACATCAGAATTCAACCCATCAGAACTTACAAGATCAGGATTTAAACCATCATAATTTGCAGAATCATAACTTAAATCTTCATTTTCAAATCTCAGCTGATCATGATCATCGAAATCTTCAAGTCCAGTAATCTTCTTATCATCAAAAGATACATTGATAGATTCCATGACAACCCTTGTTCTTAAATTGTAGACTCTGAAGGCATTTGTGGAAAGTGGATATCCAACAAAAATTCCTTCATCAGCTTTTAGATCAAATTTGGACAGCTGTTCATGATGAGTCTTAAGAACAAAACACTTGCAACCAAATACATGAAAGTATTTCAGATTTGGCTTCTTTTTCTTCACCATCTCATATGGTGTTTTTTCATGCTTGTTTATGAGTGTAGCATTTTGGGTAAAACAAGCAGTCTGCACAGCTTCGGCCTAAAAGTAGGTTGGTAGCTTTGCTTCATCAAGCATAGTTCGTGCAGCTTCAATGAGAGTCCTGTTCTTTCTTTCTACAACTCCATTTTGCTGTGGAGTTCCAGGTACAGAAAATTCTTGTTTGATTCCATGCTCTTTGCAAAACTCTTTCATGATTGAATTCTTGAACTCACTGCCATTATCACTTCTTATAATCTTAACAAAATCTTTGACCAACTTATCCAGTTGTCTGACATGATCAGTTAGAGTAGATGCAGTTTCATTCTTCTTGTGCAAGAAATACACCCAAGTGTACCTTATGAACTCATCCACTATAGCCATAGCATATTTCTTCTTTACAATAGACATGACATTGACTGGACCAAATAGATCAACATGCAGTAGGTGATAAGGCTTAAGAATTGAAAATTCAGTTTTGCTCTTGAATGAAGATTTTCTTTGTTTTGCCTTTTGACAAGAATCACAAAGGCCATCAGGAGCAAATACTGATTTTGGCAGTCCTCTCACAAGATCTTTCCTTACAAGCTCATTTATGTTGTTGAAATTTAAATGAGAGAGTCTTTTGTGCCAATTCCAGCTTTCTTCAATTGATGCTCTACTTAACAGACAGATTGCAGAACCATCAGTACTTGTTGAAAGTCCGGCTTCATAAATGTTACCATGCCTGTAACATTTCAAAACCACTTTGCCTGTAGAAATGCTTACAACTTCACAGTGTTATTCAAAGAAATCCACATGATAACCTCTGTCACAGATTTGACTTATACTCAACAGATTGTGTTTAAATCCTGAGACAAGAGCTACTGTTTCAATGATGACATTCCCAAGATTGATATTGCCATATCCCAGAGTTTTTCCCATGTTGCCATCTCCATAAGAAACTCCTGGGCCCGCTTTCTCCACAAAGTCTGATAACAGGGCTTTATTTCCAATCATATGTCCTGAACATCCACTGTCCAGAACTAGGATGTTTTTCCTGTTGCCCTGCAATCACAAAGACCACTAATGATTAGTTTTAAGGACCCAGACTTGCTTTGTTCCTTTGGCCTTTTTAAGTTTGTTAGCATTTGCAGCGGATTTAGTTTCAGAGTTTATGCTAACATGCTGTTTATCAGAATTTATATCAGAATTTAAACTAGAAGGAATAATACTAATTTTCTTCAAAGAAGGTTTTATTTGATAATAATCATATTACAAACTATGATATTCCTTACAAGTATAAATGGAATGCCATAAACTACCACAATGAAAACAAGGATTTTGTGGCTTAAACCTAACAGACTGACTCTTAACTCCTGATCTTGGAGGTAAAGAGTTTATATCTTTATTCTTCCTGCAAAAAGAAACAAGATGGTTATAGTTTCCACAGTTATAACATTTCTTTCTAGGAGCATTAGGAACATGTATATAATTATTGCTTTTATTCACACCTTCCTTTCCATTCCTATTTTTCCTATCTTCCTTTACCTTGTTCACATTTCTTATCTCTTTCAGCTTATGCTTAAGCTGCTTCTTTATCATCAAGCCTATATTGACTTCAACTGGTTTATCCTGTTTTAATTTGTCATAAGTTGACTTATCTTTGACTTCTGTCACATACTCAATCATTTTTTCAGAATCAGACTTTACAGTTTTTGCTACAAACTTAACAGGATTTACCTTTGGCTTAGCAGTCTGTTTAACAACAATTGGCTCAATTTGTTCAGTTCCTTTCTCACTTTTATCATCTCCATAACCTAAGCCCTGTTTCCAGTCCCACTACTTAATAAATTCTGAGTTGTTCTGCCAGAGTTAGTCCAAGTTCTGATAATTTCTCTTTCCTTTTCTAACTCAATTTTTAGAGATTCATTCAATTTTAGCACTTCACTCTAACATAAAAAGCATCATCTCTTTCTTTCTGAGTTTGATGAAACATAACTAACTCTTTTTCTAAATAATCATTTCTCTTTTTATAAGCAAGATTTTTCAGATGTTATTCTTTCACATGTTAAAGTCTGATCTCTATAACTAATAAACATGGTCTTAAGATATAATCTCAACTCAGTAATATCATCAGTATGAAAGGCATAAGTTGTTTGAGGTACCTTCAATTCAGCAGTTTCAGGACTGCCATCAACATTTGCCATCAAGGCATAGTTCACCTCATTTTCAGAATCTGAAGTATCCGTCCAACTTTTCTTCTTTGTGACAAGTGCATTGCCTTTGTCACTTTTTCCTTTCTTGCAGTCAGGAGATATGTGGCCTTTTTCACCACAGTTGTAGCATTTGACATTTGAGTTGTCTCCTCTGTCAGACTTTCCTCCCTTGCCTTCAGACTTTCTGAACCCTTTCTTATCAGAACTTCCACTTTTCCTGGAAAACTTCTTGCCTTTTCTAAATTTCCTGTAGGCTATCTTTGTGATACCCTTTACCATAAGAGCACACAATTTCATCATCTCTTCATCATCATCTATTTCAGGTAAATTTTCAGTTTCTAAATCATCATCATCAGAATATGATGACTCTGAATCAGACTTTATGATGAGAGCCTTTCCTTTGCCCCTTTTTGAGGAAGCCATTTTAGGAGATTCCTCCTCAGCCTTAAGAGCAACCATTCTTGACTTTCTTCCATACCTCTTGCTCCTTTGATCCATCTCAAGTTCATAAGTCTTGAGCATACCATAAATTTCATCAAGAGTAGTTTCAGTAAGGTTATAGTTGTCTCTTATGGTAGTAGACTTCAAATCCCAATTTTCAAGAAGAGCTAAAAGGAATTTTAGATTTGAATCTTCAAGATCATATTCCTTGTCCACCAGTGTCAGATCATTCAAGAGTTTGACAAACCTGTCATATAAGTCAGTTAAAGACTCATCAGCTTTTAAGTCAAAGTGCTCATACTCTTGAGTGAGTATAGTCCTCCTGTTCTTCTTGATTGCATCAGTTCCCTAGCATCTTGTCTCCAAAGCATCCCATATCTCCTTTGCAGTTTTGCAATTAATTACCCTGTTTGACATGACATTATCAATGGCACTATGCAGCAAATGCCTTACCCTTGCATCCTTGGCAATAAATGAGATGTCTTCAGCTGTGTACTCACCTTTCTCCTTTGGTATGGTCTGTGCTGGTTCATAGAAACTATAACAGAGAGCTTGGTAGGCTTATGTGGTCCTTCATTAATTCTGTCAAGGTATTTTGGATCTGTAGCTTCCATAAACATAGCCATCTTCACTTTCCATATGGGATACTCAGAAGGTCTCAGTATGGGAACCCTAATAGTCTCATATCGACTGTGGGTTTGAGTGTTTTAAGTTTCTTGAGTTTTGGTGGGCTTAGTTGGGGTTTGTGCTTCTTCAGACATGATTGTTTGGATCTTTACTGTATGTGTGTTAACAGATAAGCTCTAATACGACTTATTTGGTCACACAACACTGTACAAGGGGTTGAATACAGTGTTAATACAATTAAATCAATTTAACACATGTATGTAACAAAGATCAAGTATATTGAATAAACTCTGTTACAATAAGAACTGTTGTTCTCTCTCAGTGATGAACAAATATCACTAAGAGCTGCTAGGTTACAATATATAATCTTCTCGATAATGATAACACATATAGTGTAAACCCAAAGTCTGTGTTTATATACTACACAGTTACAAGATATATTCTAATTGATATGGAATACAATTTTGTCTCCTAAAATATATCAATCAGATATCTTCTACAAGTCTTCCAGTCTTCTAACTCTTTCCATGCATAACTTCTTTTGTTTTAGTCTCGATCTTCCACTGTAAATCAACTTCCTTCCTTAATTGTAAGTCTTCCCGCACTTAAGTTCTGATATGACCTTAAGTTCTGATATTAAGTTCTGACTTCCAGTAAGTCCTGGTTTCAGTAAGTCCTGATTTGTCCTGTTGTTAAGTTCTGAAAACTAAACATAAATCATATTAGACATGACATCTCAAATATATCTAACACGTTGCATTTTTGAGCTCTTGAATTGTGCTTTAGAAGTTGAAGTTTTGATTTTTATTGTTGGGTTTTGTAGTTAAGAAGCGTTCTTCAAGAGTATGCTAAAGCTTTGATGGTTGGAGCGGGTGGATTGGCTTGTAAGTTTCTTAAAGATTTGGCATTTTCGGGGTTTAAGAAACTTGAAGTTATCAATGTGTACCATATCGATGTTTCTAATTTGAATCATCAGTTTATGTTCAGGTTTGGTAGTGATATTTTTTTTGTAACTTTTGGAAATTTTTGGTTGTTTACGATTCTAATTTGAATAATCGGTTGTCATGAAGTAAAATGTATTGTTATTTAGAAAGTATAATGTACTATTATGATAGACACTTGAAGTTGATTGTTAGAATGAGATAGTAATTTTAAGGGATTAAATTGTCACTCCTACTTAGTTTGAAAATGTAATACTGATGTTTGTTGTTTACCAACAGATGGCGTAATGACTTGCTATTTGTTGTTTTTGATTAGGAGAAGGTGATTAAAGATGACCCACTTACAAATGCTAGTTATGATCATATTATTCAATTTTGGAAGGCCAAAAGCAGGTGTTGTTTTTGGACTATCCGGTACCCTGAATCGATTAGTTGGATTGTAAAGATTATTTCTTTTTTCAGTTTTTATTTTTGATTGAGTTTAAGTTGAGCTGGTGAAATGGTTAATTAGTAAATGTTATTGCTCGTGAGGTGATGGTGTCTACCAGTTATTGTGTTCGAAATACACTGACTTATTTTATGTTTACATTGTATAAAACGGTTTGTCTAGTGTGTGCCCATGGGCACATGCTAAGAAAGTGTGATTGATGAGTTGTAAAAATTTTATTGGTGGAGATTTTTGTGTATGTAGGGGAGGTCCATCATTCTTAACGAGCTCTCCACCAATATTTTGTGTACACCTCATCAAACACTAATTCGTAGCATGTGCCCATGGGCACACACTAAAAAAATCCTGTATAAAATACAGGGCCCTTATAGTAAAATAATTTTGCTTTGTTAACCCTTTTTTTACATGCTTCTATTTTTACAAGGTGATAGGGCCCTCGAAGCTAATGTATGCTAGTTCAGAGCAATAAAACCTTCATACGCAAGGCTCTACAAAAAGTAAGGCAAATCATTCTTGATGATGTTGAGGGTCGAAGATGAAGTGTATTATAAGCTGCAAAAGAACTTGACATAGATATATAAACTCTCCCCCATTAAAAAATTGTTTATGTATTTATTTTTCCTTAGGAGAGGGTCTTTGCAAAGTTTTGTAAACCTTCCTGTAATGTCATTTTTTTTATTTTTAAGTTGAGGATCGTGAATTTTTTAATGGCATTGATGATTAAATTTTTTGAAATGAAGACCACTTGTGGGACCCATTTTTTTTATAACAAGGTGTATCTTTTTGCACTGAAAATTTTGAATGTTGGGGTTGGTATCATAAATGTTGCCAATGATAGCAAGGGCAACGACGAAAAAACTATCACCACAAAAGTGTTGCCGTTGATTTTGACTAGTCTACATCAACATTATTTTAACCTCGTACAATATTTTTGAGTTGTTGCAGAAAGCCATTTATGGAGTAGTGGAAGTAATTATTGGAAATAATTAATGTGTATATATACATTTATATGTATATTTTTTTTGTAACTGCTACCGCAACCAATCAGGGGTTGCCACGTCATCTTGACGGTTCCACCCCCCTTTGGCTATAAAAGGCTGTAACCCTTTCATTTCACTCTTTACTCTTACCAAAACAAAACAGTAAAACAAATCCCCCCTTTGCTCTCTTTTTTTCTAACGAGATCAAGGATTGAAGGTTGCTCCGTTGTTGTTTTTTTTCCGTTGTTCTCGCTCTTCCGCTTCTGCTACCAAACTCGTATGCCTCTCTTTTCCACTCTTTATTTATTTTGTCTTTAATTTTTGCATGCTAGAACTTGTTCATACTCGATTAGAGGGATTTACTTGGAAATGTCTATTGTGTTGTTGCTCTCAAAATGTGCTTGCATTTTTGTTTTGTTTTGGGGTTTTTTGGTTTAGATTTGTGCGAATTTGGGTGTTTTTGTTAGATTTTAGCTTCGGTTTCCTGGTTTTTTATTTGGTGTTCTTATTGTTCATACTTGAAAATGTATGTATAAGTTGTTTTGCTATGTTTTGCTCTTTGATTCTCATAATAAAGTGTTTGTGTGTTAGGGTTTTGAGAGGGTTTCTGGTTCAAGGTGTCATGAACTCGAGTTGGTTGTGTGCGGGGTTTCCGGGTATGGGTTGCTTGTTTTTGTGGTTTGGCTTGTCTTCCAATTGGTATAAATAGTTAATCAGGATAATGCTAGTCTGGACTAGCGATGTATAGCCGGGTTAGCCTTGCATTTATGGTCCGGATTGGCGGGTTATGAGAGGACTAACATAACGTGTTGGGTCTCGGCCACTTGTCAAATCATAAAAATTATAGAAATCCAGACTAACTCACATTGATCTCTGTTGTGGATATGTTGTGAACTTGATGATTTCATTAACAAAACACCTTAGTAGATTTTACTTAGTGAAAAATGTAGCACTCGACGGATAAGGGATATAGTCCCGACGGATGACTCAATATAGTCCCGACGGATGATGATTTATTATCCATCGAGTGAGTAGCTTGTGTAATAATAAGTCTGTAGCACATTTCTGCATACACCTTGTTTAGATTCTGTAGTAGTACTCAAGTCATGTTGACTTTAATTAGATATGCAGAATAGGTTGATTAATTGTACATAGATGATGTCTTGTAATTCTGCATAAATGAAATGAAGTCAAGTGCCAGATAGCTACCCAACGGATAAACAACAATGCCATTCGACGGATGATCAACAAGGCAACCCGACGGATGATCATGTACCCGACGGATAATCAATTCAAACATCTGTTGACAGTGACAACACAGTCACATGCGTCGAGTGTATGCAAAAGGAATGTGGAAGCCTATTCAACTGGGTTTTAGAGAACAAAGAAGCATTGCCATTTCCATGCTATTAAGAAGATATTCAAAGATGCTGGAATAGAGTAATGAAGCAGCAAAGTATTAGACTTGATAGGTTTTGTTTTATTATCTTGTCTTATTACTTTGTAATCTTGGTGATATATAAACCAAGAAGTAGAAAATAGAACAACAACAAGTACAAGACTAAGAAAATCATCTCAGTGAAACAATTGTAAGCTGTATCTTTAGCATTTCTCTGTAAACTTAGTTGTTCATATTTGTAAGCAGCTGTGAGCAAATCTTGCTACACAGAGTTCTCTTGATATAATATATATCTCTGGTGGATACATATAAATCCACCAGAAAGTTTTTAAAGACTTTTATTTTGATTTTACTAACTTCTTATTCCGCACTTTACAAATCAAACACTTATATATTATTAAGATAGAACATTTCATATTTGTCTTTTAAAAAGAAAAAGGTTCAAGAATTCCATTCAACCCCCCTTCTGTAATTCTTGCTGCATTGTTAGGGACTAACAATTGGTATCAGAGCAAGCTCTTGAAGAACAAAGAGTTTAAAGATCACAAGAAACAACAAGATGAACAAGAAGGATGTAGGAGTCAAGATTCCTTTTCTGGACAAAGATAATTACCATCACTGGAAGGTAAAAATGCATCTTCACTTACTTTCTCAAGATGAGGCTTATGTAGATTGCATAGAGAGAGGCCCTCATGTACCAATGAGAGCTACAACTGGAAATGAGCTATCAGTTCCCAAGCCAAGGCATGAATGATCAGATCCTGATATTGAACAAGTCAGAAAGGATAAGAAGGCCATGAATATTTTGTTCAATGGAGTTGATGGTGACATGTTTGACAACATTATCAATTGCAAAACTGCCAAGGAAGATTGGGATACAATACAGATTATCTGTGATGGCACTGAACAAGTCAGGGAAAATAAGATGCAGCTGCTAATTCAGCAATATGAGCACTTTCATAGTGAAGATAGTGAGTCTCTCACTGACATTTTTAGTAGATTTCAAAAACTAGTAAATGCTCTGAAGTTGCATGGAAGGGTCTATCAGACAAAAGACTCCAATCTTAAGTTCCTTAGATCTCTTCCAAAGGAATGGAAACCTATGACAGTCTCATTGAGAAACTCTCAAGATTACAGGGAGTTTACTTTGAAGAGACTGTATGGCATCCTGAAAACTTCTGAGCTTGAAATAGAGCAAGATGAGATGATGGAGAGAGGAAAGAAGAAAGGAGGATCCATTGCACTAGTTGCTGAGTTAGAAAAAGAGAAGGAGATGAAGATGGAAGCTGTTGAATCAACTTCAAAGGTCTGTGAAAACAAGGGCAAGGGGCTGGTAGCAGAAAATGAAGATTCTTTGAGCCAAAATGATATGGAGGATAGTGATGAACATCTTGCATTTCTTTCCAGAAGATTTTCCAAGCTCAAGTTCAAGAAGAACTTTGGAGCAGCTAAGCCAAATAGAAACATGGTGGATAAATCAAAATTCAAATGTTTCAAATGTGGCTTAGCAGGGCACTTTGCCAGTGAGTGTAGAAAGTCAGATTCCAGCAAAAAGAAGTTTGAGCCTGTGGATTATAAACAGAAATACTTTGAGTTGCTCAAACAAAAGGAAAGGGCTTTTATTACACAATAAAATGACTGGGTAGCAGATGGTCTGGACGAGGATGAATATGTCAGCTATGTCAATCTAGCCCTAATGGCCAAGTCTGATGAAACATAGACAAGTTCTTCAAGTAATCAGGTAATCACCACTAACCTTGCACATTTATCTAAAGCTGAGTGTAATGATGCAATAGATGACATGTCTACAGAATTATATCATTTGCGTGTTACACTTAAGTCTCTTACCAAGGAAAATGCTAAAATCAAAGAAAACAATTTGTTTTTAAGTGAGAGGAATAATGTGCTAGAGTCTCAGTTCATTGAATTTGAAAAATTGAGAATTGAGTGTAAAATTGCTAAAGATGAATTAACTGAGTCCTTGAAGAAAGAAGAGATCTTGAAGAAGCAGCTTGAACGAGAACAGGAGGTGATTAAGGCATGGAAAACATCGAGAGATGTTCATGATCAAATCACCAAAGTTCAAGGTATTGGGTCCTTTTGTGATGTAGCCTGGAAGAAAAATAAGGAGAAACTGGAATCCAATTTGGTTGAAGGATTGCTAACAGATGTAGACTCGACGGATGATGGGGGTCATCCGTCAGATAACAAAAAGGGTTATTCGTCGAGTGATATAAATCCTCATCCGTCGACTGTGAGCAAACCTGTGAGTAAAGCCAAACTTGCCAAGTTAAATGAGAAGTATGGATCAGTTTCCAAGAATTTTGTTCCAGGAGAATCCAGTCAAGTAAAGAAGGAGAAAAAGGCTAATGTTGGTCATATTACTGTCAAGCAATTGAGTGACAGACTGGAAAAGATTGAGGTTAAAACAGAGGCTAAAAAGAAAAATAATAGAAATGGTAAAGTAGGAATTAACAAGCATAACAACTACACACCTGATAAATATGCTCCTAGAAAAATCTGTGTCAAGTGTGGTAGTGTAAATCATTTGTCTGTTAATTGCAAAACTGCCATGCCTACTTCCATATCTGTGCCACCTCATTTTCCCAACATAAATGCCATGCCTTCCGTTAGGGCAAAAACACGCGCTAAAATACACGCAAGTATACGCGTTCGCAAGTAATATTGAATAAATTCTAGTTCGTCCCCACAGAGACTCAGACTAATTATCCTCAATTAACACTTACTCACCAATGTATGATTACTTCTCAATGTCAAGACAATAGCACGTAGATTTGAATAACTAATTATTAACTACAAGAATCAAACACTTAATTGACACTTTAATTAACAATATTAAACACACACGAGATTATAACTTCATTACTACTTCCTTCAATAGTTATTGTTATTACCCTTAACATGTAACGGTGATGATATTAATCGAACAACACGAAACTGATAAAAGGCAACTTTCGTTGTACTAATACCATTCTACCAAATATCCACAATTAAGATAGAAGTTGAATAGGCATCAATTATGTTGAGACCCTATATGTCTACAGAATTTGACAACATAACGATTTAAGCACAAGTTATTCCTTATGATTACACAGGGCAAGTAAAACGGTTAGAGTTACCCACTAATCATGCATACACATACATGAACCTATGCTAGCATGTTAAGTTCTAAACCTCAAGATCCACTGTCGCTTCACATGAGATTAACACCCTATCTTATATGCTCGCGACGCACATAAGACGAATAAGCATAACCTATACTAGATATCATACAATCATCACACACTAAGGTATTAAACAACTAACTAAAAATTCCATAGTAAATCCGGTACGACCCCATGATCACGATTAGCCTATGATAGAACTCTTCGTCACCATGGGTTCATATGAAAATATAATAATAACACACAAGATAAACTAATAAAACTACTTATATAAAACCAGAGTACGTCACAAGAGTAATAAGGTTCAAAGTAAAGAAAACTAGCATCCACTAATACAGCGAATAAAAGAATCACAAGAAAATTATGCTTCCTCTTCTTGGTTGCGATGTGCTAGAAGCCCCACAAGTCCCAGCTATCGCAGAAGCCCCACAAGTCCCAGCTATCGCAGAAGTTGGAAGTCCAGCAGAAATAAAACTCAAAAAATCAGGATTTTAATTTACGACCCTGAGCGGCCGCCCAGCAATCCTGAGTGGGCGCCCAGCTTCCTGAGCGGCCGCCCAGCCAGGCTGAGCGGGCGCCCAGCCAGGCTGAGCGGGCACCCAGCACCTCACTGGGAAAATTATTACTTTGCTCCTGTTTTCTGCTGCGTTCTGCTCCTAACTTCCCACTTACAATGCCAAGCACTCCTCTAGGCTTATTCTTGATCAAATATCCCCTGAAACGCAAGTTATACCCAGAAATGCACAAACACTAGAAAAATGCATCAACTACACAAAATACTTGAATTCAAGACATCAATTCAAGCCATTATAGGACGTTTTAAGTGGTATAAAATGCCACTTATCACACCCCTAAACTTAAATCGATGCTTGTCCTCAAGCGTCACAGACTCAAAAACAAACAAAAATATGCATGAATGCAATCTATATGAAATGCAGCGATCCCCCTTACAATGACTGAACCAACCAACTCATGACATCTCAACAAATGCAATTAGGCGAATAAAGATCAATTAAATCATGCAAACTAACATATAACTAGAAATGTGGTGTGTGCGAATGCTTAACAGATATGCTTCGAAACTAGATCAATTATCATAACTCGACTATCCTCAAGGCAATCACATGATTATACGAAGAATAAATTCTAGGCACAAAATGACTTGAACATTTCAAGATTACTGGAGCTTATTACGGAATCATGCTTTTATTTACACAACAACAAATGCTTATTTGACCGTGCAATGAGTGAGGTCCACAAAAGACTTATGCAATGACATCCATTTAACGAGCGTTAGGTTAGCGGATCCCAGACTATAAAAGCCTTAGGTCACTAGGCAAAAAGTCCCCTAAGAACTTAATAACTCCAATACCAAAGAGCCCACTCGTGATCAATTATGCATTAACTTTTTTTTTTCTTTTTTTTTATTTTTTTTCTATTTTTTTCAAATTTCTGAGCAAGTGCGTTTCGCTCCATCTTGCTCAACCCTAGACTATTCACATAAAAATACGAGCCGGCTATTAGCCATTTGACGCCTAACCACAATTAGCAATGAATTCCAATTTTTACTCCCAACTATTCTTTCCATGCCTTTTATCATTAAAAGCCTATCATAAATTCTAAGCATAATCAATAGATTAACCTCAAAAACCATCAAACCATGACAACAATCTAGTCCTTAATCATACTCTAAGACTTAGTAAAATTACAAGTGTTTCTAGCATGCATGTCAACTTACAAGACTCAACATCACTCTAACGCTATCACTACACTCGCATCAATATCATAAATCAATCGGTAAAGCAACGCAAAAGGGATCATTGTATATGCATGAGCTAAATGACATGATAAATAAAGCTATAAAATAAAATAAAATAATAATAAAAAAACTATATGGCAAAAATATGCAATTATATGAACTAACTATCATGAATATGCAACTACATGACACACACACAAAAATATTCCTTAACTACCACCCCCAAACTTAAAATCTTCACTGTCCCCAGTGAAGGTAGTAGAAAGGAACACAGGTTATACCTACTCGGAGAAATCATCATCATCACCCTCAGAGGGTGGAGTATCAGGAGGCGGATAAACAGAGTCCTCACAAAAAACGGGCCACTGGATGTCTGCTCCAAGGCCTCTGAAAGCAGTCCCAAGTGCAAGGGTGAGCTCCTGATCAAACCTACTCTGCGTCTCATACATCACATCCATCCTCCTCGACAGCCTCCTATACTGGGCATCAGCTATCCCAGCACCCTCCTGAGCTCTAGAAGAACCTGCCTCATCACGAACCGGCCTAGCCATGGTAGCACCAGCTGCTGGACATCCTCCAGGAAGACGATAACCCAACCCATGCTCCTCGGGCTCTCCACCCGTCCACTCCTGCATCGCATTCAGGGTCCCTGAATCAATAGGAGCTGCCGACATCTGCAACTGCTCGTGAGAAGGCCAATGAACTCCCACTGCTCGGCATAGCTTCGTGATAGTAGATGCATAAGGGATGTTCATGTGCTTCGCTCCCCTCAAAAACTTCAACATCCCTTGCTAGATAAACTCACCAAGGTCCACATAATACTCCTCATTCAAAATACCCCATAACAACTGTGCTCGCTCAACTGTAATCTCATGTGCATGCGAAGTAGGCAGAATATTAGCACAAATAAAGGCATCCATGCACGGGCATACCTATTCATCGCAATCGCCGGAAAAGAACGATACTCATTAGTTCCAGTCTTGAACTTCCACACCGTGCCTGGCTGACAGAGAGTAGCACAAATCAAATCCAAATCAAAATCCTCAGCGGTCTTCTCATTCCAATTCTCCTCCATGGGCTTCCGCTGTCGCTGCCCAATCACACGGCGAATCGCCTCTGGATGATAATCCACAGTAAGCCCACGAACAGCAGTGAACCCATTCTTCTCAGCCTTTGCGTTCACATAAAACTCGCGAACCACGCTCATCGGAACCGCCTTTGGTGACTCACAAAAAGAAATTCACCCCTTTTCAACAATCATTGGTAACAACTCGCAGCAGTTCCCCTCGAAGCCTAGTATACTCCTCCTCAGCAGCCCTATCAAACAAACGAGGCCTCGCAACAGTTCCCCTCGAAGAATCAGCAGTAGGAACGGTACTGCTGCTATCAATAGTTCGGGATCTCTTGGGTGCCATTAAAACTAAGAAAAAGTGTGTAAGAGTTGTGTTTTGAAGGTGGGAGAGAGTTTTAGAGTTGAAAGTATGCAGGAGTGTATATGGAGGAGTTGTATGTATATAAAGGGTAGAAATTAGGGTTAAAATTGAATAGGAGTGGGTTTTGTGGGTAAAAAACGTGGGTAGTGGGAAAAGAATTCGTGGGTTGTGAGATATATTTTTATTTTTTAATTTTTTTGATTTTTTTGGATTTTTTTGAAGGCAGAATTTTTTTCCAGCAGTCGGGGTCTGAGCAGTCGCTCAGCAGAGCTGAGCGGGCGCCCAGGGGCTTTCTGGAATTTTTTTTTCTTGCCCTGGTTTTTCTGATTTTTTTGTGGTTTTGGATAGGTTACTAACTTCTAAGGGTTCCTATAGTCACAAATCATGGGTTGCCTCCCAAGAAGCGCTTCTTTTTCGTCATTAGCTTGACGTAGGGTACCTCGCTCAAGTTGACAATAAAACGGCACTAACCACTTCCCGATTTGCCGTGTCCCTATAGTAATGCTTTAACCGCTGACCATTAACCTTGAATGCTTGGCCCGGATCATTCTCAAAAATCTCCACCGCTCCATGTGAAAACACAGTTTTGACAATAAAAGGTCCAGACCACCTTGATTTCAACTTTCCAGGAAAAAGTCGGAGACGAGAGTTGAATAAAAGAACTTGTCACCCCGACACGAATGACTTAGGAGATAGCTTCCTGTCGTGCCACCTTTTCACTTTTTCCTTGTACATTTTGTTATTCTCATATGCCTGAAGTCGAAATTCATCAAGTTCATTTGATTGAAGCATTCGCTTCTTCCCAGCTGCATCTAGATCAAGGTTCAACTTCTTCAACGCCAATAAGCCTTATGCTCAAGCTCCGCAGGTAAATAACATCCCTTACCATAAACAAGTTGAAACGGGGACATCCCAAGTGGAGTCTTGTATGCTGTTCTATAAGCCCAAACAGCTTCATCGAGCTTTAAAGACCAATCCTTCCTTGACGGACAAATAACTTTCTCTAGAATGCGCTTGATCTCTCTATTTGACACTTCAGCTTGACCATTCGTTTGCGGATGATAGGCAGTAGCAACACGATGATTCACATTGTAGCGCTGCATCATTGAAGTGAACTTGCGATTGTAGAAATGCGACCCCTCATCACTTATGATTACTCGTGGCATTCCAAACCTTGTGAATATCTGCTTATGGAGAAAATTCAACACTACCTTCACATCATTTGTCGGTAGAGCCTTGACTTCTACCCATTTTGAGACATAATCAACTGCCATCAAGATGTACTGATTATTGCAAGATGAGACAAATGATCCCATGAAATCGATCCCCCAAACATCAAAGACCTCGACTTCAAGCATCAAATTTAACGGCATCTCATCCTTCTTCATAAGATTCCCCACTCTTTGGCAACGATCACATATTGAAACGAACTGATGTGCATCCTTAAACAAAGTAGGCCAGAAAAAACCTGCTTGCAGAATACGAGCTGCTATCTTTTCACCCCCATAATGTCCACCGTAAACTGTGGAATGGCAGTCTCGTAATATCCCCTCCGTCTCACAAAATGGGATACATCTCCTGATGATCTGGTCAGCTCCTTGTCTAAACAAATATGGTTCATCCCACATGTACCACTTCACCTCATCCAGAAACTTCTTCTTTTGAGCTGTATTCATATTAGGAGGCATTATATTACTGACAAGATAGTTCACAATATTTGCGAACCATGGCTCTTCCTCCTGAACTGTGAACAACTGCTCATCCCGAAAAGATTCGTTGATCAATGTCTTATCATGTGAAGTAGAATCGGGATTCTCCAATCTAGAGAGATGGTTAGCTACTTGATTCTCAGTACCTTTTCGATCCTTGATCTCTAACTCAAATTCCTGTAGCAAGAGCACCCAACGAATAAGTCTAGGCTTCGAATCCTTCTTTGAGACTAGATAGTGAATGGCATCATGATCAGTGAATACTGTCATCTTTGTCCCAAGCAGATAAGATTAAAATTTTTCAAAACCAAAGACTATAGCTAAGAGCTCCTTCTCAGTAGTGGTGTAGTTCATTTGAGCTCCATTTAGAGTCTTACTAGCATAGTAGACCACATGAAAAAGATTATTCTTGCGCTGCCCAAGAACTGCTCCCACCGCATAATCACTCGCATCACATATCATCTCAAAGGGTTCTATCCAATCCGGTGCCGTAATAACTGGTGCAGTTATTAAACTCTTCTTGAGAGTCTCGAATGCTGCTAAACATTCATCATCAAATTTGAAAGGCACATCCTTCTCGAGCAAGCTGCACAATGGCTTAGATATCTTCGAGAAGTCCTTGATGAAACGCCGATAAAAACCCGCATGGCCAAGAAAGCTACAGATTCCTTTCACAGAAACAGGTGGTGGAAGATTTTCAATGACTCCCACCTTGGCTTTGTCCACCTCAAGGCCCTTGCTAGAGACCTTATGCCCAAGAATAATGCCTTCACGCACAATAAAGTGACATTTTTCCCAATTGAGCACCAAATTAGTTTCCACACACCTTTTGAGCACCGAACTAAGATTATTCAAACATTCATCGTATGAATGTCCAAAGACGGAGAAGTCGTTCATGAACACTTCTACATTATTTCCAATAATATCAGAGAATATAGCCATCATACATCTCTGAAAAGTGGCAGATGCACCACATAAGCCAAATGAAACTCTGTGAAAAGCAAACATGCCAAATGGACAAGTGAAGGTAGTCTTTCTTGATCCTCTGGTGCAATGCAAATCTGATTATACCCCGAATAGCCATCCAGAAGATAATAATACTCATGACCAGCCAACCTGTCAAGCATCTGATCAATGAATGAAAGAGGAAAGTGATCCTTTCTCGTGGCTTTGTTCAACTTTCTGTAATCCATGCATACCCTCCATCCTGTGACTGTTCGAGTGGGGATGAGCTCGTTCTTCTCATTTGCTACCACAGTGATACCTCCTTTCTTAGGTACACATTGCACGGGGCTCACCCAAGAACTGTCAGAAATAGGATATATGATTCCTGCATCTAGCCACTTCGGAATTTCCTTCTTCACCACTTCTTTCATGATAGGATTAAGTCGCCCCTGTTGCTCAACAGTTGGTTTACTACCTTCCTCTAGCAAAATTTTATGCATGCAATACGAAGGGCTGATCCCCTTGATATCTGCTATAGTCCATCCGATAGTCGATTTGAATTCTCTCAAGATTCTCAAGAGCTTGTCCTCCTCACTACCTGAAAGGTCAAATGCAATAATAACAGGTAAAGTAGATGCATCACCTAAAAAAGCATACCTCAAGTGTGCAGGCAATGGTTTAAGCTCCAAAGTAGGTGCTTCCTCAATAGATGGTTTGAGCTTTCCTTCAGCATTCTTGAGATCAGAAGTACCAAGAGATTCAAATGGCATGTGTAACTTTCGCCTCCAGAGAGAAGCATTTAGATATTGTAGTTGCTCATTGCCATCCTCATCGTCACTGTCAAACTCCCCTATTAAGGCGTTCTCTAAGGCATTAGACATTAACATATGATCAAGTTCTGACGTTATCGCAGAATCAATCAAATCCACCTTTAAGCACTCCTCGTCTTCTGTAGGGAATTTCATCACCTTGAATACATTGAATATCACATCCTGATCCTGCACCCTCATAGTAAGTTCACCTTTCTGCACATCTATCAAGGTACGACCTGTAGCCAAGAAAGGTCTTCCCAAGATTTAGGGAATCTTCTTATCTTTCTCGAAATCCAAAATGACAAAGTCTGTAGGGAAGTAGAGCTTATCCACCTTTACTAACACGTCCTCCACTATGCTTCATGGATATGTAATAGAACGATCATCCAATTATAGAGACATGTATGTGGGCTTTGGATCAGGCAAATTCAACTTTTTGAAGATAGACAGGGGCATCAGATTGATTCTTGCTCCCAAATCGCAGAGGCATTTGTCAAAAGACAACTTGCCAATGGTGCAAGGAATGGTGAAGTTACCTGGATCTTTAAGCTTTGGAGGTAGTTTTTATTGCAGCACAGCACTGCACTTGTCTGTTAGAGCAACGGTCTCAAGGTCATCCAGTTTCACCTTCCTTGAAAGAATACTCTTCATGAATTTCGCATAACTAGGCATTTGTTCCAGAGCCTCAGCGAAAGGGATATTGATGTGAAGTTTCTTGAACACCTCCAGAAACTTTCCGAACTGCTTATCCAGCTTTTGTTGCTGCAATCTCTTAGGGAAATGTGGTGGAGGATAGAGCTATTTCTCCCCTGTATTACCCTCAGGCAGAGTGTGTTCAACAGTAGTCTTCCTTGGTTCTTCCGTTTTCTCCTTTTGTTTCTCTTCTTCATCCATAACTTCAGCTTCTCCGTCCTTCACTTTTTCAGCATCAGCAACTTTTCCAAACCTTAAGGTAATAGCCTTTACTTGCTCCTTAGCTTCCTTCTTTCCCGACACTTCAGTATCGCTGGAAAGTATGTCAGGTTGATGATTGAGCAAGGAATTGGCTATTTGACCGATTTGATTTTCCAAGGTCTTGATAGAAACAACCTGACTTTTGTACAACAGCTTGAGTTCCTCGAAATCAGCACTTGAAGGTAGAGCAGCACCTCCTTGTTGAGGATATGATTGCCTTTGAGCATAATGTTATGGTTGCTGGAATCCAGGTGGATTAAACTGCTTACTAATAGGCTGCTGATATGGTTGCTGCACAATATTCTGAGTATTGCTCCAGCTGAAATTGGGATGATTTCTCTTGTTAGGATGATAAGTAGCTGGCACAGGCTGCTGCGGACACTGATAATTGTTCACATCCCGAACAGATTCATTAACGAGAGAACACTGATCCGTAGCATGAGAACCTGCACAAAGCTCACAGACCATAGCTATCTGATTGACTTCATAGGTGGCTGAAGAATCGACCTTCAAAGACAGCGCTTGGAGCTGCGCTGCAATAGCTGTAGCTGCATCGACTTCCAGAATACCTGCTACCTTCCCAGGTATCATCCTTTGAGTTGGGTTTTGATGCTCATTTGCAACCATAGTTTCAATAAGATTATAAGCTTCAGTATAGCTTTTGTCCCACAAGGCGCCTCCAGCTGCTGCATCGAGCATTGGCCGAGATTGGGCCCCCAAACCATTATAAAAACCAGTGATTACCATCCAGTCAGGCATACCATGATGTGGACACTTTCTCAACATCTCCTTGTAGCGTTCCCAAGCTTCGCACATAGATTCTGTTGGTTGCTGCACAAACTGAGTCAGAGCACTCCTCATAGCTACAGTCTTAGCCATTGGATAAAACTTCACTAGAAACTTTTGCGCAAGATCTTGCCAAGTAGTGATGGACCCAGCTGGTTCAGAATGTAACCAGTCCTTAGCTTTATCCCTCAGAGAGAATGGGAAAAGCCTCAGCTTGATAGCCTCATCTGTCACACCAGTATATTTGAACGTACTACAGATCTCGACAAAATTCCTGATGTGCATGTTGGGGTCTTCAGTCGCAGCACCTCCGAGAGAAACGGAATTCTGCACCATCTGAATAGTGCCCGGCTTGATTTCAAAATTATTGGCCTCAATAGCCGGATGCATGATGCTTGACTGAATGTCATCAATTTTAGGCCGAAAAAAGTCCACAAGAGCTGGATCTGCCGGAACTATACGATCACCCATGATTACTGGTTCTTTCTACTCACTCTCGTTATCCGAATCTTCAAATTCTATCTTCTCTGGAATATCAAGAACTGAGTCTGTCTCCTCAGCCGTATCTAAAGTCCTCTTGCGAGTACGGGAACGTGTTTGCATAAACGCTCGCTAAGGTACCTGAAACACAACCGGAAATAATAAGTAACACGTCTTAATCACTGAGTCCTAATGACCACTGATGGTAAGTACATAAACTAAACAAATACGCCGAGTCCCCAGCAGCGACGCCAAAAACTTGTTAGGTCGAAAACACGCGTTAAAATACACGCAAGTATACGCGTTCGCAAGTAATATAGAATAAATTCTAGTTCGTTCCCACAGAGACTCAGACTAATTATGCTCAATTAACACTTACGCACCAATGTATGATTACTTCTCAATGTCAAGATAATAGCACGTAGATTTGAATAACTAATTATTAACTATAATTAACTGTAATAATTAAACACTTAATTGACACTTGAATTAACAATATTAAACACACATGAGATCGTAACCTCATTACTACTTCCTTCAATAATTATTGTTATTACCCTTAGCATGTAACAATGATGATATTAATCGAACAACACGAAACTGATAAAACCCAACTTTCATTTTACTAATACCATTCTACCAAACATCCACAATTAAGATAGAAGTTGAATATGCATCAATTATGTTGAGACCCTATATGTCTACAGAATTTGACAACATAACGATTTAAGCACAAGTTATTCCTTATGATTACAAAGGGCAAGTAAAACGGTTAGAGTTACTGTCACACCCCCAACTTAAACAGCAAGGTAAATGTAACTATTACACCATTTAAAAATAAATAAACATAACCAAATCCAAAATCTTACAGTTTAGGGTTTGGAACAGCCCAACACTACCATCTATTACAACTGATTTTAAATATCGAGTCCTCACACAAAACTACTATCTCTTATTCTACCTGAACTCGAACATAAGCATCAGCATCATAGGTCTTACGGGCGGTCTACTTGAATCTAACCATAGCTGCTAGCTGTAATATCAGGGTAAAGCAAGGAGTGAGCCAAATGCTCAACAAGTGCTAATCAATACGATACAAAACATAAGTCGAGATATATATTAAAGAATGTCAATGAGAGGACATAACCAATGATATCGAGAGATAAAACTTTTGGGTGGTGGCATCAATTTGTTTGTATCAAAACAACTTCAAAATCATACTTTTAATCAAAATCATTTTATGACGCTACGGATTACAGCCGGTGATCAGCCGCGAAGTAATCCCGAACCTCGCTGGGTTCTACAACATTAATGGGAATCCCTAGTCAACTTTTAAGCCTAATATAAGTGTGGAAAGGACTCACGTCTCAGTACAGATCCACTATTCAAGAAAACGTTTATCCCCCTTTGGGACTGAAAACCCACGTTTTATTTATTTCAAAAACTGATGCCGAATTATAACAAAATCTCTTTTAACAGAAACATTATATCAAGGAATTATAGATCTACTCGAAACACGGGAAATATGGTACTAAATTTCAGGGCCATGATCCACAAAACTATACTCTATCAGGGTAACTGAATGGTTTTCATTTATCAAAGTTTGGACAAGGGAATTTAGCGAGGCTATTGGATATTATGAAGGGTAATGCCAAACTGGGCTTAAAGTAATGGTTTCTCATCAAGGTTCAAGTGCTGGATCATCAAGAAGGTAAGATTCATGAACACTAAGGGTGTTAAGGTATGAAGAAATGATCTTTAGCTCAGGATTTATCAGAATTGTCAAGCTTTAGGATAAGAAAGAGGGGTAATCAATGAGGAATCACTTTGATAAATATCTGGCTTTCAGGGTTCAAGGTAAAGTTCTATATTGGTTCAAGTATCAGGATGAAATATCAATACTTAGGAATTATTAGCATGTTAATCAAGAGAATCAACCAAGAGTTGTAAGTACCCTTTCTTTTATCATGGCATTCAAATTACTTTAAATTACTATCATGATAAGACTTTTGAACTACTTACAATACGTACTCAAGGGTTCATGGCATTTCAAGGATAAACATAAGATATGCTTGACTTAAATATATATATCAAAATGACTCAGGATAGTTGCATCGATATAAATGAACTATTTACAGTGAATACGAAAGACAGGTTGAATCACTTGCCTTGAGAAAGGCTGGTCTGGTCTGACTGGTAGGAGCAACTGGAAGCTTCACTCGACCTTTATGGCAAGTTTTCCCTCATCTCGAGATCTTGTGTAGAAGGTGGAAACTTGGTGGAGGAATGAAGAAAATGGGGAGGGGGTTGGTTTCGGCTGAAAAACTGAGAGAAGGAGGGGGAGGGCCGAGAGTGAGGGAGTGAGGAGGGTGGGAGGAGAAAGTGTGATGGTGAGTGGAGTGGATGATTATATCAATTGCTTGATTTATGGTTTTTGATTTGGAAAATGTGAGTGGGAATGAGAATTAACAAGACTATCCCTCCACTTATACTTGTTCATTTTGCATGCAAGGGTAAAGAAGGAATTTGGCTAGAAAAATAAGAGTTAGTGGGGTTGGAATTGTCTCTTTAGCCCTTTGAATTGAATAGAGAAGGATTTGCATGCAAGGACAACCATGTAATTTGCTAATTATGACAACTAACATTTATAAAGATTTATTTTTATAAAATAAAATACAAGTTCAAAAATTATAAAATTTATACCATAAAATAACTTGGATTTTTAGAAATTTTATAAAACCACTTTTGAATTTTGTGAACCAAAATAACTTTTAAAAAGATATTTATTCAAGGTTTAAAATATTCCTTATAAATCAAAAATAAATGAAATAAATAAACTTTTGCTTTGAAAAAAAATCATATACCACATAACAAAAATTTAAGACGCAGAAATTCTCATTCACACAAACATACAATAGTTGAATATATTGGCATTCGGCTTTAAAATTACACCAAATTTACAATTAATATTACATGAAAATGCCGGTTGTAACATCCTCTCCCCCTTAAGGGATTCTGTCCCCAGAATCTAAGAGAACAGATGAGGATACCGGGAACGCATATCAGACTCTAACTCCCAAGTCGATTCTTCGACCTTAGGGTTCCTCCAAAGTACTTTTACTAACTTTACTGACTTATTTCTAAGACTCTTCTCTTGCCAGTCGAGTATTTTGACCGGTTGCTCCACAAATGACAGGTCTGCCTGAATTTCTACTGGTTCATATTCTATCACATGGCTAGCGTCAGGATTGTACTTCTTAAACAACGATAAATGGAATACATTATGCACATGCTGATACTGAGGTGGTAAGGCCAACTCGTAGGTCACCTTCCCCACTTGACTCAAAATTTTAAAAGGACCTATATATCTAGGTGCTAACTTCCATTTCTTGCCAAATCTAGACAATCCTTTTCTAGGTGACACCTTCAACAAAACAGCTTCGCCAATTTGGAATCGAACATCCTTACGCGCTGGATCCGCATACTTTCTCTGTCTATCTTGAGCAGCAAGCAACCTTTTCTGAATTAACTTGACTATGTCATGCAACTGTTGTACCAATTCCGAGCCAAGAATTCTTCCTTTTCCTACTTCATCCCAACTTGTTGCTGATCTACATTTTCGCCCGTACAAAGCTTCGTATGGTGGCATGCCAATACTGGAATGATAGCTATTGTTGTAAGATAATTCAATCAACGGCAAGTGGTCGTCCCAACTTCTTGCAAAATTGATTGCACAACTGCGCAACATGTCTTCGATTGTTTAAATTGTCCTTTCGCTCTGACCATCAGTCTACGGGTGGTACGCCGTGCTCATATTCAACTTCGTGCCAAGACATTCTTGAAATTGCTTCCAGAATCTCGAGCTAAATCGGGGATCTCTGTCTGAAACTATTGATACGGGTACTCCATGCCTTAGTATGATTTCGCGCACATACAGATGAACCAATTTGTCTAATGACGACTTCTCGTTAATTGGAAGGAAATGCGCTGACTTCGTAAGACGATCAACTATAACCCATATAGCGTCATGACCGGATTTCATTCGCGATAGTCCTACCATAAAGTCCATAGCGATATTTTCCCATTTCCATTCTGGAATCTTTAGGGGCTGAATTAATCCGCTTGGTCGTTGATGTTCTACCTTCACTTTATGACAAGTATAACACTTCTCAACCCATTCCGCTACGTCTCGCTTCATATTTAGCCACCAAAAGTTTTTCTTTAAGTCCCGATACATCTTGGTACTCCCAGGGTGGATTGAAAACTTCGAATTATGGGCTTCGTGTAGGATCTCATTCTTTAATTCAGGTACATGAGGAATCCAAATTCTGGAAGAAAACCTTAGTATCCCTTGCTCATCCCTTTGAGTATTAATCTCCTCTCCAGATAACTGATTCTTCTCTTTCTCCATTACTTCTTCTTGACACTTCTTTATCTTTTCCACTAGTGTTGGCTGAAAGGTCATTGCATGACAAACTTCCTCAACTTTTTCGCAATCACAAAGTTCCAGTTCAAATCTCTTGATTTCTTCAGATAATTCCTGTGATGTTGTCATCATATTCAGTCTCTCCTTCCTACTTAGAGCATCGGCCACAACATTCGCCTTTCCAGGATGGTAATTTATCGAGCAGTCATAGTCCTTGATCAATTCCAGCCATCTCCTCTGCCTCATATTGAGCTCCTTCTGAGTGAAAATGTACTTTAAACTCTTATGATCTGTGTAGATTTCATATTTTACTCCGTAGAGGTAATGTCTCCAAATCTTAAGTGCGAACACTATGGCGGCTAGTTCCAAGTCATGCGTCGGGTACTTCAACTCATGCGGTTTCAACTGTCTTGACGCATACACAATCACCTTACTATGTTGCATTAATACACAACCCAATCCCTTATGTGAAGCGTCGCTGAATATCACAAAGTTTCCTTGGTCATCTAGAAGCACTAACACCGGAGCTGTTACCAATCTCTGCTTCAACTCTTGAAAGCTATCCTCACATTCTGCACTCCATTCAAACTTTTGATTCTTTCTGGTTAACTTGGTCAATGGCGTGGCAATTTTCGAAAAATCCTTGACGAACCTTCTATAGTATCCTGCCAATCCTAGAAAACTTCGCACTTCCGTAGGAGTCTTTGGCCTCTCCCAACTCATAACTGCCTCAATCTTTGCCGGATCCACTTTAACTCCTTCATTTCCAATGACATGCCCCAAAAATTGAACTTCCTTTAACCAGAACTCACATTTGGTAAACTTGGCATACAACTTCTCTTGCCGAAGTATCTCCAATGCTATCTGGAGGTGCTGTTTATGCTCTTCTTCCGACTTAGAATAAAGATGTCATCAATGAATACCATGACAAACTTGTCCAAATACTTCTTAAATACTAGATTCATCAGATCCATAAATGCGGGCGGGGCGTTGGTCAATCCAAACAGCATTACTAGGAATTCATAATGCCCATATCTGGTCCTAAATGCTGTTTTGGGAATATCTTCTTTTTTTATCTTTAATTGATGGTATCCCGATCTCAAGTCGATCTTCGAAAAGCATTTTGCTCCCTTCAGCTGATCAAAAAGGTCATCTATTCTTGGTAGCGGGTAGCGGTTCTTGATCGTCACCTTATTCAACTCCCGATAATCTATGCATAGCCGCATACTCCCATCTTTCTTCTTGACAAACAGAACAGGTGCTCCCCATGGCGACGTACTTGGCCGTATCACTCCTTTATCTAACAATTCTTGTAGCTGGCTCGCCAACTCTTTCATTTCTGCTGGTGCCATCCTATATGGGGCCTTTGAAATTGGTTCCGTGCCTGGAGTAAGGTTGATCTCGAACTCGATTTGTCGATCTGGTGGTAAGCCTGGTAGTTCGTCTGGAAACACGTCGAGAAACTCGTTAACTACGGGGATATCTTCTATGCTGGGACTGCCTTTTTCTGAATCCACTACATACGCTAGGAACGACTCACAACCTTTTCTAAGTAGCTTCTTAGCCTGAACGATTGTAAGAAATAGCTGTTCTTGCCTATGCCCCTTAAATACTACCTTCTCTCCACTCTTCGTCTTTAAATACACTTTCTTGGTCTTACAATTAATCTGAGCGTTATTCTCTCCTAACCAATCCATACCTAGAATTATATTAAACTCCCCCAACTTGAAGAGTATCAAGTCGGCTGAAAACTTATATCCTGAAATATCGATCTCACACTTCGGACAAAATTGATTCACAGGAATCTTCTCTTGGTTCGCAATTACCACATTTACTACCTCACTCATAATCTTTTTATCACATTGAAGCTTATCAACAAAAGATTCTGATATGAAAGATCTTGTTGCTCCCGAATCAATCAATACTTTAGCTTTGACATTATTGAGTAAAAGTGTACCTGCTATCACCTCAGAATTCTGAACAACATCCTTCATTTTCAGATCAAATGTCCTTTCTGTTGCTTGCGGGGTTGGTGCGGGTGGTGGAGGTAATGCCAATACCTCAGCTGGCACGCTCGCACTGGTACTTGCCACGTTCATTAGAGCTTTGACTGGTCCGATTGCCTTACACTCCCTAGCCATGTGTCCAGTCTTCCCACACTTGTAGCACGTAACTCCTAGCTTCGGCATCTTGCACTCTTTCGCCAAATGTCCCTTATGATTGACCTATAGCATGTCATGCTCAACTTATTACACACTCCGGGGTGCCTTCTTCCACAGTGCTTGCATTCGGGTCTCTGGAACCTGTTTTCTCCAACTTCTCCTTGGCTTGCCTGGTTGTTCCCTTTTGATTCTTGCCTTTTGCCCAAATTTCCCTTCTTTTGAAAATTTCCGCCCTTATGGAATCCGATCCTCTTTACATTCCGATCTTGTGAACTTCCGGCTTCAGACTTTTCTCCATAAAATGGAACCTTCCTCTTCTTGTTATCCCTTTCCTTCCTTGACTGCGTCCCATTATTCTCAATCAGAGCAGCTTTCTGTACTACTCCCGCATAAGTTTCAAGCTCAAACATAGCCACTCTATCTCTGATCCAAGGCTCCAATCCTTGCTGAAATTTCTTCGCTTTTTCCTCCTCGGTGCTGGTATACTTTGTTACAAACCTGGACAACTCAGTGAACTTCTTCTCATATTCCAATACAGTCATGTTCCCTTGCCTCAACTCAAGAAATTTAAGCTCTATCTGATTTTGCATGTACTTAGGGTAATACTTGTCCAAAAATAACTTTTTAAATCTCTCCCAAGAAACTTGTTGAGTTGCTTCCATAGCTTTTACTGATTCCCACCAATAGATGACTTCACCCTTCAAGAAGTAAGTAGCATACGGCGTCTTCTGATCATCTCCTAACTGTACCAACTCAAAAGCCCTTTCCATTTCCTTAATCCATGTGTTAGCTATTACTGGATCAGTGGTATCATGGAATGCAGGTGGATTTACATTCTGAAAAGCTTTGAAAGTGACAACTTGTCTAGGTGGTAATGGTGGTTCAGGTGGTTGGTGTGGTTCATGGTTATCTTGGTTTTCAATTCGCTGTTGAAGGGTTAGTTGTTGTTGAGCTATAACATTGGTTTGTTGTTACAAAGCTTCCAGTAATGGAAGAATATTTGGGTCTGTGGTGGATGTGGTTGTAAGGTTCTTCTTTTTGGGAGGCATAATCCTGAAATAAGAGTTACTCCCTCCGTCCCACCAGGATGTTTACATATCTGGTGGGCACGGAGACCAATATATATATATATAAAAGTAGGTAAAGTAATGAAAAATGATGAAAAGTGGTTAAAGTAGTGGGACCTATTAATATTTAATAATAGATTTGAGAGAGTGGAGGAAGTTAGTGGGTGTAATAGTGTTTTATATTATTAAAAGTTTACTATTTTTGGAATGTAAAGAAATGGATGGGACGGCCCAAAATAGTAACCGTAAAGAAATGGATGGGACAGAGGGAGTATGTCAAAACAGATATGAATGATTAAAATAATTTGAGGGTATCGCATGGCATTCTTATTTACTTATGAGGTCAAGTTTCAAATTAAGCAGATATGGCGATGCATATAAAAGCGTAAAATAACAGTTGAGAGCAAATGGAACAATAGAGCATGATTATTGAAATTTAAAGGTCACAATACATAGGATTAGGACAAAGTCTGATTCTAGGAAGAACAGGCTTAGTTAAAGGAAGTAACGGAAACAACTGGGAATTCTACGGAGTCTGATAATATAACAACATGAAAAGGTAAATGGAAAGAACTAAGGCTCCACTCCATCTGAACGGGGCTTGGTAGTCTTTTCTTTTCGAAGCGTCTTCACAATGCTCTGGAGCTCATCCGCCACCATCTGAATGACATACTGGCTGGTGCGGTCTCGGTGCGCTGGCATCTCCTCAAGCTTAGTGTTGACGTACTGAACCAAGGTCTCAAGTCTCGCAGTCATTTGCTCATTGGGCTACCCTTCATAGTTTCGGCTGTCCGGGTACACGTTCTTTAGTCGGTCTATCAGTCGGTCGTACTTGCCCTGAAGCATGTCGAACTCGCGCCTCAACTCAGCATACACGGAGAAAGCAATGGAGTCGTCCGTCCCAGAGGATGACGAGGAATGCGCCCTTTGCTGACAAACCAATAAAAGGAGTATTAATAATAAACTTACTTAACCTACTCTCTCGCATATTATCTATAACCTATACATATACCATATAACCTATTTGGGCTGTCCAGGGACTCTAAACCTAGCTCTGATACCAAAACCTGTCACACCCCCAACTTAAACAGCAAGGTAAATATAACTATTACACCATTTAAAAATAAATAAACATAACCAAATCCAGGATCTTACAGTTTAGGGTTTGGAACAGCCCAACACTACCATCTATTACAACTGATTTTAAATATCGAGTCCTCACACAAAACTACTATCTCTTATTCTACCTGAGCTCGAACATAAGCATCAGCATCATAGGTTTTACGGGCGGTCTACTTGAATCTAACCATAGCTGCTAGCTATAATATCAGGGTAAAGCAAGGAGTGAGCCAAATGCTCAACAAGTGCTAATCAATACGATACAAAACATAAGTCAAGATATATATTAAAGAATGTCAATGAGAGGACATAACCAATGATATCGAGAGATAAAACTTTTGGGTGGTGGCATCATTTTGTTTGTATCAAAACAACTTCAAAATCATACTTTTAATCAAAATCATTTTATGACGCTACGGATTACAGCCGGTGATCAGCCGCGAAGTAATCCCGAACCTCGCTGGGTTCTACAACATTAATGGGAATCCCTAGGCAACTTTTAAGCCTAATATAAGTGTGGAAAGGACTCGCGTCTCAGTCCAGATCCACTATTCAAGAAAACTTTTATCCCTCTTTGGGACTGAAAACCCACATTTTATTTATTTCAAGAACTGATGCCGAATTATAACAACATCTCTTTTAACAGAAACATTTTATCAAGGAATTATAGATCTACTCGAAACACGGGAAATATGGTACTAAATTTCAGGGCCATGATCCACAAAACTATACTCTATTAGGGTAACTGAATGGTTTTCATTTATCAAAGTTTGGACAAGGGAATTTAGCGAGGCTATTGGATATTATGAAGGGTAATGCCAAACTAGGCTTAAAGCAATGGTTTCTCATCAAGGTTCAAGTGCTGGATCATCAAGAAGGTAAGCTTCATGAACACTAAGGGTGTTAAGGTATGAAGAAATGATCTTTAGCTCAGGATTTATCAGAATTGTCAAGCTTTAGGATAAGAAAGAGGGGTAATCAATGAGGAATCACTTTGATAAATATCTGGCTTTCAGGGTTCAAGGTAAAGTTCTATATGGGTTCAAGTATCAGGATGAGATATCAATACTTAGGAATTATTAGCATGTTAATCAAGAGAATCAACCAAGAGTTGTAACTACCCTTTCTTTTATCATGGCATTCAAATTACTTTAAATTATTATCATGATAAGACTTTTGAACTACTTGCAATACGTACTCAAGGGTACATGGCATTTCAAGGATAAACATAAGATATGCTTGACTTAAATATATATATCAAAATGACTCAGGATAGTTGCATCGATATAAATGAACTATTTACAGTGAATACGAAAGACAGGTTGAATCACTTGCCTTGAGAAAGGCTGGTCTGGTCTGACTGGTAGGAGCAACTGGAAGCTTCACTCGACCTTTATGGCAAGTTTTCCCTCGTCTCGAGATCTTGTGTCGAAGGTGGAAACTTGGTGGAGGAATGAAGAAAATGGGGAGGGGGTTGGTTGTAATAACCCCAATTTTTGGGAAATTTTTGAAACCCTTATGAATAGTGTTTTTGCTGAATGAGAAAACTTTTCATGCCACACTATGTAGGGGTTCTGATATGGATATTCTGAGATTTTATTAGTACTTTATATGGGATATAAGTGTATGTAAAGATCGTCAGAATCCAAATCCGAACACTTTGATTTTTCCCGGAAATACACTAGATACGGAAAGATTTGAGAAAAAGGTAACAGGATAAAAAGGATTTAAATTAAAGGATTATAGGAGAGGATCATAAAAGGAATATAATATATTGAGAAAGGTTAAGGGAACCTAAGTAATAAGATCCCGGGTATGATCCCTCAAACGATAAACGAAAACGAAAGTTAAGCGAACCGTATAACAGATCAGCGGTCATTAGGCAAACGATTAGGAAGTTAATCAAGGGGATTAGTGGGGATGATGTCATCCAGCCAATAGAAAGAGGGCAAGGAGGGGAGGATGACATCATGAGGATGACACAAGCATGACAAAAAAGGAAGGAGATGTGGTGACTTTTTAATCACACAAAATCAAGGGCAACTAGGTAATTTACTAAAACAAACATAAAAATCAAACCAACCAAGCCAAGCAAATCATTTTTCATCAAAATCAAAAAGAAACCAAGGCATTGTTCTTCATGCTCTCGGCCAAAACAGAACCAGAACACTAAAACTGCTGTATCTCCTTCATTTCTCACTCAAATATTGTGTTCTATAGCTCATTGGAAAGGTATTGAGATGGCCTACAACTCTTGTTCACAAGTCTCGTCCAAATAATCATGGTAAGACCCTCATTTTGACAGTTCTTTAAATCGGACTTTTAGAAACTTCAAAGCCTAACTTTGTGTTCTTGATTTCTTTGGAAAGATCAAGCTTGTAGGAGGCTCCCTAAGGCTTCCTAGCAACTTAACACCTCCCAAGGAAGGTATAAACTTCAAACCCTAGCCTTTACTTTATTTTTTAGTAAGTTTAATGGTTGGTGTTGTGAAATGAGAAGCATGGATTGTGATTATTAGTAGTTTGGTTTGATTTGGAAGTGTTTTGGTAATTGAAGCTTGATTATAGTTCATAGGTCTTGATTGTGGTTGTTTGAGTTGAAAACCTTGGAGATTATGGACTGATGTGGTATGGTTTAGGTGAAGTTTTGTTGTATTGATGGTTATGAGTTGGTTGGTGGTTAATTGGAGTAGTTTAAACATTGGTAATCGCGTAAACATAGCCGTCGTAACGTCCGATTTTCTTTGGACTGTTTTTGTGCATAACATTAGGACCCGAGAACCCCCTGCTAGATTATGACAACTGCCATGTTTAGATAGCTCATGTTACGAGCTTCGTTTTGATATGTAGTTCGTTCGATTCCGATGCACGGTTTAGGAGAAATGACCGTTTCAAGTAACGGCGTTTCGCGAACGAAACTTTTCCCCTCGCCTTACTTTGAAACATAGGTTAAAGACCAAAAAGGGTTAATTAATGCATGAAACATTTATGGTAAGTGTGTTAGGTAGTTGGTAAGACACTCGCGAAGGAATCGCCTTAAAACTCGTAAAGGTTAAATTATTAAAAATGGTGGAGCCGAGGGTACTCGAGTGACTTAAGAGAATCAGTAAGCGCAAAACGAGCGTTAGAGTCTGAGTTGGTTAGAGTATAGATTTACAAGTGACTTTGGTTTAATTCCAATTTACTTGTTGTTTATAGGTTACCAGACTCGTCCCGAGCCATTCGTAACCCCCAGTCGCTCAGGCAAGTTTTCTATCCGTTATACTGTTGTTGTGATGTATATATGTATATGCATTATCTTGCGATAGATGCATGTTGGTTAATTAGCAAATGTTGCGATATATTGAAGCATGCTGATATGGTATATATATGCATGCCTGTTTCGTATTCTTGCCAAATATATCTGTTGGTTCAGTTGATAATACCTATGCTAGAGAATAGCAGTAATTTGCATATACCCTTAGTATAGGGACCCAAAGGTGAAAACATTTTCTAAAACCGGGAGTCGAGGATCCCGAGTAGATTTTATATATATATATTTATATATATATATATGTTTATAGTTTTCAAAACTATTAATCGAATAAGGTTTATTCGATAACTTGATTTTATTAATGAATATTATCTTGAATATTCATTCGAGGACTTATGACTCCTTTATATTATTTATTGAATATTACTTGGATATTCATTTGAGGATGTATGACTCCTTTATTTTATTTAATGAATATTATTTATAATATTCATTCGAGGGCTTATGACTCAGCTTATTTATTTATTGAATATTATTTCGAATATTCATTTGAGGGCTTATGACTCAGCTTATTTTATTTATTGAATATTATTTGAATATTCATTTGAGGATCTATGACTCCGATTATTTGCTGAGATATATTCTTTATTTTATTAAAGAATAAGGTGTCGATAATCAAACTCACTTTTGATTATTCAAATAAAGATAGTACTTTCGTATAGGTATATCTTTGGTTATTTAATATTCATTTCAAGTATAAGTTTTAAAACTTCTACTTCAATTATTTTATAAAGATTATTCTTTATGGGAATATTATTTAAATAATAATATTCAGACATTTTCTAAATATTCTGGGGACTGATTCACTTCATTAAATCAGCTTCACTCCAAACATTCTTAAAAATGTTTTGCGAGTCTTCAAAATGATTTTTTTAAAAGTTAGAGCGGATCCCAAAACTCATTTTTTTTAAGATCCTCCTTTCGAAGGGGATTTAAATACTCGCTCAAAACCTGAGGGATCCGGCTCTGTGGTGTGTTTTATATTCGCAACAAGGTTGCTGTTTTGATAAATGAATTGATTACTTACCCAACACTCGGGAAGTAAAATTCTTGGAACAAGTTAATCCATTAACAGGCATCGCCTGGGAAATATCGGTGAGTTCTCCTTTCCAAATAGATACGACTTCTTGGTGGAGCCGTATCAACAAGTTTCTACTTGGGGAAAGCGGGGACAAGCTTTACGTTTCAGAGTCATGGATTTCATCTGAACTAGGAGTGGCGTAAGTGGCCGAGTAGCGCCGGCCCAGCCTTATTATATTGGCCCAAATGGCCTGGAAGTTCCGCTAAGGCGGTCCATTCCTTAGGAGTTCAGTGTTCGGTTGACAAGTAAATCCGACAGGTTCTCCTCTACATGTAGAAAATGGTGGGGTTGTACTACTACGACTGATCATCGTAAGTGGTCTTCCTGGCGCGGCAAACTCCCGTAATGAGTTCATCATCCAATTGGATAATTTCTGCAACACTACCCAGAGCACTTCGATAGAAAGGCTACGGTTGGGCGATTGTTGAGTGTTGGCAGGGTCAAGTTTTCAAAATGATGTTTACATCAAATGAAGTATCTCGTAACTTCATTTTATTTTGATAATATTTTAAAGATTTAATCTATTCAAATCTTGCCTTATAGTCTCATCTATGTGATGAACTTTTGAAGCTAATTATAACTTGAACGGTGGTAGTTCAAGTAGTATTTGGGAAAGATATAAGTATATTGGGGTATCTTGTAACTTCATCTTTTAAACTTATATCTAATTAATAATTGTCTTATGAATGACAAAGATTTTCAGAAAAACGTTGAGACAAGGTTAGATATATGAGATCACCTTGCAACGATATTTTTTTTATATAGTTATACACTGGGACTTTGTGTATATTGTGCATGGAAGAGGACTTCCAATATTTTGAAAAGTATATATGTATATATATATATACTGAATATTTTGCGACTTCATCGCATTAAGATATCAACTTGGTTCATTTCTTTTGACCAAGACTTTCATGAGTACTATGAGAAGGCTCATATATTGTTAATCATTATACATATTATTTTGGTGGGCTTGCTGCTCACCCTTGCTTTCTTCTTTCATCACACAACATCAGATAGACAAGATGAACCGGACCAAGCTCCCGATTCGCAAGAGATTAGGAGACGTTCCGCAGTTTTTTAGAAGCACTGATGCCGCCATAGCTGAGGTAGAAACTACCAATAGACTAGGCTTTCAACTTTTGATGTACCAGATTATGTATATTTATGAATTGTAATAATGGCAAAAAAATGTAAATTTATTCAGAAACCTTTTTAAGGTGTATTGGCATATAATTGTGGAATAAAACGACTTGTGATTATTTTTGGATATTCATCTCTGAGACTATAACGTGTGGTGTGTGTGTTTATTGTGGGGTCACAATACAGAGTAGTTGAGTAATTATTAAGATTGGGTGTTATTAAGGGAAATGGAACTCGTAACGACCCGGATCCCCGACCCCGGATCTGGGGGTGTTACATTGGTTTCGGCTGAAAAACCGAGAGAAGGAGGGGGAGGGCCGAGAGTGAGGGAGTGAGGAGGGTGGGAGGAGAAAGTGTGATGGTGAGTGGAGTGGATGATCATATCAATTGCTTGCTTTATGGTTTTTGATTTGGCAAATGTGAGTGGGAATGAGAATTAACAAGACTATCCCTCCACTTATACTTGGTTCATTTTGCATGCAAGGGTAAAGAAGGAATTTGGCTAGAAAAATAAGAGTTAGTGGGGTTGGAATTGTCTCTTTAGCCCTTTGAATTGAATAGAGAAGGATTTGCATGCAAGGACAACCATGTAATTTTCTAATTATGACAACTAACATTTATAAAGATTTATTTTTATAAAATAAAATACAAGTTCAAAAATTATAAAATTTATACCATAAAATAACTTGGATTTTTAGAAATTTTATAAAACCACTTTTGAATTTTGTGAACCAAAATAACTTTTAAAAAGATATTTATTCAAGGTTTAAAATATTCCTTATAAATCAAAAACAAAAGAAATAAATAAACTTTTGCTTTGAAAAAAAATCTTTTACTACATAACAAAAATTTAAGACGCAGAAATTCTCATTCACACAAACATACAATAGTTGAATATATTGGCATTCGGCTTTAAAATTACACCAAATTTACAATTAATATTACATGAAAATGCCGGTTGTAACAGTTACCCACTAATCATGCATACACATACATGAACCTATGCTAGCATGGCAAGTTCTAAACCTCAAGATCCACTCTCGCTTCACAAGAGATTAACACCGTATCTTATATATTCGCGACACACATAAGATGAATAAGCACAACCTATACTAGATATCATACAATCATCACACACTAAGATATTAAACAACTACCTAAAAATTCCATAGTAAATCCGTTACGATCCCATGATCACGATTAGCCCATGATAGAACTCATCGTCACCATGGGTTCATATGAAAACATAATAATAACACACAAGATAAACTAATAAAATTACTTATATAAAACCAGAGTACGTCACAAGAGTAATAAGGTTCAAAGTAAAGAAAACTAGCATCCACTGATACAACGAATAAAAGAATCACAAGAAAACTATGCTTCCTCTTTTTCGGGATGATTATTAGTAAAAGACCATTATGCCTTGAAGGATTCATTCCGTGATGCCGATCCGGCCGAGATGGACAAGGCTGTCCGTGCTGTATTTTACTTAACTCCTCATATTGAAGGGAGGTGGCCGGAACCGTATGAAAGGATCTACCATCGTCCCGATGATGGTTTCATTCCGGTTTGGATGGAGCACCTAAGGTCCGGGTGGAATCCTCATTGGCATTTATTTGTGAAGCATCTATGCAAAAATGTTTATATGATTTTGCTAATGCAAATTACTCCCAATGGCATTAAGTCCATTATCTGGTTCTTGGCTTGCTGTAACAAGTCCATGTATCAGCCGACTTTGAAGTTATTCCACCAGCTCTTCTACCTGGTAAAGTCAATCCAAAAATCATTTTATAAGATTAGGTTGTGGGCTGCTGAATGCGGGTATGGTCCGGATATCCCAAAGTCGGTTATGCACCAATCCTCGTTGAAGTATTGGAATGAGGAAGTTAAAATGTTGAAAGGGATAGACTTGGATTATCTCCCTTACTTTACCTTGGAGGGTATTGTAACTAAGTTTAAGCCGCTATCCTTTAGGGTCAGGCCCTCAATCAGGTTAAAGATTTTTGTGGGTGTCTCGGGTATCAGCTGACCCGGGACACCTTTTTAAATTTCAAAATGTTGTATAATTTTGAATGTGAGTTTATAGTTTCTTTGTTCTCAACCCGGATTATTTTTCCTTATTGTTATTTGACTTGATTTTTTGTTTACTTTTCAGGTTCGCCTCATTACGATCCAGATTTTTCCAAAGTTATGTCTTCTTCCGCGTATGTTTCAGTGTTTAACACCCTTGGCTCCTTTTCAGCCTTTAATCTTGCATGTCTTTTATTTCTTTCTCTCAACCTTTCATACATCACAGCCTTTTACATCCTTGTACTTGTATCCTTGTCCTTCATCAAGCTAATTACTCTCTTCAATTTTGTGGTTAAAAAAGTTTCCATTACTCCCCTGCTAAGAAAAATGAAGGACCTATCCAAATAGTAGATTCTAACTTCTGCTAAAGAGACAACACAGACTTTGATAATTTCTTCAGATAATTGTTGAAAATGATCATCATCTGTAATGCTCATGTTTAAAGGCAACAAGTCATCTTGATTCAAATAGTTCCAGATGACCCCAGCACCAGCTTGCATTTTCCTTGGTTTTATTCCAACAGTCTTGAAGTGAGTTTTGGTTGGAGGCTTGAATGAAGGCATGTTTGTGATTTTCTTTAGTGTGACATGGCCGGATCTGATTGGTATTTGAGTAAGGTATTTATAGTTTGTTTATACAAGAATTTTGGCTTTTGAGGTAGGATTGGTTGAGATGGTGTTTGGATAGGTTTGGAGGTTTGAGTTTGTGAGATTTGGATCTGTTGGACATTTTTCCTGATACCTTCTTCTTCTCCCATTTTCTTCCTCCTGCTTTCATCTCCCTTCTTCTATCATCCTTCTTCTTTTCATATTTCTTCTTCTCATCTACCTTACTGCCAGTTGCCTTGGTAGATTGACTTGGATTTGAGCCAGAAAGTTTTTGCTCATCATTCTTCTGCTCATCATCATCCCAATCATCTTTGGTGTTGAATTGAGTATTTGATAACATGGTTTCAAAATTTTGTAAATATCTTCCCAAAAGCCTTATCACTTCCTCATCTTCATCTGTATTCTTCTTCTTTGTTTTGAGATCAATTTCCAATTTCATGATTAATCTGAAATTACCCCTAACGTATTTTTTGGGGATTGTGAACTATTTGCACTTTCTGGTTTGAGGACATATGTAGGCCACCCCTTGCTTGGATGAAGATAGGCTTCAGGAAAAGCAGCTATCTGGGCCTTTTTAAGTTCATTAAGTAGTTGAGTGTCCTTTGGAATAACTGGATTTACTCTATCAATGATGACATCCAGCTCAGATGCTCTCTTAGATTGAAGATTTGAAAGAGACACCTGTAGGCACATGTCCAAACCACAATCATTGACATTGAAAACTATTCTTTTCTCAAAGAAGTTTCCATTCTTTACAATCACCACTCTCAGAAATTGATGTTGTTGACCAAAGCTCTCTTTTAGGTGATATAATTATTGTGAATAGAGACTCTTAGCACAGTTAGTAGCTCATTGAACTCCTTGTCTTGACAGGGTCCTTCTGCAGCTTTTTGGAATCTGTCTTTACTAACATCTTGAGAAATTTAAACTTGAGTAGAGCTTTGGCCAGAGTGTGATGTTGATTTTCCAGCTTCTTTTGATTATTGGATTCTAGCTTCCGTCTCCCTTAGTCTTGGTCGCATGAAGGAGTAGAGGAGTGGGAATTTCCGGGATTCTTCAAGACACCCATAATAGCTCACAAAGAGACATAATTCTGTATTTGGAGATGTTTGTGGGAGTCTACTAGGGACCTTATACCATTTTGCTGACTCTGCACTAAAGTAGTGAGAGCAGTGACCTGTGCTGTAAGAGAATCATCAGAGGCTTGAAGAGTGGAGACTTGTTGCTGTAGAGACTGGATTTGGAGATTGGTTGAGGTGGAGATTGGTTGTTTTGAGCTGGATGAGAGAGGAGCACCAAAATGGCTTGAACAGATTCTTTGATTCCCTTCATCAATAAGGCTGAGGGTTCATATCTAGGTTGGTAAAGTTGCTCCAACTTGACTTTTGTGTCATTGTTGCTGGTGATTTAATTTTGGACAACTTCATGAAGAGCCAGAAATGATTACTTTAAGTTTTTGATGCTGAGCTCCATAATAGACATATCAAACTTGGCCATTTGCTCAGCAAATTTGTTGAATTTATTTTTGATCTCTACCTGAGATGGCACAAGTCGATCAAGATTATCTTTCACCAACCTCCTGATCTTGTCTTGATGACTATTTGGTGTCTGTTCCAATGCTTTACCAATGAGGTGAAAAGCTTTAAGTTGTGCCTTATAGACCTCTGTAATAGCATCATATAATTCATGTGAAATGAGAGCCTTGACATTTCTTCCTAGGATGGTGATATATTCTTCTCTGAATCTAGCCAAGACCTCATCTATATCCAACCTGAAATCCTTAGATAGACAAACATCCACATTCCCATTCCTTAGATAGACAACAAGATAGCCTGATAATCCCGATTGGACATGTCAATTGTGAGTAAATGTTGGGTAATGTTTGCAAAGCCATCTAATTGGTCTACAAGGAGATCATTCATTGTAATTGGCTGAGATTGAGCATTCTACAACCATTGAGAGATGAGGTGAGAAGGTTGATGAGTAGAGTTAGAGGTAGATGGGATGTCTGTTTGGTTTGAGGTGAAGGGTGTTGTGGTAGTAGGTAACCCTATGACTAGAGTCACAGTTGAACTCACAGTTGGAACTGTGGTTGTGACAGTATGTTGTTCACCAATTTTGGGAACCTCCATTTGAATTGGAGGGGAGTTGACCAGGTTACTGTCATGTACCATGGCCTCAAACCCTTGTTCTTCTTGCAAATAACTGGCACTTTAATAAGCTATACTTGCCTCCCCAATAGTTGGATCATTGGAAATTTGACTCCCAGCTTCTATTGACAAAGCAATTTTAGCCAGGGTTTTGAGGGGAGTTGTCCCTACTGGAGGAACCTCCAATTGAATTGGAGAGGATTTAGATAGCTCCCCCTCAGGAGTACTACCCTCAAACCTTTTAATCTGTGAAGATTGATTTGCACATGAAGGTGCATTTGGTATCATCACAGGGTCTTCAGTAAAAAATGATGAAACCCTTACGTTTTTGTTGGTGTCATCAAGGTCTACCCCAACATGTAGCCTCTCACCAACTGAATGTTGTTCCTGGGTGATGATCACAGTTTCTTAAACTGTGTCACTTGATGTTGGCAACACTTGAAAAATAGATTCAAGTATTTCGTTATAAGTAGAAGAAATTTGAGATATGAGATTAGAGATTTGAGCATTAAGTATTGGAAGCTCCCCCTGAATAGATGAGGGAGTTTCAAATGATGTGCTCTCAATATGTGTGCCATCCTTATTTCTTCTTTAATAAACTTGAGTGTGCTTAAGTTGTGGTGCAGACTTTTTACAAAGTGCACTAGGGAGAGTGCTTTGTTCAATAGAGACGCCCTGTTGAGAGGATGCCTCTAGAGTCTGTTTAGATCCCTCTTTTACAACTGCATCCTTTTGGGAGGATACAGAGGTAGCTCTATGAGTGGTCAGTTCAAGTTCCTTTACCTTCTTTGGCTTTTTGACCAAGGTAAACTATAGTTGGATTTGATCCTCACCACTCTCATTCACAACAGTTAAGGGTGCCTGCTTTTTTTTTTTTTACTTACTGCACCCTGTTGAGAGGATGAAGTGGTTGTTTTTCTAGCTTCTACTGGTGGAGAAGAAAGGGTCCCAGTTGTGGGTGTTCCGGTGTTTGTACTTCCACATGCACAGGAGTCATAACTGTGCTAGATGTTACATTGGACCTAATGTCAGGCATAGGGTAAGGGTAAGTTCTGAATCTATCTAACATAAAGTTAGTGATTCTCAGACTTACAGGTACCTTATTCTTTATAATTAGTGAACCAAATAGTATTTTGGACACTTGTTTACAGTTGCCTATTTTGGTTCTATCAATACCATTAAGTAAATGTATGTCTTGAACTTTATGATTTAAAGTAAATATAATAAACCTAGGGAAGAAAATTTCCTTACCTCTTGTGGCTAAAGGCATTGTGATCCTTGTGTTGAGTTCTTCCAGGATCAATAGCCCCACATTTATGTGCTTGTTGTGAGCCATGGAGAACACCAGCTTTTGAATCATACTGGATATGTTGTCATACCCAGTCTTCCTGCAGGTGAAGGCTCTCACTATGGAATCAAACAGGAATGACCATTCCCTCTTCAGATGCTTCTTTTCAAGCTAGCAAGGTTGATCTTTTCACTATAATTTATGAAGTCCATAAATTCAGCTAGCTCCTGTTTAGTAGGTACCTCCACCATGCTATCAGTAGGGATTCACATGGCCTTGTTGACAACATCCTCATTAAAATCCACTTGTTGGCCTTGGATTAAGCAATTCACCACTAGAGATATAGCCTGAGACTCATGCACAACTGTCTTAACCACAACTGAATTCCAGAATTCGTTGAGAACATCCATGTAGAAAATTGGATTTGCAGTAAAAGCACCTGCAAAGTATGTTTCAGACAAAAACTTGACAAAGCTCTTGAAACTGTCAGGAGCTTGATTAACATCTGTAAAAGCTAGGTAGTTGGTGCCCTCCTTTGGGATGAAAGCTCTAGCAGTGTTTGATGCCATTATAAGTGTTTGAATTTGAGTGGGTAAGAGATTTAAAAGAGAAAGAGTTCGAAATGTGAGAGAACGGTTAAGATTTGCAACAGCTAGGTCACTTGAGATCTTGAAAGCGTAAAGAACGGTTATGTCGAGATGTCTGGGTATTTATAGAAAAAGGCAAATGACTTGTTGAGAAGTATGAATAAATTCTTATCGAGAAGTCACATGAGAGAATAGATACATATCAATATGTCACTTTCCTGACTTATCGAGATCTAGATAGTGACTTATCGAGATGTCAAATAAATACCCACTTTGTCCTGAATGGACTGAATTTTTTCAATTTTTATTTGAATAAATCAAAATAAAATTTGAATGATTTTATGTCAAAAGCTTTTTACTAAAAGAATTTATAGAATTAAATTATTCAAGTTCTAAGTTATCGAGAAGTCTAAGAATGGATACTTGTAGAGAACTTTATGAGTTAACATATGTCGAGATCTCTACAAGACTTATCGAAAAGTCATAATGAGGCTTGTCGAGAAGTCCTTCGAGAAGTCTGTAGAAAGACTTATCGAGAACTCTATCGAGAAGTCTCAAAATGACTTGTCGAGAAGTCAATTAGACTTATCGAAACTCAGTTCTCTATATACTTTTGTTCTTTTTTATTTTTACTTATATTTAATTCACATACTAAAAATATAAATTAACATTTAGACAGTTTTTTTTCTTAAAATTTGAAAAATTCCAAGTTGAATTTTGAAAATAAATATACAGAGAATTCTGAAATATTAATAACTCATATTCCAGTTAATTTCCAATTAAATCAAATTAATTTTGATTCACTAGAAATTAATCTACTGCAACATATTAGCTGAGTTCTTGCCTTTAGGATGAAGAATTTAACATTCCAATTTCAGCAACAAGTCTAATGAAAGTTGCTTCATCCAAAGGTTTAGTGAAAATGTCAGCTAATTGTTTTTCTGTTGGAACAAAAATGAGCTCAATAGTACCATTTGCATCATGTTCTCTAATAAAATGGTACCTTACATCAATGTGCTTTGTTCTAGAATGGTTAACTAAATTAGCAACAATAAAAATAGCACTAGTATTGTCACATATAATTGAAATTTTGTGTAACAATAGGCCATAATCCATTAGTTGATTTCTAATTCAAAGCACTTGAGCACAACAAATTCCAGCAGCTAGGTATTCAGCTTCAGCTGTGGAAGTTGATACAGATTGCTATTTTTTATTGTACTAGGATACAAGTCTTTGTCCAAGAAATTGACAGCTTCCACTAGTGCTCTTTCTGTCAACCCTGCATCCAGCAAGATCTGCATCTGTGTATCTAACAGCTTCAAATATAGTTCCCTTGGATACCATAATCCCAAGCTTGGTGTTCCCTTTAAGTATCTGAAAATTCTCTTCACAGCCATCAAATGTGATTACTTTGGATTGGATTGAAATCTTGCATACAGACATGTTGCAAACATAATCTTTGGTCTACTAGCAGTTAAATACAACAAAGATCCAATCATCCCTCTATAACCTGAGATGCCTACACTTTTTCCTTTCTTATCTTCATCCAACTTTGTAGCTGTAGACATGGGTGTTGATGCAGGTGAACAATTAACCATTCCAAACTTCTTCAATAAATCTTTACCATATTTAGTTTGGCTGATGAAGATTCCATCACTTCTTTGACTGACTTGAATTCCAAGAAAGTAACTTAATTCTCCCATCATGCTCATTTTATATCCACTCTGCATGAGTCTTGAGAATCTTTGACATAATTTTTCATTAGTAGAACCAAAAATGATATCATCCACATAGATTTGAACTAGGATTATATCACCACCATGCTGCTTGTATAATTGTAATAACTCGAATTTTTGAGACCCTGTAAAATGTTTAATGAATAGTAACCCTGTCAGACGGGAAAACTTTTGAGCCCACACTATATAGTGCATAAGAAAATGAGTTTCGGAATAGATATTACGACTTTACGTACCAAATAAGTGTATGTAAACGCTATTAGTTTTCGAAGGAAACGAACTCTGAAAAACAACCGTAATTACGACTTATCAAGGATTACGGGAATCACAATGTAAGTACGAGATTAAAATCCTACGGATTTATATTCAATTAGGATAAATAAAAATATAATGGATAGAAACGAAAAGAATTACATTGCGAACCAATTACGAATAAGTATTGCGGAGAACGTTTAAGTAACCGAGCGAACGCGTAAACGATTAATTAAACGTAACGCACTAACTAAACCATGGTAAGGAAGTAACCATGGTTACTTCATCAAATAGTAAGCTAACCCTAGGATGACCAAGCTAGCTAGCAAATAGTGTGCTAAGGAGCTAACCTTGTAGTTTACCTTGTAAGCTAGCAAGCTACAAAGATTTGTCCATGGATTTGGAGACAAGGAATAAACCTAGAATGCTATACTAGGAAGAATAAAAATCAAGTTGCAAGATATCAACTCACCTTCCAAGAAGCAACCTAAAAATTCTTCCAAGAGAAGCAACCAAGGGCTATAAATACCCCCCATCACCAAGCCCCATTCGGCTATTTTAAAGAAATAAGAGAAATTGCAATTCAAAACTTCAAGCTCTAGTTCTTGTAAAATCCTACAATTATTTTCCAAGTCTCCTAGAAAATAAACTAAGGTAAGAAAAATCTTTCATCTCTTTTTATCAAGGTTTGATGGGTGGAATAAATTCAAGAAGTTCACTAGTGAATAGTGTGAATAGTAACCTCTCTTTGGTTCTTGATTTTTAATGGTGGTTTTAGGTTCCAAAAATCATACCAAGCACTTTCAAGCCTCCACCATCCTCAAGAACACATCTCAAGCTTTCAAGAAAGGTAAAAATCTTTGGCGTAACTTTATTTAAGGTTCATGTTTAAGATCCATTTAGTGGGTGTTAGTAAACCTAGTATACTAAGTGTTGTTTATGAAATCTTGATGATTAAGTTAAGTAGATTTAAGGTTGGTTGTTGTTGCCTCAAGAACATGATTTTCTTGAGAGGAGTTTGTGTGTTAATGATGATATGATGATTGTTGGTGGTTGTGTTGATAGTTAAGGCATAAACGAAACCCCGATCGTAAACGTAACTTCGTTAAAACCAACAAACCGTAACTTTAAGTTTCTGCAGAAATTCTCGAAGTTGTAAACTGTAGATTCTTATGAAATAACCTTTGTTTAAGATATACAATGTTATAAGGATCGTTTAGGCGCTTGAATCACTTAATTCCGATTTACGGATCAAAAGTTATGATCGTTTTAGTAAAAGTGTTTTACGCGACAAAATCTGCTACAAATCACGAAATTTGAAAATATAAAGGATAGACTTAAATGTATTCTTAAATCATTAAATTTTTACAGAGAGTAACATGTGGAGTTTCCTAACTGTCATAAAAATTTCAAGTGAAAATAATGATTTCTCAATTTTATAAAAATGTCGGAGCCGAGACTGCGCGAGTAGAAACCGTAAGAATCCTTAAGCGGAGCCGACAACGATAATGAGAATGAACTCAAGATACTTAGGAAAATGAAGTGACCATAAAGTGTTTATGACTTAAAAGAAATGTTAAGGGTAGTATGAGTTGAGAGGGTGTATAATGAGTAGCACATGAGTGCGAATTACCGTGAATTAGGGTGGAACCTAACGAAATGAAATGTGTTTATGGTTATAGATTTCCGAGCGGAACCTAGAGCATCCTCCACCTCGAGATACCCAGGCAAGTTTACAAACCCAACTCCATTTTACTGTTGTGTTGTGAAAAGATTGTTTTACTATCATCGCATAAATACTATGTTTGCCATGATACGTAGTTTTGAATTTTCGCATGATATAGTGATGTTGTACGATAAGTATATATCGTGAAATATTATTTCACTTTAAGCGTAATGTATGATAGAAGACCGAGGGTCGGTCAGGATTTAAGATAAAACCCGGAAATCGCTCCGGAGGTATTATAGGACGGATATAAGTCCATAATAGTACATTTTAAAGGGACTCATCGTCCACTTACGAAACACTAAAACACCTCGAACTTTTAAAATGATTTCCCAATGAGCATAGTCCCTCAACTATATTTTATTGATTCGGATATTAAATACTATATACGTATTCCTTTATTATAGGAGTAGTATACTTCAACGTTTATTTACTCTAACCGATTAATCATTATAGATTATTAATTATGTAAACACAAACTAGTTGAGGAATACTATTTAAATAAATCTTTTAAAAAGAATAACTCATTCGAGGTATGATGAATATCAATTATCATTTAATCATTTATAGACTACTGTTTAATTAATGATTATTTATTTAAGAATTGTTATTGATTTAAAGATCATAGATCCTGATATACCTTCTGATTTAGAAGTATCATTCGAATAATTTCAGATCGTCGGTGAATATTATCCCGACCTATTATTATATTGAATATAGTTTCAAGAAGAAACTTTCCCCTTATTAATTATCTGTTGACAACGGTCAACTCACATCCCTAGTACTTCCTCCGAAATTCTCGGAAGTACGTATATACATATATATACACTTATATTCTAAAAAGATAAATAATCTCTATCAATAAGCAAAACGCTTGGGGAACTTCGATGTGGTTCAAGTTCCCGGGATGGATAGAATTCTGTTGAAGGACAATGGAGGGGTAGACTCTGGTACTATGTGTGCTGGATGGGCTACCAAAGGTACCGCAGGCGAAGGTACTTTGTGTACTCAGGAACTTGTGAAGTATGTGTATACCCGAAAATGGGACACGTAGCCCGAATGCGGCCAGGGTGATACCCGAGAGATGACGGTATTAGTCCTTTTACTAGTAAAGAAGGTTACTTTCCGTAGGACGACTGATCATCGTATGTGGTGGCTCCTGTGAGATGTCCAAAAATCTTCCAATTGGAATTGATATGCAATACCGTAACCCAAGCCTAGGTGCTGGGATTACTATTAAGGTATTCACAGGTTATAAAAACCCCTTAAAAGAATTATTCTCATAAGAAGGTGTGGGACACCGATAAATCTACTTTTAAATAAAATATATATACAATATATAATGTTATTATACAGTCAATTTCATACTATACATTATTATGCTGAGCATCTTAGCTCACACTTGCTTTCTTAAATTGACACAACACAACAGTGAATCAAGATGCCTGCCATGAGAACCACAGCCAGGAAATGGGTAGGAAATGGCCAGCTGTTCCGTAGATTGTTTGGTGCAGTACCTCAGGTAGTCGGAATAAGCTGGATTAGTTTTCAGTTGTTTATAGTTCAGCTTATTTATAAGTATGGTTTATGTAAAATAAGGAATAAGAAGCGTATATTCGGCCGACGGATTAACCTTACTTAAGGTCACCCCCGGTAAGACTAATTACATTTGGGTTGTAATAAAATTTCTCTAGTAATGATGGTTCATTTCCAAGACAATAACCTGTAGTGTATGTGTGTTAAGTATGGGGTCGTGAAGCGTGAGTATTTACATATTGTAGTGTGAGTTGTGTGAGATTAGATAGCGTGGCTTCCGAGACTCCTGACCCCGGGTTTTGGGGCGCCACAGAAATGGTATCAGAGCCTTAGATTATCAAATCTTGGAAACGATAGGATATAAAATATGTAGACCTAAGAATAATAAAACAATCAATTAGAGCTCAAGTCGAGTTCGTCGTCGGGCTACACGGGTAGTCTTGACTGTTTTACCCTCAAGGGAATTCCAACTCTAAGTTAGTAACACCTTGCCTATTGTGTCAGGTACCAGTGGAGCCTAGGAGGGAGGTTGACCCTGTTGATGAATTGATGATTCCTGAGCATAACCCTATTCCCGAGCCAGAGAGCCCACCCATTGATGATTCAGACAATGACCCTACTGAGGATGTCCTAGAAGAGGAGACTGAGCTTCCTGTCCCCGTAGCTAATGGCGTAGTATGGAGAGATGTAGAGATGTACCCACACCAGGCTATTCGCTCTCCTACACCACCCCCAGGGATCCAGAGCCCTATGTCCTATACTGATGACGATGATGAGGAGGCGATACGCGCACAGTTCCATGAGGTCCAGAACATATCCTCTAGCGACCCAGACTCACCTCTACCACCACCGGCGACCATGCATGTAGCCGTACACGACTGGGTAGTGAGTCAGCTTAACGCTGAGATCACGGCGGCGTCTGCCCGCATTGCTGAGTTACGTCAGACACTGACAGCTGAGAGAGCTACCCGACTAGGATACCCCGGAGACTTCAGAGCTGCTTCCCCAGCCATAGACCGTAGAGAGATCGATGGGATCGAGCTCCGTACCAGGGTTCAGATGAGGATGACATCAGTGGGAGGATACACCCGGTAGTCGATGCAGAGATGATGATTGCAGGAGCGATGAGGAGGGTGCGTGACCTCACTCGTAGTGATAATGATTGAGAGATTAGTGACTAGATGTAGACCTTGAAGAAGGCTGAGTGACTTGTCACCAATTTTGATAGGATTGCTAGTAGTAGATAGCGTTCCTAGCCTTTCAGGGCACACGGCTTATGTATTTTCCTTTCAGTATTTAGAACTAGCAATGTTAGATTGTAATCAGGCATGTATGAACTCGGCTAGTTGTTTCATCCCCAAGATATAATTGGGAGATCTTATGAATATATATCGAAGCTGTTATTAAAGAATTAATGTCTATATTAATGCACTTTATAAAACCTGTTAAATAATAAATGACATGCTCATATATGAATAAAATAACCTAACTGTCATAATCCTGTGACCAATTTTCCTTATCAGAATAATGCCACCCCGTAGAAGAGGAATCAGGGCACAACCCGCAGAGTCTGTTAACCAACAACGAGGTGACCCAGTAGTAAATGAGGGAAGTGAAGAAGACATAGACTATAATGAATATGATGAAGAAGAATAAGAATATGTAGAAGAAGAAGCTGAGGATACCCATCAGGGAGGGAACCCCGTAAATGAATTTATGGAACTGCTAAGGGCAAATCTGAACCAACAGCCTATTCCACCACAGCCCCCTGTTGCCCAACAGACTGCAACTACTGTCTTTAGAGCCTTCAAGTCCCTCAAACCCCCAGAGTTTCTAGGATCTGCTGACCCCGTTGAAGCACGGGCCTGGCTCAAAGAGATAGAAAAGTCCTTCGAGATACTAGGAGTTGAGGAACGACATAAGACCATTTTCACTTCTTACATGTTGAAAGGAGAAGCTAACTATTGGTGGGAGTTCAAACAAAACCTAGAAACTGATGCTGTGATCCCATGGGATAGATTTACCCGACTGTTCTTAGACAAGTACTTCTCTAGGTTTATGGAAACCCAGATGGAGATTAGGTTTCTGGAGTTGAAACAGGATAAGATGACCGTGGTAGAATATGAGGCCAAATTTACTGAGTTGTCTAGATTTGTGCCTGAGTTTGTGAATACTGAAGAAAAGAAAGCGCGAAGGTTCCAGCTTGGTCTGAAACAATGGATACAGAACAGAGTAGCAGTGTTAGAACTGACAGACTATGCCACCTTAGTACAGAAAGCCTCGATTATTGAAGCTGGTAGTGAGCAGACTGTGAAAGAAAAGGAGAATAGGAAGAGGAAGATAGGAAGCCAAGGAATAGGAACCGGAAACAGGAGCCTTCCAAGTAGGTTCGTCAGGGGAGCGGTGTCCCAATCTGCAAGAGGCCCCAGATTCAGAAAGGCCCCAAGTGAGAGCGTTGTCCAGGGCGGCGGACAATCTAGGGCAACATTTCATAGCAAACCACGTGCCCCAATACCAGAATGTCAAACCTATAAGAAGAGGCGCCTTGGAGTGTGTAACCAGACAAGAGCCCCTCTGAGATGTTACCTGTGTGACCAAATCGGACACCTTGCCAACAGTTGCACCCGGCCCAAAGTAACGTGTTTCCAATGTGGGAAGGTAGGACACATGAAGCGGGATTGCCCAACGTTGAAGCCCTCAGCCTCAGGAATAAGTAGAGCTGCATCTAACCGACCTCCAGCCGCTAGGACCTTCAACATGACTTGTAACACCCCCAGATCCGGGGTCGGGAATCCGGGTTGTCACGGTCTTTCTTTCCACAATATCACTTTACTTAATTAATAATAAATACCCTCATGCTGTGACCCCACACTAACACACACCACAACTCGTTATAGTCTCAGAGATGAAATTGAAATAAGTACAAGTCTTTGAATCCACAATTTAAAATTATTACAACCCAAAATGATTACTTGATAATTTACAGTTAATTGCCATTATCTGCCACAAGTTATAATTATACATAATTGGATTCTCAAAAGTAGATGGTCTAAACTACAATGGATCTACCTCTGCAGCTATAGCAGCTACAATATCAGCGGGAAGACGCGGGACGCTTCCCACGCGCTTGCGCTGGGTCTGCTGGAGTCTGGCCATCTCTCCTAACTGTTGTTGTGTGATGAAGAAATAAAGCAAGAGTGAGCCTTACAGCTCGCAAGATAATATGTAGTGATAACAATAATACCAGTATCTAAATGGATACTTACTAAAATCTTTATCGTGTGTAAGATAGTTACTTACTAGATATAAGTAAAAACAAGGAATGAAGTTACCAATACTTCCCCACACTTATATCATTTATAAAGCTACTTGAACTATCACCGTTCAAAGTATAATTAAATTCACGAGGTCATCCCATAGATGAGACCACAAATAAACTTGAAAATATTTGATCTTTGAAATATTTTGAAAAGAAATGAAGTTACGAGATACTTCATTCAATGGATACACCAATAAAAATGTTTGACCCTGTCAATGCTTCGGCAACCACCCATTAGTAGCCTTTCGATCGAAATGCTACGGGTAGTGTTGCAGAATTATCCAAATGGATGATGAACTCATTACGGGAGTTTACCGCGCCAGGAAGACCACTTACGATGATCAGTCGTAGTAGTACAACCCCACCATTTTCTACATGTAGAGGAGAACCTGTCGGATTTACTTGTCAACCGAACACTGAACTCCTAAGGAATGGACCGCCTTAGCGGAACTTCCAGGCCATTTGGGCCAATATAATAAGGCTGGGCCGGCGCTACTCGACCACTTACGCCACTCCTAGTTCAGATGAAATCCATGACTCTGAAACGTAAAGCTCGTTTCCCCCTTTCCCCAAGTAGAAACTTGTTGATACGGCTCCACCAAGAAGTCGTATCTAGTTGGAAAGGAAAACTCACCGATATTTCCCAGGCGATGCCTGTTAATGGATTAACTTGTTCCAAGAATTTTACTTCCCGAATATTGGGTAAGTAATCAAAAAACTCTTTTACCAAGACAGCAACCTTGTTGCGAATATAAAACACACCACCGAGCCGGATCCCCCATGTTTTGAGCGAGTATTTAAATCCCCTTTTTAAAAGGAAGATCTTAAATATAAAAATAGTTTTGGGATCCGCTCTATCTTTTGAAAATCATTTTAAAGACTCGAAAACACTTTAAAGAGTGTTTGGAGTAAAACTGATTTAATGAAGTAAATCAGTCCCCAGAATATTTAGAAAATATCTGAATATTATTATTTAAATAATATTCCCATAAAAAAATAATCTTTATAAAATAATTGAAGTAGAAGTATTAAAACTTATACTTGAAATGAATAGCAAATAATCAAAGATATACTTATACGAAAGTAATATCTTTATTTGAATAATCAAAAATAAGTTTGATTATCGACACCTTATTCTTTAATAAAATAAAGAATATATCTCAGCAAATAATCGGAGTCATAGATCCTCAAATGAATATTCAAATAATATTCAATAAATAAATAAGCTGAGTCATAATACCTCGAATGAATATTATAAATAATATTCATTAAATAAAAGAAAGGAGTCATACATCCTCAAATGAATATTCAAATAATATTCAATAATAAAATGAAGTTTAAAGTTATCGAATAAACCTTATTCGATTAATAGTTTGGAAAACTATAACCATATATATATAATATATATATATATATATATATATATATATATATATATATCCATATCCATATAAAATCTACTCGGGATCCTCGACTCCCGGTTTTAGAAAATATTTTCACCCTTGGGTCCCTATACTAAGGGTATATGCAAGATACAACTATCCTCTAGCATAGGTATTATCAAATAAACCAACAGATATATATCTCAAGAATATAAAACAGGCATGCATATATACCATATCACATGCTACAATATATCGCAACATTTGCTAAATAACAATCATGCAATATCACAAGATAATGCATATACATACATTTACATCACAACAACAGTGTATCGGATAGAATACTTGCCTGAGCGACTTGGGGGTGAGAAAGGCTCGGGACGAGTCTGGCAACCTATAAACAACAAGTAAGTTGGAATTAAACCAAAATCACTTGTAAGTCTATGCTTTAACTAACTTAGACTCTAACGCTAGTTTTACGCTCACCGATACGCTTAAGTCACTCGGGTACCCTCGGCTCCACCATTTTTAATAACTTGACCTTTACGAGTTTTAACGCGATTCCTTCGCGAATGACTTACCAACTGCCTAACACACTTACCATAAATGTTTCACACATTAATTAATCCTTTTTGGTCTTTAACCTACATTCCAAAGTAAGGCGAGGGAAAAAGTTTCGTTCGTGAAACGCCGTTACCTGAAACGGTCGTTTCTCCTAAACCGTAAATCGGAATCGGACGAACTACATATCAAAACGAAGCTCGTAACATGAGCTATCTAAACATGGCAGTGGTCACAATTTAACAGGGGGTTCTCGGGTCCTAATGCTATGCACAAAAACAGTCCAAAGAAAATCGGACATTACGACGGCTATGTTTACGCGATTTCCCATTTTTAAAACTACCCACAATCATCACAAACCATCCTCAAATCCACACACATCAAACACCCATCCTTACCACATCATAACAATCCCAAACAATTCAATATTACTCATTCATACATATGCTTAACCTAACTTTAATCATGCTTTAAGTTTCTTTAAATCAAAACCACTAAATTATCATTTCATTTCACCACCATTCCAAATCTCAACTCTAAACATAACAACAAGATACCATAACATCTTACTCATCAAAATCACTTTATAATATATATGAACCTAGGGTTTGAAAGTGGTATACCTTCCTTGGATTGGTGGGTGAAGCTAGGAAGCCTTAATAAGCTTGGAGTAGTCTTAAGAAAGCTTGGATCTTCAAGAAAACAAGAAAAAAAACTCAAGTTAAAACTTGAAAACACTATTCATTGTCTTCTCCAATGATTAAATCAAGAAGCTAGAGAAAGAATTTGTGGCTTAAACTTATGATATAGCCATTACTAAGCATAAGGATGGTTAGGGAATTTTCTTACCAATTAAGGATGCTTGGATCTTGATTTTTGAAAATTTAAGCTTTGAAAAATGCAAAAAGCCGTGAGCAAGATGAAGAACAATGCCTTGGCTGATTTTTTTTTTTTTTACTTTTGATGAAATGATTTGCTAGTTGGTTGGCTTGGTTTTGTTTTTGATTTAGCAAATTACCACCTTGTCCTTGAATTTGTGTGGTCTTAAATCAACCACACTTCCTTCCTTCCATGTCATGCTTATGTCACCCTTGTGATGTCATCCTTCCTTCCTTGTCTCCTTTCTATTGGTTGGATGACATCACTCCCCTTAAACCCTTTGATTAACTCCCTAATCGTTTGCCTAATGACCGCTGATCTGTTGCACGGTTCGCTTAACTTTCGTTCTCGTTTATCGTTTGAAGGATCATACCCGGGATCTTATTACTTAGGTTCCCTTGACCTTTCTCAATACATTATATTCCTTTTTATGATCCTCTATTATAATCCTTTAATTTAAATCCTTTTTATCCTGTTACCTTATACTCAATTCTCTCCGTATCTTGTGGATTTCCGGGAAAAACCAAAGTGTTCGGAATTGGGTTCTGACGATATTTACATACACTTATATACTTCATATAGTACTAATAAAATCCCAGAATATCCATAACAGAACCCCTACATAGTGTGGCGTGAAAAGTTTTCTCATTCAGCTAAAACACTATTCACAAGGGTTACAAAAAGTTGAAAAATTTTGGGGTTATTACAGTGTTATCCGTTGAAGCTTTAGAGACATCCGTTGAAGCTTTGTTTCTCATCTGTTGAAGGTCTTTAAGTTATCCGTTGACACCATTTCATTTATACAAAATTACAAGGCATGAAATACTTACAATTGGCCTTCCTATCTGCATATCCTCTAGTAGTCAACATGACTTATAATTTCCCTCAACATTTAAGAATTTATATCTCAAATTCAGAGACTGAAATGTGCTACAACACTAGACTTATTTCTAAGTAAAGCTACACCATCAACGGATAGCCAAAATGGTCTTATCCGTTGAGGCTACAAACACTAGATTTCTACTTAAGTGTTTTGTTAAACATATCATCAAACTAATGCACATATATTCCTAACAGAAATCAATACCACTGTGATTGAAAATGCATTGAAGCTTCCTGCATTACAGGGAAGGACACCAGTTGTGACTCCAACTGCCACATTATTTAAATGGGTAAGAGAAATAGGCCATAGCACTGAATTTATCAAGACAAGGGAGCTATTCTTGACAAAGCTCCGAAAGGAATGGAATTTTTACTTTGACTGTATAAGCAGGGCATTTCTCAATAAGGTATCTAATTTTGATGTTCTTCTATTAGCTTCATTGTATTTAGGATGTTCATTATTATATGGTCATGCTTTTGATTATGGGAATACTATACTGCAATTCCTGATAGCTAGGATTAGTCATAAGGATGGTGGTGTTGGTTATACAAGGTTTTTGCAGTTGATTTTTAGTTATCTTTTTCCTGATGTTACTTTTGACAAGGATGAATTACCGATAATTTTTCAGAAGAGTAATTCTAGAAGTTCCAAAAATTATTCCCAAGAAATTCACAAAAAGTGAGGTGTTGATATGTGATTGGTTGATTGCTCATCAATGTAATGTAGAATATATATAGAATATATATAGAAAGGTCTGGGACCCCAAGTGTATTAATATGAGCCCCACCAATTAAAACATGCCAAGTGTATTTTGGGAAATATTTTGGGGGTTATTTTTGTACCCCTAGCACTATTCATTTCAGAAGGAGCACTGATTTACCAAAAGAAATGTGGGTATTTTTGTCTAAAAAAATGCTTCACAAATACACTATATCAAATTGTGACACTATGGAACAGGCCCAGGTGTTTCACTTTCAAAATCCAAATCTAAACAGTCTCTCATCTTTGATTTCTCTAAAAAGAAATCAGTTATAAAATCAAAACCACTAGTTGAGACTAATGTGTCTGAGAGAAAATCGGGTCCAACAGTTGGTTCACCTTCACCTAAATTATTGGAGAAACAAGGTGGAGTTAGGAAGGTTTCTGGACCTAAAAAAAGATTTGGTGTAAAGAAGAGAAAGAAGATAACATTAGGTACTAGGTTAATTGATAATGATGATTCTGGTAGTGACAGTGATGGGCCTATTGTGTTTAAAATGCCTGCTAGACCAGTGGAGGTTACTGGTGCTATTGCACAGGAAGAAAGAGTTGACACATAAGCTGCTAGTTCTTTTCCAAAGAAAAAGAAGATTGATGAAAGAAACTAACAGGATTCAAGCTCAACAAAATAAAGACAGTCTTGAAGTTCTAGCTCATATTGCTCTTGATCTAGAAACTGCAAATCCTGACATTACCTCATCAGTTCTTGACAAAGCTCAATCAATTCCTGATCTAGAAAATTCCTGATGATGTACTCAAAATTCCTGATCAAATAAATCCTGATTCCCCGCCAGTAAATTTCATTGAAGTTTCTTACGAAAGGGTGAAGTAAATAGCTAGATAAATTGGTCTAAATAAAACTGCCAAAATAAAAGCTGAGGACACAACAGTTTATGTAAGAAAATAGTCCAAGCTTCAGTCTCCATAAAAGGGATTCAGCCCACAAGAACCATCTTCTCAAAGTGAAGATGCAGCTGATAAAGTCCCAGCCACACAAGAACCACCCACTCAAAGTGAGGGTGAAGGTAATGCAAATCAATAGACTATTCTTGATAGTGCTTAAGTGAGTCATGCTACTGTGGATGCTGAAATACAAGCTAGAGTTCAAGAAAGGGAAGCTCATCTGAGGCATATTGCAAAACTGGATGTTGTCATCAATGACCCAATCTTTGGGGGAAGCCCACAAGAACCTTTAATTTAAAGGAGTGAAGAAGCTTCTAAACCTCCAGTTACACAAGAACCAACAGTTCAAAGTACTATTGCAGACTCAACATCAAATCCTAACAAGGGGTCATTTGCTGAAAAGCAAGTCATTCCTGACACAAGGTCAATTCCTAATGTAGCTATTCCTGACAGAGTAATTCCTGATTAAATGGTTACTGGTAAGGACAACAAAGGAGCCATTTTAGTTTCTCCTTTTTACGTTATACCCATGGAATCACACTCTAAAGGTACATTACTTTCTCTATCTACTTTATCTGATAGTGTGATTATAGATAGACCTGTTTATAGGGATACCTCTATTTATATGACTACAGACCACTCTTCTATGCCCCTTTTATTTCTTCTATTGCTAGTGAGTTGAGCCTTTCTAGTGAGTTTGTGAGAAAAGATCAAGAGAAAAATAGAAATATTGAGAGGCAGTCTCTTGTACTAGCAAAAGGAGAGGTAGATAAGAGTGATAAAAGTGAGCTAAATATTACTATTGACAGTAATATATGTGTGAGAAGTGATAAGATTACTTTAAAAGAAAAGAGAGATTTAGGTATTCTTGGTTTTTTTATTTCAAGTTCATCAGAGGATACTGGGTTTTCAAGTCAAATCCTAATTTAAAGCTCAAACATAAAGTTCATCCAGTTCCTGACTCTATTCCTGATGTTCCTAAAGTAATCTGCAGTGATTCTGAAGACAGTGATAATGATCCTAATGATGCTGCACTTAAAGATGCAGTAAAAGCATCTAAAATGTCTAACTTTGGATCTTCATCAGGTCATGCTCCTTTGGATATTCTTAGATCCCATGAAGGGAAATATACATGGAAGTTGCCACATGAAAGCATTTCTTTTGTGGCTACAAATCCAATTGATGATCATGCTGTTAACTTGGTCTCAAACCCTGACATCAAGAATTCTATTAAGGCCACTATTATATTGATCAAGGGCATGAATAATTCTATCCATTCAATAGAGGAAGAAAATATTGATCTGAAAGAGGAAGTTGCAAATCTTTCAGTCTCTATCAAAGACACAAAATAAGAGCAATAGTTTAGTCAAAAGTAGGTTAAGAATGAGTCTAAGCAAGAGCTTATGACTGAGAGATTGGTTGTCATTGAAGAACAACAGCAAGCAATAAATCTCAAATTGGAGGTTATTCTCTCTATTATACAAATTCTAAACGCCAAAAAGGGGGAGATGGTAGTACCAAAGACAAAATTTGCACCTAAATCAGTTTTAAGGAAAAAAGCCAATCCTGATAATGATGGTGATAAACAAGAAAAGAAGGCCTCTGATGTTGTGGTAGTTCAATCTAGAGCTGGTATTCAGACACAAACTCAAAGTACCCAGTCAACTTATGTCTCCAAGGATGGTGTTATGACTGTGAAAACCAAAATAATTACTTATTCTCAAATCCTGATAGAAAAGCACCAATCAGGATCCGCAATTCCTGACAAAGATGAGGTGATAATTGATAACCCCGAAGGTGCACAAAAATTTTATAAGACTTTCAAAACTAAAGTTGGTGCAAGAATTACTCTTTATCACAAGGATAGAAGAGTTAAATAAATATTTGAAAGAAGAGCCTCAACTTATCTAGCCGATGAATTTCCAGATATGTCACAAAAAGAGATGTTTGGACAACAAGAAGAAATTTTGAATCAACTGCAAGCATCTAAGCAAGGATCTTCTAGAGGAAAGAGGAAGACTAAAGGTAGTAAAAAAGAGGTGGAAAAAGAAAAGCTGCTACTGTTATCCAAGTCATTGTTCCCTCTCAAAGAAGGACAAAGTCTAGTGGAATCATGATTGAGGAGATTCTTGAGACTCAGGTTCTTAAACTTCTAATTGATCCTCAATTTCTCAATCTTGAACCTAGATGGAATGCTATCAAATTAGTAAATGATGATATTGATGCTGAAAGTGAAGATGCTGAAATGCACGTGTTAAGGAGATCAAGGAAACTACAGATTGAAGTTGCTCCTGTCAACCCAAATTCAAATCCTGACAATAGAGTATCAATTCCTCACATAATTCTTGACAGGAGAAATACCGACACTGCAATTCTTGACAGTTCAGTTCTTGATCCTAATAGGATGTCTATTTCTGAGTTTTTTGAAAATGAAAATGAAGAAGCTCTATTTCGGTTGAGTCTTGAAATTCTATCTTATTATGTTGAAGGATTCAATGTTGAAGTTGGTTAAGATGAAAGAAGTGTTTTTTAATAAAGATGAAAGGAGACAGAAAAGGAAGATCAGGATAGCTGTAAATAAAGCAAATAATGAATTTCAAAATATGCTACTGAGATTTGGCAGAAATAGATGAAGGAATACTAATAGGAGGGTGTTGAGAGAAAGTATAGAAAGAAGAGCTCAATTTTTTCCTAAGATCAAGAACTAATACAAATGGAAGAAAGTTGTTGATCTTAAATGTAATGATGAGATAAATTTTGTTCTCAGAAGTATAATGGAGGATTGTTTACATGATTTTAACAGTATGGGAGATAAAAAATCTTGGTCGGTGTAAGCCAATGCTCTTAAACTATCTGAACCTTATACAAGAGCAGGAATTGGGCATCATGAGACTCAATTGGTAAACTTAAAGTTGCTACATTTCACACTTGCTGATAGTCCTGGTCAAGAAGTCACAGTTGATCACTTGGACATCCTTGAAGCAGTGAAAATTATAATTGATCAAGTTCAGAACCCAAAAAAAAAAAATCCACTCGTACTGCAAGGTGACCAAATTCAAGTTCTTTCACTTGATGAACCGTTGAACATGACAACCAAGGAACTGAAATATATTCATTAATTGCTAAGAGTTAAAGATGAAGCTTCTAGAGAATGGTCTAGCATGATTCTTGCTACTATCGGAAAAAGGATACTTGATAATGGTTCTCATTATTTTGGATCTTATGTCCTACTTATATGAATTTTAGAATGCAAGAAGTCAATATGAAGAAATGAGGAGCACTAATTGAAAATATTCTCATGCAAACATATATCACTATTAATCCTGATGGTTTAAGACCATGTTTTGTAGCATTGGATGAGCTGGTGATGGAAAGAACTCAAATCAGATACTTAAGGGTTGTTATCTATCCATTGTCAGATAAATCTGAATGAGAAGAATTTAATGAAAAAGCTGGAAGAGTTGCTTTTGAGGAAGATTGATGAGAGAGTAAAAGCCTTTGTTCAAAGGTATTGCAGAGTTTATAAAAAATTTGAGAATATGCTTGTGTAACTAAGTATGCTCTATAATTCCTATACTCTGTATTTTGTCTTTCTGGCTTTTGGCACTAGAATATACTATTAGAATTTATGTTTATTCTGTAAAGCATAAATTGGGGGAGATTGTTAGAAATTATCTATATCAAAAATCAGGATCTACTATGGAATCGGGATCTGACAGAATCGTTAGAAAGTGAACCCAGCAAGGATTTGTTTGGCAGTCATGATTTGTCAAGCGTCAGGATTTGATGCAGTCAGGATATGCATTAGGATATGATGACTATCAGGATATGACTAGATAAGTCATGGCTACAGAATAAATCAGAATCTTCTTATTTATAGGATCGTAGTTGTTGATTTAGATATGTATATAAACTAGATAATTTATATTGTAACATATCTTGTAATGGATAGGGGTTGGTTGTATAGCTGTGTGATATATAAACACATAATAAGTTATCACTTTGTGGTGTGCTTAACTCGAGTCAAACTAGCAGCTCTTAAGAATATTATTCTTGGGAGAATTATGTAACATTTTATTAAACATTAATATAAATTGTTATTTGATTCATCTGTTCATTGCTATCATTACTTTATTTCTGTGATAAATTGATTTGTTAGTTAATTGTATCCAATCCCTCTTAAACAATTAACTTTACCGGGCAACAACTTACGTTAATTGGCATTTGGTTCCTAAACAATTGAAGAACAAAATATGGGACTATACCAAGGAAAATTCTATTACCTAAATCGTAGTTCCAATGATTTTTTTATCTTTATACAATGAATTAATCAGTTAAGTGTTTAATATATTTAGGACCATTACATTATTCCATAAAATGGTCGAAAGTGGGTGAACAAATCACTTAATACATCGTGGAGGGTGAACATATCGTGCATGAAGGTGATTCATTACACAAGGTATCACACTGATAAGTACGGGATGACAAATAAGCCAACTAAGAATCCATCGGAGGATTTCAAGCTGCTACTGAAGTATTGGAAACACGAGATTGTTCAGGTTATCCCTACACATATAAAAAAAAGTCAGTATTTTAATTTAGAAAATTTCAAATAAACTTGTGCAACGAGTTTTTTTACAAAAATTAGGGGAGTAAAATAGAGCACGTCGTAATTCAATTACTCACAAAGACACTCTAGGTCTTGTTATCAAAGCACATATTAGAGAGTAATTGGTATATGTCTTGCATATGCATCTTGAATTTTATTACATATTAGTTGATTAAAATTGTAACTACTAAGTTTTATTTCAAATACATGTCTACCATCTCATGTCAGTTGTAATTGTGTTTTTTTTTTGAATTTAATCATATAATCTTATTCTCTCTATTTTATTACAAAAAAAGGCCGATCATGCACTTGGCTCCCCATCAGATGATAATGTTTATATTGAATCTTGTGAGAGAGAGGAGAGTCGAACATTCAAGACAAATATATTTGAGGTGCAAAAAAGAACAGTAAGTACTTTATTTATTTAGTCGACTTTTTTGCGTAAATTACTGAAAATAGGTTTAGGTTTTTTTTTGCTAAGTTAAATATATATTAACAACAAAACGAATACAGGGGTTGACCTTTGCTCTAAGACAGTCCTAGATACCACTATCTATAGTCAATCTAGTCGAGTAGATTGAAGATAGAAAGATAAAAAGAGGCCAAGTAATCTAGACTAAAATTGAAACTAAGCAATCTAGAAACTCCAGGAACTCTAGAAACTGTGTATACAATCAAAGTTGAAGTTCAAATTCATAGAAGTAAACAGTGCTGATGTAATACTCGAGCTTGCACATCCTGTATGATACCTTTGATAGAGATTTTGGTCCCCACAGACCTTTATTGTGGACCCTCGAATTTCTCTCCCGCCAAATATGGAAAGCAAATGTTTGAACAGAGAGCAAAGCTAAAGCCCTATGGCCTGTGAAAGTGATTTGTCCCCATGAGTGAATAAGTTGGACCTAGGTGTCACCATGTAGGCAAAGGTGCAGTTTTATAGCAAGTTGTTGCAACACAAAACTGCTATAATAACATTGCACAAAGAGGTGATCATGGGACTTGCTACCGCCCACACACAAGAAAAAATTAGAGTTTACTTGAAACCCAAACGAGTGTAATCTATCAAATGTAGGTAACCTCCCCAGATAAAGGAGCCATTCATGGTGTGCATACCTTGTGATTTAAAGCTTATGCCAAATATGGGGAGACCAAGATGCTGCCTGACCTCTCATATTAATGGAGTCCCAAATCTAAACAGTTTCTCATCTTTGATTTCTCTCAAAAGAAATCAGTTATAAAATCAAAACCACTAGTTGAGTGATGTGTTTGAGAGAAAATCAGGTCCAACAGTTGGTTCACCGTCACCTAAATCATTGGAGAAACAAGGTGGAGTTAAAAGCATTGGTGTAAAGAAGAGAAAGAAGATAATATTAGGTACTAGGTTAATTGATGAGGATGATTCTTGTAGTGAAAGTGATGGGCCTATTGTGTTTAAAATGCCTGCTAGACCAGTGGAGGTTACTGGTGCTATTACAGAGGAAGAAAGAGTTGACACTGAAGCTGCTAGTTCTTTGCCAAAGAAAAAGAAGATTGATGAAAGCAACTAACAGGATTCAATCTCAACAAAATAAATACAGTCTTGAAGTTCTAGCTCATATTGCTCTTGATCTAGAAACTGCAAATCCTGACATTACCTCATCAGTTCTTGACAAAGCTCAATCAATTCCCGATCTAGATAATTCCTGATGATGTACTCACAATTCCTGATCAGATAATTCCTGATTCCTCACCAGTAAATTTCATTGAAGTTTCTTATGAAAGGGTGAGGGAAAATAGCTAGAAAAATTTGTCTAAATAAAACTGCCAAAATAAAAGCCGAAGACACAACAGTTTATGTAAGAAAATAGTCTAAGCTTCAGTCTCCATAAAAGGGATTCAGCCCACAAGAACCATCTTCTCAAAGTGAAGATGCAGCTGATAAAGTCCCAGCCATACAAGAACCACCCACTCAAAGTGAGGGTGAAGGTAATGCAAATCAATAGACTGTTCTTGACAGTGCTTAAGAGAGTCATGTTACTGTGGATGCTGAAATACAAGCTAGAGTTCAAGAAAGGGAAGCTCATCTGAGGCATATTGAAAACTGGATGTTGTCATCAATGACCCAATCTTTGGGGGAAGCCCACAAGAACCTTCAATTTAAAGGATTGAAGAAGCTTCTAAACCTCCAGTTACACAAGAACCAACAGTTTAAAGTACTATTGCAGACTCAACATCAAATCCTCACAAGGGGTCATTTGCTGAAAAGCAAGTCATTCCTGACACAAGGTCAATTCCTAATGTAGCTATTCCTGACAGAGTAATTCCTGATTAAATGGTTACTGGTAAGGACAACAAAGGAGCCATTTTAGTTTCTCCTTTTCTGTTATACCCATGGAATCACACTCTAAAGGTACATTACTTTCTCTATCTACTTTATCTGATAGTGTGATTATAGATAGACCTGTTTATAGGGATACCTCTATTTATATGACTACAGACCACTCTTCTATGCCCCTTTTATTTCTTCTATTTCTAGTGAGTTGAGCCTTTCTAGTGAGTTTGTGAGAAAAGATCAAGAGAAAAATAGAAATATTGAGAGGTAGTCTCTTGTACTAGCAAAAGGAGAGGAAGATAAGAGTGATAAAAGTGAGCTAAATATTACTATTGACAGTAATATATGTGTGAAAAGTGATGAGATTACTTTAAAAGAAAAGAGAGATTTTAGTATTCTTGGTTCTTTTATTTCAAGTTCATTAGAGGATACTGGGCCTTCTAAGTTAAATCCTGATTTAAAGCTCAAACGTAAAGTTGATCCAGTTCCTGACTCTCTTCTTAATGTTCCTAAAGTAATCAGCGGTGATTCTGATGATAGTGATAATGATCCTAATGAAGCTGCACTCAAATCTGCAGTAAAAGCATCTAAAATGTCTAACTTTGGATCTTCATGAGGTCATGCTTCTTTGGATATTCTTAGATCCCATGAATGGAAATATACATGGAAGTTGCCACATGAAAGCATTTCTTTCGTGGCTACAAATCCAATTGATGATCATGCTGTTAATTTGGTCTCAAACCCCGACATCAAGAATTCTATTAAGGCCACTATTGTATTGATCAAGGGCATGAATTTTTCTATCCATTCATTAGAGGAAGAAAATATTGATCTGAAAGAGGAAGTTGCAGATCTTTCAGTCTCTATCAAAGACATAAAATAAGAGCACTGGTTTAGTCAAAAGTATGTTAAGCATGAGTCTAAACAAGTGCTTATGTCTGAGAGATTAGTTGTCATTGAAGAACAACAGCAAGCAACAAATCTTAAATTGAATGTTATTCTCTTTCTTCTACAAATTCTAGACGCCAAAAAGGGGGAGATGGTAGTACCAAAGACAAAATGTGAACTTGAATCAGTTTTGAGGAAAAATGTCAATCTTGATAATGATGGTGATAAATAAGAAAAGAAAGCCTCTGATGTTGTGGTAGTTCAATTTAGAGCTGGTATTCAGACACAAACTTAAACTACTCAGCCAACTTATGTCTCCAAGGATGGTGCTAAGACTGTGAAAACCAAAACAATTACTTATTCTCAAATCCTAATAGAAAAGCACCAATCAGGATCCACAATTCTTGACAGAGATGAGGTGATAATTGATAACCCTGAAGATGCACAGAAATTTTATAAGACTTTCACAACTGAAGCTGGTACAAAAATTACTCTTTATCACAAGGATAGAAGAGTTAAATAAATGTTGGAAAGAAGAGCCTCAACTCATCTAGCCGATGAATTTCCAGATATGTCATAAAAAGAGATGCTTGGATAACAAGAAGAAATTTTCAATTAGCTACAAGCATCTAATCAAGGATCTTCTAGAGGAAATAGGAAGACTAAAGGTAGTAGAAGAGGTGGAAAAAGAAAAGCTGCTACTATTAGCCAAGTCATTGTTCCCTCTCAAGGAAGGACAAAGTCTAGTGGAATCAAGATTGAGGAGATTCCTGAGACTCAGGTTCCTAAACTTCTAATTGATCCTCAATTTCTCAATCCTGAACCAAGAGGGAATGCTATCAAGTTGGTAAATGATGATATTGATACTGAAAGTGAAGATGCTGAAATGTATACATTAAGGAGATCAAGGAAACTACAGATTGAAGTTGCTCCTGTCAACCCAAATTCAAATTCTGACAATAGAGTATCAATTCTTGACATAATTCTTGACAGGGAAAATACTGACACTGTAATTCTTGACAGTTCAGTTCTTGATCCTATTAGGATGTCTATTTCTGAGTTTTTTGAAAATGAAAATGAAGAAGCTCTATTTCGGTTGAATCTTGAAATTTTATCTAATTATGTTGAAGCATTCAATGTTGAAGTTTGTGAAGATGAAAGTAGTGTTTTTTTAATGAAGATGAAAGGATAAAGAAAAGGAAGATCAAGATAGCTATAAGTAAAGCAAATAATGAATTTCAAAATATGCTACTGAGATTTGGCAGAAATAGATGAAGGAATACTGATAGGAGGGTGTTGAGAGAAAGTATAGAAAGAAGAGCTCAATTTTTTCCTAAGATCAAAACTAGTACAAATGGAAGAAAGTTGTTAATATTAAATGTAATGATGAGATAAATTTTGTTCTCGGTGGTATAATGGAGGATTGTTTACATGATTTCAACTCTTGAAAGCTATCCTCACATTCTGCATTCCATTCAAACTTTTGATTCTTCCTAGTTAACTTAGTCAATGGTGTGGCGATTTTCGAGAAATCTTTGACAAATCTTCTATAATATCCCGCCAATCCTAGAAAACTTCGCACTTCCGTAGGTGTCTTTGGCCTTTCCCAACTCATAATTGCCTCAATCTTTGCCGGATCTACTCTAAATCCTTCATTTCTAATAATATGACCCAAAAATTGAACCTCCTTTAACCAAAACTCATACTTAGAAAACTTGGCATACAACTTCTCTTATCGGAGTATATCCAATGCTATCCATAAATGCTGCTTATGTTCTTCTTCCGACTTTGAATAGATAAGAATGTCATCAATAAATACCACTACAAACTTGTCCAAATACTTCTTAAATACCCGGTTCATTAGATCCATAAATGTTGCCGGAGCATTAGTCAACCCAAAAGGCATTACTAAGAATTCATAATGTCCATATCTTGTCCTGAATGTTGTCCTTGGAATGCCTTCTTCTTTGATCTTTAATTGATGGTATCATGATCTTAAGTCAATCTTGGAAAATCACTTTGCTCCTTTTAGCTGATCAAATAGGTCATCTATTCTTGGTAGCGGGTATCGGTTCTTAATCGTCACCTTATTCAACTCCCGATAATCTATACATAGCCTCATACTTCCATCTTTCTTCTTTACGAACAGAACAGGTGCTCCCCATGGCGACATACTTGGCCTTATCACTCCTTTGTCCAACAATTCTTGTAGCTGGCTTGCCAACTCTTTCATTTCTGCTGGTGCCATCCTATATGGGGCCTTCGAAACTGGTTCCATTCCTGGAGCTAGGTTGATCTCAAACTTAATTTGTCGATCTGGCGGTAAACCTGGTAGTTCGTCTGGAAACACATCTGGAAATTTGTTGACTACGGGAATATCTTCTATGCTGAGGCTGTCTCTTTCTGAATCTACTACATAAGCTAGGAATGACTCACAACCTTTCCTAAGCAACTTCTTAGCCTGAACGATTGTAAGAAACAGTTGCTCTTGCCTCTGTCCCTTAAATACTACTTTCTCTCCCCTCTCCGTCTTTAAGTACACCTTCTTAGACTTACAATTTATCTGAGCGTTGTTCTTCCCTAACCTATCCATGCCTAAGATTATATCGAACTCCCCTAATTTGAAAAGTATCAAGTCGGCTGAAAATTTATATCCCGAGATATCAATCTCACACTTAGGATAGAGTTGACTCACCGAAATCTTCTCTTGATTCGCAATTACCACATTTACTACCTCGTTCATGGTCCTTTTATTACATTGAAGTTTATCAACAAAATTTTCTGATATAAAAGATCTCGTTGCTCTAGAATCAATCAATACTTTAGCTTCGACATTATTTAATAAAAGAGTACCTGCTATCACCTCAGAATTCTGAACAGTGTCCTTCATTTTCAAATCGAATGTCCTTGTCGTTGCTTGTGGAGTTGTTGTAGGTGGTGGAGGTAATGCCAATATCTCAGCTGGTATGCTTGCACTGGTGCTTGCCACGTTCATCATAGCTTTGACTGGTCCGGTTGACTTACACTCCCTAGCTATGTGTCCAGTCTTTCCACACTTGTAGCATGTGACTCCCAGCTTCGGCATCTTACACTCGTTAGCCAAATGTCCCTTCTGGTTGCATCTATAGCATGTCATGTGCAGCTTATTACACACTCATGGGTGTCTTTTTCCACAATGCTTGCACTCTGGCCTCTGAAATCTATTTTCTCCAACTTTCCCTTGGCTTGCCTGGTTGTTCCCTTTTAATTCTTGTCTTTTATTCAAATTTCCCTTCTTCTGAAAATTCCCTCCTTTGTGGAATCCAATCCTTTTCACACTCTTGTCTTATGAGCTTCCAGCTTCAGACTTCTCTCCGTAAAATGGAACCTTCCTCTTCTTGTTATCTTTTTCCTTCCTTGACTGCATCCCATTACCCTCAATCAGAGCAGCTTTATGTACTACTCCTGCATAAGTATCAAGCTCAAACATAGCCACTCTATCTCTGATCCAAGACTCTAATCCTTGTTGGAATCTCTTTGATTTTTCCTCCTCACTGTTGGTATACTTTGTCACAAACCTTGACAGCTCCGTAAATTTCTTCTCATACTCCAATACAGTCATAATCCCTTGCTTTAGTTCAAGAAATTTAAGCTCCATCTGATTATGCATGTACTTAGGGTAATACTTGTCCAAAAATAACTTCTTAAACCTTTCCCATGAAACTTGCTGATTTGTCTCCATAGCTTTCACTGATACCTACCAATAAATGGCTTCGCCCTTCAAAAAGTAAGTAGCATAGGGTGTCTTCTGGTCGTCCCCTAACTATACCAATTCAAAAGCTCTTTCCATTTCCTTAATCCATGTGTTAGCTATTACTGGGTCAGTGGTATCATGAAATGCAGGTGGATTCACATTCTGAAAAGCTTTGAAAGTGACAACTTGTCAAGGTGGTACTGGTGGATCAGGTGGTTGGTGTGGTTCACGGTTATCTTGGTTTTCAAATTGTTGTTGAAGAGTTCTTTGTTGTTGAGCTATATCATTTATTTGCTGTTGTAAGGTTTCCAGTACTCGAAGAATATTAGGATCTGTGCTAGATGTGGTTGTTGGGTTCTTCTTTTTGGGTGGCATGATCCTGAAATAAAAGTTTTATCAAGACATGTATGAACAATAAGATAATTCGAGGATAGAGTGTCACAAGACATTCTGTTCACATATGAGGTAAAGTTTTTAAATTAAACAATAAGGGCGATGCATATAAAGGCGTAAAAACAATTGGAAGCAAATAGAACGATAATGCATAATAATTGAAAATTTAAGGTCAAGGTACATCAAGATTGGAATAAAATCTGAATATAGGAATAACATGCTTATTTAAAGGAAACAACAGGGGAATTACAAAGTCCGATAATACAACAACATGAAAGGTAGATAATGGAAAGAACTAAGGCTCCACTCCGTCAGAACGGGGTTTGGTAGTCTTCTCCTCCCAAAGCGTCTTCACAATACTCTGGAGCTCGTCCGCAATCATCTGGAGGGTATGCTGGCTGGTACGGTTTCGGTGCAATGACATCTCCCCAAGCTTAGTGTTGACGTACTGAACCAAATCTCAAGTCTCGTAGTCATCTGCTCCTTAGGCTTCCCTTCATAGTTTCGGCTTTCCGGATACACGTTCTTTAATCGGTCTAACAGTCGGTCATACTTGCCCTGAAGCATGTCGAACTCGCGCCTCAACTCAGCATACACAGAGAAAGCAATAGTGTCAGCCGACCCAGAGGATGACGAGGAATGCGCCCTTTGCTGTCAAACAATACATAGATGTATATATAAGAGGAGTATTAATGATAGATGTGCTTAACCTACTCTCTCACGTAATATCCTATAACTTATTCATATATCCTATAACCTATCTGGACTGTCCAGGGACTCTAAACTGTGGCTCTGATACCAAAACCTGTCATGCCCCGACTTAACAATATATATTATACAAATTATTATAATAGATTACAAAAGAAAGTAAATACAACCGAATCCAAGATCTTACAGTTTAGAATTTGGAACAGCCCAACACTATTAACTATTACAACCTCATTTCTAATATCGAGTCCTCACACAAAACGATCACTCAACTACCTGAGCTCGGACATATGCATCGGCATCACAAGTCTTACACGCTATCTGCTTGAATCTAACCATATCTGCTAGCTGAAATATTAGGGTGAAAGCAAGTAGTGAGCCAAATGCTCAACAAGTGCTATACAATACAATACAAAAAATAAATCGAGATATAAGATTAACAATGTGAAGGTAGAGCTAATAATAGGAAATGATAAACCTTGAGTGATGGCATCATTTATTTGTAACAAAACAATTCAAAACCATTTCTTTATCAAATCCATTTTATGACGCTACGGATTACAGCCGGTGATCAGCCGCGAAGTAATCCCGAACCTCGCTGGGTTCTAGAACATTAATGGGATCCCTAGGCAACTTTTAAGCCTACAAATTAAGAGCAAAAAGGACTGGCATCTCAGTCCAGATCCACTATTTAAAGAAAATATTTGTCCCCCTTTGGGACTGGAAATCCAAATTTTAACTTTTTATTTTATTAAAAATTGATACCAGGTGACGGTTAATTTCTTAAACAGTGAGCATCTTTATGAAGGGTTCTAGATCAACTTTGAAGCACAGGGAAAAGGTCCACTAAATTTTAAGGCCATGATCAACTAGACTATACTTCATCAAGGGAATTGCAAGGTTTCGATATACAAGGATTTTAATAGTGAGATTTAGCAAGGTTATTGGATAATATGAAGGAACAAGGGCAAGCGAGGTTCAAGGTAATTTTTCCTGGTAAGGCATAGGTATTTAAAAATACAAAGAAAGTAAGCATTAATGGTTCCAAATGAGGTATAGGTATTAAAATATAGAGAAGGTGAGCATTAACTCAAGGTATAACAGAGTGTCATGCTTTAGGATAAAGATAGTGTTATCAACCAATCATGGATAATCGTTAATGAATGACTGACTTTTAGGTATTAAGATAAGGTTACTGAGTATAACTTGCACATGGTTCATCATCACAATTACTTGGGTATACTAGCATGATAGGACTTTTGATTTACTTACATAGCAATCTTCAAGTAGAGTTAAACTACTTGAAATAAATACTTGAGGGTTCATGTCATTTTCATATACTACGGATATAGTTTCGAAACCACTTGGTTCATGTATATCAAGGTGAATTAAAATACTCGCATCATATATATGAACTAGTTATCACACACTTGTAGTGTAAACAAAAAAGGCAGGTTGAATCACTTACCTTGAGAAAGGCTGGACTTGACTGGCAAGTAGGAGCAACTGGAAGCTTTACTCGACCTTAATGGAAAGTTTACCCTCGTCTTGAGATCCTACATAAATAATTATAAACTCATTATAATATATTCTTACCAACTCAACCTATTTGTAAACCAAAATTTAAACACAATGGCACTTAGGCCTATATACACCCAATTTACAATCACCTTATAATCATAATAGTACACATAGCCACATATGCTCATATACCATATTTAAGTACCAAATAATATCACACACACCATATTACAACACTAGTCTTGGATGATCTCGCTCCACTTACTTAAGTCACTTGGTCGCTAAACTAGACAAAATCTCCAAATTTTGGCCTCCTAACTCGATGTGCCTTTACTAAACCATCCAATTTTTATTGACCCTAACTTAGGACTTTCACTCTACTGACTTTATGTTATCTTGCAACTATGGTGGTCAACCAAAACTTCACTCCTAAGTGCTCTAAAACTAAGTGGTAAATGAATGTGCTCATTATGGTAAATTTCAGAATGACATCTAAGGTTTCTTGGGTGCATTTGACACTCTTACACTTCAAGTTTACCTCCAAAACTTTTACACTAGACCCTCCTGATCATAAGCCAACTCCCAAACCTGATGTGGCTCAAGGGCCTAGCTTGGGCCTCCCTAGGCCTAAGCTTAAAGTCTACGCTTCCCCTGTTTTTCTGGGCAGAAAAGGGTCCTGATTTGAACTAACCTGTGACACATGATTCTAACTCAAATCCTATGAACTATGGCTGTAAAAACTCCTCTGACACTCCCTCTAACTTCCCAAAAGGGCCTAATGAGGGCCTACCTATGACATGGTCAAAACTTTCCATTTCTAAGTTACAACAAAACTATCCCCTGCTGGATAGATTTGGTATTTCCACTCGTGCACCTAACCAAATGTCGTACAAACCTCCAACAAACACCTAACACCTATTGTATACTCCTAGTGCTAGCTTCTGGTGACTTGGTCCTCAAAGTGCACAACAATGACAAGGTCAAATCTCACTCTAAACCTCAGGGTACCAAACTGATTTTCTGCAGAAACTAATACTCTCCTTTCACCAATAGCTTCTGGTGACTTGGTCCTCAAACTAATTTTTTGCATGCAAGGATATTCATGTAATTTGTGTAATAACCCCAATTTTGGAGAAATTTTGAAACCCTTATGAATAGTGTTTTTGCTGAACGAGAAAACTTTTCATGCCACGCTATGTAGGGGTTCTGTTATTGATCTTATGGGATATTATTAGTACTCTATGTGGTATATAAGTGTATGTAAAGATCGTCAGAATCTAATTCCGAACACTTTGATTTTTCCCGGAAATCCACAAGATACGGAGAGAATTGAGTATAAGGTAACAGGATAAAAAGGATTTAAATTAAAGGATTATAAGAGAGGATCATAGAAGGAATACAATATATTGAGAAAGGTTAAGGGAACCTAAATAATAAGATCCCGGGTATGATCCCTCAAACGATAAACGAGAACGAAAGATAAGCGAACCGTAAAACAAATAAGTGACCAAGAGACAAGCTTGTACAAGAAGCCAGGGATTGTGACATCATCAAACCACAACGTGTGGACAAGTGGGAGCATTATGACATGTGCAAGGTGACACAAGCATGACATGGGAAGGAAGGAGGTGTGGTGGCTTTTTAACCACACAAATTCAAGGGCAACAAGGTAATTAACTAAATCAAACACAAAAACAAGCCAACCAAGCCAAGCAAAATCATTTTCATCAAAATCAAAAAGAAACCAAGGCATGGTTCATCATGCTCTCGGCTTTTTACTATTGCAAATGGGCAAGAATTCAAAAACTCAAGATCCAAGCCTCCTAAATTGGTGAGTTAATTCCCTAATCATCTTCATGCTTAGTTAGGGCTATATCATGAGTTTAAGCCATTAATTCCTTCTCAATCTTCTTCATTTAATCAAAGAAGAAGACTATGAATAGTGTTTTCAAGTTTTTAACTTGAAGTTTTTCTTGTTTTCTTGAAGATCCAAGCATTCTTAAGACTTCTCAAAGCTTCTTAAGGCTTCCTAGCTCCTCCCACCACTTCAAGGAAGGTATACCATCTCCAAACCCTAGATTCCTATATATTATAAGATGATTTTGATTAGTAGGATGATATTGTAGCTTGTTGTTGTGATTAGAGTTTGGGATTTGAAATGGTAGTGAAATGGAATGGTAAATGTTGTGGTTTTGATTAAAAGAACTTAAGTATGATTAAAGTTAAGCTTAGGCATAAGTATGAATGATTAAATTGAATTGGTTGGGGTTGTTATGATGTGATGAGGATGGATGTTGGTTGTATGTTGGATTTGAGGTTGATTTGGAATGGGTTTGAATGGTTTAAAATATTGGAAATCGCGTAAACATAGCCGTCGTAACGTCCGATTTTCTTTGGACTGTTTTTGTGCATAGCATTAGGACCCGAGAACCCCCTGCTAGATTATGACCACTGCCATGTTTAGATAGATCATGTTACGAGCTTCGTTTTGATATGTAGTTTGTTCGATTCCGATGCACGATTTAGGAGAAACGACCGTTTCAAGTAACGGCGTTTCGCGAACAAAACTTTTCCCCTCGCCTTACTTTGAAACATAGGTTAAAGACCAATAAAGGTTAATTAATGTATGAAACACTTATGGTAAGTGTGTTAGGCAGTTGGTAAGACACTCGCGAAGGAATCGCTTTAAAACTCGTAAAGGTTAAATTATTAAAAATGGTGGAGCCGAGGGTACCCGAGTGACTTAAGCGAATCAGTGAGCGCAAAACAAGCGTTAGAGTCTAAGTTAGTTAAAGTATAGATTTACAAGTGATTTTGGTTTAATTCCAACTTACTTGTTGTTTATAGGTTACCAGACTCGTCCCGAGCCTTTTATCACCCCAAGTCGCTCAGGCAAGTTTTCTATCCGTTATACTGTTGTTGTGATGTATATATGTATATGCATTATCTTGCGATAGATGCATGTTGGTTAATTAGCAAATGTTGCGATATATTGAAGCATGTTGTTATGGTATATATATGCATGCATGTTTCGTATTCTTGCCATATATATCTGTTGGTTCAGTTGATAATACCTATGCTAGAGAATAGCAGTAATTTGCATATACCCTTAGTATAGGGACCCAAAGATGAAAACATTTTCTAAAACCGGGAGTCGAGGATCCCGAGTAGATTTTATATATATATATTTATATATATATATATGGTTATAGTTTTCAAAACTATTAATCGAATAAGGTTTATTCGATAACTTTATTTTATTATTGAATATTATTTCGAATATTCATCCAAGGACTTATGACTCCTTTATTTTCTTATTGAATATTATTTCGAATATTCATTCGAGGGCTTATGACTCCTTTTATTTTATTAATTGAATATTATTTGAATATTCATTTGAGGATGTATGACTCCTTTATTTTATTTAATGAATATTATTTATAATATTCATTCGAGGTATTATGACTCCGCTTATTACTGAAATATATTCTTTATTTTATTAAAGAATAAGGTGTCAATAATCAAACTTATTTTCGATTATTCAAATAAAGATAGTACTTTCATATAAGTATATCTTTGGTTATTTAATATCCATTTCAAGTATAAGTTTTAAAACTTCTACTTCGATTATTTTTATAAGATTATTCTTTATGGGAATATTATTTAAATAATAATATTCAGATATTTTCTAATATATGGGGACTGATTTACTTCATTAAATCAGCTTTACTCCAAACACTCTTTAAAGTGTTTTCGAGTCTTCAAAATGATTTTTAAAAGTTAGAGCGGATCCCAAAACTCATTTTTATATTTAAGATCTTCCTTTTTAAGGGGATTTAAATACTCGCTCAAAACCTGGGGAATCCGGCTCTGTGGTGTGTTTTATATTCGCAACGAGGTTGCAGTTTTGGTAAATGAATTGATTACTTGCCCAATGTTCGGGAAGTAAGCCCATCTAATTGAGTCGGTATAAGCGACAGGCCGGGGTACGGTCTATGAAAGTGTAAGTGGCTGGGTGGCAGTCCATCAACGCGTAAGAGGCCGGGTGGCGGTCCAGCACAAGGTCCTTATGTGGCCAGGGTGATGACCGGTGGGGGATTCATCCATCTACTAGTAGAAAAGGTTACTTATTGGTATCTTTGCCTGATTAGCAAGATATCTGGTTTATGCCAAAATTCTTTTCCTTTCCAAAATTCATTGGATGTTTCAAACTCTGTTCATACTTTACATAACAGAGGTTCCAGGAAATGTTTAAGAGATATATATATGTGGATATATATATATATCGGGACTAAATAAAGTATCTCGTAACTTTATTTCATTCAATAATATTTCAAAGATTGAATCTATTCAAATCTTGTCTTGTAGTCTCATCTATGTGATGAACTTTTGAAACTGATTATAACTTGAACGGTGGTAGTTCAAGTAGTATTGGGAAAGATATAAGTATATTGGGGTATTTGGTAACCTCATCTTTTAAACTTATATCTAATTAATAATTGTCTTATGAATGACAAAGATTTTCAGAAAAACGTTGAGACAAGGTTAGATATATGAGATCACCTTGCAATGATATTTTTTTTATACAGTTATACACTGGGACTTTGTGTATATTATGCATGGAAGAGGACTTCCAATATTTTGAAAAGTATATATGTATATATACTGAATATTTTGCGACTTCATCGCATTAAGATATCAAACTTGGTTCATTTCTTTTGACCAAGACTTTCATGAGTATTATGAGTAGGCTCATATATTGTAAATCATTATACATATTATTTTGGTGGGCTTGCTGCTCACCCTTGCTTTATTTCTTCATCACACAACAACAGTTAGGAAAGATGGCCAGACTCCAGCAGACCCAGCGCAAGCGCGTGGGAAGCGTCCCGCGTCTTCCCGTTTGATGTTGTAGCTGCTATAGCTGCAGAGGTAGATCTATTGTAGATCAGACCATCTACTTTTGAGAATCAATTATGTATAATTATAACTTGTGGCAGATAATGGCAATTAACTGTAAATTTATCAAGTAATCATTTTGGGTTGTAATAACTTTTAAATTGTGGATTCAAAGACTTGTACTTATTTAAATTTCATCTCTGAGACTATAACGGGTTGTGGTGTGTGTTAGTGTGGGGTCACAGCATAAGGTTATTTATTATTAATTAAGTGAAGTGATATTGTGGAAAGAAAGACCGTGACGACCCGGATCCCCGACCCCGGATCTGGGGGTGTTACAGAAATGGTATCAGAGCTAAGCGTTATAAACCTCAGAGATGATGGGACGTTAAGATAATAAGTTAACTAAGATAATAAGAACTCTTGCCAAGTTCATAGTCGGGCTACCTAACGTAGCACTGACAGTTAAAACCCTTATGGGAACCCTTATAAATATCGTGATAGGAGCGTAGTTCGTTATCGTATATGGTAGCGGGACTCCGAACCCTGAGGTTGAGGAGCAACATCGCGATGATATTTTATTACTAATTGGAGATCGGATTGTGGATCCGATAGAGTGTCCTAATGCAGGACCGGATGATGTTGATATTGAGAATGTAGCGGTTGAGGATGTTGTCCTAGAAGGGATAGTTGCTGAGGAGGATCCCATGGAGGATCCTGACAAAATTGGATAAAGGACCACTAATGAATTGATGACCATGGTTAGGTCGACTACCAGAGGTAGGATTGGCCGGTCACTACCGGAGGTTCGTTCAAGTTTGTAAAGATAGTAGCCCTTTAACGCGGCTTACTCGTAAGACTGAGAAGTTCGAATGGACAGAGAAATGCAAGAACAACTTTTAAGAACCGAAGCAAAGGTTGGTGACGTTCCCTATGCTGGCATTGCCGGATGGAAAAGGAGATTTTGTGATTTGTAAGTGACGCTTCGCATAAGGAATTAGGGTGCTTCTTAGCACAGCAAGATAATCGCGTCTGCGTCAAGACAATTAAGGTAATATGAAATTCGATATCCCCGCCCATGAGCTTAGGCTCGTGGCAATAGTTTTACCCTAAAGATTGGAGGCACTACTTGTATGGAGAGAAGTGCGAGAATTACCTAAGCCATAAGTGCTCTAGTACATTTTCACGTAGAAAGAGCTCAACATATGCCAGAGGAGGCAGTTAGAGCTAATCAAGAATAATGATTGGGAGATTCTTTATCATTCGGGGAAAGCAAATATGGTGGCTGATGCCCTTAGTAAAAAGGAGAGACTCAAGATGATAATGTCTTTGGGAGAGTTTATAAGAGATTTTGGAAATAGTAGTGAAAGTAACCGAAGCCGGTACCGAAAAGCTGTTTGAGATTGCAATACAGACCGAATTATCGGAAAAGAACATATTGTGCCAGAAAAAGTGATGAATGAAGGCAGAGAGCCAACAATTAGATAAAAGATTAATACCGAGAAAAATGATAAGGGAATAATGAGGTATTCCTACAGAATTTGGGTTCCAAAAGTTCAAGAGCTTAAGGATGAGAACTTAGATGAGAGCCATAGTTTGAGGAATAAGATTTAGGGCAAACCCTGAATGTGATAGTCAGGGAGGTTGCCATCAAGAAAGAAAGAACCCATAACATAATAGAGTGGAAGACAAGGTTTTTAATGTATAAGATAACCCCGATTATGGGAGAAGGTTGAAACATTTCATACTAAGGAAACAGAAAGTTGAGTAAGGAAAGGAGACCCGAGATGGTACTCCTATACGACAATTTATGGACCAGTCTAGACAGAACTTAGACCATTATCCCCAACCACCACCTTGAGGAAACAATGTGGTGTGAAATTCTTTCAGGACCTCTAAGTCGCTAAGCTCTCAGAGTTCCAAGGAACAAGCTGACCTAGTCGAGGCAAGAGCCTGGCTAAAGGAAATATAGGAATCATTTGAGATTCTAAATGATTGACGAATCATAAAAGACTGTTTTTATCACTTACCCTCCTAAGAGAGAGGCCACCCGCTGGTGAAAGGCCAAGGAAGGCACGAAGCAAGAGATTATAATAAACTGATTAAAGTTCAATCAATTGTTTCGAGAAAGTAATTCCCATGGTTATGGAATAGTGTAAAAGCTTTAGATCCAGAACAAAGGCAGACGAGTATGATGAATTATGAATCTAAGTTGTAAAAGTTATCAAGATTCGTTCTGAAGACACGAATCCAGAATGACGGGATGTTTGAAATCAATGCTTATGTTGTGTTGGTTCATGAAATAACGATAAGAGAAAGGAATATAAAGGCAAGAGAGTTTGAGGAATGATAAGGGAGTTGGGTATGAGGAAACCCTAAAGACTCATAGAAATAGAAATAGAAGAGTATGTAATCGTCAGGATGAGGGTGATTCACCATGAGTTAAAATTGATGGTTGAAGGCATAAGAGTTATGTATATTTTATCCCCTTTAAGTTGGGAAGATTCGAGGAAACCTTGAGGTAATTCGAAGGATAAATAATGAGACGCGGATAGACTGAGGAGACAAGAAAGTAAGAAATTAAGAAAATTGGATGAAGGAAGTGACCTTCAAGAATGGGAAATGTAAGACCGGTGGCTTGATACCCAGAAAGGGAGACGCCAGGTATGAAAGATATCCCAACATTGAGGTGACTGTTGAGATAAAAAACAAAAGTAAATAAGGAATTATTAAGAAGAAGTTCACGTTGAACACGACCAATATCTTCCAGAACATCCTTGTTATCGTTACCAAATTAGGCAAGACAAGCGGATAACCGTTGTTATCTTTTGGAGGCCATATGAATTGACCTCAATTTGAATAAGGATGCTATTATGAAGTTAGGTATAGACTATCGAGATGGGAATGATGAATATGATAATCTATCAAGGAAATATGACTTGATTTATTCGTGGAAGGATGCAGGTACCTTTTAAAGGTGGAATTAAGTATAGAACATTGGTAACTTAAAATGAATCCTAGGGGACTGCATAAAGGTTGGCATGTCACCCTTAATAGGGACAGTATGAGTTTTGACAGTATGATTGGGAAAGGGTTAAGGTAACAACAACCTTTAAGAATCAGTGGAGAAATTTTGCAGAAGTATATAGACAATGGTTCTACTATTAGTAAATGGTATTGTGATATGCCCTGTATCTAGGGAATACAGGAGGAACGATTGAAGGATAACCTTAGAGGTTTTATAAGGAAAAAGGTAATATTCAAAATTCTCAAGAATAGAAATGTGGATAAAGGAAATATGACGTAATTATAATGATGCCAAGTGGGGCACGTGTTAAACCACGAGAAAGTATGGATCGAACCAGTAATGGTCGAAATTGTTCAGGGCAATTAGGACTTAAAAAAAAATGTTCTAAGTATGATTGAGAGTCAGTCTTGGCAGTGATTAGCCTCTAAAGACTGAGGCAATAACATATGGAAAAATGGTGATATTTTTTTTTCTTTTTCCCATCTGATTTTAAGGAAAACATCTTCACTCAAGCAGTGATCGGAAATAAGGTAGAAAATTTATTTGGAGGTGGTTAAAATGACATTGACTGTAAGGAAATTTTACTATCAGGAAAGGCCAAAGAGGTGGCCGACACTTTAAAGGTAAGAGGATAATTATAGGCGCGTGTGCCAAAAGAATACAGTGATGATGGTTAAAAATTTGAAGGTTGAATTATGGTTTGGAAGATTGACATTCCTTCTGATGACTGTGCAATATCCAACCGTAATAGTAGTTGGTAAAAGTTTAATTCGTGTAATCGCCATGAACGGGCTATCTATCTTAGGAGGTCCTATCTTGGGATAAGCCAGGACCATGTTTCCAAAAGGACTAGACGAACCTTTGAGTTAAGTCTTCTATTTAAGGCATATGATTAAAAATGGTATTAACCTGCTATCGTTGCTTTGATTGAAACTCTTCTGCAATTTTATCTACTTCATGTCATGAAAGTACGTCAGAGTTTGGAGTGTTCTTCATGAATTGTGATTGGTGGTTATGTTAACTCCTTAGGAGAATTTGATACGACATGTATAGACTCCGTATGGTTAGATATTAAGATTTTATGGAAAAATGAATGACGACAGTAGGTCAGTGGTGGACCATAGTAAGGCAGCAATGATTCTGCGAGTATTGAGCTGATTACAACCGTGAGAGTTGTATTGGAATGGGTGTTGAGATTGAGTACCACTAATCGGGTCGTGGTAGTGTATAAGTTATCATTGATAGACTAATTAAGTAGAGTATCTACCTAGTGAATAATTATTCTTTCTTATCAATAGAGAGTCGTATTATTATACGAGGAAGGTTGCGGTGCAAGCATAGAATTCTAGTAACGATGATGTATAGAATGAGATCCCAGATTCGATTTTCGATGTCGAGGGAGTTTCAAAGGTGATTATGTATAAGCTCGAGGAAGAGTGTGGGTCCATAGAATGATGGACGGGATAGTGAAAATACTTAGGCATGGGAAATACGAGGCTATAATGCTTGATGCTGATATAAATACGTATATGTTTTGTTCTCCTATGACAAACCTCTATAGTTCAGAGGTAGGTTCCAAGCCAGATATTTTGTGGCAGTATATTTTTTTTCATATATACAATTCTCTTCAGTTCGTTCTTTTCTCTTCTTTTCATTTCATGTAAGCTGAGAAGAACAACCCTTCCAAAAGGGGAGGTATTGCCGAATGACTATCTATTTGTGTGATAGAAGCCGAGTAGGATACCAGCTATTGTTTAATTGCTTGTCAAGTACTAAAGGCTGGTCACCTTCTGTACTAACTATGCGATATAACAAGTGTTCATGATCATAGTGATCTCTCAACAAATTCCTTTACTTCTATTTGATTGATCAAATTTTGGAAAATAGAAACAACTGAAAAAGGAGTAATAAAGTGGTGGTAGTATGCGGAATGGGAACACATTCGTGATACTAAGGTTGACGTGGTTATTAAAAGGTTATAGAACGCTAACGAGCAAAAGTATAACCAGTATAATATTAGGAACGGAAGGTAGTAGCGATTACGAACTGGAAAAGAATGGGTATTGAGAAGCAGAACTCTAATGCTAAAAGCAATAATGAGAGTCTGTGCAATAGACTTGAAAGAATTTGGAATGATCACTTAATTCGGATTGAGTTATCTTACGACAATAGATCATATGTCATTATCGAGATGTCGCCTTATGAGATCCTTGAGGGAAGACAATGTCGATCTCCCTTATGTTAGGATGAAGTTGTAGAGCGCAAGATGCTCGGACCCGCAGTAGTCCAAAGGACCAAGGATATGATAGATCTAATCAGAGGACGGCTGGTAGTAGCCCAAGATGGACATGATAAGTATGTTAATTTGACACGAAAGGATAAAGAGTATGAAATAGGGGACCTAATAATGATATAGGTATCCCTTGGAAAGGATTGATGAGGTTCGGAAAGAAAGGAAAGCTAAGTCTACAATTTGTTGGACCCTTGGATATATTAAGACGTTTGGGAAGTTAGCATATGAGCTAGCCCTAACCCTGAACATGTAGCAGGTCGTAACGTGTTTCACGTATCAATGTTAAGGAAGTGTAATTCAGATGCCAGATAAATAGAGGCATATGAGCGCATAGATATGCAACCCGACGTAACCTATATGGAGCAACCAGGAAGGGTTATAGAGTGAAAAGGAACAAGTGCTTAGGAGAAGGATTATCAAACTAGGCAGAGTTTGGTGGTAGAACCACAATGTGGGAAAATTGACTCGAGAGTTAGAAAGTGTAATGCTAAGCAAGTATCCCCATTTGTTTTCTATCTGATTCCGGGACGGAATCCTTTTAAGGAGGGGAGACTGTAATAACCCCAATTTTGGAGAAATTTTGAAACCCTTATGAATAGTGTTTTTGCTGAACGAGAAAACTTTTCATGTCACGCTATGTAGGGGTTCTGTTATTGATCTTATGGGATATTATTAGTACTCTATGTGGTATATAAGTGTATGTAAAGATCGTCAGAATCCAATTCCGAACACTTTGATTTTTCCCGGAAATCCACAAGATACGGAGAGAATTGAGTATAAGGTAACAGGATAAAAAGGATTTAAATTAAAGGATTATAAGAGAGGATCATAGAAGGAATACAATATATTGAGAAAGGTTAAGGGAACCTAAGTAATAAGATCCCGGGTATGATCCCTCAAACGATAAACGAGAATGAAAGATAAGCGAACCGTAAAACAAATAAGTGACCAAGAGACAAGCTTGTACAAGAAGCCAGGGATTGTGACATCATCAAACCACAAGGTGTGGACAAGTGGGAGCATTATGACATGTGCAAGGTGACACAAGCATGACATGGGAAGGAAGGAGGTGTGGTGGCTTTTTAACCACACAAATTCAAGGGCAACAAGGTAATTAACTAAATTAAACACAAAAACAAGCCAACCAAGCCAAGCAAAATCATTTTCATCAAAATCAAAAAGAAACCAAGGCATGGTTCATCATGCTCTCGGCTTTTTACTATTGCAAATGGGCAAGAATTCAAAAACTCAAGATCCAAGCCTCCTAAATTGGTGAGTTAATTCCCTAATCATCTTCATGCTTAGTTAGGGCTATATCATGAGTTTAAGCCATTAATTCCTTCTCAATATTCTTCATTTAATCAAAGAAGAAGACTATGAATAGTGTTTTCAAGTTTTTAACTTGAAGTTTTTCTTGTTTTCTTGAAGATCCAAGCATTCTTAAGACTTCTCAAAGCTTCTTAAGGCTTCCTAGCTCCTCCCACCACTTCAAGGAAGGTATACCATCTCCAAACCCTAGATTCCTATATATTATAAGATGATTTTGATTAGTAGGATGATATTGTAGCTTGTTGTTGTGATTAGAGTTTGGGATTTGAAATGGTAGTGAAATGGAATGGTAAATGTTGTGGTTTTGATTAAAAGAACTTAAGTATGATTAAAGTTAAGCTTAGGCATAAGTATGAATGATTAAATTGAATTGGTTGGGGTTTTTATGATGTGATGAGGATGGATGTTGGTTGTATGTTGGATTTGAAGTTGATTTGGAATGGGTTTGAATGGTTTAAAATATTGGAAATCGCGTAAACATAGCCGCGTAACGTCCGATTTTCTTTGGACTGTTTTTGTGCATAGCATTAGGACCCGAGAACCCCCTGCTAGATTATGACCACTGCCATGTTTAAATATCTCATGTTACGAGCTTCGTTTTGATATGTAGTTCGTTCGATTCCGATGCACGGTTTAGGAGAAACGACCGTTTCAAGTAACGGCGTTTCGCGAACGAAACTTTTCCCCTCGCCTTAATTTGAAACATAGGTTAAAGACCAATAAGGGTTAATTAATGTATGAAACATTTATGGTAAGTGTGTTAGGCAGTTGGTAAGACACTCGCGAAGGAATCGCTTTAAAACTCGTAAAGGTTAAATTATTAAAAATGGTGGAGCCGAGGGTACCCGAGTGACTTAAGCGAATCAGTGAGCGCAAAACAAGCGTTAGAGTCTAAGTTAGTTAAAGTATAGATTTACAAGTGATTTTGGTTTAATTCCAACTTACTTGTTGTTTATAGGTTACCAGACTCGTCCCGAGCCTTTTATCACCCCAAGTCGCTCAGGCAAGTTTTCTATCCGTTATACTGTTGTTGTGATGTATATATGTATATGCATTATCTTGCGATAGATGCATGTTGGTTAATTAGCAAATGTTGCGATATATTGAAGCATGTTGTTATGGTATATATATGCATGCCTGTTTCGTATTCTTGCCATATATATCTGTTGGTTCATTTGATAATACATATGCTAGAGAATAGCAGTAATTTGCATATACCCTTAGTATAGGGACCCAAAGATGAAAACATTTTCTAAAACCGGGAGTCGAGGATCCCGAGTAGATTTTATATATATATATTTATATATATATATGGTTATAGTTTTCAAAACTATTAATCGAATAAGGTTTATTCGATAACTTTATTTTATTATTGAATATTATTTCGAATATTCATCCAAGGACTTATGACTCCTTTATTTTATTATTGAATATTATTTCGAATATTCATTCGAGGGCTTATGACTCCTTTTATTTTATTAATTGAATATTATTTGAATATTCATTTGAGGATGTATGACTCCTTTATTTTATTTAATGAATATTATTTATAATATTCATTCGAGGTATTATGACTCCGCTTATTACTGAAATATATTCTTTATTTTATTAAAGAATAAGGTGTCAATAATCAAACTTATTTTCGATTATTCAAATAAAGATAGTACTTTCATATAAGTATATCTTTGGTTATTTAATATCCATTTCAAGTATAAGTTTTAAAACTTCTACTTCGATTATTTTTATAAGATTATTCTTTATGGGAATATTATTTAAATAATAATATTTAGATATTTTCTAATATATGGGGACTGATTTACTTCATTAAATCAGCTTTACTCCAAACACTCTTTAAAGTGTTTTCGAGTCTTCAAAATGATTTTTAAAAGTTAGAGCGGATCCCAAAACTCATTTTTATGTTTAAGATCTTCCTTTTTAAGGGGATTTAAATACTCGCTCAAAACCTGGGGAATCCGGCTCTGTGGTGTGTTTTATATTCGCAACGAGGTTGCAGTTTTGGTAAATGAATTGATTACTTGCCCAATGTTCGGGAAGTAAGCCCATCTAATTGAGTCGGCATAAGCGACAGACCGGGGTACGGTCTATGAAAGTGTAAGTGGCTGGGTGGAAGTCCATCAACGCGTAAGAGGCCGGGTGGCGGTCCAGCACAAGGTCCTTATGTGGCCAGGGTGATGACCGGTGGGGGATTCATCCATCTACTAGTAGAAAAGGTTACTTATTGGTATCTTTGCCTGATCAGCAAGATATCTGGTTTATGCCAAAATTCTTTTCCTTTCCAAAATTCATTGGATGTTTCAAACTCTGTTCATACTTTACATAACAGAGGTTCCAGGAAATGTTTAAGAGATATATATATATGTGGATATATATATATCGGGACTAAATAAAGTATCTCGTAACTTTATTTCATTCAATAATATTTCAAAGATTGAATCTATTCAAATCTTGTCTTGTAGTCTCATCTATGTGATGAACTTTTGAAACTGATTATAACTTGAACGGTGGTAGTTCAAGTAGTATTGGGAAAAATATAAGTATATTGGGGTATTTGGTAACCTCATCTTTTAAACTTATATCTAATTAATAATTGTCTTATGAATGACAAAGATTTTCAGAAAAACGTTGAGACAAGGTTAGATATATGAGATCACCTTGCAACGATATTTTTTTTATACAGTTATACACTAGGACTTTGTGTATATTATGCATGGAAGAGGACTTCCAATATTTTGAAAAGTATATAGGTATATATACTGAATATTTTGCGACTTCATCGCATTAAGATATCAAACTTGGTTCATTTCTTTTGACCAAGACTTTCATGAGTATTATGAGTAGGCTCATATATTATAAATCATTATACATATTATTTTGGTGGGCTTGCTGCTCACCCTTGCTTTATTTCTTCATCACACAACAACAGTTAGGAAAGATGGCCAAACTCCAGCAGACCCAGCGCAAGCGCGTGGGAAGCGTCTCACGTCTTCCCGTTGATGTTGTAGCTGCTATAGCTGCAGAGGTAGATCTATTGTAGATCAGACCATCTACTTTTGAGAATCAATTATGTATAATTATAACTTGTGGCAGATAATGGCAATTAACTGTAAATTTATCAAGTAATCATTTTGGGTTGTAATAACTTTTAAATTGTGGATTCAAAGACTTGTACTTATTTAAATTTCATCTCTGAGACTATAACGGGTTGTGGTGTGTGTTAGTGTGGGGTCACAGCATAAGGTTATTTATTATTAATTAAGTGAAGTGATATTGTGGAAAGAAAGACCGTGACGACCCGGATCCCCGACCCCGGATCTGGGGGTGTTACAATTTGCTAATTACTTAACAACTAATTTTCAAAGATCTGTTTTTATAAAATAAAATAAAAGTTCAAAATTTATAAAATTTATACCATAAAATAACTTGGATTTTTAAAAATTTTATGAGATCACTTTTGAAATTTGTGAATGAAATAATTTTTAAAAGATAATTTTTCATGGTAAAGAATATTCTTTATAAATCAAAAATAGGAGCAATTAATAAAACTAGCGCTTTGAAAAATTCATATTCTGAGCAAAGTAATTTATAATGCAGCAACTCCATTCACACAAGTGTATAATCAAATAGGTATATTTATAATCGATTTAAATATTATACAAAGTTCGCAAAGAATATTACACAAAATGCCAATCGTAACATGATGGGTTTCATTCTATGAGCCATGATCTTTTCTATGCACTTATAAGCAACAAAACATAACGAAATAGGCCTAAAATCCTTCATGTTTGTTGGAGTAACACTCTTCGGAATTAAGGCTATAGAGGCAGTGTTGATAGTTGGATGCATAACACCCTTATTAAAGAACTGAATGACAGCATCACAGAAATCTTTACCAACAATGTCCCAAGTTACAATAAAGAATTCCATAGTAAAACCATCTGGTCCCGGCGCCTTATTTCTCTTCATTTTCCTCTGTGTCCCAAACAAGAGTGGGAGTAACTTCACTAATGATACTCGATACTTGAGTTAGAGTGAGGCTAGAACAGTTCAAGGAATCCAAATTAATATTCATAGCTACAGGAGGGCATCCTAAAGAATTGGCAAAGAAATCCACTACTACAAAAGCCACCTCTTTATGTCCAAAAACAACGTTCCCCTGATCGTTCTCAACTACAAGAATTTTTTTTCCCCAATTGGACTTGGTTTGATTTAAGAAACATTTTTTGTTTCCATCCCCTAGCTTCAACCACTGGACTCGAGATATTTGGAGCAGCAAAGCTTCCTCCTCAAGTAGAGCTCCCTCGAGGCGTTTAGACGCCTCCAATTCTGCTTTAAGAAGAACAGGGTCCAAGAAATTATCATTGAGACTTTATTGAAGCTCACTGAGATGCTCTCTAGCAGCCGTAACATTATTTTGTAAGTTACCATGAGCCTTGTAAAGGGCCCTCAATCCAGTCTTGACCTCTTTCAATTTTTGACAAAGGATCCCCAAACCAAACAGTGCTCAACCCTTTACGAACTACATCTTGGAACCCCTCTAAGTCCTTCATGTAATCAAATAATTGGAAAGGTTTGGTAATTTTCTCCAACTCCATGGGAACATGAAGAAGCAGTGGAGTATGATCCATAAGGCCTTTAGATTTAACATGAACAAAGCTCTCAGGAAAATCATGAAACCAAAGACTATTACCAAGCATTCTATCAAGTCTCCTGTGAATTAAGTCATTGCCTCGCTTATTATTCCAATTAAATAATGTCCCCATTGTTCGAATTTCACCAAGGCCAACAGAAGTAATCACATTCTTGAAGGCTTGCATATCAGTCGTCCAAGTCTCCCTTCCCCCTAGCATTTCATCCATGCCAGTGATACAATTAAAATCACAATTCACACACCATGGTAAGTCCACTATGGTAGCAATTGCTTGAATTTCATTCCAAAGGCTCAAACGTTGATGGGGCTTATTAAAAGCATACACAAAAGTCACCAAAAAATGAACTTATTTCTCCACAAAAGTGATTGAACAAGTTATTTGTTGAGCCGATTTTGATATGACTGAAACCATCCAAATATTAGGGTCCCACCCTATCCAAATACATCCATTATCATGAAACTCATAATTAAACAGCCATATCTAGTTCCTATTAATACGTTTCAAAACACTGAGACTATTTTGGAGCTTAACTCTAGTCTCAACACAACACATCATAGATACCTCATTAGAAGAGAGAAAATGCATAACCTTTTTCTGATGAGGCATTTTATTGAGGCCCCTGACATTCTAGGTGGAAAAATTTATTGAGATTTGTTGGTGGTTGTTTGAAAGCTGGCCAGCCTGACACTCTTCTTAGTTATAATTTTCTTGTTCGACACATCATTCTTGACAGGAATCTTGAATCCTGGGGACCGTGCTCCTTCCGCTGGAAGTGTCAAAGTTATCTTAACAGGGCTCTTACCCTTTCTCTTCCTAGTGACTGGAGAGAAATCCATCAATTCTCCTTCTTCAATTTCATTTAAAGTGTTAAAGTTGTTGTGATTAACAATAACCTCTCCACTTTTTGAAATTTCAGTTTGTGTAGTAAGAGCAGCAATGGTGCAAGCAGTCCGGGTCCCGCGCGTACTGGGCGCAGTTCTTGTTATTATAAGTAGAGAACGACCTAAAAGAATAATGGATCTAAACTCAGTGTTGTTAGTTCGGAGGACCAAGTAGACCCACTATCATGAGGGAAGTTTAAAGTTTTCCGCGGAAGATGAGCGTAAACTTTGTTTAATAATATTAATGATCGAATCAACATGTTAAAATATTATTTACCCAATTCATGACATTATTAAAATTTAACAAGATTCATGATTCGAACAAATAGAGGATGATTGAAGGAAATGAAAAATTCTTCTAGATGATTGGAGAAGAATAGTATTCCTATCGACGAAATTGAGACGTTGCATGGTAGATGGTTATTCTACGCGGCATAGACGAAATCGGAAGCAATAACTATAAATTTCATGAGGACGCAATTACGATCGAATTATTAAAGCATTTAATGTGGAGGCATTTCCACATTACATTTCAAAGTTATGACGTGACCAAAGTTGTGAATCTGTTATTCGGATGATCCTTGAAGGTATATCTAATTGAACGTGGACGGTGACCAATACTATCATTCTTTTCCCTAATACGATAGCATATATTCTTCTTGATTCTTGATTATGTATGAACTTCTTTTATTGACAAATTATATGAGGCAAAAATGAAAGAAAATTTATTGTACTCCTTCTAAATTATTTCTCTTTTCAAAATATTGCTTCCTGATTGAGATAAACAATGTTGTGATTTGACGCTTTGTCGGAATGACGAAGAGTCGGGTGGGACGCCACCTAATCATGTGTTGTATGCCATATAGTATGAAAGAATGGCCATCTTGAATACGAATATGGTTGTCTCATTCATATCTAAATCTTCACTCATTCTTCGTCCTTCAATTTATTGACTTACAGATTCTCCCAATTGTTTTGTTGCATTGTTATTCTTTTCCCAGTTTTTCAATCAAAATCATATACACAAATTCTCCTCTTATAAAGTCTATTCTTTGAAGATTTCAAAAGAAGAAGAATAGTCCCGTGTAGCAGGTGGAATTAGATGTCGAACATATATATGATTGCAAGCCGATAAATGGTGGACATCTGCGGGCAAGGAAGAAGGAATTCACCGATAACGTGGACGTGGCAAAGACATCAAGTCAGACAGTTGTTCTTGTTACGAGGATCTCATCAGTACAGTAGATTGTGTAAACGCGATGCACTTCAAATCAGAAGATTTCGACGTGAAATAAATAGTTAGTGAACCGTAATAAATGAATTAATTATAAAATAAAAAGTAAAGTTGTGTACATCAGAAAAAGAGAACGAGTGTCAGGATGACAAACGAAGATCAAGGAATTCTTAACAATGACTCTGACAGGAAATTAATACGTGAAGCACCCTTTCGTCGTAGGTAGATATTTACCATGAAGATTTAAGATCGGAGAAAAATTCAATCACAATAAAAATTTGAACGTGTTCTTCAAGAAATTATGAAATTCTCTAACTTGAGTAAATAAGTTATGGTAAATTTAATACCCTTAACCCGGCCAGTGACGAAAGTTCGATACGGTAACATAAGTGGAGATGAAATAATGGTGATTTGACTGTGAAACCTTTTAAGAAATAATGATCTGCTGATTGAGTTTTCACCAGATTATGATGACGATAATCAAGACCATGCATGGTTATTTAAAAGATAAACAGATTAGTTAATGAAATTTAGTGTGTATCGTCAAAGATAGAGGATTGGTGTGATTAGTTGAAGGTCGTAGTATAATTCTTAAAAGTAACTATACACAATCATTAATGGAAAGAAATAAGTTAAAAGACTCGCGAAATAAAAAAATTGAGAAACAACAAGATAATTTTTAAGTTCACTTATAACAATTTGTAATATTTTGAAAGAACTGAGAAAAGCATGGTTATATTACTCATTGTTGGTTTAAGACCTTAGGTCAATCCAAAAAAATGTATGTTATGTCAGTTAATAGTACATATGATTATCAGCTCGATGTATTCTGAATTATGTTGAATTTATGAATTTGGTTGATGGAAGTGGGTGGATATGATTTGGTTGATTGGTGGTGTCCGCTTGAGTCCGACTGATAGTCGATGGTATAGGGGGAGTGCTGCCCAAATTTTCGGAACCCTACTTTTAAGGATATGGAAGTATATTTTCATTTTCATTGGTACTCCAAATGATTGCGATCTCGGTTCTTGGAAAAGGTTGTTATGACCAAACCGACTCTATATAATTGGTCTTTGATTTCAGTTAGCTAGTCATCACTTAGTTTAATTGCTCAATTAAAAGAGTTAATTTATTAACTTTACCAACTAATGGTTAGTTAAGTGGAGATCGATTTCAATTAGATTAAGTCAAACTCTGACATGATTTTCAGATCCGAAATCAAAGCAATTAGGAATTTGGAGGAAGTAATGGCATTAGCAGAAATTGAAAGTTTAGTAGAATTAGTGCGATGTTACTGCAAGTTTGTGCGAGATTATATCTAGATGAATATTCCCTTTGCAATAAATAAGAAGAACAGAGAGTTATGGGTACATGCTAGTGGAAAGAACGTTTGCAAGAACTGAAGATCCAAGATAGAGCAAAGAAATGTCACCATCTGTAATAATACTCCCTTAAGGACGTGAATGTACATCCATGTCGAATGATGATTTAACGGAAGATACTGGGAAATACTGGGAAACTCGCAAATACAAGTATCCGATGTAAGACATAGACTGACAAAGTCCGCATGTGAACTCAGGAAAAAAGAAATGTTGATCAATTTGGGAAAGCCAAATAGGTGATCAGTGATGATTTAAGCGAGGATAAGTAAATAGCTACTGATAAATTTTAATAATTATGTTAGTAAGAATTTAAATATTATAAATAAAAGCCTTAATTCTAGTTTTAACTCCAGAAATGGCTTATCTAATAATGAACAAATTAGTATCATCAAGAAAAAGAGATTACTTATGTTTAAAAGGGATAATGAATGATGAAAATGGAGAACTAATTAAGAAAAAAAGTGGAATCAAAAGGATGATAAAGAAATTTTATAAAATAGTCCCGGATATAAGCAAGCTGTGAATGTCAGTTGTGCCAGAACCGATATGAGAATAAAGTGAAATGCCGATAATTGAAGATAGGAATTTCATTCAAAGAATGCACCTAAACAGGAAAGATTAAACAAAGGTATTGGTGGCAAACTGTTAGAGAAGAGCGTTATAATGAATCTTATATCGGAATTCTCTAGAATTAAAATGAAGTCCCGAAGGTTCTAACGGATGATTTACCAAGGTTACCTCGGAGCATGAGGTAAAATTTCTCATTGGTTACTGCATAGAATCGAGCTGGTGTCAAAAGCTCTTTATCGTATGGTTCAGTAGGGATTAAGTAATTAGTTAAGGAAACTTTAGGATTTTGGGATGAAGGAATAATGAGATAAGGAGTATTTCGCATTATGCACAAATGTGGTCATTGAAAAGAAGAATGGAGGTATGAAGTTACGCATTGATTATCAGAAGTTGTAAGCCCGAGGTCATACTAAAGACTGTGTTTAGAGTAAGGTATGGGTATTATGAGTTCTAATGATATTACGTACCCGTCGTTCCTGAGGATTAAATGAACATAATGTATAATGAGTAGTTGGATAGTGTAATTATATTTATTGATAACATCCTCGCCCATTCAAGGAATAATGAAGACCAAGTTGAACACCTGAAGATATGCCCGCGAAGGGTTGAAAAGTAGCAACTGCGTTCTAAGCTTCAAAGGTATGAATTCTGGTCATAATTGATTATGAGCTACGGTTGTTTGGTTAACTACCAACCAGGAAAGGTCCATTTAGGAACAGATGTCTTGAGTAGAAAAGAAAGAGTGAATATCATTAAGATTGTTGGGGAGTGGGTAAAGGAATTGGAAAAGTTAGAAATGGAAGATCAGGTTTTGATTCAGTTTTTGGTTTATGCTGATACTTACTTTGTTGTTAAATATCAAAGGTTGTATTAATATAGATGATTGATGTTGACTTCGGTATGGAATGTTGTGAGCATCAAAGTTCGTATTGATATCTAATTTGATATGACAACAAAAAGGGTATTAATACCAAGAGTTTGGTTTTGAATAAAGTTATGATTCATCCCATTCCAAATTAATATATTTTCTTTCAGATAGTAAAAGATTCTCGCTCGATGAATCTACCCGATAGTGATTAAAAAGAAATTGAGGTATATTATTAAGTGGTGAGTTAAATGCAATTGTCTAAATTTTCTCTTTAATTTTAAATTTTAGAATGGACCTAAGACATTTGAAAACCGAAGTCGCCAGGAGATCAGCATATGATTCGCAGATGAATGAAAGGTACAAGAGGTCGATTAAAGGTTTTCAAATATGATTGAAAATGATCACAGGCCAGACCAATCGGACAAAAAGAGATGTGGAAAGTAAAGTGGAACAGCTAGTGAAAATAGGAGGCATTCAGGAGCACGAATTATTAGCATTATAAAGAAAAGAAGATTAGTATAGGTTAAATTAGTCCTTTGAGACAGTACGATAGGTAGAAATATTGTGAATGAGTTGGCCTTATTGCCACAGGTATAAGAAGTTCATAAGACGTGTATATGGACGTAACCAGGAACAGTAATTTAATTCCATGTGTATAGAGTGGAGAGTTGAGTCAGGTTACATGGGTAACTGATAGATTTAATGTTGGTAGGAAACCGTTGAGTAGTGGTTCAAGTGATGAGTTCTGAGAAATTCTAAGTGAGATACTCAAGAAAATATCCTTATCTGTTCCTTAGCATGATTCTGAGGAAAGAATCTTTTTAAGGGGGAAGGATGTAACATCCGGGAAATATCTTGTAATTATTTTTATTAATAAATAAGTATTATGTGATTATTGTCTGAATTCTGGTGGATTATTTGATAATTGATATTAATATTTGGGTATTTATATATGATAAAATTAGGATATTTTAAATTTTAATTATCCAAAATAAAATATAGATAATTTTGATATTTTTCTAGTAAATTTGGATTATTATATAATTTTATAAGAATTTATAGAATTAAAAATGAGTATTTTTAAGTAATTATAAAATTACTTTTTGCGTTTCTACAACCCGAAACTCTTCAGAAACCTCCTTCCTAACCTAATCTGATAATTTTGAACACTTTCCGTGTTTTGACTTTTTCGATCTGGGGTAGGGTTTGATCTATACGAGCCCCGGCATCAAATTTTCGATACGCTAATCATTTTATAGATCGATAAAACCCATATTCTCGTAAGGCGAGGTCTTATCACCTTATTTTTGTATAAAGTGTTTTATATAAGAGGCTCTATTTTGATAATTATTCAAATCAGGTATTAAAATCGTATCATCCTTATAGTTACTTAGCGGTTAAGTAATCTATTTCGGATGCAATATATATAAATAATTATGAAATTATTAAATAAATAAAGTATATTATGGTTCTGTCAGCCATTTGTTGCTTTATTATTAATTGCGTATGATTTGTGGGATACGAAGATTACTTGTATAATTAATTATTAAATTGTATGCTTTTGTTTTACTTTTAAAAGTAATTTAATTGAAGATTTATTCTCATAAATATTAAAATTGTTTTTAAAATTATTTTTATGCTTTTATAATTTCAATATTTATTTTTAAGAATTTATAAAAATTTAGAACTCAATATTTTATTAATTATTTAACTCAAAATGATTTTCTGAGTGTATTAAAGTGTAAATTCAATATTAAATTCAGAAATGCTTCAAAAAAATTATGAAACTCATATTTCATGAAGTTTGGATTATTTAGGGAATTTTAAAATTACTTTGGAAATTTTTCGGATTGAATTCACCCACACGTTTATTCTGTAATTCGTTAAATGCGGGTATCAGGTATGTTTAAGAAATACGAATTAAATTATGAAAAAAATTCATTTTATTGAATCCTAAATATTTCGAGATTTTTGGTATTAAAATATTTAATTTTTGATAACTTTTGATGCGTGACTGGCTTGTTATTTTTATAGAAAATGAAACATAAAAATCTTTAAAGGCGAGTCAGGACATGTGTTGGCTAAGTTAATTGTTGAGGTTCATTTGTTCTGCTACGTGGTGTCACCTGATTGGATTAAGAAAAATAATAACAAAAGAAACAACCTCCACCCCTCTTCATTCGGCCACCTCTTTTTCTCTCTTCTCTTGATCGATTGATCGATTCATCTGTTCTCTCTCACTATAATCTCTCTCATTTCAAATCTCTCTTCATCTCTCTCTTCCTCTCCCCGATTTCTCTTCTCCTCTTTTTTTGTTCCGTCGTTGCTCGATTCTGCCGCCTTGCTTTGGTACTTTTCTGGCCGCTTTTTTCCAATTACTAGCCTCGACTCCTTCCTGTTAATATATATATATATATACTTTTGTGTAGATATGTGTTGTGTAAAGCTGTGTGTGTGTGTGCTATTGGGTGTGTATGTGTGTGTGCCGCAGTTGTGGCGGTGTTTGTGCAGCGCGTATGCGTATGAGGTGCTCTGTGTTGTGATTGTGGTTTTGTTCTATATTATTTTTAATTCGAATAATTAATTTAATTACAGGGATTATTTCATTTCGTGATCGTAAAATAATAATTTTGTGCAGGGAAAATAATACGATAAATCAGTGAAATTCGTGTTGGACATCTGTTATAAACGGGAACCCGCGAATTTTATCGCCATCGGCGATGAGCCTCCCCGAGCCGACGGTAAACAATGATGATTAATTCTTAGTCCTAAATTATAAATAAATAAAATTAGTTTGTAAAATAAATTTCGAAGCGAAAATGAATAATAATAATAATTAATAATTGAATTCGTATCGGTGGTTGGGATTGGTGAATTGGATTATGAATTGGATTTTGTTGCGGTTGTTGTTGTGATTTGACGTCGATTTGTTTCGACGGGTAGGCCGATAAACAAAGGAAACGCTACCCGATTTTCGGGAAATGAATTCCGAAAATACGGGAACATAACCTGTAATTATCAGAGACGTCGAAGGAGGAAATATAATTATATTATACGAACTTAATTACGGGTTGAGACGAGATATTTTATAAATAATCGATTACCCTATTATTTTCAAAATAACGAGTATACGTACTTTCCGAAAATAAATACTAAACCGAGTTTCGAAGATGTGAACCATAATTGTTATGTGTATTTCAATGATACATATAAGTATGAGTCGGGATATGAAATCGTATGGGTAGAAGTGATAGTGATATTATGTTAAGCTTAAATGATTATCTGAATTAGGGTATTTCAACCCTGTAGATCCTAGTCGGGAAGCCGAGGATTGACATCGGACTAAGAACGGTCTAGTGGTTAGTTGTCAAACCCAACAAGGTTCCAATCGAAAGACCTGAGTGTTGAGATCGTATCCAAGATAGGGTAGTGGTTTGACGATAAAGTCGAACGTTCAAATCGAACCAAAGTCAACCAGTAATAGTGGTTAAAGCTTATCAAGGCAAGTATTCCTAACTTTTCTCGTAACATACTGCAATTACTTCATTCCTATTTTAAGTTCAGAATAGTTAACTGTTTTATATTTCGCTGCAATCACTCTTAATTATGCAAGTTCCTTTCATTATCGTTCCTATATTATCGATTGCTCTCTTGAGAAAATACTCATTCTTTCAGGTTATTTGCGAACCCTGAATTGGGATGTTTTGAAATCAAAATGATTTGACATCAAAATACTCTACGGGCTGGATGGTTATTGTGAGGTCCAGTGATGAGTTGGATTCTATGGGCCGGGGATGGACCGGACCCTTGGGTGATAGTGCCTGGGTACCCGAATGGATCTATATAGTGAGATATAGATCTACACTATATCCTGGCTGATCAGCAGGATATAGGTGCGAACTAGTGTCCAGTCTAATTTATTGTTAATCTCCATTAACGACATTCTCTCTCAAAACATTTTATGATTCCAAAACCGGACAAAACTCTGATTCAGGAGATGGATTTGGAATTACTCGTCACTTCTGTTTTATAATTCAGGGCTGGTAACAGCCAATATTTATTCGCTCAACTTCTTCAAAGAAATAGAAATGTTACAAATTATCTAAAGATTTGTCCGGAAAAGTTCTTTTGATATTGATACTTGGAAATCATTTATACTTGCTGGGCATTTTTGGCTCACTCTTGCTTTGTAAATTCTTATTTCTTTCAGAAATAGATAAGGATAAAAGTGAATAGCTTTTGATAGACCGCAGAAGTTAGAGAGATCTCCGCTACGAAGGGACGAAGATGTTAGAAAAATAAGACAAGGGAATTAGTACAAAGGTATTTAAACTTGTATTCTAGTTGTTATGAATTGTAGAAGGCTATATTTTTGTTTTATATCATTACCTATAAACGATCCGGATTTTAAGGGGTTATTTGTATATCATTTCAAATTATGTAAAGATTGTTTAGTAACACCAAATCTTGACCCCGAATTTGGGTTGTTACACCTCTTGTACTCCAAATAGCTGCTCATCGGGAAAAGACTCATTGATTAACGTCTTATCTAGTAAAGTTGCTCTTGGATCCTCTAAATGCGAGAGATGATCAGCGACTTGATTTTTAGTCCCTTTTATGTCCTTGATCTCTAATTCAAATTTCTGGAGGAAAAAAACCCATATGATCAATCTAGGCTCTGAGTCTTTCTTTGAGACGAGATATCGAATTACAGCGTGATCAGTGAAAACTGTCACCTTTATCCCAGGCAGATAAGATCGAAATTTCTCAAAACCATAGACAATAGCCAAAAGTTCTTTCTCGTAGTAGTATAATTCAGTTTAGCACCATTAAGAGTCTTACTAGCATAGTAGACCACATGAAATATGTTGTTCTTTCTCTGCCCAAGAACTGCTCCAACTTCATAGTCACTTGCATCGCACATCATCTCAAAAGGTTCACTCCAATCAGGAGCAATTATGACAGGTTCCGTGATTAAACTCTTCTTTAAGAACTCAAAAGCATCCACGCACTCGTCATCAAACTTAAACGGGACATCCTTCTCCAGAAGATTGCACAAAGGTTTAGAAATTTTTGAGAAGTCCTTGATGAAACGCTTGTAGAAGCCCGCATGACCAAGAAAACTGTGAACCCCCTGAACAGATATTGGTGGGGGAAGATTTTTGATGACCCCCACTTTGGCTTTGTCCACCTCAAGACCCTTACTAGAGACCTTGTGCCCAAGAATAATGCCCTGTCACACCATAAAGTGATATTTCTCCCAATTGAGAACCAAATTGGTCTCAACACACCTCTTGAGAATGTCACCTAAATTCTGCAAGCACTCATCAAATGAATCACCAAACACAGAGAAATCGCCCATGAACACCTCCACATTCTGCCCGATCATATCAGAGAAGATAGCCATCACGCATCTCTGAAATGTGGCTGGTGCTCCACATAGTCCAAAAGAAACTCTCTAAAAGGCGAAAGTACCAAACGGACAAGTTAAAGTAGTCTTCTCCTAATCTTCTGGAGCAATGCAGATTTGATTATAACCAGAATAACCATCCAGAAGACAGTAGTACTCATGCCCAGCCATTCTGTCAAGCATCTGATCAATAAATGGCAGAGGGAAGTGATCTTTTCTTGTGGCCTTGTTCAGCTTCCTGTAATCCATGCAAACTCTCCACCCAGTGACTGTTCGAGTAGGAATGAGCTCATTCTTCTCATTTGCAATGACTATTATACCGCCTTTCTTAGGCACACATTAAACTGGGCTCACCCATGAACTGTCAGAAATAGGGTAGATGATCCCTGTATCCAGCCACTTAAGAAATTCCTTCTTCACCACCTCTTTCATGATCGGATTTAGCATTCTATGTTGCTCAACAGTAGGCTTGCTTCCTTCCTCTAGCAGAATTTTGTGCATGCAATACGAAGGACTGATTCCCTTGATATCTGTTATAGTCCAACTAATTGCTGATTTGAATTCTCTAAGAATTCTTAAAAGCTTCTCCTCGTCGCTACCTAAAAGGTCAGATGGAATAATAACAGGCAAAGTAGATGCATCACCTAAAAACGCATACCCCAAATGTTAAGGTAAAGGCTTAAGCTCAAGAGTAGGAGCTTCCTCAATAGATGGCTTGAGGTGCTTAGGAGCTTTGTTCAACTTCTCCATTCCTAGAGATTCAAAAGGCATATCAATCTTCCTCTTCCAGGGAGAAGCATTCAGAAATTGCATTTGTTCATCCCCTTCATCATCTTCACTATCAGAATTCCCCAACAAGGCATTCTCTAAGGCATCAGACCTTAGCAATTGATCAAGTTCTGAAGAAACCACAGAATCAACCAACTCCACTTTTAAGCACTCCTCATTTTCCGTAGGGAACTTCATGGCATTGAACATATTAAAAGTTACATCCTGATCCATCACCCGCATGGTGAGCTCACCCTTCTGCATATCTATCATGGTTCGGCCAGTAGCCAAGAAAGGTCTTCCCAAGATTATGGGAATATATCTTTTTATCCTCCTCAAAATCAAGAATTACGAAATCAGCAGGAAAGATGAGTTTATCCACCTTGACCAAGACATCCTCCACAATACCTCGCGGATATGTAATAGAGCGGTCGGCCAACTATAAAGTCATATAAGTAGGCTTTGGATCTTCTTCTTTTTTTTAAAAGATGATAACTGGAATTTTATACCACTTAGAGCATCTCATAACGGCTTGAATTGGTGCCTTGAACTCAAGTATTTTGTGTATTTGACGCGTTTTCTAGTATTTTTGATTTTAGAGTATAACTTGCTTAGATAGGTCATTTTCATTAAATAAAGCTTAAGAAAGTGCTTGGAATCAGTCTAGGGGTGATGAGCGAAGAAATCAGCAAAAACAGAAGCAAGATAAAGTATTTCCAGAAGGGTAACAGCCGGTCGCGCGCCAGGAGCAGGCGACCGCATGCCAGCAGGCGGGCGCGTGGAGACAGCAGGCGACCGCGTGCATGTGGAATTTCAAAATCTGGATTTTATTAATTCGAGTACAATTGGGTGGCACTAGTTCTCTTGGGCTATTATATAAACCTTATGGGAAGACGTTTTCTTTATCAAGAGCAAGGGCAAGAAGATTGAGAAGACCGTTTTAGCACGCATCAACGAACAAGTGGAAGCATACATTTATCTTGTGATTCTTTTAATTCATTGTAATAGTGGATGCTAGTTTTCTTTATGCTTTGAACCTTAATACTCTTGTGACGTACTTCATTATTTATTAAGTATTTTTATTAGCCTTATATCGTTATCATGCTTTCATATGAACCCATGGTGACGATGAGTTCTATTATGGGCTAATCGTGGTCATGGGATCCTATCGGATTTACTATGGAATTTTTTAGTTAATTGTTTAATACCTTGTTATGTGGTGATTGTATGATAACTAGTATAGGTTGTGCTTATTCGTCTTATATGTGTCGCAAACATGTAAGTTAGTCTGTTAATCTCTTGTGAAGCGACAGTGAATCTTGAGATTTAGAACTTGCCATGCTAGCATAGGTTCATGTATTGTATGCATGATTAGTGGGTAACTCTAACCGTTTTACTTTCCCTGTATAATCATCATGAATAACTTGCGCTTAAATTGTTATGTTATCGAGTTCTGTAGACATATAGGGTCTCAACCTAATTGATGCCTATTCAACTTCTTTCTTAATTGTGGATGCTTGGTAGAATGGTATTCGTACAACGAAAGTTGGTGTTTATCAGTTTCGTGTTGTTCGATTAATATCATCACCATTACATGCTAAGATTAATAATAATAACTATTGAATGAAGTAGTAATGAAGTTAGGATCTCATGTGTGTTTAATATTGTTAATTCAAGTGTTTAATTCTCATAGTAATTATTAGTTTACCAACCTTAATTGTTATTGTCTTGGCATAGAAGAATAATCATATATTGGTGAGTAAGTGTTAATTAAATATTATTAATCAGAGTCTCTGTGGGAACGAACTAGAAATCATTGTATATTACTTTCGAATGTGTATACTTGCGTGAATTATTTAGCGCATACTTTGTGCCTAACAAGTTTTTGGCGCCGCTGCCGGGGACTCGGTGTTAATTTGTTTAGTTTATGTACTTGCCATTAGTGGTCATTAGGATTCATTGATTAAGACTTGTTACTTACTGCTTCCAGTTGTGTTTCAGGTACTCTAGCTAGCTTTTATGCAAACACGTTCTCGCACTCGCAAGAGAAATCTGGATAAAGCTGAGGAGACGGATAAAGCTCTTGACTTTTCGGATAAGATAGTTTTTGAAGATTCGGATAAAGAGAGTGAAAAGAAAGATCCTGAAACAATGGGTGATCATCTAGCTCAAGTTGATCAAGCTCTTGTGGACTTTTCTCGGCCTAAAATTGATGACATTCAGTCAAGCATCATTCATCCGGCTATTCAGACCAATACTTTTGAAATCAAGCCGGGCACTATTCAGATGGTGCAGAATTCTATTTCTTTCGGAGGAGCTGCGACTGAAGATCCCAACATACATATCAAGAATTTTGTCGAGATCTGTAGTACTTTCAAATATAATGGTGTCACTGATGAGGCTATCAAGCTGAGGCTTTTCCCATTCTCTATGAGGGACAAAGCTAAGGACTGGTTACATTCTTTACCATCTGGGTCCATCACTACTTGGGAAGATCTTGCGCAAAAGTTTCTAGTGAAGTTCTATCCAATGGCCAAGGCTGCAGCTATGAGGAGTGCTCTTACTCAGTTTGCGTAGCAACCAGGAGAATCTATGTACGAAACTTGGGAGTGCTACAAAGAGATGTTGAGAAAGTGTCCACATTATGGGATGCCTGAATGGATGGTGATCACTGGTTTCTACAATGGTTTGGGGGTCCAATCTCGACACATGCTCGATGCAGCTTCTGGAGGTTCCTTGTGGGACAAAAGCTATACTGAGGCCTATAATCTCATTGAAACTATGGCTGCAAATGAGTATCAAAACCCAACTCAAAGGATGATGCCTAGGAAAGTAGCAGGTATTCTGGAAGTTGATGCAGCTACAGCTATTGCAGCACAGCTCACGGTGCTGACTATGAAGGTCGATTCTTTAACCAACTATGGCGTAAATCAATTATCTAGTGACTGTGAGCTTTGTGCAGGCTCTCATGCTATGGATCAGTGTTCTCTTGTTAATGAATCTGTTCAGTATGTGAACAATTTCCAGAAACCGCAGCAGCCTGGGCCCGCTACTTATCATCCTAGTAACAGAAATCATCCCAATTTCAGCTGGAGCAATAATCAGAATGCTATTCAGCAGTCATATCAGCAAGCTGCGAATAAATAGTTTAATCCACCTGGATTTCAGCAACCTCAGCAATTTGATCAAAGGCAACCATACCCTCAACAAGGAGGTGCTTCTCCACCTTCTAGTGCTGATTTCGATGAGTTAAAGTTGTTGTGCAACCGGGTTATTTCTATCAAGACTTTGGAAAATCAAATTGGACAAATAGCCAATGCCTTGCTCATTCGTCAACCTGGCACACTTTCCAATGATACTGAAGTGCCAAGCTAGAAGGAAGCTAAAGAGCAAGTCAAAGCTGTCACCTTAAGGTCAGGAAAAGTTGTTGATGCTGAAAAAGCAAAAGATGTAGAAGTTGAAGTTATAGATGAAGAAGGAATGCAAAAGGAGAAAGAGGGGGAACCAAGGAAGACTACTGTTGAACACACTCTGCCTGTGGGTAATACAGGGGAGAAATAGCTCTATCCTCCACCACCTTTTCCTAAGCGATTGCAAAAATAAAAGCTTGACAAGCAATTTGGTAAGTTTCTGGAGGTGTTCAAGAAACTTCACATCAACATACCTTTCGCTGAGGATCTTGAGCAAATGCCTAGTTATGCAAAATTCATGAAAGGTATTCTTTCGAGGAAGGTAAAACTGGATGATCTTGATACCGTTGTTCTGACGGAAGAGTGCAGTGTCGTGTTGCAACAAAAGTTACCTCCAAAGCTTAAGGATCCAGGTAGCTTCACCATTCCTTGCACCATTGGCAAGTTGTCATTTGACAAGTGCCTTTGTGATTTGGGAGCTAGCATCAATCTGATGCCATTGTCTATCTTCAAAAAGCTGAATTTGCCTTATCCGAAGCCCACCTACATGTCTCTACAATTGGCTAATCATTCGATTACATACCCACGAGGCATCGTGGAGGACGTGCTAGTAAAAGTAGATAAGCTCATCTTTCCTGTAGATTTTGTCATTCTAGATTTCGAGGAAGATAAGAAGATTCCCATAATCTTGGGAAGACCTTTCTTGGCTACAGGTCGTACCTTGATAGATGTGATAAAAGGTGAACTCAGTATGAGGGTGCAAGATCAAGATGTGACATTCAATGTGTTCAATGCGATGAAATTCCCTACGAAAGATGAGGAGTGCTTCAAGGTGGATTTGGTCGATTCTGCAGTTCTAAGGTCTGATGCCTTAAAAAAAGCCTTATTGGGGGATTTTGACAGTGAAGATGATGAAGGCAATGAGCAGTTACAATATCTGAATGCTTCTCCTTGGAAACGGAAGTTAGACATGCCATTTGAATCTCATGGAAATACTGATCTCAAAAATGTTGAGGGAAAGCTCAAATCATCTATTGAGGAAGCACCTACTTTGGAGCTTAAACCACCGCCTGAACACTGGAGGTATGCTTTTTTAGGTGATGTATCTACTCTGCCAGTTATTATTGCATCTGACCTTTCAGGTAGTGATGAGGACAAGCTCTTGAGGATTCTGAGAAAATTCAAATCGGTCATCGGATGGACTATAGCAGATATAAAAGGGATCAGCCCTTCGTACTGTATGCATAAAATTCTGCTAGATGAAGGTAGCAAGCCGACTGTTGAGCAACAGCGAAGGCTTAATCCTATCATAAAAGAAGTGGTGAAGAAAGAAATTCTAAAATGGCTGGATGCAGGAATCATATATCCTATTTCTGACAGTTCTTGGGTGAGCCCCGTGTAATGTGTACCTAAAAAATGAGATATTACTGTGGTAGCAAATGAGAAGAATGAGCTCATCCCCACTTGAACGGTCACAGGATGGAGGGTATGCATGGACTATAGGAAGTTGAATAAAACCACGAGGAAGGATCACTTCCCTCTTTCATTCATTGATCAGATGCTTGACAGGTTGGATGGTCATGAGTATTATTGTCTTCTGGATGGCTATTCGGGCTACAACCAGAAGATCAAGAAAAGACTACTTTCACTTGTCCATTTGGCACGTTTACTTTTCGCAGAGTTTTTTTTGGATTATGTGGTGCACCTGCCACTTTTCAGAGATGCATGATGGTTATATTCTCTGATATGATTGGAAATAATGTCAAAGTGTTCATGGACGACTTCTCCATCTGGACATTCGTATGATGAATGCTTGAATAATCTCCGTTTGGTGCTCAAAAGGTGTGTTGAGACCAATCTGGTGCTCAATTGGAAAAAATGTCATTTTATGGTGCAACAAGGCATCATTCTTGGGCATAAGGTCTCTATTAAAGGTCCTGAGGTGGATAAAGCCAAAGTGGGCGTCATTGAAAATCTTCCGCTACCTAATTCTGTGAAAGGAATCCGTAGCTTTCTTGGTCATGCGGGTTTTTATCGGCGTTTCATCAAGGACTTCTCTAAGATATCTAAGCCATTATGCAACTTGATTGAGAAAGATGTGCCTTTCAAATTTGATGATGAATGCTTAGCAGTATTCGAGACTCTCAAGAAGAGTTTAATCACTACACCAGTTATTACGGCACCTGATTGGAGAGAACCTTTTGAGATGATGTGTGATGCACGTGATTATATAGTGGGAGCAGTTCTTGGGCAGTGAAAGACTAATATCTTTCATGTGATCTACTACGCTAGTAAGACGCTAATGGAGCCCAACTGAATTACACCACTACTGAGAAGGAGCTCTTGGCTATAGTTTTTAGTTTCAAAAAATTTCGATCTTATCTACTTGGGACAAAGGTGACAGTGTTCACTGATCATGCTGCCATCCGCTATCTGGTCTCAAAGAAGGATTCGAAGCCTAGACTTATTCATTGGGTTCTCTTATTACAGGAATTCGAGTTAGAGATCAAGGATCGAAAAAGTACTGAAAATCAAGTAGCTGACCATCTCTCTAAATTGGAGAATCCCGATTCTACCCGATTCTATTTCACATGATAAGACATTGCTCCGGATGAGTAGTTGTTCGTAATTCAAGAGGAAGAGCCATGGTTCGCAGATATTGTGAACTATCTTGTTAGCAATATAATCCTCATAATATGAATGTGGCTCAAAAGAAGAAGTTTCTGCATGAGGTGAAGTGGTACATGTGGGATGAACCATATTTGTTTAGATAAGGAGCTAACCAGATCATCAGGAGATGTATCCCATTCTGTGAGATGGAGGGGATATTACGAGACTTTCATTCCACAGTTTATGGTGGACATTATGGTGGTGAAAAGACAGCAGCTCGTATTCTTCAAGCAGGTTTTTTCTGGCCTACGTTGTTTAAGGATGCACATCAATTCATTTTAAGGTGTGATCGTTGCCAAAGAGCTGGGAATCTTTCCAGAAAGGATGAGATGCCTTTAAATGTGCTACTTGAAGTTGAGGTCTTCGATGTTTGGGGAATCGATTTCATGGGACCATTTATCTCGTCCTGCAATAATCAGTACATTTTGCTGACAGTCGATTATATCTCGAAATAGGTAGAAGTTAAAGCTCTACTGACTAATGATGCAAAGGTAGTGTTGAGTTTTCTTCATAAGCAGATATTCACAAGGTTTGAAACGCGACGAGTTATCATAAGTGACGAAGGGTCGCATTTTTGCAATCGTAAGTTCACTTCTATGATGCAACGCTACAATGTGAATCATCGCATTGCTACTGCCTATCATCCGTAAACTAATGGTCAAGCTGAAGTGTCTAATAAAGAGATCAAGTACATTCTAGAGAAAGTCATTTATCCGTCAAGGAAAGATTGGTCTTTGAAGCTCGATAAAGCTGTTTGGGCTTATAGAACAGAATACAAGACTCCACTTGGGATGTCCCCGTTTCAACTTATCTATGGTAAGGGCTGTCATTTACCTGCGGAGCTTGAGCATAAGGCTTATGGGCATTGAAGAAGTTAAACCTTGATCTAGATGCAGCTGGGAAGAAGCGAATACTTCAGTTAAATGAACTTGATGAATTTCGACTTTAAGCGTACGAAAACAATAAAATGTATAAAAAAAAGGTAAAAAGGTGGCATGACAAGAAGCTATCGCCTAAGTCATTCGTGTCGGGGTAACAAGTTCTTCTATTCAACTCTCGTCTCCGACTTTTTCCTAGAAAGTTGAAATCAAGGTGGTATGCACCATTTATCGTCAAAACTGTGTTTCCACATGGAGCGGTGGAGATTTTTGAGAACGATTCGGGCCAATCATTCAAAGTAAATGGTCAGAGATTGAAGCACTACTATAGGGAAATGGCAATCCGTGAAGTGGTTAGTATCGTTTTATTATCAACTTAATCGCATAACTCCACATCAAGCTAATAACGTAAAATAAGCACTTCTTGGGAGAAAATCCAAGATATGAGACCATAGGACACCTTAGAATATAGTACTATATCCAAAAACCCAAAAAAATCAGAAAAAAAATTGCAGAAAAAAAAATCCAGAAGCCTAGCAGGCACCTGCGTGCTGGTGCCAGGCGGCCGCGTGCGTCCCTGACTGTTGAAAAATCATTTTTCAGCCTAAAAAACAAACAAAAAAATAAAAAAATCACAATAATATATACCGCATTAACCCACGATTTTCCCCTATACCTTGCCACAATCCCCACTCCTAATTAACTTATAACCCTAATTTTGCTCTATAAATACATATAACCTCTCCATACATATCTCACACACTTTCACTCTACAAAATCTATCCTACACACCAAACACAAACTCTCCAACTCTTATTCTCAGTTTTCATGGCCCCAAAGAGATCACGAACTGTGGGTAGCAGCAGCACCAATCCGACTGCTACTGATTCTTCGAGGAATACTGCTGTGAGGCCCCGATTGTTGGATGGGGCTGCTGAAGTATAGTACACCAAGCTTCTGACTAAGCCTATTATGAGGGAGAGGGGGTTCTTGCCTTCAGGGAGTGATGGTGAGTTGTTACCGATGATTGCTGAGAAGGGATGGATTACATTCTGCGAGTCACCTGAGGCGGTTCCGATGAGTATCGTTCGCGAGTTCTATGCGAATGCCAACACCGACAAGAATGGGTTTTCTGTTGTTCGTGGGCTTACGGTTGATTATCAGCCCGAGGCGAATCGCCGGGTGATTGGACAGCGACAAAGGAAACCACAAGAGGAGCATTGGAATGCAAAGGCCCCTGAGGACTTTAATTTGGACTTGATTATTGCTACTCTCTGTCAGCCGGGCACAGTGTGGAAGTTTAAAAGGGGATCCAACGATTATCGTAGTTTCCCTACTGTCACGATGAACAGGTATGTTTGTGCTTGGAATTCATTTATATGTGCTAATATTCTTCTTTTTTTGCATGCACATGAGGTTATGGTGGAGAGGGCGAGGTTGTTATGGGGAATTCTGAATGATGAATATTATGTGGAGCTTGGTGAGTACATCTACCAAGGGATTTTGAAGTTTTTGAGGGGGAAATCGCAATATTCTATCCCGTATGCCTCTATTATCACGAAGCTTTGCAAGGAAGTTGGAGTCCAGTGGCCTTCTTATTAGCAGTTGCAGATGCTGGCCACTCCGATTGATTCATCGACTTTGAATGTGATGCAGGAGTGGACGGGTGGAGAGCCCGAGTCACATGGTTTGGGGTATCACCTTCCAAGAGGAGTTCCAGCAGCTGGTGCTACCATGGCTAGGCCTAGTCAGGCTCAGGAAGTGGCAGGCTCTTCGAGAGCTCAGGGAGGAGAAAGTTCAGGATTGGTTGATGTCCAGTACAGGAGGCTTTCAAGGAGGATGGATGCGATGTATGAGTCGCAGAGTCGGTTTGCGGAGGAGCTCACCCAAGCACTTGGGACTGCATTTAGAGGCCTTGGAGCTTACATTCAGTAGCCCATTTTTTGTGAGGATTCTGCATATCCACCTCCTAACACTCCACCCTCTGAGGGTGATGATGATGATTAGTTTGAGTAGGTATACCCTGTGTTCCTTTCTATTACCTTCACTGGGGACAGTGAAGATTTTAAGTTTGGGGGTAGTAGTTAAGGAACATATTTGTGTGTGTGTCATGTAGTTGCATTTTCATGTTAGTTTAGTTCATCTAGTTACATATTTTTGCCATATAGTTTTTTAAGGATTTATAGCTTTATTTATCATGTCATATAGCTCATGCATACACCATGATCCCTTTGTGTTGCTTTACCTATTAATATGTGATATTGATGCGAGTGTAGTGATAACGTTAAAGTGATGTTGAATCTTGTTAGGTTGATATGCATGCTAGAAACAGTTGTAATTTCACTAAGCCTTAGAGTATGCTTAATGACTAGATTATTATCATGGTTTGATGGTTTTTGAGGTTAATCTATTGCTTATGCTTAGAATGCATGTTAGGCTCTTAATGATAAAAGACATGAAAAGATAAAAATTAGAAAAAAAATGGAATTCATTGCTAGTTGTGGCTAGGCGTCAAATGGCTAGTAGCCGGCTCTTATTGTATACGAGTAGTCTACGGTTGAGCAAGATGGAGCAAAACACACTTGCTCAGAAATTGGAAAAAAAAAAAGAAAAAAAAAGTATGGTTTAATGCACAATTGATCACGAGTGGGCTCTTTTGTATTCGAGTTATTAAGTTTTTAGGGGACTTTGTGCCTAGTGACCTAAGGCTTTTATAGTTTGGGATCCGCTAACCTAACGCTCGCTAAATGGGTACCATTGCATAAGTCTTTTGTGGACCTCACTCATTGCACGATCAAATAAGCATTTGTTTTTTGTGTTGAATAAAAGCATGATTCCGTAATAAACTTCCAATAATCTTGAAGTGTTATAAGTCATTTTGTGTCTAGAATATATTCTTCGTATAAGCTTATGATTGCCTTGAGGATAATTAAGTTATGATGATTGATCTAGTTTCGAAGCATATATGTTAAGCATTCGCACACACCACGTTTTTAGTTGTATGTTAGCTTGCGTGATTTGATTGATCTTTAGTCGCCTAATTGCATCTGTTGATATGTCATGTGTTGGTTGGTTTAGTCATCGCGAGGGGATCGATGCATTCATATAAGTTGCATTCATACATGTTTTATTCTAAGTTTGAGTCTGTGATGCTTGAGGACAAGCATTGATTTAAGTTTGGGGGTGTGATAAGTGGCATTTTATACCACTTAGAGCGTCTCATAACGGCTTGAATTCGTGTCTTGAACTCAAGTATTTTGTGTATTTGACGCGTTTTCTAGTGTTTTTGCATTTCAGGGTATAACTTGCTTAGATAGGTGGTTTTCATCAAATAAAGCATAAGGTAGTGCTTGGAATCAGTCTAGGGGTGATGAGCGAAGAAATCAGCAAAAACAGAAGCAAAATAAAGTATTTTCCAGAAGGGTAGCAGGCGGCCGTGCGCCAGGAGCAGGTGACCGCGTGCCAGCAGGCGGCCGCGTGGAGACAGCAGGCGACCGCGTGCGTGCGGAATTTCAGAATCTTGATTTTATTAATTCGAGTACAATTGGGCTTCGGTTGACGCTGGTTCTCTTGGGCTATTATATAAACCTTATGGGAAGACGTTTTCTTTATCAAGAGCAAGGGCAAGAAGATTGAGAAGACGGTTTTAGCACGCATCAACAAAGAAGAGGAAGCATACATTTATTTTGTGATTCTTTTAATTTGTTGTAACAGTGGATGCTAGTTTTCTTTATACTTTGAACCTTAATACTCTTGTTACGTACTTCATTATTTATTAAGTATTTTATTAGCCTTATATCGTTGTGTTATTATCATGCTTTTATATGAACCCATGGTGACGATGAGTTCTATTATGGGCTAATCGTGATCATGGGATCCTAGCGGATTTACTATAAAATTATTTAGTTAATTGTTTAATACCTTGGTATGTGGTGATTGTATGATATCAAGTATAGGTTGTGCTTATTCGTCTTATATACGTCGCGAACATGTAAGATAGTCTTTTAATCTCTTGTGAAGCGACAGTGAATCTTGAGATTTAGAACTTGCCATGCTAGCATAGGTTCATGTATTGTATACATGATTAGTGGGTAACTCTAACCGTTTTACTTGCCCTGTGTATTCATCATGAATAACTTGCGCTTAAATCATTATGTTTTCAAATTATGTAGACATATAGGGTCTCAACATTATTGATGCCTATTCAACTTCTATCTTAATTGTGGATGCTTGGTAGAATGGTATTCGTACAACGAAAGTTGGCATTTATCAGTTTCATGTTGTTCGATTAATATCATCACCATTACATGCTAAGGTTAATAACAATAACTATTGAATGAAGTAGTAATGAAGTTAGGATCTCATGTGTGTTTAATATTATTAATTCAGGTGTTTAATTCTCATAGTAATTATTAGTTTACTAACCTTAATTGTTATTGTCTTGGAATTGAAGAATAATCATACATTGCTGAGTAAGTGTTAATTAAATATAATTAATCAGAGTCTCTGTGGGAACGAACTAGAAATCATTCTATATTACTTGCGAATGCATATACTTGCGTGAATTATTATTATTTTTTTGCTAAATTATGTATATATCAACAAACAAAGGGAAACAGAAGGGATCTACCCTATGCTCTATGACAGGCCATAGAGAGACTATCTATAACCAATCTAAACAAAAAGATTGGAGATAGAAAGCAACAAAACAAAGAAACCCTACTACAAGCTAGTACAGTGAATAAAATCTGGTCTACTTTCTAACATTTTAGAAAACCAAGCCGAGCTTTGAAGTCTAGCAACAAAGTCCTTCCTGATTTCATTTAAAAGCTTCCTAGGTCCAAGGATTCCCGAGTCATGAGCTCTAGAATTACGCTCATGCCAAATATGGAAGAAGAAAATTTGAGCACAACACAGTGCTAATAAGCTCTTAGTTTTATCCGGGAGATCTATAAGAAAGGCAATGAAACTGTTCCAAGTCTCTCCTTGGATGGCGATATCAAAAGGGGACATAAGGCTGCGAAGAACCCATCTGCTATACGAGCAATACAGGAAGAGATGGGAGTCTGTTTCTCGACCAAAAATACACAGGAAGCACTACTGAGAAACCACTAGACTGAATCTATGCAGACGAGCTAGAGTGTGGAGTCTGCCATGACATATAACCCAAAGGTGGTGAGCCTACCGATTTACCCGAAGTTTATGCCAAACTCCCTTGTACCACGGAACCAAATCTGCTTTAAACCGGATAGAATCCCAAATATGCCAAGGTTTGACTTTTGAAGCATCAATGTCATTCCATAAAAGAAGGTCAGGCCCTGCATGCAAAGTTGGGTGGTCAAAGGTTGAAAGCCAATGTACCAGCATAGGGTCAAGGTGATGGCTTCGAGAGTTTGCTGTTGGGAGAGACCACACACCATTGCAAATAATAGCGTCGAGTTTGTCGTTATGGTGCAATCCACTCTGAGAAATAATGGGGGAGAACACAGAAGATGCTAAACATGTATGTTGCCACCAAGGAGCAAACTAAATCGAGATAGACTCGCCATTTCCAATTTTAAACGACACAAAGCGCATAGCCAAAGGACGCAGCTTTAACAGTTTTTTCCATATCCAAGAACAATCTGAAGGAATTTTTGTAGTCCAGAAATTTTACCTTTGAGCACCGTTTTGTTCACCCAGGAGGCCCATAGGGTGTTGGATTTGGTTACTACCTTTAACAAATGACAGATAATCTGAGATTTATTCCATTCGAGCATGTTCCTTAAACCAAGACCTCCTTCCTCTCTGGGAAGGCACACAGTTTGCCAGGAAAGCTTTGCACCGCCTTTTTGATTTATATTACCCCGCCATAAGAACCTTGTGAGAAGAGATTGAATATTTGCATGAACTATAGCTGGAAGAAGAAAGTGATTACACCAAAAGGCCTCTATAGCACAGATAGCTGACTTGAGAAAAAAAGTTCTCCCAGCCAAAGATAGAAGTAACGTAGTCCATGAGTTCAGTTTACTCGTTATTTTGCTGATAAGAGGCATGCAATCGTTGATACAGAGCTGGGAGGTAATCAACGGAACTCCAAGAAACCAAACTGGTAAGGTACCTCGCGGAATTAACAAAGTATCAAACCAAGTAGTAAAACTGCTATCACAGTTGCACAAGTAGCTGTTACTCTTATGGATGCTCGGGACTAGACCACTCCAAGTAGAGAACCTTTCTATGGAGTCCATGATGTGCATTACAGACACTTGAGAGCCATGACTGAAAAAGAAAACATCGTCTGCGAAAAACAGATGGGTTAATCCCATCTCTCTGCAACGCCAGTGATAACGAAACCCTGGAGGAACCTTGTTGAGCAACCCAGATAAAACTTGCATGCACAAAGCAAAAATGTAGGGTGATAAAGGGTCGCCTTGTCAAATACCCTTCATCCCTTTGAAATAGCCATGAATGATCCCATTTAATTTAACAGAGAATTTGGTTGTAAATAAGAATGCTTTCAGCCACTTAATCACAATGGCAGGAAATTTAAACCGGACCAAGACAGCTAAAATGAAGTCCCAATGCAAGGAGTCGAAAGCCTTATGAAGATCAATTTTTAGGGCACACTTAGAAGTCCCAGTATCCCTCCCATAACCTCTAAACAATTCTTGTGCTAGCAGAATATTGTCTGAAATGGATCTCCCAGGTATAAAGGTAGATTGGGCAATATCTATCACTGTGGGCATAATCAATTTTAGTCTGGATGCGATGATCTTGGCTATGCATTTATACATGACCGTACAAAGTGAAATGGGACGAAAGTCAGTCATTCTAGTAGGTGAGTCAACTTTAGGGATCAAGGCAATGAGAGTGGAGTTTATACCCGAAGGAAGAAACCCTGTGGCAAAAAAGGATGTGACTAAGTTACAGAAATCCGTACCAGTAGTGCTCCAGGTTGCGAGAAAAAATTCGACATTAACCCCATCTGGTCCAGGAGATTTGTTCTTCTTCATTTTTTTCAAGGTGTTGTAAATAAGAACATCACTAACAGCAGCACTGAGAGTAGTGGCTTGAGAATCTGTCAAAACCTGAGCAACCCAGATAAAACTTGCATGCACAAAGCAAAAATGTAGGGTGATAAAGGGTCGCCTTGTCGAATACCCTTCGTCCCTTTGAAATAGCCATGAATGATCCCATTTAATTTAACAGAGAATTTGGTTGTAAATAAGAATGCTTTCAGCCACTTAATCACAATGGCAGGAAATTTAAACCGGACCAAGATAGCTAAAATGAAGTCACAATGCAAGGAGTCGAAAGCCTTATGAAGATCAATTTTTAGGGCACAATTAGAAGTCCCAGTATCCCTCCCATAACCTCTAAACAATTCATGTGCTAGCAGAATATTGCCTGAAATGGATCTCCCAGGTATAAAGGCAGATTGGGCAATATCTATCACTATGGGCATAATCAATTTTAGTCTGGATGCGATGATCTTGGCTATGCATTTATACATGACCGTACAAAGTGAAATGGGACGAAAGTCAGCCATTCTAGTAGGTGAGTCAACTTTAGGGATCAAGGCAATGAGAGTCGAGTTTATACCCGAAGGAAGAAACCCTGTGGCAAAAAAGGACTTGACTGAGTTACAGAAATCCGTACCAGTAGTGCTCCAAGTTGCGAGAAAAAATTCGACATTAACCCCATCTGGTCCAGGAGATTTGTTCTTCTTCATTTTCTTCAAGGTGTTGTAAATAAGAACATCACTAACAGCAGCACTGAGAGTAGTGGCTTGAGAATCTGTCAAAACCTGATAATCAACAGCGTCTAGGTCAATGGGAGAGTGAGTGACTTCAGACCCAAGCAAAGTTTGGAAGTATTGAACAGCTACATTAGCACAAAGATGTTGGCCATGCACCATATTCCCAGAATCATTTTCAAGCACCAAATTTTATTTCGGTTCCAATGAGCTTTGCATTGTTGATGAAAGAAGGAGTTGTTTCCATCGCCAAGGCCCATCCATCTAACCCTAGATTTTTGCAAGTACAAAGATTCTTCCTCAGCCAGAGCTAAATTCAGAATATTATATTCACTGGGAGTTGTTCAAGGTTAGCTCGAGCCACTAACACATTAGAAGAGACGTTGTCGTGAGCCTTGTTTAGTTGACGAAGTAAAACCTTTAATTCCTTAAGCTTGCGAGCAAATTTAGCATAACATGACCCCGAGCAAGACAGAGACCAAGCTTTTTCAACAGAATCCTGAAACGCTGGGACATCAATCATGTAATTAAAAAACTGGAAAGCTTTTCCAATTTTTTGAAGTTGCATTGGTTCTTCGAAAAGAAGTGCATTGTGGTCCATAAGACTGCGAGGCTTAACAAAAACATTCCCTTCAGTAAAAAGATTAAACCAAACCCCATTCGCCACCATTCTGTCTAAACATTTAAACACGGGATTAGCGAGACGTTTATTAGTCCATGTGAAATTATCTCCCACAGTGCGAACCCTGCCCAAACCACAACTGGCAAGACAGTCCTGAAAAACTTGCATGGTCGGGGTAAAGTACTCCCTACCTCCAGAAACTTCACTAAGATTAACCACACAGTTAAAATCCCCAAGAAGTCACCAAGGAGAGGTGGTAGAACTCAGATTCAAGCAGTAGTTCCAAAGAGGAACTCGATCAATCGCGTCATTATGCGCATACACAAAAGAAACTAGAAAAGAGAGGTTCTTTTCCAAAAAAACTGCATTGCAAGTAATAACCTGGCTGGTCATAGAATGCAACGAAATATCCCAGACATCAGGATTCCATCCAACCCATACTCGTCCATTGTAATGGTGAGTATAATTCAATAACCATTTCCACCCTTTTTTGATTTTCTTCGAGATAGCTAAAGCCTTATCACTCTTAACTTTTGTTTCCAGAATTCCCATAAAATCCAAATTATTGACAGTAATGAAATTTTGCAACTCTTTTTGATGAGGGGCTTTGTTGATGCCCCTTACATTCCAAGCTGCAAAAATCATTGTAACCTTCTGAGGCTAACTGGCTGCAATGCCAGTTTGGGACTCCGTTTATTGACAGGGCTTTTCCTAGTTGACCACTAAAGTGAACCCGTCTTCATCGACTAAGTCTGCCCTGGAAGCTTTTAGAGCACTAGATCGAGTCAAAGGTGTTGCAGGTGCAGGGTTACGGGCAGCATCTTGACTACGCCCACGTCGACGTTTCTGACCTGGGGATTTAGCTGGTAAATCAATCTGTTTATCAACAGGTAGTTGAGAAGGTTCCAAATCATTTCCCTGAACTGTAGTAGAGATCAAACCAAGTATGTTTGACTCCAAATTCTCCAAACCCTCTGATACAGTCTGATCAGCATCTGTGGTAATTTGCTCTAATACCAGTGCTTGATTCTCAGAATTTGCCAAATCCTCAACCGGAACAATGTCCAAATCTTTATCACAGTTTTCCAAAATAGCACCATCACCATTTGGGATCAACACATTTTCTTCATTGATTTGCACATCTTCTAGAGTCTGATCATTATCGAGCACCAAGTCACATCCCAGAAATTCTCCAAAGACAACTGGATTAACATCAGTACCCTTATCTTTTTGAACATTGTTTGTCCCTGTTTGATTTGTTTCTCTGCCATGAATGTTTGTTTTCGTTGCTTTTGCAGCTCTAGGAATAACACCACCTAGCCTATTTCTAGGAGCTGGCTTAACTGGATTAGGGTTATGAATATATCTAGAAAAGGAATGCCTGAAAGCAAGACAATGACTACAGGATTATGGTAATTGAGGATAAATTATACTAACTTTAACAAGTTCTTCTTCCCCACATTCATCCAAAACCAGAACCCAGATAAAATCAGGTCTGGGACTAGAGTAAGACAGTAATACCTAAATAGAAGCATACTTTGTGGGTTCGAATTTGGCCGTAAATTCATCAAATTTCAGAGGTACTCCAACTGCTTTGGCTAGAAAAGTAAGGCCCTCCCTTGACCAATAAGAGTGTGGCACTTCTTCGAACTTAATCCAACAAGGAACCAATTCAATCACATTTTTTTAAAATTTGTTTGCTTCCATCCATGGAGCTAAATACAATGTTCTACCACCAATTTGAACAGAGTTTAAAGCCAAGACCTCATTTTTTGCTTGAACCGAATCAAATTTGAAAGTGAAGTATCCTTTAGAGCTGTAGAAAACTCTAACCAGTCCTTTGTTATTCCACATTTTAAAAGCGAAATCTCGCACATATTTAAAGTCAAAACTACCACCAATGAAGTGGCCCAAGATACTAGTATTCCACATCTTCCTTGCATTTTGAAGAAATTCCCTTGGTGGTTTTAGAGTTGCGGAACCATCCTCATTAAAAGTAATCTGAACATTTTGGCTTTGACTAGTACCAACAGCTAGTATATTCTTAGCAACAATAGAGCTCTAATTTTCCAAAGGGGAGGAATTATGAGCAGGTAAAATCACAGGTTCTGTGGTATCAACATTCAGTTTATCCATATTCTCAGAATCTTTAGGCACAAAAACAGTCAAGACACCATTTTGAACTTGAATACTACCTTGCAAATCCTCAAGAACAGGAGAAGAGGAGTTACCTTTCTTTGTGACAGAATCTAAGGATTGAGTCTGAGATTGCTTAGATGAGTGAGAATTCACACCTTGTCTAGGACCTTGTTCCTGTCTCGCAGACCCCCCTGCAAGTATGAGACTCATATCTTCTTGAACCCGTCTCAAAGTGTTAGGTGAAAGAGGTAAAGGATTGGCCACTTCTTCGAACAAAAGGGCATGGTTTGGTGCTGGAAGAGCTAGCGGTTGTGGAACCACATAATTATGTCCGATAAGCTTCTTGAAGTTTGACAAAGGCATCAGATTGATGCTATCTCCCAAGTCACGTAGACACTTGTCAAATGACATCTTTCCAATGGTGCATGAAATAGTGAAGCTTCCAGGATCTTTAAGCTTCGGAGGCAACTTCTGTTGTAGTACAGCATTGCATTCCTCTATAAGAGCAACGGTCTCTAAGTCATCAAGCTTCACCTTCCTAGAGAGAATAACTTTCATGGAATTTTGCGTAACTAGGCATTTGTTCAAGAGCTTCAGCGAAAGGTATGTTGATGTGAAGTTTCTTGAACACCTCCAGAAACTTCTGGTATTCATGAGTTAGCCTTTGAGAAGGATTCTGGTATTCATTAGCAGCCATTAGTTTGATCAGTTCATAAGCTTCATTGTAGCTTTTAGCCCACAGGGCTCCTCATGATGCTGCATCAAGCATAGGTCTAGACTGAGCACCCAAACCATTTTAGAAATAGTTTATAATCATCTAATCAGGCATGCCATGGTGTGGGCACTTCCTTAGCATCTCCTTATATCGGTCCCAAGCCTCACACAGAGATTCTCCAGTTTACTGAGCAAACTGAGTAAGAGCATTCCTGATTGCAGCAGTCTTCGCCATCGGGAAGAATTTAGTGAGAAACTTTTGAGCAAGATCCTCCCATGTGGTGATAGACCCTGGTGGTAGAGAATGTAACCAGCACTTTGCTTTATCCCTCAGAGAGAATGGAAAGAGTCGCAGCTTGATAGCATCTTCAGTCACCCCATTGAACCTGAAAGTGTCGCAGATCTCGATAAAATCCCTGATGTGCATATTGGGATCTTCTGTAGGAGAACCCCCAAACTGAACTGAGTTATGTATCATCTGAATCGTGCTAGACTTGATCTCAAAAGTATTAGCCGAGATGGCTGGTCTGATGATGCTCGATTGAATATCATTGATCTTAGGCTGAGAATAGTCCTTCAAAGCCTTCGGATTTTCTGCTTGATCTCCCATCACTACTAGAGCTGGTTCCTTGACTTTCTCTTCTTCTGCTATTTTCTCTTCATCCTCAAAAACTTCCCTTCGAACCACTACAGCTTCTTACTTGGTTTGCTCCAGAGTTCTCTTACGAGTCCGCGAACGCATATGCATACACGCTTGCTACCTGAAACATGACAAAGAAAAAGAGTAGGTAAGTAACAATGTCCGAGTCAATGAACTCTAACGATTACTGATGATAAACACATAAACTAAAAGTTAACACGTCAGCAGCGGTGCCAAAAACTTGTTAGTCACTAAACACGCGCTAAAATTCACGCAAGTATACGTGTTTACAAGTAATATAGAATTATTTCTAGTTCATTCCCACGGGGACTATTTTAGATTAACCTTGTGATTTATGCACATATGCAACAATGATATGGCTATTATTCAATGCTAAGACGAATAACACATTAAGTTTTGATTCTACTATGATTAACTAAAGAGAATTATACTAAAGAACATTAACTAAAGAAAGTAAAGAGAGTTGAATAATATATAACACAAACATGGGATTCTAACTTCATTAAATACTTCATTCAATAGCCTTTTCGTTCTTAACCTTAACATGTAATGGTGATGACACTAATCAAATAACATGAAACTGATATACGCCAACTTTCGTTGCACGACTACCATACTACCAGACATCCACAAAAGAGATAGAAGCTGAATAGACAACAATTATATTGAGACCCTATACGTCTATAGAATTTGACAACATAACGGTTTAATGCACAAGTTATCTATCGTGATTACATAGGGCAAGTAAGATGGTTAAAATTACCTACGAATCATGCATAACAATAACACATGAACCTATGCTAGCATGACAAGTTCTAAACCCTTAAATTCACTTTCACTTCATTAAGAATTAACACTATCTTATGAGTTCGCGACGCTCATAAGACGAATAAGCACAACCAATACTAGGTTATCATACAAGCACCACACACTAAGTCATCGAAACAAATTAACTAAAGAAGTCCATAAATAAATCCGCTAGAACCCTACGATAACGATTAGCCCATAATCGGACTCATCATCAACGTGGGTTTCGATGATAGCATCGTATAATAAACGTAGTCTTTATACTTAATAAAACCAAGTACGAAACACAAGTAAAGGTTCAAGAATAACAAAACTAGCATCCAACGTTACAACTAAAACAAAGAATTACAAGAATAAACTAGATCTTCTTCGCCTTGGTTAAATTGTGCTCTCTGGTCTTCTTAACTCCTTTTCCTTAGCTTTTGTACGTCTCTCCATAAAAACGAGCTTATTTATGTATATATAGCTGCCCCATGCAGAGTAGAAGTCTTCTGGATCAAAATCAGAATAGAAATAAAATTTCTTTTCTCGACCTGGCGCGGCTGCGCGTTTCAACAGAGCGGGCGCGCTGAGCTTCTGAACTTTGGGCGCGGCCGCGCGCTATCAAAGCGCGGGTGTGCTGACTCCCTGTATAAAATTCTGACTTCTTCATTTCCTTGCTGATTTGAGTTGGTTTTCCAAGAGCTTTTATTCAACCACCATCCTAACACCCAATTAGCACTTAAACCATGCTAATTCACCTGATTACCTGGAGAATGCCTACAATGCATAAACACTACAAAAACACATAAAAACACCAACAACTTGAGTATAAATACACCAATTCAAAGCTTTACGGAGCGTAATAAAGTGCCATAATGCCACTCAGCATACTGGATAGTGGTTGTTCTGCATATATGACTAGAAATAAATCACTGTTGTTAGAATATGAGGAGAAGGTTGGCCCAATAGTTTCCTATGGTGATGGCAAAGCTGGAAAAACACTGGGATATGGCAATATAATCATTGGAAATGTCATCATCTCAAATGTAGGTCTGGTAGAAGGACTAAAGCACAATCTTTTGAGCATCTGTCAAATTACTGATAGAGGATACTATGTTGTGTTTTATGATACTCAATGTGAAGTAGTTCATAAGGCCATAAAGAATGTTATTTTCAAAGGATACAGACATGGAAACATATATGAAGCCAAACTTCATGCAAATACTGATGGACTTGAAACCTGTTTGATAAGCAAAACATCAGTAGATGAAAGTTGGAACTGGCACAAGAAACTTTCTCACCTCAACTTCATTAATCTTAATAAATTGGTGAGGAGAGATTTGATGAGAGGTCTACCAAACATATCTTACTCCCATGATGGTTTGTGTGATGCATGTCAACAAGCCAAATAAAGAAGAACCTCATTAAAAAGCACGTCAGAGTCATCCACCAAAAAGCCATATCAATTTCTATATTTAGATCTCTTTGGCCCTGTGAATGTCATGTCAATCAACAAAAAAAAGGTACACTCTAGTTGTTGTTGATGAATATACTAGATTTATATGGGTATTTTTCATGCGCAGTAAGGATGAAACTGCAAATGTTCTTTTGGATCATTTGAGACTGTTTGAAAATGGTTCAAAGTACAAAGTGCAAATTCTGAGAAGTGATAATGGGACTGAGTTCAAAAATAGCAAGAAGGATGAGTTATGCAGATACAAAGGAATTTCTCAACAATTGTCATCTCCTGGTAAACCTCAACAAAATGGAGTTGCGGAAAGAAAAAATAGAACGATGATTGAAGCTAGAAGGAATATACTTGTGGAAGCTAATCTACCAACATACTTTTAGGCTGAAGCTGTCAACACTGCCTTCTACACATAAAATTTGACTTTAATAACAGACATGGATTAACTCTTTATCAAATAATTAAGGAAAAGAATCCAAGCTTAAAGCATCTCCATATCTTTCGATGCAAATGTTTTGTTCTTAGAACACATCCTGAAATGCTTGGAAAATTTGACAAAAAAGATGATAAGGGTATTTTTGTTGGATACCCTGCATAAAAAACCTAAAAAGTTTTCAATCTGAGAACTAGAACAATTGTTGAATCATTTCATGTTTCATTTGATGATGAGAAGATTCCTAGATTTGAAGAAGAGACTCATGAAGAACTTGTTTTTGCAAACAAAAAACTCAAGTCAGGAATTGATGCAAATCCTGATGAGGACTCAAATGCTGATAATGAGTCAAATCCTGATCCTGATCTAAAGCTGATTATTGAAGATGCAGATGTTGAGGGGGAACAACATCAAAAAACATAAAGTGATAACTCTAGTGGATCAATTCTTGATGATATTGAGGAATCAAGAAATACAGGATCAACTGGAAATTCAACAGATGATCATTTAACTGAACATCAAGGTCAATTTGGTGAACATTCTAGAACTGGAAGCTTTGCTCAATCAGGAAATAACAACACTGATACAGGGGGAGCTTCACAAGAAAATGATGCATCTTATTCAGGGGGAGCATCAGAAAATAGAACTGATCTTCCAAAGGCTATCAAATGGCAAAAGATCGCACACTTGATCTTATAATTACAGATCCTGATGCTGGAATTTAAACTAGAAGTGCAACTGAGCATGAATGTCTATATCTTAATTTTCTTTCTAAGGAGGAACCAAAGAAAGTAGAAGATGCATTTAAAGATGTTGATTGTATTCAAGCAATGCATGAAGAATTGAATGAATTTGAGAGAAGTTGAGTGTGGAAACTTGTTCCAAGACCAAGGAACAAATCAGTTGTTGGTACAAAATGGGTTTTTAGAAATAAGGCAGATTCAGATGGCACTGTAATCAGGAACAAAGATAAACTTGTTGCAAAAGGTTATTTACAATAAGTGGGCATTGACTATGACGAAACATTTTCTCCTATAGCAAGAATGAAAGCTATCAGGATTTTCTTGGCATATGCTGCACACGAGATATTCAAGGTATTTTAGATAAATGTCAAAAGTGCATTTCTAAAAGGAGAATTAGAAGAAGAAGTGTATGTTGAACAACCACCTGGATTCATTGATCCAAGGTTTCCAAATCATGTGTACAAACTTGACAAAACTTTATATGGACTCAAATAAGCACCAAGGGCCTGGTATGAAACACTTGCAAAATTTCTGATTGAAAGTGGTTTCAAAAGAAGTACAATTGATAAAACCTTATTTTACATTAATAAAGGCAAAGACTTGCTTTTGGTTCAAATTTATGTTGATGACATTATTTTTGGGTCTACTAATAACAAACTGTGCAAGAAATTTTCTGATCTTATGAAGTCAAGATACCAAATGAGTGAAGGGTTTCAAGCATATAAACGCAATGGAAATAGTAATTAAAAACATGAAAACAATAGAATTATCAAAACCTACTGCAGGATCCATGCGAAAAACAGATATTTAATTCGTAGATCAGATTATTTACCTTAAGAAGCTTTACAAATTAGTGGAATAATGGAGATCCAAAGATTGTTCAATCACCACGCATCCCGCTTTCGTGATCTACACTCTATCGGTATCCACACGAATGCTTGAACTCAAGGATTGGATGTGTACTAGCACAAACTCGTTTCTTCTTACTCTCTACATCTTCTCTCTTGGTGGCTAGGGTTTCTAGTAAAAGTCTTCTATACAAAATCATCCACACAAGAGCTATTATATTGAGAGTAGAAAAAGAATCATAACTCTAAACTAATTAGGAGTTATTATTAATTTGAAATTCATATTTATATAATAATTAAGTCGCACTTAATTATTTAACAACTAAATTTCATAATTGATATTAGTAAATTCAAATATCATTACTTATCTAATTAATTAAGTCATACTTAATTAAAATTATAAATAATTCGAACTACTTTAATTTAATTTAAATCCAATTTAAATTAAATAATCCTTCAAGCATTCTTTGTGTGTGACCCTATGAGTTATTGTTACGTTGGCAACGAATTTTAAATCTAATATAAAATCGTAAACAATGAGCGGCATCTAGTAATACATCATTGCCACAAAAGTAATAATTATTGAATCAGTGATCAATTAAACATTTCGTGAATAATGTACAATGTAATATAATCCCTTTAACTAAATATTATATATTAAACTAGAGGCATGTAATGTGTCATCCTTATCATATTTTAATCCAAGTTTCCTTGATCAATGAGTAGACTATCATATCAAATCAACATTTGAGTGTGGCCATGCATTTCATAGTCTAGCTCACATAAGGGGCCAATAATATCACTCCTAAAATAGGAGGGTTAAATCCCATCAAGATCATTCATATTTCTTATATGATTCATAATTTACCCAATGTCCACTTTTATCATTACCCGGTCAAGGATAACTTTTAATGGAATCAATGTATATTAATTCTCGTATAGAAATATAATGACTTCAAGTCCAAGAACCATTAAATTATTATCACTGTGAGAATTACTTATGACACAACAAATATGTAGAATCTCACATCGGGTCTGTCCAGCACCATGTACATTTACATCTACCTGCATTTTTTACTTTAGTGTGACAACCGGTGAATATTTGAAATATTTTCATAAGTACGATATATATATTCATAAAGATTTTGTGATATAATGCCAATTATGCGGATTCGTTATATATTGTGTATAACTTTGTTGTATGGCATTGCGAATATTGCTGGAATATTTTTAAGCGTATAACTTTTATATGCGAGTAAGATTTTCGCTACGCGATTAAGTAATAATTGAGATTCTCGCGATTTAGTAATATTTGAATAGTTGCGATTAGGCGATAAATTATATTCTAATATTATGGAATAGAGTCAAATTACTTGCAATTGTTTGTGTGATTTATAATGTGTTAATTATATTTTATATGATTTATTTATTAGTGTGATAATGTTAGAAAATTCTTTTAATATAAATTTTGACCGAAATTTTTTGAAAACAATTTTATTAAACCTCGAAAATATCATAGTATTTATGGTATTAATATTGTGATTTATGGATTTATATTTTAATTACTAAAACTCATTCTTTTTAATCATACTTTTAATAGTTATTGAATTACAAGTGTGCCCTTGCATGCAAATTTCACCCAAATAGAAATCAAGGGTAAGACCGACCTTTCACCCTCCACTAACTCCATTTGAACAACTAAATAACCCATAAAACCTTGCATGCAAAATCTTGCAAGTAGTAGATGAAGGATAAAATGGTAAAAATAAATTCCACTACCACTTGGATGAAACAAAAGCTAGCCAAAACACTCAATCTCACACCATTTCCCTCACCACACACACCATTCCATTCTCTCCATACTCCCTCTCGGCCACACCCTAAACCCCCCCCCCACCCATTTCATTTTCTTCCACATTTTTTCATTTTCTTACACCTTTCCACTCATCTAAGCAAGGTCATCTTCACTTAGTGTTATATCTTCATTTGAGGTTAGTTTCTTAGTTGCATGTGGTTAAAGCCAAGGGTTTTAACTTTTATTCTTATGAATCTAGAGTTGAACTCAATATGGCTCATAAAACTTGAGCAAGAGATGGTCTTGACGAAGTGTTTTGCTTCTATTTTCAAGCCATGATCTTGACCTCAAGCATTCGGCAATAACTCCTAAGGAGCTGAATGGATTTCATTTTTGTTAGTTGATTTTTCTTTAAAAAGAGACTTTGTATGTGGCTTTCAAAGAACCTCTGATCTTTTAAAATTTATTTCATAAAGTTTCCATCCTTTCTTGCCATGATTTTTACGATAAAAATTGAAGTTAGAACTTGCATGTCATGATATAAGTGATATTTCGGACGAATGCGTTATGTGACTTAAATAAGAGTTTTTTTGCAATGCATGCCATAGTTTTTGCTCTGAAATGCTAGTATGTTATGTGCTTTGATAAGTCATGATCAAATTTAGTAGCCATCAAGTTAATACCATGTATTTTTAGTTCGAAATTTTGCTTAAAATCGCATATGTAAAATCTGCTCTGCTATGCTCTCTATTTTTGCCTCGGTAATTGACTTATATGGCTAGATTTTTGCTCATAATTTAGATAAAATGATATTCCGTAGGGTTTTGTACATTGTAGGTTAGATTTGTTGGCTTGATTGTTGGTTTTGGTGTTAAGTTGGGAGTTAAGGTGGAAGGAGGAACACTAGGCACAAAGAAGCAGAATTTTTTACCATAAGTATAGGCTGTTTTAGGAGAGTTGGCTTGAGTTTACTGGAGTTAGGAATTGAGTTGTAATTTAGTCCAGTGGCTTTGATTCATTGAGAAACTTGCATTTAGGTAGGTGCACACCCATATATCCGAGTGTAGCTCAGAACAGGGCAGGACTGCGTAAACTTGAACTTTGGTCGATTATAACCATGTCTTAAGCTAGGCCTTCATGGGGACTTGGCTTAAATAAGTGTAATGCATCCTTAGGAAGTTTAAAAAACCATTAGAATTAAAAATTGAATGAGAAAAGTGAGTTTTATGTAAGTAAAAATAGAACAGAGGGAATTCAAAAGGGGTTGGGCAGAGTCAACTTTGAGCAGAGGCCTAGAGAATCTTAGGTGAGGCCTTGGCATGAAACCAAGTCTGAGAGTTGGGTTTAGGTCTTAAGAATCCATGGGAATTGGTTTTATTAGAAGGCCCAATGTGGCACCCTCCAAACCCGGATCAGAAGTTTGGGGTCCACAATACATACACAACATATAAACCTGTATATGAGATACTATTTGCAATGACCCTACTTTACACAACCACGGATCGCGACAGGTTAAAGTATGAAAACAAGCCACAACCTTAACTTTTATTACAACGTACCAAATCCCAATTTAATTGATTTCTCAATTTTATAAAATCTTAAAAATAATTAATGTAATTGTAAAACCATAAAAACAATTTTAGAGGCATTTCAAATATTTATGCAAATAAATTTGCACTAAATCCATTTTTTTTTTAAATTAGAAATAATTCAATACGACTCCACAATTAATCCCGCGGACAACCCGGTACACCATAAATCACACCTAGATAATAATCAAATAACACATAGCGGTCAAAACCAATACATATATTTTATTTATTTAATAATTTCCATAATCACATTTTTAAATAATTCAAAGATACACGAGTCATTATATCCTTCCCCCTTAAAAAGATTCTGTCCTCAGAATCTGGTCTAACTAAATAAGTGAGGATATTTGTCAAGCATATCTGACTTTAGTTTCCAGGTAGACTCTTCTACTCGAGGATTTCAAATGTACTTATTATAGACATATCCTCATTTCCAAGGACTTGCCTTTAACGATCAAGAATTTGGATAGATTACTATATGCAGAATAAACTTGAACAAGAGCCCATTGGCTCCTAATCAATCACTTAATTCAAATCAGATACTTATCGCTTTAACATTAACAGGAAAAACACATTATATGTACATACTGTTGTGACGGTAACATCAACTCCTGAACAACTTTATCTATATTTATCAATACCTCGAATGGTTCATTAATTTTAGGACTTAACCTGTCCTTTCTACTCAACCTTATCCGGTCTCTTTCAAGATGACACTTTTACTAACACCACTGGTCCTATTTCTATATTCATACTCTCCCTCGATACAATTTCGCCTTCTTTCTTTGTCTACTCCGAGCTGCTTCAATCAATATCACTATGCCCTTGGTGTGCTGAATCCACTTAGAATTTGACAACTTCCTTTCGTCCATTTTATTTCAATAAAGTGGGGACCTACACTTGCGCCCATATAAGGCTTGGTAAAGTAGCATTCTAAAGCTGACATTGATGATAAATGATCATCCCAGTTTTCCTTGAAATTCAATCTCTCACATACCTTATATTTCCTGAATCGCTTCCTCACTCTGACCCTTTGTTTAAGGATGATAGGCGGTGCTCATTTTCAACTTAGTATCCAAACATTTAAACATCTCTTACCCTTTTCCATTAGTTAAGGCTGAAAACTAATCTCATATATTCACTTATTATCACCTTTAGGTGTTTGAACTTTATATTCCACTCTTTTCAATTCGTTTACATCCATTCCTTTCTTTCTGCACAAGGCATATGTTATCATATGGATTTGTTTAGGTAGTTGTTAACGGATTAATCAGAATTTTTTGTTAACCTCTATCAAAATTTTATACTTGAAGTCTCACATATAGCTATTTTCCTTCTAATCTTTGGGGAAAAAATCCTTGGGCATTTCACACAGACTCTCTTATTCCCTGAATAGCTGAAGATTTTATCAATAAATACAATTCACTTATCTGAGTACTCTTTATAAAACATGTTCCTTAATTCCTTATAGACAAGTGATACACTTGTTATCTCACATAATATCACCGGAGCTTGCAATGCTCATAACTCACTTTAATCGTAATCTCTGATATGTTCTCAGGTCGGATCTTAAGTTAATCCCCGAAACATAGCACACTTCATGAATTAGGTCTCGTAAGTAATTAATTCTTTGTAGGGGTCACTTATTCTTATTTGTTGTTTTGTCCACCTCCCGATAATCAGTACATAATCTCATAATTCATATTCCTTTTCTCCATCAACATCACTGGTATACTTTACGATTCGCTTCTTGTAAAACCACTCCTTGGTCTGCCTTGTCCACTAGGCATCCGATACTTCGCTTTAATTCTTTGACATGCCCAACACTTCCTAATCCATTTTGAAATTTCCTTCTTATACCTGGTTATCACTATTTTTCTTTAAATTTCTGTATATCTTGGCATTTCTTCAATAAATTAAATACTTTATATTGTGAATTCCTTGGGGATCTCATTTCTTAGTCCTTCTACTTGTAGCATCCAAGTGCTGGAAGAATACCTAGGAATATCGTGATCATTCTTCTGGGTGCATAATCTTCCTCTTACTAACTATTAACATCGTGATCCATTATCTTTCCTTGACATCTCCTTATCTTTTCTTAACAATTCTGACTGAAAGGTCAAAATACCCATCCTTGTTTCCTTGGGATTATATAACTGACTTCCAACTCCGACTTCTAAAATTCCATAGATAATTCTTCTGGTACAGTTTCTATGTTCGTTCTCTCATTTTTGCTTATCGCCTGCCTCTACATTTGCTTTTCCTCGTGAGTACATACTTTAAACTTTTATGGTCCGTATAGATCTTACACTTTTCTCCATACATATCATGTTTCCCAATCTTTCAAAACAAATATTACTACTGTTAGTCCCAATTATGAGTAGGATACTTCTGTTCATAAGGTTTCGGTTGTCTAGGTGCATATACAATAACTTTATTATGCTGCATCAACACACATCCTACTCCCTTATGACAAGAATCACTATAAACTACCAAATCTCCTTGATACCTTCAAAGTGATAAAGCAGGTGATGTAACCATTCTTTCATTTCACTCCGCAAAACTTTCTTCACCCTTCTCCATTTCATATAAACTTCTTGTTTTTCCTGGTTAGCTTCGTCAAAGGTATTGCAACTTTCAAAAAAATCTTGCACAAATTTTCAATAATAACCGGTCCATGGTAAAACTTCTTACCGTTGTTTGTGCTTTTGGTCTTTCTTTATTCAAAATAGCTTTAATTTTTGCTGGATTCCCTTTGGTCTCCTTCTCACTGACTATTTATGCTAAGAAGTATACTTCCTTCTATTAAAGCTCTCACTTTGCAAACTTTATATACAACTTCTTTCTTCTTCGACTCCCCAGTTATCATTAATTGCTTGGCATGATCCTTTGTTGACTTTAAGTAACACAAATACAGCTTGTCCATATATTCCTTAAAGATTCTGTCCATCAAGTTTAAATATTACTGGTATATTGGTTAATTCAAATGATATCGTTAGAATTTTATAGCAGCAGTACTTAGTTCTGAAAAATTATCTTCGATATGTCCATAGGTTTAATCTTCAATTGGTAAAATACCAAGTCTTAAATCAATCTTATAAAAGTACTTTGCTTCTTTCATTTGATCAAACAAATTATTGGTTCGAGGTAACAGATACTTGCTCTTGATAGTAAACTTGTTGAGCTTTCGCTAGTCGACGCATAATTTCATACTTCCATCTTTCTTATTAACAAATAATACCGGTGCACCTTAGGGGGGTACTCTAGGTCTAATCGCTCCTTCTTCTAATATTTCTGGCATCTGTTTTGCTAACTTCCTTATTTTAACTGGTGCCATTTTGGGTAAGGCCTTAGTCACTAGCTTCGTCTCAGGTGCTAAGTTAATCGTGAACTTCATTTCTCTATCTGGAGGAAATGTTGATAACTTATCTGGAAACATATCTTGAAACTCCTTAATTGCTTTCAAAGCTTCAAATTTTGTTTGCTTCTAACTTTTATTTATCCCATAATTACCATAATACTCACATCTTGATCACTGAAATCATTGTTAACAATTATTTACCTTCTTTCGTCTTCTGAACCTCATCGCATTCTTATTTGGCGTCTTTAGAACTATTTTTCATCACGACGGTCTATCTAGACATCACGCTTAATTAGTTAGTACATTTCTTAGAATAATGTCAAATTCTCCTATCTTAAATCAAATCCTCACAAACTTGTTGCCAGATATCTCAATCCCACCATTGGTATTTACTTATTTAACAATTACGCATTCTTAAATTTGCTAGTCCTTTAGTCATAATCTTATCAATCCCACAAGGTAAATCATCTTATCAACAATACCTTGGGGGAATAAACAATCAAGTTGCTTCCACATCTCTCAATACTTTAACGCATAATGTATTCACTATAATAATCCATGGCATCACGTCCGTATTCTGAATAATATATTTCACAGGAAAATCACAAATTCTCGTTCTCGAAGACATATTCCTTATTGAAGTAGATTCCCTTGGCTCTTAGTGGATCCTTCACTGGGGATAGTGATTGCAATCATTTCCATATGCCCTGGTTTCCCTCCCATGCATAAGAGGTAGATGAACTTTTCCCGCTTGGTTTATAATACGTTGAATTTTTTTTGTTTGTTTGAAAAACTTTTGCGAAGAATGACAGTACGACGAAACAACTAGAAGGATTCATAATTTTAATAAACGTAGAGTTGAAAAGAAAGAAGAAGTAATGATTTGAATATGAATGAGACAACCACAATGGTACTTAAGATGGCCATTCTTTCGTACCATATGGCATACAGCACATGATTAGGTGGTGTCCCACCCGACTCTTCGTCATCCCGACAAGGCGTCTCATCATAACACTGGTTGTCCTAATCAGAGAGCAAAACTTGAGGGGAACAATTAAATTTGAGAGGAATACAATATCCTCCTTTTTGATATCATCATAAGGAGTTTATTAAGAAAAGAAGTTCATACATTTTTAGGAATTAAAAAGGAATATACGTTGTAATATTGAAGACAAGAACGATACCATTGGTCACCATCCATATTTCACTTGTATTCATTTTTTGAGCTTGGTCGATCATATCTCCATTGTGTCATATAATAACTTTAGAAAGTACGCTGAAATGCTTTCGCAAATTAAGCAATATGGTAGATTCTTACTTGTCACGTCTTGCGTCTTCCACATCGCACCTACACGTATAATATTTTAACAATTCGATTATAATGGCGTTCTTACCAGATGACCTTGAGTTTCCTCTTTTTAATTTAGAATAACCACGAATCATTCAACATAACGATCCTTTTATTAATAGTATTCTTCTTTTTGAAAAGTCTGAAAATCTTCCCTATCTTTTTCGATCACGCCCAGGCTCCTTTTACATCAATGGACTCTTTAAACTTTAATAGTCTCTGCCACTGGATGAACAGTTACTCCATACGTGGATTCTGTTATTAACCTTGTCAAACAATATTTGCACCTTATCGTTAGGAATAATCAACTTCTTCATAATTGCGGGGTACTTTATTCTCTGAATTAACAATACTAAGTCTGAAACAAACATCCTTCCATATAATCCGAGTCTTTTAACAAACAAGAAACTCAAGTAGTAACTTGACAACCAAGGTTTAAAACTTATTTTATTAAAACAGCCTTTGAAAGTTTGTTAAGAAAATCTCTTTCGAGAGTTTGTTTAAGAAAATTTTGAAAATCGCACACTTGGTTGTCCTTACTATATGAGTTGGTTGTTGTCCTTCTTACCTATAACAAGGTACCAAATTAAAGGAACGATCACATAAAGGTCCATTCACTTCAATTTACCTTCTCTCCTTTATTAGGTCCATTTGCCTTCCTTAATCGACGATCACTTCAATTGTCGTTGCATGATATCGTATTCATAGCTTCACATCAAAACTTTCATACTGGTAATACTCATGTCATTAACTATACAATCGTTAAGTGGAACAGACTATTCAATGGTCAACAAGCCGGCTAATGCCACATCACCTTGTTACTATATTTATATGTCACAACATCATAACACCACTATCTAACTTCAAAATAACTCCAGATCCATAATCTCCTCCAACTCTTTCATAATTCATCTAATCCATCCCACAACTAATCACGGGTGGCCTGGTCACTAATGGCTTCTTTTAACCTGGTAGCAACTATCCTCTGAAACACTTAAATCTTCTTTCTAAACTTCTTCTCACCTTTATTTATATCTCAGGTACTCACCATTTACTGTAGCTCTCGAATCCATCCTCGTAGGTACTGTTGCTTCATAGGACGAGTTTTACACTGTGGGTATAGAACAAGATGTAGGGTAAACTAAAGAGATACACTCACAGCCGAATGTCCTGTAAAACAAGAATAAACAGATGGAGGTTCTTAAATAAGTAGTTTCATATCAAGAGGTGGTAGAATAACGTAGAATAGCTTGAAGAGGTGCAATTGTCATAACAGAAGGTAGTACCATTAATACTGATGGAGGAACAAGGTGCAAATCAAATCCGAGAGAAGATGACGATCCTTGAACGAAAAGCTCCAAATGATCAAACGATACAGGGAAATCAGGATCTGTCGTTGTCGTTGTCTAGATATCACATTGCAAGCTAAGAATCCCGAATCGCAATACGAACCGTGTCGGAGACTTACTATACATTTGCACTCAACCTCACAACACCTTATCTTTCAATTTCATATTCCTAATCCTATCCCTCTACCCAATCCCGACAATCTAGGCTTGTTTCAGTGACTTATAACCTGTAGCTCTGATACCAACCTGTGGCGTCCTCCAAACCCGGGTCAGAAGTTTGAGGTCCACAATACATACACAACATATAAACCTGTATATGAAATACTCTTTGCAATGACCCTGCTTTACACAACCACGGATCGCGATAGGTTAAAGTATGAAAATAAGCTACAACCTTAACTTTTATTACAACGTACCAAAACCCAACTAATTTAACTTACAACTGATAATAAAATTATTCTTACAATCTTACTATCTCACTACCGCAATAAGCTCCTGCTAGCTCGATCCAAATCAATCTGGAATCCTAGCTTGTACATTGAACTGGGAAACCTCGCTATCAACCGTATCCTTCTTAACTGTAGAATACATAAAAAGATTCGCAAGAGTGAGCTAACTAGCTCAGCAAGTCACAATGACAATAATTGAGGTTAATCAATGATCAAACGAGATGATCTAGAGGAATCAATTTTATTGCTAAACAATCATTAGAATTGGATATTCATTTTAAGTTTTAAAACCAAGGTTAGGCTACTGATCAGTCACGCACTAACCCCGAGCAAAGCACACAGCACTGATCTAATTACTGGATCTAAGGCACACATTGGCCTAACTTGACCATTGATATGTTCTGACCACGAATCTGGTCCATATATAAAAAAAACTATTAAATTCTAAAGCAGTTCAATATGATAAACAATATAATTCGATAAAACAAGATCATAATCAATGATGGTTAAACACTTGAATAAAAACGTAAGGAAACTCATGGATATCACAAGGGTATATTAGGGTATGTATAAGAAACGGTTTTCAGTCTATAAAAGGATCAGCTATTAGACAAATAATGATTTTTCAAAGTATAGTTCTTTGATGTTATAAAGAATGGTTGGAGTATAAAAGTTTCTGTGTTTTCAAATAATTTTGTTCCAGTGTTTGGTGTTTGGTAGTTATACATTTGGGGAGTAGTATCATATTTGTGTGATTTAGTATCTGAGGATCAACCAAGGACGGTTTACAAAGAATAAGGCTTACGGCTCAAGATCAAGAAAAATCAGGGTTCAAGGGTAAATAGTTTAAAGCACTTGCAATATAAAACAAGAATTATTTTGAATAATAGTGACATGTTATGAAACAGTTCGAAAATATTTGCGCTATATCTTGAAGAAAAGTTCAGAAGTACTTGCCTTACAGGGCTTTACAACTATTACTGATCAATTCTGAGCCGACTCTGTCGCTCAGGCTTTAATGTCCAACCACTAGATCCCATTGGATTCGACTTCGACACTCGGGTTTTTCTGTTGAAACTCTACTGAGCTCGTCGACTGACCACTAGGTTATCTTTAGTCCATTGTCCACTTTCGGTTTTCCGACTAGAACCTACAGGGTCGAAATACTCTATGTTAGATACCCAGTTATGCTTGACATATCCTCGCTACAACCTACCCATATGATAGCATATTCTGAGTCATAATTATTCATATTATAATACCATATACAACAATTAGGGTTCACGTTCTCAAAATTGGTTCAGTGTTCATTTTCAGAAAATACGTATACTCGTAATTTTACGAAATTAGGGTTACTGAGTTTTGGACAGAACATTCACCACAACATACAATCAAGTTCGTATAAAGTATAAGTATATATATATTTACTTGACGTTCCGATAATTACTGGATACGCTCCCGCATTTTCATAGTTGATTTCCCGGAAATCGGGCAGCGTCTCCTTTATTTATCGGACTACCCGTCGAAACATCAATCGACGTCAAACCACAAAGTTCACAACAATAACAACTACAATAATTCACCAATCCATTCTAAAATTCCCAATCACCGATACAATTTAATAATCACAACCAACTCAACCATCCCGATTCAATATTTACTAATTAACTAATTCGATCCAGAATAAAAACACAACATGAATTTTATTTATTAAAAATATTAGAACTCGGAATCGTGTCATCACAGTCCACCGTCGGCGCGACGGTGGCAAAATTTTCGGGGCACCTGATTATTCGGGTTCCAACACAAAAATTTCACCGATTAATTCGATTAAAATCAATCACACGAAATTATTTATATCACGAATCATAGTCATAATTCCCTGCAATTAATAAAATAATAAAAATTAATTCATATTACTGAACCAAAACACAACCAACAGAACTGACTACACGCGCACAACAGCCCGAAAAACAACCGGAAAATAAAGCATAATAACAACACACCCTCGACTGAAATAGTTGCGTATATACATATACATATACAAACAGCCAGAACTGAATCAAGGCAGGAGGTTTCAGAACAAAGCAATCGGAATAAAGATAAAACGGCGGCCAGAAAGCGGCCGGAAAACCGAACACTAGCGGCGATTACTCACCGGAATCACAGGCGGTGGCCAAAAATCTAGATAAATAGGGAATCATGAGATATAGAGGGAAGAAATGAGAACACAGGGGAGAGATTGAATGGAAGATACAACTGGGGGAAAAATTGATAGAGAGAGAGAAGTGTAGAGAGAGATTGATGAAAGTGGGGGATAAAAAAACAAGAGAGAGAGAGAGAGAGACTGTAGGTTGTGTGCTGGGTTTGTGTGTTTTCTCTTTATTTTTCTTTCTGTAAATTCAGCAATTGACACGTATCAACAGAGTAACAGGGCACTGCCACGTGTCCTATTTTCTGACTGGAAGCTCAATTTATGTATCTTCTTTAATCTTTTAACGGTACAACTTGTGAATGAATATTGATCAAAATGATCCCAAAATAGTCTTAAAATTTTCTAAATATCCTGAAGTTTATAAAAACATAAATTTCGTAATTTTAAAATAATTTCTGAAATGCAATTTATACCCGCTTTTAACGAATAAGCGAAACAACGCGCGGGTGAAATTAATCTCAAAAATTCCCAAAATAATTTTAAAATCCTCGGAATAATTCAAACTTAATAAAATATGAGTTTCATAATTTTTGAAGAATTCTGGAAATAAATATAGATTTTACAGTTAAATGAAATCAGAAAATCATACCGGGTTAAATAATTAATAAAATATAGATTTCTCAATTTTATAAAATCCTAAAAATAATTAATGTAATTTAAAACCATAAAAACAATTTTAGAGGCATTCCAAATATTTATGCAAATAAATTTGCACTAAATCCATTTTTTTTGAAATTAGAAATAATTCAATACGACTCCACAATTAATCCCGCGGACAACCCGGTACACTATAAATCACACCTAGATAATAATCAAACAACACATAGTGGTCAAAACCAATACACATATTTTATTTATTTAATAATTTCCATAATCATATTTTTAAATAATTCAAAGATACACGAGTCGTTATACCCAATGTAGGAATTAAGATTTCTTCCAAAGAACCTAGGTAGTGCAAACTGGTGCTAGCAGGGAACTTAAGTGTGGTTATTGATCTTTGTAAGCCTATAGGTGTGAGGCCTCTGAGTATTACCAACTTTAGAAATTAGTTTATAGTTTTATCAACCTTTATGAAGTGAGTTGGAGTGAGGCCCAAGGTGGAAACATCCCATTTCCACCAAGGCACCCGAGAGCACCCTTAGAGTGGCATTAGGAAGATTAGTGAAATTCGTTGTAATTGGGACTTAGTGATGAAGGATCTGAGTGTTGCACAACATCTTTAGAGTTAAGTTAAGTTCATATTAGATAGATGGGAGCATTATTAATGGTTCTTATGTGTTACTTGCTTATGTGCTTAGGGATTTAAGTGATATTATAGTATAAATACCTAAGTAACATATGCCATGTCATTATGTGATTATGTGACTATTTGGATTACTTGAAATGCATGTGTGTATTCATATAATCATAAGTACTTGTGTAATAGTAGCTATGATAAGGGTAAATATTAGTACATACGTGTGTACGCTAAGTCTAGGAGCTTATAAGCTTATAAGGTGATAAAGGGTAAATAGTAATGAGATTAATATAATGTGTAGGTTCCGAAGCGAAGGGGAAGACTCATGCCGTCAAGATTGAATAATCTTAGAATTGTTGAAAGGAAAGTTACTTACCTCCTTATCCTATATACATATTTTTTCCGTGAATGCTTAGTTGTAATAATCACCATGTCATTAATTAATTCAAATACTTCAATTGATAACTCTTAACCTTGTTAGAACTTACCTTCAAAATATTCCATATCCATTAGATCGTGAATACTAAACTCTCTACCAAATTCCCTAATACGAACCTCATAACACAATCATATTCATAAATATCAAAGTACCACCCTCGATATAATGTAGAGTTGACTTTTATTCGACCTTGGAACTCACCCCATATGCGTTTGACACATCATTAGTGAACTTGGTTTTCCCTTGTTATAATTCAATTAAAGTAATACCAAATCTTTCCCCGGCATTTATGTTATAAATCATTATAAAATAAATATTTTATTAAACTTAGTGTATTGGACCTAGATGCAAATCCTTTTCACACTTATTGATAGGCTCACATATAGCCTAGGGATCCCATTATATTTGAGAACCCAGTGCGGTTCGGGATTACTTCGCGGCTGATCACCGGCTGCAATCCGTAGTGTCCTAAAATGAAATTTTTATGATTTGATTATAACATGTTGCCATAATTCCATGATTCCATATGCCATGTTTTGATTGCTATGATTCTACTTTGCCCTTTATATTAAGACTTCATGTTTCTTATTGTCATTTTTATCAAGTATCCATGACCTATTGATTTATGAACTCTTGATATTGAGGTAATGCCATGTATAGTAGAACTTTTAGTACTTGCTGAGCATTTTTAGCTCATTTCTCTCGTATTTAACCATGTTCTACAGCTAGCAACCATGGTACGCACAAAGCAAACCGCTCGTAAGTCGATGGCCGGAGACGCCGAGAACCATTTGAGGGCGCAGGTAGACTATAGATATAGATTAGGCGAGATCCGCCACTAAGACATCTTATATTAGTTAAAAGGGTTGTTCCAAACTCTAACCTTGTAAAGATCTTGGGATTGTTATTATTTTTGGTTGGGTTTTAATCGGATTATCATCATCTTTTGGATTTATAAGTATGTAATATAATGGTTCGCATTTGTTTCGTGTGTGTGTTGTTTTGGGGTGTGATAAGTTGGTATCAGAGCCTAGGTTTAGAGTCCCTGGACAGCTCAATTAGGACTATAGGAAGTATGAGTATATAGTATAATATCGGGAGTACTTATGCGCGACATTCGAATAAACCATATCTAACCTTTATATATATATATAATTTACTTGACAGCAACGTGCGCACTCATCATCTTCGACCCCGTCGGGCGACACAATTGCTTTCTCTGTCTATGCTGACTTAAGGCTACATCATGACACTCTCCAAGGAAAGTATGTCAGCTTGATGAAACGTCTTGAAGAGGTCTATGAAAGTAAGCAAGTGATGGGTAATGGACCTAAGGTGAAAACCATTTCAAGGCTCGAGTCACTGATCCAGGTGGCCACATCAAGATTGGAGGATATGACCATGCATCGCAGCCGGATTAGTCAGATTACTGTGCAAATGATAGTGGATGAGCTTAGGAGCATGGTCAAGATGCTATGTAAAGACACTAGCCCCGACACCGCAAGGACCCGTGAGGAGGAGATCGAGGATGAAGCTTAGGATGAGTTCTAGGGGACTTGACATTTAGTTGCTTGGATTAGGCTGCTCATTTCATTACTATGTTGTTCGTTTCCATTTCTAGACTCTCGTACTATTTTAATTCGGATCTATTCGGACCTATATTCATATTTGTACCTTATAATCCGTACCTTTCAACTTGAACTATGCTAAATTCAATTATGCACTTTCCTTGATTCCTATAATTGCTCTTTTAAATTCTTGCTTATAACCATGCATTACCTTTATTTTTATATTGAAAACTGTATACCATGATGACTACAAATAATACCCTAACTTTGTGTCACTTAAACTGTATAACTCTTATTTCAGAAAATGGCACCTAAGAGAGCTCGAGGAAAACTTACAAATAACCAAGAAAATGAAGGAGAAAACCAAAACCCCAATATAGCACAACTTTTAGAATTGGTACGCCAACAAACTGCTACTTTAGCCCAACAGCAACAACTTTTTCAACAAATGCAACCACCTCAACCACCCCCAGCAAACGTCACTACTTTCAAAACATTCTAATCTGTAAAACCCCCAGAATTTAGAGGAACACAAGACCCGGTAGAAGCTCATGCTTGGCTTAAGGAAATGGAAAGGCCTTTTCCTTCACAAATGTTGGAGATAATCAGAAGGTGGAGTATGCCACTTCCTTTCTTAAAGGCGAATCGAACTATTGATGGGAGACAGCGAAAGCTTTAGAAGCTGCTGAAGTTATTACTTGGGATAGGTTTAAGAGAATATTTTTGGATAAGTATTTTCCTCGCTATATGCAAACACAAATGGAGATAAAGTTCTTCGAGTTGAAGCAAGACAATATGACAACTGGAGAATATGAGAAGAAGTTTACAAAAATTTCTAGGTTTGTGGGAGAGTATGTTGATTCTGAAGAGAATAGGGAAAAAAGGTTCCAACAGGGATTAAAGCCTTGGTTAAGGAGTCGTGTGGCAGCTTTTGAGTTGACTACTTATGCTGAAGTGGTTTAGAAGGTGATGGTAATTGGGGGCGAGAGTGAGCAAAATCAAAAGGAGAAAGGCAACAAGAAAAGAAGATTTGAAACGGGAGAAGAAGGCTCAAGTTACAAGGGCCAGAATCAGAGAATTAATCAAAGGCTTAAACCTCATAGTGGACCCCGGAACTTCAAGAAGAAAGAATTTGGGAATAAATCACAAGAAATGAGATCTTACTCAACTAGTGGACAGAAACCCCCGCAAGGATCAGTTCCGGAATGTAAGATTTGTAATAAGCGACATACGGGAATCTGCAACAAGGCGAATGCAGTTTATTTTAAGTGTCACGCGAAGGGCCATTATGCTCATAAATGTAAGAATCAGAAGGTCAACATCACCTATTATAAATGTGGGAATGTAGGACATGTGTCACGAGAATGCAAAGGAGTGGGTACCAATCAATTGTTGCAAATGACCAGTGTACCCTACCCTGTGAATCAAGCAACTCCTATTCCAACCCCATCAATCCCAATGTCCTACAATCAACCTTTAATGGCATCATCTTCAAATCACCCAGCTTTGACTTATCCAGCTCAAGGAAGAACTTTTAACATGAACGTGAAGGATGTAATTCAAAGTTCTGATGTGGTATCAGGCACGCTTTTGGTGAATGCTGCTAGTGCTAAAGTATTGATTGATTCGGGAGCCACAAGGTCATTTATTTCGAAGTCTTTTGTTGATAAGTTGAATTATGAAACCCAATTGATGCATGAACCCTTATCCATTATTTTAGCTAATCAAGATATCATATTTGTAAACCATATTTTCCCTTATTGTACAATAGAGATAGCTGGACACGTTTTTCATGTGAACCTTATTCCTTTCCAATTAGGCGAATTTGACGTGATCTTAGGGATAGATTGGCTAACAAGTTTCAGTGCTCAAATAGACTGTAAGGATAAAAGGGTAGTATTGAGTACACCTCAAGGAAAGAAAGTGACATTCAAGGGCCAAAGGCAAACTCAGACATTTCTCACCTCGATGCAAGCAAAGATGTTGATTCGGAAAGGATGCGAGGCGTATTTGGCGTATGTAGTTGATAAGGGTAGAGAAGTTTCTAATCCGGAAGAGATTCCAGTAGTAAGAGATTTTCTAGACATTTTTCCTGAAGAACTTCCTGGCTTACCCCCGGACCGATAAATTAAATTTATAATAGACCTTGCACCCAACACCGAACCTGTTTCAAAATCTCCATATAGGATGGCACCAACGGAGATGAAGGAATTAGCAAAGCAGATACAAGAACTACTAGACAAGGGATTTATAAGACCAAGTGCTTCACCATGGGGCGCGCCAATTTTGTTTGTGAAGAAGAAGGACGAAAGCATGAGACTTTATATAGATTATCGAGAATTGAACAAGTTGACGATTAAGAATAGATACCCTTTGCCTAGGATTGATGATCTGTTTGATCAACTCAAAGGAGCCTCTTATTTTTCAAAGATTGATATGCGATTGGGATACCACCAAATGAAGATTAAGTCTGAAGACATACCGAAAACAGCTTTTCGAACAAGATATAGACATTACGAATTTCTCGTTATGGCTTTTGGGTTGACGAACGCACCGAATGCTTTCATGGAATTAATGAATCGTGTATTCAAGGAGTATTTGGAAAATTTTGTCATAGTTTTCATCGATGATATTTTAGTATATTCAAAGACTGAAGCTAATCACGCGGAACATCTAAGAATAGTTTTGGGAGTGTTGCGAAAGGAGAGATTGTATGCCAAGTTCTCGAAATATGAGTTTTAGTTAACTGAAGTAAGATTTCTAGGACATATTATTGGAAGTGAGGGAATTAGAGTAGATCCTAAAAAGATTAAGGCTGTAATAAATTGGGAGAGACCGAAGACGCCAACAAAAGTGAGAAGTTTTATGGGAGTAGCGGGATAGTACATAAGATTTGTAAAGGATTTTTCGAAGATTGTCGTACCACTGACCAAATTGACAAGGAAGAATGAGAAGTTTGAATGGATGGAGAAGTGTGAAAATAGTTTTCAAGAATTGAAGCAAAGATTGGTAACTACTCCGGTTTTAGCATTACCAGATGATAAGGGAGATTTTGTGATATATAGTGATGCCTCTTATAAAGGACTTGGATGTGTATTGATGCAACACGGGAAGGTGATAGCGTATGCTTCAAGACAACTTAAACCACATGAACAGAAGTACCCTACTCATGACTTAGAATTAGTTGCGATAGTGTTTGCTTTAAAACTATGGAGACACTACTTATATGGGGAGAAGTGAGAGATATACACGGATCACAAGAGTCTGAAGTATCTCTTTACTCAGAAGGAGCTAAATATGAGACAACGTCGATGGTTGGAATTGATCAAAGACTACGATTGTTCGATACAATATCATCCGGGAAAGGCTAACACTACTAGAAATAGTAGATACGACATCGATCGTTAGACATCGGCATGTAATGCACCCGATGTTAAAAGTCTGTTTAACATCGGTTTAAAAAAAGCGATATTGAATATAAATCTGACATCGGTTTTATATAGTAGCCGTTGTCTATGTTCAGTTTTAATATTAATAACAAATAAATGCTTTTCACTTTAACATCGGTTATTTATGCTAACCGTTATCTATAGCCATTTCTAAAAAAATGACTAAATAAATGTTTCAGTTCCCCCGCTGAGTACCCAAATTTTTACCCTTAACAAAAAAGTTAAAATTTATTTCCCCCTTCCCCCTTTACTCATACATCGACTATCTCTCTATCTCTCTCTCTCTCTCTGTTTCTATCCCCATCTTTATCTCCCTCCCCCCCAAACCTCAACTGTGACTTCACTTCCCTTATCTCTCTTCTCCCCCACACCCCAAGGCGACTCTATCTTCTCTCTTTTTCCTCTATCTCTCGAACTCGCTCTCATAAACCCTAAGTTACACTAGTACATATTTTACATTCAAATTATACCTAATTAAGCACCAACTTACGCTTTGAATTGGTAAGATTAGACAAAAATCGAAGATTTGAGGATCTTCGAAACTTTGGGTATCGTTCGATTAATTTTTAATTTCAAGTTTGATTCTTTAAATTTGAACTAGTCTCCAATTTTCAATTTTTCTTTCTCTTCAGTCTATTTTTGTTCACAGATCTGCTGCTTTTGGAGATTAAGGATCTTTGTGAAGATTTGGTTTTGGAGCTTTGGGTTCGTCAAGAAAGATTTCCCTCTTTTTTGAGCTTTTAATCCATCTTTGTTTCTTTCACTATGCTTGTTTGATGCTTGTTATTATATGGAGCTATTTTTTTAGTATTCGAAGTTGTTAAGCTTTTTTTGAATATGGAGAAGTTTGTCTTTTTGGGTTGTAGTGATTGGCCCTTACGATTGTTTGCGCTTAATGTTGAATCAAAGCTGTGTGATATCCTTGTTTGAGATATAGAAGATGCCTGGTCGTAAGTTCACCCACTCTGTTTGATGTCAACCAAGCTGGGGTATGAATCTAGATTTTCAATCATTTAGTAAAATAAACAAATATCTTGCAAGATCCTTTCTTTTTTAGTTTTTATGCTCGAAAAAGATTATAAATTTGGTGAACTGATATGGTTATGTGGCTCATCTGAAAACCAGGTGCTTCCTCCAAATTTCATTAAGCTTGCCAAAGATGTGTACATGCCTGATTTTATTGCAATTTCTGATTGTATGCTTGGTGAGTTATCCTGGTACATAATGTACTTAAAGTCTTAATCATACATGTCGTAACCATATGCTCAATTCTATATTATTTCTCTTGACTGCTTTACTAGTGTATCTATGTATCTGAGTGTCTAGATGTTGAATTCCAACAACAGTAGTTATTTTCGGTGAAAATATATTTTAAGCCCCCTTTATATCGGTGATTTTTCTCAGGCTTCACCTTGTATTCGTTTTAGTAAAGAGGGCGTACTTTTGGCTGTTTTAACAAGAGAGAACTCGGTAAAAATATTAAGAAATGCCAAAGGTTATCTACTTTCCCTTGTAGCTTGCAATCAGACATCCGGACCTTACCCTGAAGGTCTAAAACCGGTGATTGGGTGCCTCCTACACTTATACTATGTATGTTCATTTGCCTCTCTAATATGATAATCGTTTAGGAAAATTTACGTATATATTCATGATAATGAGATACGAAATTAGCTAATAGTGCCTCCTTATCACTAAGAGTGCATTCAGTCCATGTAAGTAATGAAGATAGTTCATGTTCAAGATATATAACCCCATTAGATCTTTTAGGAGCAGAGACTTACTTGGTGTATTACCAATACTTTTTGCAAACTATTCTCACTAGATTAATGTGCTCTTCTTGTTTAGTCATAGCACTTGGCCAGCCTAATGTACCATGTGACTTAACTTCCTTATATAAATAGCTGGAATTTGCTGGTTGTAATTAAAATGCAAAATTTAACTATGAAATGTCCACCAATCTTTTGTTTTATGATTTTTTTATTATCTTGTACTAAACTTAATACCTCATATCCATTTTGATTATTCATCATAGCTTTTGGGTTTTCTACATTTATTGACTGACCATACATATCGAATTATTCTTTACCGTGATTGTTTATGCACTTGTTAATTGGTACAAGTAGGCACATATAAAGGAGCTTGAGGAAGAAGTAAAACTTCTAAAGAATCTTTCTCATCCAAACATTATTGTAAGTATAATCTATATAATCTGTGTTTTTGAAGGATTTTTACTCTTTTTATACCTTTGTTACTTATTCGGAGATGTATCTTTATTTTCATTTATTCATAATTTTATTTAGAGATATTTAAGAACTGTGAAAGAGAAAGAAGCTCTAAATATCCTGTTGGAGATGGTCATGTTGATATTGTAGGTGTGCTTAGGAGAATCCAAAGAGGGGTAAATTATCTCTTCTAAGCTTGCATCCTCATAATTAATGTTACATTGCACAAGCATTAACTGTGTTTATAAAGTGATTTTTTTCCTAAATTGATGTAATAAATAGAAGAAATATAATTACCCTATATGATGTATAGTGTAGATGTGCTACCTTGATCTTTAAATTTTAAGAGCTATTCAGTTCATCTAGTAGAAATCTCAAGTTTTCAGCACACATTTAAATTATGAGTGAGATTAAGAAGCAGCCCTTTTATTATTTAATCTGTTGTTGTTATGATAATAGCTATTCCTCATCAGATTGCATTTGTAATGTACATTGGTCTTAGTATTTCTTAACTCTTTGTTTTTTCTGAACATGTGGCCAGATATGTTGGAAGGCTTTTTGTAAAAAGTAGTGGAAAGAATATTGAGATCTTGACAAAATTAAATGAAATGGTTGGCTTTGATGCTGAAGAGGAAATTGAACTGTTTGAGGTTTGTTTTCCAAGTCAAAGTTTCGTTGGTTTGCTAATTTTTAATGGTAGGAGAGCACCAAAGATGTTGCCCATTGTGGTTCAATCTAACAAAAGTACAATGCTTTTAAATTTTAATATCTTTTGAAATAAAATAATCAGCTTGGTGTTACATCTGTTTAGAAGTCGCAATTTTTAGATATTAAATATTTAATAGTTGAACATATGATCTGTTCAGGAGGTTAAATTTGAGCCATGTGTGATGTGTGAATGACTTGACAAGAGAGCTTCATTTCGATTGAGCCAAGTATGATTTGTATGTCACAATTGTTGACCAATTTACATCCAGCTGAGCCGCCTTGCATGTAAATTTTTAATAATTGTATGCAGATCAAAGACGGGGACATAATTTGCTTCCAGAAATACCTTCAACCTCAGAACAAAGAGGAGTATAGATATCCTGACGTTCCTTCATTTTTGGAGTATGTTAAGAATCGTCAGGTATACATTGCTTAATCTTTTCAATGATGCAAAAATTTTTGTAGGCTGCACATTTGTGTTTGTATAAGTTGTTGGAATAATAATATTAATCTATTATTTAATGAACATATTGATAGATTTAAATCTGTAGCAGGTTCCCCTGTTCTTGATGATTTTACCCCTTAGCTGGGCCTTGCTCGATTATTTTTGGCACTGAGAGACGCATCATATACTGTGATCTGGTCACCTATTTAATGCCATCAAGATATTACTATAATAACCTGCAGTATTATAGTAATATTATTTATAATGTATAAATCGATTTTAAAGTATGCACTATAGTAAAAAATACATGTAGTGCATGTTTTCTAATTATCTAATTATGTGGTCTATGCACATACTCAGGCTAGAACTGAATGTGTCCAACCTTAAATCTGAAAACCAGGTTCTTCGTCAGCATCATCGAGCTTCTCCTACAACCTTGTTTGGCAGAATGGCACAAGTTAAGCAGCACTTTAAGTGCTTGTATTGAAAAAATATATGGACTAATCCGTGATAGCTTGAAGAAAGAGATTAGCCCATTCCTGAACTTGTGTATTCAAGTATGCGTTTTACTTTAATTTTTTTTGGTCATGTATAAACTCTTGACAAGTCCTTAGTTAAAAGAGTCTTGATAACTAAGTTATTTTATTGTTATTGGTTGGGATGTTTATTTTAGACTCGGAATGTATGTCCGAATTGATTATTGAAATATTGTATGTTAAGAAATTTTGTATCAATGTAGCTTTATGTTTCTGTTGGATGTTCTTGGTTGGATGTTGCATTGTTTGGTATTTTTTTGGTAGTGTAAATGCAATTGATTCATGTGGCTGTAAAACAGGACCAAGATGGCATGTAATCTACACCACATTAACATCACAATGATAAATATAAACCAATGTAAAAAATGTACAAAAGACATCATGTAAAATAAAATTAAACGAAAAAGAACTAGAAAAACCGATGTGAAATAGTCATTTGACATTGGTTCTGAAAAGAAACTCAATGTATTTTAAGTCAAATAACATCGGTTAGAGAAATTTGCTGATGTTAAACAAAAATATTTAACATCGGTTTCGTGAAGAACACCCATGTTTTATAAATCATTTCACATCGGGGGCTAATTTAGCCGATGTCTGATCAAACATTTCACATCGGGCAACTAATTTCACCGATGTCTCATCTAGCATTTCATATCGGTTTGTTTGAAAGAATTTCAATAAATGACTCTTAGAGCTTGTAGGTTTTATGTTTTAATGGATAAATACCTCATAATATACTCATATTCACCTAAAAATACTGTAATATAAGCTTAAATTTGTTCCAAAGACATCACATTTAATCTTCAAACCGATGTATAGCACTGTAATAGACATCGGCTGTTAACCGATGTCAAAGGCTGATGACATTTAACATCACATGCGAAGACATCAGTTCAGATTTTTTTTAACATCGGTTCTGAACCGATGTCTGATCCTATATTTCTAGTAGTGTAACATGGTAGCAGATGTTTTGAGTAGGAAGGAAAAGTTAAAAATGATAACAATGCTGAAGGAATTATCTGATGATGTTGAAAAATTTCAATTAGAGCATTATTATCATGGAGGGGCGGAAAACATGTGTAATGCCATTACCTTTCAACCAACACTAATAGAGAGATGATAAAGAAATGCCAAGATGAAATGATGACTCAGGAAAATAATCAGTTGACGGGAGAAGAGATATGTACACAAAAAGATGAACAAGGTGTGTTTAGATTTTTTATAAGAATTTGGATTCCAAATGTGACTGAATTGAAGAAGGATATTTTGTAAGAAGCACACAACTCAAGATTTTTGATTCACCCGGGAAGTACCAAGATATACCATGATTTGAAGAAGAGTTTCTGGTGGCCGAACATGAAAAGAGAATATGCAGAATGGGTTTCAAAATGTGACATATGCCAAGGAGTTAAAGCAGAACATCAGAAACCAAGTGGTTTGATTCAACTATTGAAGATTCCAGAATGGAAGTGGGAAAATATTGCCATGGATCTTATAGTGGGATTACCGCGAACACGTTCTGGACACGATGCAATTTGGGTGATAGTTGACCGCCTTACAAAATCGGCACATTTTCTTCCAATCAATAAGAAGTCTTTGTTAGATAGACTAGTTCATATGTATGTACGCGAAATTGTGTTACACCATGGTGTACCTATATCGATAGTTTCGGATCGAGACCCGCGATTCAACTCAAGATTCTGGAGGCAATTTCAAGAAAATCTTGGAACGAAATCAAACATGAGTACGGCATATCATCCACAAACCGATGGCCAAAGCGAATGAACAATCCAACCCATTGAAGTTATGTTGCGAAGCTGTACACTTGATTTTTCAGGAAGTTGGGACGATCATCTACTACTCGCAGAATTCTCATATAATAATAATTACCATTCAAGTATTGGCATGCCACCCTACGAAGCTTTATATGGGCAAAAGTGTAGAACACCAACGAGTTGGGATGAAGTTGGGGAAGGAAAGATTTTTGGACCTGAATTGATTCAGCAAATGAAGGACACCGTCACTGTGATCAAGAAGAGACTCATTGCTGCTTAGGATAGACAAAAGAAATACGCGGACCCCGCCCGGAAGGATGTGAAGTTTGAAATTGGGGAAGCTGTATTGCTAAAAGTATCACCATGGAAGGGATTGACCCGATTCGGTAAGAAAGGGAAATTAGCTCCAAGATACATTGGACATTTTGAAATCTTGAACCAAGTAGGGAAAGTTGCCTTAGAGCTAGCCTTGCTGCCACAATATCAACACGTGCATAATGTATTTCATGTCTCATTGCTAAAGAAGTATAATCCGGACACCAATCACATGATAGAGATTGAAGCAGTGGAGATTCAAGCTGATTTATCATATGAAGAACAACCTATGCAGATAATGGATCGACAAGAGAGAACTCTTAAAAATAAATCAGTAAGTTTGGTGAAAGTATTGTAGAAGAATTCTAAAGTTGAAGAGGCAACGTGGAAGTTAGAATTTGAAATGCAAAATCAGTATCCTCAACTATTCTCCTAGATTATGAGGACGGAATCCTATAAGAGGGAGAGAAAGTGACAACCGGTGAATATTTGAACTATTTTCCTAAGTACGATATATATATTCATAAAGATTCTGTGATATAATGCCAATTATGCGGATTTGTTATATATTGTGTATAATTTTGTTGTACGGCATTGCGAATATTGCTGAAATATTTTTAAGCGTATAACTTTTGTACGTGAGTAAGATTTTCGCTACGCGATTAGGTAATAATTGAGATTCTCGCGATTTAGTGATATTTGAATAGTTGCAATTAGGCGATAAATTATATTCCAATATTGTGGAATAGAGTCAAATTACTTGCAATTGTTTGTGTGATTTATAATGTGTTAATTATATTTTACATGATTTATTTATTAGTGTGATAATGTTAGAAAATTATTTTAATATAAATTTTTGACCGAAATTTTTTGAAAACAATTTTATTAAACCTCTAAAATCTCATAGTATTTATGGTATTAATCTTGTGATTTATGGATTTATATTTTAATTACTAAAACTCATTATTTTTAATCATACTTTTAATAGTTATTGAATTACAAGTGTACCCTTGCATGCAAATTCCACCCAAATAGAAATCAAGGGTAAGACCGACCTTTCACCCTCCACTAACTCCATTTGACCAACTAAATGACCCATAAAATCTTGCATGCAAAATCTTGCAAGTAGTAGATGAAGGATAGAATGGTAAAAACAAACTCCACTACCACTTGGATGAAACAAAAGCTAGCCAAAACACTCAATCTCACACCATTTCCCTCACCACACACACCACTCCATTCTATCCATACTCCCTCTCGGTCGCACCCTAAAACCCTCCCCACCCATTTCATTTTCTTCCATATTTCTTCATTTTCTTACACCTTTCCACTCATCTAAGCAAGGTCATCTTCACTAAGTGCTATATCTTCATTTGAAGTTAATTTCTTAGTTGCATGTGGTTAAAGCCAAGGGTTTTAACTTTGATTCTTATGAATCTAGAGTTGAACTCAATATGGCTCATAAAACTTGAACAAGAGATGGTCTTGACGAAGTGTTTTGCTTATATTTTCAAGACATGATCTTGACCTCAAGCATTCGGCAATGACTCCCAAGGAGCCGAATGGATTTCATTTGTGTTAGTTGGTTTTTCTTTAAAAAAAGACTTTGTATGTGGCTTTTAAAGAACCTCTGATCTTTTAAAATGTATTTCACAAAGTTTTCATCCTTGCATGCCATGATTTTTATGATAAAAATTGAAGTTAGAACTTGCATATCATGATATAAGTGATATTTCGGACGAATGTGTTATGTGACTTAAATTAGAGTTTTTTTGCAATGCATGCCATATTTTTTGCTCTGAAATGCTAGTACGTTATGTGCCTTGATAAGTCATGATAAAATTTAGTATCCATCAAGTTGCTACCATTTATTTTTAGTTCAAAATTTTGTTTAAAATCGCATATGTAAAATCTGCTCTGCTATGCTCTTTGTTTTTGCCTCGGTAATTGACTTATATGGCTAGATTTTTGCTCATAATTTACATAAAATGATATTCAGTAGGGTTGTATACATTGTAGGTCAGATTTGTTGGCTTGATTGTTGGTTTTGGTGTTAAGTTGGAGTTATGGTGGAAGGAGGAACACTAGGCACAAAGAAGCATAATTTTTCACCATAAGTATAGGCTATTTTAGGAGAGTTTTAGTGAGGCCTTGCTAAGCCTGAGTTTACTGGAGTTAGGAATTGAGTTTTAATTGAGTCAAGTGGCTTTAATTCATTGAGAAAATTGCATTTAGGTAGGTGCACACCCACATATCCGAGAGTAGCTCAGAACAGGACAGGACTGCGTAAACTTGAACTTTGGTCGATTATAACCATGTCTTAGGCCAGGCCTTCATGGGGCCTTGGCTTAAATAAGTGTAATGCATCCTTAGGAAGTTTAACAAACCATTAGAATTAAAAATTGAATGAGAAAAGTGAGTTTTATGTAAGTAAAAACAGAGCAGAGGGAATTCAAAAGGGGCTGTGCAGAGTCAACTTTGAGCAGAGGCCTAGAGAAGCCTAGGTGAGGTCTTGGCATGAAACCAAGTCTGAGAGTTGGGTTTAGGTCTTAAGAATCCACGGGAATTGGTTTTGTTAGAAGACCCAATGTAGGAATTAATATTTCTGCCAAAGAACGCAGGTAGTGCAAACTGGTGCTAGCAGGGAACTTAAGTATGGTTATTGATCTTTGTAAGCCTATAGATGGAGGCCTCTGAGTTTTACCAACTTTAGAAGTTAGTTTATAGTCTTATCAACCTTTAGGAAGTGAGTTGGGGTGAAGGCCCAAGTTGGAAACATCCCATTTCCACCAAGGCACCCGAGAGCACCCTTAGAGTGGCATTAGGAAGCTTAGTGGTATTCGTTGTAATTGGGACTTAGTTATGAAGGATCTGAGTGTTGCACAGCATCTTTAGAGTTAAGTTAAGGTCAGATTAGATATATGGGAGCATTAGTAATAGTTCTTATGTGTTACTTGCTTATGTGCTTAGGGATTTAAGTGATATTATAGTATAAATAACAAATTAACATATGCCATGCCATTATGTGATTATGTGACTATGTGGATTACTTGAAATACATATGTGTATTCATATAATCATAAGTACTTGTGTAATAGTAGCTATTATAAGGGTAAATATTAGTACATAGGTATGTACGCTAAGTCTTGGAGCTTATAAGCTTATAAGGTGATAAAAGGTAAATAGTAATGAGGTTAATATAATGTATAGGTTCTGAAGCGAAGGGGAAGACTCGTGCCGTCAAGATTGAATAATCTTAGAACTATTAAAAGGAAAGTTACTTACCTCCTTATCCTTATAATTGTTACAAATATACATATATATTTTTCATGAATGCTTAGTTATAATAATCAGCATGTCATTAATTAATTCAAATACTTCTGTTGATAACTCTTAACCTTGTTAGTACCTTACCTTCAAACTATTCCCTATCTATTAGACCGTGAATACTAAACTCTCTACCAAATTCCCTAATGGAAACCTCATAACACAATCATATTTATAAATATCAAAGTACCACCCTCGATATAATGTAGAGCTGACTTTTATTCGACCTTGGAACACACCCCAAAGGGATTTCTATTATGCGTTTGACACATCATTAGTGAACTTGGTTTTCCCTTGTTATAATTCAATTAAAGTGATACCAAATCTTTCCCCGACATCCATGTTATAAATCATTATAAAATAAATGTTTTCTTAAACTTAGTGGATTGGACCTAGACGTAAGTCCTTTTCACACTTATTGATAGGCTCATATATAGCCTAGGGATCCCATTATATTTGAGAACCCAGTGCGGTTCGGGATTACTTCGCGACTGATCACCGGCTATAATCCGTTGCGTCCTAAAATGAAATTTTAATAAGTTGATTATAACATGTTACGACAATGCCATGATTCCATATGCCATGTTTCGATTGCTATGATTCTACTTTGCCCTTTATATTATGACTTCATGTTTCTTATTGTAATTTTTATCAAGTATCCATGACCTCTTGATTTATGAACTCTTGATATTGAGGTAATGCCATGTATAGTAGAACTGTTAGTATTTGCTGAGCATTTTTAGCTCATTTTTCTCGTATTTAACCTTGTTCTACAGCTAGCAACCATGGTACGCACCAAGCAAACCGCTCGTAAGTCGATGGTCGGAGACGCCGAGAACCATTTGAGGGCGCAGGTAGACTATAGATATAGATTAGGCGAGATCCGCCACTAAGAAATCTTATATTAGTTAGAAGGGCTGTTCCAAACTCTGAACTTGTAAAGATCTTGGGATTGTTATTATTTTTGGTTGGGTTGTAATCGGATTATCATCATCTTTTGGATTTATAAGTATGTAATATAATGGTTCGCATTTGTTTCGTGTGTGTGTTGTTCTGGGGTGTGACATTTAGTATCACTATACCTATTATCAATGAGATGTGATCATCAATCAACAAACACACCAGTCTTAATGTATTATTATTGTCCCTTAATAATAATACTCTACTAGGGACCTTTAGGAATATTGATACTATTCTCATAATCTCATTTCTATGTCATGTACTTAAAGATATAGAAATTATATCATATATCAAGGACATTTATTAATCTATCACTTATATTGCAGTAAATTAAGACATAATAAATTATAAAGGGAATAATCGATAGAACATAAATATTAATAATCAAATGTCTTAAACTAAAACATTATAGTGTTGTCTCTAGGGCACAAACACTAACAATGAGAATGATAGTAGAATTGAGTTACTTTCTTGGACTACAAGTTACACAAACTGATGAAGGAATTTACATTAATCTGTCTAAGTACACAAAGAATCTATTGACTAGATTAATATGCAGAAAGTACAACTGCTACAACTCTAATGGCCACTATTACAAAGTTAAATCATGACCAAGGTAATGAAATTGATGTCACTTTATATAGAGGTATGATTGATTCATTACTCTATCTAACTGCTAGTAGACCAGATATTATGTATGCAACCCGTTTGTGTGCAAGATTTCAGGCCAATCCTAGAGAACCTCATTTGGTTGCTTTAAAAATAATTATGAGATATTTAAAGGGGACTTAATCTCTTGGTTTGTGGTATATAAGAGAATCAGACTTCAGTCTAGTTGGCTATTCTGATGCAGATTTTTGCAGGATGCAAAATTGACAGGAAGAGTACCTCAGCTGGCTGTCAGTATTTGGGTGGTAGATTGGTTACATGGAAAAGCAAGAAACAGAAATCAATATCTACATCTACAACTGAAGCTGAATAAATTGTAGTCGGCAGTTGTTGTGCTCAGATTTTTTAAATGAGAAATCAACTATTGGACTGTGGATTATCTTACTAAAAAATTCTTATCTACTATTATAATCAAAGCGCAATTACTATAACAAGTAATCCAGTGAAACACTCACTCACAAATTATATCAGTATCAGATATCATTTTATCAGGGAGCAGGTCATGGAAGGAACATTTGAGCTTCACTTGTTCCAACTGATCAATAAGTAGTTGATATCTTTACCAAGCCATTACCAGAAGCAGCCTTCGGAAAGTAAATACATGAGCTTCGAATGATCAGCTATGAGAAGAAATGATTTATTGGATCCTAACTGTATCAGTCAAATACTAACACATCAAATCCTGACATACTAAGTAAAATCCTGATGAGGTATGTCAAATCCTGATGTGTCAAATCCTGATGAGGTAATCAAATCCTGATAATGTCAAATACTGACTGTGAGTATTTTATAATTATGTCCAATTATTTTTCTTAATTAATACTTGATTTAATTAAGTATATTTGAGAGTAATTTTTGTGGATAATTATAGAGACTTTTGTAATTTGGATCATTGTGGAAGGTTAATTGCTAGTTATTAGGCGTAGTAACACACATATATGTTCCTTAAAATTCGTGCATCATTAACTAGGATTGCACATTATTTGTTCCATTAATAATGGCATCCATTTAAAACATGCCATGTGTATTATTACCATACTGTCTTTTACCAATAACATCAGTAACTGATACTGATAAGCTTTTCACATTTATATTACACACAATACACATAATTTTTCATCTTCTTCACTCTCTCTGAAATTTAATTTTCTTTGAACTCAAGCTTTTTTTACCATAAAACCCTAATTTTCAAATGGCCACCACTGATTCTTTCTCCACCTTCACTGCTACCAAGTATGTGTTTAATCACAAGACTTTTCATGTTACAAAATTTAAAGCCCCTTTGTATGAAACTAATATTCCTCTTTATTTTAAGATGATTCAAGATTATCTAGTTCAAAGTGAAATTGGTTATGCTTTAACTGCTCTGTATAGAGTTTGGTTTAAGCAGGTTATGCAAATTTAGGATAATTCTACTATTGATGCTGAAAGGGGAGCGATTTTGTTCATTTCTGATAACAAAGATTATGAAATCAATGCCACTATGATTGAGAAGGCATTGAAGATTCCTGCATTGAAGTGGAAGGACACCAGTTGTGACTCCAACTGCCACTTTGTTTGAATAGGTAAGAGAAATAGGCCATAGCACTAAATTTACCAAGGTCAGGGAGCTATTCTGGACAAAGCTCAGAAAGGAATGGAATTTTTACTTTGACTTTATAAGTAGGGCATTTCTCAATAAGGTATATAATTTTGATGCTCTTATATTAGCTTCACTGCATTTAGGATATTTATTATTATATGGTCATGCTTTTAATTATGGCAATACTATACTGTAATTCCTGATAGCTAAGATTAGTGATAAGGATGGTGGTGTTGGTTATACAAGGTTTTTGCAGTTGATTTTTAGCTATCTTTTGCCTGATGTTACTTTAAACAAGAATGAATTACTGATGATTTTTCAAATTAATTTTAAATCTTTGATTGACTTGGCTAAGAGAAAGGGCAATTTCAGAAGGAGCAGTGCTTTACCAAAAGAAATGTGGGTATTTTTCTCTAACAAAATGCTTCACAGATACACTACATCAAATCCTAAGACAATGGAACAGGGCACATCCAACCATGTTCCTAACCCAAGTGTTTCACTTTCAAAATCCAAATCTAAATAGTCTCTCATCTTTGATTTCTCTCAAAAGAAATCAGTTATAAAATCAAAACCACTAGTTGAAACTGATGTGTCTGAGAGAGAATCAGGTCCAAGAGTAGGTTCACCTTCAACTAAATCATTGGAGAAACAAGGTGGAATTAAGATGGTTTCTGGACCTAAGATAAGCATTATATAAATAAGAGAAAGAAGATAACAGCTAGTACTAGGTTGAATGATGGGGATGATTCTGGTAGTAAAAGTGACGGGCCTATTGTGTTTCAAATTCATGCTAGACCAGTGGAGGAACTGGTGCTATTGCAGAGGAAGAAAGAGTTGACACTGAAGCTGCTAGTTCTTTGCCAAAGAAAAGAAGATTGATGAAAGCAGCTAAGAGGATTCAAGCTCAACAAGGTAAAGACAGTCTTGAATTTCTAGCTCATATTGCTCTTGATCAGGTGTGACGCCCTCAATCTCGGGGTTAGAAAATGAGGACTCACACACCTCTAATCTAATAATTAAATAAGCATAAACCCCGATTAACTACTAACAGGATCAACAGGATAAAGTATGAGACAAGATTACAACTACCAATCATAAAATATAACTTACAACCCCAAAATATTATTAAGTAAACATAATCGATTCCGACTGGGAACCGGCAGATAACCCATTGTATCTTTAAAACTTTCCTTCTAAGTGCTTGCTCACTCAGAAATACCACTACCTGCTCTGGCAACCGGAAGCCCTCAACACGATAGGGACCACCAGGTACGCTCTTACGAGCAGTGCGCCTAAGCCTGGCCATCTTCTTGCTTAACTGCCATGGTTAGATTAAAACAAAACATATGAGTATAAAACTCAGCAAGTAACTATAATGCAGTTCTACGATATCAAATCCACAATATACTTTACCAAACTCAGGGCATTCTACTTTATTTGTTCTAGGTGGCAGATTTCCAGCTTTTGGGTTAAGGAAAGGTTTTGAAGGAACAATATGGAGCTTTTAAGGAACAAGGCTCAACGTAGGACGAATGCCGACTTTCATCACAAATCATTAAAGGATCGGAATAGATCTTTCAAAAAGAGGAAAGCAACAGTATTTCATTATATGGAATCAGTCATATGATCAACATATTATAAATCAGGGTTCTCGAGCTTTAAGCTTCACATTAACATAATCAACTCTTTTCAAAACAATATAAAGCATTTTCATTTTCAAGAATCAATTTACTGAACAGAAAGTTTCAATTACCTTTTTAAATAACCAATTAGAACCCTTAATTGGATCACTTAATCTTTCCATTTCATTATAATACGGGTGATCAGCCCGTACCGACCTCCATCCGGTCTTTAAGGTACCAATTGACATAATTTCAGCCTTAAGTTGGACTAGCCCCGCTAGCATCTTACCATGACTGGACTAGTCCCACTAGCCTCTTACTCCCATATCCATCAGGAATTCGTTTGGAAAACCTTGAGGTTGGAAAAAGATAGGTTTTCTAAATTCATTTTATCATTACCAAGAATACGAAATCATTCGGACTCTTTCGAGTCGAAACTCATTCTTAAGTCAAATTTCAAGAAAACAAAGTTTAGGGAGGGATTCAAGACAAGCAAGGAACAACCCTAAGGATTCTGTATCAAGGTTAACAAGGTACTTAAAATAGAAGGATCAATATTTGTTTAGGGATCAATAGTGTGATCAAGAAGTGAGGTATCATTAAATAGGGTTTGCAAGGATAATTATAGGGTTCAATACAATTCATGGCTTAATAAATGACTTGAAAAGAAAGGACAGGTTACCAAAAGGGTTGAATCGGTAAGCTTATCAATAATAGTGTATCAGAATCAAAACAGGATATCTCAAGTCATTAACAGGGGTTCATTAATTAACAATTCCATACTCTACATGGTATGAACAACAACCTCTCTATACTCATTTTCACAAGTAATGAGAATTACTTGCCTGAATTTGCTTTTCTGAAGGTTGAACTACTGCCACCTAGTTTATATTTTCCTTTCCTAGCCTGAATGCCCTTACCCTCCGATTCTACAATAAAACCAAGATCTTAATCAGTTATCAACTCTCGTTCCCGAAACGATCACTTAATACAATAGCTCGATTATACCCTTGACTCTAGTATACGAATATAGCTTATACACATAAGCACATAGCACATAACACATTCCTTTGTCGTAATCTTTATATCTTTATATATACTTATCGATCGACGCGTACTTGCTTAACCTTAACTATTTCTCAAATCACACCAATATAACTCTTACGAGTACATGATTTATTCACAACTAACCCTTTTGCGACCATAACTGTCACTTATAGTTCTTTAATAACAAACCATTTAATTCCCTTTTTCTTTTATTCCTTAATTCAAACCATAACAACAACCAATCACACAAATGAATCACATATCTCCTAGGATTTCACATGCAATCACTTAGCAATGTATTGGAATCAAATTAGTCGCTTTTCTACTTATATACCATTCGGTTATACATGTAAAACACAACCACGTATACTCAATTTCAGTCTCATATGATCAAACACAAATAATGCAAATCACAAGAGTCATTTACGCAATTAAACTTCATCCTTTTTAATCAAAAATCCAAATCATAATCACATTAAAATCGAAAATCAACACCTTCTTTTAATTATCAAAACTCGAACACAAACACCATCCAATCATCGTCATGCAATCAAGTTCTCACTAGCCACTAAGATATTTAGCAAAAATCAACTTAATTCTCTTTTTAAGCATAAGACCCATTCGGGTTTTCCAATAATCATGCATGCAAGGATCAATTTTTGACATGCAAAGTCTTAGATTACATTCCCAACTTGTTTTAAACCTTAACTTAGTCTTTTGACTTATTTTCATCAAAATTTTCGAATCACAAAACAAAACATCAATAATGACTCGGGCTATAATCAAATTATTCAATCGACAAGCATGCATTTACTTAATCATCAAGTAAATTTCTTCTAGACCCATTTTCTATTCGGTTAAAATCAAGATTCACAACTCAAGGACTAAACATTGACATGCATTACTTGTTCTTCTCTAAAACTAACATGCAATCACGTTTTTCACTAATTAGGCTTAGCTTTTACTAAGATCAAGTCATCAAATCCAATTCTCCCTTTTTATTAGCACAAAGCCGAATTATAACCCAACATACAAACCTTAAATTTTGATTTCCTAATCATCAAATGACTTATGCACACATCAATAATCAAAACTAATCCATTTCCAATCACATACTCAAGTTTTAAAAGAAATACCAAAAACTCTTTTGATCTTTCAAAAACCAAACATGCAAGACTTAAACTTCATATTAACACATCATTAAAGTTCCACCAGCTCTCCTTAGATCATAGTCGGTGGTGGTCGAACTTAAGAGAGCCCGCAACGGGTCTCCTCTTGAGTTTTAAACCACACAATCCTCTTGAATTTACTCTTATAGTTTTGTATCAAGAAATCAATTTCCTTGAACACAACCATAGAGATCATTAACAAAACACTTACACAAATACTTACATGCAAATGGAATTTGAGAAGTAAACCGAAAATAGAAACTATAGAGAGCAATATCTTTGAGTTTGAGTGAAGATTAGGTGTTGCATGCAAGAGAGAGAGAAGAGAGATGGAGGGAGTCGAGAGAGAGAGAGAGTAGTCGAGAGAGTAAAGAAAAGAAAGAGAGAAGGGGTAATGGGTGCACAGGAAAGAAAAGAAAAGGGGGGGGAATGAATTTATACATCATCAAAGACAAGGGCAAATTAGTACATTACTAATTATTTTTTATGCTTATTTGATCCTTTCTTTTTACTCAAATGTAATAAAAATTAATTATAAAATATATCTTTCTCGTAAAGCCGAAAGTTAATACAAGTAACAATTTTAATACGTACATCTCGAAATTAGCTTTCCAACCATTACTCATAATAAACTTTTGATCGAACGGTTGATTTTATATGAATTTCGCAAGCTCGCCTTAATAATAACATTTTTCCACATAAAAATTAATTAAAATGCAATAACCACCAAATAAATCCATTCATCATTTTTAAAAAGTCTCTAATACTACTATGAAGATAACAAAACAAATCCCATATTTTTATCTTACTCGCATAATTTTATAAAAATGCATGGAGGTTAAATAAACCTTTATTTAAATCAAATAATTCCTTTAAATTCATAAAAATGTCACAGAGCACATAGTCATGCACACAGACCAATAATCACACATATACGAACACATAACAACTCAGGTCTAATCAGAGAATTTTTCCTTCTTTAATCTTTATCCTTTTCTACGCGTACCGGGTCACGTTCAGCCTGACGGCCCGACGCTCAGCATTTCGATTACGCTTCTCATTATCATTATCGACCGACACGTCACTTTGGAAGAAATACTTTATTTACACATTCATTTCATTCAATCACACATAATTCACATTTTATATTCTTTAACTCCTTATTAGGACGGGTTCCGTTCTACCTGACGGCCCGACAACACAGCTTAACTCCTAAGCTGACTCTTTAAATTGGAACGCTTTTACTTGCGCTCCTATATTCTAATATATAGTAAAGACAATTTAATCAACACTTAATCACACGTAATTATAATCAAACCACATAAAGCATACTTTATTGACTTAATTACGTCACAAAAATTCTCAGTCGTCACATCAGGAAACTGCAAATCCTGACATTACCTCATCAGTTCTTGACAAAGCTTAGTCAATTCATGATCTAGATAATTCCTGATGATGTACTCACAATTCCTGATTCCCCACCAGCAAAATTCATTAAAATTTCTTACAAAAGGGTGAAGGAAATAACTAGAGAAATTAGTCTAGATAAAACTGCCAAAAGAAAAGCTGAGGACACAGCAGTTTATGTAAGAAAACAGTCCAAGTTTCAGTCTCCACAAAAGGGATTCAGCCCACAAGAACCTTCTTCTCAAAGTGAAGATGCAGTTGATAAAGTCCCGGCCACACAAGAACCACCCACTCAAAGTGAGGGTGAAGGCAATGCAAATCAGTAGACTATTCCTGACAGTGCTCAAGGGAGTCATGTTACTGTGGATGCTGAAATACAAGCTAGAGTTTAAGAAAGAAAAGCTTATCAGGAGCACATTGCAAAACTGTATGTTGTCATCAATGAACCAATCTTTGAGGGAAGCCCACAAGAACCTTCAATTTAAAGGATTGAAGAAGCTTCTAAACCTTCAGTCACACAAGAACCAACAGCTCAAAATAATGTTGTAGACCCAACATCAAATCCTGACAAGGAGTCATTTCCTAACAAGCAAGTCATTCCTGACACAAGGTCAATTCCTAATGTAGCTATTCCTGATGAAATGGTTACTTATAAGGACAACAAAGGAGCCATTTTGGTCACTCCTTTGTCTGTTATACCTATGGAATCACACTCTAAAAGTACATTACTTTCTCTATCTACTTTATCTGATAGCGTGATTATAAATAGACCTGTTTATAGGGATACCTCTATTTATATGACTATAGACCACTCTTCTTTGCCCCCTTTTATTTGTTATATTGATAGTAAGTTGAGCCTTTCTAGTGAGTTTGTGAGAAAAGATCAAGAGAAAAACAAAAATATTGAGAGGCAGTCTCCTGTACTAGCAAAATGAGAGGTAGATAAGAGTGATAAAAGTGAGCTAAATATTACTATTGACAGTAATATACGTGTGAGAAGTGATGAGATCACTTTAAAAGAAAAGAGAGATTTAGGTATTCTTGGTTCTTTTATTTTAGGTTCATCAGAAGATACTGGCCCCTCTTAAGTCAAATCCTGATTTAAAGCTTAAACGTAAAGTTGATCCAGTTCCTGACTCTATTCCTGATGTTCCTAAAACATTCAGAAGTGATTCTGATGACAGTGATAATGATCCTAATGATGCTGCACTCAAAGATGCAGTGAAAGCATCTATAATGTCTAACTTTGGATCTTCATCAGTTTATGCTCCTTTGGATAGTCTTAGATCCCATGAATGGAAATATACATGGAAGTTGCTACATTAAAGCATTTTTTTTTAGGCTGCAAATCCAATTGATGATCATGCTGTTAACTTGGTCTCAAATCCTGACATCAAGAATTCTATTAAGGCCACTACTGTATTGATCAAGGGCATGAATTCTTCTATTCATTCATTAGAGGAAGAAAGTATTGATCTGAAAGAGGAAGTTGCAGATCTTTCAGTCACTATCAACGGCACAAAATAAGAGCAATGGTTTAGTCAAAAGGATGTTAAGCATGGAGTCTAAGCAAGAGCTTATGATTGAGAGACTGCCTGTCATTGAAGAACAACAGCAAGCAACAAATCCCAAATTGGATGTTATTCTCTCTCGTCTACAAATTTTAGACGCCAAAAAGGGGAGATGGTAGTACCAAAGACAAAATGTGCACCTGAATCAGTTATGAGGAAAAATGTCAATCCTGATAATGATGGTGATAAATAAGCAAAGATGACCTCTGATGTTGTGGTAATTCAATCTAGAGCTGGTATTCAGACACAAACTCAAACTATCCAGTCAAATCATGTCTCCAAGGATGGTGCTAAGACTGTGAAAACCAAAATAATTACTTATTCTCAAATCCTGATAGAAAAGCACCAGTCAGGATCTGCAATTCCTGACAGAATTGAGGTGATAATTGATAACCCTGAAGATGCACAGAAATTTTACAAAACTTTCAAAACTAAAATTGGTGCAAACATTACTCTTTATCACAAGGATAAAAAAGTTTAAGAAATGTTTGAAAGAAGAGCCTTAACTCATCTAGCTGATGAATTTCCATATATGTCACAAGAAGAGATGCTTAGACAAAAAGAAGAAATTTGCAATCAGCTACAAGCATCTAATCAAGGATCTTCTAGAGGAAAGAGGAAGACTAAAGGTAGTAGAAGCGGTAGAGAAAGAAAAGCTACAACTATTAGCCAAGTCATTGTTACCTCTCAAAGAAGGACAGGGTCTAGTGGAATTAGGATTGAGGAGATTCCCGAGACTCAAGTTCCTAAACTTCTAATTGATCCCTAATTTCTCAATCCTGAACCTAGAAGGAATGATATCAAGTTGGTAAATGATGATGTTAATGCTGAAAGTGAAGATGCTGAAATGCTCGTATTAAGGAGATCAAGGCAAATACAGATTGAAGCTGCTCCTGTCAACCCAAATTCAAATCCTGATAATAGAGTATCAATTCCTGACATAATTTCTAACAGGGGAATACTGACACTACAAATCTTGACAGTTCAGTTCCTGATCCTGATAGGATGTCTATTTCTGAGTTTTTTAAAAATGAAAATGAAGAAGCTCTATTTCGGTTGAATCTTAAAATTCTATCTACTTATGTTGAAGCATTCAATGTTGAAGTTGGTGAAGATGAAAGATGTGTTATTTTTAATGAAGGGGAAAGGAGACGGGAAGGGAAGATCAGGATAACCATAAATAAAGAAAATCATGAATTTTAAAACATGCTACTGAGATCTGGCAGAAATAGATGAAGGATTACTGATAGGAGGGTGTTGAGAGAAAGAGAAGAAAGGAGAGCTTAAATTTTTCCTAAGAACAAGAACAAATGGAAGAAAGTTGTTGATCTTAAATGTAATGATGAGATAATTTTTTTTTTCAGAGGTATAATGGAGGATAGTTTATATAATTCTAACAGTATGGGAGATAAAAAAATCTTGGTTGGTGCAAGCCAATGCTCTTAACCTATCTGAACCTTATACAAGAGCATAAATTGGGCATCATGAGACTCAATTGGTAAACTTAAAGCTGCTAAATTTCACATTTGCTGATAGTCCTGGTCTGGAAGTCACAGTTGATCACTTGGACATCCTTGAAGCATTGAAAATTATACTTGACAAACATGATGGCTCAGAACCCAAAAAAAAAGATTCTACTCTTACTGCAAGTTGATCAAGTTCAAGTTTTTTCACTTGATGAACTGTTGACCATGACAACCAAGGAACTGAAATATATTCATTACTTTCTAAGAGTTAAAGATGAAGCTTCCAGAGAATGGTCTAACACGATTCTTGCTACTATCGAAAATAGAATACTTGATAATGGTTCTCATTATTTTGGATCTTATGTTCCTACTTATATGAATTTCAAAATGCAAGAAGTCAGTATGAATAAAGGAGGAGCTCTAATTGAAAACATTCTCATGCAGAGATATATCACTATGAATCCTGATGGTTTAAGACCATGTTTTGTAGCACTGGATGAGCTGATGATGGAAAGAACTCAAATCAGACACTTAAGGGTTGCTATCTATCAGTTTTCAGATAGATCTGAATGAGAAGAATTTAAAGAAAAAGTTGGAAGACTTGCTTTTGAGGAAGATTGATGAGAGAGTAAAAGCCTTTGTTCAAAGGTATTGCAGAGTTTATCAAGAAATTTGAGGATATGCTTCTATAACTAAGTATGTTCTATAATTTCTATACTCTACATTTTATTTTTCTGATTTTTGGCACTAGACTATACTATTAGAATTTATGCTTATTTAGTAAAGCATAAATTGGGGGAGATTGTTATAAATTATCTATGTCAAAAATCAGGATCTACTATGGAGTCAGGATCTGACAGAGTCGTCAGAAAGTGAAGCCATTCAGGATCTGTTTGACAGTCAGGATTTGTCAAGCGTCAGGATTTGATGCGGTCAAAATATGCATCAAGATATGATGACTGTCAGGATATGACTGGATAAGTCACAACTATAGAATAAATCAGAATCTGCTTATTTATAGGATTGTAGTTATTGATTCAGATATGTATAGAAACTAGATAGTCTATACTGTAACATATCTTGTAATTGATAGTGATTGGTTGTGTAGCTGTGTGATATATAAACACATAATAAGTTATCACTTTGTAGTGTGTAATAACCCCAATTTTTGGGAAATTTTGAAACCCTTATGAATAGTGTTTTTGCTGAATAAGAAAACTTTTCATGTCACACTATGTAGGGGTTCTGATATGGATATTCTGAGATTTTATTAGTACTTTATATGGGATATAAGTGTATGTAAAGATCGTCAGAATCCAAATCCGAACACTTTGATTTTCCCGGAAATACACTAGATACGAAGAGAATTGAGTATAAAGTAACAGGATAAAAAGGATTTAAATTAAAGGATTATAATAGAGGATCATAAAAAGGAATATAATGTATTGAGAAAGGTTAAGGGAACCTAAGTAATAAGATCCCGGGTATGATCCTTCAAACGATAAATGAGAACGAAAGTTAAGCGAACCGTATAACAGATCAGCGGTCATTAGGCAAACAATTAGGAAGTTAATCAAAGGGATTAGAGAGAGTGATGTCACCCAACCAATGAGAAGAGGACAAGGAGGGAAGGATGACATCACCACATGACATAGGCATGACATGGGAAGGAAAGAGGTGTGGTTGAATGAGAACCACACAAATTCAAGGGCAACAAGGTAATTGACTAAATCAAACACAAAACCAATCAACCAAGCCAAGCAAATCACTTTCATCAAAATCAAAAAAAAAAAAGAAACCAAGGCATTGTTCTTCATGCTCTCGGCCCTTTTCTTAAAAAATGAAAGTCCAAGCTCCTCCACTTGCTATTTTACAAGGTAATTATCCTAGCTTCTCCTAGTTAAGTTACATACTTCCTATAAGTTTAAGCTTCTAATTCCAAGCCAATCTTTTTCTAGAAATCAAGGAAGAAGATGGTGAATAGTACTTTCTTGAAATTAATTTTTGTGTTCTTGATTTCTTTGAAAGAACAAGCTTGTAGGAGGTTAGATTAAGGCTTCCATGGGCATTTCAAGGATCTTTCATGGATTAAAAGCTTCAAGGAAGGTATAACTCTTCATGATCTTAGTTTTAAGTTTTGTTGTTTAGATTTCCTAATGTTGAGATGATGGGTTAGTGTAATGGGTTTGTAATCATGTTTAAAGCTTGTTATGAGTAGTTTAGTTGGTGAGAGGCATGATTATTGTGTGTTTAGAGATGGGTTGATTTTGTGATATTTTTGGAGTTGGAAATCTTGGTTATTAGTTAATGAACCTAAGTAAAGCTTTTGGTTCATGTGGGGAATAAGTATAAATTGTTAATGTGGAGTTGTCGGGGCTGTTATGATTTAGTTTGGATGGAGTTTTTATTGGGTTGTGATTGTGGGTTGAATTGTGGTTGATTTGGAATGGTTTAATTTGGGAAATCACGTAAACATAGCCGTCGTAACGTTCGATTTTCTTTAGACTGTTTTTGTGCATAACATTAGGACCCGAGAACCCCCTGCTAGATTATGACCATTGCCATGTTTAGATAGCTCATGTTACGAGCTTCGTTTTGATATGTAGTTCGTTCGATTCCGATGCACGGTTTAGGAGAAACGACCGTTTCAAGTAACGGCGTTTCGCGAACGAAACTTTTCCCCTCGCCTTACTTTGAAATATAGGTTAAAGACCAAAAAGGGTTAATTAATGTATGAAACAATTATGGTAAGAGTGTTAGGCAGTTGGTAAGACACTCGCGAAGGAATCGCCTTAAAACTCGTAAAGGTTAAATTATTAAAAATGGTGGAGCCGAGGGTACTCGAGTGACTTAAGAGAATCAGTAAGCGCAAATCGAGCGTTAGAGTCTGAGTTGGCTAGAGTATAGATTTACAAGTGACTTTGGTTTAATTCCAACTTACTTGTTGCTTATAGGTTACCAGACTCGTCCCGAGCCATTCGTAACCCCCAGTCGCTCAGGCAAGTTTTCTACCAGTTATAACTGTTGTTGTGATGTATATATGTATTTGCATTATCTTGCGATAGATGCATGTTGGTTAATTAGCAAATGTTGTAATATATTGAAGCATGCTGCTATGGTATATATATATATGCATGCCTGTTTCGTATTCTTTCCATATATATCTGTTGATTCAGTTGATAATACCTATGCTAGAGAATAGCGGTAATTTGCGTATACCCTTAGTATAGGGGATAAAAGGTGAACATAATTCTAAACCGGGAGTCGATGTTCCCGAGTATATTATATATATATATATATTTATATATATATATATATGGATATAGTTTTAAAACTATTGATCGAATAAGGTTTATTCAATACCTTTATTTTACTTAATTGAATATTTATTCGAATATTCATTCGAGGGCTTATGACTTCTTTATTTTATTAAATGAATATTATTATGAATATTCATTCGAGGGCTTATGACTCTTTATATTATTTATTGAATATTATTTCGAATATTATTCGAGGGCTTATGACTCAGTTCATATTATTATTGAATATTACTTGGATATTCATTTGAGGATGTATGACTCCTTTATTTTATGAATATTATTTATAGTATTCATTCGAGGTATTATGACTCCGCTTATTACTTAATAATATTCTTTATTGTAATAAAGAATAAGGTGTCGATAATCAAACTTATTTTTGATTATTCAAATAAAGATATTACTTTCATATAAGTATATCTTTGATTATTTGCTATTCATTCGAGTATAAGTTTTCCAACTTCTACCTAAATTATTCTTCATGGGAATATTATTTAAATAATAATATTCAGATATTTCTTTCATATTGGGACTGATTTATTTTATAAATCAGCATTACTCCAAACATTCTTAAAAATGTTTTCGAGTCTTCAAAATGATTTTTAAAAGTTAGAGCGGATCCCAAAACTCATTTTTTTATATTTAAGATCTTCCTTTTTAAGGGGATTTAAATACTCGCTCAAAACCGGAGGGATCCGGCTCTGTGGTGTATTTTATATTCGCAACAAGGTTGCAGTTTTGGTAAATGAATTGATTACTTACCCAACGTTCGGGAAGTAAGTCCATCTATTGAGTCGGCATAAGCAACATGGGCTCAGTGGGCGTCCATGATAGTGTAAGTGGCTCAGTGGGAGTCCATCAAATGCATAAGTGGCTGAGTGGCAGTCCAGCATAAGGTCCTATTGCGACCAAGGGTGATGACCAGTGGGGAATTCGTCCATCTACTAGTAGAAAAGGTTACTTATGGGTATCTTTGCCTGATCAGCAAGATATCTGGTTTATGCCAAAATTCTTTTCCTTTCCAAATTTATTGGATATTGCAAGTCTGTTCATACTTTACATGACAGAGGTTTTCAGGAAATGTATGGGAGATATATATGAATATATATATATATATATATATATCAGAACTTAATGAAGTATGTCATAACTTCATTTCCTTTAATAATATTTTAAAGATTTAATCTATTCAAATCTTGTCTTGTAGTCTCATCTATGTGATGAACTGTTGAAAGCTCATTATACTTTGAACAATGGTAGTTCAAGTAGCTTTATAAATGATATAAGTGTAGTGAAGTATTTGGTAACTTCATCTTTTAAACTTATATCTAATTAATAATTGTCTTATGAATGACAAAGATTTTCAGAAAAACGTTAAGACAAGGTTAGATATATGAGATCACCTTGCAACGATATTTTTTTTTATACAGTTATACACTGGGACTTTGTGTATATTATGCATGGAAGAGGACTTCCAATATTTTGAAAAGTATATATGTATATATACTGAATATTTTGCGACTTCATCGCATTAAGATATCAAATTTGGTTCATTTCTTTTGACCAAGACTTTCATGAGTATTATGAGTAGGCTCATATATTGTTAATCATTATACATATTATTTTGGTGGGTTTGCTGCTCACCCTTGCTTTCTTCTTTCATCACACAACATCAGATAGATAAGATGAACAGGGCCAAGCTCCCAATTCGCAAGCGGATAGGAAACGTTCCGCAGCTTTCTGGAAGCGTTGAGGCCGCTGTAGCTGAGGTAGAAGTTACCAATAGGCTAAGTTTTCAACTAATAATGTACCAGACTTATGTATAATTATGAATTGTAATAATGGCAAAGAAATGTAAATTTATTCAGAAACCTTTTTAAGGTGTATTGACATATAATTGTGGAATAAAATGACTTGTGATTATTTTTGGATATTCATCTCTGAGACTATAACTTGTGGTGTGTGTGTTTATTGTGGGGTCACAGTACAGAGTAGTTGATTGTGTATTAAGATTGGGTGTTATTAAGGAAAATGGAACTCGTGACAACCCGGATCCCCGACCCCGGATTTGGGGGTGTTACATAGTGTGCTTAACTCGAGTATTATTCATAATCTAGCAGCTCTTAGGAATATTGTTCTTGAGAGAGTTTTTTAATAGTTTATTAAAGATCAATATAAATTATTATTTGATTCATCTGTTCATTACTATCATTACTTTATTTCTGTGATAAATTGATTTGTTAGTTAATTGTATATAATCCCCCTTGAACAATTAACTTTACTGGGAAACAACTTACATTAATTGGCATTTGGTTCCTAAATAATTGAAGAACAAAATGTGGGACTATACCAAGGTAAATTCTATTACCTAAATCATTTTTTCAATGATTTTTTTATCTTAATGCAATGAATTAATCAATTAAATATTTAATATATTTAAGACCATTACATTATTTCATAAAATGGTCGAAAGTGGGTGAACAAGTCACTTAATACACCGTGAAGGGTGAATATATCACGCATGAAGGCGATGCATTACACAAGGTATCACGCTGATAAGGGCGGGATGACAAGTAAACCCACTAAGATTCCATCGGAGGATTTCAAGCTGCTACTGAAGTATTGGGAAGACGAGACTGTTCAGGTTATCCCTACATATATAAAAAAGTCAGTATTTTGATTTAGAAGATTTCAAATAAACTTGTGTAGTGAGTTGTTTTTACAAGAATTAGCGGAGTAAAATAGAGTAAGTCGTAATTCAATTACTCACAAAGACACTCTAGGTCTAGTTATCATGGCACATATTAGAGAGAATTTGGTACGTGTCTTGCATGTACATCTTCAATTTTATTACATATTAGTTGGTTAAAATTGTAATTACTAAGTTTAATTTCAAATTCATGTCTACCATCTCGTGTCAGTTGTAATTTTGTTTTTTTGAATTTAATAATATAATCTTATTCTCTCTATTTTATAACAAAAAAAGGTCGATCATGCACTTGGTTCGCCATCAGATGCTCATGTTTATATTGAATCTTGTGAGAGAGAGGAGAGTCGAACATTCAAGACAAATATAGTTGAAGTGCAAAAAAGAATATTAACTACTTTATTTGTTTAGTGGACTTTTCTATGTAAATTACGAAAAATATGTTTAGTTTTTTAAATTTATCAAGTATATTTTTATTAAGTTAAAGATATTTTGAGGCTCTTTCGATAGGTCTATTTGGTAGAAAAAAATATATAATGGCATATGTTATGTTTAATTGGTATTTTATTGTAAATCATGAAAAAAATATGTATCACTTTTTAGTATAATAATAAATTATGAGATCTTTTTGTTATATAATTGTATATCAAAATTGATTAATATTCCACAAACCTTGTATTGCAGAGATATGTCAAGAAAAAGGTTGATTTAGGAGAGGATGTGATGAACTGATTGTTAATGAAAAGTCTCATGGTCAAGAATCGCTAAAAGAAAGGCATGGAAAAAGTATTGGTGAAACAACAATTTCAACAGAAAGAGACCCATATTTATATGATGTGACTGCAATGGTAAGGCGGGAACTGGAGGCTGAATGGAAAGAAAAGATGAACCAAAAAGAGGTTGAAATGCAAGTAAAGATGAACAACTAAATCCCGGATAACATTACAATGGTGCTGAAAAAGATTGGAGAAGCTAATCCCAACTTGAATCTGGATATTGGGGATTTTTATGATACTCTATCCAGTAAGGATGATAATTTTTGTACTCTATGTACAGATGGGACTAGTTCTTAGCCATATGCGTTTATAAAATCAGTAGATATTTGGTAATTTATCACGTGGGAGTTATCGGTTTCATGTCATGTGGGACTACTTCTTTTTCTTTAATTTATGTGTGGATTATTTGTAGTTTGTCGGTACTTTGATTTCAATTTGTAGTATATCTTTCTCTTAATTTTACATATCTAGTTTGATACTTAAATTGTAATTTGGCAATGTGATGTTAGTTTGGTAATTGGTAATATTTTGTAGAAATGTTAAATTTTATCGCAAGTAGTAAATGGTATAGTTTTTTATCATAGGGGCTAGATTTGGAAAATGCTGGATTGTATGATTAAGAATTTGGTTGTAGTAGATGGATTTATAAGTTTTGCTTGTTTGGTTATACTTGATGGATTGCTAGTTTGTCTTATTTGGTTGTAGTAGACAGATTGCCAGTTTGGCTTGTTTAGTTTGGTAATTGTAGTTGTATATTTACAGATCAAATATTGCAATTTTTTTAAATTATTGTTACAATAGTTCTTTTTCTTAGTGTTGCATTATTGAGCTTTCTGTTACATTAACATATTAAGCACCGTAACAATAATAGAAAACGTGTTGCAATAGTAACAATTTGTATTGTATAAAAAGAAAATTTGTGTTACAATAAATAATACTACTGTAGCATTTAAATTGAAAATTGTTGCATTTGGTCTGTGGGTCCTGGCCACGTTAGCAAAATGGGGCCCACATGACACATCAGCAAATGTGGAGCCCACTTGCCACATCAACAAGTGGGGCCCGCATGCCACGTTAGTGGTGGGGCCCGCATGCCACGTCAGCAAGTATGGGGATAGTGTCACGTCATTAGTGGTAGGGTTTGCCTACCACGTCAGTAAAGTGGTCCACCTGCCACGTCAGTAAAGTGGTCAGATGGCCACGTCCAGAGGTGGGTCCACATACCACGTCATCAATAATGGGCCTCACATGCCACGTTAGCAAGTGTGAAGACCTCTTTTGCTGATATGATGTAATACTTTATTTTATTACATTTGCTTCAGTTAGTGTTGCTCTATGTCTCTAAGGTAATGCTTTTCTTTATGTTATTTTTGTTATTTTAAGTGTTACATTATATAGTAAAGGTAGCACTAGCGGATGAAACGATCATAAAGTATTATATTTGAGGGTAAGGTAACACAAATAGGTTCAAAAGTAACCTCACGTGAGTGTTGCATTCGGTCATCTATGATGTAGTGACGAGAGCTAAGGATGCAATATTTATACTACTTTCCTAGAGCTGGTGATGACTTTTGGTATGAAACTGAAAACGAAGATTCTGAATTTGGAAGTGGAGGAGGAGATGAAGGTCCATCTACTTCAGGGTCAGTGCCTAACTAGAATTATATGAGTCAAATTCAAATGAGTGATGTCAATAAAGAAATCATAACACTGTATATAAATACCAGATTAGACCACCACCATAAAATTATTGTTATCAATGTAAAAGTACAACTTTTAACTGCAAAAACTTCATTTACTTTAAAAGCAATTTAAGCTAAGTTCAAGGGGATTCAGGAAGTGAGAAATGAGCGGAAAGGAGAAATTGACACAAGGCTTCTTGTCACAATGATGAAATAACTTCAATCTATACTGAAAAAGGAAGATTCTACTTCAAGAGAAATCCAATCTTGAATCTAGGGTAGGAAAATGGACGACCAAATGACAAAAATCGTTGAACAAATGTTGCTACAAACTCAACTATTTTAACAATTGCTCAACACTCCTACGGAAGAAGCATGAACAGTCTCTAGCACTGGGAAGCCCAACGAGTGGTAGAATCTCTAGTAGACTCCAGAGTCTCATCTATAGAAAGCACAGCCCCTGGCCATTACTAGGAAATCCTTCGGAGTCTTCGCTGAAACTTTTTCCCAACCTCCTCAAATATCTCCTACGAGTAAGTCTTTAAGGTCCCAGGGAAGTTTGTATCATACTCGACATTTAGGACGGACTAAAACTTCTGAGATGCCTTGTACTCATCTATGACCTCATCATGGCGTGTCAGAACACCAACTTCGGCTTCGAAATCTTCTACTTATCCTCAACAAGCTCATTCTACACCTCTTGGAACTGAGCGAAGTTAGTCTCGAAAGATTCCATGTATCAATCATTGTCCCTCTCAGCCACGGTCAGATTAGCCGTCACCCTCCCCGATGTTATTCAAAGAAGCCTAAAGGTAAGTGTTAATCTGCAAAAAAAAAAGTTAGACTTCCTAAAAATATGAGACTAGTAAAAATATGGTCCAAGTAAAAATTACTTAAGAAAAGAAAACACACCTACATTTCCTGGGGCTAAGATATCTCAAATGGGAGAGGTACTATCCTTAAAGTAAAAGAGGAACCGTCCAAAGAGGGTTCATAAATGCCAAATGTTGTGTCCTTCCAGCAACAAACCCCATCCACAAAGGTATAGGGACATTATCAACAACAATTGGCTTTTGGGCCAAGAAAACAGACACATTCTCATCAAAATTAACGAGAAGGGCGATTTTAATTCTGAGCCTCTTTGACTGTGGGCCTTCATAGTAACCCCATTGGCACTCTGGAAGTAATGATCTCCCTCATTTTGAAAATAAAGTCCAAGGCTGCATTATTTGCATTAAACAATGTAAATACATAAGTATGAGGTTGAAATAAATAATGTTAAAAGATTCAAAATTAATTAATTTTTTTAATAAAGCTTAATGCATGTTATAATATATCTTTTAATATTTTTTTTATTAATTCAAGGCCTCCGTGGAGTATAGCAACCAAGATTACAATCAAGATTAGAAATGCTATTACTAAATAATCTAATAAAAAAGTATTTGGTAAGATTATATTAAAAAAATAAACATTAATTGTTATAAACATGTTTTAAAAGAAATCATCATGTTAATAACAATAAAAAAATTAAAAAATATAAAAGTGCACAAAAAACCTTTAATTTCTGATTTGTTGAACTATACACATTATTAGGTATCTCTCCTATTTAATAATTATGGCGCCCTCCAAACCCGGGTCAGAAGTTTGGGGTCCACATCACACACACACCATATTTAGACCTGTTTATGAAAATAATAATATATATTCAATGACCCTACTTACCATATATCACGGATCATAACAGTTTAAAGTATGCCCACAAGCCACAACCTAATTTATATTACAAACGTACCAAATCCCATTTTATTTATCTTACAACTGAAATAAAACTTTATTACAGACTTTCAACACAAACTAAATCAAACATCTTTTGCTAGCTTATTCCATCTCAACCTGAAAACCTAGCGCGCACACTTGTCTGGGGATCCTCGCTACCATCAATTTCCTTTTTAATTGGAAAAGAACATAAACAGATTTGCAAGAGTGAGCTAACTAGTTCAGCAAGTTATAATGACAACACTGAGGTTAAACATTGATCAACTGAAATGATATAAGGAATCAAGTTTCCTGATAAGCAATGATTAGAATTGGATATTCACTTTCATTTTTAAAAACCAAGGTTAGGCTGCTGATCAGTCACGTACTAACCCCGAACAAGGCTCTCAGCTTTGCTCTTTATAATGGATCCAAGGCACACATCGGCCTATTATGACCACGAATGTGGCGCCCCAAAACCCGGGGTCAGGAGTCTCGGAAGCCACGCTATCTAATCTCACACAACTCACACTACAATATGTAAATACTCACGTTTCACGACCTCACACTTAACATGCACACACTACAGGTTATTGTCTTGGAAACGAACCATCATTACTAGAGAAATTTTATTACAACCCAAATGTAATTAGTCTTATCGGGGGTGACCTTTAAGTAAGGTTAATCCGCCGGCCGATATACGCTTCTTATTTCTTATTTTACATAAACCATACTTATAAATAAGCCGAACTATAAACAACTGAAAACTAATCCAGCTTATTCCGACTACCTGAGGTACTGCACCAAATAATCTACGGAACAGCTGGCCATTTCCTACCCGTTTCCTGGCTGTGGTTCTCATGGCAGGCATCTTGATTCACTGTTGTATTGTGTCAATTTAAGAAAACAAGTGTGAGCTAAGATGCTCAGCATAATAATGTACAGTATGAAAATGACTGTATAATAACATTATATATTGTATATATGTTTTATTTAAAAGTAGATTTTATAACCTGCGAATACCTTAATAGTAATCCCAGCACCTAGGCTTGGGTTACGGTATTGCATATCAATTCCAATTGGAAGATTTTTTGGACATCTCACAGGAGCCACCGCATACGATGATCAGTCGTCCTACGGAAAGTAACCTTCTTTACTAGTAAAAGGACTAATACCGTCATCTCTCGGGTATCACCCTGGCCGCATTCGGGCTACGTGTCCCATTTTCGGGTATACACATACTTCACAAGTTCCTGAGTACACAAAGTATCTTCGCCTGCGGTACCTTTGGTAGCCCATCCAGCACACGTAGTACCAGAGTCTACCCCTCCATTGTCCTTCAACAGAATTCTATCCATCCCGGGAACTTGAACCACATCGAAGTTCCCCAAGCGTTTTGCTTGTTGATAGAGATAATTTATATTTTTAGAATATAAGTGTATATATATGTATATACGTACTTCCGAGAATTTCGGAGGAAGTACTAGGGATGTGAGTTGACCGTTGTCAACAAATAATTAATAAGGGGAAAGTTTCTTCTTGAAACTATATTCAATATAATAATAAGTCGAGATAATATTCACCGACGATCTGAAATTATTCGAATGATACTTCTAAATCAGAAGGTATATCAGGATCTATGATCTTTAAATCAATAACAATCCTTAAATAAATAATCATTAATTAAATAGTAGTCTATAAATAATTAAATGACAATTGATATTCATCATACCTCGAATGAGTTATTCTTTTAAAAGATTTATTTAAATAATACTCCTCAACTAGTTTGTGTTTACATAATTAATAATCTTTAATGATTAATCGGGTTGAGTAAATAAACGTTGAAGTATACTACTCCTATAATAAAGGAATACGTATATAGTATTTAATATCTGAATCAATAAAATATAGTTGAGGGACTATGCTCATTGGGAAATCGTTTTAAAAGTTCGAGGTGTTTTAGTGTTTCGTAAGTTGACGATGAGTCCCTTTAAAAGGTACTATTATGGACTTGTATCCGTCCTATAATACCTCCGGAGCGATTTCCGGGTTTTATCTTAAATCCCGACCGACCCTCGGTCTTCTATCATACATTACGCTTAAAGCGAAATAACATTTCACGATATATACTTATCGTACAACATCGCTATATCATGCGAAAATTCAAAACTACGTATCATGGCAAACATATTATTTATGCGATGATAGTAAAACAATCTTTTCATAACACAACAGTAAAATGGAGTTGGATTTGTAAACTTGCCTGGGTATCTCGAGGTGGAGGATACTCTAGGTTCCGCTCGGAAATCTATAACCATAAACACATTTCATTTCGTTAGGTTCCGCCCTAATTTACGGTAATTCGCACTCATGCGCTACTCATTATACACCCTCTCAACTCATACTACCCTTAACATTTCTTTTAAGTCATAAACACTTTATGGTCACTTCATTTTCCTAAGTATCTTGAGTTCATTCTCATTATCGTTGTCGGCTCCGCTTAAGGATTCTTACGGTTTCTACTCGCGCGGTCTCGGCTCCGATATTTTTATAAAATTGAAAAATTATTATTTTCACTTGAAATTTTTATGATAGTTAGGAAACTCCACATGTTACTCTCTGTAAAAATTTCATGATTTAAGAATACTTTTAAGTCTATCCTTTATATTTTCAAAGTTCGTGATTTGTAGCAGTTTTTGTCGCGTAAAACACTTTTACTAAAATGATCATAACTTTTGATCCGTAAATCGGAATTAAGTGATTCAAGCGCCTAAACGATCCTTATAACATTGTCTATCTTAAACAAAGGTTATATCTCAAGAATCTACAGTTTACAACTTCGAGACTTTCTGCAGAAACTTAAAGTTACGGTTTTTTGGTTTTAACGAAGTTACGTTTACGATCGGGGTTTCGTTTATGCCTTAACTATCAACACAACCACCAACAATCATCATATCATAATCAACACATAAACTCCTCTCAAGAACATCATGTTCTTGAGGCAACAACAACCAACCTTAAATCTACTTAACTTAATCATCAAGATTTCATAAACAACACTTAGTATGCTAGGTTTACTAACACCCACTAAATGGATCTTAAACATGAACCTTAAATAAAGTTAGGCCAAAGATTTTTACCTTTCTTAAAAGCTTGAGATGTGTTCTTGAGGATGGTGGAGGCTTGGAAGTGCTTGGTATGATTTTTGGAACCTAAAACCACCATTAAAAATCAAGAACCAAAGAGAGGTTACTATTCACACTATTCACTAGTGAACTTCTTGAATTTATCCCACCCATCAAACCTTGATAAAAAGAGATGAAAGATTTTTCTTACCATAGTTTAGTTGCTAGGATACTTGGGAAATAATTGTAGGATTTTACAAGAACTAGAGCTTGGAGTTTTGAATTGCCATTTCTTCCTTTTTCTTCAAATTGTCGAATGGAAGAAAAAAATGGGGGTGGGGGGGGGGGGGGTATTTATAGCCCTTGGTTGCTTCTCTTGGAAGAATTTTTAGGTTGCTTCTTGGAAGGTGAGTTGATATCTTGCAACTTGATTTTTATTCTTCCTAGTATAGCATTATAGGTTTATTCCTTGTCTCCAAATCCATGGACAAATCTTTGTAGCTTGCTAGCTTACAAGCTAAACTACAAGGTTAGCTCCTTAGCACACTATTTGCTAGCTAGCTTGGTCATCCTAGGGTTAGCTCACTATTTGATGAAGTAACCATGGTTTAGTTAGTGCGTTATGTTTAATTAATCGTTTACGCGCTCGCTCGGTTACTTAAACGTTCTCCGCAATACTTATTCGTAAATGGTTCGCAATGTAATTCTTTTCGTTTCTATCCCTTATATTTTTATTTATCCTAATTGAATATAAATTCGTAGGATTTTAATCTCGTACTTACATTGTGATTCCCGTAATCCTTGATAAGTCGTAATTATGGTCATTTTTCAAAGTTCGTTTTCTTCGAAAACTAATAGCGTTTACATACACTTATTTGGTACGTAAAGTCGTAATATCTATTCCGAAACTCATTTTCTTATGCACTATATAGTGTGGGCTCAAAAGTTTTCCCGTCTGACAGGGTTACTATTTATTAAACGTTTTACAGGGTCTCAAAAATTCGAGTTATTACAGTCTTCCCCTCTAACAAGGATTCCGTCCCGGAATCAATTAGAAAATAAGTGGGGATATCCATTCCTCATGGTGTCTTCAAGTTCCCAAGTTGATTCCTCAATGTTTTGATTTTTCCATAATATCCTAACTAGCTTCACCGTCTTGTTCCTCAACACTTGTTCTTTCTGGTCCATTATCCTAACTGGCTGTTCGATGTAGGTCAGATCTGGTTGTAAATCTACCTGCTCGTACTCTATTACATGTCGGGCATCGGCATGGTACTTTCTCAACATGGATACGTGAAACACGTTGTGTACTTGTTGCAAATTAGGAGGCAAGGCGAGCTCGTAAGCTAGAGGTCCTATCCTCCTCAAAATTTCAAAGGGCCCTATGAATCTGGGACTCAGCTTCCCTTTCTTTCCAAATCTCATCACTCCTTTCCACGGAGATACCTTTAATAACACCGAATCTCCTACTTCATATCCCTATCCTTCCTGGTCTGATCGGCGTACTTCTTTTGTCTGTCATGGGCTGCTACCAGCCTCTTCCTGATGAGTTTCACCATTTCTCTGGTGTGCTGGACTAACTCTGGTCCTAATAGCATGTGTTCTCCAACTTCATCCCAACACAGGGGAGAGCGACATCTTCTCCCGTAAAGAGCTTCATACGGGGGTATTCCTATGCTAGCGTGATAGCTATTGTTGTAAGAAAATTCTATTAGGGGTAAGTGATCATCCCAATTTCCTTTGAAGTTGATGGCACATACTCGCAGTATATCTTCTAGGGTCTGTATAGTCCTTTCGCTTTGTCCATCCTTCTGGGGGTGGTAAGCGGTACTCATGTTTAGTCTGGTGCCTACACATTCCTGGAAGCTTCTCCAAAATTGGGAATTAAACCTCGGGTCTCTATCTGACACTATGGCTACAGGAACGCCGTGTCTTATTACAATTTCCTTCAAGTAAATATCTACCAACTTGTCTACGGTGTACCTTTCGTTGATTGGCAGGAAGTGCACGTATTTGGTTAGTCTATCAATGATAACCCATATAGCATCGTGATTGGTCTTTGTCCTAGGTAAGCCTGTCACAAAATCCATGGCTATGTGTTCCCATTTCCATTCCGGGATTTCTAGGGGTCGTAACAGTCCACTAGGTCGCTGATGTTCCGCCTTCACTCTTTGGCATGTCAAGCACTTGCTAACCCACTCCGCTACTTCTCTCTTCATGTTAGGCCACCAATAATATTCCTTAAGGTCACAGTACATTTTCGTACTTCCTGGGTGGATTGAATATCTGGAGCTGTGCCCTTCATGCAACAGCTCGTCCTTTAATTCTTGTACATTCGGAATCCAAATCCGGGATGCATACCTCATGATCCCTTCCTCATCCTTCTCGCATCTCACTTCCTCACCGGTCAATGTCCCTTTTTCCTCGCTCATCTTCTTTTACTGACATACTCGTATCTTTGTAGTCAGTTCTGGTACTAGCTTAATCTCAAATAATCTTTCCGTTCTCTTACCGGTCATTCTTACGTTGATTTCCATCTTCTCAAATTCCTTAACTAATTCCTCCGATGTCATTATCATTTTGAGTCTTTCCTTCCTACTAAGGGCGTCAGCCACCACATTGGCTTTTCCCGGGTGATACAAAATTTCACAGTCGTAGTCCTTTATCAACTCTAACCATCTCCTCTGTCTCATGTTTAGTTCCTTCTGAGTAAAATTATATTTGAGGCTTTTATGGTCAGTGTAGATCTCGCATTTCTCACCGTATAGGTAATGTCTCAAAATTTTTAGGGCAAATACTATGGCTGCTAATTCTAGGTCATGCGTAGGGTATCGGCTCTCATACTCCTTCAATTGTCAAGAGGCATACGCTATAACCTTGCCGTGCTGCATTAGTACACATCCTAATCCTTTAAGTGATGCGTCGCTGTATATCACAAACTCTCCCTTTCCATCGGGAAGAGCGAGCACTGGCGCTGACACCAGCCTCTTTTTCAGTTCTTGAAAACTCTCTTCACACTTTTCCGTCCCTACGAACTTTTCTGCCTTCCGGGTAAGTCTAGTCAGTGGACCGGCTATCTTAGCGAAGTCTTGCACGAATCTCCGATAATAACCTGCTAAACCTACAAAACTCCTAACCTCTGTCGGGGTTGCTGGTCTTTCCCAATTGGATACCGCCTCTATCTTGGCGGGGTCAACTAAAACTCCATTGCTACTCACTACATGTCCTAAAAACTGGACTTCTCTGAGCCAAAATTCGCACTTCGAAAACTTAGCATACAATTTCTCATTCCTCAAGATTTCTAAGACTATCCTCAAATGTTCTGCATGTTCTTGCTCTGTCCTTGAATAGATCAGAATATCATCTATAAAAACTATCACACATATGTCCAGGTAATTTTTGAATACTCTGTTCATCAAATCCATAAAGGCTGCGGGTGCATTGGTTAATCCAAACGACATGACTAAGAACTCATAGTGTCCATACCTAGTGCGAAAAGCAGTCTTTGGTATATCTTCCGGTTTGATTTTCAACTGGTGATATCCTGTCCTTAAATCTATTTTGGAAAAATGTACAGCTCCTTTGAGTTGGTCGAATAGGTCATCAATTCTGGGAAGAGGGTACCTATTCTTTATAGTCAGCTTATTCAGCTCTCGATAGTCTATACATAATCTCATGCTGCCATCCTTTTTCTTTACGAATAGTACTGGTGCTCCCCATGGTGACACAATGGGCCTTATCATTCCGTTATCTAATAATTCTTGCAGTTGAGAAGCTAGTTCTTTCATCTCAACTGGGGCTAACCTATATGGGACCTTGGATACTGGCGCCGTCCCTGGTGCTAACTCTATAGCGAACTCTATTTCTCTGTCAGGTGGTAATCTTGGTAAGTTTTCTGGAAATACATCCTCGAATTCGTTTACTATGGGTATGTTTTGTATATTGGGGACCTCCTTCTGGGTATCTATCACATAAGCCAAATAGGCCTCGTTACTTTTCCTCAACAATCTTTTTGCTTGAAGCATGGTCAAAAATTTTTGGTTCTATCATTGACCTTTAAACACTACTTCTTTATCATTCCGCACTCTTATCTTAACTTTCTTCTGTTCACAATCTATTTGCGCTCCGTTATGAGATAACCAATCCATTCATAAGATCACATCAAATTCTCCTAACGCGAATGGTATTAAGTCGACCTCGAAAATCTCCTCTTCTAATTTCAGCTTGCACTTAGGGTATATTTGATTTACAGGGATTATCTCTTTGTTTGTTATTTCCACTCGTAATACCTCACGTAAGGGTATGGCATTAAGTTTTAACTTGCTAGCAAAATCTTGAGATATAAAAGACTTGGTTGCTCCAGAATCAAATAGGACATTTGCATGTTCGGAATTTAACAAAAGGGTACCTGCTATCACGTCAGTGTTTCAAACAGCATCCTGAACAGTCATGTTGAAGGTCCTAGCGGCTGGAGGTCGGTTAGATGCAGCTCTACTCATTCCTGAGGCTGGGGGCTTCAACTTGGGCAATCCCGCTTCATGTGTCCTACCTTCCCACATTGGAAACACGTTACTTTGGGCCGGGTGCAACTGTTGGCAAGGTGTCCGATTTGGTCACACAGGTAACATCTCAGAGGGGCTCTTATCCGGTTACACACTCCAAGGTGCCTCTTCTTACAGGTTTGACATTCTGGTATTGGGGCACGTGGTTGGCTATGAAATGTTGCCCTAGATTGTCCGCCGCCCTGGCCAACGCCGAGCTTTTCCGGCGAACCAAATACTACCTAAATCGTTATCAAATTAACAAGACTCGATGTTCTTGCTTCCAGGAATCGATTTGCAGAGTCAAAACAGACAAAAAATCAACGAATCGAACGAAATATTCATCTGAAAATTACGCGGCCGCTGGGTTCAATTTTCCGGCGAAGCCCTTCCGGCTACCGTCCGTGAACCATATATATACCATTCGAATAGTCTTTGGACGATCTACAAGATGATACAATCAATTTTATCTCATAACCCCTAACAAAGATTTGCATAATTTCCAATTAAGAACATTCAAACACATAAACCCTAATTTTAATATTTCGAGAATCAAATTCAATTTTCTATTTGTTATTGAACTCCAAATTCATGATATAATATACCAAAATAACCAGGACAAAAATGCCTACAAGATTAAGCCATCAAATCATATAAACAACATCAACATCAAAAATTCCTCTTTTAATCACTAATTAATTTGAATTAAAACAAATAAATAAGAAAATAACCTTGGTATCTGCACTGAAATTGATGATTGATTATGATAGAACTTTTCGAGAGCTTCGATTCGGCATATGGCACGCTTGATTCTGAGTTCGATAACGCTTTCGTTTTTGGTTTTGATTCTCAAGAACGCAACAACTTAACGGGTTTTTCTCTGTAATTTATCGGTTTTAACTGATCGATTATGATTATACGAATAATATGAAATAAGAAAAGGGCTATTTATATTTATAGAATATTAATACTCGTTGGATCGTATTGGATCGAAAAATAAGTTACCTAGCCGCTAAGTAACTGCAAAAATGATCCGATTTGATACCCGTATTGGATAATTATCCAAACCAGGCTTCTTATAAAAAACTTCATAAGAAAATAATGTAATAATATCTCGTCTTTCGAGAATACGGGTTTTATTGATCTATCGAAATGATTATCGTATCAAAAAATTTGTGCTAGGACGCGTACGGGTTAAACCGTAATCCGGATCGAAAAAGTCAAAACACGGAAAATGTTCGGAATAACCAGATTGGTTAGGAAGGAATTTTCTTAAGAGTTCCGGGTTGTAAAAAAGCAAAATTTTGCATTGGGACGATTCCCGGTTCAATAAAACAGTTTTATAATTATATAGAAAATAATTAATGAATTCATAAATCATTTTAAAATCATTTAATAATCCAAAAATTACCAAAAAAATATCACAATTATCTATATTTTATTCAGGACATAATAAAATTAACATAATCACATTTCATCACATATATACATCTAATTATCAGTACCGATCATCAGATAATTCACTAAAAGTTCACATAATAATCATTTATTAATAAAAATAATTACACGATATACCCTGGATATTACATCCTTCCCCCCTTAAAAGGATTCTGTCCTCAGAATTTTCTAAGTAAACAACTGAGGGTACTTTTCTCGCATATCCCTTTTGAGTTCCCAGGTTGACTCTTCAACCTTTGGGTTTCTCCACCGTACTCTTACTAAATTTACAACTTTATTTCTCAATACCTTTTCTCTCCTTTCTAGAATCTCTATTAGATTCTCTACATACGATAAATCTGCCTGAAGTTCTATCGGCTCATATTCGATCACATATATAGAGTCTGTATTATACTTTTTAAGCATCAATACGTGAAAAACATTATGAATATGCTCCATGTACGGGGGTAACGCCAATTCGTATGTTATCTTGCCGACATGTTTCAAAATTTTAAAAGGTCCAACGTATCTAGGACTCAGTTTTCCTTTCTTTCCAAATCTAGTCAATCCTTTCCACGGTGACACTTTCAGTAATACTAAATCTCCGTCTTCAAATTCCATATCCTTTCTGGATTAATCTGCATATTTCCTTTGACGATCATGTGCTGCAATTAACCTTTTCTGAATAACTTCAACAACTTCCTTTGTCTGTTGCACCAACTTGGGTCTAAGTATCTTACGTTCTCTCACTTCGTCCCAATATACTGGTGATCGATATTTGCATCCATAAAGAGCTTCGTAGGGAGGCATTCTGATACTGGCGTGATAACTGTTATTGTAAGCAAATTCTACTAAGGGTAAATGCTCATCCCAATTTCCTTTGAAGTCAATGCACAAACACGTAACATGTCTTCAATTGTCTGAATTTTTCTCTCACTTTAGAAGTCAGTCTATGGATGATAAGCTGTACTCATATTCAATTTAGTTCCCAATCATTTTTGAATATTTTTCCAAAATCTTGAATTGAGTCGTGGATCTCGATCAGGTACGATTGACACAGGGACTCCATGACGGACTACTATTTCCTTCAAATACATGTGAACCAACTATCCAGTGAAAATCTTTCATTGATAGGCAAGAAATGAGCTGATTTGGTTAGTCTATCCACGATAACCCAAATGGCATCATGGTTCGCTTTCGTCCTTGGTAATCCAACTATGAAATCCATAGCAATGTGTTCCCATTTCCATTCTGGAATCTCTAACGGTTGTAATAATCTGCTTGGTCTCTGGTGCTCCGCCTTAACTCTTTGACACGTATAACATTTGCTAACCCATTCTGTGATTTCTCTTTTCATATCTGGCCACCAACAATTCTCTTTTAAATCTCTGTACATCTTGGTACTTCCTGGATGGATTGAATACTTTGAGTTGTGAGCTTCCTGTAGAATTTCATTTTTCAACTCGTCTACTGGTGGAATCCAAATTCTGGAAGAAAATCTGAGAATGCCTTATTCATCCTTTTGAGTGCATAACTTTTCTCCTACAAAACGATTAATATCTTGATCTATTATTTCCTCTTGACATTTTCTTATCTTTTCTGACAATTCTGGCTGAAAAGTCATACTTTACATCTTTGCTTCATTAGGCTTACAAATTTTGACTTCCAATTCCAATTTCTGAAATTCCTTGTATAACTCTTTAGGTACTGTTATCACATCAGTCTTTCCTTTCAGCTCAATGCATCTGCCACCATATTTGCTTTTCCTGGGTGATAGTTAATCGTGCAATCATAGTCTTTGATCAGCTCCAACCATCTTCTCTGTCTCATGTTGAGTTCCTTTTGCGTGAATATGTACTTCAAACTTTTATGGTCCATATAGATTTCACATCTTTCTCCATATAGATAATGTCTCCAAATCTTCAAGGCAAATACTATTGCCGCTATTTCCAAATCATGAGTAGGATACTTCTGCTCATGAAATTTCAGTTGTCTAGACGCATATACAATAACTTTATCATGTTGCATCAAAACACAACCTAATCCTTTATGAGAAGCATCACTATAGATTACAAAATTTCCTTGAACATCTGGAAGTGACAAAACAGGTGCCGTGATTAGTCTCTTCTTTAATTCTTGGAAACTTTCTTCACATTTCTCGTTCTATATAAACTTCTCAATTTTCCTAGTAAGCTTCGTTAAAGGTGTCGCAATCTTCGAGAAATCTTGAACGAATCTTCGATAATATCCTGCTAATCCCAAGAAACTTCTCACTTCTGTTGGTGTTTTTGGCCTTTCCCAATTCATAACAGCTTCAATCTTTGTGGGGTCTACTTTGATTCCTTCATTACTTACTACGTGTCCTAAGAACTGAACTTCTTGTAACCAAAATTCGCACTTTGAAAACTTGGCATATAACTTCTCTTTTCTTAAAAATTCTAAACATATTCTTAGATGTTCCACATGATCTTCCGTTGACTTTGAGTAGATCAAAATATCATCGATAAACACAATTACAAACTTGTCCAGATATTCCTTGAAAATTCTGTTCATCAAGTCCATAAATGTTGTCGGGGCATTGGTCAGTCCAAAAGACATTACTAAGAATTCATAATGACCATACCTTGTTCTGAAAGCTATCTTTGGTATATCTTCAGGTTTAATTTTCAACTGGTGATATCCAGATCTCAAATCAATGTCGGAGAAATACTTGGCTCCTTTCAGCTGATCAAATAAATCATCAATTCGAGGTAAGGGATACTTATTCTTGATTGTAGGCTTATTGAGTTCTCGATAGTCTATGCATAACCTCATGCTTCCGTCTTTCTTTTTAACAAATAGTACAAGTGCACCCCATGGGGATACACTGGGTCTAATCACTCCTTTTTCGAACAGCTCCTGCAATTGCTTTGCTAGTTCCTTCATTTCAACGGGCGCCATTATATACGGGGCCTTGGATACTGGTTCCGTTCCACGTGTTAAGTCGATCGTAAACTCAATTTCTCTATCTGTAAAAAGTCTTGGTAACTCATCTGGAAATTTATTTACCACTGGAATGTCTTCCAGTTTTGCTGGCTCCTGGCTTATATCTATCACATAAGCAATGAAATGCTCACATCCTTGTCGCAATAACTTCTTGGCTTGAATCATCGTCAAGAACTTCTTTGCTTGCCTCTGACCTTTAAACATTACCAATTTCTCATTTGGCATCATCAAACTTACCTTCTAGTTACGACAGTCTATCTAAGCATCATGCTTAGATAGCCAGTCCATTCCTAAAATAATGTCAAATTCTCCTAACTTAAATGGTATCAAGTCAGCATCAAACTTATTTCCAAAAATCTCAATCTCACAATTCACACACACTTGGTTAACAGATACACGCTCCTGATTTTCTAATTCCACCGTCATAATTTCACTTAGCAATTCAATTGGGCAATTCAACTTATCAACAAAATCTTGAGAAATAAATGATTGAATTGCTCCGAAATCTACTAGCACTTTAATTCACAGTAAGCGTACATGCCACAATATCAGTGTCCATGATAGCATCCTTCACAGACATGTCATAAACCCTAGCTCTAGGAGGTTCATTCACTGTTGGAGTAGCTCCCATGATTCTCAGCGTATTATTGATTGGAACTGGTATCTTGCAATCCCTTGCTATATGTCCTGGCTTTCCGCACTTGAAACATGTAAACCCAATTGCTGGAACTTTTCCTGCCTGATTCCTGGTAGGCTGATCTCTGTTGGTTGGCTCTCTAACTGGTTGATTACGGCACTCCCTCGAATAGTGCCCCATTTGGTTGTATCTGTAGCAGACCACATTCAGCTTGCTGCAAACTCCTCCATGCTTCTTTCCACAAACCTGGAAATCTGGTAAAACTGGCCTCTGCTGGGTTGGCTGGTTCCCAGTGGTTGGACGGTTACCTTGTCCTCCATTGCCTGCATTCTGCCTGTTAAAATTCCTTCCGGGCTGAAACTTGCCTTTTCTCTGATTAAAATTTGGAAACTTCCCCGCTTGTGACTGTCCTTCATTTCCTTTAAACTTCCTTTTCTTACTTTCCTTCTCCTTCAGAGACATTTCACTCCCTGTCTCCGTAATTATATCTTTCTACACAACTCTCGTATACATATCCAATTCAAATATGGCCACCTTCCCTCGGATCCATGGACTAAGACCTTGCTGGAACCTTTTAGCTTTCTTCCTATCAGTGTCCACATATGATGGTACAAACCTAGATAATTCCTCAAACTTACTTCCATAATCTGCCACTGAAATATTCCCCTGCTTTAGCTCCAGAAATTTCGATTCCATTTGATCCTGAACAAACTGAGGGAAATACTTCTCTAAAAAAACTCCTTGAATTTATCCCATGCAACATCATATGTACCTTCCAACATCTTAACAGTTTCCCACCAGTAGGTGGCTTCATTCTTCAAGTAGTAACTTGCAAACTCAGTCTTTTGTTCCTCTCTCACCTTGACTAAAGCAAACGCCTTCTCAAATTCCTTTAACCACACTCTTGCCTCAATAGGATCTACAGTTTCCTTAAATTCCGATGGATTCACCTCCTCGAAAGTCTTAAAGGTTTACCTGAGGATTAGTCTGCCTCTGCTGTTGTTGAGTCAGGAGGTGGACTGTCTGTTGGGCCAAGATCTAAAGAATCTGGGCTACAATTGGGTCTATAGGACCTGGATTCACATTCTGGTTATTGTTGTCTTGGGTGTTTGTTAGGGCTAAAACACGTGCTAATATTCACGCAAGTATACGTGATCGCAAGTAATATAGAATAAATTCTAGTTCGTTCCCACAAGGATTGGTTTAGGTTAATTTCAATCAATGTATCTATGCAACACTGGTATGGTTATTATCCAATACTAAGATGAATAACAAATTGAGGTTGTTATAACTACAATTAACTGAGAGATTATACTTAAGAACATAAACTAAGAGAATAAAGAGAGTTGAATAATATATGACACAGACATGGGATTCTAACTTCATTAAATACTTCATTCAATAGCCTTTTAGTTCTTTAACTTTAGCATGCAATGGTGATGACACTAATCAGATAACACAAAACTGATATATGCCAACTTCCGTTGTACGAATACCATACTACCAGACATCCACAAAAGAGATAGAAGTTGAATAGGCACCAATTATATTGAGACCCTATATGTCTATAGAATTTGACAATATAACGGTTTAACGCACAAGTTATCTATCGTGATTACATAGGGCAAGTAAGATGGTTAAAATTACCTACGAATCATGAATAACAATTACATGAACCTATACTAGCATGGCAAGTTCTAAACCCTTAAATTCACTTTTGCTTCATTAAATATTAAACTATCTTATAAGTTCGCGACACTTATAAGATGAATAAGCACAACCAATACTAGGTTATCATACAATCACCACACACTAAGATATCGAAATAAATTAACTAAAGAAATCCATAAATAAATCCGTTAGAATCCCATGATAACGATTAGCCTATAATCGGACTCATCATCAACGTGGGTTCTGATGAAAGTATGGTAAAATAAACGTAGTCTTTATACTGAATAAATAATAAAACCAAGTATGAAACAAGAGTATAGGTTCACAAATAAGAAAACTATCATCCAAAGTGACAACTTAAAACAAAAAATCACAAGAATAAACTAGATCTTCTTCTCCTTGGTTGAATCGTGCTCTACGGTCTTCTTACGCCTTCTCCTTAAGCTCTGGTATGTCTTGTTTTGAAAAATGAACATAAGTTATGTATATATAGCAGCCCATGCAGAGTAGAAGTCCAACAGATCAAAATTCCAGAAGAAACAGGATTTAATTTTCCCAACCTAGCGCGGCCGCGCGCTTCACCAGCACGGGCGCGCTAACATTCTTTTCTTTGGGCGCGGTCGCGCGCTACTACAGCGCGGGTGCGTCGTCTCTCTGGAGAAATTTCTGACTTCTTCTTTTCTTGTTGATTTGAGTTGGTCTTTTCACGAGCTTTTTTTCTGGACATCATCCTAACATCATATTAGCATCAAAACAATGATAATTCACATGTATTCCTGATAAATGCCTGAAATACAAAAATACTACAAAAACACGTTAAAAACACCAACAACTCGAGTTCAAAACACCAATTCAAAGCTTTACGGAGTGTTATAAAGTGTCATAAATGCCACTCAATATACCCCCCAAACTTGAACCGATATTTATCCTCAAGCATAAACAAACTCAAAAACAAGAAATAAAAATGTATGAATGCAACTTTATGAATGCAACAATCCTCGTAGAATAACTAAACCAACCAACAAGCAACATCTCAACAAATGCAGTTATTCGCAAAAAGATCAATCAACCCCCATAAATCAACCTACAAGCCAGAAATGTGTGTGTGTGCAAATACTTACAGATATACTATCGCAACTAGATCAATAATCATGACTCACTACTCATCAAAGTAATCGCAGGGTTATAAATAGAATAAAATCTAGACTCAAAATAACTTATAACACTTCAATTCTTATATCGGAGTTTTACATGGATTCATGCCTTTATTCACAAAATAACACAAATATGCTTTTTTGATCATGTAATGAGTGAGGTCCACAAAAGACTTACAAAATAATACCCATGTAGCGAGCGTTAGGTTAGTGGATCCCAGACTATAAAAAGCCTTAGGTCACTAGACACAAAGTTACCTAAGAACTTAATAACTCGAGTTTTAAAGAGCCACTCGTGATCAATTATACATAAACACATTTTTTTTCTTTTTTTTTCTTTTTTTTCACAAATTTTTGAACAAGTGTGTTTCGCTCCATCTCATTCAACCCTAGAATACTCATATAAAATGAGTCGTCTACTAGCCATTTGACACCTAGCCACAACAACTAGCAATGAAATCCAATTTTCTCCAATTTTTAAATATATCATTAAGAGAATATCCTAAATTTTAAATATAAACAAGCGATTAAAATTTGACAAACAAATAAACAATGATCTAGCCCTCAAGCAACCTATAAGACTTAGTGAAATACAATTGTCTCTAGCATGCAAATCAACCCGGTAAGACTTAACATCACTAAATACGACATTACTACACTAGCATCAATATCACAAATCAATCGGCAAAATAATCTAAGGGATCATGTTAATATGTAAATGCATGAAACTATATGCAACAAACTATCATAAAAACTACAAAAAAAAAATTACTACATGGCAAATATGCAACTATAAGAACTAAACTAGCATGAATATGCAAACTATATGTGACTCACACAAAACACATAATCTTTAACTACTACCCCCAAACTTAAAATATTCATTGTCCTCGGTGAAGGTAATAACAAGGAATCAGGCATACCTAATCAGAAGGATCATCACCCTCAAGGGGTGGAGTGTCAAGAGTGTCTAGAAGCGGATACATGGAATCCTCACAAAATACTGGCCACTGGATGTCAACTCTTGTGGCTCTGAATGCAGACCCCAATGCTTGGGTGAGGTCATGTGCAAACCTGCTATGGATGTCATGTATCGCATCCATCCTCCTAGTTAAATGCCTATACTGCATCATACTCAAACCAGCACTGTCAAGTGCTTCCTCCTGCTGCTGCTGCTACGATCCCGAAGGACCAGCCTCCTCTCCGAACTAAGCTCTCCAAGCTGCTCGACGAGCCTACGAAGTCCCACCAACATAAGTCTGATCTGCTGGCCTTCCACCTGGCAGATGGTTATAAGAATATCCAAGCCCCTTAGGATCAGGCCTCCCTCCATACCAATCTATCATATTCAACAACGTTGAACTATTAGTCGGAGCACTAGGAAGGTGCAGCTGCTTATGTGCGGGCCAACAAACGCCAACCGCCACACACAACTTCATCACAATAAACTCATAGGGTATCGAACCCGTAGTACTCCCTCGAAAAAACCTCAGAATAACATGATGGATAACCATCCCAAGATCCACATAGTCTCCCTGTAGAATACCCCACAACAAATGTGCACGCTCCACAGTAATCTCATGCACGTGAGAAGATGGCATGATGTTAGCACAAATAAAAGAATTCTATGCACGTGCAAACATGTTCATGCACGAAGCAGGAAATATGGCATATTCATTCATGACCTTCTTGAACTTCCAATGAGTCTCAGGCACACACAGGGTAGCAACAATCAAATCCAAGTTAAACTCCTACGGAGTCTTCTCATTCCAATTCTCCTGCTCCTCCTTCCTCTCGGGCTGCTCAATCACCCTACGAATAGCCTCAACACTGTAGTCCACCGTCATCCCCCTTACCATGGTGAAATCGTTCTTATCCACCTTAGCATTAGCATAAAACTCACGTACCACACTCATGAGCACAACAGCGGGTGTCTCGTAAAAAACAACCCAGCCCATCTCCAAGATCATCTCCAATAACTTACCATCTTTCCCCGATGGCAGAAAACCACGCTCCTTGGCTATAGGCTTCAAAAGCAGCCTCACATACTCCGCCTCAGCCTCGGGAGTTGAAAACCTAGGTCTCATACCACCTGCACTCGAAGAATCAGTGATGCTGCTGCTTACTTGAGTTTGCTGTCTTTTTGGTGCCATTGAGATTGAATAAGCTTGAGCGAATAGAAGTTTGTAAGAGAGATTTGTGTGTTTGAGAGTTTGAGAAGTGATGGAGAAGTTTGTGTATAAGTGTATGTATATATAGGAGATTGGGAGAGAATTACTTATGGAAAATGAGTGGGAATTGATTATGGGAATAATAGGAATAATTGGTTTAATTTGGAGAGGGAAATTTGGGATGTGGGTGAGTAAAATTCGGGTGGGAATTGATTTTGTATTAAAATTCCCGCAATTGCACTCATTCTACCTTATATTTATTTTTGAACACAGGGACCCGGCGCGACCGCCCGCTACCTTGGCGCGGCCGCGCCGTGCTTCTGACTTTTCAGCGCTGTGGGCGCGGCCGCCCTGCCAGGCAGCGCGGTCGTGCGTAGTTTCTGGAATTTCAGCGTGGCCGCCCTACTCTACACTGCGGGCGCGTCGTGCTACTATAGTTGGCCCTGATTTTTTTTATTTTTTTGATATTTTTGTGTTTTTCTCTTTTCTTTATACTTCCTCTATCTACTAATGTACAACAAACTTGGGTTGCCTCCCAAGAAGCACTTGGTATACGTCGTTAGCTTGACGTAGAATCTCGAGATCAAGTAGACAATAGAACGGCACTAACCACCTCACGGTTTGCCATATCCCCATAGTAGTGCTTCAACCTTTGACCATTTACCTTGAATGCTTGGCCTGGATCATTCTCAAAAATATCCACAACTCCATGCGAAAACACAGTTTTGAATATGAAAGGCCCGGACCATCTTGACTTCAATTTTCCAGGAAAAAGATGGAGACGAGAGTTAAATAACAGAATTTGTTATCCCATCACAAATGACTTGAGCACTAGACCCCTATCGTGCCACCTCTTGACTTTCTCCTTGTACATTTTGTTGTTTTCTCTAGAATACGATTGATCTCCTAGTTAGACACCTCTGCTTGACCATTAGTCTGAGGATGGTAGGTTGTAGCAATACGATGATTCACATTATACCTTTACATCATGGCAGTGAACTTGCGATTGCAAAAATGCGATCCCTCGTCACTGATTATGACTCTTGGAGTCCCAAATCCTGTGAATATCTGCTTATGAAGAAAATTAAGCACTACTTTCGCATCATTTGTCGGCAATGCCTTGACTTCAACCCATTTTGACACATAATCGATCACCAGCAAGATATACTGATTATTGCAAGATAAGACAAATGGCCCCATGAAGTTGATTCCCCAAATATCGAAGACTTCAACCTCGAGAAGCACATTAAGAGGCATCGCATCCCTCTTGGACATATTACCCACACGCTGGCATCGATCACACTTCAATACAAAATGATGCGCATCCTTAAACAATGTAGGCCGGAAGAATCCCGCTTGAAGGACACGAGCTGTTGTCTTCTCTCCACCATAGTGACCTCCATAAATAGTCGAATGAAAGTCTCGCAAGATCCCCCATGTTTCGCTGTATGGAATACATCTCCTGATGATTTGGTCAGCTCATTGCCTAAACAGATATGGTTCATCCCACATATACCATTTCACCTCATGAAAGAACTTCTTCTTTTGAGCGTACGACAAGTCTGGAGACATGATATTACTCACAAGGTAGTTTACAATGTCTGCAAACCATAGTTCTTCCTCTTGCACTCCAAATAGCTGCTCATCGGGAAAAGACTCATTTATCAATGTCTTATCCTGTGAAGTTGTACTTGGATCTTCCCAAAGAGAGAGATGATCAGCGACTTGATTCTCAGTACCCTTTATGTCCTTGATCTCTAATTCAAACTCCTAAACAAAAAGAACCCATCTAATCAATCTAGGCTTCGATTCCTTCTTTGAGACGAGATATCAAATTACAGCGTGATCAGTGAAAACTATCACATTCGTCCCAAGAAAATAAGATCGAAACTTCTCAAAACTGTAGACAATGGCCAAAAGTTCTTTCTCAGTAGTAGTATAATTCAGTTGAGCACCATTTAGGGTCTTACTAGCATAGTAGACCACATGAAATATGTTATTCTTTCTCTGCCCAGAACTGCTCCAACTGCATAGTCACTTGCATCGCACATCATCTCAAAGGTTCATTCCAATCAGGTGCCGTTATGACAGGTGTCGTGATCAAACTCTTCTTCAAAAACTCAAAAGCAACTAGGCACTTGTCATCAAACTTGAACGGGACATCCTTCTCCAAAAGATTGCACAAAAGTTTAGAGATTTTTGAAAGTCCTTGATGAACCGCCTATGGAAACCTGCATGACCAAGAAAGCTGTGAACTCCCTTCGCAGAAATTGGTGGAGGAAGATTTTCGATGACCCCCACCTTAGCTTTGTCCACCTCAAGACCCTTACTAGAGACCTTGTGACCAAGAATAATGCCCTGTCACACCATAAAGTGACACTTCTCCCAGTTGAGAACCAGATTGGTCTCCACATACCTTTTAAGAACGTCGCCAAGATTCTGCAAGGACTCATCAAATGAATCACCAAACACAGAGAAATCATCCATAAACACCTCCACATTCTGACCAATCATGTCAAAGAAAATAACCATCATGCATCTCTGAAATATGGCTGGTGCTCCACACAACCCAAAAAAACTCTTCTAAAGGCGAAAGTAGTCTTTTCCTGATCTTCTGGAGTGATATAAATCTGATTATAGCCCGAATAGCCATCCAGAAGACAGTAGTACTCATGCCCAGCCAACCTGTCAAGCATCTGATCAATAAAAGGCAGAGGGGAGTGATCCTTTCTCGTGGCCTTATTCAGCTTCCTGTAGTCTATGCAAATTCTCCACCCTGTGACTGTTCGAGTAGGAATGAGCTCATTCTTCTTATTAGCAACAACGGTGATACCTCCTTTCTTTGGTACATATTGAACTGGACTCACCCAAAAACTGTCAGAAATGGGATAGATGATCCCTGCATCCAGCCACTTGAGAATTTCTTTCTTCACAACTTCTTTCATGATCGGATTGAGCCTTCTTTGTTGCTCAACAGTAGGCTTGCTACCTACCTCTAGCATAATTTTATGCATGCAATAAGAAGGGTTGATTCCCTTAATATCTGCTATCATCCATCCAATTGTCGATTTGAATTCTCTCAAAATTCTTAAGAGTTTTTCCTCATCACTACCTGAAAGGTCAGATACAATAATCACAGGCAAGGTAGATGCATCACCTAAAAAACATACCTTAAGTGTTCAGGCAATGGTTTAAGCTCAAGTGTAGGAGCTTCCTCATAGATGGCTTGAGGCGCTTTGGAGATTTGTACAGCTCCTCCATTCTAAGAGATTTAAAAGGCATATCCATCTTCCGCTTCCAGGGAGAAGCATTCAGGTATTACAACTGCTCATCACCTTCATCATCTTCACTATTTGAATTCCCCAACAAGGCCTTTTCTAAGGCATCAGACCTTAGCAATTAATCAAGTTCTGAAGTAACCACGGAATCGACCAACTCCACTTTTCAGCACTCCTCATTCTCCATAGGGAATTTCATGGCATTGAACCCATTAAAAGTTACATCTTGATCCAGCACTTGCATGGTGCGCTCACCCTTCTGCACATCTATCAAGGTTCGTCCTATAGCCAAAAAAGGTCTTCCCAAGATTATGGGAATCTTCTTATCCTCCTCTAAATCAAGAATTACAAAATCAGCAAGAAAGATCAGTTTATCCACCTTGACCAAGACATCCTCCACAATGCCTCGTGGATATATAATAGAACAATTGGCCAATTGCAAGGTCATATAAGTAGGCTTTGGATTAGATAAGTCCAACTTCTTGAAGATTGACAAAGGCATCAAATTGATGCTAGCTCCCAGTTCATATAAGCATTTGTCAAATGACACTTTTCCAATGGTGCAAGGAATAGTGAAGCTTCCAATATCCTTAAGCTTCGGAGGCAAATTCTATTGTAGCACAACATTACACTCCTCCGTGAAAGCAACTGTCTCTAAGTCATCAAGCTTCACTTTTTGAGAAAGTATACCTTTCATAAACTTCGCATAACTAGGCATCTGTTCAAGAGCTTCAGCGAAAGGTATGTTGATATGAAGTTTCTTGAACACCTCCAGAAACTTCTCAAACTGCTTATCCAGCTTTATCCTCTGTAACCTCTTAGGAAAGGGAGGTGGAGGATAGATCTATTTCTCTCCTGTATTACCCTCAGGAGGAGTGTGTTCAACAGTAGTCTACATTGGTTCCACTTCTTTTTCCTTCTGCATTTCTTCTTCATCCGAAACTTGAGAGTGTTCGGGATTCGCAACCTTCCCAGACCTCAATATGATTACCTTTACCTGTTCCTTAGCTTCCCTCTTTCCAGGTACTTCAGTGTCACTAGGGAGTGTACAGAGTTTACAATTTAGCAAGGCATTGGCAATTTGCCCAATTTGATTTTCCAATATCTTGATAGAAACCGTTTGGATCTTGCACATGAGCCTCAACTCCTCCAATTCATATTTTTCATTAGACTGTTGCAACTGAAGTTGTTGTCTTGGTGCATATTACGGTTGCTGAAAACCAGGAGGGTTGTACTGCTTTGCTGGAAACTGCTGATAAGGTTGTTGAACCGCATTCTGAGTGTTGCTCCAGCTAAAGTTAGGATGATTGCGGTTATTAGGATGATAAATGGCTGGCACAGGTTGCTGCAACCTCTAAAAGTTGCTCACAAACTGAGTTGATTCACTAGAAATAGCAGACTGCTCTGTGTCATGGGCACCAGAACAAAGCTCACAGACACTAGTGATCTGATTAACTCCATAATTATCCAAAAAATCCACCTTCACCGTCAAAGCCTTAAGCTGAGCAGCTATAGCAGTAGTTGTATCTACTCCAGAATTCCTGCTACCATGCCCTGAGATAGTCTCTGAGTACGATTCTGGTATTCATTTTCAGCCATCAGTTTAATCAATTCATAAGCTTCATCGTAGCTTTTAGCCCACAAGGCTCCTCCTGAGGTGCATCAAGCATGGGTCTAGAAGTAGCGCCCAATCCATTGTAGAAACAGTTAATGATCATCATGTCAGGCATCCCATGGTGAGGACACTTTCTAAGCATCTCCTTATAACGATCCCAAGCCTCACACAAGAATTCTCTAGATTGCTGATCAAATTGAGTAGGTGCGTTTCTGATCGCAACAGTCTTCACCACAGGAAAGAATTTATTTAAGAATTTTTGGGCAAGATCCTCCCATTTGGTGATAGACCCTTGTGGTAAAGAATGTAACCAACATTTAGCTTTATCTCGCAGAGAGAATGGGAAAAGCCTCAACTTAATAGCATCTTCAGAAACTTCATTGAACTTGAAAGTGTCGCAGATCTCGATGAAATCTCTGATGTGTATGTTGGGGTCTTTTTTCGGAGAACCCCCAAACTGAACTGAGTTTTGTATCATCTGAATCATGCTCGACTTGATCTCAAAGGTATTAGCCGAGATGGCTGGTCGAACAATGCTAGGCTGAATATCATTGATCTTCAGTTGAGAGTAGTCCATCAAAGCCTTTGGATTTTCTTCTGGTTCTCCTATTGCAATAAGAACCTCTTATTCTTTCTCAACTAAGATTTCTTCTTCAACTTTCTCCTCGACTACAACTTCTTCCTCAGCTTGATCCAGTGTTCTCTTATGAGACCGAGAACGTGTATGCATACACGCTCGCTAGAGTACCTGAAACACGAACAAAAATTTAGTAAGTAACAATGTCCGAGTCACTGAACTTTAACGACCAATGATGACAAACATATAAACTAAAACTCAACACCGATATCCCCGGCAGCAGCGTCAAAAACTTGTTAGGGCTAAAACACACACTAATATTCATGCAAGTATACGTGATCGCAAGTAATATAGAATACATTCTAGTTCATTCCCACAAGGATTGGTTTAGGTTAATTTCAATCAATGTATCCATGCAACACTGGTATGGTTATTATCCAATACTAAGACGAATAACAAATTGAGGTTGTTATAACTACAATTAACTAAGAGATTATACTAAACATAAACTAAGAGATTAAAGAGAGTTGAATAATATATGACCCAGACATGGGATTCTAACTTCATTAAATACTTCATTCAATAGCCTTTTCGTTCTTTAACCTTAGCATGCAATAGTGATGACACTAATCAGATAACACAAAACTGATACACACCAACTTTCGTTGTACGAATACCATACTACCAGACATCCACAAAAGAGATAGAAGCTGAATAGACACCAATTATATTGAGACCCTATATGTCTATAGAATTTGACAATATAACGGTTTAACGCACAAGTTATCTATCATGATTACATAGGGCAAGTAAGATGGTTAAAATTACCTACGAATCATACATAACAATTACATGAACCTATGCTAGCATGGAAAGTTCTAAACCATTAAATTCACATTCGCTTCATTAAAGATTAACACACTATCTTATAAGTTCACGACGCTTATAAGATGAATAAGCACAACCAATACTAGGTTATCATGCAATCACCACACACTAAGGCATCAAAACAAATTAACTAAAGAAATCCATAAATAAATCCGTTAGATCCCCACGATAATGATTAGCCCATAATCAGATCATCATCAACGTGGATTTCGATTAAAGCATGGTATAATTAATGTAGTCTTTATATTGAATAAATAATAAAACCAAGTACAGAATAAGAGTATAGGTTCACGAATAAGAAAACTAGCATCCAAAGTCACAACATAAAATAAAGAATCACAAGAATAAACTAGATCTTTTTCACCTTGGTTGAATTGTGTTCTACGGTCTTCTTACGCCTTCTCCTTAAGCTCTGGTACGTCTTGTTATGAAAAACGAACATAAGTTATGTATATATAGCAGTCCATGCAGAGTAGAAATCCAACAGATCAAAATTCCAGAAGAAACATGATTACCTAGCGCGGGCGCGCGCTTCACCGGCGTGGGCGCGCTAACATTCTGCTCTTTGGGCGTGGCCGCGCGCTACTACAGTACGGGCGCACCGTCTCTCTGGAGAAATTTTTGACTTCTTCCTTTCTTGTTGATTTGAGTTGGTCTTTTCACGAGCTTTTATTCTGGACATCATCCTAACACCATATTAACATCAAAATAATGCTAATTCACCTGTATTCCTCATAAATGCCTGAAATACAAAAACACTACAAAAACACTACAAAAACACATTAAAAACACCAACAAATTGAGTACGAAACACCAATTCAAAGCTTTACGGAGCGTCAGAACTAGTAGTATGGCTCACAGTGGTGCAACCGTCAGAACTAGTAGTATGGTTGATACTGGTGGAAGAGCAGGGCATGAATAAGATGACGGTCTTTGAACTGAAGGCTCCGAATGATCAGATGATATCGGGATAAAGGAATTTGCCATCACTGTTATCTGAAATCACGTTGCTAGATAAGAATCTCGAATCTCAATGTGAATCATACTAAAACCTACTATTTAGTCACAGTCAACCTTTCAACGTTCTATTTTTCTATTTCTTAATCCTAATCTTATCCCTCTACCCATTCCCGACAATCTAAGCTTGTGGCAGTGACTTTTTAACTGTACTTCTGATGTCAAACCTGTGGCGCTCTCTAAACCCGGGTCAAAAGTTTGGGGTCCACATCACACACACACACACACCATATTTAAACATGTTTATGAAAATAATAATATATATACAATGACCCTACTTACCATATACCACGGATCGTAACAGTTTAAAGTATGCCCACAAGCCACAACCTTATTTATATTACAAACATACCAAATCCCAGTTTATTTATCTTACAACTGAAGTAAAACTTTATTATAAACTTTCAACATGAACTAAGTCAAACATCTTCTGCTAGCTTATTCCATCTCAACCTGGAAACCTTGCTCGCACACTTTCCTGGGGATCCTCGCTACCACTAATTTCCTTTTTAACTGGAAAAGAACATAAACAAATTTGCAAGAGTGAGCTAACTAGCTCAACAAGTCATAATGCATAATGACAACACTGAGATTAAACAATGATCAACTAAAATGATATAAGGAATCAAGTTTCCAGATAAGCAATGATTAGAATTGATATTCACTTTCATTTTTAAAAACCAAGGTTAGGCTACTGATCAGTCACGCACTAACTCCGAGCAAGGCTCCCAGCTTTGCTCTTTATACTAAATCCAAGGCACACATTGGCCTATTATGACCATGAATCTGGTCCGACCACGAATCTGGTTCATATTTAAAAATAATCCAATTCTATAACGATAACATGATAAGTAATGTAATCAATAAGCTGAATCATAAATAACATTTATCTCAAAATATAGGGAAATTCATTGTACCCTGAAGGTATAACAAGGTAAATAGGAAGATTGACTTTCAATCAATGAAGGAATCAGAAAATAGAAGACCAAGGGTTAAATGGTTACAAGGATTGGTCTTCTATTATACAAGGTATAAAGGTTCTTATGTTAAGCAATTCCATATCAAGAATCAGTATATGGTAGATATTTATTTGTGGAGTAGTATCGTGTATGTGTGGTTTGTATATGAGAATTCAACAATTAACGGTTTACAAAGAATAAGGCTTACAGCTTAAGATCAATAACAATAATCAGGGTTTAGGGTTAAGAACTTCAGAGTACTTGCAATATAGAACAAGAACCATTTGGAATACTTGCAATATATACGAAGAGACTTTGAAAATACTTGTAATACATTACAGGAAAGAACAGAAGCACTTGCCTTATCAATTTGCTTTTACTCTACTTGCACTCATCAATTGGTTCCCACTCACTGACTACTTGCTTTCCCTTCATACGTCTCATTTCCTCTGTTAAACATCACATTTATTCATCCATACTCATTCTCATTTCATTCTATTCGTTACAAGCTTCTATCTACCCTTCGTTTCACCCAAATCCGACGTACGGATTGAAAGTTACAACAAAAACGTCAAACAATGCACATACAGTACATCAATCCGATCACATATAGCATATATCACTTAAGATATTCAATCAAAATGATTATTTAAAGAAGATTCGGGGTTAAAATGATTTCACATGTATTTAATACGAATTTTTGAACATTTTTTCGGAATTAAAACGGGTCTCTAAATCATTTTATAATTAAATAACAGGGTTCGAACACCCGAATATGACTTTAGAATGATTTAATAATAATTATCTAGTTTTGAAAATAATTTAAAATAATATTTTAAAACTCGAAACTATTTTTCAGGATTTTTAAATCAAAATAAATAATTGAATCTAATTATTAAATCAGTTAAAAGCAAATAATAATTAATTAAATTAATTAACCGATTAATATTAAATTAATCGATTAATTAAAATAATTAAAAACTAATTAAAATTAATTGATAAAATAAATCAGATTTATTTTTAAATAAATAAATAATTAAAAACAATTTTTTGAATAAACATTTTTCTGATTTTTAAAAATAACAAAATATCATTTTTAAAATATTTTTAAACAAAAATCTAATTTTTTTATAATTTTAAAATTCCAGGGACTGTTTTGAAAATCCACACAACTACAGGAGCCTCTTTGCATTTTCACCGTCTTCTCCGGCTTCGCCGCCGTTCGTCGGTCGGTCACCATTAACGGCAACCGCCGAGCTTTTCCGGCGAGCCAAATACTGCCCAGAGCGTTATCAAATTAATAGGACTCGATGTTCTTGCTTCCAGGAATCGATCTGCATAGTCAAAACAGTCGAAAAATTAATGAATCGAACGGAATATTCATTTGAAAATTACGCCGCTGCTGGGTTCAAATTTCCGGCGAAACCCTTCCGGCTACCGTCCGTTAACCATATATATCATTCGAATTGTCTTTTGACGATCTACAAGATGATACAATCAATTTATTTGATAACCTCTAACAAAGGAACGCCTAATTTCCAATTAAGAACATTCAAACACATAAACCCTAATTTTAATATTTTGAGAATCAAACTCAATTTTCTATATGTTATTGAACTCCAAATTCATCATATAATATACCAAAATTACCAGGACAGAATTATCTACAAGATTAACCCATCTCCCCAAGGAACTAACAATGAGATTTACAGAAGGGGGGTTGAATGTAAATCTCAAAAAAATTTCAAGTTTTGAGCAGTTTATAAAGCAAAGTGTTATGATGAACAAATGTGTGTGAATTGCTTTGAGCAGGTGCAGACAGATGTATATTCAAGACACAAATATAAAGAACACAAAGGCTTCAAAAACTTTTCTGGTGGATTTGTTGTTCCACCAGAGATGTGTATTTCAGAAAATCTGTGATACAAAGAATTGATCACAGCTGCTTCCTAGTACAAACTAGATGATTTTCTCTCTAAGTTTTTCTAAACAGCTCTGGAAAATTCACACCTAATTACTAGCTGCTACTTGGTTTATATATCACCAAGTTTACAAGTGAAGACAAAGATAAAATGTAATTATAAAATAGTTCTTCACATGTTTCTTCTTCATTTCTCTATCCAATGCAATCTAAGATAATCTGTGAATCTTTGAATACCTCCTTGTTTGCACCAGAATGGAAATGCTGCTTTTTCTTGATTCCTCCAAAAGGCTACCACATTCCAATTGTCTCTATCAACCCATGTGCCTCTGTTAGCTTATGAATTGTCACTATCAACTTCTATGGAACTAAGCATCCGTTGAAGCTTTCATCTGTTGATCGCTTTATCTGTTGATATTTTAGTGACATCCGTTGATGCTTTAACAGTTGAAGCATTATCCGTTGATGCACTTATCCGTTGATGGATGTTATTTGTTGAAGCTTTAGAGACATCCGTTGAAGCTTTATTTCTCATCCGTTGAAGGCCTTTAATCTATCAGTTGATACTACTTCATTTATACAAAATTACAAGGCATGAAATATTTACAATTAGCCCTCCTATTTGCATATCCACTAGTAGTCAACATGACTTATAATTTCCCACAACTTCTAAGAATTATAACTTAAATGCAGAGACTGAAATGTGCTACAATACTAAACTTATTTCTAAGTAAAGCTACTCCATCAACGGATAGCCAAGATGGTCTTATCCGTTGAGGCTACAAACACTAGATTTCTACTTAAGTGTTTTGTTTAACTTATCATCAAACTAATACACATATTCCTAACAATCTCCCCCTATTTATGTCTACTAGAATTGTAGGCATAATAACAGGGTTAACTTGATGACAACAAAACACTTAACAGATATATGAGTTGCAATTAAGTAGAAATTCAAAAGTGCTGCAAAAGTGTATGTACTGAGATAGAATTGAAGATTTACAGTGTTTCCAAGGGTGCTCCTTTAGTCTGAGCAAATCATTTTCTTTTCCTTTGTTCCCTTGTTTTCTTCCCTAGCCTCCTATCATTTTCCTCTACTTGGAGTTGGAGTTGACTGTAGAATTCAGCTTCATCTTCTTCACTGATGTCCAACTTAGATCGCATGTCCTTGAGAGTTTCATTACTGGCAATTTTAAGCTGGTCTTCAAGTCTGAAAAATCTTCTGACTACTTTGTTGTCTCTGAACTCCATCAACCAATGAGGTGATTTATGAATTGTGATTCCATGCTCAGGGATGAGTAATGTTCTAGGCAAGGAATTTGACTCCCACAAATTCTTCCTTATGCTGGCAATCTTGTTGAGAATCTCAGTTTTGGCAGTCCTAGTAAAGCCAGTATCCCTTTTGATAGCTGAGTAGACTCTAATCAAGGTAGAGTAGCCCTCATTTAGAACTTTTTTAGAGTCCAAGTCCTTTCCATATTTCCTTTATATTTGAACACTAGCCTTTCTGGTAGCTGTTTGTAGGCACTTATTCCCCTTACTTCCTCCAGCTCATCCAGGAAGAGTTCAATATCTGTATGTTCTTTTATGTCATAAATGTGAACATAATCATCCTTTAAGGCTTGTGGCTTAGGCTTAGGTTTATGTTTTTGAGTGAATTTACTTGAGGTTAGGGGAGGTGTTGATTTGGATTTTCTTTTCAGTTTCTTTGGTGGTGGAGAGGTAGTTAGGAAGGTAGGCAATTTGATGGTGTCCCAATCAATAGGTTCCTCTTTAGGAATGATTGTTTCACCATGAATGTTTATACTGGGATCAGCCACAACAGGTTCAGGAATAGAAGGTAGTGGTTTAGATTTTGATTGGATTTCCTCAATGTCGTCTTCACTCTTCCTTTTTGCCTTGACCTTCTTTCTGTTCCCTTTCTACCATTCCTTTCTTTCCTCACTCTTTTCCTCCACACTCTCACCGACCATATTCCCCATATCCACATTTATGCTTTCAGTCTTGTCTCCTTCACTCTTGTCTTCAATTTTCTTCTTTTCTTCAATTTGACTTGACTTTAGCTATTTTTCAAGCTTTGCTTGTGCTCTTTTATCAACCTTTAGCTTTTTAGCTTCTTCCTTTAGCCTCTTGGTCTCTTCCCTCTTGGCTATTGAGAATTTGGGATGTCCTTGCATCACACAGATGCTTTTTCCCTCTTTATAGATGATAGCCATATTCATTCTTTCCACTACATCCTTGGTCTCTTTGTGCTTTATGATGTTACCACCCAAAACTTTGTCTTCATCAGGCTTTGGAAGAGGAAAATCCACCTATTTTAGTTGAGCAAAGCTTAGAGGGTTCTTTGTAGAGTCCTTGTTGAATCTAGTGGTTGGCTTAAGTACCATAGGCTTCAGGTTCCTGAAAGAAGTTTCTCCAACCTTATTCCTCATTACTGGCTTGTGCTCCATTGTCATTGGATCAACTTTTGTGCTATGTTTCACAGATAAGGATTTTGTAGTTGAAGAGCCAAACACTTGTTGCATCCTTTCATCAATTTTTATCCTTTGCTCTTTCACCTTCATCTCAGCTGCTGCTAGCTGGATTAGATCAATTCCATCAAGCTTTCCTTTGATTTGAAGTGTTGGAGAAGTAGTGATGGTTGGAACTAGCACTTTTGATATTTGTATATGTTTAGATGGCTCCCCTTCCCCTTCCCCTTTATTCTCCCCCTTTTTTATCATAAAGGAGAGGGGTCAGGCCCTGTGTTTTAGCCAGTTGCATTAGAAGACTAGTCTGAGACTGTTGATTTTAAAGAATGGTGACCACAGAGTTTTCAATGGCTTGAACTCTTTCCTCCAATTTGGCCATCTTCTTTTCAGCATCTGATTCTCTTCTCAGTCTCAGTAATAGTTCTTGTATGGTACCAAAGGGCATGATTGAAACCAGCTTCTCAGAATTGTAGGACTTTAAGTCAGCTATATCCTTCTTGAGTTCATCCACACTTAGATTCTGTCTTACTTGTTGTAGCTTCATGAGATGTAGAGAATCTAGGTGGGCTTGAAGGATAGCCTTGGTACCAGCATTTGAAGTTTCCTAAATGGCCTTTTGGATAGACATGACTTGTTTGACTAAGGATACATTGAAATGCCCCGGTGTAGACTCCTTTGTCAATGCCCATTCAGGTAATTCTGGAATAGAACTTGGGCCTTCAGCTCCCCCTAAGTTCATGCTTCCATCAAAAGAATCAAAGTCATCATCATTAGAATTTACCCCAAATTCTTCAGATGGCTCACCAGCTGTAGAAGGCATCCTATTGACAGCAGCATTATCCCTTTGTAGAGATTCTGAAGTCTGTACTAGATTTAAAGTCTTTTATGCCTCCTCATTGCCCTGAATAGCCAACAGTTGATAGGCTGACACAGGATGAGTAAACGTGTCAGCATCCAAGGAAATGTTATCAATTACAGCTGTGTAATGTTGCTGAAATTGTCTTTCCTTTTCAGCATCATCCACAATCATTGACTCACTAGCAATGGTTGGATCCACCCTTATACCTCTTGTACCTGCTTTTCTCTCAATTTCTCTCTTTTCTTGCATCAGGGGCTCCCCATGGCTCACACTCCTCACACCCTCACCTTCACCTACTAAGGTGGTACTCCTCTCACTTTCTTTTGCCATACTGGAAGAAATAGCATGCATATTTAGACTCTCAAGCTCTCCTTTTTCCTGGGAGCAACCCAGCTTCTCACTCAAGTTTTCACTCCTTTCCCTCAATCCTAGAAGTGATTGTACAGTAACCATGTCTTCTATACTTGGAATTAATTCAGTTGTTTGTGTAGAGACCATCAACGGATAAGGAGTATCCGTTGAAGTTGAAACTGATGGTATCAACGGATAATTGCTGTGAAGCTTATCCGTTGAAGAACAACCACTTGTCAACGGATGAGGAATATCCATTGAAGAAGGAAAAGAAGTAGAAATTGAAAGTGACATAATTTTTGAATCTATGTGGATTGATTTTAATTTAGGTGACACCGATTCTTCAACTAAGTCTGAAAGAATTGGTTGATGATCCAACAAATCATCTAAAAGATGATGATCATCAGTATTTGAGTGGGGCTCCTCCCTGAGTTGTAAAGAGGGAGAATCAGGAATTGATGTGAATATCATGTCCACATCCAGAGATGGTGATGGAGAATTTGGTGATTTATGTGTGTCAATTTTGAGAGAATGGGGCTGTGACTCCACATTTGTTGGAGTCACATCAAGCTGAATTTGAGAAGGCATAGATACAAGTGGTTGTATCTGTGCAGTGTGTGCACCCTGTGTGGAAACTAGGGTTTTGACCCTCTTTCTTTTTATGAAGGCTTTTACAGGTGAGTGTGGGCTTCAGTGTCCCTCCCTCTTTTGTTCTGTGTCACTGGTTGGGGACTATTTTCAATAGATGCACCCTTTTGGGAGGATGCAACTAGGGATGAGTTTGAATCCTTTTCAACCACCACAGTCTTTTGAGAAACTGTGGCTTGGCTAGCTTGGGTACCACTCACCTCTCCTACCTTATTCTGGGGTTTTCTTGATGTTCACCCCTCCCCTCACCACTAACACCCTGTACACTCCCCTCAAGGTTTATGGTAGGTGTTACAACTGTTGTCTTTTGAGAGACAATAGAGGTGGCTTTCTTTGACTTGGTTTTTGAAGCTTTAGGTTTGGTGGCCTTGGTAGGAATCTGTTGGGGTATTAACACAGATTCCATGGCCACACTTGAAGGCAAAGAAGTGAAGGGGTTGGAAGAAGTAAGAGTTAAACAAGTATTTACCTCACTTACCCGAGGTGCATTCATGATTGGTAAGTATACCAATGGCACTTGACTGTTGAGGTTAATTCTCAAAAGGTCTGCAAGGACCCTCTTCTCTTGTGCCCAACATTTGAGTTTATTACTCTCATTAGTTATGACCAAACCTTCAGCAACACGGTTAGCCAATAACATAAAGAATCTAGCATAGTAGATGTTATGAGGTCTATTAGCCTTGTTACCTAACCTAGTACCCAATTCTAGCATAACATAATTGCTAAAATTAAAATACCTATCAGAAACCAGCATATAGAGCATATTAACAAGAGATGGAGTTATTGCATCAAAATTAGTAATTTTCCCAGAGAAAACCTTGATAAAGGCATCACCAAGAAAACTCCATTCTTTCCTAAGGCCCTTTCTCCTAATACTGCCTAAACTAGCAGAATCAAAGGAATAGCCTATGGAATCTAACATGCTAGATACATCATTATCAGTGTGTGGTGTCATGGCATTATTTTCAGGTAATTTAAAACAGGATTGTATATCATCACAGTTAATACAGTAATCCTTACCTTTGAGAGAGAAAGTGATGGTCATATCAGTGGGGTTGAACTCTGCAGTTGTCCACATTTACTCAACTACCTCACAGTAAATCACTGGGGCTTCCAGCATTGCATAGCTTAGTTTGCAGTTTTTGATGAAGTCCATCATCTTGCGATAATCTGAGTGGGCTTCATTCTTTTACACCAAAGCTACGAAATTGTTTTTCTCATAGACAAACCCAGATTGGGACATAATATTTACTACTGCTGCCATTGTTGTGAGTAGAAGTTGCAGAGAAAGGTTGAGAGTTTTGGGAGAGAAAGAGAGTAAAAGCTTTTGAAAATTGCAAGAAAGCGTAAAGTGAAAATAAGAATTCAAAGGGGCTTTTAAACTTTCTCAAATTAAAATATAAAGAGAATAATTAAACAATATTTTTAAGTGAATTACAGCCGTTTGAGAATAATAAAAAAAATTGTAAGTATTCTAAAACTGCCTTTAATACAAATACATACAACTGTGTATATATGTATGTATCAACAGTTAAGTAAATAAAATCAACGGCTGTGACTCACTCAAAACGACTGATGTGACACTTCAACGGATGAGGTAAACAGTTATCCGTTGAAGATTTGCACAATTTTATCCGTTGAAGGATAAAATTACCAGAAATGTATTTGTCTTTCAACGGATAATGGACATCCGTTGATAGAACAATTTTGGCTTTCAATGGATAGGGAATATCCATTGATAGAATAAACTTTACTAAAAGCCAACTTTGTTCTTGCAACAAATTCATTTCAGGCTACAAAACAAATTACAATTAGAACATGAATTTAGGAATAATTAAGCATACCTAGCTCACTTACTAATCTTGTGAATGTTGATTCATCAAGTGGCTTGGTGAATATGTCTGCAATTTGTTTTTCACTGAGAACAAAATGAAGTTCCACTGTACCATTCATCACATGTTCCCTTATAAAGTGGTACTTGATGTCAATGTGCTTGGTTCTTGAATGCTGCACTGGATTTTCAGTAATGGCAATGACACTTGTGTTGTCACAGAATATTGGTATTTTATCAACATTTAGCCCATAGTCAAATAGTTGATTCCTCATCCATAATATATGTGCACAGCAACTACTAGCAGCAATGTACTCAGCCTCAGCTGTTGATGTAGAAACAAAATTTTGCTTCTTACTGAACCATGACACAAGCTTATTCCCTAGAAATTGACAGGTGCCAGTTGTACTTTTCCTGTCTATTTTGCAACCTGCATAATCTGCATCTGAGTAGCCAATTAGATCAAAAGCAGACTCTCTAGGGTACCAAATTCCTAGATTTGGAGTCCCTTTGAGATATTTGAAAATTCTTTTAATAGCAACTAAGTGAGATTCTCTAGGATCAGCTTGGAATCTAGCACAAAGACATGTAGAAAACATTATATCAGGTCTACTAGCAGTTAAATATAAAAGTGAACCAACCATGCCTTTATAGCTTGTAATGTCCACAAACTTTTCAGCCTTGTTTAATTCAAGCTTGGTGGCAGTGGCCATGGGAGTTTTTGCAAATGAACATTCCATTAAGTCAAACTTCTTTAAAAGATCATAAATATATTTAGTTTGACTAATGAAAATTCCACCACTAACTTGTTTAACTTGTAAACCAAGAAAATAAGTTAGCTCTCCCATCATGCGTATTTCATATTTACTTTGCATTAACTTAGCAAACTTCTTACAAAGTTTATCATCTGTAGTGCCAAATATAATATCATCTACATAAATTTGAACAAGTATTGTAGAGCCATTAACATTTCTAAAGAAAAGAGTTTTGTCAACAGTACCTATTGTGAAGTAATTATCTAGGAGAAATTTTGACAAAGTCTCATACCAGGCTCTAGGTGCTTGCTTTAGTCCATAGAGTGCTTTCAACAGATAGTACACATGGTCTGTAAAATTTGGATCTTCAAACCCTGGAGGTTGACTCACATAAACTTCTTCCTCCAATTCTCCATTCAAAAATGCACTTTTGACGTCCATTTGATAGACTTTGAAATTGGCATGGGCTGCATAGGCTAGAAAAATAATGATGGCTTCAAGTCTTGCAACAGGAGCAAATGTCTCATCAAAATCTATTCCCTCTTGTTGAGAGTAGCCCTTGGCAACCAATCTAGCTTTATTCCTTATGACAATGCCATTTTCATCCATCTTGTTTCTGAATACCCATTTTGTGTCAATAGAACTTTTGTTCTTTGGCTTGGGTACCAGCTTCCATACTTTGTTCCTTTCAAATTGGTTTAGCTCCTCTTGCATTGCTAAAATCCAATCTGGATCCAATAGAGCTTCTTCCACTCTCTTAGGTTCCTCTTGTGATAGAAAACTACTGTATAGACATTCATCTTGAGTAGCCCTTCTAGTTTGCACCTTAGATGTTGCATCACCAATTATTAGTTCAAACGAATGATTCTTGGTCCATTTCCTTTGAGGTGGTAGATTAGCTCTAGATGAGGTTGCCTCAGTATTGTCATGATGTGAGATAGAGTGTTGATTGGTTGAAACTCCTCCTGAGTTACTGGTCCTTTGTAAGGAAAAGGGAGTTCTATCAACTGATGATGTAAATTGATTATTCGTTGATGAACTATGATCAACGGATGCTCCATTATGTACTTTAACGGATGATGCACTTTGTCTTTCAACGGATGATGCATTACTTCTGTCAACGGATGCTGAATTATGACTTTCAACTGATGCAGCATTTTGTGCATTATCCAAAGGCATATTTTGAATCCTTTTTGAAGTGTCTTCTCCATCATTCTCATCTTCACTATCATCATAATATATCTCAATGTTATCAAATTTGAGTCCTTCATGATGTCCCTCATCTGTTAGTCCATCAATCTTTTTATCATCAAACACAAAATGCACAGATTCCATAACAATGTTGGTTCTTTGATTGTAGACCCTATATGATTTTCCAGCAGAATAACCAACAAAGATCCCTTCATCAGCCTTTGCATCAAACTTTCCTTTGTGATCAGGTTGGTTCCTTAGAATGTAGCATTTGCAACCAAAGACATGAAGGAAGTTTAAGGTTGGTTTTCTTCTCTTGAACAATTGATAGGGAGTCACGCCTTTTTCTTGATTGATTAGAGAAATATTCTGAGTGTAATATGCACAGTTTACTGCCTCAGCCCAAAAGTATGTTGGGAGTTTTGACTCTTTAAGCATTGTTCTTGCAGCTTCAATTAGTGATATGTTCTTCCTTTCCCCCACACCAAATTGTTGTGGAGTCCTTGGAGCTGAGAACTCATGCATGATCCCATTTTCTTCACAGAACAGCCCCATGGTTGAATTCCTGAACTCAGTTCCATTGTCACTCCTGATATTCCTTACTTTGAAATCTGGATGGTTGTTGACTTGCTTGATATGATTGATAATGATTTCACTAGCTTCATCCTTTGATCCAAGAAAATAGGTCCATGAAAACTTTGAGAAATCATCTACAATCACTAGGCAATATCTTTTCCTTGAAATTGACAATACATTGATTGGTCCAAAAAGATCCATGTGTAGCAGTTGTAATGGTTCATCAATTGATGATTCAAGCTTCTTACTGAATGATGCTTTCTTTTGCTTTTCTTTCTGACAAGCATCACACAGTCCATCCCTTGAGAATTCCACTAGAGGCATTCCTCTAACTAAGTCCTTTTTGACTAGATCATTCATTGTTTTGAAATTCAACTGGGACAGCTTCTTGTGTCATAGCCAACTTTTATCTTGACTTGCTTTGCTGAAAAGACAAGTAATTGATTCTGCATCTGTAGAGTTAAAGTCAGCCAAGTACACATTCCCTTTTCTAACTCCAGTTAGAACCACTTTGTTATCCTTTTTACTGGTGACAACACAAGCTTTAGAATTGAAGGAAATAGTATTCCCTCTGTCACATAGTTGACTGATGCTCAATAGATTGTGTTTGAGACCATCAACTAATGCAACTTCATCAATGATGACATTTTCTTTTGAAATCAAGCCATATCCCATAGTGAACCCTTTGATGTCATCTCCAAAGGTTATGCTAGGGTTAGCTCTCTCCTTGAACTCTGTGAGCAGGGTGAAATCTCCTGTCATGTGCCTTGAATAACCACTGTCCAAGTATCATAGATTCCTTCTTTTTCCCTGCACACAATAAAATCAAATCAAGTTGATTTTGGTACCCAAGTTTCCTTGGGTCCAGCCTTGTTAGTCTTTTTCCTAGACTTCACACTTCCTGCACCTTTTGACTTAGGTAACTTTGAGTCAACCTTGATCTCAGATGTAGTTGGTTGAAGTGTAGGGTTAGTCACAGAATCATTTAACACATTTGATTGAATTTGATAAGGAATAGATTGTGCAAGCATATTATTCCACATAGGCATGTTGTATGGCATTTGAAGCATACTAAATGCAGCAAAATAAGGATTATTAACATATGGCATATTTGCAAAATGTGCATGTGAATTCTGTTGAGACATAACAGGCATATCATACAGTGGTGACATAGACATGTTAGGCATGGAAGGAGTTAAAAGCATGAGAGCATTCTTAACAGATTTGCAGTTAGCAAATAGATTATTAACACTACTACAATGCACACAACTTTTTCTAGGAGCATACTTATCAGGTGTGTAATTGTTGTGTTTGTTAATCCCTACCTTCCCATTTCTATTAGATTTTCTTTTAGTTTCCTTTTTATCCTCAACCAACTTAAGCCTATTTTTCAACTGATCTAAAGTCATGTGTCCTATATTCACCTTACTGGCATCTTTGGATGTGCTAGCTTCTTCTTTGATAAAGTTCTTGGAAGTTGAACCAAACTTCTTACTGAGATTTTTCAAATTATTCCTTTTAGAATCATTTGCCTGTTTCAATTGATGAGCCTTCAACGGATGCTCCTTTTCTTCCTTCAACGGATGGCTTTCATCATCCGTTGATTCTACATCCGTTGACAGTCCATCAATTAACTCTATTTCCTTTTTGTTTTTCTTCCAGGCATTCTCACAGAGTGATTCAATTCCTTGAACCTTGACAATTTGAGCACTAACATCCCTAGATGTTTTCCGGGACTTGATTACCTCTTGCTCACGTTCTAGTTGTCTGGAAAGAACTTCTACTTTCTTAACAGACTCTTCTAGTTCACTCTCAACAGATAAACATTTGATTTTAATCTTTTCAAGCTCAATTACCTTACCCTCTAACACATCATTCCTATCACTTAAAAACAAATTATTCTTTTTAATTCTTGTGTTCTTTTTAGCCAGTGATTTAAGGGAAACACGTAAATGATATAATTCATTGGACATATCATGTATAGCTTCATTGCATTCATTTTTAGAAAGCTGAGAGAGGTCAGTAGTAATTACCTGGTTGCTTGATGAACAAGTTTCATTTTCATCAGAATTAGCCATCAGGGCTAAGTTGACATATTCCATATCATCATCTTCATTGGCTCCATCAGCTGCCCAATCATTTTCCTGAGTCAGAAAAGCCCTTTCCTTTTATTTGAGCAATTCGAACTATTTCTTTTTATAATCCACTTGCTGAAACTTCTTCTTTTCGGAAGTTGGCTTTCTGCACTCACTTGCAAAGTGTCCACTTATGCCACAGTTATAACACTTGAACTTAGATTTGTCCACCATGTTCTTGTTTGGCTTAGTGGCTCTAATGTTTTTCTTGAATTTCATCTTTGCAAACCATCTGGACAGAAAAGCCAGATGTTCATCAACATCATCAGAGTCATCTTGACTGGAATTGTCTTCAACCTCATCAACTTGCTCATTTCCCTTACTTGATTCTGATTTGCTTGTGCCAGTTTTGAGACTTGGCATTGTCTTTTCTTCATTCCTAGTTTCAGTTCTCTCATTGTCAGCTACAAGTGCAACTGATCCACCTTTTCTCTTTCCCTTCTCCAACAGCTCATCTTGCTCCATCTCAAGTTCATAGGTCTTCAAAATTCCATATAATCTTTCAAGTGTGAAGTCCTTATAATCTTGAGAATTCCTTAGTGAAACAGTCATAGGCTTCCATTCCTTTGGTAGAGACCTCAAAAATTTTAGGTTGGAATCCTTGACTTGGTACACTCTGCCATACAACTTCAATCCATTCAACAGTTTCTGAAATCTATTGAAGGTATCATTCAATGATTCTCCTTCTTCAGAATGAAAATATTCATATTGTTGAATGAGGAGCTGCATTTTATTTTCTCTAACTTGTTCAGTACCTTCACAGATAAGTTGCACAGTATCCCAAATTTCCTTAGCAGTTTGGCTGTTAATGACATTATCAAACATATCTTTGTCTAGCCATTAAACAGAATGTTCATGGCCTTCTTGTCCTTGTGAACCTCTCCAATATCTTCATCAGTCCATTCTGCTTTTGGCTTGGGAATAGACTGTCAAACAACAACTGTGGCAGTGGCAGCTGTAGCCACTTTGTGAGGGATATGAGGACCATTCTCAATGCAGTTGATGTAGCTTTCATCTTGAGAGAGAAGATATAGATGCATCTTCACTTTCCAGTGATGATAATTATCTTTTTCCAGGATGGGAATCTTCACTCCAATATCCTTCTTACTCATGATGTTAGTAGAATAGATCTTTAAACTCTTTGTATGTCAAGAGCTCGCTCTGATACCAATTGTTATCCCCAAGGAACTAACAATGAGATTTACAGAAGAGGGGGGGTTGAATGTAAATCTCAAAAAAAATTCAAGTTTTGAGCAGTTTATAAAGCAAAGTGTTATGATGAACAGATGTGTGTGAATTGCTTTGAGCAGGTGCAGACAAATGTATATTCAAGACACAAATGTAAAGAACACAAAGGCTTCAAAAACTTTTCTGGTGGATTTGTTGTTCCACCAGAGATGTGTATTTCAGAAAATTTGTGATACAAAGAATTGATCACAGCTGCTTCCTAGTACAAACTAGATGATTTTCTCTCTAAGTTTTTCTAAACAGCTCTGGAAAATTCACACCTAATTACTAGCTGCTACTTGGTTTATATATCACCAAGTTTACAAGTGAAGACAAAGATAAAATGCAATTATAAAATAGTTTTTCACATGTTTCTTCTTCATTTCTCTATCCAATGCAATCTAAGATAATCTGTGAATCTTTGAATACTTCCTTGTTTGCACCAGAATGGAAATGCTGCTTTTTCTTGATTCCTCCAAGAGGCTACCACATTCCAATTGTCTCTGTCAACCCATGTGCCTCTGTCAGCTTATGAATTGTCACTATCAACTGCTATGGAACTAAGCATCCGTTGAAGCTTTCATCCGTTGATGGCTTTATCTGTTGATGCTTTAGTGACATCCGTTGATGCTTTAACAGTTGAAGCTTTATCCGTTGATGCACTCATCCGTTGATGGATGTTATCCGTTGAAGCTTTAGAGACATCCGTTGAAGCTTTGTTTCTCATCCGTTGAAGGCCTTTAATCTATCAGTTGATACTACTTCATTTATACAAAATTACAAGGCATGAAATATTTACAATTAGCCCTCCTATTTGCATATCCACTAGTAGTCAACATGACTTATAATTTCCCACAACTTCTAAGAATTATAACTTAAATGCAGAGACTGAAATGTGCTACAATATTAAACTTATTTCTAAGTAAAGCTACTCCATCAACGGATAGCCAATATGGTCTTATCCGTTGAGGCTACAAACATTAGATTTCTACTTAAGTATTTTGTTTAACTTATCATCAAACTAATCATATTCCTAACACCATCAAATCACATAAACAACATCAACATAAAAAATTCCTCTATTAATCACTAATTAATTCGAATTAAAACAAATAAATAAGAAAATAACCTTGATATCTCTACTGAAATTGATGATTGATTCTGATAGAACTTTTCGAGAAGTTCGATTCAGTATATGGCAAACTTGATTCCGATTTCGATAACACTTTCGTTTTTGGGTTTGATTCTCAAGAACGCAACGATTTAACGAGTTTTTCTTTGTAATTTATCGATTTTAACTGATCGATTATGATTATACAAATAAAATGAAATAAGAAAAGTGCTATTTATATTTATTGAATATTAATACCCGTTGGATCGTATTGGATCAAAAAAATAAGTTACTTAGCCACTAAGTAATTGTAAAAAAACGATCCGATTTGATACCCGTATTGGATAATTATCCAAACCGGGCTTCTTATAAAATACTTCATACGAAAATAATGTAATAATATCTCGTCTTTCGAGAATACGGGTTTTATTAATCTACCGAAATAATTATCGTATCGAAAATTTTACGCCTGGACGCGTACGGGTCAAACCGTAATCCAAATTGAAAAAGTTAAAATACGGAAAATGTCTGGAATAACCAGATTAGGTTAGGAAGGTATTTTATGAAGAGTTTCGGGTTGTAAAAATGTAAAACGATTGAAGTTGGACGATTCCCGGTTTAATAAAACAGTTTTATAATTATACAGAAAATGATTAATAAATTATTTTAAAATCATATAACAATCCAAAAATTACCAGAAAAATATCACAATTATCTATATTTTATTCTGGACATAATAAAATTAACATACTTATTTTTCATCACATATATACATCTAATTATCAGTACCAATCATCAGATAATTCACCAAAAATTCACATAATAATCACATAATAATCATTTATTGATAAAAATAATTACACGCTATATCCCGAATATTACAATAATTCTCAACTGCAAGAAAAAAGGGTTATAAACAGCCAAAAATGGTCAGAAATGACCCTTGTCGGTTGGAAATTTGTGCAAAAACAACCCCCGAACGACTGATATAATCGGTTGTTTCAAATCAGGCTAGTTTTGACCCATTGATTGGAAGTAAAAGTAAATTCAACCCTTGACCGATTGATATTTTTGGTTGTTATAAGATTCAGATTTTTAATATGTGACCCCACAATTTTACAATAAGAAGCCACGTCAAAACTATTTCTAACCAATTTGCAGTTGTAAGTAGACACAAGAAGTTGGTCGTTTATATTTGGTTGTGTATATAACATTAGGCCCAAAAAGACTAATCAAACTTGATTGAACAAAAGCGACTAATGTTGAATGAAATGGTTGGAAATTACTTGAATTTGGTCAGTTTTGCTGAAGAGAACGATTGTAAATGGCTTGGATTTAGTCGATTATATTGAAGAATCTGGTTGAAAATGGCTTGAATTTGACTGCTTTTAATGGAAAAGTATGGTAAAATAGGTTTAATAATTTGGTAAATTTCAACAACAAATACATACAAATCAAATTCTTTTGAATGCAAATAACATAATCATATAAATGTTTTTCAATATCATCATAAAAAATAAGTGATACATTAAACTAAAATGAAAATAAATTATTACTAAAAAAACTAAATTAAATTGCAATAGAACTAAATTAAACACTAAATTGTTGAAGTCTTTAATCTTCACCATCATTCCATTCTCCAAAAATGAGTCATCTTCTTCTTCACCATCACTGTCTTCAACATCCGTTGGAACAAAATGATTTTTTCAATTACCTACAATTAAACCAAGAATTGATTAATATATGAACATAATTGTAATATTGAGGATGAATATAAACACAAATATCTAAAAACATAAATTTGTATAACTATACATTCAAAACTAGAGAGATAAACAAATACACAATCACGATTTAGTTCGTGATGTGTTTACCAATTAAATTTGAAGAAGTTGAAGTTGATTATATCTAAAATTGGGTATTGTAAAGATAAATTTGATCAAATAGAAGATATTCAAAGGAATCGTGTGGGAAAGACTGCATATTTAAACACTAAGTTGGGTTAAAATCCAACCGAGTGATCCAAAAAATCGGTTGGTTATGTAATTAGCGGTTTATTCAAATTTTCACGAAAAATGAACTTCCTCCTTAGACTTTCTTGAAAATTAAAATTTTATGAGCTAAACTTAATTTTTTCTTGTAATTAGTCACTTTTGAAACATTGTTTGATTTTGAAATGGTCATTTCTTTGTTGGTTTTAAATCAGAATGTTCAGAAATCCGGATGCACTTTTTTATTTCCAACTGATAGAAGAAGAAGAAGAAGAATAAGAAGAAGAAGAAGAGTTGGGCCAAGAAGATGGCCGGGTTTGCTTTGAAGGTGATTGATTTTGAGGCAATATCGGTCGCTTTCTTAGGAAAATTAATGGTAAAATTGGTTGAAAATACACTATATCCAACCAACAAAAAATAATTCCAACTTATCTTTTTAGAATTTTCAGAAAACTGTCACTACAATCCGGTGACTACGGTCCTAAGTTCTTATTCGATATTTTCACAAATCATGACACAAATCAGAGATCTCAAATTATCGTCTAAACATCACACATATACATCGATACATATTCAATATCATATAATAATATCAAATATATGATCACTTAGCCCAAGTTTTGATAATCGATTATATACACATAACACACAGTTTTGAAAACACTAGTAAGATCGATCGAAAACTTACCTCAAATTCTGACCAGATCTGAATTTCGTCCTTTTGACCCTCTAAACGATGTTTTCTTGAAAAATACGAAACACAAAAGTTGTATAGAACGAAAAGATCTTTCCGAAAAGTCCATAATCAACGAGTTCTGACTTACGATGATTTTTCTACGAATTTTACAAGATTGCGGATTTTTGAGAGAAAAGGCCCTACGAATTTTAATAATAAAGACAAGGAAAACGAATACGGTGTATTTATAACGATACAAAACCCTATTTCTTAACCTACAAGTTATCCATATTAGAATCTGATCCAAATTTTAGGCCCATTAGTCTAATTAAATTTTAAATCCTAGTCCTTATCTTATTTTAATATTTTTTCCTATTATTCTATTATTAATCGAATTCTAAAAATTACGGGATATTACATACTACCCTCCTTAAAAAGAATTTGGTCCCCAAATTCACAACAAACCTAAAATTCGTGACACGTCTACCTCTTGATCTAACAATGGTCAAACTATGGTCACAAGATCGAATCCTAGGGAATGTACTAGTCCCATACCTAATACACTACAAAAGACGGCCTGCTCTGGATACCAACTGTAACCAGCCTGCACTTTCGGACTATTAACTCTCAATCAAAACTAATACGAAATACAAATATTAATCCAAAATTCTATTACAAAGATGACTATTACAAAAGCGCAGCTAAACGTGGAAGTCCAAAAGTCAATATACTTCAATTTTAAGTCTTCTAATTTCAATGATATCCAACTCGAAATCTTAGACGAAACCTGAAAAATTTAAGAATGAGCTATACAACCCAGCAAGAAAATAATCGATCCAACTAGTAGGCCAAGTAACATGTACACATATAACAAAATACGATAATCTATACGATACGATACACTAAATAAACACTTTCGATACACATTCTTATTCTTATTCTTATTCGATACATACGATACACATAACACATAAACAACAATAATTCAAAACCCATAATTCATGCCACGACCAATACAAACCGGTGATAACAGTCCTAAATTTTCAGAAAACTGTCACTACAATCCGGTGGGCGGTGACTGCGGTCCTAAGTTCTTATTCAATATTTTCACAAACCATGTCACAAATTAGAGATCTCAAATTATCGTCTAGACATCACATATATACATCGATACACATTCTATATCATATAATAATATCAAATATATGATTACTTAGCCCAAGTTTTGATAATCGATTATATACACATAACACACAGTTTTGAAAACACTAGTAAAATCGATCGAAAACTTAACTCAAATTCTGACCAGATCTGAATTTAGTCCTTTTAACCCTCTAAACGATATATTTTTCTAGGGGTTTTTGGAAAATCTAATCGATTAGCTTTTAAGTAATTGAAATAAGAACGTAAAGGGTAAGAACATTAAAATAAATCAAGAAAAAAAATTGCTGACTTGAAAAAATTTCGTAAAAATATAAAAACCGTCGATCAGATAATATCTAACAAAAATAGTTTCAGTATAATTTTGAATAAAATAAAAATAAAATTAAATCCAACCAAAAATAATAAGTTATATTCCAGATTATAAACAAAAATTACATATATAATCATTTTGGTTGCAAATTATACTTTTACAAATATTTTCGCAATATATTAAAATGGTGACTTGTCATTAATAAAAATATGACACATATAATATATAATATATAACAACGTTTGCAATGTATATAAGACATCTCTCAATTTTACAAAGTAAATAACGCACCCAATGTCTCAACCCCAATCTACAAACCCCACCGCCCCTCCGGACGGAGATCCGGCCAGATCCAAGCGTCCACGAGATGACGCCGACGAACCCACCTCCGGCGACTTGCCTCCAGCGACGAAACGGCGAGTAGTGTTGGCTCAGGACGTAGTGTTTAGGATAATGTTACCGTCAAGACAAATTGGGAAGGTGATTGGGAATAAAGGGAGTCGTATTCAGAAGATTCGAGAGGAGACACGTGCTACTATTAAGATTGCTGATGCTGTTTCGGTAATTGCTCTGTTGCGGGTTTCGGGTCGTGTTCGTTATTTGGTTCTAAGTTGTTTCATGTTTGCTTTCGTGTTTCGGGTCGTGTTTGGTAATGGGTCTTAGCTGTTTTATGTTAAGTTTCGTGTTTTGGGTTTTGGGTAGTGTTCGTTTTTGGGTGTTAAGTTGTTTTCTGTTTGGTTTCGAGTTTTAGGTTGTGTTAGTAATGGAGAGGAGCTCTTTTATGTTACGTTCCGGGTTCCGGGTTGTGTTTGTGAATTTGTCTTGTGATTAAATGAAGTATGATATTGTATGTATATATTTGAATTAGCTAAAACTTTTATAAGTTTTGGGAAATGATTTTAGTGGAGAGTTGTTTTTGGTTAATTGAGGTTGGTGTTGGGTCACTTTTTCGGGTGTTCATCCCGTGGTTTTTATGTGTTGCTTGGTTTAGGGAGTACTGTTGAGTGATTTAGGATTGTGGACTGTGTTGTGTGTGAGTTTATTTAATTGATGTGTGTGTAGTATAATTGCTGATGTTATTTGGTCATTACTTCTTTTTGGGTTTGAGTTGTGTTTGTGAATGGGTTGAATGAGTTGAATTATGATTTATCAAAGGTTGGAAGAATGACATTTTAATGAAGAGTTATTTTGGGTGATTGGGGTTGTGGTCGGCATGGGTCTCATTTTTTGTAATCTGTTGGGTTAAACCTATTTTTCATGGCTTATATGTTCTAGAAAGTAGTGTTGAATGATTTAAAATTGTGAATTGTGATGCATAATAGTTCATTTCTATTGATATATGTGTGCACATGCATGTTTTGTAGTGAGTACTATTAAATGATTTTAAATATCTTTGACATAATATGATAAATGTTGTATATGATTATGATCCATTAACCCGTGCTCGTAGTTTGAACACTATTAAAGCAAATATTACTTATAATTGAGACACCAAGGTTGTCTCTTGGTCCGAAGATGGGCTTCTCATGATGCATTTTGAGTAAGGAGAGTGTTAAAGAGAGGTTTCTCGCGATTCACTCTTTTTTTAGCCTTTTAACTTTCCAGATGAGTTGCCAAGTTAACATTTAGGGCTAGTCCTGTTAAAATATAATAGGAAACCTTAAACAGATGCTGCTATGGAACAACTTTGTGGTTTCTCTGTGTGCTAGACTTCTAGCTTTAATCGTTTATTAAAGTTGATAGAGCAAACATGCATGCCACGTGAATTCAATTGAAAGGCTAAGTTAGTGAATCAACCGTCTGCATATTAAATATTTGACTACTAGTAAGAGCCTGTTTCTTCTTCTTGTTGAGTGTACTGTTTTTCTGTGGTAGTTAAATGTCCCTGCATCTATATGTTGGTCTGCATTGTGGCTTTTTATCAGGATGACTGTTTTCTGTGACTCCGTACTAATATGACCAATTTTTTGTAAAATAAACTATTAGAAATTTCTTGTTTAACTCTTACTCTTGCCTATGATGTGCAGAGACATGAGGAGCGTGTTATAATTATAAGCTCTAAAGACAGTGAAAATACGTTCACCGATGCAGAAAATGCACTCCGTCAGATAGCTTGCTTGATTCTCAAGGTGGGAATATATTTTATTAATACGTTCAGTGTTTGATATACTTTACTAGCTCAATATGGGTTGGTTTAGTGTGGTATAAAATGTTTGAAGGTCACTATGAAAAACCAAACAAAATAACAAACAGATACGAGATTCAGAACCTTGGCTAGCAACCTGTTTTGTTAAAATTTATGGCAACATTCTCTGAATGGTAGGATTCTTTACCTGGGACGGTCTTTTCCAGAAAAAGGCACGATTCAAATAGCTGTGTAGTGTTCACTCCATATTAACTCTAGCCCTGCATCCTTCCTACGAGAATGGCCTCTGCTTATTTGAAATAGGATAATTAAATTTTCAATTTTTAGAACTCTTATTTTATTGTAAAGATCAACTCTAGGTTGCAAAGGTTTCACCACTAATGCTGATACTATCAGAATGTTACTTATAGACTTATTCATGTTGCTGGAATGCCATTTCTTTTTGTCAGGATGATCATATTAGTACGGAGTCACAGAAAATTGGTGCTGGCCACGTGGCAGCAAACACAATAAGGCTTTTGATTGCTGGTACTCAAGCTGGTGGTTTGATAGGAGCATCTGGGCAGAATATAGAGAATCTGAGGAACTCATCTGGTGCCACAATCACAGTTCTTGGACAGAATCAGATGCCGTTGTGTGCATCTCTTCATGAATCTGATCGAGTAGTACAGGTGAGCAGGTTCTTGCCTTGGTTCCATGAGGAGGTTACAGTTGCATATTTTGTGTTTGTTGGTTGCTCTGTGGTAAATACTATGGAATCAACCTAAATTTCATGTCCTGCTTGTGCATAATTTTAGGCTCTAATGTGTGTACTGTTAAGACGATATATATCTTACTATTACGTTTCTGTAGTTGAATTCTTTTTGGTCGTTGATCTACAAAAAGTTAAACTTTCTGATGCAGTAAAGCTAATAACATCATGCAATTTTGTTTTTTTATTCTTTCCTGAATAAAGATTTTCTATTTTTGTCGGCAAGCATATAACTCCAACAATTTAGAGAGATGCACAATGTGAATTAGATAGTTTGTTGTAGCGGACAATTATTATGAGAGGTATGGAAGATAGAGGTTAACTGATCATTTATTAAAGCTGAATTTTGGTAGCAAAAGAAAAATTTCCTAGTCAGTGCCTTGTGGCTACAAGTTAGGATATTCATACTATGATAGACTGATAGAGGGAGCACAAAATAATAGTTTTCTCTAGCGGTAGTTTAATTTGGGCTCAACTTATAGAGATAACTGTAGATTTGCTTATGATATTCAATTTGCTCAAAAATGTTTTAAAAAAAACATACTGAAAAGATAAACTTATAAACTACTTTATTTGAGAGTATTAATATGGATCTCAAATTTTAGGATGGCTGCATGAATTTGATGTATGGGTTTCGACTCCCAGTAGTTTATTGCTGAAAGTCGTTCATTAGCAAATTAATTTGTGCAGTGTTCAACTTTGCATTAAACTTTTATCATGTTTAATGTATTTTTTAATGTGTACAAAAAGATGATTATTTAATTAGAATTCCCACTTTCTCAAGTTAGGGATAACCTATGAGCCATTTTCTGTTATCTTTAACAAATGTTCTGAAATTTGGTAATACATGTGGTGCCAACACAGTTATCGGGTGAGGTTCCAGACGTCTTAAAGGCTTTAGTAGATATTGGATGTCAGCTAAGGTTTGACAAAATTTTAATTTGTGACGGTTACAATATTGTCTGGCCTTGTTTTGGATTACTTTTGTATAGCTTATATATCTATACGACTTCTGTAGGGATAATCCTCCTAAACAAGTAATTTCCATCAGCCCAGCATATAATTATGCATCGCATCGAACACCTCAGAACTATGTAGACCCATCTTCAGGTTATTTGTTCTCTTGAATCAAAATGTTTTGTTAAACTGCTGCAGTCTGATGCCATGTAAAATCTTAATATTTTCTTATAACGACATCTTTAGGACAACCAATCTTGCAGCTGAATATATAACAATGGAGATGATGATTTCGGAAGCAATGGTCGGTGGATTGATTGGCCGGTGTGGCTCCAATATCTCACGTATCAGAACGGAGTCTGGAGCAGCAATAAAGGTTTGTCTAGAGACCACATATAGCTTCAAAAAATTAACGTTTTGACATGTCTATGTTATTTCATTTGACCTTTTTCTACTTTTAGTTGTTAGGCAGGACTTCTTGTACCTTATTTTTGTCTAACACGCGAACAATTTAAAAGTTGTATGTTACAATTAAAAGAGCTTCAATTAATTGATGTCAGAAAAATATTGTTGAACTTTGTCCTGTTTTTTGTCTTGTTCATCCCGAAAAACTTGGAATTAGCTGGTCCTCAGTTTTGTGACCTTTTATCTTTTCTCGTCTCTTGGGCGATTGTGCACTTGAAGACAATAATCGAATCATCAAGACTTTGCGACTTCTAGCTCCGCCAGTGACTTGCCTCAAGATACTCTCAATTTTGTTAACAGTACATTAGGTTATCTCTCTCGACTTGGAACAAAATAATTTATAAAAGAATATGTTACGGGAGGCTTGATTACTAAATAAAGAGACGACAATATTGTTGACAGTACCTCAGGTTAATTCTCTCGACTTGGAACAAAATATTTATAAAAAAAATATATTACAGGATGCTTGATGACTTAGAAAAGAGACTACAATGTTATCATGTAGTTTGATGGCCAAATTGGTCTATTAATTCATTTTGCCAACTGATTACTGACAGACCACTAAGATTCTTTTCCTTTGTAAATTTTCTAATTTTTACTGATTGAGGAAAGGCAGGGCCGCATGGTAGATGCTGTTTTTTGTCAGCGCAGTTATTTGGGTGTGTCGCAGAATGATGTATGCAATGCGGACATTAGTGACTTAATTATACAAATAAATTGTACATAATTATAAGAAAATGTGTGCAAAGCAAGTTTGAGTGGCAGAAATTCTTGGCAAGCTGAAGTTGTCAAGTACATCATTGAATGAAAGTATTTTAATGCAGATTTTGGTTGGATTAGGCTTTGACTAATTTAGGTCTAGTTGAAAGTATATATGAGACTGCAGGTTCAGGTCGTTTGACACAAATATAATGTACTAGGGAGTTTAACCAGCTGAGTTCTTTTAAGGTTATGGAAAATTTGTAGTTTATTTATGATTATATTTCATGTTTGGTTTTTATTTTTTTTCACTAGGGTGTAATATTTGATTTTTTGAGGGAATCAGTGCTCCAGGTTATCTGTTTTACACATATTTTTCTTTGCAGGTTCATGGTGGGAAAGGTGAACAAAACCTTAGGCAGGTCCACCTGGGTGGTAGTGCTCAACAGGTCACTCCCACTATCCTGCTCTTTATTACTTCCTGAAATGTTTAGTTGCTCGATTGTGGTTTCAGAAAATTGTACAGGAAGATGGTTTTGACTTTTTAAGCCACGTCTTAATTGTAATTAGTTGGTATGCAGGATTTCAAAATGCCATTATTAACTTAGATAAAAACTATCAAACTAATTAAATGGCTCATGTTGCTCAATCATTACTCTTTTGTGCTTTCTGTTTATGTGTCTTATCCTTGTGTGGTTAATATGGTACCAGAAAAACATGCAAGTACTTGAAGAATTATGTAGCTAGATAAATTGCACTTCTAAAACCAGTGGACAGCAGGAAATAGGATGGTGGGAGGGTTGCCTAAACCACTAGTCTAAACCTCAAACCTCATAAGGGTGCTTGAAGTTATGAAATGCAATGGAAAATGTTCGAATTTTGCTTTAAAAAAATCAAGTAATTTAACATTGGTTTTACACTTTTACTCAATCTTCTAATTTAGTCTGGATGGATTAACAGGTAGCACTGGCAAAACAAAGAATTGATGAATATGTATATTCCCAGTTGATGCCAAGCGGGGGCCAACAACCAGGGTAATCTTCTTCTGTTTTATCTTATCATTGGGAAATTGTCAGAGCTTTTGATTAGTTTAGGGAGGTCCACAGGTCATATCTTTCTCATAGGTCGCTCATTCGTCATTTGGCCGAGAGCTAGATATCTGTCCATCAGTACATAAGTGTTTTTTTGGCAAAACTTATTTTTTTTTTGTTTTATAATAGAATTTGGTGCATACTCTACTTCATTAACCACCTGGGAGTTCTCACGAACCTTAAGAAGTTATGACCTATATGAGCGCCAACTCTTAGACTTTTCTATTTGGTCCAATAAAACTCCTTTGGTATTGTTTGATACTACTGTTAGCTTTAAATCAGTTATTTTATCTTTGAATTGATTACGTTTACTTTTGGATATAGTTTAAGAATGGGTAAGACATTAATGATTGGTTCTGATTTCTCAACATCTCTGCCTTGTTAGTCATTTTTACACTTCTGATTTCTGATTACGTTTGCTTAGAGTATCTCTATATATAAGGTGTGCACTCCGAAGATATGATCCTGGTAATGTAGATGCCCAGTTCTTGCTTGTTACTTATATATAGAGATATCCAGCATAGAAGTGTGCCCTTAGTTAAACTCGTGCAGATGTTTAGTAGCAATATAGCTCGACTATCTTGTGGGCAGCTAATTTCAAATAGCTCAATTCTTAAAACGACACTTAAACAATGAATAGTAAGTCATGCACCTCCAGTTTGCTAATTGTTTTAAACTTGCAGTGTGCTTGAGGCTGGAATCGTACCACCTATTCCTCCTGTTTTCATGCCACCTGGCCCCATCCAAGCTCCTGCATATTACGATTATGGACAATATCAGGCACCACAGCTGTAGGACTCAAGGCAGTATCTTTCTATGGCCTGTAACACTTTCATAATGTGCAATTTGACTGTTTTGTATCTTAGTATCTGTCTTGAGTTTACACTATAGTAGCTAGAGTATATAAATGAGTTTGTTTAATTAAGATTTCATCTTGAGAAATGTCTAAACTTTAAAGAGCAAACAGCTGATCTAGGCATAAACAAATTGCTTTTGTTGTTTTGGAATTGATCCGTGCTTATGCTTTACTAGATTTTTGTTGCGTCCCCTTGAAAATGAGCTGTGATTAAAAATGAAGTGATTCAATATTTCTAGTTTTTTGTTTTCCATTTCTTGTTCTGCTGCTAGCTTTCTCTACCTCGCCATTGGAGATTCAAGCACAATAAAGTCTTCCTCGTTTCAGAAAAGTTATTAATTGGTTATCTAAAGTCTCTGTTTCCGTTAAATTGTGAGTGAGGACTGCAGGGAAACGGACCGTTACCGTCCCACAATTCAGTTGATCAATTATGTTAATTTTGATTTGATTCATAGCACGAAGTTGTGTGGAACAAAAAACTAGTTTCTAGGCCATTTTCATTATTTGTTAAATTTTGGGTTATTAGTGTGAGACCTGGAAGTAAAATGAAAATCAATGTTTCTTTTTGAGCCACCGAATAATGTGACTGTTCAGCAACTTCATAAAACTGTACAAAATAGAGATACTATCCCAGATAGTATTTGAACCCCACAGGACTTTAGCACGGCATGCGATTTATTAAGATTAAATGAAAAGTATACATATGAGATAAAATATTTTTTTACAATTACGGTTAAATACTTAAATATGTGACTACTAATGATTCTGGGGTATCGATGAACTTATAATAAACTCATCATACTGCTAATTCTGCAATGACAAACGAGTTCAAATATGAGAAAGTGTACTTGCACATGTCATCTCGATGTCTGCGTGCAGCTAACGACGCCGAACAATTATTTTGTTGACAGACTCCTGGGGAATGAAGGCAGCATTGAGCTTAGACTGTATTTATGGTGTCAGCAAGACAACGTAGTATGCACCCCAGACCAGCTTTTTGAGTAAGTTTTTCATGAATACGTAGGCACTGGTCACATGTGGGCCGATCTCCGGTGGACAAGCCTCTATACAAGTACCTGAGTAGATATGATATAAACACCATTCTGTTTAAGTCAGATATCAAGTAGGTAACCAAAGCCGTATAACCAAACTTTAATTTCTAGACTGAAGTTACTAATTGTTACTAATTTTGAAGACAATAATTAATCTAAATATCTAATACTGAAAATTACATTCCCGTCCAAGGATAAATATGTAAACCAAAAAATTGAAAAATTAAGCCCTATGTGCAATAACATTACAATCTGCCAAATAAGTGAAGTCAATCAAGTATCAAGTCAATTTAAAATAAATGAAAGAAACAAGAGTATGGGGCCTAACCAATGGTCACAATGAGACGAGCCAGCTGATTAAACAGAACTCAGCTTCCGAAGCAAAACAGTCAAATGATTCATATAGGATACAATGAATAATTAGAGTACTAATGAACCATTATACCACTTATGTCCACCTGGTTTGGAGGAATAAAATTGGGAGGGGTGGGGGTGAAATTTGAACTATCGTGTGGGTAAATATTCATATTTCCTATAGTTTAGAACTGGAGCTTAAATCAAAAAAGTTCAATTACTTGGTCCATTTCATTCCTATAGTTTAAAACTGGAGCTTAAATCAAAAAAGTTCAGAAAAAATGCTATATTTTCCCCCTATTCTTTTTATAGACAAACCTTGTCATAAAAAATTTGCACTATTATCATTTTCTCTGCTCTTCCCTCTAACATCCTCTCTTTTCCTTCCATATTTCATTCCAATGTATCTTAATTCCATTGCTTTCAACCAAGCAGACTATTAGATACTTAAGGCTTGGTAAGTTAGAACGAGATGAGTAAGTTTGAAAATTAGACCACATGGAGAACCCGACAGGGAAGTAGGCAGCTATCTAAGCAGTTAATTAGCTGGTGCCGATGGAAAATGTCATAATCAGTAATATGCTGTAATAAGTTGTTACATGCATAAAAAATGAATGGACAGCCAAAGATGGCTCTGCAAGTTCATAAGCTGGCTACACAAAAGCAAGAACGCGTCCCAAAATCTTTCAAGGGAGACAACGTTTGCCAGCATATCAAAACCTTTCTGTGAAAAGAAGTCACGGGTAGAAGGAGAATCCTCCTGCTTTATGCCAAAGGGGTATTGCACCAATCGATAGGAATGAGGTTGATATGATGAAAAACCAAAGGATGGAAGCTTTAGGTCAGACAAGCTTGTATCTGTTCCAAGAAAAGCGAAGTATGTTTAACTAGTGTGAGGAGGATGTCAAAATGATTTTTCCAGATCAAATGGGGACATGAATTTTCAGCTTCTATAAATATTATATTTCCAAAATTTGGTCAGTTCAGGTCATTTGTTATACTCAGTGAGATTCACGTCCTGGCCGCCTAGACACCATGACTCTATTAGGGTAATCGGAAGCTATCTGCCTCTTATTAATTTATCTCAAAACTTAACTTCCCACTTCACCCATACAGCCAAGCAACAGCAATAAAAATTTAGAAAGATGTGAATTACACTGGTTCTGTTAGATGTAAGTCTCATATTTCCAAAATATTGCTAACGACCAAACAAAATTACATCAACTTTTAAAAACTAATATGCAGACGATCCAACTTCCAGAATTCATCAAGGTAGTTATGTAAAATGAAGGGAGCCAAAACAGATGTCCTGAAAAACAAATTAAAAGAAGCTATACATAACCTAATTAGTCTCGTACACAGTATTAATCAAGTATCATGTAGATCACAGCAACTCTCTTAAGGTGTTAATTTAACATCTCATATACTCTAACACCTAAAGGTGACAATTACATATATGTCACTATACAGTTAGCAACTTGGCATATTAAGCAGCATGTATACCAAATTAATCTGCTGAACCACATGATATGAGTGACTATACTAAAGTTTATATCATAACTATGTCATCACAGGAAGAACACGTTTATTAAGGCACTTCTCAAAATGTAATTAATATAAAACTCTCATTAATATCAATAATTTTCTTATTCAAAAGTCAACTTTCTCGATACATATATCATACATTTACACAAGTAACTACTAAAAGACGAGATCATAGTCAAACCACAAATAGAACAGGAAAACTTTCACAAGAAGCCTAAAATTATTAGTAAAAGGATATACTTACTTCATAAGGATGTCATAGTACTCCGGATCCAAAGAGGAAAACATGCCATCAACATCTTTTATAGCCATTAACGCTCTATGTACTACAATCCAATTGGCAGACTAAAGAAGAAAATTACAATTTAAAAATGTCAATTATGTCAGGTGTTAGAAATTGATAAATAAAAATGCAGTATATATAACTGTAGAGGGAGAGATGGTACCTTGCATCTTTCATCCCGGGTCTTTGGAGGGGCACCTTCTAGAGCAGTTTTTAATGCTTCAACTGGCTTATATCTGATCAAAATTTAGCAAATATAACTAAAGTTTTTTCAGTAAAAAAGGGTAAATTTGGGTATCAGTGCAAAATGAGTAGAATTTACTGCTTGAGTAGGCTCTCAATCTTGCGAGATTTGTGTTCGATCCGGGTTATAATGGCCTCTGCATTGTCTGCTTCTACATGCTCTGCCATCTCTCTCTATCTTACTTTTTTTTTTGCCTTATTATACCTGTGATTATATAATAGGAGAATTTAAAGAAACAAATTTCATGAATTTTATTTTTAATACATTTTACGGATTAAAAAAGGGATTTTTGTCCTTACGAAAGCTTAAATTGTAACTTTGTTTGAAGAATGTGTTTAACAGCATTCCAACTCGTAACTACTTTATATGGTTTGCAAGTTGCAACCTTTTAGGTATGTTTAATGCATGTTAAAATAAATTTTGGGATCTGTAAGAACAAGTCCAATGCAATACTTATATGATGCCATTTTTATAATTTGAAATCAAATGTCAAAAATTTCAACTCCAAAGGAGTTCTATACTTGGATGCAAATATGCATATATGCATCCTTGGTTCTAAATTTGAAACCAAGGATGCATTTATGCATCTAGCCACATCATCATACTACCACAAATGAGATGCATGCTGTTGTACTTTAAATTAAACTTAGGGAAAAGTGACAAAATTTAGGCAAATAAGAAAATATTTAGTTTCAAAATGCATCTAGCATTGGGGTTAATGTTTTGTTTTAGCACTAAAAGACACTTTTTGATGCCAAATTATAGCAATAACTACAGCTATTTTGCATCTTACATTGGACTTGCTCTAATAAGCATGACCGACAACACATGAACATGTTTGAATCATATTATAGCATTACATGTTCTAAAACCTTGTTGCTTTGGTTTAAATTTACAAGCTGTCTCCGTGCAATTAGAATCAGAGATATCTCTTTTCTGTAATAATATCCAGGGCTATTATCTACCCAGTGATTTGTATATGGTATATACCAATAAGTATTGCAAGTTGAACGCAAAGAACTTTTTGCACATCAATACATTTAATTTTCAAAATTAAAAGTGCACGAAATTTACCTATTAGATGTCTTGTATATACAACAAAGCTACGAATATCAAAAAACACACACAATATCTATTGCAGATAGGGAGAAATCAGACAGCACAGCAACATACTCCATACTTTTAACCCAAAAAAGAAGGTTTTACTTTTAGAAGAGTCCTTTACTACGGAGATACTAAAATCATTAAAGGAAGCGCATTACTCCATGAAATAACATGGAAACATGGATTGAGTTATCAATTAGATTCTCTATTCCGCCTTATATTACATGCAATGGATCAAATCACATATCTAAAGCCAAAATTTTCGGAAAATCCAAACATCCTAGTTGGATGAGATCCATCACTGGAAATGAAATATATTTAAACATACCAAAAGATCATATTTCAAGATAATAAAAAAAACATGACACTTAATTTTTTCATGAAAACATTTTAAAATATCAAACTTCCATGACCACTCTTTCATTACCATTCAGATATTACCTTATAGTAAAAATGTATAAAACACGAAAAACATTTGGCAGCCCACACCCTCAGGTTTTACCTTTCACTGACCAAGAACTTCACAAAGACCATAAACATTTGAGATCATACTACACAACAATCAAACACGAAACACATTTCGAAAAATTGAAGGACACTATAAAGCTATGAACTTTAATTTTTATTCATCATCGAAAATCAACTCAATTATCTAAAACAATACATCAACCCCAAAAGAATCAATCAATTTTTCAAGAACCCCGTTAAAGGTAAAAGAACAATATGGAACAATAATTGAATAATCATACACAAATTATAAATACATATTATAAAATGAGAAAATAAAATTAAGATGGGGGTGAATTAGTTGAGTACCTGAGATTTGAGAAATGGAAATTGTACTGCAGATCAACAATAGTTTTTAGTGTTTAAAGTGGTACAAATTCTCCGTAGTTATATTACCTCTCAGAGTGGTGAAATCGGGCCTGGTCCAAACTCAGAGTTTCAGGCTTGTTTTTAGGCCCGATATCTATATAAGACAGATAACAATCGGGCCTTTTGCATTATTGGGTGCCTATTATGGTTCAGCCCTCGTAGATTGGGCATTGGCCCCACGAGTTAAGATAAAATAACCCAAAATATCACAACCCGTAAAAAATACCCCTTCTACTACTTAGAAAATCTTTTTTTTATTATTTACATTTTTATAAAACACATATTTTATTTTCATTTATATCAATTTGTATATATATATACTTAGATTTTTCAAGTTACCACTTGTTTGGTCTATTAATCCCTTTTATCTTTTAATTAAATTTAACGAAACTCCAACATTCGAGCTATATGGTGCTCCAATATTGGTGAGAATGAAATTGAAATGGTAATAAGACCAAATTGGACATCTATAAGTTGTGTTTGACTATTGTGTGTAATACTAAATGACACTACGTTATTTTATTAATGAGAGCTTGCTATGGAAGATATATTTCCTATGATTTTTTAATGTCAAAAAAGTAAATGAGTCTGATTTGTAATACCGACATCGCTGACATTTTTAGTGCAAAAAATATAAGAAATATGGAGTAGTTATTAAATTGAAAATCACTGGTGGTGTAAGCAGTGATTGTTGAATCCCCATTCATGGTGCTCTTCTTGCCTTCTTTCTCTTTGTATTTTTGATGATACAGTGACTCATTTAATGACATATTTTGTATTTTTAAAGTTGACATGTATGTTATATTACTCCATGTCTGAAAAACATATACTTCCCACCATAGCACGAATTGCATCTTGAGCGATCGCCAATCAAAAGTGTGTAAATTATTAGCAAATTGGTGCATCAATATAGATATATTTGAACATTGTTATCTGTCTTATATGTTATATGTTATATAGTTGTATTATGTGTGATATCTAGTAAATATGACACCGAATAAGATACCTGAATACGTGCATGTGTTGCGAGCTGTAAAAGCGATATATCGATTAGTTGTGCAAGCTGTTACAAACCGGATCTAAATCGGAGAATAGAAGCCGACTAAATGATAGTAAAACAAAAATAGATTAACTTAGGAATTATTCATTTCTTATTTCATCTGTGGGGCAACAAAATATAGACCTACAATCATTATAGCAGGAACGATTCTTAAAATGTGCATGTTTCAGAATCCTTGCCCATATCCTGCAATGCAATTTAGTAACAAAATAAGTCAAAAACATGTCAAAATTCCCCGAGCATATACACAACAATAATGAATATAAGTCTCACAACCTTATTTACACTCAAATGTTATATATTATACAAAGGAAGAATTCCAAGTTATATTGTGTACCGACTTTGTTATAAGTGTCATTTTAAGATCATCTAATCAGAATTATATTAAAAAAATACATATAATGTTCTGTTGTGCATATGTTGTGTACTTGATGATTTCATAAACAAAACATCTAAGTAGATTTTACTTAATGAAATAATGTAGCACTCGACGGATAAGAATTATAGTCCCGACGGATAACTCATTATAGTCCCGACGGATGTTGACTTATTATCCATCGAGTGAGTAGCTTATGTAATAATGAGTCTGTAGCACAGTTCTGTATACATCTTTGTATAGATTCTGTAGTAGCCTATAAGTCATGTTGACTTTAACTAGATATGCAGAATAGGTTGATTAATTGTATATAAATGATGTCTTGTAATTCTGCATAAGTGAAATGAAGTCAAGTGCCAAAATAGCTACCGACGGATGATTAACAAAGCCATCGACGGATGATCAAATGACTATCAACGGATGTTTAACATAGTAGTCAACGGATGATCAATGAAGCCATCAACGGATGTTCATAAAGTCGACGGATGATCATATATTCAACGGATGTTCATAAAGTCCAACGAATGATCACATAAAGAATTCAAATAGCAGTTGAACAGTGAAAGCTGAGCACATCCGTCGAGATGTATACAAATCTACTGTGGAAACCCATTAACTGGGTAATAGAGGACGAAAAGTAGCAAAGCTTAAGACTGATAATTTTAATATTTATTCAGTCTTTTTGACTTTGTAATTTTTGGTAATATATAAATCAAGAACGTAGCAAATAAAATGAAGTAAGCTGAGATACTAAAACAGAGAAATCTTTGTAAGCAAAATCTTTAGCATTTCCCTGTATTCTCAGTAGTTCAATTTGTAAGCAGCTGTGAGCATTCTTGCACACAGAGTTCTCTCGATATATAATATATATATCTCTGGTGAAATTGTTTAAATCCACCAGAAAGTTTTTAAAGACTCTTTTTTTAATTACTTATATTTTGATTCAATTAAGTTTCTATTCCGCATTGTGCTAATCAAAACACTTATATCTATATTCGAGTTGAACATTTTTATTTTGAGAAAAAGGTTCAAGAATTCCATTCAACCCCCTTCTGTAATTCTTGCTATATTGTTAAGGGACTAACAATTGGTATCAGAGCAAGCTCTTAATCTACAAAGAGTTTAAAGATCAAAACAATTCAGCAAGATGAACAAGAAAGACGTTGGAGTCAAGATTCCTTTTCTAGATAAAGATAATTACCATAATTGGAAGGTAAAGATGCATCTTCATATGCTTTCTCAAGATGAGGCCTATGTGGACTGCATAGAAAGAGGCCCTCATGTTCCAATGAGAGCTGCAACAGGAAACGAGCCATCAGTTCCCAAGCCAAGGCACGAATGGTCTGATCCTGACATTGAACAAGTCAGGAAGGACAAAAAGGCCATGAACATTCTGTTCAATGAAGTTGATGTAGACATGTTTGACAACATTATCAACTGCAAAACTGCCAAGAAAGTCTGGGATACTATACAGATAATCTGTGATGGCACTGAGCAAGTTAGAGAAAATAAGATGCAGCTCTTGATTCAGCAATATGAGCATTTTCACAATGAGGAAAGTGAGTCACTCACTGACATTTTTAGTAGATTTCAAAAACTACTAAATGCTCTTAAGTTACATGGAAGAGTCTATCAGACTAAAGACTCTAATCTGAAATTTCTTATATCTCTTCCAAAGGAATGGAAACCAATGACAGTCTCATTAAGAAACTCACAAGATTATAAAGAGTTTACTTTGGAGAGACTGTATGGCATCTTGAAGACCTATGAGCTTGAGATAGAGTGTTAGGGCGAAATCACGCACTAATATTCACGCAAGTATACGCGTTCGCAAGTAATATAGAATACTTTCTAGTTCATTCCCTCAGAGACTCAGACTAAGTTATTGTCTAATTAAACTCATTCACCAATGTATGATTACTTCTCAATATTAAGATAAGACTTAAAATTGTTGATTAAATATTAACTATAATTAACTACTTAATTAACCACTTAACTAACACTTCAATTTATCAATAATAAAATACTCATGAGATCACAACTTCATTATTACTTCCTTCTATAGCCATTGTTATTACCTTTAGCATGTGACAGTGATGATATTAATCGAATAACATGAAACTGATAAAAGCCAACTTTCATTGTACTAATACCATTCTACCAAGCATCCACAATTAAGATAGAAGTTGAATAGTCATCAATTATGTTGAGTTCCTATATGTCTACAGAAATTGACAACACAACGATTTAAGCACAAGTTATTCCTTTTGATTACATAAGGCAAATAAAACTGTTAGAGTTACCCACTAATCATGCACAACGTACATGAACCTATGCTAGCATGACAAGTTCTAAATCTCAAGATCCACCGTCGCTTCACAAGAGATTAACACCCTATCTTATATGTTCGCGACGCATATAAGACGAATACGCACAACCAATACTAGATATCATGCAATCATCACACACTAAAGTATTAAACAATTAACTAAAGAATTTCATAATAAATCCGTTGCAACCCCATGATCACGATTAGCCCATAATAGAACTTATCGCCATCATGGGTTCATATGAAATCATGATAAACGACACAAGAAAATAATAACTAAACTAATTATATTAAAACAGAGTACGTCACAAGAGTAAATAAGTCAAAGCAAGAAAACTAGCATCCAACATTACAACGAAACAAAAATCACAAGAATATATGCTTCCTCTTCGTTGCGGTGTGCTAAATCGGTCTTCTTCCTTATCTCCTTCGCTTCTTGCGCAAAACACAATCTAAAACATAATCTCTTTCATCTTCTCTATGAAAATGTCTCAAATCTACTTATATAATAGTCCCATAAAACTCAGATTACATAGAAGTTGGAAGCCAAACAGAAGTAGAAGTCTAAAATAATTTAGCTTTTTCCCCGACCCTGCGCGGCCGCTCAGCATTTCTGCGCGGGCGCGCAAGGCTGCTGCGCGGCCGCTCAACATTGCTGCGCGGGCGCGCAGGACCCTACTGGAAAAATTCCAGGTTTGCTCCGTTTCTTCGCCGTAATCTGCCCGTTCTTTTCCTCTCACAATGGTGAACACATGCCAAGGCTTATTCTTGATGATTCCTCCTCCGAAATGCAACTAATACCCTGAAATGCATAAACACTAGAAAAACGCATCAAATACACAAAATACTTGATTTCAAGACACCAATTTAAGCCATTTTAAGACGTTCTAAGTGGTATAAAATGCCACTTATCACACCCCCAAACTTAAATCGATGCTTGTCCTCAAGCGTCACAGACTCAAAACAACTAAAAATATGCATGAATGCAATCTATATGAAAATGCAACGATCCCCCTTACTACAATTAACCAACCAAATTGTCACGTCTCAACGAATGCAGTTAGACACTAAAGATCAATAAACTCATGCAAACGGACATACAGCCAGAAACGTGGTGTGTGCAAATGCTTAACAGATATGCTTCGGAACTAGACCAATTACTATGACTAGACTATCCTCAAGGCAATCCTACGATTATACAAAGAATAAAAATTCTAGGCATAAAGTGATATACAACACTACAAGAACTTTGGAGCTTACTACGGAATCGTGCTTTTTATTTACAACTCAAATGCTTATTTGACCGTGCAATGAGTGAGGTCCACAAAAGACTTATACAATGGTATCCATGTAACGAGCGTTAGGTTAGCGGATCCCAGACTCTAAAAGCCTTAGGTCACTAGGCACAAAGTCCCCTAAGAACTTAATAACTCGAATACCAAAGAACCCACTCTTGATCAATTATGCAATTTTTTTTTTCTTTTCTGAGCAAGTGCGTTTCGCTCCATCTTGCTCAACCCTAGACTACTCGCATAACATGCGAGCCGGCTACTAGCCATTTGAAGCCTAGCCACAACTAGCAATAAATTCCATTTTTACTCCATTTTTTTTTTCTTTTTCATGCCTTTACCACTAAGAACCTATTATCAAATTCTAAGCATAATAAATAGATTATCCTCGAAAATAATCAGATCATAACAACAATCTAGCCCTTAAGCATTCTCTAAGACTTAGTGAAAATACAATGCTTCTAGCATGCATATCAACCTACACAACTTAATAACACTTTAATGCTATCACTACACTCGCATCAATATCACAATTCAGTCGATAAATCATTGCAAAAGGGATCATGGTATATGCATGAGCTATATGATATGACAAACAAATAAAGCTATATAAAAAAAACTATATGGCAAAAATTATGCAACTATATGAACTAACTATCATGAATATGCAGCTATATGACACACACAAAATATTCCTTAACTACCACCCCCAAACTTAAAATCTTCACTGTCCCCAGTGAAGGTAGTAGAAAGGAACACAGGGTATACCTACTCGGAGTCATCATCATCATCACCCTCAGTGGGTGAAGTATCAGGCGGCGGGTATGCAGAGTCCTCACCAAAAACTGGCCACTGGATATCAGCTCCAAGGCCTCGAAAAGCAGTCCCTAACGCAAGGGTGAGCTCCTGAGCAAACCTGCTCTGCGTCTCATACATGGCATCCATCCGCCGTGAAAGCCTCCTATACTGGGCATCACCCATCCCAGCACCCTCCTGAGCTCTCGAAGAACCAGCCTCACCACGCCCTGGCCTAGCCATAGTAGCACCTCGTGCTGGACGCCCTCCTGGAAGACGATAACCCAGCCCATGCTCCTCAGGCTCACCACCGGTCCACTCCTGCATCCCATTCAGAGTGCCAGAATCTATCGGAGCTGCTGGCAACTGCAACTGCTCATGAGCCGACCAGTTCACTCCTACTGCTCGGCATAGCTTTGTAACCGTGGATGCATAAGGGATGTTCATATGCTTTGCTCCCCTCAAAAACTTCAGAATTCCTTGGTAGATAAACTCACCAAGGTCCACATAGTATTCCTCATTCAGAATTCCCCACAACAACTGTGCTCTCTCAACTGTGACCTCGTGTGCATGTGAAGAAGGCAAAATATTAGCACATATAAATGCATTCCATGCACGGGCATACCTGTTCATGGCGATTGCCGGAAAGTGACGATACTCATTATTGGCTTGACTGCGGTTCCAAACTGTGCCCGGTCGACAGAGAGTCGCACAAATCAAATCCAAGTCAAAATCCTCAGCAGTCTTTTCATTCCAGTTCTCCTCCTCGGGCTTCCTCTCTCGCTGTCCAATCACACGGCGAATCGCCGCAGGATGATAATCAACCGTCAGCCCACGAACTACAGAAAACCCATTCTTTTCAGCCTTCGCGTTCGCGTAGAACTCGCGAACAACACTCATCGGTACTGCTTCGGGTGACTCACAAAAAGCTATCCACCCCTTCTCTGCAATCATGGGCAACAACTCACCATCCCTCCCTGATGGTAAAAACCCCCTCTCCTTCAGAATCGACTTCCCCAACAGCCTAGTGTACTCCTCCTCCGCAGCTCTGTCAGTTAACCGAGGCCTTGCAGCAGTACCCCTTGATGAATCAGCAGGAGGAACTGTGCTGCTGCTGTCAATAGTGCGTGCTCTCTTGGGTGCCATTGATTTGTGAATAAAAGTGTGTAAGAACTGATTTTTGATGTTTATGAGAGGGTTTAAGTGTAGGAAGTTTGTGGGAGATATGTAGGATAGGTGTATGTATATATAGTGTGTGGAGTAGGTTAAATTAGATTAGGAGTGGGGTTGAGGGATAAAATCATGGGGTAATGGGAAAAGAATTCGTGGGTTTATGGGCTGTGATGGGTTTTTGTGTTTTTGTTTATTTTTTTTTTTTTCTGAACTGTAAAAAATTTTCTGGAACTCGACCCTGCGCGGCCGCTCAGCATTTCTGCGCGGGCGCGCAGCAAGCTGCGCGGCCGCTCAGCTTAGCTGCGCGGGCGCGCAGAGGGTCTCTGGAAAAAAAAATTTTCAGCCCCTTTTTTCTGATTTTTTTGTGTTTTTGGATAGGTTATTAACTTCTAAGGGATCCTGTAACAACAATTCATGGGTTGCCTCCCACGCAATGCTTTCTTTTTCGTCATTAGCTTGACGTTCCGTACCTTTCTCAAGTAGTCAACAAAATGGCACTAACCACCTCTCGGTTTGCCATGTCCCCATAGTAGTGCTTCAACCGCTGACCGTTAACCTTGAATGCTTGGTCCGAATCATTCTCAAAAATTTCCACCGCTCCATGTGGAAACACAGTTTTGACAATAAAAGGTCCAGACCACCTTGATTTCAACTTCCCAGGAAAAAGTCGGAGCTGAGAGTTGAATAACAGAACTTGTTGCCCTGGCACAAATAACTTAGGATGTAGCTTCCTATCGTGCCACCTCTTCACCTTTTCCTTATACATTTTGTTATTCTCGTACGCTTGAAGTCGAAATTCATCAAGTTCATTAAGCTGAAGCATTCTTTTCTTACCAGCTGCATCTAAATCCAGGTTCAATTTCTTCAATGCCCAGTAGGCCTTATGCTCAAGCTCCGCCGGTAGATGACATCCCTTACCGTACACCAACTGAAACGGTGACATCCCAAGTGGAGTTTTGTATGCTGTTCTGTAAGCCCAAACAGCTTCATCGAGCTTTAAAGACCAATCCTTCCTTGACGGACAAACAACCTTCTCTAGAATCCGCTTTATCTCTCTGTTAGACAATTCCGCTTGACCATTTGTTTGCGGATGATAGGCAGTAGCTACTCGATGATTCACATTATAACGCTGCATCATAGAAGTGAACTTACGGTTGCAAAAATGCGATCCTTCATCACTTATGATTACCCGAGGCGTTCCAAACCTTGTGAAAATTTGCTTATGAAGAAAATTTAGTACTACCTTTGCATCATTTGTCGGTAAAGCTTTAACTTCGACCCATTTTGAGACATAATCGACTGCCAGCAAGATGTACTGATTATTGCAAGATGAGATAAAAGGCCCCATGAAATCTATTCCCCATACATCAAAGACCTCGACTTCAAGCATCACATTTAATGGCATCTCATCCTTCCTTGACAAATTTCCCACTCTTTGGCAACGATCACACCTTAAAACAAACTGATGAGCATCCTTGAACAAAGTAGGCCAGAAAAAACCTGCTTGCAGAATACGAGCTGCCGTCTTCTCACCTCCATAGTGTCCACCATAAACCGTGGAATGGCAGTCTCGTAATATCCCCTCCATCTCACAGAACGGGATACATCTCCTGATGATCTGATCAGCTCCCTGTCTAAACAAATATGGTTCATCCCACATATACCACTTCACCTCATGCAGAAACTTCTTCTTTTGAGCGGATGTCAAATTAAGCGGCATTATATTGCTGACAAGATAGTTTACAATATCTGCAAACCATGGTTCTTTCTCCTGAATTGCAAACAACTGCTCATCCGGAAAAGATTCATTGATTAACGTCCTATCTTGTGAAGTAGAATCGGGATTCTCCAACCTAGAGAGATGGTCAACTACTTGATTCTCGGTACCTTTTCTATCTTTGATCTCTAACTCAAATTCCTGAAGTAAAAGCACCCAACGAATGAGTCTCGGCTTCGAATCCTTCTTAGAAACCAGATAGCGAATAGCTGCATGATCAGTGAATACTGTTACTTTCGTACCAAGCAGATAAGATCGAAATTTCTCAAAGCCAAAGACTATAGCCAAAAGCTCCTTCTCAGTAGTGGTGTAGTTAAATTGGGCCCCATTTAAAGTCTTACTCGCATAGTAGACCACATGGAAGAGATTTTTCTTGCGCTGTCCCAGAACTGCACCTACCGCATAGTCACTCGCATCACACATCATCTCAAACGGTTCTGTCCAATCTGGTGCTGTAATAACTGGTGCCGTGATCAAACTCTCCTTGAGAGTCTCGAATGCTGCCAAACATTCATCATCAAATTTGAAAGGCACATCTTTCTCAAGTAAATTGCACAACGACTTAGATATCTTTGAAAAGTCCTTGATGAATCGCCGATAAAAACCCGCATGACCGAGAAAACTACGGATTCCTTTCACCGAATTAGGTGGGGGAAGATTTTCAATGACTCCCACCTTGGCCTTGTCCACCTCCAGACCTTTGCTAGAGACCTTATGCCCAAGGATAATGCCTTCACGCACCATAAAATGACATTTCTCCCAATTAAGCACCAAATTAGTTTCCACGCATCTTTTGAGTACGGCGCACAGATTATTCAAACATTCATCATATGAGTGTCCAAAGACGGAGAAGTCATCCATGAACACTTCGACGTTATTTCCAATCATGTCAGAGAATATAGCCATCATACATCTCTGAAAGGTGGCCGGGGCGCCACATAACCCAAACGAAACTCTACGAAAAGCAAATGTGCCAAATGGACAAGTGAAGGTAGTCTTTTCCTGATCCTCTGGTGTAATACAAATCTGATTATACCCGGAATAACCATCCAGAAGACAAAAATACTCATGTCCCGCCAATCTGTCAAGCATTTGATCAATGAATGGGAGAGGGAAGTGATCCTTCCTTGTGGCTTTGTTTAATTTTCTATAATCCATGCATACTCTCCATCCTGTAACTGTTCGAGTAGGGATGAGCTCATTCTTTTCATTTGCGACCATAGTGATACCTCCTTTCTTAGGTACACATTGCACGGGGCTCACCCACGAGCTGTCAGAAATAGGATAAATGATGCCTGCATCTAGCCATTTCAGAATTTCTTTCTTCACCACCTCCTTCATGATCGGGTTCAGTCTTCGCTGCTGTTCCACAGTTGGCTTACTACCTTCCTCTAACAGAATTTTATGCATACAATATGAAGGACTTATCCCCTTGATGTCTGCTATGGTCCATCCTATAGCCGATTTGAATTCTCTCAAAATCCTTAAGAGCTTGTCTTCCTCACTACCTGAAAGGTCAGCTGAAATAATAACAGGTAACGTAGATGAATCACCTAAAAAAGCATACCTCGAGTGTTCAGGTAATGGTTTGAGCTCCAAGGTAGGTGCTTCCTCTATTGATGGTTTGAGCTTCCCTTCAGCATTCTTAAGGTCAGAAGTACCAAGAGATTCAAATGGTATGTCGAGCTTTCGCTTCCATGGAGAAGCGTTCAGATATTGTAATTGCTCGTTGCTATCTTCATCATCGCTGTCAAAATCCCCCACTAAGGCCTTTTCCAATGCATCAGACATTAGCATGTGATCGAGTTCCGAAGTAACTGCGGAATCAATCACATCCACTTTTAAACACTCCTCATCTTCTGTAGGGAATTTCATTTCCTTGAATACGTTGAAGGTCACATCCTGATCTTGGACCCGCATAGTAAGTTCCCCTTTTTGCACATCTATCAAGGTACGGCCAGTAGCCAAGAAAGGCCTCCCCAAGATTATGGGAATCTTCTTATCTTCCTCAAAATCCAGAATGACAAAATTTGCAGGAAAGAAGAGCTTATCCACCTTGACGAGCACATCCTCAACTATGCCCCTTGGGTAAGTAATGGAACGGTCCGCCAATTGTAGCGACATGTATGTGGGTTTTGGATCAGGCAGATCCAGCTTTTTAAAGATCGACAAGGGCATCAGATTAATGCTTGCTCCCAAATCACAAAGGCACTTGTCAAAAGTTAGATTGCCAATGGTGCAAGGAATGGTGAAGCTTCCTGGATCTTTCAGTTTTGGTGGTAACTTTTGCTGCAGAACAGCGCTGCATTCTTCCGTGAGAGCAACGGTTTCAAGGTCATCCAGTTTCACCTTCCTTGAAAGAATAGTCTTCATAAACTTCGCATAACTAGGCATTTGTTCCAGAGCCTCAGCGAAAGGTATATTGATGTGAAGTTTCTTGAACATCTCCAGAAACTTCCCGAACTGTCTATCCAGCTTTTGTTGCTGCAATCTCTTAGGAAAAGGTGGTGGAGGATAGAGCTGTTTCTCCCCTGTATTAGCCTCAGGTAGAGTGTGTTCAACAGTAGTCTTCCTTGGTTCCGCCACTTTCTCCTTTTGCTTAGATTTTTCATCTCTAACTTCAGCTTCGACTTCTTTTGCCTTTTCAGCATCAGCTACTTTTCCAGACCTTAAGGTAATAGCATTGACTTGCTCTTTAGCTTCCTTCCTGCCTGGTACTTCCGTGTCACTGGGAAGAGTGCCAGGTTGACGATTGAGCACTGTATTGGCTAATTGACCGATTTGATTTTCCAAGGTCTTGATAGAAACCGCCTGACTCTTGCACAACAGCTTAAGTTCCTCAAAATCAGCACTAGTAGGTGCAGCTGCACTTCCCTATTGAGGATATGATTACCTTGTAGCATACTGCTGTGATTGCTGGAATCCAGGTGGGTTAAACTGTTTACTCACTCCTTGCTGATATGGTGGCTGAATAGCATTCTGATTATTCCCCCAGCTGAAATTTGGATGATTTCTGTTGTTAGGATGATTGGTTGCTGGCACAGGCTGCTGTTGTCGCTGATAATTATTCACATACTGAACAGATTCATTGACAAGAGAACACTGATCCGTAGCATGAGAACCTGCACAAAGCTCACAAACCATAGCTATTTGATTAACTCCATACGTAGCCAAAGAATCAACCTTCATTGATAGTGCTTGGAGCTGGGCTGCAATAGCGGTGGCTGCATCAACTTCCAGAATACCTGCTACCTTGCCTGATGTCATCCTCTGAGTTGGGTTTTGATGCTCATTTGCAGCCATCGTCTCGATAAGATTATACGCCTCAGTATAGCTTTTAGCCCATAAGGCGCCTCCAGCTGCTGCATCGAGCATGGGCCGAGATTGGGCCCCCAAACCATTATAAAAACCAGTGATTACCATCCAATCCGGCATTCCATGATGTGGACATTTTCTCAACATTTCCTTGTAGCGTTCCCAAGCCTCGCACATAGATTCTGTAGGTTGCTGCGCAAACTGAGTAAGAGCACTCCTCATAGCAGCAGTCTTTGCCATTGGATAAAACTTTACCAGAAACTTTTGCGCAAGATCTTGCCACGTAGTGATGGACCCAGCTGGTTCAGAATGTAACCAGTCTTTAGCCTTATCCCTCAGTGAGAATGGGAAAAGCCTCAACTTGATAGCCTCATTAGTCACGCCATTATACTTAAAAGTGCTGCAGATCTCGACAAAATTCCTTATGTGCATGTTGGGGTCTTCAGTTGCCGCTCCTCCAAAAGAAACAGAATTCTGCACCATCTGAATAGTGCCCGGCTTGATTTCAAAGGTGTTAGCTTGAATAGCCGGATGAAGGATGCTTGACTGAATGTCATCAATTTTAGGCCGAGAAAAATTCATAAGAGCTGGATCAGCTTGAACAATACGATCTCCCATGTTTACTGGTTCTTTCTGCTCAGTTCCTGAATCCGAATCCTCAAAATCTAACTTCTCCGGAGTATCAAGAACTTCGTCTTTCTCCTCAGCTGTATCTAAGGTCCTCTTGCGAGCACGAGAACGAGTTTGCATAAAAGCTTGCTAAAGTACCTGAAACACAACCGAAAAGAGTAATTAACTACTACGTCCTAATCACTGAGTCCTAATGACCAATGATGGTAAGTACATAAACTAAACAAATACGCTGAGTCCCCGGCAGCGGCGCCAAAAACTTGTTAGGTCGAAATCACGCACTAATATTCACGCAAGTATACGCGTTCGTAAGTAATATAGAATACTTTCTAGTTCGTTCCCTCAGAGACTCAGACTAAGTTATTGTCTAATTAAACTCACTCACCAATGTATGATTACTTCTCAATGTTAAGATAACACTTAAAATTGTTGATTAAATATTAACTATAATTAACTACTTAATTAACCACTTAACTAACACTTCAATTTATCAATAATAAAACACTCATGAGATCACAACTTCATTATTACTTCCTTCTATAGCCATTGTTATTACCTTTAGCATGTGACAGTGATGATATTAATCGAATAACACGAAACTGATAAAAGCCAACTTTCATTGTACTAATACCATTCTACCAAGCATCCACAATTAAGATAGAAGTTGAATAGTCATCAATTATGTTGAGTTCCTATATGTCTACAGAAATTGACAACACAACGATTTAAGCACAAGTTATTCCTTTTGATTACATAAGGCAAATAAAACTGTTAGAGTTACCCACTAATCATGCACAACGTACATGAACCTATGCTAGCATGGCAAGTTCTAAATCTCAAGATCCACCGTCGCTTCACAAGAGATTAATACCCTATCTTATATGTTCGTGACGCACATAAGACGAATACGCACAACCAATACTAGATATCATGCAATCATCACACACTAAAGTATTAAACAATTAACTAAAGAATTTCATAATAAATCCGTTGCAACCCCATGATCACGATTAGCCCATAATAGAACTTATCGCCATCATGGGTTCATATGAAATCATGATAAACGACACAAGAAAATAATAACTAAACTAATTATATTAAAACAGAGTACGTCACAAGAGTAAATAAGTCAAAGCAAGAAAACTAGCATCCAACGTTACAACGAAACAAGAATCACAAGAATATATGCTTCCTCTTCGTTGCGGTGTGCTAAATCGGTCTTCTTCCTTATCTCCTTCGCTTCTTGTGCAAAACACAATCTAAAACATAATCTCTTTCATCTTCTCTATGAAAACGTCTCAAATCTACTTATATAATAGTCCCATAAAACTCAGATTACATAGAAGTTGGAAGCCAAACAGAAGTAGAAGTCTAAAATAATTCAGCTTTTTCCCCGACCCTGCGCGGCCGCTCAGCATTTCTGCGCGGGCGCGCAAGGCTGCTGCGCGGCCGCTCAGCATTGCTGCGCGGGCACGCAGGACCCTACTGGAAAAATTCCAGGTTTGCTCCGTTTCTTCGCCGTAATCTGCCCGTTCTTTTCCTCTCGCAATGGTGAACACATGCCAAGGCTTATTCTTGATGATTCCTCCTCCGAAATGCAACTAATACCCTGAAATGCATAAACACTAGAAAAACGCATCAAATACATAAAATACTTGATTTCAAGACACCAATTTAAGCCATTTTAAGACGTTCTAAGTGGTATAAAATGCCACTTATCATAGAGCAGGATGAAAGGATGGAGAGAGGAAAGAAGAAAGGAGGATCCATTGCACTAGTTGCTGATTTGGAAAATGAGAAGGAAGTGAAGATGGAAGCTGTTGAGTCAACTTCTAAGGTCTATGAGAACAAGGGCAAGGGGCTTGCAGTAGAAAGTGAAGAGTCATTGAGCCAAGATGACATGGAGGACATTGATGAGCACCTAGCATTTCTTTCCGGGAGATTTGCCAAGCTCAAGTTCAAGAAGAACTTTGGAGCAGCCAAGCCAAATAGAAACATGGTGGATAAGTCAAAATTCAAATGTTTCAAATGTGGCTTGGCAGGGCATTTTGCAAATGAGTGTAGAAAGTCAGATTCCAGTAAGAAAAGGTTTGAGTATGTGGATTATAAGCAAAAATACTTTGATCTACTCAAACAAAAGGAAAGGGCTTTTATTACACAAGAGAATGACTGGGCAGCAAATGGTTTGGATGAAGATGAAGATGTCAGCTATGTCAATCTAGCCCTAATGGCCAAGTCTGATGAAACAGATACAAGTTCCTCAAGCAATCAGGTAATTACTACAAACCTTGCACATTTATCTAAAGCTGAGTGTAATGATTCCATAAATGACATGTCTACAGAATTATATCATTTGTGTGTTACACTTAAGTCTCTTACTAAAGAAAATGCTAAAATCAAAGAAAACAACTTGTTTTTAAGTGAGAGGAATAATGTGCTTGAGTCTTAGTTTGTTGATTTTGAGAAACTAAGAATTGAGAGTAAGATTGCCAAGGAGGAATTAGCTGAGTCCTTGAAAAAGGAAGAGATTTTAAAGAAGCAGCTCGAGCGTGAACAAGAGGTGATTAAAGCATGGAAAACATCTAGGGATGTCCATGCTCAAATCACCAAAGTTCAAGGAATTGAGTATTTTTGTGATGAAGCCTGGAAAAAGAGCAAAGAGAAACTAGAACCTAATTTGGTAGATGGTTTGCTAACAGATGTAGACTCGACGGATGATGAGGACTATCCGTCGGATAACAAAAAGTGTTATCCGTCGAAAGATGAAAATCCTCATCTGTCGGCTGTGAGCAAGCCCATTAGCAAAGCCAAACTAATCAAGTTGAATGAGAAGTATGGGTCTGTTTCCAAGAACTTTGTTTCAGGAGAGTCAAGTCAAGTTAAGAAAGGGAAAAAGGCTAATGTTGGTCACATGACTGTCAAACAGTTAAGTGACAGACTTGAGAAAATTGAGGTAAAAACAGAGACTAAAAGGAAAAACAATAGGAATGGTAAAGTAGGGATTAACAAACACAATAACTACACACCTGATAAATATGCTCCTAGAAAAATATGTGTCAAGTGTGGTAGTGTAAATCATTTGTCTGTTAATTGCAATTCTGCCTTGCCTACTCCCATGTCTGTTCAGTCTCAATTTCCTAACATGAATGCCATGCCTCCCATGCATGTTAATGCTATGCCTACACAGAACATGAATGCACAGTTTGCTAATATGTCATTTGCACCTAATACATATTATGCTGCATACAGTATGCCTCAAATGCCATTTAGCATGCCTTACTGGAATAACATGTTTACACCAAGCATGCCATTTCCTGCTAGCCATAATATGCATGATAATTCTGTTGCATTGAATGGTTTCAAAGGTCCAAACTAAATGACTAAGGAAGAATCTAAAATTCCTAAGTTAAATGAGATAAGACCTAAGAAACAGAAGAAGAAAGCTAACAAGGCAGGACCCAAGGAAACTTAGGTACCAAAATCAACTTGATTTGATTTTGATGTGTGCAGGGAAACAGAAGGAATCTTTGGTACTTGGATAGTGGTTTTTCAAGACACATGACTGGTGATTCTACCCTGCTCACAGAGCTTAAGGAAAGAGCTGGCCCAAGTATTACTTTTGGAGATGACAGCAAGGGTTATACTGTGGGATATGGCTTGATTTCAAAGGACAATGTCATCATTGATGAGGTTGCCTTAGTGGATGGTCTCAAACACAATCTGTTGAGTATCAGCCAACTTTGTGACAAAGGCAATTCAGTAACTTTCAACAAAGAAGCTTGTGTTGTGACTAATAATCAAAGCAACAAAGTGGTTCTCACTGGTGTGAGAAGAGGAAATGTATATCTAGCTGATTTCAACTCATCCAAAGCAGAATCTGTAACTTGCCTTCTCAGCAAAGCAAGTCAGGATGAAAGTTGGCTATGGCACAAGAAGCTATCCCATTTAAACTTCAAGACCATGAATGAGCTGGTAAAGAAAGAACTAGTAAGAGGCATTCCTCTAGTGGAGTTTACAAAGGATGGACTGTGTGATGCCTGCCAAAAAGGGAAGCAGATTAAAGCATCATTCAGGAAGAAACTTGATTCAGCAATTGAAGAGCCTTTGCAACTGCTTCACATGGATTTGTTTGGACCAGTCAATGTATTGTCAATCTCAAGGAAAAGATTTTGCCTAGTAATTATAGATGATTTCTCAAAGTTCTCTTGGACAGATTTTCTAAAGTGTAAAGACGAGGCTAGTGAAATCATCATCAATCACATAAGGCAAGTCAACAATCATCCCGATTTCAAAGTTAGAAGAATCAGGAGTGACAATGGAACTGAGTTCAAAAATTCTATCATGAGAGCATTTTGTGAAGAAAATGGGATTCTGCATGAGTTTTCAGCAGCAAGGACTCTACAACAGAATGGAGTAGTGGAAAGGAAGAACATATCACTTATTGAAGTTGCAAGGACAATGCTTGAAGAATCTAAACTACCAACATATTTCTGGGCTGAAGCTGTATATACTGCATGCTACACTCAGAAAATTTCTCTGATTAATCAAGCAAGATGCATGACTCCCTATCAATTGTTCAAGAACAAGAAGCCAAGTCTAAACTTTCTTCATGTCTTTGGTTGCAAATGCTATATCCTGAGAAATCAAACTGATCAAAATGGGAAGTTTGATGCTAAAACAGATGAAGGAATTTTTGTTGGATATGCTATTGGTAAAGCATATAGAGTCTACAATCTAAGAACCAACATTGTTGTGGAATCTATACATGTTGTGTTTGATGATAAAAAGATTGAAGGACTGATAGATGGAGATTACCATGAGAGCCTCAAATTCGACAATGTGGAGATGGTTAGTGATGACAGTGATGATGAGAGTGATCAAGAAACAGTGTCTAAGGATAATGCAGACAAATCTACCACCAATGAAGCACAAAACTCAACATCCGTCGAGTTACATAATGCTTCATCCGTCAGAAGGCAATCTGTGTTATCCGTCGGAAGACAACCCGCCTCATCCGTCGGTACTCAAAATTCACCATCCGTCGGGTTATCAAGAGGAGCAGGAAGTCAAGATAGATCACCTATAGAAAGTACCCCTTTCTCAAATCAAAGATCCACCAACTCAGGAGGAGCTTTTAGAAATCAAAACTCAATCACACATCAAGACAACCATGAGGTCTCTTCATCTAGAGCTAATCTACCTCAACAAAGGAAATGGACAAAAGTTCACCCCTTCGAGCTTATCATTGATGATGTTTCTTCTAGAGTTCAAACAAGAAGTGCAACTCAGGAAGAATGTCTATACAACAGCTTTCTATCAAAGGAAGAACCAAAGAAGGTAGAAGAAGCTTTGTTGGATCCTGATTGGATTTTAGCTATGCAGGAGGAGCTAAACCAATTTGAAAGGAATAATGTATGGAAGCTGGTACCCAAGCCTAAAGGAAATAATCCAATAGACACCAAGTGGATATTCAGAAACAAGATGGATGAAAATGGCATAGTAATCAGGAATAAAGCTAGATTTGTTGCTGAGGGTTATTGTCAGCAAGAAGGAATAGATTTTGATGAAACTTTTGCTCCTGTTGCAAGACTTGAAGCCATCATAATCTTCTTAGCCTATGCAGCCCATGTCAATTTCAAGGTCTATCAAATGGATGTCAAAAGTGCCTTTCTAAATGGAGATTTGGAGAAAGAAGTGTATGTTAGTCAACCTCCTGGTTTTGAAGATCCAAATTTTCCAGAATATGTCTATTATCTTCTGAAAGCACTTTATGGACTGAAGCAAGCACCTAGAGCCTGGTATGACACTTTATCAAAGTTCCTTTTGGAAAATCATTTCACAAGATGTACTGTAGATAAAACTTTATTTTTCAGAAATGTTAATGGCTCTAGTATACTTGTTCAAATCTATGTAGATGATATTATTTTTGGCTCTACAGATGGGAAACTTTGCAAAAAGTTTGCCAAATTGATGCAAAGTAAGTATGAAATGAGTATGATAGGAGAACTAACTTACTTTCTTGGTTTGCAAGTTAAGCAAGTTAGTGATGGAATATTCATTAGTCAAACTAAATATATTTTTGATCTTTTAAAGAAGTTTGATCTAATGGATTGCACATCTGTAAAAACTCCCATGGCCACTGCAACTAAGCTTGAACTAAACACTACAGAAAAGTCTGTGGATATTTCAAGTTATAGAGGCATGGTTGGCTCACTTCTGTACTTAATAGCTAGTAGGCCAGATATAATGTTTGCTACATGTTTATGTGCTAGATTTCAGGCTGATCCTAGAGAATCTCACTTGATAGCTATTAAGAGAATTTTCAGATATCTCAAGGGAACACCAAAACTTGGCATTTGGTACCCTAGAGATTCTGGTTTTGATCTAACTGGTTATTCAGATGCAGATTATGTAGGTTGAAGAATTGATAGAAAGAGCACAACAGGATCTTGTCAATTTCTAGGAAACAAGCTTGTGTCCTGGTTTAGTAAGAAGCAAAATTCAGTTTCTACTTCTAAAGCTGAAGCTGAATATATTGCTGCCGACAGTTGCTGTGCACAGATTTTATGGATGAAAAATCAATTGCTAGACTATGGTTTGCAAGTTGAGAGGATTTCTATTTTCTGTGATAACACAAGTGCAATTGCCATCACTGAAAATCCAGTGCAACATTCAAGGACAAAGCACATAGACATCAAGTACCATTTCATAAGGGAACATGTGATGAATGGTACGGTGGAATTATATTTTGTTCCAAGTGAGAAGCAACTTGCAGATATCTTTACCAAGCCACTGGATGAATCCACCTTTTCAAGGTTGGTAAGTGAGTTAGGTATGCTTAATTACTCTTAAATTTATCTGAGTTATTTTGCAAGTTGTAATGTAGCCAGAAATTTAGTTGATTTTTAAGTCTTGGCTGAAATTTTGGCTAAGTCAAAATTTGCATCTCGACGGATGACCCTTATCCATCGAGTTTAGTCATCCGTCGATATACTACTTGCTAATAAAAGTCAATTACTTTTCTGGAATACTTTATATCTCGACGGATATCAGTTTATCCTCATCCATCGAACTGTCTAAATCTCAGCCGTTGATTCCCTGAACATTATCCATCGAGTATACTTACAGTTTGTAAGCATTACACGACGAATAATGGGTGGAATTTTTATAGTTTAATTTTAAACGGCTATTTTAGGCAATTTCTATTGGTTAATTTACTTTTCTTTATTATTTTTATCAGTTATTTTTGAGATAGTATAAAAGCTTATTTCATTCCAATTGTTTTCTTTTATCATTCTCAAATTCAACTGTTTTTATTTCATTCTCTCTCAAGCAAATATTCTCTTTCTCTTCAAGCTTTCATTCTCTAACAATGGCACCCGTAGTAAAGATTATGTCTCAAACTGGGTTCATTTATGAGAAGAACAACTTCACTGCTTTGGTCAATAAGGGTATTCAGCAATCAGAGGACTATCACAAGATGATGGACTTTGTGAAGAATTACAAGCTAAATTACGCCTTGCTGGAGTCACCCACAATCTTCTGTGAAGTTGTTGAAGAGATGTGGACCACCGCTATCTACAGCTCTGCTGACAAGACCATCACTCTAACCATCAAAGGTAATGAGTTCTGTATCAATAATGATGTGATAAAAGCATATTTCAAAATTCCTGATAATAATGTGACTTCACCACACAATGACACTGATATTATCAATATGCTTAATTCCATGCATTATGCACTTCCTACTACTAAACTAAGTGATATTAGGAGATTGAGTCTTAGGAAGGAGTGGAGTTTCTTGTGTGATGTGGTTACTAAAGTTTTCTATGGAAAAGTCAGTAATTTTGATTCAGTGAATATTTCCATGCTTAACATGCTATACATGCTAGTTACAGATAAATTTTATAATTTCAGTGACCTTGTCCTATTTGAGTTAGGTTTAAAACTAGGTGAGTTAGCTAAAAGAGGAAAGAATGTGTATTATGCTAGATTTTTCATGTTATTGGCTAACCATCTATGTCAAGAGATTGTGCTTGAGAACCCAAACAACAAACTGGCTTGTTGGGTTCAAGAGAGAAGACTCATTGCAGATTTGAACAGAGCCAACCATCACGGGGATGTGCCGATGTTCTATTTTCCTGTAATGCAGGCACCTCAGGTAAGTGAGGTAAGTTCATCCATCCCCATAACTATTCCAACCTCCACTATTTCTTTGACTTCAGGAGTAGCTATGTCAACTGTGCCAATGACCAAACAGTTGCCTATCAAAGCCTCCAAACCCTCTACAATTTCCAAATCTAAATCAAAGAAAAACCCCTCTGGCATCTCTCAAAAGATGCCAGTTGAAAAATCCACAAAAACAAAAGAGGGGAGTGTGAAGGAGGGAAAGTCAGGTGAGGGAAGAGGTAAACATCAAAGAAACCCCAAGAATAAGGATGGAGAGTTGAGTGAATCCCAGCCTAGCCACACTGTAGTTTCCCAACAAACTGCAGTGCTTAAAAAGGATAAAAGCTCACTTCTAGCTGTATCCTCCCAAAAGGATGCAGCTATTGAACAAAGCTCTCAGCCAAGAGCACAGGCCAAAAGGGTTAGGGACACAAGCTCACCCCAAACTTACACAAGAAAGAAGAAATCTAAAACCTCTGGGGATGCACAGGGCATACACATAGTGCAAACTGGTGCTATAGACACAGTCCCTGCACTCTCTCAAATTCAGTTTGATGTGGCTCCAATAAATGTGGAGTCACAGCCAAAATCTCTAATAATAGAAGCATCTGAAATACCATACTCACCAACAAACTCTCTGGAAGTGGATATGATAAACACTTCAATTCCTGATTCCCCTTCTTTAACTCTGTTGGGGAAGCCAAAATCTAGTGCAAGTGAGCATCATCTTTTAGATGATTTGTTGGCTCACTTGCTAATTCTTTCAGATACTATTGTGACATCTGTGCCCCAAATATCTTCAATCAACACAGAGTCAACAATAGTTTCTCTTCCCACCTCATTCATTTCTACTCTCTCGATGGATATTGCTCATCCGTCGAGTAGTGATTGTATCCCGACGGATAAGCCTAACAGCAGTTATCCGTCGGATAGCATTACCACTCACTCGACGGATATCACTTATCCGTCGAATATCTCTGCACAACTTCAAACTTCAATTATTTCAAGTGCAGAAGATTTAGTGGTTGTACAGTCACTCTGAGGATTGAGGGAGGAGAGTGTATTGAGTGAGAGGCTGGGTTGCTACCAGGCAAAAGGAGATGAAAAGTGTGAAAATCAGCAATCCATTTATTCAGGATTGGTAAAAGTGAGTGAGAGGAGTCCCACCTTAGTAGGTGAAGGTGAGGGTGTGAGGGTGGGGAGCCAGGGTGAGACCCTGATGCAACAAAAGAGAGATTATGAGAGAAAAGCAGGTACAGAAGTAATAAGGGTGGATACAGCCATTGCTCATGAGTCAATGATTGTGGATGATGCTGAAAAGGAAAGACAATTTCAGCAACATTACAAGGCTGTAATTGATAACATTTCCTTGGTTGCTGACACTTTTACTTATCCTGTGTCAGCCTATCAATTGTTGGCTGCTCAGGGCAATGAGGAGGCAGAAAAGACATTAAATTTGGTGCATACTTCAGAATCTCTAAAAAGTGATAAAGCTGTTGCCAATTTAATGCCTCCTACAGCTGATGAGCCATCTGAAGAATTTGGAGTAAATTCTAATGATGATGACTCTATTTCATTGGATGGAAGCATGAACTTAGGGGGAGATGAAGGCCCAAGCTCTGTTCCAAATTTACCTGAATGGGCATGGACAAAGGAATCTACACCAGGAAAATTTGGTGTATCTTTGGTCAAGCAGGTTATGGCTATTCAAAAGGCCCTTCAGGAAACTTCAGATGCTAGTACCAAGGCTATTCTTCAAGCTCACCTAGATTCTCTACATCTCATGAAGATACAACAATTAAAACATAATCTGAGTGTGGATGAACTCAAAAAGGATATAGCTGACTTGAAGACCTACAATTCTGAGAAGCTGGATTCAGTCATGCCATATGGTACCATGCAGGATCTATTACTGAGACTGAGGAGAGAATCAGATTCTGAAAAGAAGCTGGCCAAGCTGGAAGATAGAGTTCAAGTTATTGAGAATTTTGTGGCCATCTTTCTTCAAAATCAACAGTCTCAAACAAGTCTTCTCATGCAACTGGCTAAAGTACAAAGCCTAACTCCTCAACTTGATGATAACAAAAAGGGGAGAGAGAACCAAGTAAGGGGGAGAAATGTTCAAGTGAGGGGGAGAAACTTCAAGTACAAATCAGCAAAGTAATTGTACCTTCAATTACTGTGTCCAAGCCACCAGCTGCAGATGGTATAGATCTAATTAAAGCAGCAACAGCAAACTTGAAAGTTGCTGAGAGAGGAAAGTTGAGTTTGATCAACTGGGATAAGATTGATGAGGAGATACAAAAAAGTTTTAACTTGTCAAGGAGCCAGTTAAGTCAGCCATCCATCACTCTCAAGTCAAGCAAATCAGTGTGAATGAGATGAACATGAATTATCTGGAAAGAGGACAATCTTCCTGCATCAAGTCTACAAAGGCTGAAACAATTCTTAAACCAAGGGCAAACTATCCAAAATCATCTTTGAAGGACCCATTGGACACTGTGTATGAGACACCCAATCCTGATGAGAAGAAGCTTCTGTCAAGAACAATTGTCTTCAATAAAGATCCAGCTGATTCAGCCTCAAAAAGGAGAATTGCTAAGATATTCAGAAATGGAAAGGAAATTTGTGTGATAGCTGGACATCCACAATTTGCTCAAGCAAAGAGAGAAGAAAAAGCCAGATTAAAGCAGGAAAAAAAGCAAGCTGCTCTAGATGCATAGAAGACTAAACAAAAGAAAGAGCAGATTGCTATCTTGGCCAAGCTACAGGCTGTGAATTCATCTCAACAAATTCCTTCTCAACCATCTGGAGCTGCTGAATCAAAGAAGCAAATTGAAGAACAGAAAAAATCTCCAAGAAAGAAAGAATTGGCTAGAAGAACAAAAAGGAAACTGAATATTGTTGACAAGGAATTGGAAGATCAATTTCCTAAGGTACCCACACCAGCTACAACTCAAGCATCAAAGCCCTCTGTGGTATTTGAAGATATAAAGGTGGTGGATCCCTACAGGAATATTCATGGTGAACCTATTGTGCCCAAGGATGAGCCAATAAAGTGGGATAACATACCAATTCCTGACTTCAGTTTACCAATCCTTAGCAAGCCAAAAAGGACAAAGTCAAGGGCAGTCAAGAAAGTGAAGCCGTCACCTCTCAAATCCAAATCAGTAGTTAAAGCTCAACCCAAAGTCAACAAGGGAGACTACTTGTACTTGTGTGATATCAAAGAATTTTCAGATCTAAACCTCTATCTGGATGAACTGGATGAAGTGAGGGGAATTGATGCATACAGGAACCTACCTGAAAGGTTAGTGTTCAAGTACAAAGGGGGAAGGGAGGTTCAGTGGCCACTTCACAGGATTCTTCAAGAAAGCCAAGTTGTACTGATTAAAGTTTATTCATCCTTTAAGAAGAACTTTGGGTTCAATGTAACTACAAGAAGACTAGTATTGAAGAAGATTGAAGAACTAAGGAGTATTAGAGCTAAAGATGCACTCCCAAAGACTCTAATCATCCCATACACAGGGAGAAGAGTGCATCTAAGGCCCTACTGACTGATGGAGTTCATAGATGACAAAGGTATGCGAAGGTTCTTCAGGTTAGAAGACCAATTGAGTATCTCTAGCAATTATAATCTCTTGGAAATGCAAGAAAAGCTAGATCTCTCAGAGTCTGATGAACTGGAATTCCACAGGCAGCTCCAAAATCAGATTGATAAAAACAACAGGAAGCTTGGAAGAAGATCCAGACCTTCAAGAAACTAAAAAAATCTGCTCAGGCTAGAGGAGCATCTTGAAATGACTGTGAGCCAAACTTTATACATTTTGATTATTTGAAGCACTTTCAGTATTATCTACTTGTCTTTAAAGCTATATTTTAGGATGTTTTGTTATCATCAAGTATCTCTTAATTTATGGCTACAATTCCAGTAGACATAAATTGGGGGAGATTGTTGTGCATATGTTGTGTACTTGATGATTTCATAAACAAAACATCTAAGTAGATTTTACTTAGTGAAATAATGTAGCACTCGACAGATAAGAATTATAGTCCCGACGGATAACTCATTATAGTCCCGACGGATGTTGACTTATTATCCATCGAGTGATTAGCTTATGTAATAATGAGTCTGTAACACAGTTCTGTATACATCTTTGTATAGATTCTGTAGTAGCCTATAAGTCATGTTGACGTTAACTAGATATGCAGAATAGGTTGATTAATTATATATAAATGATGTCTTGTAATTCTGCATAAGTGAAATGAAGTCAAGTGCCAAAATAGCTACCGACGGATGATTAACAAAGCCATCGACGGATGATCAAATGACTATCAAAGGATGTTTAACATAGCAGTCGACGGATGATCAATGAAGCCATCAACGGATATTCATAAAGTCGACGGATGATCATATATACAACGGATGTTCATAAAGTCCAACGGATGATCACATAAAGAATTCAAACAGCAGTTGAACAGTGAAAGCTGAGCACAGCCGTCGAGATGTATACAAATCTACTGTGGAAGCCCATTAACTGGGTAATAGAGGACGAAAAGTAGCAAAGCTTAAGACTGATAGTTTTTATATTTATTCAGTCTTTTTGACTATGTAATTTTTGGTAATATATAAACCAAAAACGTAGCAAATAAAATGAAGTAAGCTGAGATACTAAAACAGAGAAATCTTTGTAAGAAGAATCTTTAGCATTTCCCTGTATTCTCAGTAGTTCAATTTGTAAGCAGCTGTGAGCATTCTTGCACACAGAGTTCTCTCGATATATAATATATATATCTCTGGTGGAATTGTTTAAATCCACCAGAAAGTTTTTAAAGACTCTTATTTTTAATTACTTATGTTTTGATTCAATTAAGTTTCTATTCCGCATTGTGCTAATCAAAACACTTATATCTATATTCGAGTTGAACATTTTTATTTCGAGAAAAAGGTTCAAGAATTCCATTCAACCCCCCCTTTTGTAATTCTTGCTATATTGTTAAGGGACTAACATGTTCAGTTTTAGCAAATTAAATATACATATTAAACTTTTAAATTTTTATTGAACCTATAACTTTATAATATAATTTGATGCAAAGGGTATTAATAAATCACACCATAACCTGATATTAGAATTAAATTCCAGGAAAAATAATATTTAAGTCAATAAAGAAAGAACTGGTTATAAACTTCATCAGTTATGTTCATTATTAAGTAAAGGTCCTGTGATCATGGTTTATATAAAGACATGAAACAGAGTCCCACTTGCGCAAGGTTCATTATAAAGACAGGAAAGATAAACTCACTTGAGCATTATAATTTATAAAAAAAATATATTGGCATGTATGAGAATAAGATATTTTGATCATTAAAAGAGAAGTAACATTACTTCGTAATAGTCTAAGCCCAAACAATGTACAGTGGCCTACTAACTTAGGGCTCAAGCCCCCTCTTTATTCAATGATGGTATGTTTATTTATGAGCCCAATCTCTCCACTTATTATGATCTCCTCTCCTCTGTCAAAGCTACCCCTCATACTTCCTTTGCTGAGCAAGATTTTCCCAACATATTCTTTAGGGATATTTACAGGCCAATTCCATTTGACTATAATTTGGTTTTGGCTATGTTATAGCGCCATCCCGAGAATATAAAGCTAAATAATGTGAAAGTTGTGCATTATTGTGCTGCTGGCTCTAAGGCGTGGAGAAACAAGCAGTACAATAATGCATAACTTTCACATTATTTAGCTTTATATTCTCGGGATGGCGCCATAATATAGCCAAAACCAAATTATAGTATAATGGAATTGGCCTGTAAATATCCCTAAAGAATATATTGAGAAAATCTTGCTTAGCAAAGGATGTAGGAGGGGTAGTTTTGATAGAGGAGAGGTGTAACGACTGAGAAATTATGACTGTTTTATAAGATATTAAGTGAGTATCATGTATTTTATCATATTATAAATAAGTGTTGATAATAAAATATTAGCTATTATCTGTTGTATGTGTTTCGTGTGGTTCGGGGTATTTTTCAGGTAATTTATTACAAGTTGAATGCTTTTATATCAAAAATTATATTGTCCAAACTTCATTTTAATAGCTGTTATTTCATATAGATCAATTGGCCTTATTTTTCCTAATAAGGCGTATACTATATCGATTTTTCGATCATCCAGTTAATTTAAAAAATATCTCATTTCGTAAAAAATGATTTTTCTGGCCCACAAAACCATATTTTTATTTTTATAAAATCATAGGACTATCAAATATTTCATGTCTTTGCATTATTGGATTATTCACAATTTTTGAATTTTTTTGGCATATATTTTATATTTATTTGAAATTAAAATTTTAAAAATTATTCCCCATAAATTATTAATTAAAGGCCAAATAATTTTATTAGGAGATATAGTTCAGACCTAAATTTTAATTAGGGGTGTTTTTCTGTAATTATAAATAGACTAATTTTATTAATTATTATATAAAAATTATAAAAAAATCAGAAAATAATAAAAATTCTCTGCAAATTTGGGGATTAGGGTTCTTGAGCAGCTTGAGAATCAAACACTGATTTTGGGTAATTCTGAGATCCAAATACCATCATGTAAGTATCCGAATCGATGCTCTTGATCTGTTGTACATGATTATACCATCAATTTCATACTCAGATTCACAGATTTTGGTTTTTAATTTTAGGGTTCTTGACTAAAATTAGATTTTTTTTATTCTAGGGTTATTTGATTGTTTGATGATAGGAATAGTTTCATATAATTTTTTTACAATCAATTTGAGCTATCAATTGCATCAAATGATTCCCAAATAGTGTAATTTGAATTCTAGGGTTTATGCTATTTTTTTAATTAATTATTTTTGAACTTTGAAGAATCTGAGGTGTGTTTGGTTATGGGGTTTGATTATACAAGTTATTATCTTTGTTTTGACATATTAAGATCGTAATTTCATATACAAACGAGTAAAATCGGATTTTGGCTGGAAAATTGTTGGTTTTGGCCGGAGAATTAGCTGTGAGGGTTAATATGATTAGATGGTAGTTGGGTTGTGTTCCCGAAGTGAATTAGAACAAAAACCCTAAAGAAACAAGGTCAAACGATACCGATTTGACCTTGAATCATGGTCGCCAGAAGTCGCATTCAAGCTCTCGGAAAAATTTTAATTTTGGCTGGAAAATGATACTTAGGGATGGTTGGGACCGGATAATAGTGGATTAAGGTTGTTGGAGTGAATTGGAAAGAAAACCCACTAAAAATCAGTCCAAACGGTACTGATTTTGGTTGAAATCGTGGTCGTCGGAAGTCTGGCCCGCCACACGATTTTGGAAATAATCCGGCGGGTCGGAATGTTCTTCCTGACCCGATTATTTCTTGAGGACCCGAATCAAAACCCAATTCCAACCCGGTTTTGATCCGTTTTTCCCAAATTCTGATTTCAAAACCTGTTTTTGAATTTTATTTTACTTTTATTTTTAACAATTCTAAAAATCAGTTTTATTTATTTAAATAAATTGATTAATATATTTAATTAGTTAATTGATTTATTTTATAAATAAATCTGAATTATTTTAAATATTTTCAAAAATCCAAAATTTTACTTATTTATTATTTATTGAAATTGATTAATTATTTTGATAAATAATTAATTTATTTAAATAATTTGTATTAATTTCATTTCAATTCTAAAAATTATGGAAAAATCATTTTTATTCTGATTTTTCCTAAATAATTATTTAAAAATATAATTAATATTTAATTAATTTGAATAATTGATTATTTTGAATAATAATTGAATTATTCTTACTAATTGAATATTAATTGAACCGTTTGTCTGTTTTAAATTAAACGAACGTTCCTAAATTCAGAAAAAATGGTCTATTTCTGACAAACATTATTTTAAATCTTAATTTCTTTCAGAAACGAGTCAGTTTTCGATATTTATTTATTTATTTATAGACCCGATCAATTAAGAATACGAGTCTAATAAATTCTAAAAATTAGGGAACAAATCAGATATTATTCAATAATGCAAATAATGACTCGATTTTAATTTTAAAATTATTTTAATGACTTGAGTGACTATCTAACCTATGTGCTATGTGATTTATCTGGTTAGTCGAGTCCTAAATGTTAGTTTTAATTATTATATGAGTAATTATTACCGTACGGGTATGCGATAAGGGTTGCATAGATTCGAATTGATGTACAATTAAGATACAAGTTGAATTGGTATCTTTTCTTTATAGATACGAATCAAGTAAGGCAGTATAAGCCAGAGTTTAGTAGCAGTAGTAAATTGGGAATAAAGCGCATACCGGACAAGTTTTTTTCCCTATTCTAAATTCAGAATAGTGAACTGCTATACTTATCCCTATATCAGATACAAACTCTTGATATACTGAACATATAATCTCCATTCAAGTTCATTGAAATTCAATTACTGTTCTTTTAATAATTTCTTTACAATAGTTCTGATTATCCTGGAATATTTGAATACCTATATTCATATTCCAATAGATCGCATACTATCTATACCTAGATACAAATCTTGATGTTGGGATAACATCAAAGCATACAGATTGTTCCTGATGTTTATCTTATGGACTGGATGGTTACGAATAGGGCCAGGATGGACTGAACCTTTTGTTATGAGGCCAGAATGGGCCTGGGTACCCGATATGATGGTGGGTCTATGCGGATGGGTATATCTCAACACTATATGCTAACTTATTAGCAGGTTGTACGTATGTTGGTTCTTGTATCCAGTCTAGTTTATTGTTGATCGCCGGTAGCAGTCTTCTTTACCCATTACAGAAATAACATATACCTATAGAATCTGATTTCTTTTTCTTATCAAATTCACTTGTTTTATCTTAAGAAGTTATATATATATATATAACATGTAGACTTGTTGAGCAATTGTGACTCACACTTGTTGTTACTCACTTTTATCTTTCAGTAAAGTCCGAGAATGAAGCCTATTCACACCAGGGTAGTAAAGAAGCGAGTGAAAAGGCGGGACCCTCTGGCACCAAGAGTGCTAATCCCAATCCAGGGAGAGAGCTTTGAAGTACCAGAACAGGTTTAGATTGGATAGTTCTTGTGTGTGTTTGAATAAAATGAAGCTAGTTTTAAAACATATTTAGACAGTTGGGTTGTAATAAATAAAGATATTTTGTAAGATTTTGAATTTGAGAATGTAATAATAGCAGTGTTGTGTTCTTGGCTTCATACCTTAACCTTAAGGATCCTGAGTAGTAGTAAGAAGGGGTTAGATATATGTTCATATAATTGTTATACAAGTTAATTTATATTGTTAGTGGAAAGTAACCCCCACATCTAGACCCCAGATTTGGAGGGTGTTACAAGAGGAGATCATAATAAGTGAAGAGATTGGGATCATAAAAAACATGCCAGCATTAAAATAAAGAGGGGGATTGAACCCTAAGTTATCAGGCCACTGGACATTATTTCCCACCGCATTAATTCATCAGGGTTGTGGTTAGGGATAATAGTCTAAGTTCTGTTTAGGAAGGTCCATGAATTGCCCTATAGGATTCATAATATTCTGGGTTCTGTTGAGTGGCATTTATGACACTTTATAATACTCTAATAAGCTTTGAATTGATGCATTTATACTCAAGTTGTTAAGTATTTTAACGTGTTTATAGTGTTTTTGCATTTCAGGCATTAATCTGTGAATCAGGTGAATTAGCATTATTTTTGTAACACCCCCAGATCCGGGGTCGAGGATCCGGGTCGTCACGGTCTTTCTTTCCACAATATCACTTCACTTAATTAATAATAATAACCTTATGCTGTGACCCCACACTAACACACACCACAACCCGTTATAGTCTCAGAGATGAAATTTAAATAAGTACAAGTCTTTGAATCCACAATTTAAAAGTTATTACAACCCAAAATGATTACTTGATAAATTTACAGTTAATTGCCATTATCTGCCACAAGTTATAATTATACATAATTGATTCTCAAAAGTAGATGGTCTGATCTACAATAGATCTACCTCTGCAGCTATAGCAGCTACAACATCAACGGGAAGACGCGGGACGCTTCCCACGCGCTTGCGCTGGGTCTGCTGGAGTCTGGCCATCTTTCCTAACTGTTGTTGTGTGATGAAGAAATAAAGCAAGGGTGAGCAGCAAGCCCACCAAAATAATATGTATAATGATTTACAATATATGAGCCTACTCATAATACTCATGAAAGTCTTGGTCAAAAGAAATGAACCAAGTTTGATATTTTAATGTGATGAAGTCGCAAAATATTTAGTATATATACATATATACTTTTCAAAATCTTGGAAGTCCTCTTCCATGCATAATATACACAAAGTCCCAGTGTATAACTGTATAAAAATATCGTTGCAAGGTGATCTCATATATCTAACCTTGTTTCAATGTTTTTCTGAAAATCTTTGTCATTCCTAAGACAATTATTAATTAGATATAAGTTTAAAAGATGAGGTTACCAAATACCCCAATATACTTATATCTTTCCCAATACTACTTGAACTACCACCGTTCAAGTTATAATCAGTTTCAAAAGTTCATCACATAGATGAGACTACAAGACAAGATTTGAATAGATTCAATCTTTAAAATATTATTGAATGAAATAAAGTTACGAGAATACTTTATTTAGTCCCGATATATATATATCCACATATATATATCTCTAAATCATTTCCTGGAACCTCTGTTATGTAAAGTATGAACAGAGTTGCAATATCCAATGAATTTGGAAGGAAAAGAAAACCTTTGGCATAAACCAGATATCTTGCTGATCAGGCAAAGATACCCATAAGTAACCTTTTCTACTAGTAGATGGACGAATTCCCCACTGGTCATCACCCTGGTCATAATTAGGACCTTATGCTGGACTGCTACTCAGCCACTTATGCATTTGATGGACTCCCACTGAGCCATTTATACTATCATGGACGCCCACTGAGCCCATGTTGCTTATGCCGACTCAATAGATGGACTTACTTCCCGAACGTTGGGTAAGTAATCAATTCATTTACCAAAACTGCAACCTTGTTGCGAATATAAAATACACCACAGAGCCGGATCCCTCAGGTTTTAAGCGAGTATTTAAATCCCCTTAAAAAGGAAGATCTTAAATATAAAATTGAGTTTTGGGATTCGCTCTAACTTTTAAAAATCATTTTGAAGACTCGAAAACACTTTATAGAGTGTTTGGAGTAAAGCTGATTTAATGAAGTAAATCAGTCCCCAGAATATTTAGAAAATGACTGAATATTATTATTTAAATAATATTCCCATAAAGAATAATCTTTATAAAAATAATTGAAGTAGAAGTATTAAAACTTATACTTGAAACGAGTATTAAATAACCAAAGATATACTTATATGAAAGTATTATCTTTATTTGAATAATCGAAAATAAGTTTGATTATTGACACCTTATTCTTTAATAAAATAAAGAACAAATCTCAGCAAATAACCGGAGTCATAGATCCTCAAATGAATATTCAAAAATATTCATTAAATAATATAAACTGAGTCATAAGCCCTCGAATGAATATTCAAATAATATTCAATAAATAATATAAAAGAGTCATAAGCCCTCGAATGAATATTCAAATAATATTCAAATAATAAAATAAAAGGAGTCATAAGTCCTCGAATGAATATTCAAAATAATATTCATTTAATAAAATAAAGAAGTCATAAGCCCTCGAATGAATATTCGAATAATATTCAGATAAATAAATAAAAGTTAAAGTTATCGAATAAACCTTATTCGATTAATAGTTTTAAAAACTATATCCATATATATATATATATAAATAAATAAATATATATATATATATAATATACTCGGGAACATCGACTCCCGGTTTAGAAATATGTTCACCTTTTATCCCCTATACTAAGGGTATACGCAACTACTTGCTTATTTCTAGCATAGGTATTATGCAACTATAAGCATTGAAATCAACAGATAGATAACCAGATTACGAAACAGACATGCATATATACCATATTAGCATGCTCCAATATATCGCAAAATTTGCTAATAACAATCATGCAATATCACAAGATAATGCATATACATATATTTACATCACAGCAACAGTATAACGGGTAGAAAACTTGCCTGAGCGACTGGGGTTACGAATGGCTCGGGACGAGTCTGGTAACCTATAAACAACAAGTAAGTTGGAATTAAACCAAAGTCACTTGTAAATCTATACTTTAACTAACTTAGACTCTAACGCTTGTTTTGCGCTCACTGATTCGCTTAAGCCACTCGGGTACCCTCGGCTCCACCATTTTTAATAATTTAACCTTTACGAGTTTTAAAGCGATTCCTTCGCGAGTGTCTTACCAACTGCCTAACACACTTACCATAAATGTTTCATACATTAATTAACCCTTTTTGGTCTTTAACCTATGTTTCAAAGTAAGGCGAGGGGAAATGTTTCGTTCGCGAAACGCCGTTACTTGAAACGGTCGCTTCTCCTAAACCGTGCATCGGAATCGAACGAACTACATATCAAAACAAAGCTCGTAACACGAGCTATCTAGACATGGCAATGGTCATAATCTAGCAGGGGGTTCTCGGGTCCTAATGTTATGCACAAAAACAGTCTAAAGAAAATCGGACGTTACGACGACTATGTTTACGCGATTACCAATGTTTAAACCATTCAAACCCATTCCAAATCAACCTCAAATCCAACCTCATACAACAAACATCCATCCTTATCACATCATAACAACCCCAACAAATCCACATTAACCATTTATACTTATTCCTCACATGAACTAAAGGCTTTACTTAGGTTCTTTAACTAATTACCAAGATTTACAACTCCAACAATGCAATACAACCAACTAATCTCTACAAACTCAACCAAACCTCAACCAATCAAGCATCATGCTTCACATATGCTATATCAAACACATTCAATCCTAATTACTCAAAACTAAAGCTAGGGTTTGTAGTTTATACCTTCCTTGGAGAGTGGAGAATCAAGAGAATGGCTTGGAATCACCTTTAAAGCCCTTATCCAAGCTTAATCTAAACAAAACTTCAAGAACACAAATTTTAGTTCTTGAAAACACTATTCATCATCTTCTTTCATGATTTATAGAAAAAGATTGGCTTGGAATTAGAAGCTTAAACTTATAGGAAGTATGTAACTATCCATGGGGAAGCTTAGATAATTACCTTGCTAAATAGTAAGTGGAGGAGCTTGGACTTTCATTTTTTAAGAAAACCACCCGAGAGCTTCATGAACAAGCCTTGGTTGCTTTTGATTTTTGATGAAAATGATTTTTGCTTGGCTTGGTTGCTTGGTTTTTGTGCTTGCTTTAGTCAATTACCTTCTTGCCCTTGAATTTGTGTGGTTCTCATTCAACCACACCTCCTTCCTTCCCATGTCATGCTTATATCATCCTCATGATGTCATCCTCCCTTCCTTGTCCTCTTTCTATTGGTTGGATGACATCATTCCCGCTAATCCCTTTGATTAACTTCCTAATCATTTGCCTAATGACCGCTGATCTGTTATACGGTTCGCTTAACTTTCGTTCTCGTTTATCGTTTGAAGGATCATACCCGGGATCTTATTACTTAGGTTCCCTTAACCTTTCTCAATACATTATATTCCTTTTTATGATCCTCTATTATAATCCTTTAATTTAAATCCTTTTTATCCTGTTACCTTATACTCAATTCTCTCCGTATCTTGTGGATTTCCGGGAAAAATCAAAGTGTTCGGATTTGGATTCTGACGATCTTTACATACACTTATATCCCATATAAAGTACTAATAAAATCTCAGAATATCCATATCAGAACCCCTACATAGTGTGGCATGAAAAGTTTTCTCATTCAGCAAAAACACTATTCATAAGGGTTTCAAAAATTTCCAAAAATTGGGGTTATTACAGTCTCTCCTCCTTAAAAGGATTCCGTCCCGGAATCGGATAGAAATAAATAGGGATACTTTTTTAGTATTGCACTTTCTAACTCTCAAGTCAATTCTCCCACATTATGGTTCTACCATCAAACTCTTACTAGTTTGATAACCCTTCTCCTAAGCACTCGTTCCTTCTTAATCTATACCCTTCCTGGTTGGTCCATATAGGTTACGTCTGGTTGCATATCTATGCGCTCATATGCCTCTATTTATCTGGCATCTGAATTACACTCCCTTAACGTTGATACGTGAAACACGTTACGACCTGCTACATGTTCGGGGTTAGGGCTAGCTCATAAGCTAACTTCCCAAACGTCTTAATATATCCAAGGGTCCAACAAATTGTAGACTTAGCTTTCCTTTCTTTCCGAACCTCATCAATCCTTTCCAAGGGATACCTATAACATTACTAGGTCCCCTATTTCATACTCTTTATCCTTTCGTGTCAAATCAACATACTTATCATGTCCATCTTGGGCTACTACCAGCCGTCCTCTGATTAGATCTATCATATCCTTGGTCCTTTGGACTACTGCGGGTCCGAGCATCTTGCGTTCTACAACTTCATCCTAACATAAGGGAGATCGGCATTGTCTTCCCTCAAGGATCTCATAAGGCGACATCTCGATAATGACATATGATCTATTGTCGTAAGATAACTCAATCCGAATTAAGTGATCATTCCAAATTCTTTCAAGTCTATTGCACAGACTCTCATTATTGCTTTTATCATTAGAACTTTTGCTTCTCAATACCCATTCTTTTCCAGTTCGTAATCGCTACTACCTTCCGTTCCTAATATTATACTGGTTATACTTTTGCTCGTTAGCGTTCTATAACCTTTTAATAACCACATCAACCTTAGTATCACGAATGTGTTCCCATTCCGCATACTACCACCACTTTATTACTCCTTTTTCAGTTGTTTCTATTTCCCAAAGTTTGATCAATCATATAAAAGTAAAGGAATTTGTTGAGAGATCACTATGATCATGAACACTTGTTATATCGCATAGTTAGTACAGAAGGTGGCCAGCCTTTAGTACTTGACAAGCAATTAAACAATAGCTGGTATCCTACTCGGCTTCTATCACACAGATAGATAGTCATTCGGCAATACCTCCCCTTCTGGAAGGGTTGTCCTTCTCAGCTTACATGAAATGAAAAGAAGAGAAAATAATGAATTGAAGAGAATTGTATATTCATAAAAAAAAAAATTTTATTGCCATAAAATATCTGGCTTGGAACCTACCTCTGAACTATAGAGGTTTGTCATAGAAGAACAAAACATATATGTATTTATATCAACATCAAGTATTATAGCATCGCATTTCACATGCCTAAATATTTTTGCCATTCCATCCATCATTCTATGGACCCATGCTCTTCCTCGAGCTTATACACAATCACCTTTGAAACTCCCTCGACATCGAAAATCGAATCTGGGATCTCATTCTAGACATCATCGTTACTTGAATTCTATGCTTGCACCGCAACCTTCCTCGTATAATAATACGACTCTCTATTGATAAGAAAGAATAATTATTCACTAGGTAGATACTCTACTTAATTAATCTATCAATGATAACTTATACACTACCACGACCCGATGAGTGGTACTCAATCTCAACACCCATTCCAATACAACTCTCACGGTTGTAATCAGCTCAATACTCGCAGAATCATTGCTGCCTTACTATGGTCCACCACTGACCTACTGTCGTCATTCATTTTTCCATAAAATCTTAATATCTAACCATACGGAGTCTATACACGTCGTATCAAATTCTTCTAAGGAGGTAACATAATCACCATTCATGATTCATGGAGTACACTCCTGATCCTGACATACATACATGACATGAAGCATATAAAATTGCAGAAGAGTTTCAATCAAAGCACCGATAGCAGGTTAATGCCATTCTTAATCATACGCCCTAAATAGAGGACTTAAGTCAAAGGTTCGTCTAGTCCTTTTTGAAACATGGTCCTGGCTTATCTCAAGATAGTACCTGCTGAGATAGATAGCCTGATCATGGCGATTACACGAATTAAACCTTTACCAACTACTATTACGGTTGGGTATTGCACAGTCATCAGAAGGAATGTCAATCTTCCAAACCATAATACAACCTTCATAGCTTTAACCATCATCACTGTATTCCTTTGGCACAAGCGCCTATAATTATCCTCTTACCTTTAAAGTGTCGGCCACCTCTTTGGCCTTTCCTGATAGTAAAATTTTCCTTACAGTCAATGTCACATTAACCACCTCCAAATAAATTTTCTACCTTATTTCAATCACAGCTTATGTGAAAATACTTTTCTTTAATATCTGATGAGTAAAAAAAAATTTCCATTTTTCCATAAGTTATCCCCTCAGTCTTTAGAGGTTAATCACTGTCATGACTGACTCTCAATCATAATTAGAACATCTTTTATCTTAAGTCCTAATTGCCCTGAACAATTTCGACCATTACTGGTTCGATCCATACTTTCTCGTGGTTTAACACGTGCCCCACTTGGCAACATTATAATTATGTCATATTTCCTTTATCAACATTTTTATTCTTGAGAATTTCGAATATTTCCTTTCTCCTTGTAAAACCTCTAAGGTTATCCTTCAATCGTTCCTCCTATATTCCCTATATACAGGGCATATCAAAATACCATTTACTGATACTAGAACCATTGTCTATATACTTCTGAAAAATTTCTCCACTGATCCTTAAAGGTTATTATTATCTTAATGCTTTCCAATTCATACTGTCAAAACTCATACTATCCCTATCAAGGGTGAAATGCCAACCTTTATGCATTCCCCTAGGATTCGTTTTAAGTTACCGATGTTCTATCCTTAATTCCACCTTTAAAAAGGTACAAGCATCCTTCCATGGATAAATAAAGTCATATATCCCTGATATGGGTATCTTATTCAATCATTCCCACCTCGATAGTAAATGCCTAATTTCACAATAACATCTGTATACAAAATGAGGTTAATCAAAATGGCCTCCAAAAGATAACAACGGTTATCCGCTTTTCTTTCCTGATTTGGTAATGATAACATGGATGTTCTGGAAGATATTGGTCATGTTCAACGTGAACTTCTTCTTAATAATTCCTTATTTACTTTTGTTGTTTATCTCAACAGTCATCTCAATGTTGGGATATCTCTCATACCTGGCGTCTCCCTTTCTGGGTATCGAGCCACCGTTCTTACATTTCGCATTCTTGAAGGTCACTTCCTTCATCCAATTTTCCTACCTTCTTACTTTCTTGTCTCCTTAGTCTATCCGCGTCTTATTATTTATCCTTCGAACTATCTCAAGGTTTCCTTGAATCCTCCCAACTTACTAGGGATAAAATATATGTATCTCTTATGCCTTCACCCAACAATTTTAACTCATGGTGAATCACCCTCATCCTGACGATTACATACTTTTCTATTTCTATTGCTACGAGTCTTTAGGGTTTCCTCATACCCAACTCCCTTATCATTATTTCATGAACCAACCCATCATAAGCATCGATTTCAAACATCCCGTCATTCTGGATTCGTGTCCTCAGAACGAATCTTGATAATCTTTACAACTTAGATTCATAATTCATCATACTCGTCTGCCTTTGTTCTGGCTCTAAAGCTTTTACACTATTTCCATAACCTTGGGAAGTACTTTCCCGAAAACAACTTACTGAACTTAAATCAGTTTATCATAACCTCTGGCTTCGTGCCTTCCTTGGCCTTTTACCAGCGGGTGGTCTCTCTCTTAGGAGGGTAAGTGACAAAAACACTCTTTTGTGATTCGTCAATTATTTAAAATCTCAAATGATTCCTGCATTTCCTTTGGCCAGGCTCTTGACTCGACTTGGTCAGCTTGTTCCTTGGAACTCTGAGAGCTTAGCGATTTAAAGGTCCTGAAAGAATTTCTCACCGCATTGTTTCCTCAGGGTGGTGGGTGGGAATAATAGTCTAAGTTCTGTCTAGAAAGGGCCATAAATTATCATATAGGAGTACCGTCTCGGGTCTCCTTTCCTTACTCGACTTCTATTTCTTAAGTCTGAACATTTCCTCCTCCTCCCCATAATCGGGGTCATCCTTCATATTTTAAATCCTCATTTTCACTTCATTATGTTATGGGTTCTTTCTATCTTGATGGCGACCTCCCTGACTATCACGTTCAGGGTTTGCTCTAAATCTTATTCCTCAAACTAGCTGTCATCTAAGATCTCATCCTTAAGCTCTTGAACATTTGGAACCCAAATTCTGTAGGAATACCTCATTATTCCCTTATCATCTTTCTCGGTATTAATCTCATATTTATTTGTTGGCTCTCTGCCTTCATTCATCACCTTTACTGGCACAATATGTTCTTTTCCAATAATTCGGGCTGTATTGCTATCTCAAACAGCTTTTCGGTACCGACTCCGGTTACCTTCACTACTATTTCCATTTTCTCAAAATCTCTTATAAACTCTCCAAAAGACATTATCATCTTGAGTCTCTCCTTTTTTACTAAGGGCATCAGCCACCATATTGGCTTTCCCCGAATGATAAAGAATCTCCCAATCATAATTCTTGATTAGCTCTAACCGCCTCCTCTGGCGTATGTTGAGCTCTTTCTACGCAAAATGTACTAGAGCTCCTATGGTTTGTGTAAATCTCGCACTTCTATCCATACAAGTAGTGCCTCCAATATTTAGGGCAAACCTATTGCCACGAGCCCAAGCTCATGGGTGGGGATATCGAATTTTATATTCCCTTAATTGTCTTCACGCGTACGCGATTACCTTGCTGTGCTGTATAAGAAGCACCCTAATTCCTTATGCGAAGCGTCACTTACAAATCACAAAATCTCCTTTTCCATCCGGCAACGCCAGCATAGGGGCCATCACCAACCTCTGCTTCAGTTCTTGAAAGCTGTTCTCGCATTTCTCTGTCCATTCGAACTTCTCAGTCTTACGAGTAAGCCGCGTTAAAGGGGCTACTATCTTTACAAACTTGAACGAACCTCCGGTAGTGACCGACCAATCCTACCTCTGGTAGTCGACCTAACCATGGTCATCAATTCATCAGTGGTCCTTTATCCAATCTTGTCAGGATCCTCCTTGGGATCCTCCTCAACAACTATCCCTTCTAGGACAACCTCCTCAACCGCTACATCTTCAATATCAGCATCATCCGGTCCTGCATTAGGACGCTCTATTGGATCCACAATCTGATCTCCGGTTAGTAATAAAACATCATCGCGCTGTTGCTCCTCAACCTCAGGGTTCGGAGTCCCGCTACCATCTACGATAACGAACTACGCTTCTATCACGATATTTATAAGGGTTCCCATAAGGGTTTTAACTGTCAGTGCTACGTTAGGTAGCCCGACTATGAACTTGGCAAGAGTTCTTATTATCTTAGTTAACTTATTATCTTAACGTCCCATCATCTCTGAGGTTTATAACGCTTAGCTCTGATACCACTTCTGTAACACCCCCAGATCCGGGGTCGAGGATCCGGGTCGTCACGGTCTTTCTTTCCACAATATCACTTCACTTAATTAATAATAATAACCTTATGCTGTGACCCCACACTAACACACACCACAACCCGTTATAGTCTCAGAGATGAAATTTAAATAAGTACAAGTCTTTGAATCCACAATTTAAAAGTTATTACAACCCAAAATGATTACTTGATAAATTTACAGTTAATTGCCATTATCTGCCACAAGTTATAATTATACATAATTGATTCTCAAAAGTAGATGGTCTGATCTACAATAGATCTACCTCTGCAGCTATAGCAGCTACAACATCAACGGGAAGACGCGGGACGCTTCCCACGCGCTTGCGCTGGGTCTGCTGGAGTCTGGCCATCTTTCCTAACTGTTGTTGTGTGATGAAGAAATAAAGCAAGGGTGAGCAGCAAGCCCACCAAAATAATATGTATAATGATTTACAATATATGAGCCTACTCATAATACTCATGAAAGTCTTGGTCAAAAGAAATGAACCAAGTTTGATATTTTAATGCGATGAAGTCGCAAAATATTTAGTATATATACATATATACTTTTCAAAATCTTGGAAGTCCTCTTCCATGCATAATATACACAAAGTCCCAGTGTATAACTGTATAAAAATATCGTTGCAAGGTGATCTCATATATCTAACCTTGTTTCAACGTTTTTCTGAAAATCTTTGTCATTCCTAAGATAATTATTAATTAGATATAAGTTTAAAAGATGAGGTTACCAAATACCCCAATATACTTATATCTTTCCCAATACTACTTGAACTACCACCGTTCAAGTTATAATCAGTTTCAAAAGTTCATCACATAGATGAGACTACAAGACAAGATTTGAATAGATTCAATCTTTGAAATATTATTGAATGAAATAAAGTTACGAGAATACTTTATTTAGTCCCGATATATATATATCCACATATATATATCTCTAAAACATTTCCTGGAACCTCTGTTATGTAAAGTATGAACAGAGTTGCAATATCCAATGAATTTGGAAGGAAAAGAAAACCTTTGGCATAAACCAGATATCTTGTTGATCAGGCAAAGATACCCATAAGTAACCTTTTCTACTAGTAGATGGACGAATTCCCCACTGGTCATCACCCTGGTCATAATTAGGACCTTATGCTGGACTGCCACTCAGCCACTTATGCATTTGATGGACTCCCACTGAGCCACTTACACTATCATGGACGCCCACTGAGCCCATGTTGCTTATGCCGACTCAATAGATGGACTTACTTCCCGAACGTTGGGTAAGTAATCAATTCATTTACCAAAACTGCAACCTTGTTGCGAATATAAAATACACCACAGAGCCGGATCCCTCAGGTTTTAAGCGAGTATTTAAATCCCCTTAAAAAGGAAGATCTTAAATATAAAATTGAGTTTTGGGATTCGCTCTAACTTTTAAAAATCATTTTGAAGACTCGAAAACACTTTATAGAGTGTGTGGAGTAAAGCTGATTTAATGAAGTAAATCAGTCCCCAGAATATTTAGAAAATGACTGAATATTATTATTTAAATAATATTCCCATAAAGAATAATCTTTATAAAAATAATTGAAGTAGAAGTATTAAAACTTATACTTGAAACGAGTATTAAATAACCAAAGATATACTTATATGAAAGTATTATCTTTATTTGAATAATCGAAAATAAGTTTGATTATTGACACCTTATTCTTTAATAAAATAAAGAACAAATCTCAGCAAATAACCGGAGTTATAGATCCTCAAATGAATATTCAAAAATATTCATTAAATAATATAAACCGAGTCATAAGCCCTCGAATGAATATTCAAATAATATTCAATAAATAATATAAAAGAGTCATAAGCCCTCGAATGAATATTCAAATAATATTCAAATAATAAAATAAAAGGAGTCATAAGTCTTCGAATGAATATTCAAAATAATATTCATTTAATAAAATAAAGAAGTCATAAGCCCTCGAATGAATATTCGAATAATATTCAGATAAATAAATAAAAGTTAAAGTTATCGAATAAACCTTATTCGATTAATAGTTTTAAAAACTATATCCATATATATATATATAAATAAATAAATATATATATATATATATATATAATATACTCGGGAACATCGACTCCCGGTTTAGAAATATGTTCACCTTTTATCCCCTATACTAAGGGTATACGCAACTACTTGCTTATTTCTAGCATAGGTATTATGCAACTATAAGCATTGAAATCAACAGATAGATAACCAGATTACGAAATAGACATGCATATATACCATATTAGCATGCTCCAATATATCGCAAAATTTGCTAATAACAATCATGCAATATCACAAGATAATGCATATACATATATTTACATCACAACAACAGTATAACGGGTAGAAAACTTGCCTGAGCGACTGGGGTTACGAATGGCTCGGGACGAGTCTGGTAACCTATAAACAACAAGTAAGTTGGAATTAAACCAAAGTCACTTGTAAATCTATACTTTAACTAACTTAGACTCTAACGCTTGTTTTGCGCTCACTGATTCGCTTAAGCCACTCGGGTACCCTCGGCTCCACCATTTTTAATAATTTAACCTTTACGAGTTTTAAAGCGATTCCTTCGCGAGTGTCTTACCAACTGCCTAACACACTTACCATAAATGTTTCATACATTAATTAACCCTTTTTGGTCTTTAACCTATGTTTCAAAGTAAGGCGAGGGGAAATGTTTCGTTCGCGAAACGCCGTTACTTGAAACGGTCGCTTCTCCTAAACCGTGCATCGGAATCGAACGAACTACATATCAAAACGAAGCTCGTAACACGAGCTATCTAGACATGGCAATGGTCATAATCTAGCAGGGGGTTCTCGGGTCCTAATGTTATGCACAAAAACAGTCTAAAGAAAATCGGACGTTACGACGGCTATGTTTACGCGATTACCAATGTTTAAACCATTCAAACCCATTCCAAATCAACCTCAAATCCAACCTCATACAACAAACATCCATCCTTATCACATCATAACAACCCCAACAAATCCACATTAACCATTTATACTTATTCCTCACATGAACTAAAGGCTTTACTTAGGTTCTTTAACTAATTACCAAGATTTACAACTCCAACAATGCAATACAACCAACTAATCTCTACAAACTCAACCAAACCTCAACCAATCAAGCATCATGCTTCACATATGCTATATCAAACACATTCAATCCTAATTACTCAAAACTAAAGCTAGGGTTTGTAGTTTATACCTTCCTTGGAGAGTGGAGAATCAAGAGAATGGCTTGGAATCACCTTTAAAGCCCTTATCCAAGCTTAATCTAAACAAAACTTCAAGAACACAAATTTTAGTTCTTGAAAACACTATTCATCATCTTCTTTCATGATTTATAGAAAAAGATTGGCTTGGAATTAGAAGCTTAAACTTATAGGAAGTATGTAACTATCCATGGGGAAGCTTAGATAATTACCTTGCTAAATAGTAAGTGGAGGAGCTTGGACTTTCATTTTTTAAGAAAACCACCCGAGAGCTTCATGAACAAGCCTTGGTTGCTTTTGATTTTTGATGAAAATGATTTTTGCTTGGCTTGGTTGCTTGGTTTTTGTGCTTGCTTTAGTCAATTACCTTCTTGCCCTTGAATTTGTGTGGTTCTCATTCAACCACACCTCCTTCCTTCCCATGTCATGCTTATATCATCCTCATGATGTCATCCTCCCTTCCTTGTCCTCTTTCTATTGGTTGGATGACATCATTCCCGCTAATCCCTTTGATTAACTTCCTAATCGTTTGCCTAATGACCGCTGATCTGTTATACGGTTCGCTTAACTTTCGTTCTCGTTTATCATTTGAAGGATCATACCCGGGATCTTATTACTTAGGTTCCCTTAACCTTTCTCAATACATTATATTCCTTTTTATGATCCTATATTATAATCCTTTAATTTAAATCCTTTTTATCCTGTTACCTTATACTCAATTCTCTCCGTATCTTGTGGATTTCCGGGAAAAATCAAAGTGTTCGGATTTGGATTCTGACGATCTTTACATACACTTATATCCCATATAAAGTACTAATAAAATCTCAGAATATCCATATCAGAACCCCTACATAGTGTGGCATGAAAAGTTTTCTCATTCAGCAAAAACACTATTCATAAGGGTTTCAAAAATTTCCAAAAATTGGGGTTATTACAATTTTGGTGCTAATTTGGTGTCAAGGTGATGTTGGAATAAAAGCTCGTGGAAAGCCGGCTCGAAGCAGCAAGGAACAAGATGAAATATGAGTTTTTCCCAGAATGATGGAGTGCCCGCACTGTGATAGCGCGCGGTCGTGCCAGGATTCCAGAAAGGCAGCACGCCTGCGCTGTGATAGCGCGCGGCCGTGCCGGTGCAAAATTAAAAAATCCTGATTCTAATTCGATTCCAAGTGGGGAGACTTCCAGATTGTAAAGGGCTGCGATATATATTAAAATAAGAATGTTTTTATGGGAGAGACATACCAGAGCGCAAGGAGAGCTGTAAGAAGACCGTTTAGCACAATTCAACGAAGGTGAAGAAGATCTTGTTTTTACTTGTGAATATTTGTTTTAAGTTGTATTTGGATGCTAGTTTTCTTACTTGTGAACCTTTACTCTTGTTTTGTACTAGGTTTTATTTATTCGTTATAAAGACTACGTTTGTTATACCATGCTTTCATTGGAACCCACATTGATGATGAGTTCGATCATGGGCTAATTGTTATCGTGGGGTTCTAGCGGATTTATATATGGATTTCTTTAGTTAAATTATTTTGATACCTTAGTAAGTGGTGATTGATTGATATCCTAGTATTGGTTGTGCGTGTTCCTCTTGTGAGCATCACGAACTTATAAGATAGTGTGTTAACTCTTAATGAAGCGAAAGTGAATTTAAGGATTTAGAACTTGCCATGCTAGCATAGGTTCATGCATTATTGTTATACATGATTCGTAGGTAATTTTACCCATCTTACTTGTCCTGTGTAATCAAGATAGATATATTGTGCTTAAACCGTTATATTGTCAAATTCTATAGACATATAGGGTCTCAAAATGATTGGTGTCTATTCAACTTCTATCTCTTTTGTGGATGTCTGGTAGTATGGTATTCGTGCAACGAAAGTTGGAGTTTATTAGTTTCGTGTTGTCTGATTAGTGTCATCATCATTGTATGCTAAGGTTGAGAATAATAAGGCTATTGAATGAAGTATTTAATAAAGTTAGAACCCCATGTTTGTCATATATATTAATTCAGTCAATCTTAATTTCATAGTTATAATAGTTAACATAATTCTTAGTTATTAACAACCTCAATTTGTTATCGCCTTAGTATTGAATAATAACCATACATTATTGCTTAAGTTCATGAATTAATTAGTTAAGCAATACAGTCTCTGTGGGAACGAACTAAAAAAGATTATATACTACTTGCGAACTCGTATACTTGCGTGTAATATTACCGCGTGTTTAGTGATTAACAAGTTTTTGGCGCCGCTGCCGGGGACTGCAGTGTTAAATTATTAGTTTATGTGCTTTCCATCAGTGGTCGTTAAAGTTTATTGACTTGGACATTGTTACTTATTTGTTCCTTGTTTTATTTCAGGTACTCTAGCGAGGGTGTATGCACATGCGTTTGCGTACTCGTAAGAGAACACTGGATAAAGCCGAGGAATAACTTGTGGTAGTTCATAAGGAAGTTTTTGAGGAAGAAAAGAAGGTAGAAGAAGAAGAGAAACTTAAAGAACCATCTTTAGTAGAGATGGGTGATCATGCGGAAAATCCGAAGGCTTTGATGGACTATTCTCAGCCAAAGATTAATGACATTCAGTCAAGCATCATCAGACCAGCCATCAGGGCTAATACTTTTGAGATCAAGTTAAGCACGATTCAGATGATACAAAACTCAGTTCAGTTTCGGGGGTTCTTCTACTGAAGACCCCAACATGCACATCAGGGATTTCATTGAGATCTGCGACACCTTCAAGTTTGATGATGTGACTGAAGATGCTATCAAGCTACGGCTCTTCCCATTCTCTCTAAGGGATAAAGCTAAGTGCTGGTTACACTCTCTACCAGCAGGGTCTATCACCACTTGGGAGGATCTTGCGCAAAAAATTCTCACTAAATTCTTCCCTATGGCGAAGATTGCTGCAATCAGGAATGCTCTTACTCAGTTTGCTCAGCAAACTGGAGAATCTCTGTGTGAGGCTTGGGATCGATATAAGGAGATGCTAAGGAAGTTCCCACACCATGACATGCCTGATTGGATGATTATCAACTGTTTCTATAATGGATTGGGTGCTACTTCTAGACCCATGCTTGATGCAACATTAGGAGGAGCCTTATGGGCTAAAAGCTAAGATGAAGCTTATGAACTTATTGAACTGATGGCTGCTAATGAGTACCAGAATCCTTCCCAGAGGCTGACTCAGGGAAAAGTCACAGGAATTCTGGAGTTGGACGCAGCAACTGCTATCGCTGCCCAACTTAAGGCTTTGACGATGAAGGTGGACACTTTGGCTAATTATGGAGTTAATCAAATCGATAGTGTCTGTGAGCTTTGTGCTAGTGCCCATGAGACTGATCAGTGCATAATTTCTAAAGAATCAACTCAGTTTGTGAGCAACTTCCAGTGATCGCAGCAACTAGTGTCAGCCACCTATCATCCCAACAACCGCAATCATCCTAATTTCAGCTAGAGCAACACTCAGAATGCGGTTTAATAGCCTTATCAGCAATATCCAGCTAAGCAGTATAACTCCCTGGTTTTCAGCAACCACAATATGCACCAAGACAACAACTCCAGCTGCAACAAGCCAATGAAAAATCTGAATTAGAGGAGTTGAAGCTTATGTTCAAGAGTCAAGCCGTTTCTATCAAGACCTTGGAAAATTAAATTGGGAAAATTTCCAATGCCTTGCTAAATCATCAACCTGGTACACTACCTAGTGACACTGAAGTGTCAGGAAAGAGGGAAGCTAAGGAGCAGGTAAAGGCAATCACTTTAAGGTCTGGAAAGGTTGCGAATCCCGAAAAAACTCAAGTGTTGACTGAAGAAGCTGAGGCTGAGAAAGAAGTAGAGCAGCATGAAGTAGAAGTGGAACCAAGAAAGACTACTGTTGAGCACACTCCTCCTGAGGGTAATGCAGGGGAGAAACAGATCTATCCTCCACCGCCTTTTCCTAAGCGGCTATAGAGGTAAAAGTTGGACAAGCAATTTGAGAAGTTTCTGGAGGTGTTCAAGAAACTTCATATCAACATACCTTTCACTGAGGCTCTTGAGCAGATGCCTAGTTATGCAAAGTTTATGAAAGGTATTCTCTCTCGGAAGGTGAAGCTAGATGATTTAGAGACATTCGCTCTCACGGAGGAATGCAGTGTTATGCTGTAACAGAAGTTGCCTCCGAAGCTTAAGGATCCAGGAAGCTTCACTAATCCGTGTACTATTGGAAAAGTGTCTTTTGACAGATGCTTATGTGACTTGGGAGCTAGCATCAATCTGATGCCTTTATCAATCTTTAAGCAGTTGGACTTGCCTGATCCAAAACCGACTTATATGACCTTGTAGTTGGCCGACCGTTCTATTACATATCCATGAGGTATTGTGGAGGATGTCTTAGTCAAGGTTGATGAACTAATTTTCCCTGCTGATTTCGTCATTCTTGATTTCGAAGAGGATAAAAAAATTCCCATAATCTTGGGGAGACCTTTCTTGATGACTGGCCAAACCTTGATAGATGTGCAGAAGGGTGAGCTCACAATGCGAGTTCTGGATCAGGATGTGACTTTTAATATGTTCAATGCTATGAAATTTCCTACTGATAATGAGGAGTGCTTAAAAGTGGAGTTGGTCGATTCGGTGGTCACATTGCAACTTGATCAATTGCTAAGGTTCGATGCCTTAGAAAATGCCTTGTTGGGGAATTCGGATAGTGATGATGATGAAGGTGAAGAACAATTGCAGTATTTGAATGCTTCTCCCTGGAAGAGGAATATAGATATGCCTTTTGAATCTCTTGGAATGGAGGAATTGAACAAAGCTCCTAAACGCCTCAAGCCATCTATTGAGGAAGCTCCCACTCTTGAGCTTAAGCCTTTACCTGAGCATTTGTGGTATGCGTTTTTAGGTGATGCATCTACTCTGCCTGTTATTATTGCATCTGACCTTTCAGGTAGTGATGGGGAAAAGCTTTTGAGGATTCTGAGAGAGTTCAAATCGGCAATTGGATGGACTATAGCAGATATCAAGGGAATCAGCCATTCTTACTGCATGCATAAAATTCTGCTAGAGGAAGGTAGCAAGCCTACGGTCGAGCATCAAAGAAGACTCAATCCAATCATGAAGGAGGTAGTGAAGAAGGAAATTTTTTTAGTGGCTAGATACAGGGATTATCTACCCTATTTCTCACAGTTCATGGGTAAACCCGGTTCAATGTGTGCCAAAAAAGGTGGTATTACTATGGTAGAAAATGAGAAGAATGAGCTTATTCCTACTAGAATAGTCAAGGGGTGGAGAGTTTGCATGGACTACAGGAAGCTGAACAAAGCCACTAGAAAGGATCATTTTCCTTTTCCCTTTATTGATCAGATGCTTGACAGGTTGGCCGGTCATGAGTACTATTGTCTTCTGGATGGTTATTCAGGTTACAATCAGATTTGTATCGCTCCAGAAGATCAGGAGAAAACTACCTTCACTTGTCCATTTGGTACACCAGCCATATTTAAGAGATGCATGATGGCCATCTTTTCTGATATGATTGGCTAGAATGTAGAGGTGTTCATGGATGACTTCTCAGTCTTTGGTGATTCTATTGATGAATGCTTGCAAAATCTGGGACACATTTTCAAGAGGTGCGTTGGGACCAATCTGGTTCTCAATTGGGAGAAATGTCACTTTATGGTGCATCAGGACATTATTCTCGGGAACAAGGTTTCTAGTAAAGGTTAAGAGGTGGACAAGGCCAAGGTGGGGGTCATTGAGAATCTTCCTTCACCCATTTCTGTTAAGGGAATTCACAGTTTTCTTGGTCATGCGGGTTTCAATAGGCGTTTTATCAAAGACTTCTCAAAAATTTCAAAGCCATTGTGCAGTTTACTAGAGAAAGATGTTCCTTTCAAGTTTGATGACGAGTGCCTTGCAGCTTTTGAGACATTGAAGAAGAGTTTAATAATGGCACCGATCATAACTGTACCTGATTGGAATGAACCTTTTTAGATGATGTGCGATGCAAGTGACTATGCAGTTGGAGCAGTTCTTGGGTAGAGGAAGAACAACATATTTCATGTGGTCTACTACACTAGTAAGACCCTAAATGGTGCTCAACTGAATTATACTACTACGGAGAAAGAACTTTTGGCTATTGTCTATGGTTTTGAGAAATTTCGATCTTATCTACTTGGGACTAAGGTGACAGTTTTCACTGATCACGCTGCAATTCGATATCTAGTCTCAAAGAAGGACTCAAAGCCTAGATTGATCAAGGACAGAAAGGGGACTGAAAATCAAGTCACTGATCATCTCTCGCGTTTAGAGAATCCTAATGCTACTTCATTGGATAAGACATTGATAAATGAATCTTTTCCCGATGAGCAGCTGTTTGGAGTGCAAGAAGAAGAACCGTAGTTCGCAGATATTGTGAACTACCTTGTGAGTAATATCATGCCTCCTGACTTATCTTATGCACAAAGGAAGAAGTTTCTACATGAAGTGAAGTGGTATATGTGGGATGAGCCGCTTCTTTTTCATCAAGGAGCTGACCAAATCATCAGAAGATGTATTCCTTACAGCGAAACGGGGGGGGGGGGGATCTTGCGAGATTGCCACTCAACGGCTTATGGAGGACAATATGGTGGAGAAAAGACAGCAGATCGTGTTCTTCAAGCAGGTTTCTTTTGGCTGACATTGTTTAAAGATGCTTACCAGTTCGTTTTGAAATGTGATTGATGTCAACGTGTGGGTAATATGTCTAAGAGGGATGAGATGCCTCTTAATGTGCTTCTCAAGGTTGAGGTCTTCGATGTTTGGGGAATTGACTTCATGGGGCCATTTGTCTCATCTTGTAACAATCAGTACACCTTGTTGGCAGTTGATTATGTGTCAAAATGGGTTGAAGTTAAGGCGTTTCCAATGAACGATGCGAAAGTGGTGCTTAATTTTCTTCACAAGCAAATATTCACAAGGTTTGGAACTCCAAGAGTCATAATCAGTGATGAGGGGTCGCATTTTTACAATCACAAGTTCACTGCTATGATGAAAAGGTATAATGTGAATTATCGCATTACTACGGCTTATCATCCTCAGACAATTGGTCAAGCTGAGGTGTCTAACAGAGAGATCAAGTGCATTTTAGAGAAGGTTGTGTGTCCATAAAGGAAATACTGGTATTTGAAGCTTGATGAAGCTGTTTGGGCTTATAGAACAACATATAAGACTCCATTGAAAATGTCTCCGTTTCAGTTGGTTTATGGTAAGGGGTGTCATTTGCCTGTGGAGCTCGAGCATAAGGCATATTGGGCTTTGAAGAAGTTAAATCTGAACTTGGATGCGGCTGGAAAGAAGAGGATGCTTCAATTGACTGAACTCGACGAGTTTCGACTTCAAGCTTATGAAAACAACAAAATGTATAAAGAGAGGGTCAAAAGGTGGCACGATCGGGGTCTAGTGCTCAAATCATTTATGCTGGGGCAACAAGTTCTATTGTTCAACTCTCATCTCTGTCTTTCTCCTGGGAAGTTGAAGTGAAGATGGTCAGGGCCATTTATTGTCAAAACTGTGTTTCCACATGGAGCGATAGAAATTTTTGAGAATGATCCAGGCCAAGAATTAAAGGTAAATGGTCAGAGGTTGAAGCATTACTATGGTGATATGGCAAACTGCAAGGTGGTTAGTGTCGTTTTATTGTCTGTTTGATCTCGAGATTTTATGTCGAGCTAGCGATGTAAAAGAAGCTCTTCTTGAGAGGCAACCCAAGTTTGTTGTACATTAGTAAGTAGAGGAAGCAAGAAGAAAGGAGAAAATCACAAAAAATCAAAAAAAGAAAAAAATTCAGGGCTCACTTCAGAAGCTGGGCGCGCCCGCGCTGATTTCATAGAAACATGGCGCGCCCGCACTGTTATAGCGCGCGGCCGCGCCGATTTGGCAGAAGTAACGCGCGCTCGCGCTGTCTCAACGCGTGGCCGCGCCGGGTCCTGACTCAGAAGAAAAAATAAAGGCAGTTAAAGGGGAAAAATGGGAATTTTGTTCCAAAATCAATTCCCAGCTGAATTTTACTCCCCCACATCCCATAATTCCCTCTCCAAATCAAACCCATTACTCCAATTATTCCCATAATCAAATCCCACTTCTATTTCATATATAATTCTCTTTTCACCACCTATATATACATACACCTCATACACAGCTTCTTCACCAATTCACAAATTCTCAAACACAAATTCTCTCTCAAACACAACTCTTATTCTCTCTACTCACTTCAAATGGCACCCAAGAGACAAAGAACACAAGTTGATAGCAGCACCACCGATTCATCAAGTGTGGGTGGTGTAAGGCAAAGGTTCTCTACTCCCGAGGCTGAAGCGGAGTATACTAGGCTTCTTTCGAAGCCAATCATAAAGGAGCGAGGTTTTCTGCCATCAGGGAAGGATGGTCAGCTGTTGGATATGATTCTTGAGATGGGTTGGGTTCTTATTTATGAGGCACCCACTGCTGTGCCCATGAGTGTTGTTCGCGAGTTCTATATGAACGCCAAGGCCGAGAAGAATGGCTTCACGGTGGTTTGAGGGAGGACGGTGGAGTATAGTGCAGAGGCTATCAGGACTGTGATTGAGCAGCCCGCGAGGAAGGTGGGGCAGGACACCTAGAATGATAAGACTTCAAAGGACTTTGATCTGGATCTTATTGTTGCTAATCTGTGCCAGCTCGATATTCACTGGAAGATCGAGAGGGGCACGACCGAGTATTCTACGTTCCTGGCTTCTAGAATGAACAGGTTTTCCCGTGCATGGAATGCTTTTATATGTGCTAACATCATGCCATCTTCGCATGTACATGAGATTACTGTGGAGCGTGCACGGTTGTTATGGGGCATTCTTCAGGGCATTTATATAGATTTGGTGATGGTGATTTATCAGGGGATTCTAAAGTTCTTGAGGGGGAGTACTACGGAGTCTATTCCATATACGTTCGTGGTAACGAAGCTGTGCGTGGAAGTTGGTGTTCATTGGCCCGCACACGAGCAGTTGCAGATCCCGAGTGCTCCTATTGACAGCACTACTTTGGCTACGATGCAAGAATGGGATGGAGGCAAGCCCGATCTAAAGGGGCTTGGTTATACTTTTGACCACCTACCTGGTGGGAGGCCAGCTGCTGGAGCCACTTAGGCGAGCAGGACTGCATGGAGATCTCAGCTAGGAGATGAGGCAGGGCCATCGCAGCAGGGGCGTGAGGAGGAGAAAGGAGCTGATATGGGAGCTGGCATGAGCATGATGCAGTACAGGCGTCTGGCATGGAGGATGGATGCGATGCATGACATCTATAATAGGTTCGCACGTGATTTCACCCAGGCACTTGGGACAGCTTTCAGAGCCGCCGGAGTTGATATTCGGTGGCCAGTTTTTGGTGAGGATTCCGTGTATCCACCTCCGGACACACCCGACACTCCACCCGCTGAGGGTGATGATTCTGATTCTGATTATATATGCCTGATTCCTTACTATTACCTTCACTGAGGATAGTGAATATTTTAAGTTTGGGGGTAGTAGTTGAAGGAATATATTTTTGTGTGAGTCTCATATAGTTGCATGTTCATGATAGTTTAGTTCATATAGTTTGCATATTTTACCATATAGTTTTTTTAGTTTTTTTATTTATTTTTGGTAGTTTTATGTTATTTTATTCATTTAGTTTTCATGCATTTGCATTATAACATGATCCTTGAGATAATTTTTCCAGTTGACTTGTGATATTGATGCTATTGTAGTGATGTCGTGTTTAGAGATGTTAAGTCGTATTAAGTTGATTTGCATGCTAGAGATACTTGTATTTTACGAAGTCTTATAGGTTGCTAGAGTGCTAGATCATAGTCATGGTTTGTTGTTTTGTCGATGTTTAATCACTTATTTATATTTATAATTTAAGATATTCTCTTAATAATAAAAGACATGGATATTTAAAAATTGGAGGAAATATGAGTTCATTGCTAGTTGTGTGGCTAGGTGTCAAATGGCTAGTAGCTGGCTTATATTTATATGAGTAGTCTAGGGTTGAATGAGATGGAGCGAAATGCACTCATTCAGAAATTCATAAAAAAAAAGAAAGAAAAAGAAAATAGAAAAAAAGAAAAGAATTAGTGTTATGTATAATTGATCACGAATGAGCTCTTTGGTACTCGAGTTATTAAGTTCTTAGGGGAATTTGTGCCTAGTGACCTAAGGCTTTTATAGTCTGGGATCCGCTAACCTAACGCTCGCTACATGGGTACTATTGTATAAGTCTTTTGTGGACCTCACTCATTGCACTATCAAATAAGCATACTTGTGTTATTTTATTGAGAATAAAATCATGAATCCATGTTAAACTCCGATATAAAATTGAAATGTTATAAGTTATTTTGAGTCTAGCTTTTATTTTGTTTATAAACTGTGATTTTCTTGATAAGTAGTGAGTCATGATTGTCGATCTAGTTGCGATAATATATCTGTAAGCATCTGCACACACGCACGTCTCTAGTTTATAAGTTGATTTGTATAATTTAATTGATCTTTATGCGAATAACTGCAATTGTTGATATGTTACTTGTCGATTGGTTTAGTTATTCTATTAGGATCGTTGCATTCATATTAGTTGTATTCATGCATTTTTATTCTCTTGTTCTTTGAGTCTGTTTATGCTTTAGGACAAGCATCGATTCAAGTTTGGGGGTATGTTGAGTGGCATTTATGACACTTTATAATGCTCTAATCAGCTTTGAATTGATGCATTTGTACTCAAGTTGTTAAGTGTTTTAACGTATTTTCTAGTGTTTTTGCATTTCAGGCATTAATCTGTGAATCAGGTGAATTAGCATTGTTTTACTGCTAATTTCGTGTCAAGGTGGTGTTGGAATAAAAGCTCGTGGAAAACCGGCTCGTGGAAAACCGGCTCGAAGCAGCAAGGAAAAAGATTAAATCTGAGTTTTTCCCAGAAGGACGGCGTGACTGCGCTATGATAGCGCGCGACCGCGCCAGGATTCCAGAAAGGCTGTTACGACCGACATTTTGTGTATTATTATTTGCAAACTCTGTATAATATTAGAGCCAAATATAAATATACTTAATAATTGTACGTTTGTGTGAATGGAATTTACTGCATTATCAATTGCTTTATGTAGTATATAAATTTTTCAAAGTAAGAGTTTTATTAATTGCCCTTATTTTTGATTTATAAAGAATATTCTATACCTTGGAAAATTATCCTTTAAGAATTATTTCACTCACAAATTTCAAAAGTGATCTCATAAAATTTCTAAAAATCTAAGTTATTTTATGGTACAATTTTTATAATTTTTGAAATTTTATTTTATTTTATAAAAATAAATCTTTGAAAATTAGTTGCTTAGTAATTAACAAATTACATGGAAACCCTTGCATGCAAATACTCTTCCATTCAACTAAAGGGCAAAGAAGACATTTCAAACCCCACTAATTCACATTTTGTTAGCCAAATTACCTCCTTGACCTTGCATGCAAAATGACCTAACTATGTTGGAAGGTTACTCTTGTAAATTCTCATTTCCACTCACTTCTTTTAGTCAATCAAAAGCATAAAACCAAGCAAAAAATGAGAGGATCATTTCATTCACTCCACACTCCACCCTTACCTCACCTCCCTCCCCTCCCTCTCGGCTCCTTCTTCTCGGCTTTTTGGCCGAAGCCCTACCCCCTCCCTTTTCTTCATTCTTCATTCAAGCACCTAACTTCCATTCAAGTAAATGTTACTTCCTATATCTTGATCATATATAATCCAAAGAAGTTTGAGTAAAAAGTTTAAGTTTTGATCTTGCATGGCACAGTTTTAGTTGGAACTCAAAGTATAATCTTGATTCTCATGGATTTAAGGTTGTATTATTGAGGGAATTACAAGGAATGGTGTCTTCAAGTTCTGATTCATCAAGTTCTGATGAGCCAAGTTCTGATAATTCTGGAAACTCAATTTCTGAAGGATCCAACTCAGAGAGCATAATTTCAGGGAGAGCATCAGAAAATGTTGATGAAGACAGCATGGATCATGGGGGAGCATCCAGTTCTAGAGAAAACCTTCCATCTGCAAGGAAGTGGACTAAATCACATACACCTGACTTAATTATTGGAAATCCTGATGCAGGTGTCAGAACTAGAACAACTACATCAAATTAATGTCTCTATCATTCTTTTCTTTCTCAGAATGAACCAAAGAAAGTGGAAGAAGCTCTTCAAGATGCTGATTGGATACAAGCAATGCAGGAAGAGTTAAATAAATCCGAAAGAAACAAAATCTGGACCCTAGTGCCAAGACCAAAGAACAGATCTAATGTTGGTACAAAGTGGGTGTTCAGAAATACAACTGATAGTGATGGTATAATAACAAGGAATAAAGCAAGGCTGGTTATAAAAGGATATTCTCAACATGAGGGAATTGAATATGATGAAACATTTGCACCAGTTGCTAGATTGGAAGCCATAAGGATATTTTTGGCTTATGCTGCTCACAAAAAGTTTACTGTCTTTCAAATGGATGTGAAAAGTGTTTTTCTCAATGGAGAATTGGAAGAGGAAGTATATGTTGAACAACCTCCAGGCTTTGTAGATTCAAAACTTCCTAATTATGTCTACAGGCTTGATAAAGCACTTTAAGGCCTTAAGCAAGCTCCAAGAGCATGGTATGAGACTTTAGCTCAGTTTTTTCTTAAAAGTGGATTTAACAGAGGAACTATTGACAAAACACTGTTCTACCTCAACCATGGAAAGGACTTACTTTTGGTGCAGATATATGTTGATGATATCATTTTTGGTTCTATAAATGACAGACTTTGCAAGAAGTTTGCCAAACTGATGCAGTCAAGATATCAAATGAGTATGATGGGGGAACTTAGCTATTTTCTGGGCCGTCAAGTCAAGCATAATGAAGAAGGCACTTTTATTTGTCAATCCAAGTACACCAGAAATTTGCTGAAGAAATTTGGAATGCAAGCTTGTTCAAGTGCATCCACTCCCATGGCCACTGCAACGAAATTGGATAAGGATATTGGTACATCAGTAGATATTACTGATTACAGAGGTATGATTGGATCACTACTCTATCTAACTGCTAGTAGACCTGATATTATGTATGCTACTTGTCTTTGTGCAAGATTTCAAGCAGATCCAAGAGAACCTCACTTAACAGCTGTGAAAAGAATTTTCAAGTACCTTAAGGGTACAGCTGATTTGGGATTGTGGTATCCCAGAGAATCAGACTTTAAGCTAATAGGTTGCTCAGATGCAGATTTTGCAGGATGCAAAATTGACAGGATAAGAACAAGTGGAAGCTGCCAATTTCTTGAAGGCAGATTATTTTCTTGGTTTAGCAAGAAACAAAAGTCAATTTCCACATCAACTGCAGAAGCAGAGTACATTGCTGCAGGAAGCTGTTGTGCACAGATTCTTTGGATGAAGAATCAGTTACTGGATTATGGGTTAACATACTTTAAAATCCCTATTTACTGTGATAATCAAAGTGCTATTGCTATGACAGGTAATCCAGTTCAACACTCAATTACAAAGCACATCAGCATTAGGTACCACTTCATAAGGGAACATATGGATGAAGGTACAGTGGAATTGCACTTTGTTCCAACAGATCAACAACTAGCAGATATCTTCACAAAACCACCGTGTGAAGCTACTTTTACAAGATTGGTAAATGAACTTGGAATGGTTTCAAGTTCTTTCTCTAAATCTGCTTAGTTTATATTCTGATACATCAGATTTTATGATCAGTATTAACATATATTACTATCTTTGTGAATTCTGTGCTTAAATTGGAAATTGTTTAAGTGCTGATTGTTGTCTTATGTCAAATTCTAAACTCTGATAGTGATATGAATATTTCTGTGACTATTCAACCCAATGAGGATAACTGTGCTAGATGCTGACTATCCCATGTATGAAGTAATTATTTATGTGGAAATCTTTTAACACAAGCAAATTCTGATATTGAGCTTAGTTAATTTTACTTTGTGTATCTTATTACTAAGTCAAAAACTAGAATAGTGCTTCTGATCTGTTAAGTTCTGATGTTAGTAAATCTGATGGATATACCAAGTGCTCATAAACCTCACTTATCAAAAGAAAAAGGAAAACAAAAGGGAATAAAAATCAGGTACTCCTTTGAGATCTAGAGTAAAAATGTGGAAGGGAAGACCCAAGTGCATTGCTGGTATTAAGTTATATGCATCAGAAAATCAAAAATAAATATTTTCTTGGTGACTTTTCACACTCTTTGATTACTGGAGAAATACTCTGATAATAGCATAAATTCTGATAAGCAGTCGTGACTCACTTACACTGAGAAGCCACTGTAAAATGGAATTTCAAAAGATGCATAAAATGAGCACAAAACAGTTGAGGTGGACTCATGCATGAACTCATTCTAAAGTAGACTTCAGAATCATGACAGATTTTGACCAAAGTTCTTAGTTATGCCTTATTTCGAAGATGTACTGAAGTGAATCAGACTTTAATCTTTATCTGATATTTAAGTTACTGCACACACATACACTCCATATGAATGATGAAAATTACTGTGGTGATCAATATTCTTTTAGATGAACAGTTTAAGTGTCAGTTGCATAAATTCTGAGGAAAAGTTATGATGAAAGTTCTGATGATTAAGTTCTGAAGAAAAGAAATCAAAATTTGTGTGAAGAATTACAGAAATAGTCATTCTCCTTTCGAGTTAAGGAATCATGTTCTAATGACTATTAAGTTCTGATATAAGTCTAAGTTTTGATATTAAATCCTGATTCTTTACTTGACTTATTTGTGGTTAAAATCTGAAACAGTCATTTTTAAAATCAGAATATGTTTGGGTGAGATATTAACAGTCAACATAATTTGGGTTAGTGGTACTCATAAATGGATAGTAATTTTTACTGGTTTCGTGTGCTAATTAACTCCTGTTTTAAGCTTCCAATGGTTGTTATTATTACTCATCAGTCTAGGGAATCGAGGGGTCATTATTTCTATTTGTAATTGTTGCCCAGTTCTCGTGTCCCTTGGTATTCCATTGGCTATTTAAACCAACACTTCATTCCAACCAAAACATTCTTCACTTTCTCACAAACTGACTCTCTCTTCTCTTTCATATCAACAAAAATGGATGAGTTTGATTGGTTTTACAACTATGGCACTGAAACTGTACATGTTTTTCAAAATAGAATTCCGACTGCATATCCTATCAACAACATTCCTCATAATCTATGGATTCAATTTCCAGAGATCATTAAAAATGACTTGTTGACTGTCCACAGAGATCTACATCTCCGTTATCTTCGTTAGCAAGAACGGATTATCCGTCTTGCAGTGCTCTTCGTCAGCAGCAGAAGGAGTTAGTCATTAAGATTTTTAGCTTAGGACTAAAGCTGTTGATGTTAGACATTTTAGACTAGGACAATCTTGTAATTTAATGCATGTAATTTAATTTTCATGAAATGTATTTGCTTAATATATTAATGAAATTTTATCTTTTTGCAAGATTTAGTCTCTGAGTCGTTTCATATTCTGATGATATTTTAAATCCTGATACTAACCATATTCTGATGACCTTTTTAGCTCTGATACAAATCAAGTTCTGATTCTGACGTGGCAGTATTTATTTACTTGGTTTATTTATGGTCATTCTCTCATTGGTCATATTTTTACAGAATATTGGTAAAGCAGTAATAATAATTTATTTAGTGGGAACAGTTTTAAAATTTAAAATAAAACTGAACGTCCTTGATTAATGGGATTACTTGGTAAGTGCAACGGTTTTTCTCCTTGAAAAACTGCATGTGATAAGTAATGATTACTGAATACCCGTGCCCATTAATTATCTTTTACTGCTACATGTTTGACAGGTGTCTCAACGGTTATTTTTTGTGTATAAGTAAAAGAGAGAAAAGATTGTAAAATCTTTTATTTACCTTCATATTTTATCTCTCTCTTTTTACTTTTATTCTCTCTCACATCTACTGACGATTTTTCATACAGACATTTTATCAAACACCTTACATGCAATTTTCTATCTCATGTATTTCTCATGGCACCCAAGGACATAATTTTTGATGGAGCTACATTTGTTCCTAATAACTTCTCCGCTATTCTTAGCAAGTCAGAAGCCCCATCTGAACTTCACTTCATTCAGGACTTTCTTGCTAGTTCTGATATTGGGTATGCTCTGACCGAACCTGAAGCAGTCTCTGGTACTCAAGTACTGGAGTTCTGGAGAAGCGGTGTATATGATGATGGTGGTGCTCAAGGGTCCCCAAGTATTATTTTTTCATCAGGGGAAGATGAGTATGTTGTGACATTGTCTACGGTTTGACAAGCACTGCAGCTACCTGAGAACTGTGTTTATTCTACTGTTGAAGAGCCAGTTCTTCAAAACATGATGGCCAATCTGGGATATGAGAAGACATTGGCAAAGCTGGGCCAGTTGAAGAGATCTTTCATAAGGAGGGAATTGAGTTTCTTCTTTGACTGTATAACCGAGGCTTTTGCAAACAAATGTTCCAATTTCGATGCAATTCCCATATTCAGCCAACAAATCAGGTATGCTCTCATAAATCAAACTGATTTTGACTATGCAAGTGCTGTCTTAGGTTTTATTGGGGATAGAATGACAGAAGATAGAACTACTGTTTATTTTGCTAGATTTTGTCAGCTTATCTATAGTTTCTGTTGTGATAATAAGCCCCAATCTGCTAGTGAATTAATTTCATCATTCAGACTAGCTAAAAGAGCTTTTAATGAATTATTATCTACTGATAATAAGAAGGCTGTGTTAAACCCCTCCTAATTCCTTTATATGTCAAACAAGCCTTAATAAACTACGATCCAGTTAAATACACTGAACTATATCCTGATGTTCAACCATCCGAACCTCATCCCTCAGCACCTACCACCTCTACTCAACCACCTCAAACTTCTCAACCTCAACCTTCAGATCCTACAGTGCAGCCTTCATCTTCCAAACCTAAGAGGACTAAGTGGAATATCAGAAAAAGGCTTCATTCTACTACAACCTAAGGGTTAAAGAAAGGTTTTTCAAACAAGGTGACCTAGTCTTGAGGAAGATAGAAGCTTCTGGTGTAGGACAGAAAGGGAAGCTTGCCCCGAATTGGGAAGGGCCATACAAAGTCAAGAGTGTTCAAGGTAGAGGAACCTACAAGCTGGAGACTATGGATGGTTTTGAAGTCCCGAGAACTTGGCATGCACAAAACCTGAAGGTTTACTATGTGTAGGGCGACTGAATACGATTCTCACTTGTCAAGATGACAAGTAGGTTGAAAAGCACCTTGAAGTTTTGCTTGCTTAGGATTTATATGTTCTAGTTTTATTTTGAGGTTTATTAAGACTCGTGTAAGGGATGAATCCCAAACAATTTATGAAAATTCATAAAGTTTTTGAAATATGTTTGAATCTCTATGGCAAGGCAAGTAAAACCAAATACGTGAAATGCAAGCATAAAATCTGATAAATAAAATAGATCAAATAAATATTACAAGAGTTTGATAAATAAAGTCTCGAAAATAAGATGAAGTAAACAAGCCACGCAGGGCTGGAAAAGCTCTAAGGAGCTGAGGTGCCCTCGACATCCATGTCATCATCCCCTCTGCTCTCGCTAGAAGTCTCTGTCATCTCGGAGGAGGAGGAAGAGCCGTCGTCCTCAGCAGGCCTGGAAGAAGACTCGGGAGGAGGAAGAAGCGGGTCCTGAGGGACGTGATCCGAGACAACTACTCGAGTCCGAAACCTCTCCAGCAAAGCCTCGTCATCAGGGCAGACATAGTCTGCTGGGTTAATATCAGGACAAGCCTCATTCACGGTCCCAAGGGCCATGTCCCAACCAGTCCTAAAAAACCCGAGGAAGACCGAGTCATCCCTTATCCTCATGGACTGGACAAACTCCTCCGAGTCCAGATAGTTATCTATAGCCTTATCCTTCTCGGCCCGAAGCACCACCAGCTCGGTGTTAGATTCTCCGAGTTCTTCCTCCTTGCACTTGAACTTCTTCTCTAGAGCAGCATACTTCTTCTGCTTGTCAGCCTTGTCAGAAGCCCGCTTTCATGACTCGGCTTGCCTTACAGTGCCTTGAAAATAGGCGTTAGACTGAAATGAAACAATTAACAAAAATGTAAGGCAAGTGAATGCTACAAGTAAGAAAGATAAATTCAAGAAAAGGTCATACCGAAGCCAGAGATTGAGCTCCCATGAGCTTTATCCTCTCTAGGTCAGGGGTGGCAACCACGTCAGTGAAATCTTTGGGAGTCACGCCATGATAGGAACAATCCCAGGATGTTGTGAATATGTTGTGTACTTGATGATTACCTAAACAAAACATCTAAGTAGATTTTACTTAGTGAAATAATGTAGCACTCGACGGATAAGAATTATAGTCCCGACGGATAACTCATTATAGTCCCGACGGATGATTAACTTATTATCCATCGAGTGAGTAGCTTATGTAATAATAAGTTTGTAGCACAGTGTTGTATGCACCTTTGTATAGAATCTGGAGTAGCATATAAGTCATGTTGACTTTAACTAGATATGCAGAATAGGTTGATTAACTGTACATAAGCAATGTCTTGTAATTCTGTATAAGTGAAATGAAGTCAAGTGCCAAAATAGCTACCAACGGATGATTAACAAAGTTTCGACGGATGACCAAAATGACTATCAACGGATGTTTAACATAGCAGTCGACTGATGATCAATTAAGTCATCGACGGATGATCTGAAAGTCGACAGATGATTATATCAAGATTCAAACATCAGTTGAACAGTGAAAGCTGACACACAGCCGTTGAGTTGAATACAAGTACACTGTGGAAGCCTATTAACTGGGTAATAGAGGACGAAAAGCAGCAAAGATCAAGACTGTTAGATTTTATATTTGTTCAGTTCTTTTAACTTTGTAATCTTGGTAATATATAAACCAAGAGAGTAGCAAATAGAAAAATAACTGAGATAGCTAAGAAACAACAACAGAGAAATCTTTGTAAGCACTATCTTTAGCATTTCCTGTGTTCTTAGCAGTTCTATTTGTGTAAGCAGCTGTGAGCATTTCTGCACATAGAGTCCTCTCGATATATTAAATATATCTCTGGTGGAATTGTTTAAATCCACCAGAAAGTTTTTAAAGACTCTTATTTTTAATTACTTATGTTTTGATTCATTCAAGTTTACATTCCGCATTGTGCTAATCAAAACAAATATATCCATAATCGAGTTGAACATTTTTATTTCAAGAAAAATGTTCAAGAATTCCATTCAACCCCCCTTCTGTAATTCTTGCTATATTGTTAAGGGACTAACAATTGGTATCAGAGCAAGCTCTTAATCTACAAAGAGTTTAAAGATCAAAACAATTCAGCAAGATGAACAAGAAAGATGTTGGAGTCAAGATTCCTTTTCTTGATAAAGATAATTACCATCATTGGAAGGTAAAGATGCATCTTCATATGCTTTCTCAAGATGAGGCCTATGTGGACTGCATAAAAAGAGTCCCTCATGTTCCAATGAGAGCTGCAACAGGAAATGAACCATCTGTTCCAAAGCCAAGGCATGAATGGTCTGATCCTGGTATTGAACAAGTCAGGAAAGATAAAAAGGCCATGAACATTTTATTCAATGGTGTTGATGCAGACATATTTGATAACATCATCAACTACAAGACTGCCAAGGAAGTTTGGGACACAGTACAGATAATCTGTGATGGTACTGAGCAAGTAAGAGAAAATAAAGTGCAGCTCCTGATTCAGCAATATGAGCATTTTCACAATGAAGAAAGTGAGTCACTCACTGACATTTTTAGTAGATTCCAAAAGCTACTAAATGCTCTTAAATTGCATGGAAGAGTCTATCAGACTAAAGACTCCAATCTGAAATTTCTCAGATCTCTTCCAAAGGAATGGAAACCAATGACAGTCTCATTGAGAAACTCACAAGATGATAAGGAGTTTACTTTGGAGAGACTGTATGGCATTCTGAAGACCTATGAGCTTGAGATAGAGCAGGATAAAAGAATGGAGAGAGGAAAGAAGAAAGGAGGATCCATTGCACTAGTGGCTGAACTGGAAAAGGAGAAGGAAGTGAAGATGGAAGCTGTGGAATCAACTTCAAAGGCCTGTGAAAGCAAGGGTAAAGGGCTAGCTGCAGAAAGTGAAGATTCATTGAGTCAAGATGACATGGAGGACATTGATGAGCACCTAGCATTCCTTTCAAGAAGATTTGCCAAGCTCAAGTTCAAGAAGAACTTTGGAGCTGCCAAGCCAAATAGAAACATGGTGGATAAATCAAAATTCAAGTGTTTCAAATGTGGCTTGGCAGGGCATTTTGCAAATGAGTGTAGAAAGTCAGATTCCAGTAAGAAAAGATTTGAGTCTGTGGATTATAAGAAAAAATACTTTGATCTACTCAAACAGAAGGAAAAGGGCTTTTATTACACAAGAGAATGACTGGGCAGCTGATGGTTTGGATGAAGATGAGGATGTTAGCTATGTCAATCTAGCCGTTATGGCCAAGTCTGATGAAACAGAGACAAGTTCCTCAAGCAATCAGGTAATCACTACAAACCTTGCACATTTATCTAAAGCTGAGTGTAATGATGCAATAAATGACATGTCTACAGAATTGTATCATTTGCGTGTTACACTTAAGTCCCTCACTAAAGAATAACTTGTTTTTGAGTGAGAGGAATAATGTGCTTGAGTCTCAGTTTGTTGAGTTTGAGAAACTAAAAATTGAGTGTAGAATTGCCAAGGAGGAATTAACTGAGTCCTTGAAAAAGGAAGAAATTTTAAAGAATCAGCTCGATCGTGAACAGGAGGTGATTAAAGCATGGAAAACATCCAGAGATGTTCACGCTCAAATCACCAAGGTTCAAGGAATTGAGTCTTTTTGTGATGAAGCCTGGAAAAAGAATAAGGAGAAACTGGAACCTATTTTGGTAGATGGATTGCTGACAGATGTAGACTCGACGGATGATGAGAACTATCCGTCGGATAACAAAAAGTGTTATCCGTCGAATGATAAAAATCCTCATCCGTCGGCTGTAAGCAAACCCATTAGCAAAGCCAAATTAACCAAGCTAAATGAAAAGTATGGGTCTGTTTCCAAGAACTTTGTTTCAGGAGAGTCAAGTCAAGCCAAGAAAGGGAAGAAGGCTAACGTTGGTCACATGACTGTTAAACAGTAAAGTGACAGACTTGAGAAGATAGAGGTAAAAACAGAGACTAAAAGGAAAAACAATAGGAATGGTAAAGTAGGGATTAACAAACATAATAACTACACACCTGACAAATATGCTCCTAGAAAAATCTGTGTCAAATGTGGTAGTGTAAATCATTTTTCTGTTAAATGCAAATCTGCCATGCCTATTCCCATGTCTGTTCAGCCTCAATTCTCTAACATGAATACCATGCCTCCCATGCCTGTTAATGCTATGCCTACATAGAACATGAATGCACAGTTTGCTAATATGCCATTTACACCTAATTCATATTATGCTGCATACAATATGCCTCAAATGCCATTTAGCATGCCTTACTGGAATAACATGTTTGCACCAAGCATGCCATTTCCTGTTAGCCATAACATGCATGATAATTCTGTTGCATCTAGTGGTTTCAAAGGCCCAACCCAAATGACTAAGGAAGAATCTGAAATTCCTAAGTCAAATGAGTTAAGACCTAAGAAACTGTAACACCCCCAAATCCGGGGTCGGGGATCCGGGTTGTCACGAGTTCCATTTCCCTTAATAACACCCAATCTTAATAATTACTCAACTACTCTGTACTGTGACCCCACAATAAACACACACACCATACGTTATAGTCTCAGAGATGAACATCCAAAAATAACCACAAGTCATTTTATTCCACAATTATCTGCCAATACACCTTAAAAGGTTTTCTGAATAAATTTACATTTCTTTGCCATTATTACAATTCATAATTATACATAAATCTGGTACATTAGAAGTTGAAAGCCTAGCCTATTGGTAGTTCCTACCTCAGCTACGGCGGCATCAATGCTTCTAAAAAACTGCGGAACGTCTCCTAATCGCTTGCGAATCGGGAGCTTGGTCCTGTTCATCCTTTCTATCTGTTGTTGTGTGATGAAAGAAGAAAGCAAGGGTGAGCAGCAAGCCCACCAAAATAATATGTATAATGATTAATAGTATATGAGCCTTCTCTTAGTACTCATAAAAGTCTTGGTCAAAAGAAATGAACCAAGTTGATATCTTAATACGATGAAGTTGCAAAATATTCAGTATATATATACATATACATATATACTTTTCAAAATCTTGGAAGTCCTCTTCCATGCATAATATACACAAAGTCCCAGTATATAACTGTATAAAAAAAAATATCGTTGCAAGGTGATCTCATATATCTAACCTTGTCTCAACGTTTTTCTGAAAATTTTTGTCATACATAAGACAATTATTAATTAGATATAAGTTTAAAAGATGAAGTTACCAAATACTTGACTACACTTATATCATTTATAAAGCTACTTGAACTACCACTGTTCAAAGTATAATGAGCTTTTACCAGTTCATCACATAGATGAGACTACAAGACAAGATTTGAATAGATTAAATCTTTAAAATATTATTAAAGGAAATGAAGTTATGACATACTTCATTAAGTCTGATATATATATATATATCCACATATACATCTTCCTTTATACATTTCCTGAAAACCTCTGTCATGTAAAGTATGAACAGAATTGCAATATCCAATAAGTTTGGAAAGGAAAAGAATTTTGGCATAAACCATATATCTTGCTGATCAGGCAAAGATACCCATAAGTAACCTTTTCTACTAGTAGATGGACGAATTCCCCACTGGTCATCACCCTGGTCTCAATAGGACCTTATGCTGGACTGCCACTCAGCCACTTATGCATTTGATGGACTCCCACTGAGCCACTTACACTATCATGGACGCCCACTGAGCCCATGTTGCTTATGCCGACTCAATAGATGGACTTACTTCCCGAACGTTGGGTAAGTAATCAATTCATTTACCAAAACTGCAACCTTGTTGCAAATATAAAATACACCACAGAGCCGGATCCCTCAGGTTTTAAGCGAGTATTTAAATCCCCTTAAAAAGGAAGATCTTAAATATAAAAATGAGTTTTGAGATCCGCTCTAACTTTTAAAAATCATTTTGAAGACTCGAAAACACTTTATAGAGTGTTTGGAGTAATGCTGATTTAATGAAGTAAATCAGTCCCCAGTATGAAAGAAATATCTGAATATTATTATTTAAATAATATTCCCATAAAGAATAATGGAGGTAGAAGTTGGAAAACTTATACTCGAATGAATAGCAAATAATCAAAGATATACTTATACGAAAGTAATATCTTTATTTGAATAATCAAAAGTAAGTTTGATTATCGACACCTTATTCTTTAATACAATAAAGAATATTATTAAGTAATAAGCAGAGTCATAATTCCTCGAATGAATACTATAAATAATATTCATAAAATAAAGGAGTCATACATCCTCAAATGAATATCCAAGTAATATTCAATAATAATATAAACTGAGTCATAAGCCCTCGAATGAATATTCAAATAATATTCAAATAATAAAATAAACTGAGTCATAAGCCCTCGAATGAATACTCAAATTAATATTCAATTAAGTAAAATAAAGGTATCGAATAAACCTTATTCGATCCATAGTTTTAAAAACTATATCCATATATATATAAATATATATATATATATATACTCGGGAACATCGACTCCCGGTTTAGAAATATGTTCACCTTTTATCCCCTATACTAAGGGTATACGCAACTACTTGCTTATTTCTAGCATAGGTATTATGCAACTATAAGCATTGAAATCAACAGATAGATAACCAGATTACGAAACAGACATGCATATATACCATATCAGCATGCTCCAATATATCACAAAATTTGCTAATAACAATCATGCACTATCACAAGATAATGCATATACATATATTTACATCACAACAACAGTATATCGGGTAGAAAACTTGCCTGAGCGACTTGGGGTGATAAAAGGCTCGGGATGAGTCTGGTAACCTATAAACAACAAGTAAGTTGGAATTAAACCAAAATCACTTGTAAATCTATACTTTAACTAACTTAGACTCTAACGCTTGTTTTGCGCTCACTGATTCGCTTAAGCCACTCGGGTACCCTCGGCTCCACCATTTTTAATAATTTAACCTTTACGAGTTTTAAAGCGATTCCTTCGCGAGTGTCTTACCAACTGCCTAACACACTTACCATAAATGTTTCATACTTCAATTAGTCCTTTAAGGTCTTTAACCTATGTTTCAAAGTAAGGTGAGGGGAAATGTTTCGTTCGCGAAACGCCGTTACTTGAAACGGTCGTTTCTCCTAAACCGTGCATCGGAATCGAACGAACTACATATCAAAACGAAGCTCGTAACATGAGCTATCTAAACATGGCAATGGTCACAATCTAGCAGGGGGTTATCAGGTCCTAATGTTATGCACAAAAACAGTCTAAAGAAAATTGGACGTTACGACGGCTATGTTTACGCGATTTCCCAAATTTAAACCAATTCAAACAACCACAATTTCAACTCCAATTCACAACCCAATCAAACCTCCATCTAAACTACATTACAACAGCCCCAAATCAACTTAATAATACCAATTTATTCATCTAAACCAAGTCAAAAAAATGTGACCAAGAACTTCAAATCTAACAAGCATCACTCCTAACTCCAAAATCAACAAAACCACTTACTAAACAAAGCTCTATCATGAGTACACACTCATTACACTAACCCATCATCTAACATTATGAAATCTAAACCAACAAAACTTAATACTAAGGGTTTGAGAAGTTATACCTTCCTTGGAGAGTGGAGAATCAAGAGGATGGCTTGAAATCACCCTTAAAGTCCTTATCCAAGCTTAATCTAAACAAAACTTCAAGAACACAAATTTTAGTTCTTGAAAACACTATTCACCATCTTCTTTCATGATTTATAGAAAAAGATTGGCTTGGAATTAGAAGCTTAAACTTATAGGAAGTATGTAACTATCCATGGGGAATCTTAGATAATTACCTTGCTAAATAGTAAGTGGAGGAGCTTGGACTTTCATTTTTTAAGAAAAGCACCCGAGAGCATGAAGAAGAAGAAGAGAGATTTTTGTGTTTTGCCTTGATTTGCTTGTGGTTGGTTGATTTTTGTTGTTTGTTTTAGTGAATTACCTAGTTGCCCTTGATTTTGTGTGGTTCTCTTTCAACCACACCTCCTTTCTTCCTATGTCATGCTTGTGTCATCCTCATGATGTCATCCTCCCCACTAATCCCTTTGATTAACTTCCTAATTGTTTGCCTAATGACCGCTGATCTGTTATACGGTTCGCTTAACTTTCGTTTTCGTTTATCGTTTGAAGGATCATACCCGGGATCTTATTACTTAGGTTCCCTTAACCTTTCTCAATACATTACATTTCTTTTTATGATCCTCTATCATAATCCTTTAATTTAAATCCTTTTTATCCTGTTACCTTATACTCAATTCTCTCCGTATCTAGTGGATTTCCGGGAAAAATCCAAGTGTTCGGAATTGGATTCTGACGATCTTTACATATACTTATATACTACATAGAGTACTAATAATATCCCATAAGATCAATAACAGAACCCCTACATAGCGTGGCATGAAAAGTTTTCTCATTCAGCAAAACCACTATTCATAAGGGTTTCAAAAATTTCCAAAAATTGGGGTTATTACAGTCTCCCCTCCTTAAAAGGATTCCGTCCCGGAATCAGATAGAAAACAGTTGGGGATGCTTTTCTAGCATTGTGCCTTCTAACTCTCTAGTCAATTTTCGACATTGTGGTCCTACCACCAACTCTGCCTAGTTTGATAATCCTTCTCCTAAGCACTTGTTCCTTTTCACTCTATAACCCTTCCTGGTTGCTCCATATAGGTTACGTCTGGTTGCATGTCTATGTACTCATATGACCCTATTTGTCTGGCATCCGAATTACACTTCCTTAACATTGATATGTGGAACACGCTATGAACTTACTACATGTTCGGGGGTAGGTCTAGCTCATATGCTAACTTCCCAAAACGTCTTAATATATCCAAGGGTCCAACAATTTGTAGACTTAGCTTTCCTTTCTTTCCGAACCTCATCAATCCTTTCCAAGGGTTTCCAAGGGGATACCTATAACATTACTAGGCCCCCTATTTCATACTCTTTGTCCTTTTTGAGTCAAATCAGCATACCTCTTATGTCCATCTTGGGTTACTACCAGCCGTCCTCTGATTAGATCTATTATATCCCTGGTCCTTTGGACTACTGCGGGTCCGAGCATCTTGCGCTCTACAACTTCATCTTAACATAAGGGAGATCGACATTGTCTTCCCTTAAGGATCTCATAAGGCGACATCTCAATACTGACATATGATCTATTGTCGTAAGAAAACTCAATCCGTGTTAAGTGATCATTCCAATTTCTTTCAAGTCTATTGCACAGACTCTCATTATAGCTTTTAGCATTAGAGCTTCTGCTTCTCAATACCTATTCTTTTCCAGTTCGTAATCGCTACTACCTTCCGTTCCTAATATTATACTGGTTATACTTTTGCTCGTTAGCGTTCTATAACCTTTTAATAACCACGTCAACCTTAGTATCACGAATGTGTTCCCATTCCGCATACTACCACCACTTTATTACTCCTTTTTCAGTTGTTTCTATTTTCCAAAATTTGATCAATCAAATAGAAGTAAAGGAATTTGTTGAGAGATCACTATGATCATGAACACTTGTTATATCGCTTAGTTAGTACAGAAGGTGGACAGCCTTTAGTACTTGACAAGCGATTAAACAATAGCTGGTATCCTACTAGGCTTCTATCACACAGATAGATAGTCATTCGGCAATACCTCCCCTTTCTGGAAGGGTTGTTCTTCTCAGCTTACATGAAATGAAAAGAAGAGAAAAGAACGAATTGAAGAGAACTGTATATGTGAAAAAAAAATATACTGCCATAAAATATCTGGCTTGGAACCTACCTCTGAACTATAGAGGTTTGTCATAGGAGAACAATTCATATACGTATATAAATCAACATTAAGCATTATAGCCTCGTATTTCCCATGCCTAAATATTTTGCTATCCCGTCCATCATTCTATGGACCCACACTCTTCCTCGAGCTTATACACAATTACCTTTGAAACTCCCTCGACATCGAAAATCAAATTTGGGATCTCATTCTAGACATCATCGTTACTTGAATTCTATACTTGCACCGCAACCTTCCTCGTATAATAATACGACTCTCTACTGATAAGAAAGAATAATAATTCACTAGGTAGATACTCTACTTAATTAGTCTATCAATGATAACTTATACACTACCACGACCAGATTAGTGGTACTCAATCTCAACACCCATTCCAATACAACTCTCACGGTTGTAATCAGCTCATTACTCGCAGAATCATTGCTGCCTTACTATGGTCCACCATTGACCTACTGTAGTCATTCATTTTCCATGAAGTCTTAATAGCTAACCATACGGAGTCCATACATGTCGTATCAAATCCATCTAAGGAGGTAACATAATCACCATTCATGATTCATGGAGTACACTCCTGATCCTGACATACATACATGACATGAAGCATATAAAATTGCAGAAGAGTTTCAATCAAAGCACCGATAGCAGGTTAATACCATTCTTAATCATACGCCCTAAATAGAGGACTTAAGTCAAAGGTTCGTCTAGTCCTTTTTGAAACATGGTCCTGGCTTATCTCAAGATAGTACCTTCTGAGATAGATAGCCTGCTCATGGCGATTACACGAATTAAACCTTTACCAACTACTATTACGGTTGGGTATTGCACAGTCATCAGAAGGAATGTCAATCTTCCAAACCATAATACAACCTTCATAGCTTTAACCATCATCACTGTATTCCTTTGGCACAAGCGCCTATAATTATCCTCTTACCTTTAAAGTGTCGGCCACCTCTTTGGCCTTTCCTGATAGTAAAATTTCCTTACAGTCAATGTCATTTTAACCACCTCCAAATAAATTTTCTACCTTATTTCAATCACAGCTTATGTGAAAATACTTTTCTTTAATATCTGATGAGTAAAAAAAAAATTTCCATTTTTCCATAAGTTATCCCCTCAGTCTTTAGAGGTTAATCACTGTCATGACTGACTCTCAATCATAATTAGAACATCTTTTATCTTAAGTCCTAATTGCCCTGAACAATTTCGACCATTACTGGTTCGATCCATACTTTCTCGTGGTTTAACACGTGCCCCACTTGGCAACATTATAATTACGTCATATTTCCTTTATCAATATTTCTATTCTTGAGAATTTTGAATATTACCTTTCTCCTTGTAAAACCTCTAAGGTTATCCTTCAATCGTTCCTCCTGTATTCCCTAGATACATGGCATATCACAATACCATTTACTAATACTAGAACCATTGTTTATATTCTTCTGAAAAATTTCTCCACTGATTCTTAAAGGTTGTTGTTACTTTAACCCTTTCCCAATCATACTGTCAAAACTCATACTGTCCCTATTAAGGGTGACATGCCAACCTTTATGCAGTCCCCTAGGATTCATTTTAAGTTACCAATGTTCTATCCTTAATTCCACCTTTAAAAGGTACATGCATCCTTCCATGGATAAATCAAGTCATATATCCTTGATAGATTATCTTATTCATCATTCCCACCTCGATAGTCTATTCCTAACTTCATAATAGCATCCTTATTCAAATTGAGGTCAATCCATATGGCCTCCAAAAGATAACAATGGTCATCCGCTTTTCTTTCCTGATTTGGTAATGATAACATGGATGTTCTGGAAGATATTGGTCATGTTCAACGTGAACTTCTTCTTAATAATTCCTTATTTACTTTCGTTGTTTATCTCAACAGTCACCTCAATGTTGGGATATCTCTTATACCCGGCGCCTCCCTTTCTGGGTATCGAGCCACCGGTCTTACATTTCACATTATTGAAGGTCACTTCCTTCATCCAACTTTCCTACTTTCTTGTCTCCTTAGTCTATCCGCGTCTTATTATTTATCCTTCGAACTATCTAAAGGTTTCCTCGAATCCTCCCAACTTACAGGGGATAAAATATATGTATCTCTTATACCTTCAACCGTCTATTTTAACTCATGGTGAATCACCCTCATCCTGACGATTACATACTTTTTTATTTCTATTGCTACGAGTCTTTAGGGTTTCCTCATACCCAACTCCCTTATCATACCTCAACTCTATTGCCCTTGTATTCCTTTCCACTTCAGTTTCTTTTTATTTTCCTTTCTCTTACCATTTTTTTTATGAACCAACACAACATAAGCATTGATTTCAAACATCCCGTCATTCTGGATTCGTGTCCTCAGAACGAATCTTGATAACTTTTACAACTTAGACTCATAATTTATCATACTCGTCTGCCTTTGTTCTGGCTCTAAAGCTTTTACACTATCTCCTTATCTTTGGGAATTACTTTCCCGAAAACAATTGACTGAACTTAAATCGGTTTATTATAATCTCTTGCTCGGTGCCTTCCTTGGCCTTTCACCGGCGGGTGGTCTCTCTCTTAGGAGGGTAAGTGATAAAAACAGTCTTTTGTGATTCGTCAATCATTTAGAATCTCAAATGATTCCTATATTTCCTTTAGCCAGGCTCTTACCTCGACTAGGTCAGCTTGTTCCTTGGAACTCTGAGAGCTTAGCGATTTAAAGGTCCTGAAAGAATTTCTCACCGCATTGTTTCCTCAGGGTGGTGGTTGGGAATAATAGTCTAAGTTCTGTCTAGAAAGGGCCATAAATTATCATATAGGAGTACCGTCTCGGGTCTCCTTTCCTTACTCGACTTCTGTTTCTTAAGTCTGAACATTTCCTCATCCTCCCCATAATCGGGGTCATCCTTCATATTTTAAATCCTCATTTTCACTTCATTATGTTATGGGTTCCTTCTATCTTGATGGCGACCTCCCTGACTATCACGTTCAGGGTTTGCTCTAAATCTTATTCCTCAAACTAGCTGTCATCTAAGATCTCATCTTTAAGCTCTTGAACAATTGGAACCCAAATTCTGTAGGAATACCTCATTATTCCCTTATCATCTTTCTCGGTATTAATCTCATATTTATTTGTTGGCTCTCTGCCTTCATTCATCACCTTTACTGGCACAATATATTCTTTTCCAATAATTCGGGCTGTATTGCTATCTCAAACAGCTTTTCGGTACCGGCTCCGGTTACCTTCACTACTATTTCCATTTTCTCAAAATCTCTTATAAACTCTCCAAAAGACATTATCATCTTGAGTCTCTCCTTTTTACTAAGGGCATCAGCCACCATATAGGCTTTTCCCGAATGATAAAGAATCTCCCAATCATAATTCTTGATTAGCTCTAACCGCCTCCTCTGGCGTATGTTGAGCTCTTTCTACGCAAAATGTACTAGAGCTCCTATGGTTTGTGTAAATCTCGCACTTCTATCCATACAAGTAGTGCCTCCAATATTTAGGGCAAACCTATTGCCACGAGCCCAAGCTCATGGGTGGGGATATCGAATTTTATATTCCCTTAATTGTCTTGACATAGACGCGATTATCTTGCTGTGCTATATAAGAAGCACCCTAATTCCTTATACGAAGCGTCACTTACAAATCATAAAATCTCCTTTTCCATCCGGCAACGCCAGCATAGGGGCCATCACCAACCTCTGCTTCAGTTCTTGAAAGCTGTTCTCGCATTTCTCTGTCCATTCGAACTTCTCAGTCTTACGAGTAAGCCGCGTTAAAGGGGCTACTATCTTCACAAACTTGAACGAACCTCCGGTAGTGACCGGCCAATCCTACCTCTGGTAGTCGACCTAACCATGGTCATCAATTCCTCAGTGGTCCTTTATTCATTCTTGTCAGGATCCTCCACGGGATCCTCCTCAGCAACAATCCCTTCTAGGACAACATCCTCAACCGCTACACCCTTAATATCAACATCATCCGGTCCTGCATTAGGACACTCTATCGGATCCACAATCCGATCTCCAATTAGTAATAAAATATCATCGCGATGTTGCTCCTCAACCTCAGGGTTCGGAGGCCCGCTACTATATACGATAACGAACTACGCTTCTATCGCTACATTTATAAGGGTTCCCATAAGGGTTTTAACTGTCAGTACTACGTTAGGTAGTCCGACTATGAACTTGGCAAAAGTTCTTATTATCTTAGTGAACTTATTATCTTAACGTCCCATCATCTCTGAGGTTTATAACGCTTGGCTCTGATACCATTTCTGTAACACCCCCAAATCCGGGGTCGGGGATCCGGGTTGTCACGAGTTCCATTTCCCTTAATAACACCCAATCTTAATAATTACTCAACTACTCTGTACTGTGACCCCACAATAAACACACATACCATACGTTATAGTCTCAGATATGAACATCCAAAAATAACCACAAGTCATTTTATTCCACAATTATCTGCCAATACACCTTAAAAGGTTTTCTGAATAAATTTACATTTCTTTGCCATTATTACAATTCATAATTATACATAAATCTGGTACATTAGAAGTTGAAAGCCTAGCCTATTGGTAGTTCCTACCTCAGCTACGGCGGCATCAATGCTTCTAGAAAACTGCGGAACGTCTCCTAATCGCTTGCGAATCGGGAGCTTGGTCCTGTTCATCCTTTCTATCTGTTGTTGTGTGATGAAAGAAGAAAGCAAGGGTGAGCAGCAAGCCCACCAAAATAATATGTATAATGATTAATAGTATATGAGCCTTCTCTTAGTACTCATAAAAGTCTTGGTCAAAAGAAATGAACCAAGTTGATATCTTAATGCGATGAAGTCGCAAAATATTCAGTATATATATATACATATATATTTTTCAAAATCTTGGAAGTCCTCTTCCATGCATAATATACACAAAGTCCCAGTATATAACTGTATAAAAAAAATATCGTTGCAAGGTGATCTCATATATCTAACCTTGTCTCAACGTTTTTCTGAAAATCTTTGTCATACATAAGACAATTATTAATTAGATATAAGTTTAAAAGATGAAGTTACCAAATACTTGACTACACTTATATCATTTATAAAGCTACTTGAACTACCACTGTTCAAAGTATAATGAGCTTTTACCAGTTCATCACATAGATGAGACTACAAGACAAGATTTGAATAGATTAAATCTTTAAAATATTATTAAAGGAAATGAAGTTATGACATACTTCATTAAGTCTGATATATATATATATATCCATATATACATCTTCCTTTATACATTTCCTGAAAACCTCTGTCATATAAAGTATGAACAGAATTGCAATATCCAATAAGTTTGGAAAGGAAAAGAATTTTGGCATAAACCATATATCTTGCTGATCAGGCAAAGATACCCATAAGTAACCTTTTCTACTAGTAGATGGACGAATTCCCCACTGGTCATCACCCTGGTCTCAATAGGACCTTATGCTGGACTGCCACTCAGCCACTTATGCATTTGATGGACTCCCACTGAGCCACTTACACTATCATGGACGCCCACTGAGCCCATGTTGCTTATGCCGACTCAATAGATGGACTTACTTCCCGAACGTTGGGTAAGTAATCAATTCATTTACCAAAACTGCAACCTTGTTGCAAATATAAAATACACCACAGAGCCGGATCCCTCAGGTTTTAAGCGAGTATTTAAATCCCCTTAAAAAGGAAGATCTTAAATATAAAAATGAGTTTTGGGATCCGCTCTAACTTTTAAAAATCATTTTGAAGACTCGAAAACACTTTATAGAGTGTTTGGAGTAATGCTGATTTAATGAAGTAAATCAGTCCCCAGTATGAAAGAAATATCTGAATATTATTATTTAAATAATATTCCCATAAAGAATAATGGAGGTAGAAGTTGAAAAACTTATACTCGAATGAATAGCAAATAATCAAAGATATACTTATACGAAAGTAATATCTTTATTTGAATAATCAAAAGTAAGTTTGATTATCGACACCTTATTCTTTAATACAATAAAGAATATTATTAAGTAATAAGCGGAGTCATAATTCCTCGAATGAATACTATAAATAATATTCATAAAATAAAGGAGTCATACATCCTCAAATGAATATCCAAATAATATTCAATAATAATATAAACTGAGTCATAAGCCCTCGAATGAATATTCAAATAATATTCAAATAATAAAATAAACTGAGTCATAAGCCCTCGAATGAATACTCAAATTAATATTCAATTAAGTAAAATAAAGGTATCGAATAAACCTTATTCGATCCATAGTTTTAAAAACTATATCCATATATATATAAAAATATATATATATATACTCGGGAACATCGACTCCCGGTTTAGAAATATGTTCACCTTTTATCCCCTATACTAAGGGTATACGCAACTACTTGCTTATTTCTAGCATAGGTATTATGCAACTATAAGCATTGAAATCAACAGATAGATAACCAGATTACGAAACAGACATGCATATATACCATATCAGCATGCTCCAATATATCGCAAAATTTGCTAATAACAATCATGCACTATCACAAGATAATGCATATACATATATTTACATCACAACAACAGTATATCGGGTAGAAAACTTGCCTGAGCGACTTGGGGTGATAAAAGGCTCGGGACGAGTCTGGTAACCTATAAACAACAAGTAAGTTGGAATTAAACCAAAATCACTTGTAAATCTATACTTTAACTAACTTAGACTCTAACGCTTGTTTTGCGCTCACTGATTCGCTTAAGCCACTCGGGTACCCTCGGCTCCACCATTTTTAATAATTTAACCTTTACAAGTTTTAAAGCGATTCCTTCGCGAGTGTCTTACCAACTGCCTAACACAATTACCATAAATGTTTCATACTTCAATTAGTCCTTTAAGGTCTTTAATCTATGTTTCAAAGTAAGGCGAGGGGAAATGTTTCGTTCGCGAAACGCCGTTACTTGAAACGGTCGTTTCTCCTAAACCGTGCATCGGAATCGAACGAACTACATATCAAAACGAAACTCGTAACATGAGATATCTAAACATGGCAATGGTCACAATCTAGCAGGGGGTTCTCGGGTCCTAATGTTATGCACAAAAACAGTCTAAAGAAAATCGGACGTTACGACGGCTATGTTTACGCGATTTCCCAAATTTAAACCAATTCAAACAACCACAATTTCAACTCCAATTCACAACCCAATCAAACCTCCATCTAAACTACATTACAACAGCCCCAAATCAACTTAATAATACCAATTTATTCATCTAAACCAAGTCAAAAAAATGTGACCAAGAACTTCAAATCTAACAAGCATCACTCCTAACTCCAAAATCAACAAAACCACTTACTAAACAAAGCTCTATCATGAGTACACACTCATTACACTAACCCATCATCTAACATTATGAAATCCAAACCAACAAAACTTAATACTAAGGGTTTGAGAAGTTATACCTTCCTTGGAGAGTGGAGAATCAAGAGGATGGCTTGGAATCACCCTTAAAGTCCTTATCCAAGCTTAATCTAAACAAAACTTCAAGAACACAAATTTTAGTTCTTGAAAACACTATTCACCATCTTCTTTCATGATTTATAGAAAAAGATTGGCTTGGAATTAGAAGCTTAAACTTATAGGAAGTATGTAACTATCCATGGGGAATCTTAGATAATTACCTTGCTAAATAGTAAGTGGAGGAGCTTGGACTTTCATTTTTTAAGAAAAGCACCCGAGAGCATGAAGAAGAAGAAGAGAGATTTTTGTGTTTTGCCTTGATTTGCTTTTGGTTGGTTGCTTTTTGTTGTTTGTTTTAGTGAATTACCTAGTTGCCCTTGATTTTGTGTGGTTCTCTTTCAACCACACCTCCTTCCTTCCCATGTCATGCTTGTGTCATCCTCATGATGTCATCCTCCCCTCCTTGTCCTCTTTCTATTGGTTGGATGACATCATCCCCACTAATCCCTTTGATTAACTTCCTAATTGTTTGCCTAATGACCGCTGATCTGTTATACGGTTCGCTTAACTTTCGTTTTCGTTTATCGTTTGAAGGATCATACCCGGGATCTTATTACTTAGGTTCCCTTAACCTTTCTCAATACATTACATTTCTTTTTATGATCCTCTATCATAATCCTTTAATTTAAATCCTTTTATCCTGTTACCTTATACTCAATTCTCTCCGTATCTAGTGGATTTCCGGGAAAAATCCAAGTGTTCGGAATTGGATTCTGACGATCTTTACATACACTTATATACTACATAGAGTACTAATAATATCCCATAAGATCAATAACAGAACCCCTACATAGCGTGGCATGAAAAGTTTTCTCATTCAGCAAAAACACTATTCATAAGGGTTTCAAAAATTTCCAAAAATTGGGGTTATTACAGAAACAGAAGAAGAAAGCTAACAAGGCAGGACCCAAGGAAACTTGGGTACCAAAATCAACTTGATTTGATTTTGATGTGTGCAGGGAAACAGAAGGAATCTTTGGTACTTGGATAGTGGTTGTTCAAGACACATGACTGGTGATTCTACCCTGCTCACAGAGTTTGAAGAGAGAGCTGGCCCAAGTATCACTTTTGGAGATGACAGCAAAGGTTATACTGTGGGATATGGCTTGATTTCAAAGGACAATGTCATCATTGAAGAGGTTGCCTTAGTGGATGGTCTCAAACACAATCTGTTGAGTATCAGCCAGCTTTGTGATAAAGACAACTCAGTAACCTTCAACAAAGAAACCTGTGTTGTGATTAATAATCAAAACAACAAAGTGGTTCTCACTGGTGTGAGAAGAGGAAATGTGTATCTAGCTGACTTCAACTCAACTAAAGCAGAATCTGTAACTTGTCTTCTCAATAAAGAAAGTCAAGATGAAAGTTGGCTATGGCACAAGAGACTATCTCATTTGAACTTCAAGACCATGAATGAGCTGGTAAAGAAAGAGCTAGTTAGAGGCATTCCTATGGTGGAGTTTACAAAGGATGGACTGTGTGATGCCTGCCAAAAAGGGAAGCAGATTAAAGCATCATTCAGGAAGAAATTTGATTCAGCAATTGAAGAGCCTCTACAACTGCTTCACATGGATTTGTTTGGACCAGTCAATATATTGTCAATCTCAAAGAAAAGATTTTGCCTAGTAATTGTAGATGATTTCTCAAAGTTCTCTTGGACCTATTTCCTAAAGTCCAAAGATGAGGCTAGTGAAATCATCATCAATCACATAAGGCAAGTTAACACTCATCCTGATTTCAAAGTTAGAAGAATCAGGAGTGATAATGGAACTGAGTTCAAGAACTATGTCATGAGAGCATTTTGTGAGGAAAATTGAATCTTGCATGAGTTTTCAGCAGCAAGGACTCCACAACAGAATGGAGTAGTGGAAAGAAAGAATAGATCTCTTATTGAAGCTGCAAGAACAATGCTTGAAGAATCAAAACTACCAACATACTTCTGGGCTGAAGCTGTAAACACTGCATGCTACACTCAGAACATCTCTCTGATTAATCAAGCAAGATGCATGACACCTTATCAATTGTTCAAGAACAAGAAGCCAACTCTGAACTTTCTTCATGTCTTTGGCTGTAAATGCTATATTCTGAGAAATCAAACTGATCAAAATGGGAAGTTTGATGCTAAAGCAGATGAAGGAATTTTTGTTGGATATGCTGTTGGTAAAGCATATAGAGTCTACAATCTAAGAACCAACATTGTTGTTGAATCTATACATGTTGTGTTTGATGATAAAAAGATTGAAGGACTAAAAGATGGAGATTACCATGAGAGCCTCAAATTCGACAATGTTGAGATAGTCAGTGATGAAAGTGATGATGAGAGTGATCAAGAAACAGTGTCTAAGGATAATGCAGACAAATCTACTACAAATGAAGCACAAAACTCAACATCCGTCGAGTTACATAACGCTTCATCCATCGGAAGACAACCTGCCTCATCCGTCGGTACTCAAAATTCACCATCCGTCGGGTTATCAAAAGGAGCAGGAAGTCAAGGCAGATCACCCATAGAAAGCACCCCAATCTCAAATCAAAGATCCACAAACTCAGGGGGAGTTTCTAGCAATCAAAACTCAATCACACATCAAGACACCATTGAGGTCTCTTCATCCAGAGCTAATCTACCTCAACCATGAAAATGGACAAAAGATCACCCCTTTCAACTGATTATTGGTGATGTTTCTACCAGAGTTCAAACCAGGAGAGCAACTCAAGAAGAATGTCTATACAGCAGCTTCCTGTCTAAGGAAGAACCAAAGAAGGTAGAAGAAGCCTTGTTAGATCCTGATTGGATTTTAGCTATGCAGGAGGAGCTAAACCAATTTGAAAGGAATAAAGTATGGAAGCTGGTACCCAAGCCTGCAGGAAAGAATCCAATAGACACCAAATGGGTATTCAGAAACAAGATGGATGAAAATGGTATAGTAGTAAGGAACAAAGCAAGATTGGTTGCTAAAGGCTATTGTCAGCAAGAAGGAATAGATTTTGATGAAACATTTGCTCCTGTTGCAAGACTTGAAGCCATCAGAATCTTCTTAGCCTATGCAACCCATGCCAATTTCAAGGTCTATCAAATGGATGTCCAAAGTGCCTTTCTGAATGGAGATTTGGAGGAAGAAGTGTATCTAAGTCAACCTCCTGGCTTTGAAGATCCAAATTTCCCAGAGTATGTCTATTATCTACTGAAAGCACTTTATGGACTGAAGCAAGCACCTAGAGCCTGGTATGACACTTTATCAAAGTTCCTTTTGGAAAATCACTTCACAAGAGGTACTGTAGATAAAACTTTATTTTTCAGAAATATGAATGGCTCTAGAATACTTGTTCAAATTTATGTAGATGATATTATTTTTGGCTCTACAGATGAGAAACTTTGTAAAAAGTTTGCCAAACTGATGCAAAGCAAGTATGAAATAAGTATGATGGGAGAACTAACTTACTTTCTTGGTTTACAAGTTAAGCAAGTTAGTGATGGAATATTTATTAGTCAAACTAAATATATTTTTGATCTTTTAAAGAAGTTTGATCTAATGGATTGCACATCTGCAAAAACTCCCATGGCCACTGCAACTAAGTTTGAACTAAACACTACTGAAAAGTCTGTGGATATTTCAAGTTATAGAGGCATAGTTGGCTCACTTCTGTACTTAACAACTAGTAGGCCAGATATAATGTTTGCTACATGTTTGTGTGCTAGATTTCAGGCTGATCCTAGAGAGTCTCATTTGATAGCAATTAAGAGAATCTTCATATATCTCAAAGGAACACCAAACCTTCGCATTTGGTATCCTAGAGATTCTGGCTTTAATCTAACTGGTTTTTCAGATGCAGATTATGCAGGTTGCAGAATTGATAGAAAAAGCACAACATGAACCTGACAATTTTTAGGAGACAAGCTTGTGTCCTGGTTCAGTAAAAAGCAAAATTCAGTTTCTACTTCTACAGCTGAAGCTGAATATATTGCTGCTGGCAGTTGCTGTGCACATATTTTATGGATGAAAAATCAATTGCTAGACTATGGTTTGCAAGTTGAAAGGATTCCTATTTTCTGTGACAACACAAGTGCAATTGCCTTCACTGAAAATCCAGTGCAACATTCAAGGACAAAGCATATAGACATCAAGTACCATTTCATAAGGGAACATGTAATGAATGGTACTGTAGAGTTACATTTTGTTCCAAGTGAGAAGCAACTTACAGATATTTTTACCAAGCCACTGGATGAATCCACCTTTTCTAGGTTGGTATGTGAGTTAGGTATGCTTAATTACTCTTGAATTTATCTGAATTATTTTGCAAGTTGAAAAGTAACCAGAAATTTAACTGATTTTTAGTCTTGGATGAAAATTTTGGCTAAGTCAAAATTTGCAGACGGATGACCATTATCCATCGAGTTGAGTCATCCGTCGATATACAAATTGTAAATAAAAATCAATTACTTTTCTGGAGTATTTTAAAGCTCGACGGATATCAACTTATTCTCATCCGTCGAAGTGTCTAAATCTTAACCGTTAATTCCCTGAACATTATCCATCGAGTATACTTACAGTTTGTAAGCATTACACGACGGATAATGGATGGAATTTTTATAGTTTATTTTAAAACGGCTATTTTAGACAATTTCTATTGGGTAATTTACTTCTCTTTATTATTTTTATCAGTTGATTTTGAGTAAAGTATAAAAGCTTATTTCATTCTAATCATTTTCTTTTATCATTCTCAAATTCAACTGTGTTACTTCATTCTCTCTCAAGCAAAAATCCTCTTTCTCTTCAAGCTTTTCTTCTCTAACAATGGCATCCGTAGTTAAGATCATGTCACAGACTGGGTTCATCTATGAGAAGAACAACTTCACTGCCTTGGTCAATAAGGGGATTCAGTAATCTGAAGACTATCATAAGATGATGGACTTCGTGAACAACTGCAAGTTAAGTTTTGCCATGCTGGAATCACCCACAATTTATTGTGAAGTTGTTGAGGAGATGTGGACAACAGCAATCTATAACTCTACTGACAAAACCATCACTCTAACCATCAAAGGTAATGATTTCTGTATCAATAGTGATGTCATAAAAGCATGTTTCAAGATTCCTGATGATAATGTAACTGCACCACACACTGACACTGATATTGTAAATATGCTCAATTCCATTCATTATGCACTTCCTACTGCAAAACTAAGTGAAATTAGAAGACTAGGTCTTAGGAAGGAATGGAGTTACTTGTGTGATGTAGTAACTAAAGTCTTTTCTGGAAAAATCAGTAATTTTGATTCTGTGAACATTTCCATGCTTAACATGCTATACATGCTAGTTACAGACAAATATTACAATTTCAGTGACCTTGTTGTGTATGAGTTAGGTTTTAAATTAGGTGACTTAGCCAAAAGAGGAAAGAATATTTATTATGCTAGATTTTTTATGCTTTTGGCTAACCATCTTTGTCAAGAGATTGAACTTGAGAACCCAAACAACAAATTAGCTTGTTGGGTTCAAAAGAGAAGGATCATTGCAGACTTGAACAGAGCCAACCATCACAAGGATGTGCCAATGTTCTATTTTCCTGTAATGCTGACACCTCAGGTAAGTGAGGTAAGTTCATCCAGACACTCAACTATTCCAATCTCTTCTATTTCTTTGACTTCAGGCATAGCTATGGCAACTGTGACAATGACCAAACAGTTGCCTACCAAAGCTGCCAAAACAACTGCAATTTCTAAATCCAAATCAAAGAAAACCTCCTCTGGTATCTCTCAAAAGGTACCAGTTCAAAAATCTACCAAAGCCAAAGAGGGGAGTGTGAAGGAGGGTAAGATAGGTGAGGGAAGGGGTGAACATCAAAGAAACCCCAAGGATAAGGTTGGAGAGTTGAGTGAATCCCAGCCTAGCCACACTGCAGTTTCCCAATAAACTGTAGTGCTTAAAAAGGACAAAAGCTCACTTCTAGCTGCATCCTCCCAAAAGGATGTGGCTATTGAACAAAGCTCTCATCCAAGAGCACAGGCCAAGAGGGTTAGGGACACAAGCTCACACCAAACTTACACTAGAAAGAAGAAATCCAAAATAACTGGGGATGCACAGGGCACACACTTAGTGCAAACTGGTGCTAAAGACACAGTCCCTGCACCTTCTCAAATTCAGATTGATGTGGCTCCAATAAATGTGGAGTCACAACCAAAATCTCTCATAATAGAAGCCACAGAAACACAATACTCACCAACTAACTCACTGGAAGTGGACATGATAAACACTTCAATTCCTGATTCCCCTTCTTTAACTCTGTTGGGGAAGCCAAAATCTAGTGCAAGTGAGCATCATCTTTTAGATGATTTGTTGGCTCACTTGCCAATTCTTTCTGATTCTATTGTGACATCTGTGCCTCAAATAACTTCAATCAACACAGAGTCAACAATAGTTTCTCTTCCCACCTCATTCATTTCTACTCTCTCGATGGATAATTCTCATCCGTCGAGTAGTGATTGTATCCCGACGGATAAGCTTAACAGCAGTTATCCGTCGGATAGCTTTACCACTCACCCGACGGATATCACTTATCCGTCGAGTGTCTCTGCACAACTTCAAACTTCAATAATTTCAAGTGCAGAAGATTTGGTGGTAATACAATCACTCTTAGGATTGAGAGAGGAGAGTGCATTGAATCTCAGCAATCCATTCATTCAGGATTGGCAAAAGTGAGTGAGAGGAGTCCCACCTTAGTAGGTGAAGGTGAGGGTGTGAGGGTGGGGAGCCAGGGTGAGACCCTGATGCAACAAAAGAGAGAATATGAGAGAAAGACAGGTACTGGAGAAATAAGGATGGAACCAGCCATTGCTAGTGAGTCAATGATTGTGGATGATGCTGAAAAGGAAAGACAATTTCAGCAACATTACAAACTGTAATTGATAACATTTCCTTGGATGCTGACACTTTTACTCACCCTGTTTCAGCCTATCAACTATTGGATGCTCAGGGCAATGTGGAGGCAGAGCAGACTTTGAATTTAGTGCACACCACAGAATCTCTTCAAGGAGATAAAGCTGCTGTGAACAGAATGCCTTCTCAAGCTGGAGAGCCATCTGAAGAATTTGGAGTAAATTCTAATGATGATGACTCTGGTTCTTTGGATGGAAGCATGAACTTAGGGGGAGCTGAAGGCCCAAGTTCTGCTTTCAGTTTACCTAAATGGGCATGGGCAAAGGAATTTTCACCAGGGCAATTTGAGGTGTCTTTGGTAAAACAAGTAATAGTTATTCAGCAGGCCCTTCGAGAAGCTTCAGATGCTGGTACCAAGGCTGTTCTTCAAGCTCACCTAGACTCTTTACATTTAATGAAGATCCAACACTCAAGACAGAATCTCAGTGTAGATGAATTGAAAAAGGATATAGCTGACTTAAAGACATATAACTCTGAGAAGCTGGATTCAATAATGCCATATGGTACCATGCATGATCTATTACTAAGATTAAGGAGAGAATCAGATTCTGACAAGAAGATAACCAAGCTGGAGAACAGATTTCAGGTAATTGAGAATTCAGTGGCTCTACTTCTTCAAAATCAACAGACTCAGACAAATCTTCTTATGCAACTGGCTAAAGCACAAGGCCTAACTCCTCCACTTGATGATAACAAAAAGGGGGAGAGCGAATCAAGTAAGGGGGAGAAAGGTCCAACTGAGGGGGAGAAGTTTCTAGTTCAAATCAGCAAAGTAATTGTACCTTTAATTACTATCTCCAAGCCACCAGTTGCAGATGGTATAGATCTTATAAATGCAGCAACAGCAAATTTGAAAGATGCTGATAAAGGAGAGTTGACTCTGATCAACTGGAAAAAGATTGATGAGGAAATACATAAAAAGTTTCAATTAGTCAAGGAACCAGATCAGTCATCCATCCATCACTCTCATGTCAAGCCAATCAATGTGAATGAGATGAGCATGAACTATCTAGAGAAAGGACAATCTTCCTGCATCAAGACTACAAAGGCTGAGATAATTCTTAAACCAAGGGCAAACTATCCAAAGTTATCTTTGAAGAACCCTATGGATTCTGTGTATGAGACACCCAAGCCTGATGAAAAGAAGCTTCTGTCAAGATTTATTCTTCTCTACAAAGATCCAGCTGATTCAGCCTCAAGAAAGAGAATTGCAAAGATATTCAGAAATGGGAAGGAAATTTGTGTGGTAGCTGGACATCCACAATTTGCTCATGCAAAGGAAGAAAAAAAAGCCAGATTGAAGCAGGAAAAGAGGCAAGCTGCTCTAGATGCAAAGAAGTCTAAACAAAAGAAAGAACAGTTTGCTATCTTGGCCAAGCTACAGGCTGTGAATTCTTCTCAACAAATTCCCTCTCAACCATCTCAAGCTACTGAATCAGAGAAGAAGATTAAAGAACAGAAGAAATCCCCAAGAAAGAAAGAACTGGCTAATAGAACAAAAAGAAAGTTGGATATTGTTGACAAGGAATTGGAAGATCAATTTCCAAGGGAATCCACTCAAGCTGAAACTCAAGCATCAAAGCCCTCTGTGGTGTTTGAAGACATAAGGGTGGTGGACCCCTACAGGAACATACATGGAGAGCCTATTATGCCAAAGGATGAGCCAATAGAGTGGGATAAATTACCAATTCCTGACTTCAACTTGCCAATTCTTACTAAGCTAAGAAGGACAAAATCAAGGGCAGTCAAGAAAGTGAAGCTGTCACCTCTTAAATCCAAGTCAGTAGTCAAAGCTCAACCCAAGGTCAACAGGGGAGACTACTTGTACTTGTGTGACATCAAAGAATTCTCAGATTTAAACCTTTACCTGGAGGAGCTGGATGAGGTAAGGGCAATTGATGCATATAGAAACCTACCTGAAAGGTTGGTGTTCAAGTACAAAGGGGGAAGGGAGATTCAGTGGCATCTTCACAGGATACTTCAAGAAAGCCAAGCTGTGTTGATCAAAGTCTATTCATCCTTCAAGAAAAACTTTGGGTTCAATGTAACTGTAAGAAGATTAGTATTGAAGAAGATTGAAGAGCTAAGGAGTGTTAGAGCCAAAGATGCACTACCCAAAACTCTTATCATCCCATACACAGGGAGAAGAGTGCATCTAAGGCCCTACTGGCTGATGGAATTCATGGATGACAAGGGTGTGAGAAGATTCTTTAGATTAGAAGACCAATTGAGTATCTCTAGCAATGAGACTCTCTTGGAAATGCAAGAAATGTTAGATCTCTCAGAATCTGATGAATTAGAATTCCACAGACAGCTCCAGAATCAAATTGAAGAAAACAACAGAAAGCTTGGAAGAAGATCCAGACCTTCAAGAATCTAGAAAAATCTGCTCAGACTAGAGGAGCATCTTGAACTGACTGTGAGCCAAACCTTGTACATTTTTGTTTAAATTGAAGCACTTTTAGTTTTATCTACTTATCTTTAAAAATATATGTTTAGGATGTTTTGTTATCATCAAGTATCTCTTAATTTACGGCTACAATTCCAATAGACATAAATTGGGGGAGATTGTTGTGAATATGTTGTGTACTTGATGATTACCTAAACAAAACATCTAAGTAGATTTTACTTAGTGAAATAATGTAGCACTTGACGGATAAGAATTATAGTCCCGACGGATAACTCATTATAGTCCCGACGGATGATTAACTTATTATCCATCGAGTGAGTAGCTTATGTAATAATAAGTTTGTAGCACAGTGTTGTATGCACCTTTGTATAGAATCTGGAGCAGCATATAAGTCATGTTGACTTTAACTAGATATGTAGAATAGGTTGATTAACTGTACATAAGCAATGTCTTGTAATTCTGTATAAGTGAAATGAAGTCAAGTGCCAAAATAGCTACCAACGGATGATTAACAAAGCTTCGACGGATGACCAAAATGACTATCAACGGATGTTTAACATAGCAGTCGACAGATGATCAATTAAGTCATCGACGGATGATCTGAAAGTCGACAGATGATCATATCAAGATTCAAACATCAGTTGAACAGTGAAAGCTGACACACAGCCGTTGAGTTGGATACAAGTACACTGTGGAAGCCCATTAACTGGGTAATAGAGGACGAAAAGCAGCAAAGATTAAGACTGTTAGATTTTATATTTGTTCAGTTCTTTTGACTTTGTAATCTTGGTAATATATAAACCAAGAGAGTAGCAAATAGAAAAATAACTAAGATAGCTAAGAAATAACAATAGAGAAATCTTTGTAAGCACTATCTTTAGCATTTCCTGTGTTCTTAGCAGTTCTATTTGTGTAAGCAGCTGTGAGCATTTCTGCACACAGAATCCTCTCGATATATTAAATATATCTCTGGTGGAATTGTTTAAATCCACCAGAAAGTTTTTAAAGACTCTTGTTTTTAATTACTTATGTTTTGATTCATTCAAGTTTACATTCCGCATTGTGCTAATCAAAACAAATATATCCATAATCGAGTTGAACATTTTTATTTCAAGAAAAAGGTTCAAGAATTCCATTCAACCCCCCTTCTGTAATTCTTGCTATATTGTTAAGGGACTAACACAGGCATGCTTGGTGGATCCCACCACGGTATCCCCTCGGCGGAATCCCCAGAGAGGCTGGCAGGCGCCTGTAGCAGCAGTAGCAGTAATAGGAGCACTGTGGCCCTCAGCTCCCTCAGCTGAAGCCTCCTCCATGGGCTCCTTGTGTTTCCTCAAGAAGATAGGCTTTGTGGCCTTTCCTCGAGTGTCCAGACCCGTAAGGAGAGCTTTCTTCATTCTAGCAGTTTCTTCAACGAGGGGCACGTTATCCTCATTGATCTCCTTGGCAGCTGCAAGACAAGATAAAAAACAAAATAAGTGGTGTCAATAATGCATGAAATGAAATAAAATTGAGAAGGGACGAAAAATATCCTGTTGAGAAACAGAGGATATCCCATATGAATGAGGGAGAATTCCTCTAAGAGAGTCCAGCTGGTAGTAGTGTCGTCATCCCGAGTAAGCTCATTACAAATATTAGTTTCCTCGGGAGTTAAGTGAATGGATTTGAGGCTACTATCACTAACCTTCCCGAAGGAAGATCTGAAGAGTGTGCCCCAGTCGCCATTCTCCTAACGTAACCCGACGAAACTATTCCTCCAATTTTGGTTATTATCAGGAATATATACGCCGTTAAAGATATTCTTACATTTGGGTCTTTGTTTGACATAGACCCAACCAAAATTACCAGAAGCGCTATTGTAACATTGAAAAACCTTCCTAAAAACAGCTACAGAAAGGGGAAAACCTTCCCTAAGGTAGCAAACCATAAAACATAAAATGTTCCTCCAAGCATTTGGAGGAAGCTGACATGGGTTGATTTGTAAATCAGCTAGAAGATGAGGAATGAAGGGATGAAAAGGGAACCTAAGCCCAGCATCGAGGGCATCTGTATAAATAAAAAGAGTGTCGAGTTTCCAGTGGCAAGTACGGTCACCACCGAAAACTGGAACTAATCTAAGAGGAGGAAGAACGTTATAACGTGCATTTAATTTATCGAAATCTATGTTGTGCCAAGTATTACAATGATTAAAAGAATCGAGATGTGCAGTGGAGGGATATTCATCCCCCCTAGTGTTAATCATATCGATCAAAGACATGTATGAAGAAAGGATCTCAATATTCTTACCTCATTTTGAAGCCGAGGCTATCTTGGCCGCTCTCTCGGAATTCTTGTCAGCCATCAATGAGAAGCTTGGAAAGACTTGAAAACCTTGAAAGGAACTTGGCCGAAAATTTGCTAAAATGAGGAAGGAGGAAGGAGAGGAGAGTATTTGGGAGTTGGAAGAAATGAAATGAGAAGTGTGAAGTCACACCTCCCACACCTCACTCTTATATAGCCCTTGGCAGGGCAAATTGGGCCTAAAAAAAGCCCATTTGGGCCCAATAATGGAAAAATCTGGAATGTTCCATAAATTTTTAGAAAAATTTTGGAAAATTATGGCAAAATCTGGAACAATCTAGAAATTCCAGAATATTCTGGAAATTGAGCTTGAGAGTTAAGGCCCAACCCAAGTTTAAATGGGACTTGAATAATATAGCCTAGAAAAAAGCCCAATTTAAAATGGACCAAAGAAGCCCAGTTAAACCAATGGGCCAAGTGCAAAACCTAGGAAATTGGGCCCAAAATTTTGTGTATTGAAGCCCAGAAAAAAAGAGGGCTGCTGAAAACAGGCCCAAAAAGAGGTTGGCCAAAAAGATTCCAGCCCAAAAAAGGGCCCAATTAGTTGAAAATTAAAGGAAAAGGCCCAACCCAAGTTTAAGGGCCCAAATCCAAATATACGGAAATTACAAAATATATGCAAAAAAAGAAATATAATTTTGACCCAGTTCGACCAGAATTTACACCACATTCCTGATCGAAATACCTGAGGTCGAAATCCTGTCGATTAGGGCTGAAAAATGGGCTTAATTCGACCAAAATTGAGACCCATTCGACCAGGAAATATAAAGGAATCCTGATCAAAATCATTGAGGTCAAAATCTTGTCGACCTGGGCAACCAAAAGAAGGATAATTTGGTCAAAAACAGGGAATCCTGACCGAAAGGGAAGAAAAATCCTAGTCGAAAGTCTCCTGCTCGAAAAAAAAATATAGGAGAAAATCCTGGCCGAAATTCGACCAGGATTCCTAGTCGAATGCACCCTCCTCGAATTTTCTTCGACCAAGGCACATCAAAGGCTAATTCGACCAAGATCCTGGTCGAACAGGATTCCTGGTCGAGCCAGGTATAAAAAAAAAGGAGGAAAAGAAAAAAAGAGGGAGGAAAAAAGAAGGAAAAATGTGTTTTCTGAAAAAAGGATTTTATATTCTGAATATTCCCAGAAAATTAAGGAAATTCCTTAAAATATTTTCTGAAAAATGTTAATATTTTCAGAAAATAAGGAATAAATCCAGAAAATTCAGGAAAAATCCCAGAATTAAGGGAAAAATCCAGAAAATTAAGGATAAATCCCAGAATTAAGGGAAAAATCCAGAAAATTAAGGAAAAACCCCAGAATTAAGGGAAAAATTCCTGAAAATTAAGATAATTCCTGAATAAGAGGAATAAAAGAAAATCGTTGTAATTGTGTAGGTCACTCCACACTTTACGCAAAAACGATACCCTGGAAGGGAACAAATGAACTTAACTTTTGCGAAACCTAGTCAATGTTTCCCAAAAGTTGGGGGGCAAATGATAGGGAATAAATAAATCATGATTACGTAGTTAATGTTGTATTAATTACACATGATTTGGGCTGCAAGGCCCAATAAGAAGATGTATGACATTCAGACCAAAAAGGTCAACACATTGATCAGGCCTGATGGACCAGATCAGGTCTGATGGAACAAAGAAGGCCCACAACCCTGATTATCAATTAATTTCATAATTAATTAATATGGGAAAAATCAGCCATTAAGATAAGTCCTGATGGAAATATAAATCCTTGTAGATTGGCCTCCAAGGAACCTTATGGGATAAGGAATCAGCTTCCTACTTCCTAGGACTCCAAAGTCCATTCTAATTTAGAGACTTGACCACCAAGTCTCCTATGCCAAGTCCAATTCAAGGACTCCCAACATCTATATAAGGGGCCTCACCCCACAAATTAGGACTACATTTTTGACTTGATCCTTGACAATCAGCAAGGTACGTAGGCATCTTGTTAAGGCAGATTGAGTCACGAAACACAAGAGCAGTCAAATCGAGCCTCGAAGATCACGTTCCTTAGTAATAAATACAGCAATTATACATCTTAGTTTTTAATCCATAACAAGTTATAAGGGAAATCAGTCTGGCAGAAGATGAAAGATCTCTCAGATCACAAGCTGTTGGAACTACTGACAAGAAGCTTAAAGGAAAGGAGAAGATAAAAGAAAAGTCAAGGATTTCAAAGTCTAAAGCTAAAGCTGGAGTCAGTATCTAAGGAATCTAATCTTAAATTCTGATAGATTAATCTATATAGTAGTTCAAGCTCTTGATACTGAAGAAAATTAAATTGAAGCAAAAATCATCCAAGCTGGTCAAAGAAGGAAGATTTCTGGAAGCATTTTGAGCTGAGAAAGTGGAATTAACCTCTGACATTGCTTAAGTTATAGAAGCAGTTCTGGATGAAGAGTTAAAGTCTGATATTCACTGAAGCAAGATTAAATATGCATACTTGATTCCTGCATTTAGATAGTTTTGACATCATCAATTGGAACTTGTTCATAATTCCATAATGAACAAGTTGGGGGAGATTGTTAGGAGCAATTGATGATATCAAACAGAAACTATCAGAAGTTCACATCAGAACTTATATATCAACGGATGCTGATGACATTAATGGATGATGAAATATCAATGAATGATAGGATATCAATGGATGATGATTTCAATGGATGATGATGTTAACGGATAATGAAATCAGTATTTGTCACATCAGTTGATCTTCGAGGAGGAAAAGAAAACAGGAATTTTAAGGAGGTGAAGGACTTTATCTCAGAAGAAATAGTATAGGTTTCCTTGTTGTTAATATAATAGGATTCCTTATACATTGATAGATGTGCTCTATATAAAGCATAGTTTAGGTTCATGCTATAAGCATTGCCATATTATTATATCTTTCGCATAACCTAGCAGCTCTCAAGGATATTTGTTCATCCTTTCGAGAGAGTACATGCATAATAAGTTTTTATCAGTTAATATAAAAACTGTTGATTATGTTGAAGCTTTGTCGATTAGATTGTATTAACTGTATTTACCCCCCTCTACAGTTGATTAAGGGCCTAACAAATGAATAAAGAAAGGGTGAGCAATATAACCCACCAAAATGACAAATATGCACAACATTAACAATATATGAGCATTATCATAGTATTTATAAAAGTCTTGGTCAAGAAAAAATGAACCAAGTTTAATATCTTAACGCGATGAAGTCATAAAATATTCAATATATATACTTTTAAAATCTATATATATAGTTTGTTGAATAATGCATGTGTGGCACCCTCCAAACCCGGGTCAGAAGTTTGGGGTCCACAACACATACACAATATATAAACCTGTATAAGAAATATTATTTACAAAGACCCTGCTTTACATAACCATGGACCGCAACAGGTTAAAGTATAAAAATAAGCCACAACCTTAACTTTTATTACAATGTACCAAATCCCCACTAATTTAACTTACAACTGATAATGAAATTATTCTTACAATCTTGCTAACTCATTACCATATAAAAGCTCCTGCTAGCTCGATCCAACTCAATCTAGAATCATAGTGCGTACACTGGACTGGGGAACCTCGCTATCAACCATATCCTCTTTAACTATAGAATACATCAAAAGATTCGCAAGAGTGAGCTAACTAGCTCAGCAAGTCATAATAATGATAACTGAGGTTAAACAATGTTCAAATTGGATGATTCAGAAGAATCAAGTTTTCTTGTTAAATAATCATTAGAATTGGATATTCATTTAAATTTTAAAACCAAGGTTAGGCTGCTGATCAGTCATGCACTAACCCTGAGCAAGGCAAACGACTCTGCTCTATAAACTGGATCCAAGGCACACATTGGCCTAATTCGACCACGAATCTGGTCTGACCATGAATCTGTTCCACATAAAGAAAACTATCTAATTCTAAAGCAGTTCAATATGATAAACAATATAACTCAATAAGACAAGATCATAATCAACAGTGATAAACATTTATGTTAGATATATTTGATAATGTCATGACTAATATGATTTGTGTTTAGTTTCCAGATCTTACTTAAACAGGACAAATCAGTACTTAATCGAAAATCAGCACTTATACTGAAGTTAGAACTTGAGTTGTTAGAACTTAAGTTATCAGGAGATATTTATCAGGGGATAATATCAGGACTTAAGGAGACTTTCAGATAAGGAAGACGGCTGATTGAAAGGAAAGAAGATCAAGACAAACGCAAGAAGAGATATGCATGAAGAAGGAATTCTTTGAAGAATAGAATACTTGGAAGAAAAGATAACTAGTTAATATATTTTAGGAAACAGAATTATATTCCATATCAATTAGCGATTATCTTATAACTGTGTAGTATATAAACACAGACGTAGGGTTTACATTATAAGTGTTATCATTATCGAGAATAATATTCATTGTAACCCCAACAGCTCTCGTGATAATTTGTTCATCACTGAGAGAGGACAGTTCCATATTGTAACATAGTTTAATAAAGTTTATTTTCTGTTACTTGTGTTCTTTTAATTCGATTTGATCGTGATAAACATTATATTCAACCCCCTTCTACAGTGTGTGTGACCTAAAAAGTGGTATCAGAGCAGATCTGTTAACACACAAAAAGTTTAAGATCCAAAATCAATCATGTCTGAAGCAGAAACTCCAACCAAGTCCACCAAAACTGAATAACCTCCAAAGACTCAAATCCATAGTCGATATGAGACTATTAGAGTTCCCATACTGAAACCATCTGAATATCCCATATGAAAGGTGAGGATGTCTATGTTTCTGGAAGCTACAGATCCAGAATATCTTGACAGAATCAATGAAGGACCTCACAAGCCAACCAAACTCGCTGTTGCAGTTGCAGGTGAACCAACAAAGTCTGTACCAAAGGAGAAGAGTGACTACACTGCTGAAGATATCTCTTCAATTACTAAGGATGCTAAGGTACGACACTTGCTGCATAGTGCCATTGATAATGTCATGTCAAACAGGGCAATTAACTACAAGACTGCAAAGGAGATATGGGAAGCCTTGAAAACAAGATGCCAGGGAACTGATTCAATTAAGAAAAATAGGAAGACTATACTCACTCAAGAGTATGAGCACTTTGACTCAAAGTCTGATGAGTCATTAACTGGCTTATATGACAGATTTGTCAAACTCTTGAATGATATGTCACTAGTTGACAAGGAATATGATCTTGAAGACTCAAATCTTAAATTCCTGTTAGCTCTTCCTGAAAGTTGGGATTTGAAGGCCACAACTATAAGAGACAGCTATAATCTTGAAGAAACAACTCTTGATGAAATTTATGGGATGCTCAAGACTCATGAACTTGAGATGGAACAAAGAAGCAAGAGGAAAGGAGGAAAGTCAAGGATAGTTGCTCTTAAGGCTGAGAAGGAATCTCCCAAAGCAGCTACCTCAAGGAAAGGCAAGGGAAAAGCTCTCATCACAAAGTCTGATACTGAGTCATCAAGTTCTGATAGTAATAATGACTCAGAAACTGAAAGCTTGCCTGAGATGGATGCTGATGAAGAGATGATGAAGCTGTGTGCTCTTATGGTGAAAGGAATCACAAGGATTGCATACAGAAAATTCAGAAAGGGAAAGAAGTTTTCCAAGAAAGGTGCAAGTTCTGATAAGAAGAGTTTTAGAAAATCTGAAGGCAAAGGAGGAAAGTTTGACAGAGGAGATTACTCAAATGTCAAGTGCTACAACTATGATGAGAAAGGCCACATATCTCCTGATTGCAAGAAAGTGAAGAGTGACAAAGGCAAGGCTCTTGTCACAAAGAAGAAAAGCTGGACAGACACTTCAGATTCTGAAAGTGAGGAGAACTATGCCTTGATGGCAAATGCTGATAGCAGTTCTGATGCTGCTGAGTTAAAGGTACCTCAAGCTACTTATGCCTTTCATACTGATGATATTAATGAGTTGAGAAGATATCTTAAAACAATGTTCATTAGTTATAGAGATCAAACTTTAACATGTGAAAGATTAACTTCTGAAAATCTTGCTTTTAAAAAGAGGAATGATTATTGTAACACCCCCAGATTCGGGGTCAGGGATCCGGGTCGTCACGGTCTTTCTTTCCACAATATCACTTCACTTAATTAATAATAATAACCTTATGCTGTGACCCCACACTAACACACACCACAAACCGTTATAGTCTCAGAGATGAAATTGAAATAAGTACAAGTCTTTGAATCCACAATTTAAAAGTTATTACAACCCAAAATGATTACTTGATAAATTTACAGTTAATTGCCATTATCTGCCACAAGTTATAATTATACATAATTGATTCTCAAAAGTAGATGGTCTGATCTACAATAGATCTACCACTGCAGCTATAGCAGCTACAACATCAACGGGAAGACGCGGGACGCTTCCCACGCGCTTGCGCTAGGTCTGCTGGAGTCTGGCCATCTTTCCTAACTGTTGTTGTGTGATGAAGAAATAAAGCAAGGGTGAGCAGCAAGCCCACCAAAATAATATGTATAATGATTTACAATATATGAGCCTACTCATAATACTCATGAAAGTCTTGGTCAAAAGAAATGAACCAAGTTTGATATCTTAATGCGATGAAGTCGCAAAATATTCAGTATATATATACATATATACTTTTCAAAATATTGGAAGTCCTCTTCCATGCATAATATACACAAAGTCCAAGTGTATAACTGTATAAAAAAATATCGTTGCAAGGTGATCTCATATATCTAACCTTGTCTCAACGTTTTTCTGAAAATCTTTGTCATTCATAAGACAATTATTAATTAGATATAAGTTTAAAAGATGAGGTTACCAAATACCCCAATATACTTATATCTTTCCCAATACTACTTGAACTACCACAGTTCAAGTTATAATCAGTTTCAAAAGTTCATCACATAGATGAGACTACAAGACAAGATTTGAATAGATTCAATCTTTGAAATATTATTGAATGAAATAAAGTTACGAGATACTTTATTTAGTCCCGATATATATATATCCACATATATATATCTCTTAAACATTTCCTGGAACCTCTGTTATGTAAAGTATGAACAGAGTTTGAAACATCCAATGAATTTTGGAAAGGAAAAGAATTTTGGCATAAACCAGATATCTTGCTGATCAGGCAAAGATACCAATAAGTAACCTTTTCTACTAGTAGATGGATGAATCCCCCACCGGTCATCACCCTGGCCACATAAGGACCTTGTGCTGGACCGCCACCCGGCCTCTTACGCGTTGATGGACTGCCACCCAGCCACTTACACTTTGATAGACCGTACCCCGGCCTGTCGCTTATGCCGACTCAATTAGATGGGCTTACTTCCCGAATATTGGGCAAGTAATCAATTCATTTATCAAAACAGCAACCTTGTTGCGAATATAAAATACACCATAGAGCCGGATCCCTCAGGTTTCGAGCGAGTATTTAAATCCCCTTAAAAGGAAGATCTTAAATATAAAAATGAGTTTTGGGATCCGCTCTAACTTTTAAAAATCATTTTGAAGACTCGAAAACACTTTAAAGAGTGTTTGGAGTAAAGCTGATTTAATAAAGTAAATCAGTCCCCATATATTAGAAAATATCTGAATATTATTATTTAAATAATATTCCCATAAAGAATAATCTTTATAAAAATAATTGAAGTAGAAGTATTAAAACTTATACTTGAAATAAACATTAAATAACCAAAGATATACTTATATGAAAATATTATCTTTATTTGAATAATCGAAAATAAGTTTGATTATTGACACCTTATTCTTTAATAAAATAAAGAATATATCTCAGCAAATAATCGGAGTCATAGATCCTCAAATGAATATTCAAATAATATTCATTAAATAATATAAACTGAGTCATAAGCCCTCGAATGAATATTCAAATAATATTCAATAAATAATATAAAAGAGTCATAAGCCCTCGAATGAATATTCAAATAATATTCAGATAATAAAATCAAAGGAGTCATAAGTCCTCGAATGAATATTCAAAATAATATTCATTTAATATAAAGGAGTCATACGCCTTCGAATAATATTCGAAATAATATTCAATAATAAAATAAAGTTAAAGTTATCGAATAAATCTTATTCGATTAATAGTTTGGAAAACTATAACCATATATATATATAAATATATATATATATATATCCATATCCATATATACAAAATCTACTCGGGATCCTCGACTCCCGGTTTTAGAAAATATTTTCACCTTTGGGTCCCTATACTAAGGGTATATGCAAGTTACCGCTATCCTCTAGCATAGGTATTATCAACTGAATCAACAGATATATATATGGAAAGAATACGAAACAGGCATGCATATATATACCATATCAGCATGCTTTAATATATCGCAAAATTTGCTAATTAACCAACATGCATCTATCACAAGATAATGCATATACATATATTCATCACAACAACAGTATAACGGGTAGAAAACTTGCCTGAGCGACTTGGGGTGATAAAAGGCTCGGGACGAGTCTGGTAACCTATAAACAACAAGTAAGTTGGAATTAAACCAAAATCACTTGTAAATCTATACTTTAACTAACTTAGACTCTAACGCTTGTTTTGCGCTCACTGATTCGCTTAAGTCACTCGGGTACCCTCGGCTCCACCATTTTTAATAATTTAACCTTTACGAGTTTTAAAGCGATTCCTTCGCGAGTGTCTTACCAACTGCCTAACACACTTACCATAAATGTTTCATACATTAATTAACCCTTTTTGGTCTTTAACCTATGTTTCAAAGTAAGGCGAGGGGAAAAAGTTTCGTTCGCGAAGCGCCGTTACTTGAAACGGTCGTTTCTCCTAAACCGTTCATCGGAATCGAACGAACTACATATCAAAACGAAGCTCGTAACATGAGCTATCTAGACATGGCAATGGTCATAATCTAGCAGGGGGTTCTCGGGTCCTAATGTTATGCACAAAAACAGTCTAAAGAAAATCGGACGTTACGACGGCTATGTTTACGCGATTTCCAATATTTTAAACCATTCAAAACCATTCCAAATCAACCTCAAATCCAACATACAACCAACATCCATCCTTATCACATCATAACAACCCCAACCAATTCAATTTAATCATTCATACTTATGCCTAAGCTTAACTTTAATCATACTTAAGTTCTTTTAATCAAAACCATAACATTTACCATTCCATTTCACTACCATTTCAAATCCCAAACTCTAATCATAACAACAAGCTACAATATCATCCTACAAATAAAAATCATCTTATAATATATAGGAATCTAGGTTTTGGAGATGGTATACCTTCCTTGAAGTGGTGGAAGGAGCTAGGAAGCCTTAAGAAGCTTTGAGAAGTCTTAAGAATGCTTGGATCTTCAAGAAAAACAAGAAAAACTTCAAGTTAAAAACTTGAAAACACTATTCATAGTCTTCTTCTTTGATTAAATGAAGAAGATTGAGAAGGAATTAATGGCTTAAACTCATGATATAGCCCTAACTAAGCATGAAGATGATTAGGGAATTTACTCACCAATTTAGGAAGCTTGGATCTTGGATTTTGAAAAATCTTGCCTTTAAAAAGTGAAAAAGCCGAGAGCAATGAAGAACTAATGCCTTGGTTTCTTTTTGTTTTGATGAAGAATGAATTATTTGGCTTGGTTGGTTGTAGTTTTGTATTTGATTTAGTCAATTACCTTCTTGCCCTTGAATTTGTGTGGTTACAAAGCCACCACACCTCCTTCCTTCCCATGTCATGCTTATGTCATCCTCATGATGTCATCCTCCCTTCCTTGTCCTCTTTCTATTGGTTGGATGACATCATTCCCACTAATCCCTTTGATTAACTTCCTAATCGTTTGCCTAATAACCGCTGATCTGTTATACGGTTCGCTTAACTTTCGTTTTCGTTTATCGTTTGAAGGATCATACCCGGGATCTTATTACTTAGGTTCCTTTAACCTTTCTCAATACATTATATTCCTTTTTATGATCCTCTATTATAATCCTTTAATTTAAATCCTTTTTATCCTGTTACCTTATACTCAATTCTCTCCGTATCTTGTGGATTTCCGGGAAAAACCAAAGTGTTCGGAATTGGATTCTGACGATCTTTACATACACTTATATACTTCATAGAGTACTAATAATATCCCAGAATATCCATAACAGAACCCCTACATAGTGTGGCGTGAAAAGTTTTCTCATTCAGCTAAAACACTATTCACAAGGGTTATAAAAAGTTGAAAATTTTGGGGTTATTACAGTCTCCCCTCCTTAAAAGGATTCCGTCCCGGAATCAAACAGAAAACAAATGGGGGTACTTTTCTAGCATTGTGCTCTCTAGTTCCCAAGTTGATTCTTCCACGTTATGATTCTGCCATAGTACTCTGACTAGCTTGATCACTTTGTTCCGAAGCACCTGCTCCTTCTTATCCATAATCCTTACTGGCTTCTCCACGTAAGTTAGATCTGGCTGCATATCCACCTGCTCGTACTCCACTATGTGCCTGGCATCCCGATGATACCTCCTTAGCATTGACACATGGAACACATTATGAACTTGTTGCAAATTAGGGGGTAGGGCTAGCTCGTAAGCTAACTTTCCAATCCGTCTTAATATCTCAAAAGGTCCAATGTATCTAGGGCTTAGTTTTCCTTTCTTTCCGAACCTCATTAATCCCTTCCAAGGGGATACTTTCAGCAGTACTAAGTCCCCTACTTCATATTCCTTGTCCTTTCGGGCTAGGTCTGCATATTTCTTCTGTCTATCTTGGGCTGCCACAAGTCGCCCTCTGATAAGATCCACTATATCTTTGGTCCTTTGGACCACTTCGGGTCCGAGCATCTTCCGCTCTCCTACTTCATCCCAGTATAAGGGAGATCGACACCTTCTTCCGTACAGGGCCTCATAAGGCGGCATTCCGATGCTAGCATGAAAGCTATTGTTATAAGAAAACTCGATCAACGGCAAGTGATCATCCCAACTTCCTTTAAGGTCTATTGCACAGACTCTCAACATATCCTCTAGTGTCTGGATGGTCCTTTCACTCTGTCCATCCGTCTGGAGATGGTACGCGGTACTCATATTTAACTTGGTCCCCGCACATTCCTGAAAGCTCCTCCAAAATCTGGAGTTAAACCTGGGGTCTCGGTCTGAGACAATGGACGCTGGGACTCCATGTCGCGTCACTATTTCCTTAAGGTAAATGTCCATCAGTCTATCGACTGTGTATCTCTCATTGATAGGAATGAAATGAGCTGACTTTGTCAGTCGGTCTATAATTACCCAAATGGCGTCGTGATTGGCTTTCGTCCTTGGCAAGCCTACAACAAAATCCATCGCTATCTGTTCCCATTTCCATTCGGGAATCTCCAGGGGTCGTAAAAGTCCACTGGGTCTCTGGTGCTCTGCCTTTACTCTTTGGCAAGTCAAACACTTGTTTACCCATTCTGCTACGTCCCTCTTCATGTTGGGCCACCAGTAATATTCCTTCAAATCCCTATACATCTTGGTACTTCCCGGGTGAATGGAATACCTTGAACTATGGCTTTCATCCAAAATCTCATCTTTAAGTTCTTGAACATTCGGAACCCAAATTCGGTAGGAGTACCTCATTATCCCTTTATCATCTTTCTCAGTATGGATCTCCTCTCCAGTCATTGACTCTCTGCCTTCATTCATTATTTTCTCCTGGCACAATCTGATCTTTTCCAATAACTCTGGCTGCATTGAGATCTCAAAAAGCTTTTCAGTTCCGGTTCCGGTTACCTTTACTTCTATTTCCATTCTCTCAAAATCCCTTATCAACTCTTCCGAAGTCGTTATCATTCTGAGTCTTTCCTTTCTACTAAGGGCATCAGCCACCACATTGGCTTTCCCTGGATGATAGAGAATCTCACAATCATAGTCCTTGATTAGTTCTAACCATCTCCTCTGGCGCATGGTGAGCTCTTTCTGCGTAAATATGTACTTGAGGCTCTTATGGTCTGTGAAAATCTCGCACTTCTCTCCATACAAGTAGTGCCTCCAAATTTTTAAAGCAAATACTATTGCCGCGAGCTCAAGGTCATGAGTAGGATATCTAACCTCGTATTCCTTCAGTTGTCTCGACGCATACGCAATAACTTTACCGTGCTGCATAAGCACACATCCTAATCCTTTGTGCGACGCGTCACTATATATCACAAAATCTCCTTTTCCGTCCGGCAATGCCAATACCAGAGCCGTTATCAACCTTTTCTTTAATTCCTGAAAACTGTTCTCGCATTTCTCCGTCCATTCAAACTTCTCTGTCTTACGAGTAAGTCGTGTCAAAGGGGCTGCGATCTTCGCAAAGTCCTGAACAAATCTACGATAGTAGCCGGCCAATCCTATGAAACTCCTTACCTCTGTGGGTGTGGTTGGCCTTTCCCAATTTGAGACCGCCTCTATCTTGGAGGGGTCGACCAATACTCCTTCTTTATTGATCACATGTCCTAAAAACTGTACTTCATTCCGCCAGAATTCAAACTTCGAGAATTTGGCATATAACTGCTCCTCTCTGAGTATTCCTAGAGCTATCCTCAAATGCTCTGCATGTTCTGCCTCAGTCCTTGAGTAGATCAAAATATCATCGATAAAAACTATCACATACTTGTCCAAGTACTTCTTAAATACTCTATTCATTAAATCCATGAAAGCCGCTGGGGCGTTGGTTAATCCAAAGGACATTACCAAGAACTCATAATTCCCATACCTGGTACGGAACGCTATCTTGGAAATATCTTCGGGTTTAATCTTTAGTTGGTGATATCCAGTTCTCAGGTCGATCTTGGAAAAATAAACAGCATCCTTTAGCTGGTCGAACATATCGTCTATTCTAGGTAATGGGTACCTGTTCTTTATGGTTAGCTTGTTCAACTCTCGATAGTCTATGCACAACCTCATGCTCCCATCTTTTTTCTTAACAAATAAAACTGGTGCTCCCCACGGAGACACACTGGGTCTTATCATACCCTTATCCAAGAGTTCCTACAATTGGATAGCTAATTCCTTCATTTCTAACGGGGCTAACCGGTAAGGTGCTTTTGAAACTGGTGCCGTCCCTGGGGCCAACTCAATAGCAAATTCAATCACTCTATCGGGTGGTAATCCCGGAAGGTCTTGTGGGAATACATCTTCAAATTCATTGACTACTGGAATATCTTGTAAGTTGGGCACCTCCTTCTGCGTGTCCACCACATAGGCTAGGTAGGCATCACTTCCTTTTCGTAGCATCCTTTTGGCCTGAGCCATAGTCAAAAATTTCTGCGTCCGCCTCTTTCCTCTAAATATAACTTCTTTCTTCCCGGGGATATTTAACTTAACTTTCTTCCCTTTACAGTCTATCTGAGCATCGTTGCTAGATAGCCAGTCCATTCCCAAAATCACATCAAACTCCCCTAATTTAAAAGGAATCAGATCAACACTGAAAGATTGCTCCCCTATGCCTATCTCACAGGCGGGGTGAATCTGGTTAACAGGAATAATTTCATGATTGGCTATTTCTACTTGTAAGGGTTCTATCAAGGGTTCAGCCTTAAGTCTTAACTTACGCGTAAGGTCCTTTGATATAAAAGATTTAGTTGCTCCCGAATCAAATAAAACATTTGCACTGACTGAATTTAGAGAAAGGGTACCTGCTATCACATCTGAATCTTTCATAGCATCCTGGACTGTCATGTTGAAAGTCCTCGCAGTAGGTGGCTTATTGGAAGCAGCCCTGCTTGCTCCCGAAGCTGCTGGTTTGTTCATTGGGCATTCCCTCTTCCAATGAACTGGGCGTCCGCACTGATGACAAGTGGCGGTTGGAACGACGGCAGGGGTTGATAATGGGCACTTATTTGAGTAGTGGCCTTCCCGACCGCACTTAAAACAGGTTACTGGCTTTCCTTTACACTCCCCAGTGTGATTCCTTCCACATATGTTACAGGCTGGCAATGGGGGTCGAGACTGGTTGGAATAGGACATTCTTGACTTCTGGCCGCCCTGGCTCACACTCACACTCATTGGCCGCTTAAACCCAGTGTTCCTTCCTGGTAGGGACACTGCTCCTCGATTAAATCTAGTTGGGAAGCTCCTTCATGCGGAACCTCCACCCATGCTCATACTTTTCCTCTTTATTCCTTTCTTCTCTCTTTCCTTCTGCATCTGTTCACTTCCAACTTCTACAATCGTTGCCTTTTGCACCAGAGTGGCATAGTCCGTAAGCTCAAGGATTGCCACCCTATTCTGAATCCACGGTTTGAGTCCCTGCTGAAACCTCCTAGCTTTCTTTTCCTCGGTGCTCACAAACTCCGGCACAAACCTTGATAACTCAGTAAATTTCACTTCGTACTCTGCTACAGACAAGTTATTCTGCTTTAGCTCCAAGAACTTGAGCTCCATCTGGTTTTCCATAAACCTCGGGAAATACTTTCCCAGAAACAACTGACTAAATCTCTCCCAGGTTATAATAGCATCTGTCTCCATATTTTTCTTGGCCTCCCACCAGTAGTTAGCTTCTCCTTTCAGAAGGTAGGTAGCAAATACAGTCTTCTGTGCCTCCTCGGTACTCAAAATCTCAAAAGATTTCTCCATTTCCTTTAACCATGCCCTTGCCTCAACTGGGTCGGCTGATCCGTGGAACTCAGGGGGCTTAAGGGACTTAAAAGCCCTGAAAGAGTTTGCCACAACATTGTTACTTCCTTGAGGGGGTGGGTTGGGTTGACGTTCCAAATTCTGCCTTAGGAGTTGCATGAACTGGCCCATGGGATCCATGCCTGGGTTTGGTACTGGTTGCTCAACCTCGGTTTCTCCTTCTTCAGCCTCTATCTCAAATCCCTCAACATCATATGTTTCCTCTCCCTCTTCATACGGGGAGTCATCCTGTTCCACATAATCCTCATCTTCCTCTTCACTGTGCTCCTGGTTCCTATCATCCTGGTTATGGCTTCCCTGGTCTTCAGATCCAGGGTTCGCCCTAGTTCCAATCTTTCTTGGCGGCATGATTCTGATAATAATAAAAAAAATTATTGGGAAAATTCAACGTTAGGTCACAATCATATACAACATTGTGCCTTGCACAGCTCTTATAATGGGGAGAACGTATATCGCAATTCTATTATTTTAAGAAAGTTCTAATACGAAGTGCAGTAATAATAATGATAAAAACAGTGATCCCTTCACTATGGAACTAAACCGAAAGGAAACAAATATATACATAATGCGAGAAATACATAGTTTGATCTGGTCAAAAGTACAACAGTGCTACAGTCATCTGTCTCAAAAGTGATACACAAGAGTCTATCTGTCTAGTCAGAAAAGGGATGCTATATACAAGTCAACTATCCCGGAAAATTGGCTCTTACTAAGGCCTCGGCTAACTAGACAACTAGACTATTCCATCATCAATCCTGAATCACACACCGGAGCGGGTCAGCTCCCAAACCCTTTCCATCGCACGACGGAAGATATAGTCGGCCTGCCGCCTGGAGATCCTACCATGCCTATCCCCCTGGAGCGATCTGAGCCTCGTTCGGGATGTGAGCTCTATCCCCGTAAGCTCCCTCCTCAAGGATCGGGGTATAGAAGCCCTAGTCTCATAAGCTCGGGTACGCCTACCCGCCCTCTCTGCATCCAACTCCCTTCTGGCCTCATCTAGTCGGCCCTCGACAACAGCCACTCGGGTCCTCAGAACATCCTGAACATATCCATGTGCTAATGAAGACTGCCTGTGGGCAGGGTCAAGAGGTGGTGAATCCGGAGCCGCTGAGGGTGTCTCCTCGGTCTTCCTAGGCTCGGAAGTATGGGTCTCTGAGCTGTCATCATCAGGAATCCAAGATAGTGGTGGAGGGGTAGGGGCTCTGACCACCGGAAGTGTGGGTAATGGGGTACCAGCATACACTACCATAGGTCCAACACGCTCCTCAGCTACTGGGACCTCATCCAGGTCCTCCTCATCTAGAATAGCAATAACCTCTGTCTCTGACTCCTCTGAGGGGTCATCCTCATCTGAAATAGCAATGACCTCCGTCTCAGGCTCCTCTGAGGGGTCCTCCTCATCCTCCTCCATCTCAGGCTCCTCCTGATCCTCAACATCTAGCAATGCCTCATCATGCTCACGCTCGAACATCTCAGGGTCCTCTATCTCAGGCGCCTACACATTAAACGAGCTAAGTTACTATCATGATACTTATAAGGGTACCCGTAACGGTTTTAACTGTCAGCACTACGTTAGGTAGCCCGACTATGAACTTGGCAAGAGTTCTTATTATCTTAGTTAACTTATTATCTTAACGTCCCATCATCTCTGAGGTTTATAACGCTTAGCTCTGATACCATTTCTGTAACACCCCCAGATCCGGGGTCGGGGATCCGGGTCATCACGGTCTTTCTTTCCACAATATCACTTCACTTAATTAATAATAATAACCTTATGCTGTGACCCCACACTAACACACACCACAACCCGTTATAGTCTCAGAGATGAAATTGAAATAAGTACAAGTCTTTGAATCCACAATTTAAAAGTTATTACAACCCAAAATGATTACTTGATAAATTTACAGTTAATTGCCATTATCTGCCACAAGTTATAATTATACATAATTAATTCTCAAAAGTAGATGGTCTGATCTATAATAGATCTACCTCTGCAGCTATAGCAGCTACAACATCAACGGGAAGACGCGGGACGCTTCCCACGCGCTTGCGTTGGGTCTGCTGGAGTCTGGCCATCTTTCCTAACTGTTGTTGTGTGATGAAGAAATAAAGCTAGGGTGAGCAGCAAGCCCACCAAAATAATATGTATAATGATTTACAATATATGAGCCTACTCATAATACTCATGAAAGTCTTGGTCAAAAGAAATGAACCAAGTTTGATATCTTAATGCGATGAAGTCGCAAAATATTCAGTATATATATACATATATACTTTTCAAAATATTGGAAGTCCTCTTCCATGCATAATATACACAAAGTCCCAGTGTATAACTGTATAAAAAAATATCGTTGCAAGGTGATCTCATATATCTAACCTTGTCTCAACGTTTTTCTGAAAATCTTTGTCATTCATAAGACAATTATTAATTAGATATAAGTTTAAAAGATGAGGTTACCAAATACCCCAATATACTTATATCTTTCCCAATACTACTTGAACTACCACAGTTCAAGTTATAATCAGTTTCAAAAGTTCATCACATAGATGAGACTACAAGACAAGATTTGAATAGATTCAATCTTTGAAATATTATTGAATGAAATAAAGTTACGAGATACTTTATTTAGTCCCGATATATATATATATCCACATATATATATATATCTCTTAAACATTTCCTGGAACCTCTGTTATGTAAAGTATGAACAGAGTTTGAAACATCCAATGAATTTTGGAAAGGAAAAGAATTTTGGCATAAACCAGATATCTTGCTGATCAGGCAAAGATACCAATAAGTAATCTTTTCTACTAGTAGATGGATGAATCCCCCACCGGTCATCACCCTGGCCACATAAGGACCTTGTGCTGGACCGCCACCCGGCCTCTTACGCGTTGATGGACTGCCACCCAGCCACTTACACTTTGATAGACCGTACCCCGGCCTGTCGCTTATGCCGACTCAATTAGATGGGCTTACTTCCCGAACATTGGGCAAGTAATCAATTCATTTATCAAAACAGCAACCTTGTTGCGAATATAAAATACACCATAGAGCCGGATCCCTCAGGTTTCGAGCGAGTATTTAAATCCCCTTAAAAGGAAGATCTTAAATATAAAAATGAGTTTTGGGATCCGCTCTAACTTTTAAAAATCATTTTGAAGACTCGAAAACACTTTAAAGAGTGTTTGGAGTAAAGCTGATTTAATAAAGTAAATCAGTCCCCATATATTAGAAAATATCTGAATATTATTATTTAAATAATATTCCCATAAAGAATAATCTTTATAAAAATAATTGAAGTAGAAGTATTAAAACTTATACTTGAAATAAACATTAAATAACCAAAGATATACTTATATGAAAATATTATCTTTATTTGAATAATCGAAAATAAGTTTGATTATTGACACCTTATTCTTTAATAAAATAAAGAATATATCTCAGCAAATAATCGGAGTCATAGATCCTCAAATGAATATTCAAATAATATTCATTAAATAATATAAACTGAGTCATAAGCCCTCGAATGAATATTCAAATAATATTCAATAAATAATATAAAAGAGTCATAAGCCCTCGAATGAATATTCAAATAATATTCAGATAATAAAATCAAAGGAGTCATAAGTCCTCGAATGAATATTCAAAATAATATTCATTTAATATAAAGGAGTCATACGCCTTCGAATAATATTTGAAATAATATTCAATAATAAAATAAAGTTAAAGTTATCGAATAAACCTTATTCGATTAATAGTTTGGAAAACTATAACCATATATATATATAAATATATATATATATATATCCATATCCATATATACAAAATCTACTCGGGATCCTCGACTCCCGGTTTTAGAAAATATTTTCACCTTTGGGTCCCTATACTAAGGGTATATGCAAGTTACCGCTATCCTCTAGCATAGGTATTATCAACTGAATCAACAGATATATATGGAAAGAATACGAAACAGGCATGCATATATATACCATATCAGCATGCTTCAATATATCGCAAAATTTGCTAATTAACCAACATGCATCTATCACAAGATAATGCATATACATATATTCATCACAACAACAGTATAATGGGTAGAAAACTTGCCTGAGCGACTTGGGGTGATAAAAGGCTCGGGACGAGTCTGGTAACCTATAAACAAAAAGTAAGTTGGAATTAAACCAAAATCACTTGTAAATCTATACTTTAACTAACTTAGACTCTAACGCTTGTTTTGCGCTCACTGATTCGCTTAAGTCACTCGGGTACCCTCGGCTCCACCATTTTTAATAATTTAACCTTTACGAGTTTTAAAGCGATTCCTTCGCGAGTGTCTTACCAACTGCCTAACACACTTACCATAAATGTTTCATACATTAATTAACCCTTTTTGGTCTTTAACCTATGTTTCAAAGTAAGGCGAGGGGAAAAAGTTTCGTTCGCGAAACGCCGTTACTTGAAACGGTCGTTTCTCCTAAACCGTTCATCGGAATCAAACGAACTACATATCAAAACGAAGCTCGTAACATGAGCTATCTAGACATGGCAATGGTCATAATCTAGCAGGGGGTTCTCGGGTCCTAATGTTATGCACAAAAACAGTCTAAAGAAAATCGGACGTTACGACGGCTATGTTTACGCGATTTCCAATATTTTAAACCATTCAAAACCATTCCAAATCAACCTCAAATCCAACATACAACCAACATCCATCCTTATCACATCATAACAACCCCAACCAATTCAATTTAATCATTCATACTTATGCCTAAGCTTAACTTTAATCATACTTAAGTTCTTTTAATCAAAACCACAACATTTACCATTCCATTTCACTACCATTTCAAATCCCAAACTCTAATCACAACAACAAGCTACAATATCATCCTACTAACAAAAATCATCTTATAATATATAGGAATCTAGGGTTTGGAGATGGTATACCTTCCTTGAAGTGGTGGGAGGAGCTAGGAAGCCTTAAGAAGCTTTGAGAAGTCTTAAGAATGCTTGGATCTTCAAGAAAAACAAGAAAAACTTCAAGTTAAAAACTTGAAAACACTATTCATAGTCTTCTTATTTGATTAAATGAAGAAGATTGAGAAGGAATTAATGGCTTAAACTCATGATATAGCCCTAACTAAGCATGAAGATGATTAGGGAATTTACTCACCAATTTAGGAAGCTTGGATCTTGGATTTTGAAAAATCTTGCCTTTAAAAAGTGAAAAAGCCGAGAGCAATGAAGAACTAATGCCTTGGTTTCTTTTTGTTTTGATGAAGAATGAATTATTTGGCTTGGTTGGTTGTAGTTTTGTATTTGATTTAGTCAATTACCTTCTTGCCCTTGAATTTGTGTGGTTACAAAGCCACCACACCTCCTTCCTTCCCATGTCATGCTTATGTCATCCTCATAATGTCATCCTCCCTTCCTTGTCCTCTTTCTATTGGTTGGATGACATCATTCCCACTAATCCCTTTGATTAACTTCCTAATCGTTTGCCTAATGACCGCTGATCTGTTATACGGTTCGCTTAACTTTTGTTTTCGTTTATCGTTTGAAGGATCATACCCGGGATCTTATTACTTAGGTTCCTTTAACCTTTCTCAATACATTATATTCCTTTTTATGATCCTCTATTATAATCCTTTAATTTAAATCCTTTTTATCCTGTTACCTTATACTCAATTCTCTCCGTATCTTGTGGATTTCCGGGAAAAACCAAAGTGTTCGGAATTGGATTCTGACGATCTTTACATACACTTATATACTTCATAGAGTACTAATAATATCCCAGAATATCCATAACAGAACCCCTACATAGTGTGGCGTGAAAAGTTTTCTCATTCAGCTAAAACACTATTCACAAGGGTTACAAAAAGTTGAAAATTTTGGGGTTATTACAGTTATTTAGAAAAAGAGTTAGTCGTGTTCCATCAAACTCAAAAAGATAGAGATGATGCTTTCTATGTTAGGGATGAAGTACTTAAATTAAATGAATCTCTAAAAACTGAGTTAGAAAAGGAAAAAGAGATAATCAGGACTTGGACTAACTGTGGCTGAACAACTCAGAATTTGTTAAGTAGTGGAAACTGGAACTACAAGTCAAAGAACAAGTTCTGATACTGGGAGAAGAATAACTTCTGGTACTGGTAAAATGATAAGTTCTGATGAACATCTGGAACTTGATGAGGAGATTTCAAGACAGTTATTTCTGAAAGAAAATCCAGGAATGGACGTTGAGAGTCTAAAAGAAGAAGAAGCTAGACTTAAGTTAGAAAAAGTCAACTCCAAATCTGAAGCTTGTGTTGTTGAAAAGAAACTTCCTAAGGCTAAAGGCATTGTGATAAAAGAAAGGACAAATCATGAGGAAATTAAGCCAAATCACAAATGGAGATAGATCCAAGGTCCAAGGGCAAAGAAAAAGTTGGTGAACCTGTAAAGGTTTATGTGCCTGCTATGGATGAAGAAATATCTGATAAAGATGCTAATCTTACTCTGATTTCAAAGAAGATTTCTCAAACAACCTCTGACATGGCTCAAGTTGTTCAGAGTCAAGATATAGTAAGTTCTGCTATGACACTGAAGCAAGCAACCTCTGACATAGCTCAAGTTGGCTTGATATCAGAAAATAAGGAAAAGGAAACCTCTGACATTGCTCATATTAAACCTTCAAAGTTACTCCTACCAGGATTCACCAAAGCCAAACAAACTCAACCTTTGAAGACTGCGGCAAGTGGTTTTGAAGCAAGAGTTGTTACAGGAAAGGAAGCAAGAGATAAATCTGGATTGGGTAGTGCTGATGAAAGAAGAGTACAGAACACAAGCAATGATCCAACTTCCTTGAGTGAACCATAAAATCTTGCTTTTAAAAAGAGGAATGATTATTTAGAAAAAGAGTTAGTCATGTTCCATCAAACTCAGAAAGATAGAGATGATGCTTTCTATGTTAGGGATGAAGTACTTAAAATAAATGAATCTCTAAAAACTGAGTTAGAAAAGGAAAAAGAGATAATCAGTACTTGGACTAACTCTGTTAGAACAACTCAGAATTTGTTAAGTAGTGGAAACTGGAAAGAAGGCTTAGGTTATGGAGATGATAAGAATGATAAGGGAACTGTAGAGATTAAGCCTATAGTTGTTAAACAACAGCAAAAGGTAAAACCTGTTAAGTTTGTAGCTGTAAAGTCTGATACTGAGAAATTAAAAGTTAAAGAGAAATTAACTTCTGAAAAACTAAAACAGGAAAAGCCAACTAAAGTTAACATAGGCTTAATGACTAAGAAGCAGCTTAAGCCTTAGCTGAAAGATGTTAAGAATGTAAATAGGGTAAATCCACCTAGGAAAAATAGGAATGGAAAGGAAGGTGTGAATAAAAGCAATGATTATAATCCTGATCCTAATGCTTCTAGAAAAACATATCATAACTGTGGAAATTCTAACCATCTGGCTTCTTTTTGCAGGAAGAATAAGAACATAAACTCCTTACCTTCAAAGTCAGGAGTTAAGAGTCAGTCTGTTAGATATAGGCCACAAAATCCTTGTTTTCATTGTGGTAGTTTATGGCATTCCATTTATACTTGTAAGGAATATCATAGTTTGTACTATGATTATTATCAAATAAAACCTTCTTTAAAGAAAGTTAGCATTGTTCCTTATAGTGTAAGTTCTGATGCAAAGTCTGGTACTGTAAATGCTGATAAGAAAACTGTTAACATAAATTCTGATGCTAAATCTGCTGCAAATGTTAACAAACTTAGGCCAAAGGATCCAAGCAAGTCTGGGTCCTTAAAATTAATCTTTAATGGTCTTTGTGATTGCAGGGCAACAGGAAAAACATCCTAGTTCTGGACAGTGGATGTTCAGGACATATGACTGGAAATAAAGCCCTGCTATCAGACCTTGTGGAGAAAGCTAGCCCAAATGTTTCTTATGGAGATGGCAACATTGGAAAAACACTGGGATATGGCAATATCAATCTTGGGAATGTCATCATTGAGAAAGTAGCTCCGGTCTCAGGACTTAAACATAATCTGCTCAGTGTTAGTCAAATATGTGACAGAGGTTATCATGTGAATTTCTTTGAAGAACACTGTGAAGTTGTAAGCAAATCTGCAGGAAAAGTTGTTCTGAAAGGATACAGGCATGACAACATTTATGAAACTAAGCTTTCAACAAGTACTGATGGTTCTGCAATCTGTCTGTTGAGTAGAGCATCAATTGAAGAAAGCTGGAATTGGCACAAGAAACTCTCTCATTTAAATTTCAACAATATAAATGAACTAGTCAAGAAAGATCTTGTGAGAGGATTGCCAAAATCAGTATTTGCTCCTGATGGCCTTTGTGATTCATGTCAGAAGGCAAAACAAAGAAAATCTTTATTCAAGAGCAAGACTGAATTATCAATTCTTGAGCCTTATCACCTACTACATGTTGATCTATTTGGTCCAGTGAATGTCATGTCTATTGCAAAGAAGAAATATGCTATGGTCATAGTGGATGAGTTCACCAGATACACATGGGTGTATTTCTTGCACACAAAAAGTGAAACTGCATCAATTTTGATTGATCATGTCAAGCAACTGGATAAATTGGTCAAAGATTCTGTGAAGATCCTAAGAAGTGATAATGGCACTGAGTTCAAGAATTTGATCATGGAAGAGTTCTGCAAAGACCATGGAATAAAGCAGGAATTTTCTGCTCCTGGAACTCCACACAAAAATGGAGTTGTTGAAAGAAAGAATAGAACTCTTATTGAAGCTGCATGAACTATGCTTAATGAAGCAAAGCTACCAACCTATTTTTGGGCTGAAGCTGTGCAGACTGCTTGTTTTACTCAGAATGCAACACTCATTAACAAGGACGAAAAGACACCATATGAGATGGTGAAGAAAAAGAAGCCAAATCTGAATTATTTTAATGTATTTCGATGCAAGTGTTTTGTTCTTAAGACTCATCCTGAACAGCTATCCAAATTTGATCTAAAAGCTGATGAAGGAATTTTTGTTGGATATCCACTTTCTACAAAAGCCTTCAGAGTCTACAATTTAAGAACAAGGGTAGTCATGGAATCTATTAATGTCTCTTTTGATGATAAGAAGATTACTGAACTTGAAGATTTCAATGATCATGATCAGCTGAGATTTGAAAATGAAGTTTTAAATTCTGCTACTGTAAATCCTGACAGTCTAAGACCTGACAGTCTAAATCCTGACAGTCTAAATCCTGATACTGCAAACTCTGATGGATTTAACTCTGATATTATTGAAACTGTGGTGACTACGCCAAAGGAAGATGCACCTGTGCAGGGGGAGCATACTGAAGATACAACCACATCTCAAGAAGCATCAGAACCTACAACTGGCTCTTCAAGTTCTAATTCATCAAGTTCTGATGAGCCAAGTTCTGATAATTCTAGAAAATCAAATTCTAAAGGATCCAACTTAGAGAGCATAATTTCAAGGGGGCATCAGAAAATGTGGATGAAGACAACATGGATTATGGCGGAGCATCCAGTTCTAGAGAAAATCTTCCATCTGCAAGGAAGTGGACTAAAGCACATACACCTGACTTAATTATTGGAAATCCTGATGCAGGTGTCAAAACTAGAACAACTACATCAAATGAATGTCTCTATAATTCTTTTCTTTCTCAGACTGAACCAAAGAAAGTGGAAGAAGCTCTTCAAGATGCTGATTGGGTGCAAGCAATGCAGGAAGAGTTAAATGAATTTGAAAGAAATAAAGTTTGGACCCTAGTGCCAAGACCAAAGAACAGATCTGTTGTTGGTACAAAGTGGGTGTTCAGAAATAAAACTGATAGTGATGGTATAATTACAAGGAATAAAGCAAGGCTGGTTGCAAAAAGATATTCTCAACAGGAGGGAATTGATTATGATGAAACATTTGCACCAGTTGCTAGATTGGAAGCCATAAGGATATTTTTGGCTTATGCTGTTCACAAAATGTTTACAGTCTTTCAAATGGATGTGAAAAGTGCTTTTCTTATTGGAGAATTGGAAGAGGAAGTATATGTTGAACAACCTCCAGGCTTTGTAGATTCCAAACTTCTACATCATGTCTACAGGCTTGATAAATCACTTTATGGCCTTAAGCAAGCTCCAAGAGCATGGTATGAGACCTTAGCTCAGTTTCTTCTGGAAAGTGGATTTAACAGAGGAACTATTAACAAAACACTGTTTAACCTCAACGATGGAAATGACTTACTTTTGGTGCAAATATATGTTGATGAAATCATTTTTGGTTCCATAAATGACAGACTTTGCAAGAAGTTTGCCAAACTAATGCAGTCAAGATATCAAATGAGTATGATGGGGGAACTTAGCTATTTTCTGGGCCTTCAAGTCAAGCAGAATGAAGAAGGCACTTTTATTTGTCAATCCAAATATACCAGAAATTTGTTTAAGAAATTTGGAATGCAAGATTGTTCAAGTGCATCCAATCCCATGGCCACTGCAACAAAATTGGATAAGGATACTGGTACATCAGTAGATATTACTGATTACAGAGGTATGATTGGCTCACTACTCTATCTTACTGCAAGTAGACATGATATCATGTATGCTACATGTCTTTGTGCAAGATTTTAAGCAGATCCAAGAGAACCTCACTTAACAGCTGTGAAAATAATTTTCAAGTACCTTAAGGGTACAAATGATCTGGGATTATGGTATCCTAGAGAATCAGACTTTAAGCTAATAGGTTACTCAGATGCAGATTTTGCAGGATGCAAAATTGACAGGAAAAGCACAAGTGGAAGCTGCCATTTTCTTAGAGGCAGATTGGTTTCTTGGTTTAGCAAGAAACAGAAGTCAATTTCCACATCAACTGTAGAAGTAGAATACATTGGTGCAGGAAGCTGTTGTGCACAGATTCTTTGGATGAAGAATCAGTTATTGGATTATGGGTTATAATTTTCTAAAATTCCTATTTACCGTGATAATGAAAGTGCTATTGCTATGACAGGTAATCCAGTTCAACACTCAATGACAAAGCACATCAGCATTAGGTACCACTTCATAAGGGAACATGTGGATGAAGGTACATTGGAATCACATTTTATTCGAACAGATCGACAACTAGTAGATATCTTCACAAAACCACTGTATGAAGCAACTTTTACAAGATTGGTAAATGAACTTGGAATGGTTTGAGGTTCTTTCTCTAAATATGCTTAGTTTATGTTCTGTTACATCAGACTCTATGATCAGTATTTACAGATATTACTATCTTTGTGTATTCTGTGCTTAATTTGAAATTTGCTTAAGTGCTGATTGTTGTCTGATGTGAATTTCTAAACTCTGATAGTGATATGCATGTTTCTGTGACTATTCAATCCAATGAGGATAATTGTGCTAGATACTGAACTAGTAGTCTTTAATATACTAAAGTTCCCATGTTTGAAGTAATTGTTTATGTGGAAATCTTTTAACACAAGCAAATTCTGATATTGAGCTTGGTTAAAGTTTACTTTGTGTATCTTGTTACTAAGTCAAAAACTAGAATAGTGCTTCTTATCTGTTAAGTTCTGATGTTAGTAAATCTGGTGAATGTACTAAGTGCTGATAAACCTCACTTATCAAAAGAAATAGAAAAAGAAAAAGAAATAAAAATCAGGTACTCCTTTGAGATCTAGACTAAAAAATGTGGAAGGAAAGATCCAAGTGCATTGCTGGTATTAAGTTATATGCATTAGAAAAGCAAAATAAAATTTTCTTGGTGACTTTTCACACTCTATGATTACTGGAGAAATACTCTGATTAACAGCATAAATTCTGATAAGCAGTCGTGACTCACTTACACTGAGAAGCCACTGTAAAATAGAATTTCAAAAGATGCATAAAATAAGCACAAAACAGTTGAGATGGACTCATGCATGAACTCATTCTATAGTAGACTTCAGAATAATGACAGATTTTGAGCAAAGTTCTTAGTTATGCCTTATTTCTAAGATGTACTGAAGTGAATTAGACTTTAATCTTTATCTGATATTTAGCTTACTGCACACACATACACTCCATATGAATAATGAAAATTACTGTGGTGATAAATGTTATTTTAGATGAACAGATTAAATGTCAGTTGCATAAATTTTGAGGACAAGTTATGATGGAAATTCTGATGATTAAGTTCTGAAGAAACGAAATCAGTATTTGTGTGAAGCATTATAGAAATAAACATTCACTTTTCGAGTTAAGGAGCCATGTTCTGATGACTGTTAAGTTCTGATATAAGTCTAAGTTCTGATATTAAATCCTGATTCTTTACTTGACTTATTTTTGGTTAAATCTGAAAAAGTTATATTTAAAATCAGAATATATTTGGGTGAGTTATAATCAGTCAACATAATTTGGGTTAGTGGTACTCATATATGCACAATAATTCTTTTTTACTTGTTTCGTGTGCTCATTAACTCCTGTTTTAAGCTTCCAATGGCTGTTATTATTGCTCATCGGTCTAGGGAGATGAGGCTTTAATTCTTTTTCACATTTCATGCATCCCTTGGTCTTCCCTTGTCTATATAACTGACCAAACATCCTTCAGTAAAAATCAATTCTTTCTTCTCTCAAACAATGGCTCAGTTTGGTTGGTTTTACAACTATGGCACCGAAACTGTGCATATTTTTCAAAATGGAATTCTGACTGCATATCCCGTCAACAACATTCCGTCTAATCTCTGGATTCAATTTCCAGAGATTATTAAAAATGACTTGTTGACTGTCCAACGAAATCTTTATCTCCGTTCTCTCCGTCAGCAAGAACGGATCATCCGTCTTGCAGTGCTCTTCATCAGCAGCAGAAGGAGTTAGTCGTTAGTCTTCTTAGACTAGGACTAAATCTGTTGATGTTAGGAATCATAGATTAGGACTGTCTTGCAACTTTTACATGTAATTGCTAAATTTAATCGAATGTATTTGTTTGATATATTAATGAAATTTTACTTTATTGCAAGATTTTATCTCTGAGTCGTTTTATATTCTGATGACCTTTTAAATCCTAATAATAATCAAGTTCTGATGCTGACGTGGCAGTATTTATTTACTTGGTTTATTTTTGGTCATTACCTCACTGGTCATATTTTTTTTACAGAATATTGGTAAAGCAGTAATAATCATTTATTTAGTGGGAACATATTTTTTTTAAAATAACAAAAACTGAACGTCCTTGATTAATGGGATTACTAGGTAAGTGGAACGGTTTTTATCCTTGAAAACTGCATGTGATAAGTAATGATTACTGAATACCCGTGCCCATTAATTATCTTTTACTGCTGCATGTCTGACAGGTGTCTCAACGGCTATTTTTACCATGTATAAGTAAAAGAGAGAAAAGATTGTAAAATCTTTTATTCACTTTTATACTCTATCTCTCTCTTTTTACTCTTATACTCTCACTATTTTCTGACGCTTTATCATACAGACATTTTATCAAACACCTTACAGGCAACCTTATTTCTCACTTATTTTTCATGGCACCCAAGGATTTGATTGTAAATGGAGCCAAGTTCGTACCAAACAACTATGCTGCAATCTTGAACAAGGCTGAAGCTCCATCTGATTTGCACTTTGTGCAAGATTTTTTAGCAAATAGTGAGATTGGGTCTGCTTTGACCCAACCTCACACTATCTCAAGCCAACAAGTTCTGACGTTTTGGCGAACTGGGATTTTTGATGATGGTGATGCTACTGGTACTCCAAGCATCGTATTTGAAGTCAATGATGTTGAGCATGTGGTTACTCCTGGAGCAGTTTGTAAAGCTCTCCAATTACCAGAAGGCTATACTTTTTCAACAGTGGAGGACCCTGTTCTACAGCAGCTCATGGCTAGTTTGGGCTATGAGAAAAGTTTGGGCAAGCTTGGACAGTTGAAAAGGGCAAATATCAGGAAGGAATGGAGCTTTTTCTTCGATTGTATCACTAAGGCATTCGCCAATAAGTGCTCCAACTTTGATGCCATTCCCATTATGAGTCAGCAAATCGGGTATGCTCTTATTCATCAAACTCACTTTGATTTTGCAAGTGATGTGCTAGGATTCATAGGGGATAGGATGACAGAGGATAAGAATGTAGTATACTTTGCTATATTCTATCAGCTTATATATAATTTTTGTTGTGCTGATGAACCCCAACCTACCACTGATTTAATTCCACCCTTTAAGCTTGCAAAAAGGGCTTTTAATGATTTGATAAATGCTGACATTAAGAAGAAAGTGGTTAGACCCTTACAGATACCTCAGTCTGTAAAACAGATTCTTGTAAATGCTGATGCTCAAACCTACACATCTGTTTACCATGATGTTCAACCCACCAGCACATCCCAGCCACCACACCAACCATCAGAACATACCACACCTACACCTCAAACTTCTCAACCTCAATCTGCTCAACCCTCCATCAGGACATATTTTAAACCATCACAGACATCTCAACCTTCACCATTAGCACATCATGTGAGGCCTTCATCTTCCAAACCTAAGAGGACAAAGACCGTACCTCAGAAAAAATAGAAGAGAAGGAGGATTGTTCTGAGGGATGAGTCAGACAGTGAGGAACATGTTCCAGTATCAGAACCTGTGGTTGTAAAAGCTGAGAAGGTCTCTTCTCAGAAGGATGCTGAAATTGGGAGTTCTAGGCCCTTAAAAAGGCTTAGAAAGCTAAATTCTGATGAAGCTCCCAAAGTCTCTCCATCTGTAAAGAGACATAAAAAGCAAAGAGCCAGGAGGGCTGCCAGTGTATCATCACATTCTGAAGAAACTCTGAAAGAAGCAGCTAAGGAAGGGGGTCAGGAATCTCTGATCCCAACAGAACCAATGGTTGATTTACTTCCTTCAGCACAACCAGAAACTACTCAAGACAGACTGCCTACTCCTCCTATGTCTCCTGTAAATGAACCAGTACATACTGAAGACCCAGACACAAGTGCTGAGATTGATATTCACAACCTGATTGTGCCTGAGGTTCTGTACTTGGAAGCTCCACCAGCTCAAATCACTCCACCAACAACCCCAATTCTGGATGCTGATTTTAATGAAGATATTCCTACTACACCTATTCTGAATCTGGATGATGAAAATCAGGTTTTAGGTGGGCATCAAGATTTGGCTGTTGATCAGAACTTAGTTGGAGATCAGCACTTAGAGGATGATGTTGAAGCATCAATAGCCACTCATACTATTCTTTTATCAGAGGAAGGTGATGATGCTGATTCTATAAGTTCTGATGCTGCTAATGATGAAGTTACTGGTGAAGCTGCTGCCAATTTAGATGCTGATGCAGCTGGTCCATCAGGACATGTACCTCAACAAACTGTTGATAAAGCTGATTTAGTCAAGAAGTTTGTTACAGGGGAAGCACCAGTATCTTGGAGTGAAACTCCTAGAGGAAAATAGTGGACTAAAGAATGGAACTCAGTTAGTTTTGTTCCTTCTGAAAAGATTCTTGCTGAGCATCTTGCAAAAGCTGATGAAATACTGATACATGATGATTTCAAGACACAGCTGAAAGTTACTGCATTAAGTACAAGACACCTTCAAGGTCAACACTCAATAACTCATGACAAGGTGAATAAAATTCAAGAAAACTTGATTCAGCAACATATGAATCTGAAACTTGAAAAGAACAGATTTTTCAAGCCTACTTGACAGAATTGCCTACATTGAGAAAACCCAAGAGAAGCAACAGTCTCAGATTGATGAAATTTTGAAGAATCAAGCTCTCATCAAAATCAACTCAATGAGATCCAATCCTCAGTGGAATTGCTTGTCTCTCTTCTTTTACCTGCTGATGCCAAAAAGGGGGAGAAAGTAATTAAGTCCAAATGCAAACCTATCAAGACACTGAAGGGAAATGATGATGAAAAAGATGACCAGGGAAACTCTGGAATGGGTGGAGGTCATGGTCAAGGTAAAGGTCTTTCATCAAGTATAACTAGAACTACAAGTCAAAGAACAAGTTCTGATACTGGGAGAAGAATAACTTCTGATACTGGTAAAAGGATAAGTTCTGATGAACATCTGGAACTTGATGAGGAGATTTCAAGACAGTTATTTCTGAAAGAAAACCCAGGAATGGACTTTGAGAGTCTAAAGGAAGAAGAAGCTAGACTTAAGTTAGAAAAAGTCAACTCCAAATCTAAAGCTTCTGTTGTTGAAAAGAAACTTCCTAAGGCTAAAGGCATTGTGATAAAAGAAAGGACAAATCCTGAGGCAATTAAGGCCAAATCATAAATGGAGATAGATCCAAGGTCCAAAGGCAAAGAAAAAGTTGGTGAACCTGTAAAGGTTTATGTGCCTGCTATGGATGAAGAAATATCTGATGAAGATGCTAATCTTACTCTGATTTCAAAGAAGATTTCTCAAACAACCTCTGACATGGCTCAAGTTGTTCAGAGCCAAGATATAGTAAGTTCTGTTATGACAATGAAGCAAGCAACCTCTGACATAGCTCAAGTTGGCTTGATATCAGAAAATAAGGAAAAGGAAACCTCTGACATTGCTCATGTTAAACCTTCAAAGTTACTCCTACCAGGATTCACCAAAGCCAAACAAACTCAACCTTTGAAGACTGCAGCAAGTGGTTTTGAAGCAAGAGTTGTTATAGGAAAGGAAGCAAGAGATAAATCTGGATTGGGTAGTGCTGATGAAAGAAGAGTACAGAATACAACCAATGATCCAACTTCCTTGAGTGAACCAGGTATTGGAGCAACTCCTGAAAGATTTAATCAGCTTGAATCTGTATAGATGGTTTACCATACATTCTTGAAAGAACACATCTTGTTATATTTCATGACAGATGGAAGGGTATACCACATTAGGCAGAATGCTATACCACTGAAGTATTATGAGGAACTAGAACATGTTCTATTCCTACTTCAAGTGAAGAACAGATTAACAGATAGTACTGCAAATTATTTGAAGACTCAAATTCAGAGACAGAAAAGCTTTATTCTGTAAAGTCTGATAACACATACTGTCCCAAGTACAGAGATTACAAATGTGATATTGTCGAGATGAAGCCTAACTCTGCTAAGATTATAACTACTTTTCTGGGTTATAAGGCTGTGGAATTCAATCTTGAGTCTGACAAGGCATATTTGATCAGACTAGATCAGGACATAAGAAAAGCTAGAATAAATTATCTCAGGGATGCTATCTTTCAAATTGGTGAAGATACAATTGAATTGAAGAATGCTAAAAGGAGGATCGTTGATGAACTTAAATATGCTGAGTGATGTTTGTTAAAGAACTATCTCAGAACAACTCCTGATATCAAAAAGATCAGTAATTGAAGCCAAGTCAAAGATCTACAACTACTTAAATTCTGACGTGTATACAGACTGAAGCTGTTATCAGAAGTTAAAGATGGTAAAGCTTTAAGGACTGTAAGTTGTAGTTATCTAGTCAAATTCTCATGCATTTGTACTTAATGTTTTTGACATCATCAAATATCTGTTCAAATGTATATTATGCTAATTTACAAAGGGGAGATTGTTAGATATATTTGATAATATCATGACTAATATGATTTGTGTTTAGTTTTCAGATCTTACTTAAATAGGCCAAATCAGTACCTAACTGGAAATCAGCACTTATACTGAAGTTAGAACTTAAGTTGACAAAACTTAAGTTATCAGGAGATATTTATCAGGAGATAATATTAGGATTTAAGGAGACATTCAGATAAGGAAGGTGGCTTATTGAAAGGAAAGAAGATCAAGACAAACGCAAGAAGAGATATGCATGAAGAAGGAATTCTATGAAGAATAGAATACTTGGAAGAAAATATAACTAGTTGATATATTTTAGGAAGCAGAATTATATTCCATATCAATTAGCGATTATCTTGTAACTGTGTCGTATATAAACACAGACATAGAGTTTACACTATAAGTGTTATCATTATCGAGAATAATATTCATTGTAACCCTAGCAACTCTCGTGATAATTTATTCATCACGGAGAGAGGACAGTTCTATATTGTAACAGAGTTTAATAAAGTTTGTTTTCTGTTACTTGTGTTCTTTTAATTCGATTTGATTGTGATAAACACTGTATTCAACCCCCTTCTACAGTGTGTGAGACCTAACAATTTATATAAAATCATAATGCAATTTATGAGTATCACGAGGGTATATCAAGGTATGTATAAGAAATGGCCTCCAGCCTGTAGGAGAATCAGGTATTAGATGAACAATGATTTTTTTCAAGGTTTAGTTATTTGATGTTACAAAGAATGGTTGGGTATAAAAGTTTCTGTATGTTCAAACAATTATGTTCCAGTGTTTGGTGTTTGGTGGTTATATATTTGGAGAGTAGTATAATATTTGTGTGGTTTAGTATCTGTAACACCCCCAAATCCGGGGTCAGAGGATTTGGTCGTCACTATAAAACCTCAATCCAAATCAACCTGTTTAATCAATAATTAAATGTTAGCTGAAGATATTTAGCACAATTGACCCCAAACTAATCCAAGACCTTTTAAGGTTACAGTTCTAGAAACAAGAATTCCAAATTCTACAAATCAATTTTTCACTCTCTTTTAAAACTCTTTTCAGCAAATTCTAACTCAAAACTTAACCCACTAGTATAACTTCGAAATAAAGTATACTAGGCCTAAATAAAATACACAATTATAATATAATATAATATAAACAACTTTACACAATAAAACTTACACTAGCCCGCAACCCTGGATCAATCTCCTTCCACAAGCTTCTTCTATGCTTCCTCAAATTACGCAGCTAAATAGCGCAAGCTAATCCTCACTGGAGGTTAAATTTGAAAACAGGCAAACATGAGCGGAAGAAATGCTCAGCAAGATCATTATAGCATATATAGGGTCTTTTGATATAAAACTGACATCTGCATTAGAGCATAACATTTAAAATCATCATTGCTGAATCATAAAACTCTTTTTGATATTTTCAAGCGAAAGGCTTCAACAATACTTTGAATCTTGACGAGAGTAAGGCTCATGAAACAGTGTTTACGGAAATATCCAAAACCTCAATAACAAGAAGCAATGATTATGGATTGAATCATAAACTTTACTCAAAACCGAACTCTTGAAATTAATACCTATTTTGTTGTCATATTAAATTAGATATCAATATGAACTTTGATGCTCACAACATCCCATACTGAAGTCAACATCAATCATCTATAGTAATACCACCTTTGATATTTAACAACAACTTAAGTATCAACATAAATCAGAATCTGAATCAAAACCACATTTTTCCTTTATTCCAAAACAGAAATAGTAGATAAATCATTTATTCTATGATTATCAAAAACAATTTAGAAAACCATATTTTAGATTGGAACCAATAATATTTCATGTTGTTCCCGATGATCAGTCGCGAAACAACACCGGTATCCCGCAACCATACCGTAAATATAGGTACTACCCATATCCCGAAGACATACGGTACCTATAGGGCGCCAGAAAGGCATAACTAGCGTTGAAAGTTATTACAGCTGGACCGATATCTCGATCACCTACGTTGTAATCAGTAACCAGTAACCATTCCAATCTTAAAAACAATTTTATTGAAAAAGGAGCCGAATCCTTCGACATCTTAAATAATTTTTATTCCCCCAATTCTTGGGTAGGAATATTCGCAACCAAATCACTTTTCTCAAAATCCAAAACATTTATAAATCCGATAATTGGATAAGTAAAGTCACTTGACTATTCTGAATATAGAACAACAGATGAGTATTTGCATAAACAGAATCATTTAATTCAGCGATATGTAAAACATTTATCTATCTCGAACTGAATAGGGAAAGAAATACTTGCATGATAAAATTTTAAAAAAATATAACTTGAATAATAAGTGATGATAGGAATACTTGCCTTTGAGATTTAGCAGTCAGTCACACTCGCAAAGACGCATCTATTACGACATTCTGTCTCAAAACATCTCCGCCCTTCTTTTCAACACTTCACCGATATGCTGTTCCTGCGACTTCTAGAAGCCAGACATCCAATATCATTCTATCTCATTCTTTATCCAGCATCTTGTCCCGATCAACTCGAATGATCCGCATCTATAATTAAAATATAGAACTTAATCGCTTAAACGATAATCACTCGATAAATTGCGATAGCCCACACATAAATATAACAGATAAACACAGGACTCTTGATCCACATACGCACGCAATTCGTATAGAACGTAATCATATAAGCCACGTATCACATAATTCATATCACATAAGACTCGATTCGTCAAAAGGGTCGACTTGGTACACTTAAAACTGAAATCGGGTCCAAAAATATGATTTATCGATGAAAAATTGACTCAGAATGATATAAAAATCAAACGGTCCTTATATACAAAAAAAATTAGGTTTCAAAAGTACTTTTATTGAAATCGGAATATTTTTCTGAGTCTAGAAGCGTTCGTTTCGTATTAAACGGTCAAACGGTTTATTTATAAAAATATCTTGTCTCAACACGTAATTAGGTTTCGTAAAAAAAAAATTTAATTATATATATCCTCGTTCGACGTCTCCGATAATCGTAGGTTACGTTCCCCTACTTTCGGAATTAATTTCCCGAAAATCGGGGAGCGTCTCCTTTGTTTATCGGCCTACCCGTCGAACATCCCGACGTCAATCAATTACAACACAATCAATCGTAACCAAAAATCCAATTACTCACTTCCGTCAACAATGTCAATTCGTAAATTCACCAATATCAATTAAATATAATTATTAATCGTTATCATCTATATTTTAATATTTTAATCCATATTTTATAATTTTATTCGTATTTTGTGTTTTAGATTGTAGGACTGAGATCGAATCATCATAGTCCACCGTCGGCTCGCCGAGCCTCATCGCCGACGACGGTAAAATTTTCGGGTTCCCATAATACCGGGAGTCCTACATAAATTTCACCGATTAAATTAATATTTTCTCGCATTAAAATATATTTTATTTTCATGAAACCAATCAATTAATCCCCTGCAGAAATTAAGTAAAATAATTACAAGAATATTCAATACATACGCGTGTAAACACACACCAACAGAGAAGAAACCAGGCGATAGACAACAACATGCGCCCACGCGCACCATCGGAAAAAGGAAAGGAAGAACAAAACACAACCAGGAAGCTCAATAGTGGCAACAACAGAGACACAACACACACACGGATCAAACACACACAGAGCACCACATATATACACACACACGCAATATATGTATATATATATATATAATCGAATGGAAACCACCAAGCCTCGCCTGAATCAGGCGGCGACTGACCGGAATAAACAGGAATCACGGAAACAGCGGAGAAAATGAAGAAATATAGGGAGATAGAGACTCGTGAGGGAGAGGGATTGTGAGAGAGGGATGAGAGTTCAAGAGATTAGAAAGATAGAGAGGAAGAGAGACATGAACTGAAGAAAATAAAACGGGTTGAACCCGGTTTAACAAACCCTTGCCCCCCTTTTTTATTCTTATCTTCATATAAACCTCGCAATAAAATTTTATCTGACCCGCACTTTAACTATTTAACGAACAATTCACGGATAATTAAAACCCGGAAATTAATAAAATATTTTATAACATATCACAAATAATTAAAAGATAATAAAAATAGGATTTTCAAAATTTTAAAATAATTTTTGAAACATAATTTATACCCGTTTTTAACGAATAAACGAAACAACGCGCATGTGAAATTTATCCCAAAATTACCAAAATAATTTTAAAATTCTCAGAATATTCTAAACTTAAATAATACGAGTTTCATAATTTTTGAAGAATTCTAGAATTAAATACGGATTTTACATTTAAATACACTCAGAAAATCATTTAAGGGTATATAATTAATAAAACATTGATTTCTCAATTTTAAAAACTCCTAAAAATAATTAATGAAGTTATGAAGCCATAAAAATGATTTTAGAGATAATCCCCATATTTATGAAAATAAATCTAGAATAGTACACTTTTAAATATAAAACAAAACAACCCAGCTTCACAACTAATTACACAGATCATCCTCGAACATCAAGAATCACATATGATTAATAATAAAATAATATTCAGCTAACTGAACCCATACACATATTTTATTTAATAATACAGAATCATAATTACATATTGGATCCGAAAATAGATTACTTAGCCACTAAGTAACTATAAATAACGATACAATTTTATATCAGATTTGGATAATTATCAAAATAGAGCTTCCTGTAACATACTTTATACAAAAATAAGATGATAATATCTCGCCTTTGGAAAATATGGATTTTATCGGTCTATAAAATGATTTGTGTATCGAAAATTTTGCGTCGGGACACGTACGGGTCAAACCGTAATCCGGATTGAAAAAGTCAAAACACGGAAAATGTCTGGAATTACCAGATTAGGTTAGGAAGGAGTTTTCAGAAGAGTTTCGGGTTGTAAAAACGCAAAAACAGTTGAAGTTGGACGATTCCCGACTTTATAAAATAATTTTGTAATTATTCAGAAAATAATTAATAAATACATAAATCATTATAAAATCATCTAACAGTCCAAATTTACCAGAAAATATCACAATTATCTAAATTTTATTCTGGACATATAAAAATTAAAATACTCAAATAATATCACATATAAACAATCAAAACATAACTTCAATTACCAGATAATTCACTAAAATTCACATAAAAATCACATAATAATCACATAATAATTCCAAATAATTATAATAATAATATTTGAAAATATGGGATATTACAATCTACCCACCTTATAAGGATTCCGTCCTCGGAATCAGCAGAAGAGAACACTAAGGGTTTTCTAACCAACTTTCCATTCCCAAATAATCTCAATTTTCCAAAATCTCAAATAAATCTTGTATTCCTTGTATAATAAAACTCTTACAGGAGCTTCACTCCACACCATTGTTCCTTTCACATCCTTTGACCAACTCTTCAATAAAATCACTTTTACTGCTCGCGAGAAAGAAGAATAGAGAGAAAGATAGAGAGAAGAAAAGAAAGAGAGATAGAGAGAGAAATAAAGGAACAGATTGACTTCGCTATACGCCCCTGATATTTTAATCGCATTGCAATCCACTGATGCTCTTGGTAATTTCAACACATCGCCTTACTTTGACTTGACCAGGATACTCCGCTTAACTTGATTGGCATACCTTCGAATATTTGGAATGATAAAATCATGGAATTTCAAAAAGAAAAGAATTTGATACCATAACGGAACCAAAATCGGAATTTGAGAAGGATATTGTTGAAATAAAAGAATAACTGAGAGATCGTTATGATCAAACAACTTGGTGTTGCGTGCCCAAATTAAGACACTACTAAAGGTTGTTAGCCTTCTTGTAGTCACAACACACACAAGTGATGGCGTCCCATCCAACTCCTATCATACAGACATGTATACCTTGTGTCCCCTTATAATTAGGGTTGTTCATCTCAGTCAGAATAAAAGAATATAAAAGGAATTCAAACTCAGATGAATAAAACTGAAAAGATTTCAAAGCTGATATTTCTAAAGGAAATGAAGTCCAGAGAATAAAAATTCTGGCACAAAATGAGCAAGTGGTGTCACATCATCAAGAAACTATCCACCATATAAGAAAAGTGGAAGTCCAATTTCACAACTTGACAGAGCTATCAAAACCTGAAAATAGGTTTCATGACAGTCTTTGGCACATTTGAAATACATATATGATTGAAAATTAGTGATTAGGGAATATATCATTTAACAGGTACCTCTTTTTGAGAGATGACAAAAGAAGTTATAGAAAGAGAAGGTATTGCCAAAGTCTAAATACTTATCTTCAATCTAAACTTTTCTGTTGACTCGTCATCCGATTCTCGACACTTCTTCATATTCCAAAGATATCGATAATCTTCATCGTCGTCAAATCATGGTAGCCTCGAAAGATTCGACCATAGAAGTTTGCAGCTTCCCGGAGTTCTATCCAGCTCAGCATAATCATCTCAAACGAATACGCCTATCTTAACTTATTCGTTGGTACTATATCCAATAGTCCAACAGGAACTCGATATGAGCTCAAACGTTGTAATAACCCCAAAAATTTTGAACTTTTTGTAACCCTTATGAATAGTGATTTTGTTGATTATGCTGAATAAGAAAACTTTTCATGCCACACTATGTAGGGGTTCTTTTATTGATATTCTGAGATCTTATTAGTACTCTATATGGTATATAAGTGTATGTAAAGATCGTCAGAATCCAAATTCGAACACTTTGATTTTTCCCGAAAACCCACCAGATACAGAAAGAATTAAGTATAAGGTAACATGATTAAAAGGATTTTAATTCAAGGATTATAAGAGAGGATCATAAAAGGAATATAAAATATTGAGAAAGGTTTAAGGGAACCTAAGTAACGAGATCCCAGGTATGATCCCTCAAACGATAAACGAGTCGTAAAACAATTAAATGACAGGTAATGCAAGAGAGATTAGTGCAAGGATTAAGGATGATAATCAAGAAATTAAGCAAGGATTAGCATGAAAGATGCTTCCACCACCAAGTGATGACAAGTGGCAAAAGATGAAGTCACTAGGATGATGTCATGCTTAGTCATACTCCACTCACTTTAATCAACCAACATATCATCCAAATATCCCATTCACTTCATTTTTCCACCACAAATACATTCAACAAATAACAAACCCTCCCAAGAACATTGCTCTCGACTTCTTCACTATTTTCAAGAAGAAAAATTCCAAAAATCAAGATCCAAGCTTTGTTAATTTGCAAGGTAATTACCCAAGGTTCCTTATGATTAGTTATGGCTATCCTAGAAGTTTGAGCCTCCAATTCTGCATGAATCTCTTCCAATAAATCAAGGAAGAAGATGATGAATAGTGATTTCAAGATTACTAACTTTATTTTCTTTGATTTCCTTTAAGATCCAAGCATTCCTAAGCTATCTCAAGGCTTCTTAAGGCTTCCTAGCTACTCTAATCACTCCAAGGAAGGTATAACCCCTCCAAACCCTAGCTTTACTTTGAGTATTAGGTTTGGTTTTGTTGATTATAGTTCATGAGAGTATGATTCATGTATATTTAGAGTTTGGTTGGATTTGTAATGAGTTTGGGTTGTAAATCTTGGTTAGTGGTTAATGAACCTTAAGTATAGTTAGTAGCTCTTGTTGTGATTGAATAAGATGGATAAAACATGAAGTAATGGACTGATTTAATAGGATTTGGATGAAGTTTGGTTGTATGGTTGATTTGTGGTTGAATGATGGTGGAATGGTGTTGATTGGTGGTGGTTTAATATTGAATTGATTGGGTAAAAATTTGGGAATTGCTAAGTTATAGCCGTCGTAATGCCCAATTTTCCTTAGACTGTTTTTGTTCTTAACTTCAGGACCCGTGCACTCACTGTTATATTCTGACCATTGCCATTTTTAGATAGTTCATGTTATGAGCTTCGTTTTGATATGTGGTTCTCTTGAATCCGATGTACGGTTTAGGAGAAACGACCGTTTTAAGTAACGGCATTTCGCGAACGAACCATTACCCCTCGCCTTACTTTGAAACCTTGGTTAAGGTCCTTAAATGACTAATTAGAGTATGAAACAATTATGTAAAGTGGAGTAGGCAGTTGGTAGGGTATTCGCGAAAGCGTCGCCTTAAAATTCGTAACAGTTAATTTATTAAAAATGGTGGAGCCGAGGGTACTCGAACGACTTATGTGATTTGTTAAGCGTAAAAATGACCATAAGCAAACGTTAGGGTTCAATTGGTTAAAGTCTAGTTTCTTAAGCGACCGTGGTTTAATTCTGCCTTATGTTGTTGTTCATAGGTTACCGGACCCACTCTAAGCTTAAGTCTACCCCGGAGCACTCAGGCAAGTTTTCTACCCGTTATACTGTTGTTGTGATGTAAATATATGTATATGCATTATCTTGTGATAAGTGCATGATTGTTATTAGCAAATTTTGTGATATATTGGAGCATGCTGATATGGTATATATGCATGTCTATTTCGTAATCTTGATATCAAATTGTTGATTCAAATGCTTATAAGTTGCATAATACCTATGCTAGAGATAAGCAGTAGTTGCGTATACCCTTAGTATAGGGGACCCAAAGGTGAACATTTTCTAAACCGGGAGTCGATGTTTCCGAGTATAATATATATATTTATTTATATACATATAGATATAGTTTTCAAAACTATTAATCGAATAAGGTTTATTCGATAACTTTATTTTATTTAATGAATATTATTTTGAATATTCATTCGAGGACTTATGACTCCACTTATTTTATTAAATGAATATTATTTTGAATATTCATTCGAGGACTTATGACTCCGCTTCTTTTAATTAAATAATATTCTTTATTTTATTAAAGAATTATTTTTCGATAATCAAACTTATTTTCGATTATTCAGATAAAGATCGTACTTTCGTATAAGTATATCTTTGGTTATTCATTATTCATTTCAAGTATAAGTTTTAAAACTTCTACTTCAATTATTTTTATAAGGATTATCCTTGTGGGAATTTTATTTAAATAATAATATTCAGATATTTTCTAATATATCGGGACTGATTTATTTTATTAAATCAGCATTACTCCAAACATTCTTAAAATTGTTTTCGAGTCTTCAGAATGATTTTAAAAGTTAGAGCAGATCCCAAAACTCGTTTTCAAATTTAAGATCTTTCTTTCGAAGGGGATTTAAATACTCACTCAAAAATCTGAGGGATCCGGCTCCGTGATGTATTCTTATATTCGCAACAATGTTGCTGTTTTGATAAAAGAGTTTTTGATTACTTACCCAACACTCGGGAAGTAAAATTCTTGGAATAAGTTAATCCATTAACAGGCATCGCCTGGGAAATATCGGTGAGTTTTTCTTTCCAACTAGATGTGACTTCTTGGTGGAGTCGTATCAACAAGTTCCTACTTTGGGAAAGGGGAGACGAGCTTTATGTTTCAGAGTCATGGATTTCATCTGAACTAGGAGTGGCGTAAGTGGTCGAGTGGCGCCGGCCCAGCCTTATTTATTGGCCCAAATGGCCCGGAAGTTCCGCTAAGACGGTCCATTCCTTAGGAGTCCAGGGTTCGGTTGACAAGTAAATCTGACTGTTCTCCTCTACATGTAGAAAATGGTGGGGTTGCACTACTGCGACTGATCATCATAAGTGGTCTTCCTGGCGTGGCAAACTCCCGTAATGAGTTCATCATCCAATTGGATATTTCTGCAACACTACCCAGAGCACTTCGATAGAAAGACTACGGCTGGGCGATTGTTGAGTGTTGGCAGGGTCGAGTTTTCAAAATGATGTTTTCATCAAATGAAGTATATCATAACTTCATTTCATTTTGATGATATTTCAAAGATTGATTCTATACAAGTTTTGTAGTGTAGCTTCATCTATGGGATGAACTATTTATACCTTGAACGGTGGTAGTTCAAGTAGTATTCGGAAAAAAGATATAAGTATATTGGAGTATCTTGTAACTTCATCTTTTCAACTTATATCTAGTTAATGATTATCTTATGAATGACAAAGGTTTTCAGAAAAATGTTGAGACAAGGTTAGATATATGAGATCATCTTGCAACGATATTTTTATATAGTTATAAACTGGAACTCTATGTATATTATATATGTCAGAGGATTTCAAAGATTATGAAAAGTATATATGTATATATATACTGAATATTTTGCGACTTGGTCGCGTTAAGATATCAACTTGGTTCTTTTCTTCTTGACCAAGACTTTTATGAGTACTATGAAAATGCTCATATATTGTTAATTATTATACATATTATTTCAGTGGGCTTGTTGTTCACCCTTGCTTTCTTCTTTCATCACACAATAACAGATAGACAAGATGAACAGGACCACGCTCCCAATTTGCGAGCGGATAGGAAACGTTCCGCAGTTTCTTTTAGGCGTTGATGTTGCTGTAGTTGAGGTAGGAAGTACCAATAGGCTAGGCTTTCAACTTCTGATGTACCGGACTTATGTATCTATATGAATTGTAATAATGGCAAAGAAATGTAAATTTATTCAGAAACCCTCTTGAGGTGTAATGGCTTATAATGTGGAATAAAATGACTTGTGTTATTTTTGGTATTCATCTCTGAGACTATAACTTGTGGCGTGTGTGTATATTGTGGGGTCACAGTACGAAGTAGTTGATTGTTTATTAAGATTGGGTGTTATTAAGAGAAATGGAACTCGTGACAACCCGGATCCCCGACCCCGGATTTGGGGGTGTTATAGAAATGGTATCAGAGCTAAGCGTTATAAACCTCAGAGATGATGTGACGTTAAGATAATAAGTTCAATAAGATAATAAGAACTCTTGCCAAGTTCATAGTCGGGCTACCTAACGTGGTACTGACAGTTAAAACCCTTATGGGAACCCTTATAAATATCGTGATAGAAGCGTAGTTCATTATCGTATATGGTAGCGGGACTCCGAACCCTGAGGTTGAGGAGCAACATCGTGATGATGTTTTATTACTTATTGGAGATCAGATTGTGGATCCGATAGAGCGTTCTAATGAGGGACTAGATGATGTTCATATTAAGGATATAACGGTTAAGGATGTTATCCCAGAAGGGATTGTTGCTGAAAAGGATCCCGTGGGAGATCCTGACAAGAATGAAGAAAGGACCGCTGAGGAATTGATGACCGTAGTCAGGGCGACTACCAAAGGTAGGATTGGCCGGTTACTACCGGAGGTTCGTTCAAGTTTGCAAAGATCGCATCCCTTGTAATGCAGCTTACTCGTAAGACTGAGAATTTTGAATGGACAGAGAAATGCGAGAACAGCTTCCAAGAACTGAAGCAAAGATTGGTGACGACCCCTATGTTGGCATTATCAGATGGAAAAAGAGATTTTGTGATGTGTAGTGATGCTTCGCATAAGAAATTAGGGTGCTTCTTATACAGCACAATAAGGTAATCGCGTACGCGTCAAGATAATTAAGGGAATATAAAATTCGATATCCCCGCCCATGAGCTTGGGCTCGTGGCAATAGTTTTGCCCTAAAGATTGGAAGTACTACTTATATGGAGAGAAGTGCGAGATTTACATAAGCCATAAGTGCTCTAGTAAATTTTCATGCAGGAAGAGCTCAACATGCGCCAGAGGAGGTGGTTAGAGCTAATCAAGGATTACGATTATGAGATTCTTTATCATCTAGGGAAAGCCAAAATGGTGGCTGATGCCCTTAGTATAAAAGAGAGACTCAAGATGAAAATGTCTTTGGGAGAGTTGATAAGACATTTTGAGAAAATGGAAATAGAAGTGAAGATAACCGGAGCCGGTATCGAAAAGCTGTTTGAGATTGCAATACAGCTCGAATTCTTGGAAAAAATCATATTATGCCAAGAAAAAGTGATGAATGAAGGTAGAGAGCCAACAAATAGAGAAGAGATTAATACCGAGAAAGATGATAAGGGAATAATGAGGTATTCCTACAGAATTTGGGTTCCAAACGTTCAAGAGCTTAAGGACGAGATCTTAGATGAAAGTCTTAGTTCGAGGAATAAGATTTAGGGCAAACCCTGAATGTGATAGTTAGGGAGGTCGCCATCAAGAAAGAAAGAACCCATAATATAATGGAATGAAAAACAAGGATTTTAACGTATAAGATAACCCTGATTATGGGAGAAGGATGAAACATTTCATACTGAGAAAACAAAAGTTGAGCAAGATAAGGAAACCCGAGACGGTACTCCTATACGGAAATTCATGGACCTGCTTAAACAAAACTTATACTTTTACCCCAACCACCACCCTGAGGAAACAATGCGGTGGGAAATTCTTTTAGGACCTTTAAGTCGCTAAGCTCTCAGAGTTCCAAGGAACAAGCGGACCCAGTCGAGGCAAGAGCCTTGCTAAAGGAAATAGAGGAATCATTTAAGATTCTAAATGATTGACGAAGTACAAAAGACTGTTTTTGTCACTTACTCTCCTAAGAGAAAGGCCACCCGCTGGTGAAAGACCAAGAAAGGCATGGAGCCAGAGATTATAATAAACTGATTAAAGTTCAGTCAATTGTTTTCAGGATAGTAATTTCCAAGGTTATGGAGATAGTGTAAAAGCTTTAGAGCCAGAACAAAGGCAGACGAGTATGATGAATTATGAACTAAGTTGTAAAAGTTGTCAAGATTCGTTCTGAGGACACAAATCCAAAATGACGGGATGTTTGAAATCAATGCTTATGTTGTGTTGGTTCATGAAATAATGATAAGAGAAAGGAAAATAAAAAGAAACTGAAGTGAAAAGGAATATAAAGGCAATAGAGTTTGAGGAATGATAAGGGAGTTGGGTATGAGGAAACCCTAAAGACTCGTAGCAATAGAAATAGAAAAGTATGTAATCGTTAGAATGAGGGTGATTCACCATGAGTTAAAATTGATGGTTGAAGGCATAAGAGATACATATATTTTATCCCCTGTAAGTTGGGAGGATTCAAGGAAACCTTGAGATAGTTCGAAGGATAAATAATGAGACGCGGATAGACTGATGAGACAAGGAAGTAAGAAATTAGGAAAATTGGATGAAGGAAGTGACCTTCAAGAATGTGAAGTGTAAGACCGGTGGCTTGATACCCAGAAAGGGAGACGCCAGGTATGAAAGATATCCCAAAATTGAGATGACTGTTGAGATAAACAACAAAAGTAAATAAGGAATTATTGAGAAGAAGTTCACGTTGAACACGACCAATATCTTTCAGAACATCCATGTTATCATTAGTAAATCAGGCAAGAAAAGCGGATAACCGTTGTTATCTTTTGAAGGCCATATTGATTGACCTCATTTTGAATGCAGATGTTATCATGAAATTAGGCATATACTATCGAGGTGGGAATGATTGAATAAGACACACTTATCAGGGATACATGACTTGATTTATCTATGGAAGGATGCAAGTACCTTTTTAAAAGGTGGAATTAAGGATGGAACCTCGATAACTTGAGATGAACCATAGGGGAATGTATAAAGGTTGGCATTTCACCCCTAATAGGGACATTATGAGTTTGGGTAATACGGAATGAAGGATTAAGGCAACAACAATCTTTAAAGATCAGTGGAGAAAGTTTTCAGAACTATATAGACAATGATTCTGGTATTAGTAAATGGTATCTTGATATGCCCTGTACCTAGGGTGTAACACCCCCAGATCCGGGGTCGGGGATCCGGGTCGTCACGGTCTTTCTTTCCACAATATCACTTCACTTAATTAATAATAAATAACCTCATGCTGTGACCCCATACTAACACACACCACAACCCGTTATAGTCTCAGAGATGAAATTTAAATAAGTACAAGTCTTTGAATCCACAATTTAAAAGTTATTACAACCCAAAATGATTACTTGATAAATTTACAGTTAATTGCCATTATCTGCCACAATTTATAATTATACATAATTGATTCTCAAAAGTAGATGGTCTGATCTACAATAGATCTACCTCTGCAGCTATAGCAGCTACAACATCAACGGGAAGACGTGGGACGCTTCCCACGCGCTTGCGCTGGGTCTGCTGGAGTCTGGCCATCTTTCCTAACTGTTGTTGTGTGATGAAGAAATAAAGCAAGGGTGAGCAGCAAGCCCACCAAAATAATATGTATAATGATTTACAATATATGAGCCTACTCATAATACTCATGAAAGTCTTGGTCAAAAGAAATGAACCAAGTTTGATATCTTAATGCGATGAAGTCGCAAAATATTCAGTATATATACATATATACTTTTCAAAATATTGGAAGTCCTCTTCCATGCATAATATACACAAAGTCCCAGTGTATAACTGTATAAAAAAATATCGTTGCAAGGTGATCTCATATATCTAACCTTGTTTCAACGTTTTTCTGAAAATCTTTGTCATTCATAAGACAATTATTAATTAGATATAAGTTTAAAAGATGAGGTTACCAAATACCCCAATATACTTATATCTTTCCCAATACTACTTGAACTACCACCGTTCAAGTTATAATCAGTTTTAAAAGTTCATCACATAGATGAGACTACAAGACAAGATTTGAATAGATTCAATCTTTGAAATATTATTGAATGAAATAAAGTTACGAGATACTTTATTTAGTCCCGATATATATATATCCACATATATATATCTCTTAAACATTTCCTGGAACCTCTGTTATGTAAAGTATGAACAGAGTTTGAAACATCCAATGAATTTTGGAAAGGAAAAGAATTTTGGCATAAACCAGATATCTTGCTGATCAGGCAAAGATACCAATAAGTAACCTTTTCTACTGTAGATGGATGAATTCCTCACCGGTCATCACCCTGGCCGTATTAGGACCTCGCGCTAGACCGTTACCCGGCCCCTCACGCGTTGATGGACTGCCACCCAGCCACTTACACTTTCATAGACCGTACCCCGGCCTGTCGCTTATGCCGACTCAATTAGATGGGCTTACTTCCCGAACGTTGGGCAAGTAATCAATTCATTTACCAAAACTGCAACCTCGTTGCGAATATAAAATACACCACAGAGCCGGATTCCCCAGGTTTTGAGCGAGTATTTAAATCCCCTTAAAAAGGAAGATCTTAAATATAAAAATGAGTTTTGGGATCCGCTCTGACTTTAAAAATCATTTTGAAGACTCGAAAACACTTTAAAGAGTGTTTGGAGTAAAGCTGATTTAATGAAGTAAATCAGTCCCCAGAATATTTAGAAAATGACTGAATATTATTATTTAAATAATATTCCCATAAAGAATAGTCTTTATAAAAATAATTGAAGTAGAAGTATTAAAATTTATACTTGAAACGAGTATTAAATAACCAAAGATATACTTATATGAAAGTATTATCTTTATTTGAATAATCGAAAATAAGTTTGATTATTAACACCTTATTCTTTAATAAAATAAAGAATATATTTCAGCAAATAATCGGAGTCATAGATCCTCAAATGAATATTCAATAATATTCACTAATAATATAAAAGAGTCATAAGCCCTCGAATGAATATTCAAATAATATTCAATAAATAATATAAAAGAGTCATAAGCCCTCGAATGAATATTCAAATAATATTCAGATAAATAAATAAAAGGAGTCATACGCCTTCGAATAATATTCGAAATAATATTCAATAATAAATAAAGTTTAAAGTTATCGAATAAACCTTATTCGATTAATAGTTTGGAAAACTATAACCATATATATATAAATATATATATATATATATATCCATATCCATATATATACAAAATCTACTCGGGATCCTCGACTCCCGGTTTTAGAAAATATTTTCACCTTAGGGTCCCTATACTAAGGGTATATGCAAGATACCGCTATCCTCTAGCATAGGTATTATCAACTGAACCAACAGATATATATTTCAAGAATATGAAACAGGCATGCATATATACCATATCACATGCTACAATATATCGCAAGAATTTGCTAAATAACCAACATGCATCTATCGCAAGATAATGCATATACAAGTGTATACATCACAACAACAGTATAACGGATAGAATACTTGCCTGAGCGACTGGGGGTTACGAATGGCTCGGGACGAGTCTGGTAACCTATAAGCAACAAGTAAGTTGGAATTAAACCAAAGTCACTTGTAAATCTATACTTTAACTAACTTAGACTCTAACGCTTGTTTTGCGCTCACTGATTCGCTTAAGTCACTCGGGTACCCTCGGCTCCACCATTTTTAATAATTTAACCTTTACGAGTTTTAAAGCGATTCCTTCGCGAGTGTCTTACCAACTGCCTAACACACTTACCATAAATGTTTCATACATTAATTAACCCTTTTTGGTCTTTAACCTATGTTTCAAAGTAAGGTGAGGGGAAAAGTTTCGTTCGCGAAACGCCGTTACTTGAAACGGTCGTTTCTCCTAAACCGTGCGTCGGAATCGAACGAACTACATATCAAAACGAAGCTCGTAACATGAGTTATCTAAACATGGTAGTGGTGATAATCTAGCAGGGGGTTCTCGGGTCCTAATGTTATGCACAAAAACAGTCTACAGGAAATCGGACGTTACGACGGCTATATTTACGCGATTTCCCAAATTTAAACCAATTCAATCAACCATAATTTCAACTCCAATTCACAACCCAATCAAACCTCCAATTAAACTACACCACAACAGCCCCAAATCAACTCAATATTACCAATTTATTCATCTACACCAAGTCAAAAATGTGACCAAGAACTTCAAATCTAACAAGCATCACTCCTAACTCCAAAATCAACAAAACCACTTACTAAACAAAGCTCTATCATGAGTACACACTCATTACACTAACCCATCATCTAACATTATGAAATCCAAACCAACAAAACTTAATACTAAGGGTTTGAGAAGTTATACCTTCCTTGGAGAGTGGAGAATCAAGAGAATGGCTTGGAATCACCCTTAAAGTCCTTATCCAAGCTTAATCTAAACAAAACTTCAAGAACACAAATTTTAGTTCTTGAAAACACTATTCACCATCTTCTTTCATGATTTATAGAAAAAGATTGGCTTGGAATTAGAAGCTTAAACTTATAGGAAGTATGTAACTATCCATGGGGAAGCTTAGATAATTACCTTGCTAAATAGTAAGTGGAGGAGCTTGGACTTTCATTTTTTAAGAAAACCACCCGAGAGCATGAAGAAGAAGAAGAGAGAATTTTGTGTTTTGGCTTGATTTGCTTTTGGTTGGTTGATTTTTGTTGTTTGTTTTAGTGAATTACCTAGTTGCCCTTGGTTTTGTGTGGTTAAAAAGTCACTACATCTCCTTCCTTTCTTGTCATGCCTATGTCACCTTGCACATGTCATAATGCTCCCACTTGTCCACACCTTGTGGTTTGATGATGTCACAATCCCTGGCTTCTTGTACAAGCTTGTCTCTTGGTCACTTATTTGTTTTACGGTTCGCTTATCTTTCGTTCTCGTTTATCATTTGAGGGATCATACCCGGGATCTTATTACTTAGGTCCCCTTAACCTTTCTCAATATTTTATATTCCTTTTATGATCCTCTCCTATAATCCTTTAATTTAAATCCTTTTTTATCCTGTTACCTTATACTCAATTCTCTCCGTATCTTGTGAATTTCCGGGAAAAATCAAAGTGTTCGGAATTGGATTCTGACGATCTTTACATACACTTATATACCACATAGAGTACTAATAATATCCCATAAGATCAATAACAGAACCCCTACATAGCGTGGCATGAAAAATTTTCTCGTTCAGCAAAAACACTATTCATAAGGGTTTCAAAATTTCTCAAAAATTGGGGTTATTACAGTCTCCCCTCCTTAAAAGGATTCCGTCCCGGAATCAGATAGAAAACAAATGGGGATACTTTCTTAGCATTACACTTTCTAACTCTCGAGTCAATTTTCCCACATTGTGGTTCTACCACCAAACTCTGCCTAGTTTGATAATCCTTCTCCTAAGCACTTGTTCATTTTCACTCTATAACCCTTCCTGGTTGCTCCATATAGGTTACGTCGGGTTGCATATCTATGCGCTCATATGCCTCTATTTATCTGGCATCTGAATTACACTTCCTTAACATTGATACGTGAAACACGTTACGACCTGCTACATGTTCGGGGTTAGGGCTAGCTCATATGCTAACTTCCCAAACGTCTTAATATATCCAAGGGTCCAACAAATTGTAGACTTAGCTTTCCTTTCTTTCCGAACCTCATCAATCCTTTCCAAGGGATACCTATAACATTACTAGGTCCCCTATTTCATACTCTTTATCCTTTCGTGTCAAATCAACATACTTATCATGACCATCTTGGGCTACTACCAGCCGTCCTCTGATTAGATCTATCATATCCTTGGTCCTTTGGACTACTGCGGGTCCGAGCATCTTGCGCTCTACAACTTCATCCTAACATAAGGGAGATCGACATTGTCTTCCCTCAAGGATCTCATAAGGCGATACCTCAATACTGACATATGATCTATTGTCGTAAGATAACTTAATCCGCGTTAAATGATCATTCCAAATTCTTTCAAGTCTATTGCACAGACTCTCATTATAGCTTTTAGCATTAGAACTTTTGCTTCTCAATACCTATTCTTTTCCAGTTCGTAATCGCTACTACCTTCCGTTCCTAATATTATACTGGTTATACTTTTGCTCGTTAGCGTTCTATAACCTTTTAATAACCACGTCAACCTTAGTATCACGAATGTGTTCCCATTCCGCATACTACCACCACTTTATTACTCCTTTTTCAGTTGTTTCTATTTTCCAAAATTTGATCAATCAAATAGAAGTAAAGGAATTTGTTGAGAGATCACTATGATCATGAACACTTGTTATATCGCATAGTTAGTACAGAAGGTGGCCAGCCTTTAGTACTTGACAAGCAATTAAACAATAGCTGGTATCCTACTCGGCTTCTATCACACAGATAGATAGTCATTCGGCAATACCTCCCCTTCTGGAAGGGTTGTTCTTCTCAGCTTACATGAAATGAAAAGAAGAGAAAAGAACAAATTGAAGAGAATTGTATATTCATAAAAAATTTTATTGCCATAAAATATCTGGCTTGGAATCTACCTCTGAACTATAGAGGTTTGTCATAGAAGAACAAAACATATATGTATTTATATCAACATCAAGTATTATAGCATCGCATTTCACGTGCCTAAATATTTTCGCTATCCCATCCATCATTCTATGGACCCATGCTCTTCCTCGAGCTTATACACAATTACCTTTGAAACTCCCTCGACATCGAAAATCGAATCTGGGATCTCATTCTAGACATCATCGTTACTTGAATTCTATGCTTGCACCGCAACCTTCCTCGTATAATAATACGACTCTCTATTGATAAGAAAGAATAATAATTCACTAGGTAGATACTCTACTTAATTAGTCTATCAATGATAACTTATACACTACCACGACCCGATTAGTGGTACTCAATCTCAACACCCATTCCAATACAACTCTCATGGTTGTAATCAGCTCACTACTCGCAGAATCATTGCTGCCTTACTATGGTCCACCACTGACCCACTGTAGTCATTTATTTTCCATGAAATCTTAATAACTAACCATACGGAGTCCATACATCTCGTATCTAATTCTCCTAAGGAGTTAACATAACCACCAATCACAATTCATGAAGAACACTCCAAACTCTGACGTACCTTCATGACATGAAGCAGATAAAAGTGCAGAAGAGTTTTAATCAAGGCAACGATAGCAGGTTAATACCATTCGTAATCATATGCCTTCAATAGAAGACTTAACTCAAAGGTTTGTCTAGTCCTTTTGGAAACATGGTCCTGGCTTATCCCAAGATAGGACCTCCTAAGATAGATAGCCCGTTCATGGCGATTACACAAATTAAACCTTTACCAACTACTATTACGGTTGGGTATTGCACAGTCATCAGAAGGAATGTCAATCTTCCAAACCATAATTCAACCTTCACATTTTTAACCATCATCACTGTATTCTTTTGGCACACGCGCCTATAATTTTTCCTTTTACCGTTAAAATGTCGGCCACCTCTTTGGCCTTTCCTGATAGTAAAATTTCCTTACAGTCAATGTCACATTAACCACCTCCAATAAATTTCTACCTTATTTCAATCACAGCTTATGTGAAAATGCTTTCCTTAAAATCTGATGAGTAAAAAAAAATCACCATTTTTCCATAAGCTATTGCCTCAGTCTTTAGAGGTTAATCACTGTCATGACTGACTCTCAATCATAATTAGAACATCTTTTTTTTTTTAAGTCCTAATTGCCCTGAACAATTTCGACCTTTACTGGTTCGATCCATACTTTCTCGTGGTTTAACACGTGCCCCACTTGGCATCATTATAATTATGTCATATTTCCTTTATCAACATTTTTATTCTTGAGAATTTCGAATATTTCCTTTCTCCTTGTAAAACCTCTAAGGTTATCCTTCAATCGTTCCTCCTGTATTCCCTAGATACAGGGCATATCAAAATACCATTCACTATTACTAGAACCATTGTCTATATACATCTGAAAAATTTCTCCATTAATTCTTAAAGGTTATTGTTACCTTAATCCTTTCCAATTCATACTGTCAAAACTCATACTATCCCTATTAAGGGTGAAATGCCAACCTTTATGCATTCCCCTAGGATTCGTTTTAAGTTACCGATGTTCTATACTTAATTCCACCTCTAAAAAGGTACAAGCATCCTTCCATGGATAAATAAAGTCATATATCCCTGATAAGGGTATCTTGTTCAATCATTTCCACCTCGATAGTCTATACCTAACTTTATAATTGCATCCTTATTCAAATTGAGGTCAATCCATATGGCCTCCAAAAGATAACAACGGTTATCCGCTTGTCTTTCCTGATTTGGTAATGATCACATGGATGATCTGGAAGATATTGGTCGTGTTCAACGTGAACTTCTTCTTAATAAATCCTTATTTACTTTTGTTGTTTCTCAACAGTCACCTCAATGTTGGAATATCTCTCATACCTGGCGTCTCCCTTTCTGGGTATCAAGCCACCGGTCTTACACTTCACATTCTTGAAGGTCACTTCCTTCATCCAATTTTCCTAATTTCTTACTTCCTTGTCTCCTCAGTCTATCCGCGTCTCATATTTAACCTTCGAACTATCTCAAGTTTTCCTCAAATCCTCCCAACTTACAGGGGATAAAATATATGTATCTCTTATGCCTTCACCCAATTTTAACTCATGGTGAATCACCCTCATCCTGACGATTACATACTTTTTCTATTTCTATTGCTACGAGTCTTTAGGGTTTCCTCATACCCAATTCCTTTATCATTCCTCAAACTCTATTGCCTTTATATTCCTTTCCACTTCAGTTTCTTTTTATTTTCCTTTCTCTTATCGTTATTTCATGGACCAACACAACATAAACATTGATTTCAAACATCCCGTCATTCTGGATTCGTGTCCTCAGAACGAATCTTGACAACTTTTACAACTTAGATTCATAATTTATCATACTCGTCTGCCTTTGTTCTAGCTCCAAAGCTTTTACACTATCTCCTTATCTTTGGGAATTACTTTCCCGAAAACAATTGACTGAACTTAAATCAGTTTATTCTAACCTCTGGCTCCGTGCCTTTCTTGGTCTTTCACCAGCGGGTGGTCTCTCTCTTAGGAGGGTAAGTGACAAAACAGTCCTTTTGAGATTCGTCAATCATTTAGAATCTCAAATGATTCCTATATTTCCTTTAGCCAGGCTCTTGCCTCGATTGGGCCAGCTTGTTCCTTGGAACTCTGAGAGCTTAGCGACTTAGAGGTCCTGAAAGAATTTCACACCACATTGTTTCCTCAAGGTGGTGGTTGGGGATAATAGTCTAAGTTCTGTCTAGACAGGTCCATGAATTGTCGTATAGGAGTACCGTCTCGGGTCTCCTTTCCTTACTCGACTTTCTGTTTCCTTAGTATGAAATGTTTCATCCTACTCCCCATAATTGGGGTCATCTTTTAATTTAAAATCCTCATTTTCCACTCCATTATGTCATGGGTTCCTTCTATCTTGATGGCGACCTCCCTGACTATCACGTTCAGGGTTTGCTCTAAATCTTATTCCTCAAACTATGGCTCTCATCTAAGTTCTCATCCTTACGCTCTTGAACTTTCGGAACCCAAATTCTATAGGAATACCTCATTATTCCCTTCTCATCTTTCTCGGTATTAACCTCTTATCTATTTGTTGGCTCTCTGCCTTCATTCATAACTTTTTCTGGCACAATATGATCTTTTCCAATAATTCGGGCTGTATTGCAATCTCAAACAACTTTTCGGTACCGGCTCCGGTTACCTTCACTACTATTTCCATTTTCTCAAAATCTCTTATAAACTCTCCCAAAGACATTATCATCTTGAGTCTCTCCTTTTTACTAAGGGCATCAGCCACCACATTGGCTTTCCCCGAATGATAAAGAATCTCCCAATCATAATTCTTGATTAGCTCTAACCGCCTCCTCTGGCGTATGTTGAGCTCTTTCTACGTAAGAATGTACTAGAGCACTTATGGCTTAGGTAATTCTCGCACTTCTCTCCATACAAGTAGTGCCTCCAATCTTTAGGGTAAAACTATTGCCACGAGCCTAAGCTCATGGGCGGGGATATCGAATTTCATATTACCTTAATTGTCTTGACACAGACGCGATTATCTTGCTGTGCTAAGAAGCACCCTAATTCCTTATGCGAAGCGTCACTTACAAATCACAAAATCTCCTTTTTCCATCTGGCAACGCCAGCATAGGGGCCATCACCAACCTCTGCTTCAGTTCTTGAAAGCTGTTCTCGCATTTCTCTGTCCATTCGAACTTCTCAGTCTTACGAGTAAGCCGCGTTAAAGGGGCTACTATCTTTACAACTTGAACGAACCTCCGGTAGTGACCGGCCAATCCTACCTCTGGTAGTTGCCCTAACCATGGTCATCAATTCCTCAGTGGTCCTTTATTCATTCTTGTCAGGATCCTCCATGGGATCCTCCTCAACAACTATCCCTTCTAGGACAACATCCTCAACCGCTAAATTCTCAATATCAACATCATCCGGTCCTGCATTAGGACACTCTATCGGATCCACAATCCGATCTCCAATTAGTAATAAAATATCATCGCGATGTTGCTCCTCAACCTCAGGGTTCGGAGTCCCGCTACCATATACGATAACGAACTATGCTCCTATCACGATATTTATAAGGGTTCCCATAAGGGTTTTAACTGTCAGTACTACGTTAGGTAGCCCGACTATGAACTTGGCAAGAGTTCTTATTATCTTAGTGAACTTATTATCTTAACGTCACATCATCTCTGAGGTTTATAACGCTTAGCTCTGATACCATTTCTGTAACACCCCCAGATCCGGGGTCGGGGATCCGGGTCGTCACGGTCTTTCTTTCCACAATATCACTTCACTTAATTAATAATAAATAACCTCATGCTGTGACCCCATACTAACACACACCACAACCCGTTATAGTCTCAGAGATGAAATTTAAATAAGTACAAGTCTTTGAATCCACAATTTAAAAGTTATTACAACCCAAAATGATTACTTGATAAATTTACAGTTAATTGCCATTATCTGCCACAAGTTATAATTATACATAATTGATTCTCAAAAGTAGATGGTCTGATCTACAATAGATCTACCTCTGCAGCTATAGCAGCTACAACATCAACGGGAAGACGTGGGACGCTTCCCACGCGCTTGCGCTGGGTCTGCTGGAGTCTGGCCATCTTTCCTAACTGTTGTTGTGTGATGAAGAAATAAAGCAAGGGTGAGCAGCAAGCCCACCAAAATAATATGTATAATGATTTACAATATATGAGCCTACTCATAATACTCATGAAAGTCTTGGTCAAAAGAAATGAATTAAGTTTGATATCTTAATGCGATGAAGTCGCAAAATATTCAGTATATATACATATATACTTTTCAAAATATTGGAAGTCCTCTTCCATGCATAATATACACAAAGTCCCAGTGTATAACTGTATAAAAAAATATCGTTGCAAGGTGATCTCATATATTTAACCTTGTTTCAACGTTTTTCTGAAAATCTTTGTCATTCATAAGACAATTATTAATTAGATATAAGTTTAAAAGATGAGGTTACCAAATACCCCAATATACTTATATCTTTCCCAATACTACTTGAACTACCACCGTTCAAGTTATAATCAGTTTCAAAAGTTCATCACATAGATGAGACTACCAGACAAGATTTGAATAGATTCAATCTTTGAAATATTATTGAATGAAATAAAGTTACGAGATACTTTATTTAGTCCCGATATATATATATCCACATATATATATCTCTTAAACATTTCCTAGAACCTCTGTTATGTAAAGTATGAACAGAGTTTGAAACATCCAATGAATTTTGGAAAGGAAAAGAATTTTGGCATAAACCAGATATCTTGCTGATCAGGCAAAGATACCAATAAGTAACCTTTTCTACTGTAGATGGATGAATTTCTCACCGGTCATCACCCTGGCCGCATTAGGACCTCGCGCTAGACCGTTACCCGGCCCCTCACGCGTTGATGGACTGCCACCCAGCCACTTACACTTTCATAGACCGTACCCCGGCCTGTCGCTTATGCCGACTCAATTAGATGAGCTTACTTCCCGAACGTTGGGCAAGTAATCAATTCATTTACCAAAACTGCAACCTCGTTGCGAATATAAAATACACCACAGAGCCGGATTCCCCAGGTTTTGAGCGAGTATTTAAATCCCCTTAAAAAGGAAGATCTTAAATATAAAAATGAGTTTTGGGATCCGCTCTGACTTTAAAAATCATTTTGAAGACTCGAAAACACTTTAAAGAGTGTTTGGAGTAAAGCTGATTTAATGAAGTAAATCAGTCCCCAGAATATTTAGAAAATGACTGAATATTATTATTTAAATAATATTCCCATAAAGAATAGTCTTTATAAAAATAATTGAAGTAGAAGTATTAAAATTTATACTTGAAACGAGTATTAAATAACCAAAGATATACTTATATGAAAGTATTATCTTTATTTGAATAATCGAAAATAAGTTTGATTATTAACACCTTATTCTTTAATAAAATAAAGAATATATTTCAGCAAATAATCGGAGTCATAGATCCTCAAATGAATATTCAATAATATTCACTAATAATATAAAAGAGTCATAAGCCCTCGAATGAATATTCAAATAATATTCAATAAATAATATAAAAGAGTCATAAGCCCTCGAATGAATATTCAAATATTATTCAGATAAATAAATAAAAGGAGTCATACGCCTTCGAATAATATTCGAAATAATATTCAATAATAAATAAAGTTTAAAGTTATCGAATAAACCTTATTCGATTAATAGTTTGGAAAACTATAACCATATATATAAATATATATATATATATATATCCATATCCATATATATACAAAATCTACTCGGGATCCTCGACTCCCGGTTTTAGAAAATATTTTCACCTTTGGGTCCCTATACTAAGGGTATATGCAAGATACCGCTATCCTCTAGCATAGGTATTATCAACTGAACCAACAGATATATATTTCAAGAATATGAAACAGGCATGCATATATACCATATCACATGCTACAATATATCGCAAGAATTTGCTAAATAACCAACATGCATCTATCGCAAGATAATGCATATACAAGTGTATACATCACAACAACAGTATAACAGATATAATACTTGCCTGAGCGACTGGGGGTTACGAATGGCTCGGGACGAGTCTGGTAACCTATAAGCAACAAGTAAGTTGGAATTAAACCAAAGTCACTTGTAAATCTATACTTTAACTAACTTAGACTCTAACGCTTGTTTTGCGCTCACTGATTCGCTTAAGTCACTCGGGTACCCTCGGCTCCACCATTTTTAATAATTTAACCTTTACGAGTTCTAAAGCGATTCCTTCGCGAGTGTCTTACCAACTGCCTAACACACTTACCATAAATGTTTCATACATTAATTAACCCTTTTTGGTCTTTAACCTATGTTTCAAAGTAAGGTGAGGGGAAAAGTTTCGTTCGCGAAACGCCGTTACTTGAAACGGTCGTTTCTCCTAAACCGTGCGTCGGAATCGAACGAACTACATATCAAAACGAAGCTCATAACATGAGTTATCTAAACATGGCAGTGGTGATAATCTAGCAGGGGGTTCTCGGGTCCTAATGTTATGCACAAAAACAGTCTACAGGAAATCGGACGTTACGACGGCTATATTTACGCAATTTCCCAAATTTAAACCAATTCAATCAACCACAATTTCAACTCCAATTCACAACCCAATCAAACCTCCAATTAAACTACACCACAACAGCCCCAAATCAACTCAATATTACCAATTTATTCATCTACACCAAGTCAAAAATGTGACCAAGAACTTCAAATCTAACAAGCATCACTCCTAACTCCAAAATCAACAAAACCACTTACTAAACAAAGCTCTATCATGAGTACACACTCATTACACTAACCCATCATCTAACATTATGAAATCCAAACCAACAAAACTTAATACTAAGGGTTTGAGAAGTTATACCTTCCTTGGAGAGTGGAGAATTAAGAGAATGGCTTGGAATCACCCTTAAAGTCCTTATCCAAGCTTAATCTAAACAAAACTTCAAGAACACAAATTTTAGTTCTTGAAAACACTATTCACCATCTTCTTTCATGATTTATAGAAAAAGATTGGCTTGGAATTAGAAGCTTAAACTTATAGGAAGTATGTAACTATCCATGGGGAAGCTTAGATAATTACCTTGCTAAATAGTAAGTGGAGGAGCTTGGACTTTCATTTTTTAAGAAAACCACCCGAGAGCATGAAGAAGAAGAAGAGAGAATTTTGTGTTTTGGCTTGATTTGCTTTTGGTTGGTTGATTTTTGTTGTTTATTTTAGTGAATTACCTAGTTGCCCTTGGTTTTGTGTGGTTAAAAAGTCACCACATCTCCTTCCTTTCTTGTCATGCCTATGTCACCTTGCACATGTCATAATGCTCCCACTTGTCCACACCTTGTGGTTTGATGATGTCACAATCCCTGGCTTCTTGTACAAGCTTGTCTCTTGGTCACTTATTTGTTTTACGGTTCGCTTATCTTTCGTTCTCGTTTATCGTTTGAGGGATCATACCCGGGATCTTATTACTTAGGTTCCCTTAACCTTTCTCAATATTTTATATTCCTTTTATGATCCTCTCCTATAATCCTTTAATTTAAATCCTTTTTATCCTGTTACCTTATACTCAATTCTCTCCGTATCTTGTGAATTTCCGGGAAAAATCAAAGTGTTCGGAATTGGATTCTGACGATCTTTACATACACTTATATACCACATAGAGTACTAATAATATCCCATAAGATCAATAACAGAACCCCTACATAGCGTGGCATGAAAAGTTTTCTCGTTCAGCAAAAACACTATTCATAAGGGTTTCAAAATTTCTCAAAAATTGGGGTTATTACATAGGGTGTACCTGATGAAGAATTTAAGGATAACCTTAGAGGTTTTACCAGGAGAAAAGTAGTATTCAAAGTTCTCAAGCATAGAAATTTTGATAAAGGAAATATGACGTAATTATAATAATGCCAGGTGGGGCACGTGTTGAACCATAAGAAAGTATAGATCGATCCAATGAGGGTCGAGATTGGTGAAAACAAGAAGGACCCAAGATAAGAGACGTCCTAAGTATGATCGAGAGTCAGTCGTGGCAATGTTCACATCTAAAGACTAAGGCAATGACTTATGGAAAAATGGTGATTTTTATTCTCACCAGGACTTAAGAAAAGCATTTTCACATAAGCAGTGATTGAAATGAGGTAGAAAATTTAGTTGGAGGGGGTTAAAATGACATTGATTGTAAGGAAATTTTACTATCAGGAAAGGCCATAGAGGTGGCCGACACTTTAAGTGTAAGAGGACAATTATAGGCGCTCGTGCCAAAGGAATACATCGATGATGGTTAAAGCCGTGAAGGTTGTATTATGGTATGAAAGATTGACATTCCTTTTGATGATTGTGCGATACTCAATATGGCCTTCATGTCATATCTGCTATTACGGTTGTGATAGATATTCAGGCACGTGAATTGTGATGCTATAATACTTGATGTTGATATATATACATATATGTTTTTTTCTCCTATGACAAACCTCTATAGTTCAGAGTTAGATTCCAAGCCAGATATTTTTTGGCAGTATTTTTTTACATATATACAATTCTCTTCAGTTCGTTCTTTACTCTTCTTTTCATTTCATGTAAGCTGAGAAGAACAACCCTTCCAGAAGGGGAGGTATTGCCGAATGACTATCTATCTGTGTGATAGAGGCCTAGTAGGATACCATCTATTGTTTAATTGCTTGTCAAGTACTAAAGGCTGGCCACCTTCTGTACTAACTATGCAATAGAACAAGTGTTCATGATCATAGTGATCTCTCAATAAATTCTTTTACTTCTATACGAAGGACCAAGCTTTCGAAGATGGAGGCAGCTAGAAATGAAGTGGTACCAAGTATGGTGGTATTCCGATTCTAACGCGTTCATTATACTAAGGTTGACGCGATTATTAAAAGGTGATAGAACGCTAATGAGCAAAAGTATAACCAGTATAATATTAGGAACGGAAGATAGTAGCGATTACAAACTGGAAAAGAATGGGTATTAAAGAGCAAAACCTATAATGCTAGAAGCTATGATGAGAGTCTGTGCAATAGACTTGAAAGAATTTGGAATGATCACTTAACGCGGATTGATTTTTCTCATGACAATAGATCGTATGTCAGGTATCGAGATGTCATAGGTTACCGGACCCACTCTAAGCTTAAGTCTACCCCGGAGCACTCTAAGCTTACCGGACCCACTCTAAGCTTAAGTCTACCCCGGAGCACTCAGGCAAGTTTTCTACCCGTTATACTGTTGTTGTGATGTAAATATATGTATATGCATTATCTTGTGATAAGTGCATGATTGTTATTAGCAAATTTTGCGATATATTGGAGCATGCTGATATGGTATATATGCATGTCTGTTTCGTAATCTTGATATCTAATTGTTGATTCAACTGCTTATAAGTTGCATAATACCTATGCTAGAGATAAGCAGTAGTTTCGTATACCCTTAGTATAGGGGACCCAAAGGGGAACATTTTCTAAACCGGGAGTCGATGTTCCCGAGTATAATATATATATATATATTTTTATATATATATAGATATAGTTTTCAAAACTATTAATCGAATAAGGTTTATTCGATAACTTTATTTTATTTAATGAATATTATTTTGAATATTCATTCGAGGACTTATGACTCCGCTTATTTTATTAAATGAATATTATTTTGAATATTCATTCGAGAACTTATGACTCCGCTTCTTTTATTAAATAATATTCTTTATTTTATTAAAGAATAATGTTTCGATAATCAAACTTATTTTCGATTATTCAAATAAAGATCGTACTTTCGTATAAGTATATCTTTGGTTATTCATTATTCATTTCAAGTATAAGTTTTAAAACTTCTACTTCAATTATTTTTATAAGGATTATCCTTGTGGGAATTTTATTTAAATAATGATATTCAGATATTTTCTAATATATCGGGACTGATTTATTTTATTAAATCAGCATTACTCCAAACATTCTTAAAAATGTTTTCGAGTCTTCAAAATGATTTTAAAAGTTAGAGCGGATCCCAAAACTCGTTTTCAAATTTAAGATCTTCCTTTCGAAGGGGATTTAAATACTCGCTCAAAAATCTGAGGGATCCGGCTATGTGATGTATTCTTATATTCGCAACAAGGTTGCTGTTTTGATAAAAGAGTTTTTGATTACTTACCCAACACTCGGGAAGTAAAATTCTTGGAATAAGTTAATCCATTAACATGCATCGCCTGGAAAATATCGGTGAGTTTTTCTTTCCCACTAGATGCGACTTCTTGGTGGAGTCGTATCAATAAGTTCCTACTTGGGGAAAGGGGAGACGAGCTTTACGTTTCAGAGTCATGGATTTCATCTGAACTAGGAGTGGCGTAAGTGGTCGAGTGGCGCCGACCCAGCCTTATTTATTGGCCCAAATGGCCCGAAAGTTCCGCTAAGACGGTCCATTCCTTAGGAGTCCAGGGTTCAGTTGACAAGTAAATCCGACCGTTCTCCTCTACATATAGAAAATGGTGGGGTTGCACTACTGCGACTGATCATCGTAAGTGGTCTTCCTGGCGCGGCAAACTCCCGTAATGAGTTCATCATCCAATTGGATATTTCTGCAACACTACCCAGAGCACTTCGATAGAAAGGCTACGGTTGGGCGATTGTTGAGTATTAGCAGGGTCGAGTTTTCAAAATGATGTTTTCATCAAATGAAGTATATCGTAACTTCATTTCATTTTGATGATATTTCAAAGATTGATTCTATACAAGTTTTATCGTGTAGCTTCATCTATGGGATGAACTATTTATACCTTGAACGGTGGTAGTTCAAGTAGTATTCGGAAAAAAGATATAAGTATATTGGAGTATCTTGTAACTTCATCTTTTCAACTTATATCTAGTTAATGATTATCTTATGAATGAGAAAGGTTTTCAGAAAAACGTTGAGACAAGGTTAGATATATGAGATCACCTTGCAACGATATTTTTATACAGTTATAAACTGGAACTCTGTGTATATTATACATGTCAGAGGATTTCAAAGATTGTGAAAAGTATATATGTATATATATACTGAATATTTTGCGACTTGGTCGCGTTAAGATATCAACTTGGTTTTTTTCTTCTTGACCAAGACTTTCATGAGTACTATCAAAATGCTCATATATTGTTAATTATTATACATATTATTTCGGTGGGCTTGTTGCTCACCCTTGCTTTCTTCTTTCATCACACAACAACAGAGATAAACAGGACCAAGCTCCCAATTTACGAGCGGATAGGAAACATTCCGCAGTTTCTTGTAGGCGTTGATGTTGCTGTAGTTGAGGTAGGAAGTACCAATAGGCTAGACTTTCAACTTTTAATGTACCAGACTTATGTATCTATATGAATTGTAATAATGGCAAAGAAATGTAAATTTATTCAGAAACCCTCTTGAGGTGTAAGGGCTTATAATGTGGAATAAAATGACTTGTGTTATTTTTGGTATTCATCTCTGAGACTATAACTTGTGGCGTGTGTGTGTATATTGTGGGGTCACAGTACGGAGTAGTTGATTGTTTATTAAGATTGGGTGTTATTGAGGGAAATGGAACTCGTGACAACCCGGATCCCCGACCCTGGATTTGGGGGTGTTACAAACATCCTCACATAGCTATACATACTCCTACACACTCCCGTTTCTAGTTTACTATAACCTCGGCTCTGATACCAACATGTAATGCCCCTAAATCCGGGGCAGAGGATTTGGTCGTCACTATAAAATCTCAATCCAAATCAACCTGTTTAATCAATAATTAAATGCTAGCGGAAGATATTTAGCACAATTGACCCCAAATTAATCCAAGACCTTTTAAGGTTACAATTCTAGAAACAAGAATTCCAAATTCTACAAATAAATTTTTCACTCTCTTTTAAAATCTTTTCAGCAAATTCCAACTCAAAACTTAACCCACTAGTATAACTTTGAAATGAAGTATACTAGGCCTAAATAAAATAGACAATTATAATATAATATAATATAAACAACTTTACACAATAAAACTTACACTAGCCCGCAACCCTGGATCAATCGCCTTCCACAAGCTTCTTCTATGCTTTCTCGAATTACGCAGCTAAATAGCGCAAGCTAATCCTCACTGGAGGTTAAATTTGAAAACAGGCAAGTATGAGCGGAAAAAATGCTCAGCAAGATCAATATAGCATATATGGGGTCTTTTGATATAAAACCGACATCTGCATTAGAGCAGAACATTTAAAGTCATCATTACTGAATCATAAAACTCTTTTTGATATTTTCAAGCGAAAGGCTTCAGCAATACTTTGAATCTTGACGAGAGTAAGGCTCATAAAACAGTATTTACAGAAATATCGAAAACCTCAATAACAAGAAACAATGATTATGGATTGAATCATAAACTTTACTCAAAACCGAACTCTTGAAATTAATACCTATTTTGCTGTCATATCAAATTAGATATCAATATGAACTTTGATGCTCACAACATCCTATACTGAAGTCAAAATCAATCATCTATAGTAATACCACCTTTGATAATTAACAACAACGTAAGTATCAACATAAATCAGAATCTGAATCAAAACCACATTTTTCCTTTATTCAAACAGAAACAGTTGACAAATCATTTATTCTATGATTATCAAAAACAATTTAGAAAACCATATTTTTGATTAGAACCAATAATATTTCATGATGTTCCCGATGATTAGTCGTGAAATAACACCGATATCCCGCAACCATACCGTAAATATAGGTACTACCCGTATCCCGAAGACATACGGTACCTATAGGGTGCCAGAAAGGCATAACTAGCCTTGAAAGTTATTACAGATGGACCGATATCTCGATCACCTACGTTGTAACCAGTAACCATTCCAATCTTAAAAACCTTTTTATTGAAAAAGGAGCCGAATCCTTCGACATCATAAATAATTTTTATTCCCCCAATTCTTGGGTAGGAATATTCGCAACCAAATCACTTTTCTCAAAATCCAAAACATTTATAAATCCGATAATTGGATAAGTAAAGTCACTTGACTATTCTGAATATAGAACAGCAGATGAGTATTTCCATAAACAGAATCATTTAATTCAGCGATATGTAAAACAGTTATCTATCTCGAACTGAATAGGGAAAGCAATACTTGCATGATAAAATTTAAAAAAAATATCACTTGAACAATAAGTGATGATAGGAATACTTGCCTTTGAGATTTAACAGTTAGTCACACTCGCAAAGACGCATCTATTCTGACATTCTGTCTCAAAACATCTCCGCCCTTCTTTTTAACACTTCACCGATATGTTGTTCCTGCGACTGCTTGAAGCCAGACATCTAATATCATTCTATCTCATTCTTTATCCAGCGTCTTGTCCCGATCAACTCGAATGATCCGCATCTATAATTAAAATATAGAACTTAATCACTTAACGATAATCACTCGACAAATTGCGCGTCAAAAGCCTATCGTCTACCCATACGATAGCCCACACATAAATATAATAGATAAACACAGGACTCTTGATCCACATACACACGTAATTCATATAGAACGTAATCATATAAGCCACGTCTCATATAATTCATATCACATAAGACTCGGTTCGTCAAAAGGGTCGACTCGGTACGCTTAAAACTGCAATCGGGTCCAAAAATATGATTTATCGATTAAAAATTGACTCAGAATGATATAAAAATCAAACGGTCCTTTAATACAAAAGAAATTAGGTTTCAAAAGTACTTTTATTGAAATCAGAATATTTTTCTGAGTCTAGAAGCGTTCATTTTGTATTAAACGGTCAAACAGTTTATTTATAAAAATATCTTGTCTCAACACGTAATTAGGTTTCGTAAAAAAAAATTAATTATATATATCCTCGTTCGACGTCTCCGATAATCGTAGGTTCCCATATTTTCGGAATTAATTTCCCGAAAATCGTGCAGCGTCTCCTTTGTTTATCGGCCTACCCGTCGAACATCCCGACGTCAATCAATCACAACACAATCAATCGTAACCAAAAATCTAATTACTCACTTCCATCAACAATGTCAATTCGTAAATTCACCAATATCAATTAAATATAATTATTAATCGTTATCATCTGTATTTTTATATTTTAAACCGTATTTTATAATTTTATTCGTATTTTGTGTTTTAGATTGTAGGACTCAGATCGAATCATCCTAGTCCACCATCGGCTCGCCGAGGCTCATCGCCGACGGCGGTAAAATTTACGGGTTCCCATAATACCGGGCGTCCTACATAAATTTCACCGATTAAATTAATATTTTCTCGCATTAAAATATATTTTATTTTCATGAAACCAATCAATTAATCCTTTGCAGAAATTAAGTTAAATAATTACAAGAATATTCAATACATACGCGTGTAAACACGCACCAACAGAGAAGAAACTAGGCGACAGAAAATAACACGCGCCCACGCCCACCATCGGAAAAAGGAAAGGAAGAACAAAACACAACCAGGAAGCTCAACAGTGGCAACAACAGAGACACAACACACACACGGATCAAACACACACAGAGCACCACATATATACACACACGCAATATATGTATATATATAATCGAATGGAAGCCACCAAGCCTCACCTGAATCAGGCGGCGGCTGACCGGAATAAATAGGAATCACGGAAACAACGGAGAAAATGAAGAAATATAGGGAGATAGAGACTCGTGAGGGAGAGGGATGAGAGTTCGAGAGATTAGAAAGAGAGAGAGGAAGAGAGACATGAACTGAAGAAAATAAAACGGGTTGAACCCGATTTTACAAACCCTTGCCCCCTTTTTTATTCTTATCTTCATATAAACCTCACAATAAAATTTTATCTGACCCGCACTTTAACTATTTAACGAACAATTAACGGATAATTAAAACCCGGACATTAATAAAATATTTTATAACATATCACAAATAATTAAAAGATAATAAAAATAGGATTTTCAAAATTTTAAAATAATTTTTGAAACATAATTTATACCCGTTCTTAACGAATAAACGAAACAACGCGCATGTGAAATTTATCCCAAAATTACCAAAATAATTTTAAAATTATCAGAATATTCTAAACTTAAATAAATACGAGTTTCATAATTTTTGAAGAATTCTAGAATTAAATACGGATTTTATAATTAAATACACTCAGAAAATCATTTAAGGGTATATAATTAATAAAATATTGATTTCTCAATTTTAAAAACTCCTAAAAATAATTAATAAAGTTATGAAGCCATAAAAATGATTTTAGAGATAATCCCCATATTTATGAAAATAAATCTTGAATAATACACTTTTAAATACAAAACAAAACAACCCAGCTTCACAACTAATTACACAGATCATCCTCGAACACCAAGAATCACATATGATTAATAATAAAATAATATTCAGCTAACTGAACCCATACACATATTTTATTTAATAATACAGAATCATAATTACATATTGGATCCGAAAATAGATTACTTAGCCACTAAGTAATTATATATAACGATACAATTTAATATCAGATTTGGATAATTATCAAAACAGAGCTTCCTGTAACATACTTTATACAAAAATTAGATGATAATATCTCGCCTTTTGAAAATATGGATTTTATCGATCTATAAAATGATTTGCGTATCGAAAATTTTGCGCCGGGACACGTACGGGTCAAACCGTAATCCGGATTGAAAAAGTCAAAATACGGAAAATGTCTGGAATTACCAGATTAGATTAGGAAGGAGTTTTCAGAAGAGTTTTGGGTTATAAAAACGCAAAAACAGTTGAAGTTGGACGATTCCCGGCTTTATAAAATAATTTTATAATTATTCAGAAAATAATTAATAAATACATAAATCATTATAAAATCATCTAATTGTCCAAAATTACCAGAAAAATATCACAATTATCTAAATTTTATTCAGGATATATAAAAATTAAAATACTCAAATAATATCACATATAAACAGTCAAAACATCACTTCAATTACCAGATAATTCACTAAAATTCACATAATAATTCCAAATAATTATAATAATAATATTTGAAAATATGGGATATTACAGTATCTGGGAATCAACAAGGGATGGTTTACAAAGAATAAGGCTTACGACTCAAATATCAAATAATGTGATATGGGTTCAAGACTGTATGATTCAAAGTACTCGCAATATAAAACAAAGCTATTTTGAATATTAAAAATATGTCACAAGAGAATATAAAAATATTTACAATATATCTCGGGAAAGGTTCAGAAGTACTTGCCTTATCTCAATTCATTCCAAATACATCTCTGTACTCCGGCCACAAATCCGGTAGCCCCTGTACTCCCTCAAAACAACTCTGTTTGTTCCTGTTTTTAGCCTAAACCCGATCAAATTGTTAGCAGGAACCTTAATATCACAACATTAACAACAACTCATCATCGAGTCTCATTCTCCGACCAAAACTCGAAATCGACCGGCGAGTTTCTGGCCAAACCTGAAGTTACACAAATCAACCAAACAATCACTCCAAATTAAAACCAAATTTAAATTAAAATAATTAAAAACTGAAAAATATGAACTTGAAAACTAACTACCCTTATTCGAAGATTTTTATGCGGATTCGATTATCTCGTCGAGGGCTTCGATTTGACTATTCATGCGCCTCCATCGGATTCCAATAACATCTTCAAGTTATGGGTTGATTGCGAAGAGCACGAAGAACACGGTTCGTTTCTCTGGATAATTATATAATTAACTGTTTACAAATGATTTTCTGTACGAAATAAAATACGGTAAAGGCTATTTATAATTACGAAATATTGGTACCCCGTTGGATCATACCGGATATAAAATAGTAAATTTATTTGAGAAAACATATCCAAAACGGTACCGGTTTTGGGATAATTATCCAAATATGTACATTTTGTACTGCGGTCATGGTCTCAGCGCTATGGTTACACGTATTACGAGATTATAATTTTAATAATTTAATAAAAAGATCCCGTTTATCGAAAATACGGGTTTTATCGATTTACCGAAATAAATTTTGTATCGAAAATATCGCGCCGGGACCCGCACGGGAAAAACCGTACGACGGATTGAAAAAGTCAAAACATGGAAAATGCTTGGAATATTGCATTTAGGTTAGGAAGGAGTTCTCGGAAGAGTTTCTGGTTATAAAAATGTAAAAACGGTTGAAGTCGGTTGGTTCCCGATTATACAAAATAGTTTATAAATATTCGGAAAAATAATTTATTAAATCCATAAATCATTTATAAAATCATATAACAACATAAAAATTAATAGAAAAATATGACAATCATCTATATTTATTTTGGACTTATAGAAATTAAAATACTCAAATTATATCATATTTACATATCCAAACACAGATACCACTTCACAGATAATTCACCTAAAATTCATATAAGAATTATATAATATTTATTTATTAACAAAATAATTACACGTCATATCCCGGATATTACATCCTTCCCCCTTAAAAGGATTCTGTCCTCAGAATCACTTAAGCAATAACTCAGGGCACTATTTCACGTATATCACTTTCTGAACCTTAGGTTATCCTTTCAACCCTTGGGTCTCCACAATAATCTTACTAACCTTATAACTTTCTTTCTTAACACTTTCTCTTTCTTTTCTATAATCCCTATTGGATTCTCAACATAAGACAATTCTGCCTGAGGTTCTACCGGCTCATCTTCTATCGCATGTCTAGAATTCTATATTATATTTTTCTAACCTTGCCACATAGAAACATTAGGAATATGGTACCCATGCGGGGTAATGCTAATTCGTATGCTATTTTACCGATACATTTCAAAATTTTAAAAGGTCCAACGTATCTCGGACTCAACTTTCTTTTCTTTTCCGATCTTGGATGATCCTTTTTTACGGTAACACTGTTAACAATATTAAATCTCCTTCTTCAAATTCCGTACTCTTTCTAACTTGATCTATACATTTCTTTTAATAATCCCGCGTGTCACTTAACCTTTTCTAAATAATCTCGACAGCTTCCTTTATCTGTTGTAGCAACTCTAGTCCAAGTATTTCATGTTTGCCGACTTCATCTCAATATATTGGTGATCGACATTTGCGTTCATAAAAAGATTTGTAGGGAGGCATTCCGATACCCTCATGACAACAGTTATTGTAAAAAAAATCCCCTAAGGGCAAATGCTCGTCTCAATTTCCTTTGAAATCAATGGCACAAACCCGTAACATGTCTTCAATTGTTTGGATCATTTTCTCACTCTTGGCCGTCAGTCTGCGGACGATAAGCTGTACTCACATTTGACTTGGTTCCTAACATTCTTAAAAACTTTTGCAAAATCTTGAATCGAATCGTGGATCTCGATTTGATACAGTAGACACAGGGACCTCATGACAAGCTACCATTTCCTTCAAATACATGTGAACCAAATTATCCAGTGAACATATTTAATTAATAGGCAAGAAATGAGCTGATTTAACCAACTTGTTCACCATAACTCAATTAGCATCGTGGTTTGCTTTCATTTTCAGAAATTTGACTATAAAATCCAGAGTAATATATTCCTATTTTCATTCTATATTTCTAATGGTTGCAATAATCCACTAGGCCTCCGGTACTTCGCCTTAATTCTTTGACATGTCTAACACTTCCTAATCCATTTTGAAATTTCCTTTTCATATCTGGCTATCAATATTCTTCTTTAAATTTCTGTATATCTTGGCATTTCTTGAATAGTTTAAATACTTAACATTGTAAGTTCCCTTTAGAATCTCATTTCCTAATTTTGCCACTCATAACATCCAAGTTCTGAAAGAAAATCTAAGGATACCGTGATCATTCTTTTAAGTGCATAAATTTCCTCTCATTACACTGTTAACATCCTGATCCATTATCTCCTCTTGCTAACTTTTAACATCTGGATCCATCATCTTCTTGTGATATCTTTTTATCTTCTCTTAACAACTCTGACTAAAAGGTCATACTATCCATCCTTGCTCCTTTTGGATTATGAATTCTGAATTCCAATTCCAACTTCTAAAATTCCATAGATAATTCTTCTGGTGCAGTCTCTATGTTCATTTTCTCCTTTTTGCTTATTGCTTGCCACTACATTTGCTCTTCCTCGTGAATACATACTTCCAACTCTTATGGTCCGTGTAGATCTCACATCTTTCTCCATACATATAATGTTTTCCAATCTTTCAAAGAGGATACTATTACTGCTAGTTCCAGGTTATGGATAGGATACTTCTGCTCATAAGGTTTCAGTTGTCTAGATGCATATACAATAACTTTATTGTGCTGCATCAACACACATCTTATTCCCTTATGAGAAGTATCACTATGGACTACCAAAACTCCGTGATCCTCTCAAAGTGATAAAACAGATACTGTGATCACTCTCTCCTTTAATTCCGAAAAACTTTCTTCACACTTCCCCGTTTCATATAAACTTCTCGCTTTTCCTAGTAAGCTTCGTCAAAGGTGTTGCAATTTTCAAGAAATCTTGAACAAATTTCCGATAATAATCGGCCAATAATAAAACTTCTTACTTTTGTTGGTGCTTTTGGTCTTTCTTCATTCATAATAACTTTAATCCCTGCTGTATCCCCTTTGGTCTCCTCCTCATTAACTATTTATGCTAATAATTGTACTTCCTACCATCACAACGTTCACCTTGAAAACTTTACATACAACTTCTTTCTTCTCAGACTCCCCAATTACCATTAAATACTTTGCACGATCCTCCATTGATTTCAGGTAATACAAATACAACTTATCCAGATATTATTTAAAAAATCTGTTTATCAAGTTTAAATATTACTGGTATATTGGTTAATACAAATGACATTACTAGAATTTTATAACCACAATACTTAGTTCTGAATATTACCTTTGATATGTCTATAGATTCAACCTTCAATTAGTAAAATACCAAGTCTTAAATCAATCTTATAAAATACTTTGCTTCTTTCATTTGATTAAATAAATCATTAGTTCGAGGTAACAGATACTTGCTCTTGATAGTAAATTTGTTGAGCTTTCGCTTGTCAACACATAATCTCATACTTCCATCTTTCTTATTAACAAATAATACCGGTGCACCATATGGGGTACAGTAGGTCTAATCGCTCCTTCTTCTAACATCTCTTGCATTTGCTTTACTAACTCCTTCTTTTTAACTGGTGCCATTTGGTGCGGGGCCTTGAACACTTGTTTTATTTCAGGTGCTAAGTCAATCATGAACTTAATTTCTCTATCGGGAGGAAATATTGGTAATTCGTCTGAAAACATATCTTGAAACTCCTTAATTACTATAAAATCTTCAAATTATGTTTGCTTCTGACTTTTATTTATCACATGATCACCATAGTGCTTACATCCTGGTCACCGTAACCTTTTAGCTTAAATCATCGTTAACAAATTCTTTACCTTCATTCGTCCTCTAAACCTTATCATATTCTCATTTGGTGTCTTCAGAACTATATTTTCATCACAACGGTCTATTTGGGAAGCACGCTTAAATAGTTAGTCCATTTCTTAGAATGATATCAAACCCTTACAAACTTATTTCCAAAAATCTCAATTCCACCATTGGTACTCACTTATTTAACAATTACACGTTCTTGATTTGTTAGTCCTTTAGTCATAATCTTACCAATTCGACAGGGTAATTCATCTTATCAACAAAACCTTAAGAAATAAACAATCAAGTTGTTCCCACATCTTTCAATACTTTAACGCATAAGGTATTCACAGTAATTATTCACGTCATCACATCCATATTCTGAATAACATATTTCACAGATAAATTGTAAACTCTCGTTCTTGGAGACGTATTTCTTATTGGAGTAGATTCCCTTGATTCTTATTGTATCCCTGACTGGGGCTAGTCATTTGAAATCCTCGCCATAAGCCCTTGTTTTCTTTCCATGCATGAGAGGTAGCTGGAACTTTGCCCACTTGATTCATGATACATTGATTTTTGTTTAAAAAAAACTTTCGTAAAGAATAACAATGCAACAAAACAACTAGGAGGATCCGTAATTCAATAAACTTAGAGTTGAAAAGGAAGAAAAAGTAATGATTTAGATATGAATGAGACAACCACAGTGGTACTTAAGATGGCCAGTCTTTCATACCATATGGCATACAACATACGATTAGGTGGCATCCCACCGGACCCTTCATCATTTCGACAAAGTGTCTCACCATAACACTGCTTGTCCCAATCAGAAAATAAAACTTGAGAGGAAAAATTGAATTTGAAAGGATTGTAATACTCTTCTTTTTCTTATTACCATATAGAGTTTTATTAATGAATAAAATTTATACATATCCAGGAATCAAAAGAATGTACGCCGTGGTATTGTAGAAAAGAATGATCCCATTAGTCACCATCCATATTTCACTTGTACTCATCTTTCGAGCTTGTTCGATCATATCCCATTTGTGTCATATAACAACTTCCGAAAACCCGCTGAAATGCCTTCGCAAATTAAGCACTATGATAGATTCTTACTTGTTCAGTCTCGTATATTTAACATCGTACCTACACGAATAATACTTTAACAATTCGATTATAATGGCGTTCTTACCAGATAGCCTTGAGTTTCCTCTTTTTAATTTAGAATAACCACTAATCATTCAACATATTGATCCTTTTGTTAACAATGTTCTACCCTTAGAAAAGTCTGGAAATCTTCCCAATCTTCTTCGGTCATGCTCAGGCTTCTTTTAAATCAATGAATTCTTTACACCCTAATAGTCATAGGAATTGGATAAATAGTTTCTCCGTGCTTTGATTCTGCCGTTAATCTTATCAAACAAGATTTGTACTCTTTTATAGGAATAATCAAAACTTCTTTGTAATAGCGGGTCCACTTGACCCTCGGAATAACCATACTAATTTCTAGAACACGTATTTTCTAGGGAATCTGGTCTTATAACAACTAAGAAACTGAAGTAGTAATTTGACAACCAATTTTTAAAACTTATTTTATTAAAAGGGCTTTTGGAAATTTTGTTAAGAAAATCTTTTTCGAAAACTTGTGTAAAAATTTTGAAAATCGCATATCTGGTTGTCCTTACTATATGAGTGGGTTGTTGTCCTCCTTACCCATAACAAAGTACCAATTTAAGGAAACATATACATAAAAGTCCATTCACTCAATCTACCTTCTCTCCTTTATTAGGTCCATTTATCTTCCTTAATCGATGAAAACTTCAGTTGTCGTTGCATGTTATCTTATACGTAGCTTCACATCAAAGCTTCCATACTGGTAATCCTCTCGTCATCATCTTTGCAGTCGTTAAGTAGAACATGCTATCCAATAGTTAACAAGTTGGCTGATGTCACATCACATTGTTACTATAAATATATCACATTGTCATGACACTATTATCTAACTTCAAGAAAGTTCTAGATCCATACCCTTCTCTAACTCTCTTTCAGAACTCATCTAATACATTCTACATGCTACTCATGGATGGCCTAGTCACTAATGGCTTCTTTTAACCTGGTAGCAGCTACTGTCCAGAACACATGAATTCTATTTCTTAACTCCTTCTCACCTTTATTAATAGCTCATGCACTCACCATTTAATGTAGCTCTCGAATCCATTCTCGTAGGTACTGTTGCTTCATAGGACAAAGTTTTAAACTGGGGGTATAGAACATGGTGTAGAGTAAACTAAAAAGATACACTTACAGCTAAGTGTCCAGTAGAACAAGAATAAGCAAATGAAGGTTCTTAAATAGGCGGTCCCCCATCAAAAGGGGGTGGAATAACGTAGAATAACTTGAAGGGGCAGCTGTTATAATAGGAGGTAATACCGTTAATACCAGTGGAAGAATAATGTATGAGTCAAATCTGGGTGAAGATGACGGTTCTCGAGCAGAATGCTCCGAACGATCAGATGATACAGGGAAAACAGGATTTGCCATTGCCGTTATCTGGAAATCACATCGCAAGCTAAGAATCTTGAATCGCAACGTACTCAGCCTCATGACGTCTTATCTTTCTATTTCCTATTCCTAATCCTAACCCTCTACCCAACCCCGACAATCTAGGCTTATTTCAGTGACTTATAACATGTAGCTCTGATACCAACCTGTGGCGCCCTCCAAACCCGGGTCAGAAGTTTGGGGTCCACAACACATACACAATATATTAACATGTATAAGAAATATTATTTTCAAAGACCCTGCTTTACATAACCACGGATCGCAACATGTTAAAGTATGAAAACAAGCCACAACCTTAACTTTTATTACAACGTACCAAATCCCCATTACTTTAACTTACAACTGATAATGAAATCATTCTTACAATCTTGCTAACTCACTACCATATAAAGCTCCTGCTAGCTCGATCCAACTCAATCTGGAATCCTAGCGCGTACACTGGACTGGGGAACCTTGCTATCAACCATATCCTCTTTAACTGTAGAATATATCAAAAGATTAGCAAGAGTGATCTAACTAGCTCAGCAAGTCATAATAATGATAACTAAGGTTAAACAATGTTCAAATGGGATGATTCAGAAGAATCAAGTTTTCTTGTTAAACAATCATTAGAATTGGATATTCATTTTAAATTTTAAAACCAAGGTTAAACTGTTGATCAGTCACACACTAACCCCGAGCAAGGCACGCGGCTCTGCTCTATAAACTGGATCCAAGGCACACATTGGCCTAATTCGACCACGAATCTGGTCTGACCACGAATCTGGTCCACATAAAGAAAACTATCCAATTCTAAAGCAGTTCAGTATGATAAACAATATAACTCAATAAGACAAGATCATAATCAACAGTGATAAATATTTATATAAAATCATGATGCAATTTATGAGTATCATGTGGGTATATTAAGGTATGTATAAGAAATGGCCTCCAGCCTGTAGGAGAATCAAGTATTAGATGAACAATGATTTTATTCAAGGTTTAGTTATTTGATGTTACAAAGAATGGTTGCGGTATAAAAGTTTCTATATGTTCAAACATTTCTGTTCCAGTATTTGATGGTTATATATTTGGAGAGTAGTATCATATTTGTGTGGTTTAGTATCTGGGAATCAAGAAGGGATGGTTTACAAAGAATAAGGCTTATGGCTCAAAAATCAAATAATGTGATCTGGGTTCAAGACTGTATGATTCAAAGTACTCGCAATATAAAATAGAGCTATTTTGAATATTAACAATATGTCACGAGAGAATGTAAAAATATTTGCAATATATCTCGAGAAAGGTTCAGAAGTATTTGCCATATCTCAATTGATTCCAACTTTTCTTGTACTTTTCTAGTGATTCTACTCAACAACCACTTGTCTACTTTTCCTATGCCTCGCTTCTATTCACTGATCACTTGTTGTATTTTCTACGCGTCGATTCCATTTCTGATCACCTGCTTCCTTTTTCTATGCCTCGCTTATTCTGCTAGGTATCATAAATATCTATCAATATTCATCTCACATTATCTAATCGCCACATACAAATCATAAGATTTTATCTACCCTTCGTTTCACCCAAATCTGATTTACGGATTGAAAGTTATGGCTAAAACAGTCCAACAATAAACACATAGGCATATAACACATTAATCAGATAGCACATAGTACATAACACGCAAGATATTCGATCAAAATAATTTTTCAAAGCAGATTCAGGGTCAAAATGATTTTTCTGGTACTTATTACGAATTTTTGAACATTGTTCGGAATTAAAACGGGACTCCGAATCATTTTATAATTAAATAATAGGGTTCGAACACCCGAATTTGACTTTAAAATAATTTTATAATAATTATCGAGCCTTGAAAATAATTTAAAATAGTATTTTAATGCTCGAACTATTTTTCAAAATTTTTAAATCAAAAATAAATAATTAAATCTATTTATTAAATCAATTAAAATCAATTAATAATTAATTAATTTAATTAATCAATTATTATTAAATTAATTGATTAATTAAAATAATTAAAAACTAATTAAAATTAATTAATAAAATTAATGAGATTTATTTTTGAATTAAAAATGAATTTTGGAATTAAAATAATGATTTTAGAAATTAAAAATGAATTTTAGAAATTAAATAATGAATTTCTGAATTGTTTTTAAAAAGAAAATCCAGATCCAGATGTTTAATTGAGGTTTCAGGGTTTGGGGGATTCACTGGTGGCCTGAGCTATGAACATGGCCGGAAAAGCCATGAACACAGCTGCCGGAAACTGGAAAACCCAGAATTCGGCCGGCGAGTTCATAACTCTGGCAACAAATCCGGCAGCCCCTGTACTCCCTCAAAACAACTCTGTTTATTCCTGTTTTTAGCCTAAACCCGATCAAATTGTTAGCAGGAACCTTAATATCACAACATTAACAACAACTCATCATCGAGTCTCCTTCTCCGGCCAAAACTCGAAATCGACCGACGAGTTTCTGGCCAAACCCGAAGTTACACAATCCTCAACCAAATTCAACGATTTGTACGGAAAAAGAAAGCTCCAGGTATGTACAATCGATTCATCTAACCTAAAACTAACAACAATCTATAAGAATTTCAGAAAATCAAAAAACTAAAAACCCTTAAAAACAAGAACTCGGGTTTCATCAAATCTTAACAAAAATCAAGAAATTTATATATGAAACCAATCCTCGTGAATTCAGGAATGTTAATCAATCAACAAATCAACCAAACAATCACTCCAAATTAAAACCGAATTTAAATCAAAATAATTAAAAACTGAAAAATATGAACTTGAAAAATAACTACCCTTATTCGAAGATTTTTATGCGGATTCGATTGTCTCGTCGAGGGCTTCGATTTGACTATTCATATGCCTCCATCGGATTCCAATAACATCTTCAAATTCCGGTTTGATTGCGAAGAACATAAAGAACACGGTTCGTTTCTCTGGATAATTATATAATTAACTGTTTACAAATGATTTTCTGTATAAAATAAAGTACGGCAAAGGCTATTTATAATTACGAAATATTGGTACCCCTTTGGATCGAACCAGATATAAAATAGTACATTTATTTGAGAAAATACATCCAAAACGGTACCGGTTTTGGGATAATTATCCAAATCTGTACATTTTGTACTGCGGTCTTGGTCTCAGTGCTTTGGTTACACATATTACGAGATGATAATTTTAATAGTTTAATAAAAAGGTCCCGTTTATAAAAAATACGGGTTTTATCGATTTACCGGAACAAATTTTGTATCGAAAATATCGCGCCGGGACCCGCACGGGGAAAACCGTACGCCGGATCGAAAAAGTCAAAACATGGAAAATGCTCAGAATATTATATTTAGGTTAGGAAAGAGTTCTCGGAAGAGTTTCTGTTTATAAAAACATAAAAACGGTTGAAGTCGGTTGGTTCCCGATTATACAAAATAGTTTATAAATATTCGGAAAAATAATTTATTAAATCCATAAATCATTTATAAAATCATATAACAACATAAAAGTTAATAGAAAAATATGACAATTATCTATATTTATTTTGGACTTATAGAAATTAAAATACTCAAATTATATCATATTTACATATCCAAACACAGATACCACTTCACAGATAATTCACCAAAAATTCATATAATATGTTAGATATATTTGTGATGTCATTGCTAATGATGATTTGTGTTTAGTTTTCAGATCTTACACAAATCAGTACTTAACTGGAAATCAGTACTTATACTGAAGTCAGGACTTAAGTTATCAGAACTTAAGGTATCAGAAGATATTTATCAGGAGATAATATCAGGACTTAAGGAGACGTTCAGGTAAGGAAGGCGGCTGATTGAAGGAAAGAAGATCGAGACTAAAACAAGAAGAGATATGCATGAAGAAGAATTCTATAAAGAATAGAATACTTGGAAGAAAAGATAACTAGTTGATATATATTAGGAAGCAGAATTATATTCTATATCAATTAGAAGATTATCTTGTAACTGTGTGTCTATATAAACACAGCATAGGGTTTACACTATATGTGTTATCTAATTCGAGAATATTATTCATCGTAACCCTAGCAGCTCTCGTGGTATTTGTTCATCACTGAGAGAGAACGGTTCCTTTGTAATAATATTTTATTAATAATATTGTTCTGTGTTTCATACTTGTGTTCTTAATTCGATTTGATTGTTCTAGACACTATATTCAACCCCTTCTACAGTGTGTGTGACCTAACAAGTGGTATCAGAGCAATCTGTTAACATACATATAGTAAAGATCCAAAAACAATCATGTCTGAAGAAGCACAAACTCCAACCAAGCTCTCCAAAACTGAAGAAACTCCAAAGACTCAAATCCATAATCGATATGAGACTATTAGGGTTCCCATACTGAAACCTTTTGAGTATCCCATATGGAAGGTGAGGATGTCTATGTTTCTGGAAGCTACAGATCCAGAATACCTTGACAGAATTAATGAAGGACCACACCAAGCCAACCAAGCTCTCTGTTGTAGTTGCAGATCAGCCAGCACAGACTGTACCAAAGGAGAAAAGTGAATAAACAGCTGAGGATATCTCATCTATTGCAAAGGATGCAAAGGTAAGACATTTGCTGCATAGTGCCATTGATAATGTCATGTCAAACAGGGTACTTAACTGCAAGACTACAAAGGAGATATGGAATGCCTTGGAGACTAGATGCCAAGGAACTGATTCAATTAAGAAGAACAGGAGGACTATACTCACTCAAGAGTATGAGCACTTTGACTCTAAACCTGATGAGTCATTAACTGGTTTATATGACAGATTTATCATGCCCCCAACTTAAACAGCAAATTAAATATAGCTATTACAAAATTTTAAAAGAGATAACAGAACCAAGTCCAAGATCTTACAGTTTAGGGTTTGGAACAGCCCAACACTACCAACTATTACATCTGATTTTGAATACCGAGTCCTCACACAAACTACTATCACTTATTCTACCTGAGCTCGAACATAAGCATCGGCATCATAGGTCTTACAGGCAGTCTGCTTGAATCTAACCATAGCTGCTAGCTGTAATATCAGGGTAAAGCAAGGAGTGAGCCAAATGCTCAACAAGTGCTAACAGTACGACACAAAACATAAATCGAGATATACATTAAAGAATGACAATGGAAAGACATAACCAATGGTAATGAGAGATAAAACTGTGTGAGATGGCATCATTTTGCTTGTATCAAAACAATTTTAAAATCATGTCTTAATGAAAATCATTTTATGACGCTACGGATTACAGCCGGTGATCAGCCGTGAAGTAATCCCGAACCTCGCTGGGTTCTAATACATTAACGGGAATCCCTAGGCAACTTTTAAGCCTAATATAAGTGTGGAAAGGACTCGCGTCTCAGTCCAGATCCACTATTCAAGGAAAACATTTATCCCCCTTTGGGACTGAAAACCCACATTTTATTTATTTCAAAAACTGATGCCGAATTATAACAAAATCTCTTTTAACAGTAAACATTTTTATTAAGGAAATATAGATCAACTCGAAACACGGGAAATATGGTACTAAATCTCAGGGCCATGATTCACAAAACTATACTCTATTAAAGTAACTGAATGGTTTTCATATCTCAAAGATTTAGACAAGGGTATTCAGTGAGGCTATTAGATATTATAAAAGGGTAATGCCAAATTGGGCTTTAAGCAATGGTTTCTCATCAAGGTTCAAGTGCTGGATCATCAAGAAGGTAGGCTTCATGAATACTAAGGGTGTTAGGGTATGCAGAAATGATCTTTAACTCAGGATATATCAGAATTGTCAAGCTTTAGGATAAGAAAGAGGGTATCAATCAATGAGGAATCACGTCGGTAAGTATCTGACTATCAGAGTTCAAGGTAAGGTTCTATAGGGGTTCAAGTTTCAGGGTGAGATATTAATACTTAGGAATCATTAGCATGTTAATCAAGAGGATCAATCAAGTATTATAACAACTCTTTATTTTATCATGGCATTCAACTATCATGAAAAGACTTTTGAACTACTTGCAATACGTACTCGATGGTTCATGGCATCTCTATATAATTCAAAGATAAACATAAGATACGGTTGATTTAATATATCAAATGACACAGGATAGTTGTAGCAATGTATGAACTATTAGCAGTAAATACGAAGGTCAAGTTGAATCACTTGTCTTGAGAAAGGCTGATCTGGTCTGACTGGTAGGAGCAACTGGAGCTTCACTCGACCTTTATGGCAAGTTTTTCCTCGTCTCGAGATTCTACATAATAATAATAATAATCCTCATTATAATATATTCTTACCATCTTAACCTATTTACAACTTGAAATTAAACACGGATGGCACTTAGGCCTATACGCACTTAATTTTATATTCACTTTTAAATTACAAAAGTACACACATAGCCACATATTCACATATCATATATTAACACCAAATAACACCATATATACCATAATGCAACACTAGGCTTGGATGATCTCGACTCACCACTTAAGTCTCTTAGTCGCTAAACTAGACAAGGTCTTCTAATTTTGGCTTCCTAACTCGATGTGCCTTTCCTAAATTATCCAAAACCTATTGACCCTCACTTGTGCCTTTAGCTCTACTGACCTTATACCATCTTACAACTATGGTGGTCGACCTAATACTCACCTCTAAGTGTTCTAAAACTATGTGATAAGTGAAAGCGCTCACTGGTGCAAATTTCAGGATGACAACTATGGTTTCTTGAGTGCATTAGACACTCTTAAACTACAAGTTTTCCTTCAAAACTTTTACACAAGACTCTCCTGACCTAAGGGCATCTCACAAACTTGATGTGGCTCAAGGGCCTGGCTTGGGCCTTCTTGGGCCTAAGCTAAAAGTCCAAGGTTCCCCTGCTTTTCTGGGCAGAAAACGCCCTGACTTGAATTAACTTGTGACACATGGTTCTAACTCATATCCTATGATCTATGGTTGGAAAAACTTCTCTGACACTCCCTCTAACTAAGGCCCAATAGGGCCTAATGAGAGCCTACCCATGACATGGTCAAATCTTCCTATTTCTAAGTTGCAACAAAACTGTCCCCTGCTAGACAGATTTTGTTATTCTACTTGTGCACCTAACCAAAAGACATGAAAACCTCCAACCAACTCCTAAAAACTTTTATATACTCCCAATACTAACTTCTGGTAGTTTGGGCCTCAAAGTGCACATCAATGACATGGTCAAAACTCACTCTAAACCTCAGGGTACTAAACTGATTTTTCTGCAGAAACTATAACTCTCATTTCTCCAAGGTTTTGACTTGACAAACTCAACTAACAACAACTCAATACTTAAACCAAGACTTATACATGGTAATCTACTGAACTAACTCCCTTATTCTCAAAATAACCTTGGGTGAGATCATCCTTACCTAAGGTACAATTATGGCAAAACAAAAGAGATCACATTTCTCAACTCACCAATCATTAAGTTTTTGAAACCACAAGATATGCATTTTATAAAAGATAACCACGAATTATTACCATGCAACAAGAAGCATAAATCAATATTAACACATTATTCCTACTAAAATTAAGGCTCACTAACAAAATCTTTCCAAATGGTCAAAATCTTACAACATTCTAATAGAAATCCACATGCATGCATGTCCTCGGGTTTTGCAAACCAAAACAACACATTTTCTACATATATTCTACCATAAAATTGACATGCAAGCCTAGCATAAGCTATACCTAGATGATCACTTAGCATGCAAGGAGATTTATCAAATTTTCACCACAAAATTCAAGTCATTATCACATAAACATGCAAAATTTGAGCAAAACAACAAGAATGATCTCAAGGACCATTCATTCGGCTCCCTTATGGTCATGGCCAAATGAAATGGATGGGAATGGCCATTTTATCATCAAGAGTTTCCTTCTCAAGACTTGGCACTTATCCATTCCTTGTAGTCCTCTCAAAAACAACCCTAAACTCACAAGAATCAAGGTTGTATTTTGAGTTTCACTAAAACTTTTACATGCAACCTTTAAACTTAAACTTTCTACTCAAAACTCTTTGAAATGTGAGTGATAATGGTATGGGAAGTAACATTTACTTGTGTAAAGAGTGGAAGCTTGGTTAAGGATTGAAGAAAAAAAATGGGGAGGGGGTTTCGGCTTTTAGCCGAGAGTGAGAGGGGAGAGCCGAGATGAGGGAGAAGGGAGGGATGAGAGAGTGAGGTGTGGGTGGAGTATGAGAATGATCATGACATTTGCTTGTTTTTATGGTATTTGATTTGACAAAATTTGAGTGGAAAGGAGAATTGACAAGTCTATCCCTCCACTTATACTTGGTGCATTTTGCATGCAAGGGTAAAGAAGGAAATTGGCTAGAGAAATAAGAGTTAGTGGGGTTGGAATTGTCCTCTTTGTCCTTGAAAAGAATGAGAGGGTGGTTTGCATGCAAGGGCTTTCTTGTAATTTGCTAAATATGACAACTAAAATTTATAATGATTTATTTTTATAAAATAAAATACAAGTTCAAAATTTATAAAATTTATACCATAAAATAACTTGGATTTTTAGAGACTTTATAAAATCATTTTCAAAATTTGTGAACAAAATACCTTTTAAAAGAAAAATTTTCCAAGACTTAGAATATTCCTTATAAATAAAAAATAAAGAAATTAAATAAACTCTTGCTTTGAAAAATCATATACTACATAAAGCAAATTTATAATGCAGAAATTTTCACTCACACAAACGTACAATCATTGAATATATTTTCATTCGGCTTTAATATTATACCAAATCCACAAATAATATTACACGAAGATACCGGTCGTAACAAGATTTGTCAAACTCTTGAATGATCTGTCACTGGTGGATAAGTAATATGATCTTGAAGATACTAATCTTAAATTCCTATTAGCTCTTCCTGAAAGTTGGGATTTAAAGGCAACTACTATAAGAGACAACTATGCTCTTGATGAAACTACTCTTGATGAAATTTATGGTATGCTCAAAACTCATGAACTTGAGATGGATCAAAGAAGCAAGAGGCATGGGAGAAAGTCAAGGACAGTTGCTCTTAAGGCTGAGGAGGAATCCCCTAAAGTGGCTATCTCAAAGAAAGGCAAATTAAAGGCTCTCATCACAAAGTTTGATTCTGATTCATCAATCCTGATAGTGATGAGGATTCAGAAAATAAAAGTCTATCTGAGATGGATGCTGATGAAGAGATGATGAAGCTGTGTGCTCTTATGGTGAAAGGAATCACAAAGATTGCATACAGGAAATTCATAAGGGGAAAGAAGTTTTCCAGGAAAGGTGCAAGTTCTGATAAGAAAGGTTTTAGAAAATCTGAAGGCAAAGGAGGAAAGTCTGACAGAGGAGATTACTCAAATGTCAAATGCTACAACTGTGTTGAGAAAGGCCACATATCTCCTGATTGCAAGAAAGTGAAAAGTGACAAAGGCAAGGCTCTTGTCACAAAGAAGAAAAACTCGACAGACACTTCAGATTCTGAAAGTGAGGTGAACTATGCCTTGATGGCAAATGCTGATAGCAATTCTGAAGCTGCTAAGTTAAAGGTACCTCAAACAACTTATGCTTTTCATACGGATGATATTACTGAGTTGAAAAGATATCTTAAAACCGTGTTCATTAGTTATAGAGATCAAAATTTAACATGTGAAAGATTAACTTCTGAAAATCTTGCTTATAAAAAGAGGAATGATTATTTAAAAAAAGAGTTAGTTATGTTCCATCAAACTCAGAAAGATAGAGATGATGCTTTCTATGTTAGAGATGAAGTGCTTAAAATGAATCTCTAAAAACTGAGTTAGAAAAGGAAAGAGAGATTATCAGGACTTGGACTAACTCTGGCAGAACTACTCAGAATTTGTTAAGTAGTGGTAATTGGAAAGAGGGCTTAGGTTATGGAGATGATAAGAATAATAAAGGAACTGTAGAAATTGAGCCTATAGTTGTTAAACAAAAGCCAAAGGTAAATCCTGTTAAGTTTGTAGTTGTAAAGTCTGATATTGATAAATCAGAAGTTAAAGAGAAATTAACTTCTGACAAACCAAAACAAGATAAGCCAACTGAAGTTAACATAGGCTTAATGACAAAGAAGCAGCTTAAGCATAAGCTGAAAGATGTTATAAACAAGGTAAAGCCACCTAGGAAAAATAGGAATGGAAAGGAAGGTGTGAATAAAAGCAATGATTATAAGCCTGTTCCTAATGCTCCTAGAAAGAAATGTTATAACTGTGGAAATTCTAACCATCTGGCTTCTTTTTGCAGGAAGAATAAGAACATAAACTCCTTACCTTCAAAATCAGGAGTTAAGAGTCAGTCTGTTAGATATAGGCCACAAAATCCTTGTTTTCATTGTGGTAGTTTATGGCATTCCATTTATACTTGTAAGGAATATCATAGTTTGTAATATGATTATTATCAAATAAAACCTTCTTTAAAGAAAGTTATCATTATTCCTTCTAGTGTAAGTTCTGATGCAAAGTTTGATACTGTAAATTCTTATAAGAAAAATGTTAACATAAACTTTGATGTTAAATCCGCTGCAAATGTTAACAAACTTAATAAGTCCAAAGGATCCAAGCAAGTCTGGGTCCTTAAAACTAATCATTAGTGGTCTTTGTGATTGCAGGGAAACAGGAAAAACATCCTAGTTCTGGATAGTGGATGTTCAGGACATATGACTGGAAATAAAGCCCTGCTATCAGACTTTGTGGAGAAAGCTGGCCCAGGTGTTTCTTATGGAGATGGCAACATGGGAAAAATGCTGGGATATGGCAATATCAATCTTGGGAATGTCATCATTGAAAAAGTAGCTCTAGTCTCAGGACTTAAACACAATCTGTTGAGTGTCAGTCAAATCTGTGACAGAGGTTATCATGTGGATATCTTTAAAGAACACTGTGAAGTTGTAAGCAAATCTACAGGCAAAGTTGTTCTGAAAGGATACAGGCATGGTAACATTTATGAAGCCAAGATTTCAACAAGTTCTGATGGTTCTGCAATCTGTCTGTTAAGTAGAGCATCAATTGAAGAAAGCTCGGATTGGCACAAGAAACTCTCTCATTTAAATTTCAGCAATATAAATGAACTAGTCAAGAAAGATCTTGTGAGAGGACTGCCAAAATCAGTATTTGCTCTTGATGGCCTTTGTGATTAATGTCAAAAGGAAAAACAAAGAAAATCTTCATTCAAGAGCAAGACTAAATCTTCAATTCTTGAGCCTTATCACCTACTACATGTTGATCTATTTGGTTCAGTGAATGTCATGTCTATTGCAAAGAAGAAATATGTTATGGTCATAGTGGATGAGTTCACCAGATACACATGGGTGTATTTCTTTCACATAAAAATTGAAACTACATCTATCCTGATTGATTATGTCAAACAACTAGATAAATTGGTTAAAGACTCTGTGAAAATAATAAGAAGTGATAATGGCACTGAGTTCAAGAATTTGATTATGGAAGAGTTCTGCAAAGACCATGGAATAAAGCAGGAATTTTCTGCTCCTAGAACTCCACAGCAAAATGGAGTTGTTGAAGAAAGAATAGAACTCTTATTGAAGCTGCATGAACTATGCTTGATGAAGCAAAATTACCAACCTATTTTTGGGCTGAAGCTGTGCAGACTGCTTGTTTTACTCAGAATGCAACACTTATCAACAAGCATGGAAAGACACCATATGATATGGTGAAGAAAAAGAAGCCAAATATGAAGTATTTTCATGTATTTGGATGCAAGTGTTTTGTTCTTAAGACTCATCCTGAACAGCTATCCAAATTTGATCTAAAAGCTGATGAAGGAATTTTTGTTGGATATCCACTTTCCACAAAAGCCTTCAGAGTCTACAATTTAAGAACAAGGATCGTCATGGAATCTATCAATGTCTCTTTTGATGATAAGAAGATTACAGGACTTGAAGATTTCAATGATCATGATCAGCTAAGATTTGTGAATAAAGTTTTAAATTTTGATTCTGTAAATCCTGCCAGTCTAAATCTCGACAGTCTAAATCCTGATACTGCAAACTCTGATGGGTTAAATTCTGATGTTATTGAAACTGTGGTGACTATACCAAAGGAAAATGCACCTGTGCAGAAGGAGCATATTGAAGATCCAACCATATCTCAAGAAGCATCAGAACCAAGAACAAGCTCTTCAAGTTCTGACTCATCAAGTTCTGATGAGGCAAGTTCTGATAATTCTGGAAACTCAAATTCTGATAATTCTAGAAACTCAAATTCTGAAGGATCCATCTCAGATAGCATAATTTCAGGGGGAGCATCAAAAAATGCTGATGGAGACAACATGGATCATGGGGGAGCATCCAGTTCTAGAGATAATCTTCCATCTGCAAGGAAGTGGACTAAAGCACATACACCTGACTTGATTATTGGAGATCCTGAAGCAGGTATAAGAACTAGAATAGCAACATTAAATGAATGTCTCTATCACTCTTTTCTTTCTCATACTGAACCAAAGAAAGTGGAAGAAGCTCTTCAAGATGCTGATTGGGTGCAAGTAATGCAGGAAGAGTTAAATGAATTTGAAAGAAATAAAGTATGGACCCTAGTGCCAAGACCAAAGAGCAGATCTGTTGTTGGTACAAAGTGGGTGTTCAGAAACAAAACTGATAATGATGGCATAATTACAAGGAATAAAGCAAGGCTGGTTGTAAAAGGATACTCTCAACATGAGGGAATTGATTATGATGAAACATGTACACCAGTTGCTAGATTGGAAGCCATAAAGATATTTTTGGCTTATGTTGCTCACAAAAAGTTTACAGTCTTTCAAATGGATGTAAAAAGTGCTTTTCTTAATGGAGAATTTGAAGAAGAAGTATATGTTGAACAACCTCTAGGTTTTGTAGATTCAAAATTTCCTCATCATGTCTACAGACTTGATAAAGTACTTTATGGCCTTAAGCAAGCTCCAAGAGCATGGTATGAGACATTATCTCAGTTTCTTCTGGAAAGTGGATTTAATAGAGGGACTATTGACAAAACCTTATTCTATCTCAACCATCATTAAGGACTTACTTTTGGTGCAGATATATGTTGATGATATCATTTTTGGTTCTACAAATGACAGGCTTTGTAAAAGGTTTGTCAAGCTAATGCAGTCAAGATATCAAATGAGTATGATGGGAGAATTAGCTATTTTCTGGGCCTTCAAGTCAAGAAGAATGAAGAAGGAACTTTTATTTGTCAATCTAAGTACACCAGAAATTTGTTGAAGAAATTTGGAATGCAAGACTGTTCAAGTGCATCCACTCCTATGTCCACTGCAACAAAATTGGATAAGGATACTGGTATATCAGTAGATATTACTGATTACAGAGGTATGATTGGATCACTACTCTATCTAACTGCAAGTAGACCTGATATCATGTATGCTACCTGTCTCTGTTCAATATTTCAAGCAGATCTAAGAGAACCTCACTTAACAGCTGTGAAAAGAATTTTTAAGTACCTTAAGGGTACAACTGATTTGGGATTGTGGTATCCTAGAGAATCAGACTTTAAGCTAATAGGTTACTCAGATGCAGATTTTGCAGGATGCAAAATTGACAGGAAAAGCACAAGTGGAAGCTTCCAATTTCTTGGAGGCAGATTGGTTTCTTGGTTTAGCAAGAAACATTAGTCAATTTCCACATCAACTGCAGAAGGAGAGTACATTGTTGCAGGAAGCTGTTGTGCATAGATTCTTTGGATGAATAATCAGTTACTGGATTATGGGTTAACATATTCTAAAATCATTATTTACTATGATAATCAAAGTGCTATTGCTATGACAGGTAATCCAGTTCAACACTCAATGATAAAGCACATCAGCATTAGGTACCACTTTATAAGGGAGCATGTGATGGAAGGTACAGTGGAATTGCATTTTGTTACAACAGATCAACTAGCAGATATCTTCACAAAACCACCGTGTGAAGCTACCTTTACAAGATTGGTAAATGAACTTGGAATGGTTTCAGGTTCTTTCTCTAAATCTGCTTAGTTTATGTTCTGATACATTAGACCTCATGATCAGTATTTACAGATATTACTATCTTTATGTAGTCTGTGCTTAAATTGAAATTTCCTTAAGTGCTGATTGTTGTCTGATGTGAATTTCTAAACTCTCATAGTGATATGAATGATTCTGTGACTATTCAATACAATGAGGATAACTGTGCTAAATGCTGACCTAGTAATCTTTAATATACTAATAATCCCATGTTTGAAGTAATTGTTTATGTGGAAATCTTTTAACACAAGCAAATTTTGATATTGAGCTTGGTTAAAGTTTACTTTGTGTATCTTATTACTAAGTCAAAAACTAGAATACTGGTTTTTATCTGTTAAGTTCCGGTGTTGGTAAATCTGATGGATGTACTAAGTGCTGATAAGCCTCACTTATCAAAAGAAAAAGAATAAGAAAAGAAATAAAAATCAGGTACTCCTTTGAGATCTAGAGAAGAATACCTGTGAAAGGGAAGACCCAAGTACATTGCTGGTATTAAGTAATATGCATTAGAAAAGCAAAATAAAATTTTCTTGGTGACTTTTCATATTCTCTGATTACTGGAGAAATACTCTGATAACATCATAAATTCTGATAAGCAGTTGTGACTCACTTACACTGAGAAGCCACTGTAAAAAGGAATTTCAAAAGATGCATAAAATGAGCACAAAACAGTTGAAGTGGACTCATGCATGAACTCATTCTATAGTAGACTTCAGAATAATGACAGATTTTGAGCAAAGTTCTTAGTTATGCCTTATTTCTAAGATGTACTGAAGTGAATCAGACTTTACTCTTTGTCTGATATTTAGCTTATTACACACACATACACTCCATATGAATGATGAAAATTACTGTGGTGATAAATGTTGTTTCAGATGAACAGCTTAAGTGTCAGTTGCATAAATTCTAAGGACAAGTTCTGATGGAAGTTTTGATGATTAAGTTCTGATGAAACCATATCAGTATTTATGTGAAGAATTACATAAATAAACATTCACTTTTTGAGTTAAGGAGCCATATTCTGATGACTTTTAAATTCTGATAATAATCAAGTTCTGATGCTGATATGGCAGTATTTATTTACTTGATTTATTTTTGGTCATTACTTGAACGGTCATATTTTTACAGAATATCGGTTTATGTGAGATAAAGCAACAATAATCATTTGTTTAGTGGGAACAGTTTTTTAAAAAACTGAACGTGCAATGTAATCATTACTTATTTACTGTGCCCATTAACTTTTGCCTTAACTGCTGCATGGCTGACAGGTGTAAAGGTCTGTTCCACTTCTCAATAACTGTTGTCACGTGGGTTGTCTAAGTAAAAGAAATAAAAGATTTTCAAATCTTTTATTCAAATATCTATTCTATTCACTTTCTCTCTTTTTCTTATTCTGTAATAACCCCAATTTTTTTGGAAAATTTTGAAACCCTTATGAATAGTGTTTTTGCTGAATGAGAAAATTTTTCATGCCACACTATGTAGGGGTTCTGATATGGATATTCTGAGATTTTATTAGTACTTTATATGGGATATAAGTGTATGTAAAGATCGTCAGAATCCAAATCCGAACACTTTGATTTTTCCGGGAAATTCAATAGATACGGAAAGAATTGAGTATAAGGTAACAGGATAAAAATGATTTAAATTAAAGGATTATAAGAGAGGATCATAAAAGGAATACAATATATTGAGAAAGGTTAAGGGAACCTAAGTAATAAGATCCCGGGTATGATCCCTCAAACGATAAACGAAAACGAAAGTTAAGCGAACCGTATAACAGATCAGCGGTCATTAGGCAAACAATTAGGAAGTTAATCAAAGGGATTAGAGAGGGTGATGTCACCCAACCAATGAGAAGAGGACAAGGAGGGGAGGATGACATCATGAGGATGACACAAGCATGACATGGGAAGGAAGGGGATGTGGTGACTTTTTAACCACACAAAACCAAGGGCAACTAGGTAATTCACTAAAGCAAACAACAAAAATCAACCAACCAAAAGCAAATCAAGCCAAAACACAAAAATCTCTCTTCTTCTTCTTCATGCTCTCGGGTGCTTTTCTTAAAAAATGAAAGTCCAAGCTCCTCCACTTACTATTTAGCAAGGTAATTATCTAAGCTTCCCCATGGATAGTTACATACTTCCTATAAGTTTAAGCTTCTAATTCCAAGCCTATCTTTTTCTATAAATCATGAAAGAAGATGGTGAATAGTGTTTTCAAGAACTAAAATTTGTGTTCTTGAAGTTTTGTTTAGATTAAGCTTGGATAAGGGCTTTAAAGGTGATTTCAAGCCATTCTCTTGATTCTCCACTCTCCAAGGAAGGTATAAACTACAAACCCTAGCTTTAGTTTTGAGTAATTAGGATTGAATGTGTTTGATATAGCATATGTGAAGCATGATGCTTGATTGGTTGAAGTTTGGTTGAGTTTGTAGAGATTAGTTGGTTTTGTTGCATTGTTGGAGTTGTAAATCTTGGTAATTAGTTAAAGAACCTAAGTAAAGCTTTTAGTTCATGTGAGGAATAAGTAAAAATGGTTAATGTGGATTTGTTGGGACTGTTATGATGTGGTTTGGAGGGATATTGGTTGTATGATTGATTTGGGGTTGATTTGTGGTTGGTATTGAATGGTTTAAAATTGGGAAAACGCGTAAACATAGTCGTCGTAACGTCCGATTTTCTTTAGACTGTTTTTGTGCATAACATTAGGACCCGAGAACCCCCTGCTAGATTTTGACCATTGCCATGTTTAGATAGTTCATATTACGAGCTTCGTTTTGATATGTAGTTCGTTCGATTCCGATACACGGTTTAGGAGAAACGACCGTTTCAAGTAACGGCGTTTCGCGAACGAAACTTTTTCCCTCGCCTTACTTTGAAACATAGGTTAAAGACCAATAAGGGTTAATTAATGTATGAAACATTTATGGTAAGTGTGTTAGGCAGTTGGTAAGACACTCGCGAAGGAATCGCTTTAAAACTCGTGACGACCCGGATCCCCGACCCCGGATCTGGGGGTGTTACAGAAATGGTATCAGAGCTAAGCGTTATAAACCTCAGAGATGATGTGACGTTAAGATAATAAGTTCACTAAGATAATAAGAACTCTTGCCAAGTTCATAGTCGGGCTACCTAACGTAGCACTGACAGTTAAAACCCTTACGGGAACCCTTATAAGTATCGTGATAGTAACATAGTTCATTCTCATATAGGGCAGCGGGGCACCGAACCTTGAGGTTCAGGAGCATCAGCATGAGGATGTTTTATTACAAGTTGGAGATCAAATTGTGAATCCGATGGAGTACCCTAATGAGGGACCGGATGAGGTTCAGATAGAGAATGTTGCGGTTGAGGATGTTATTCCGGAAAGGATTGTGGCTGAGGAGGATCTCATGGAGGATCCTGATGAGAATGAAGAGAGGACCGCGGAGGAACAGATGACAGTAGTCAGGGCGACTACCAGAGCAAGAATGGCCGCGAGGGTGGCACTAGAGGATGAAGAGTTACCAAGGGCACAAAGGTTAATGAGGGCAGAAGGAGTGGGGCCTTCCACGACCCCAATTATACCAGTATCAGACCCTCTTCCAGAGGCTCCTGTAGACATCCATGAGGTTCCACCAATTCCTGTCCCATCCCCTGTACAGAGCCCAGCACATACTGAGGAAATGCCACCTTTATCCCCTGCACCATTGTCACCTGATACCGTGCTTGGTTATCCATTTGGATCTCCTGGGTCTGCACCACCTGCACCCCATGGACTGCTAGATGCTACCACTCAGGCTTCTCTTATCGCTGATTATCATATGACTTTGGGTGGCCTGTCAGAGGCCCGGAATGTTAGGAGTGATCTGTTGGATCGACTTACTGCACCAAGGATTGAGGGTGGGATACTTCCGGCAGGATTAGCGTATAGCATGGAAAGGATTGAGGCTACCACCCGTATTACAGCTAGAGGCCATCTTGAGGGTCAGGTTGATCCAGCTCTACTTGCGACTACCTTAGACCTCATCACCTCTGTGATGGAGCAGGTTAGGGATGTCGTGCGTGCTCGCATCTCTTAATCCATGGTAGTGTGCAGAGCCAGAGCAATCAAACAAGGGTTTCATGTAGCACCGCTTTTGGAGGATTAGCCTAAGTAATGAATGATTAGTTTTAATGACGAGATGACTATCTATGGTAGTACTTTTGGGATAGGAGCGATAAGTTCATATGATGTAATCCTCTTTAATATGTTCAGTTGTTGTACCCTCGAACAAATGGTTATGTATATATTCGTTAATTTCAGTTCAGATCAGTTTGTTTGTGATAAAATCACATTGTTAATTGCTCTATTAACACATAAGAGAGTGTCATGAAGTTTATTGAACTTGAGAATTCATAATTTGCAATCGTGCAAGGACTAAACGAGGGGAAGACTTAAGCAAAGTAAGTAAGATAAATATCCGGAGATTCTCAAAATTTTCCAAGTAATATGCCCCCACAAGGAATAAGATTAGGGGAAAACCTTGAATGTGATAATCAGGGAGGTCGCAATTAAGATATAAAGAATCCGGAATATAATAAAGTGGAAAATGAAGATTTTAAATTAAAAGATGACCCCAATTATGGGGAGTAGGAAGAAATATTTAGACTAAGACAGCAGAAGTCGAGCGAGATAAGGAGACCCGAGACGGTACTCCTATACGGAAATCCATGAACCTGTCTAAACAGAACTTATATTTTATTCCCAACCACCACCTTGAGGAAACAATGTGGTATGAAATTCTTTCAGGACCTTTAAGTCGCTAAGCTCTCAGAGTTCCATGGAACAAGCTGACCCAGCCGAGGCGGCTGGCTAAAGGAAATATAGGAATCATTTGAGATTCTAAATGATTGACGAATCTCAAAAGGACTGTTTTTGTCACTTACCCTCCCAAGAGAGAGACCACCCGTTGGTGAAAGACCAAGAAAGGCACGGAGCCAGAGGTTAGAATAAACTGATTTAAGTCCATTCAATTGTTTTCGGGAAAGTAATTCCCAAAGATAAGGAGATAGTGTAAAAGCTTTAGAGCCAGAACAAAGGCAGACAAGTATGATAAATTATGAATCTAAGTTGTAAAAGTTGTCAAGATTCGTTCTGAGGACACGAATCCAGAATGACGGGATGTTTGAAATCAATGCTTATATTATGATTGGTTTGTGAAATAATGATAAGAGAAAGGAAAATAAAAAGAAACTGAAGTGGAAAGGAATATAAAGGCAATAGAGTTTGAGGAATGATAAGGGAGTTGGGTATGAGGAAACCCTAAAGACTCATAGTAATAGAAATAGAAAAGTAAGTAATCGTCAGGATGAGGGTGATTCACCATGAGTTAAAATTGATGGTTGAGGGCATAAGAGATACATATATATTATCCCCTGTAAGTTGGGAGGATTCGAAGAAACCTTGAGATAGTTCGAAGGATAAATAATGAGACGCGGATAGACTGAGGAGACAAGAAAGTAAGAAATTAAGAAAATTGGATGAAGGAAGTGACCTTCAAGAATGTGAAGTGCAAGACCGGTGGCTTGATACCCAGGAAGGGAGACGCCAGGTATGAAAGATATCCCAACATTGAGATGACTGTTGAGATAAACAACAAAAGTAAATAAGGATTTATTAAGAAGAAGTTCACGTTGAACACGACCAATATCTTCCAGATCATCTATGTGATCATTACCAAATCAGGAAAGAAAAGCGGATAACCATTTTTTATCTTTTGGAGGCCATGTGGATTGACCTTAACTCGAATAAGGATGCTATTGTGAAATTCGGTATAGACTATCGAGGTGGGAATGATTGAATAGGACACCCTTATCAGGGATATATGACTTGGTTTATCCATAGAAGGATGCAGGTACCTTTTAAAGGTGGAATTAAGGATAGAACATTGGTAACTTAAAATGAATCCTAGGGGACTGCATAAAGGTTGGCATGTCACCCTTAATAGGGACAGTATGAGTTTTGACAGTATGATTTGGAAAGGGTTAAGGTAACAACAACCTTTAAGAATCAGTGGAGAAATTTTTTTTCAAAAGTATATAGACAATGATTCTAGTATTAGTATATGGTATTTTGATATGCCCTGTATCTAGGGAATACAGGAGGAACGATTCAAGGATAACCTTAGAGGTTTTGCAATGAGAAAGGTAATATTCAAAATTCTCAAGAATAGAAACGTTGATAAAGGAAATATGACGTAATTATAATGATGCCAAGTGAGGCACGTGTTAAACCACGAGAAGGTATGGATCGAACCAATAATGGTCGAAATTGTTCAGGGCAATTAGGACTTAAGATAAAAGATGTTCTAATTATGATTGAGAGTCAGTCATGACAGTGATTAACCTCTAAAGACTGAGGCAATAACTTATGGAAAAATGGTGATTTTTTTTACTCATCAGATTTTAAGGAAAACATCTTCACATAAGCTGTGATTGAAATAAGGTGGAAAATTTATTTGGAGGTGGTTAAAATGACATTGACTGTAAGGAAATTTTACTATCAGGAAAGGCCAAAGAGGTGGCCGACACTTTAAAGGTAAGAGGATAATTATAGGCACTTGTGCCAAAGGAATACAGTGATGATGGTTAAAGCTATGCAGATTGTATTATGGTTTGGAAGATTGACATTCCTTCTGATGACTGTGCAATACCCAACCGTAATAGTAGTTGGCAAAGGTTTAATTCGTGTAATCGCCATGAACGGGCTATCTATCTTAGGAGGTACTATCTTGAGAATAAGCCAGGACCATGTTTCCAAAAGGACTAGACGAACCTTTGAGTTAAATCTTCTATCTAAGGCATATGATTAAAAATGGTATTAACCTGCTATCGTTGCTTTGATTGAAACTCTTCTGCAATTTTATCTGCTTCATGTCATGAAAGTACGTCAGAGTTTGGAGTGTTCTTCATGAATTGTGATTGGTGGTTATGTTAACTCCTTAGGAGAATTAGATACAAGATGTATGGACTCCGTATGGTTAGCTATTAAGACTTCATGGAAAATGAATGACTACAGTAGGTCAGTGGTGGACCATAGTAAGGCAGCAATGATTCTGCGAGTAATGAGCTGATTACAACCGTGAGAGTTGTATTGGAATGGGTGTTGAGATTGAGTACCACTAATCGGGTAGTGGTAGTGTATAAGTTATCATTGATAGACTAATTAAGTAGAGTATCTACCTATTGAATATTTATTCTTTCTTATCAATAGAGAGCCGTATTATTATACGAGGAAGGTTGCGATGCAAGCATAGAATTCTAGTAACGATGATGTCTAGAATGAGATCCCAGGTTCGATTTTCGATGTCGAGGGAGTTTCAAAGGTAATTGTGTATAAGCTCGAGGAAGGGCATGGGTCCATAGAATGATGGACGGGATAGCGAAAATATTTAGGCACGTGAAATACGATGCTATAATACTTGATGTTGATATAAATACATATATGTTTTATTCTCCTATGACAAACCTCTATAGTTCAGAGGTAGATTCCAAGCCAGATATTTTATGGCAATATTTTTACATATATATACAATTCTCTTCAGTTCGCTCTTTTCTCTTCTTTTCATTTCATGTGAGCTGAGAAGAACAACCCTTCCAGAAGGGGAGGTATTGCCGAATGACTATCTATCTTTGTGATAGAAGCCTAGTAGGATACCGCATGTTGTTTAATTGCTTGTCAAGTACTAAAGGCTGGCCACCTTCTGTACTAACTATGCGATATAACAAGTGTTCATGATCATAGTGATCTCTCAACAAATTCCTTTACTTCTATTTGATTGATCAAATTTTGGAAAATAGAAACAACTGAAAAGGGAGTAATAAAGTGGTGGTAGTATGCGGAATGGAAACACATTCGTGATACTAAGGTTGACGTGGTTATTAAAAAGTTATAGAACGCTAGCGAGCAAAAGTATAACTAGTATAATATTAGGAACGGAAGGTAGTAGCGACTACGAACTGGAAAAAAAAAGGATGGGTAGTGAGAAGCAAAAGCTATAATGATTAGAAGCTATGATGAGAGTCTGTGTAATAGACTTGAAAGAATTTGGAATGATCACTTAATTCGGATTGAGTTATCTTACGACAATAGATCATATGTCATTATCGAGATGTCGCCTTATGAGATCCTTGAGGGAAGACAATGTCGATCTCCCTTATGTTAGGATGAAGTTGTAGAGCGCAAGATGCTCGGACCCGCAGTAGTCCAAAGGACCAAGGATATGATAGATCTAATCAGAGGACGGCTGGTAGTAGCCCAAGATGGACATGATAAGTATGTTGATTTGACATGAAAGGATAAAGAGTACGAAATAGGGGACCTAGTAATGTTATAGGTATCCCTTGGAAAGGATTGATGAGATTCGGAAAGAAAGGAAAGCTAAGTCTACAATTTATTGGACCCTTGGATATATTAAGACGTTTGGGAAGTTAGCATATGAGCTAGCCCTAACCCCGAACATGTAGCAGGTCGTAACGTGTTCCACGTATTAATGTTAAGGAAGTGTAATTCAGATGCCAGACAAATAGGGGCATATGAGCGCATAGACATGCAACCAGACGTAACCTATATAGAGCAACCAGGAAGGGTTATAGAGTGAAAAGGAACAAGTGCTTAGGAGAAGGATTATCAAACTAGGCAGAGTTTGGTGGTAGAACCACAATGTGGGAAAATTGACTCGAGAGTTAGAAAGTGTAATGCTAAGAAAGTATCCCCATTTGTTTTCTATCTGATTCCGGGATGGAATCCTTTTAAGGAGGGGAGACTATAATAACCCCAATTTTTTTGGGAAATTTTGAAACCCTTACGAATAGTGTTTTTGCTGAATGAGAAAACTTTTCATGCCACACTATGTAGGGGTTCTGATATGGATATTCTGAGATTTTATTAGTACTTTATATGGGATATAAGTGTATGTAAAGATCGTCAGAATCCAAATCCGAACACTTTGATTTTTCCGGGAAATCCAATAGATACGGAAAGAATTGAGTATAAGGTAACAGGATAAAAAGGATTTAAATTAAAGGATTATAAGAGAGGATCATAAAAGGAATACAATATATTGAGAAAGGTTAAGGGAACCTAAGTAATAAGATCCCGGGTATGATCCCTCAAACGATAAACGAAAACGAAAGTTAAGCGAACCGTATAACAGATCAGCGGTCATTAGGCAAACAATTAGGAAGTTAATCAAAGGGATTAGAGAGGGTGATGTCACCCAACCAATGAGAAGAGGACAAGGAGGGGAGGATGACATCATGAGGATGACACAAGCATGACATGGGAAGGAAGGGGATGTGGTGACTTTTTAACCACACAAAACCAAGGGCAACTAGGTAATTCACTAAAGCAAACAACAAAAATCAACCAACCAAAAGCAAATCAAGCCAAAACACAAAAATCTCTCTTCTTCTTCTTCATGCTCTCGGGTGCTTTTCTTAAAAAATGAAAGTCCAAGCTCCTCCACTTACTATTTAGCAAGGTAATTATCTAAGCTTCCCCATGGATAGTTACATACTTCCTATAAGTTTAAGCTTCTAATTCCAAGCCTATCTTTTTCTATAAATCATGAAAGAAGATGGTGAATAGTGTTTTCAAGAACTAAAATTTGTGTTCTTGAAGTTTTGTTTAGATTAAGCTTGGATAAGGGCTTTAAAGGTGATTCCAAGCCATTCTCTTGATTCTCCACTCTCCAAGGAAGGTATAAACTACAAACCCTAGCTTTAGTTTTGAGTAATTAGGATTGAATGTGTTTGATATAGCATATGTGAAGCATGATGCTTGATTGGTTGAAGTTTGGTTGAGTTTGTAGAGATTAGTTGGTTTTGTTGCATTGTTGGAGTTGTAAATCTTGGTAATTAGTTAAAGAACCTAAGTAAAGCTTTTAGTTCATGTGAGGAATAAGTATAAATGGTTAATGTGGATTTGTTGGGACTGTTATGATGTGGTTTGGAGGGATATTGGTTGTATGATTGATTTGGGGTTGATTTGTGGTTGGTATTGAATGGTTTAAAATTGGGAAAACGCGTAAACATAGCCGTCGTAACGTCCGATTTTCTTTAGACTGTTTTTGTGCATAACATTAGGACCCGAGAACCCCCTGCTAGATTTTGACCATTGCCATGTTTAGATAGTTCATATTACGAGCTTCGTTTTGATATGTAGTTCGTTCGATTCCGATACACGTTTTAGGAGAAACGACCGTTTCAAGTAACGGCGTTTCGCGAACGAAACTTTTCCCCTCACCTTACTTTGAAACATAGGTTAAAGACCAATAAGGGTTAATTAATGTATGAAACATTTATGGTAAGTGTGTTAGGCAGTTGGTAAGACACTCGCGAAGGAATCGCTTTAAAACTCGTGACGACCCGGATCCCCGACCCCGGATCTGGGGGTGTTACATATTCTCTCACATTTTCTGACGGTTTTCTATACAGATATTTCATCAAACACTTTTCAGGCAAACTATTTTCTCACTTATTTCTGATGGCGCCCAAGGATTTAATTGTTGATGGAGCCAAGTTTGTACTAAATAACTATGCTGCAATCCTGAATATGGCTGAAGCTCCATCAGATCTGCACTTTGTGCAAGATTTCTTAGCTAATAGTGAGATTGGGTACGCTTTGACCCAACCTCAATCTATTTCAAGCAAACAAGTGATGGCGTTTTGGCGAACTGGGCTATTTGATAATGGTGGTGCTGCTGGTTCACCAAGCATCATTTTTACATCAGGAGATGTCGAGCATGTGGTTATTCCAGGAGCAGTTCGTAAAGCTCTCCACTTACCTGAAGGTTGTACATTCTCAACAGTGGAGGATCCTGTTTTACAGCAGCTTATGGCCAGTCTGGGCTATGAGAAAATTTTGGGAAAGCTGGGTCAACTGAAAAGATCAAATATCAGAAAGGAATGGAGTTTTTTCTTTGATTGTATCACTAAGGCATTCGCCAATAAATGCTCCAACTTTGATGATATTCCCATCATGAGTCAGCAAATCGGGTATGCCCTTATCCATCAAACTCATTTTAATTTTGCAAGTATTGTGCTAGGTTTCATAGGGGATAGGATGACAGAGGATAGGAATATTGTATACTTTGCTAGATTCTGTCAGCTTATATATACTTTTTGTTATGCTGATGAGCCCCCACTAGCCAGTGATTTAATTCCACCCTTTAAGCTTACAAAAAGGGCTTTTAATGATTTGTTAAATGCTGACATTAAGATATAAGTAGTAAGACCCTTACAGATTCCTCAGTCAGTAAAACAGATCTTGGTAAATGCTGATCCACAAACTTATACATCTGTCTATCCTGATGTCCAACCCACCAACTCATCACAACCAACACAACAACCATCAGAACATACCATCTCTCACCAACCTAAAACTTCTCAACCTCAACCAACTCAACCCTCCATCAGGACATATTACAAACCAACACAGTCATCTCAACCTTCAGCACATCCAGTGAAGACTTCATCTTTAAAACCCAAGAGGACTAAGATAGTACCTCAGTCTCAACAGAAGAGAAGGAGAATTATTATGAGAAATGAGTCAGATAATGAGGAACAGGTTCCTATATCAGAACCTGTTGTTGTAGAAGCTGAGAAGATCTCTTCTCAGAAAGATACTGAAACTGGGAGTTCTAGGCCCCTCAAAAGGTTTAGAAAGCTAAATTCTGATGATGAAGCTCCCAAAGTCTCAACTACAGCAAAGAGACTTAAAAAGCAAAGAGCCAGGAGGGCTGTAAGTGAATCATCACACTCTGAGGAAGTTCTGAAAGCAGCAGCTAAGGAAGGGGGTCAGGAATCTCTGATTCCAACAGAACCTATAGTAATTTAATTACCTCCCACTGCTGAATCAGACTTTACTCAAGCTCAAAAGTCTCCTATATCTCTTGTGTCTTTTATAATTGATCCAGTACATGCTGAAGACCCAGGTACAAGTGCTGAAATAGACATACATAACTTGGTTGTTCCTGAGGTTCTGTACTTGGAAGCTCCACCAACTCAACTCACTCCACCAACAACCCCAATTTTGGATGCTGATTTCAATGCCAACATTCCAACACCACCAATTTTGAATCTAGATGATGAAGATCAGATTTTAGGTGGGCATCAAAATTTGGATGTTGATCAGAACTTAGTTGCAGATCAGAATTTAGAGGATGATGTTGAAGCCTCTATAGCCTCACATACTGTTATTTTATCAGAAGATGCTGATACTGCAGACTCTGTAAGTTCTGATGTTGACAATGCTGAAATTACTGGTGAAGCTGCTACAAATGTAGATGTTGATGCAGCTAGTCCATCTAGACATGCACCTCAACAAGCTCCATGCAAAGCTGATCTAATCAAGAAGTTTGTTAGATAGGATGCACCAGTACCTTGGAGTGAAATTCCTAGAGGAAAGGAGTGGACTAAGGAATGGAACACAGTTAGTTTTGTTCCTACTGAAAAAATTCTTGATGAGCACCTGGCTAAGGCTGATGAAATGCTGATAAATGATGATTTAAAGGCACAACTGAGAGTTACTGCATTGAGTACCTAGGCACCTTCAAGGTCAACACTCAATAACTCATGACAAGATGAACAAAATTCAAGAATCACTGATCCAGCAAGATTTGAATATAAAATTGGAAAAGAACAGATTTTTCAAGCCAGCCTTTGACCGAATTGGGTATATTGAAAAGTCTCAGGAGAAGCAACAATGTCAGATTTCTGAAATTCTAAAGAATCAAGATTCTCAGCAAACTAAACTCAATGAGATCCAATCCTCAGTGGAATTGCTTGTCTCACTTCTTCTACCTGATGATGCCAAAAAGGGGGAGAAAGTGATTAAGTCCAAATGCAAATCTAGTCAAGTACTGAAGGGTAAGGATGATGGAAATGATGACCAGGGAAACTCTGAAAAGGGTAGAGGTCATGGTCAAGGTAAAGGTTCTTCATCAAGGACAGCTAGAACTTCTATACAGAGATTAGGCTCTGATGCTGACAGAAGAATAAGTTCTGGTAAACAAGTTATGACAAAGCCTGATGTTCCTACACAGGGTGAAAGTCAAGATTTTATGCAGAAACTGAAGCTCAAGGGGAAGGAAACAATAGTTTACTATCAAGACCCTAAGTTACAGAAGCTGGATGAAGAAATTTCAAAGAGATTATTTCTTAAAGAAAATCCAGGAATGGACTTTGAAAGTCTAAAGGAAGAAGAAGCCAAACTTAAAGCAGAAAATGTCAAATCCAAGTCTAAAGCTTCTATTATTGAAAAGAAACTTCCAAAGCCTAAGGGTATTGTGATTAAGGAGAAGACAAATTCCGAGGCAACCAAAGCCAAATCACAAGTAGATCCAAGATCCAAGGGCAAAGAAAAAATTGACGAGCCTATAAAGGTATACATGCCAATCATGGATGAAGAAATAATTAATGATGAAGATGCTATTCTGATTTTGAAAAAAAAGGATATTCAAACAACCTCTGACAGAGCTCATATTGTTCAAGATTAGGACTTAGTAAATTCTGATATTACAGTGAAGCAGGCAATCTTTGACATAGCTCAAGTTGGCTTGATATCAGAAGATAAAGAAAAGGAAACCTCTGACATTGCTCATGTTAAACCTTCAAAGATGCTACTTCGAGGATTCACAAAAGCTCAACAGACTCAACCTTTGAAGACTACATCAAGTGATTTTGAAGCAAGAGTTGTTCAAGGAAAGGAAGCAAGAGACAAATCAGGATTGGGTAGTTCTAAAGAGAAGAGAATACACAATACTACCAATGATCCAACTTCCTTGAGTGAACCAGGAGTAGGAGCTACTCCTGAAAGATTGAATCAACTTGAATATGTATAAATGGTTTATCACTCTGTTTTGAAAGAAGATATTATGTTATACTTTATGACAAATAGGAGGGTATTCCAGATCAGGAAGAATGCTATTCCATTGAAGTATTTTGAAGAACTGGAACATGTTCTATTTTTACTTCAAGTGAAAAACAGATCAACAGATGGTGCTGCAGGTTATTTAAAATCAAATATTCAAAGACAGAAGAAACTTTACTATGTAAAGTCTGACAGCCTATATTGTCCTAAGTACAGATCTCACAGTGGAGATATTGTTGAAATGAAGCGTAATACTGCTAAAATCATCACTAAATTTTCTTGTATTAAGGGACTTGAATTTAATTTAGAGTCTGATAAAGCCTATATCATCTGAATGGATCAGGATATAAGAAAAGCTAAAATAAATGATCTCAGGACTGCTATTTTTCAAACTGGTGAATATACAGTTGAACTGAGGAATGCTAAAAGGAGGATGGTCAATGAACTTGAATATGCTGAGAGAAGTCTGTTGAAGAATTATCTCAGAATAACTCCTGACATCAAAGAGATCAAAAATTGAAGCCAAGTCAAAGATCTACAACTGCTTAAATTCTGAAGTGTATATAGACTGAAGCTATCAGACTTTAAGGATGGTAAAGCTACAAGGACTGTAAATGTAGTTATCTAGTCAAATTCTCATGTATTTGTACTTAATGTTTTTGACATCATCAAATATCTGTTAAACTTGTATATAATGCTAATTTACAAGTTAGGGGAGATTGTTAGATATACTTGTGATGTCATGGCTAATGATGATTTGTGTCTAATGATGATTTGTGTTTAGTTTTTAGATCTTACTTAACAGCACAAATCATTACTTAACTGGAAATCAGTATTTATACTAAAGTCAGGACTTAAGTTATCAGAAATTAAGTTATCAGAAGATATTTATCAGGAGATAATATCAGGACTTAAGGAGATGTTCAGATAAGGAAGGCGGCTGATTGAAAGAAAGAAGATCGAGACTAAAATAAGAAGAGATATGCATGAAGAAGAATTCTATGAAGAATAGAATACTTGAAAGAAAAGATAACTAGTTGATATATATTAGGAAGCAGAATTATATTCTATATCAATTAGAAGATTATCTTGTAACTGTGTGTCTATATAAACACAGCATAGGGTTTACACTATATGTGTTATCTAATTCGAGAATATTATTCATTGTAACCCTAGCAGCTCTCATGGTATTTGTTCATCACTGAGAGAGAATGGTTTCATTGTAATAATGTTTTATTAATAATATTATTCTGTGTTTCATACTTGTGTTCTTAATTCGATTTGATTGTGCTAGACACTGTATTCAACCCCCTTCTACAGTGTGTGTGACCTAACAAGATCCAGTTGGTAAGGGTTAAAATAAAAAAATTCCTCATTTCATTCACATAATATTTATTTATTAACAAAATAATTACATGTCATATCCCGGATATTACATCATGTATCTTTCTCGATAACATTATGAAAAATCTTAGTCATGCATAAGATAATCATTTACTAGATATAAGTTTAAAAGATGAAGTTACAAGATACTTCAATATACTTATATCTTCTCCGACTATTACTTGAACTACCATTGTTCAAAGTATAATTAGTTTTCAAAAGTTCATCATATAGATGAGGTTACAAGATAAAGCTTGTATAAGATTGTTAGGCACAAAGCATGTGCTAAATAAATCATGCAAGTATACGCGTTCGCAAGTAATATAGAATGATTTCTAGTTCGTTCCCACAGAGACTCTGATTAATTATATTTAATTAACACTTACTCAGCAATGTATGATTATTCTTCAATGTCAAGACAATAACAATTAAGGTTGGTAAACTAATAATTACTACGAGAATTAAACACTTGAATTAACAATATTAAACACACATGAGATCCTAACTTCGTTACTACTTTATTCAATAGTTATTGGTATTAACCTTAGCATGTAATGGTGATGATATTAATCGAACAACACGAAACTGATAAACGCCAACTTTCGTTGTGCGAATACCATTCTACCAAGCATGTACAATTAAGATAGAAGTTGAATAGGCATCAATTATGTTGAGACCCTATATGTCTACAGAATTTGACAACATAACGATTTAAGTGCAAGTTATTCATGATGATTACACAGGGCAAGTAAAACGGTTAGAGTTACCCACTAATCATACATACAATACTTGAACCTATGCTAGCATGGCAAGTTCTAAATCTCAAGATTTACTGTCACTTCATAAGAGATTAACAGGCTATCTTACATGTTCGCGACGCATATAAGACGAATAAGCACAACCTATACTAGATATCATACAATCACCACATACCAAGGTATTAAACAATTAACTAAAGAATTCCCTAGTAAATCTGTTAGGATCCTATGATCACGACTAGCCCATAATTGAACTCATTGTCACCATGGGTTCATATGAAAGAATGATAATAACACAATGATATAAGGCTAATAAAAATACTTAATAAATAATAAAGTAGGTCACAAGAGTATTAAGGTTCAGAGTATAAAGAAAACTAGCATCCACTGTTACAACGAATTAAAAGAATTACAAGATAATGTATGATTCATCTTCTTCATTGCTGCGTGCTAAAACGGTCTTCTCAATCTTCTTGCCCTTGCTCTTAATGATCTTTTTGTAGAAAACGTCTTCCCATAAGGTTTATATAATAACCCAAGAGAACCAGTGCCAATGGAAGCCCAATTGTACTAGAATTAATAAAATCCAGATTCTAAATTTTCGCCCGCAGGCGGTCACCTGCTGTCTCCACGCGGCCGCCTGCTAGCACGCGGCCGCCTGCTCCTGGCGCGCGGCCGCCTGCTCCTGGCGCGCGGCCGCCTGCTACCCTTCTGGAAAATACTTTATTTTGCTTCGGTTTTTGCTGATTTCTTCGCTCATCGCCCCTACACTGATTCCAAGTACTTCCTTAAGCTTTATTTGATGAAAACCACCTATCTAAGCAAGTTATACCCTGAAATGCAAAAACACTAGAAAACGCGTCAAATACACAAAATACTTGAGTTCAAGACACCAATTCAAGCCGATATGAGACACTCTAAGTGGTATAAAATGCCACTTATCACACCCCCAAACTTGAATCGATGTTTGTCCTCGAGCATCACAGATTCAAACTCAGAATAAAACATGCATGAATGCAACTTATATGAATGTAGCGATCCCCTCGCGATGACTAAACCAACCAACACATGACATATCAACAAATGCAATTAGGCGACTAAAGATCAATCAAATCATGCAAGCTAACATACAACTATGATCAATCGTATAACAGTATCATTTTCTACATGTACATGGACGACTTCATTACTCCGGTGTTCACCCTAGCCGCATTCGGGCTTTATATGCTTTCCCATTCTACCCGAGTATGTTTTGCATACTTCGTATCTCCCTCAGTACACATGGTACATTCTCATACGGAAAATTAATATGGCAGTCTCCTCAGTCCACGAAGTACTGGATCTCTATCCCTTCTTTGTCCTTTTAAGAATCCTATCATATACTTGGAATCATCGAACAATATCGAAGTTCACCAAGCGTTTTGCTTGTTGATAGGCACAACTCATCTCATATATATATATATATACTTCCAAAAGTTTCCGAAGGAAGTACTAAGAATGTGAGTTAACCGTTGTCAACAGATTAATAAATAAGGGGTAGAGTTTCCTTTGAAACTATGTTTAAATATTTAAAGTAAGTCGAGATATATTCACCAACGATCTGAAAATATTCGAATGATTTTCTGAAACTCAGAAAATATTCTAAATTAGGTTTTATGATTTTTAAATCATAATAAATCATTTAATAAATAAATAATAATTAAATAATGATTATTAAATAATTAGACCTCAAATGATTATGTTTTAAAAGAATATTTGAAATAATATTGCCCAACTATTTTATGTTTAAATAATTAGGGTAACCTTTATCAATATAATTAAAAGAATACATCTCCTATATAAATGAATATTTGAAATAATATTCATTATTCAAACAATAAAATATAGTTGAGGGAATACGATCTCTGGAAATTGTTTTAACTAAATTCGAGGTATTTTAATATTTCGCAAGTGGACATCGAGTCCCTTGGAATAAAATAAGTACGAACTTTTAATCCTCCAAACATCTCCAGGATAACTCCCGGGTTTTCATTTAAACTCCGACCTACTCCCAGGTCTCATAATTATACATCACGCTCATGCTGGCACTAAAATATTCTACGATATATATATATATATATATATATACATCATAACACAATCGCTATTTATGCGAAAACTCAAATACTCGTATCATGGCAAACATGGCATTTATGAAAAAGACAAAAAAAAAATCCTTTCATAATTAAACAGTATATGGATTTGAGTTCGTAAACTTTCCTGGGTACTTTGAGGTGGAGGAAGCTCTAGGGTCCGCTCGGAAATCTGTAATCATAACATATATCGTTTCGTTAGATCCCATTCTTATTTATGGCGACTCGTACATACGCGCTACTTATTAATCGTTCCTGTAACTTATTTTACTCTTATTATTTCTTTAAGTACTCATTCATGTCACGGTATCTTTCTTTTCGAAATCCTTTATGTCCGTTTACATTTCAATCGTCAACTCCGCTTATGATTCCTAATAATTTTCTAATCGCGCGGTCTTGGCTCCGACATTTTTATAAAATTGAGAAATACTTAATTTCACTTGCAATTTTTATAAAAGTTAATGAACTCTATTTATTACTCTCTGTAAAAATTTCATGATTTTCGAATATTTTTAAGTCGATCATTTCTATTCCCAAAGTTCGTAATTCGTAGCAGTATTTGTCGCGTAGATCACTTTTACTAAAACGGTCATAATTTTTTATCCATAAATCAAAATCAAGCGATTCAAGAGCCTAAACGATCCTCATAACATTTTCTATCATAATCAAGTTACTTTTCAAGAAATTATAGTTTATACATTCGGGAACTTCTGCAGAAACTTTAAGTTGAGTTTTGTTTATTTTAACGAGATTACGATCCGAGTTTCGTTTATGTCTTAAATCATTATACCACCATAAAAAACCATCAAATCATCATCCCAACACTAACTCCTCCCTAGAACATCATATTCTTGAGACAAAAATCATCAACCTTAAAACTAATTAACTAAACATCAAGATTACAACAAATCAACCACCTAAAACTAAGTTTATAACTAGGATTTCAAAAGTTCTTGAAACTTAAACCTTAAATAAAGATTGGTTAAAGATTTATACCTTTCTTGAAAGCTTGTGATGTGTTCTTAATGATGGTGGCGTCTTGGGAATTCTTGGTTGAGTTTAAGGAACCTAAATCAACCATTAAAATCAAAAACCAAAGAAAAGTTACTATTTATACTATTCATTATCACTTTTCTTAATTTTATTTCACCTATCAAACCTTAATAGAATGAGCTCAAAAATTTAATTTAGCTTAGTTTAGGATTTATGAAGCTTGGGAATTAATGGTGGAATTTTTCCGTGGCTAGAATTTCCTATTTGGAAATTGATTTCTTCCTCTTTCTTGATGAAGGCCGAATGGAAGGAAATGGGGGGGGGGGGGGCGAGAGAGAGAGAGAGAGAGAGAGAGAGTTTGTTGCTTCTTGGAATGCTTCTCTGGGAAGATTTTGATGAGATATGATTTAGTATATATCCTAGTACTACTAAATCCATGAATATCATAGCTAACATCCTAGGTTTACAAGCTATTCTACTTAGTTTAGCCTTTAGGTTTACTATTACTAGCCTTTAGGTTATCATTCCATCTAGTCTTGGTTACTATTTGGTTACTTAACCATGGTTAGTTTCTTACCATAGTTAGCTAGTTTAGTTAGCTTGGTTTGATACTTTTATTTATTCGTTTACGCGTTCGCTCGGTCGCTTATTCATTTTCGTAATAAATTCTCGTAAACGGTTCACGGGGTAAATCCTTTCTTATACGTTCTTTATGTTTTGAAGTATCGTACTTGGATTTGAATTTATAGGATTTTAAATTTGTAAATATATTGTGATTCCCGTAATCCTTGATGGTTTGTAGATACGGTCATTTTTCAAAGTTCATTTTCTTCGAAAACTAATAGAATCTATATACACTCATTTGGTACGTATAATCATGCTATCACTACTAGAAATAGTGCCTACAACATCATCTCTTTAACATCGACTAGAAATGTCACCGATTTAAAAGCTTTTTTAACATCGGTTGCTTCAAAACCGATGTTAATGGTGTTGTAAGACATCGGTATCTTAACCAACCGATGTCTATAATCATTTTTGAAAAAAAAGGCCCGCTTCTTTCTTTCCCCCGTTAATATACCAAAACTTTCACCCTTTAACCAATAAATTTATTCTCAGTTTTCCCCCTTAACCAAAACCGTTTCCCCCTCTCTCTCATTCTCTCTTCTCTCTCTCTCATTCTATATTCTCTCTTCTTTCTTCTCTCTTCTCTCTCACTATCTCGTCTCTCTTCTCTTCTCTCAGTCTCTGTTCTCTCTCATCTCTCACCGTCTCTCTTCTCAATCACTCTCTCTAAACCTAATTATACCCCTATTTGTACAAACATTTAATTAAACTTGATTAATTCCTAAATCGAGCTCGATTGGTGCTAAATAATCCTGAAAGAAGTTGGGCCCATTCGATTTATGTGAGAAAAGTAAGTTTATTTTGAATTTATTTTCAAATTTATGTTTTTATTTTAATAGAGTTTTGTTTACAGGTCTCTAGAGCTTTGTTAGTGTTGGAAGAAGTTGGGTTTGCTTGATTAGGTAAGATTAACTTTTAATCTACTCGATTAAAAGTTGGTGTATGTATTGTTAATCTTGAAAGAAGTTGGGTTGAAAGATCTATATAAGTTTACTGGTGGCCTTGTTATTGTTACTGCTAGTGTTTCTTGTTACCCTATTTCTCGTTTGTTCTATTTCTTATTGCATTATTTCTTATGTGGCATATTAAGGGTTTTTACTGGGAAGGTAGTTATATTGATGTCCATGGGATTGGTGAGATAGTTTGACAATGGTCTTCTTGTAATTGATTAGTTAGATAGAAGTTGTAATTGATAAGTTAATTAAAGTAGTTTTTGTTAAGAGATAAGAGGGTGTGTCTATCAGTTAAGGAAAAGGCAAAGCAAACTTTTCTCAACATTTTTCAACATAATCCTCTAACCCTGTGCGCCAGGGTTCCTCATACTGATTTGCTACTAACTATTTTTTTGTGATGGTGTTTATTTTTATTTGCAGAAGAGCTTTTATAGGAAAGGTGAAGTCTAAAAGAATCTAATTACTTCACTTCAACTTATCGTAGTTATATCATGTAGTACTCGATCTACTAGAATAATAATAGCTAGCTATGAACTTTCTGATACTTCATACGAAAGGCATCCCTAATCTTAGAGTAGACAAAAAACCAAAGCATCTTTTAGGGGTGGTGGAGGCCTGTTGCTGATATATGTCTAACACTATAACTCGTGCACATTCTGTTGAATTTCTCCTATGTATTGGTGATTCCAAATGATAACTTTTTATAGCATTATTCACCATAGTTTTTATTGATTGACTTGGTTGGAAGAGTAGATTTAAATTATGTATATTATCAGACTGTTTTTCTTCCCTTTCATGTTCTTTCTATCACTGATCCTACCAGTCAAACAAAGTTGACTAGTCCCTAGCTTGCTAAATGACCAATTATTAATATCTTACTAGTGAAAAATACATTATGCATCCACATGCTGACATATTATTTATGTTCTATTATTGATGAAGGATTGGTAAATATGAATAAGCACTGGAAAAATTTGAGTCTATTTTAGGATCAAAACCAGAATATAACGACGCTTCAGTAGCAAGCTATAATGTTGCATGATGTTACTCCAAACTTAATCAGGTATTGCTCGACTTTCATGTGAAGGGAACATACAGAAAAAGGAAGAGAGTAGGTTTTGTTGAATATAATCATAAAATACATTGATCAGTAATACAAAATCTCAACTATTTTCTTTTTGTTCAATCCTTAAACACCTGGGGTCGGTGTGGGGTATTTCTTTCTAATAAAGAAATTATGTTAGCCTATTAATTAATTTCATATTTATAGTATATATGAGTTGTACACCTTTTGATGTGAAATTGAAGATACAAGCTGGATTATCTGTACTTGAAGATGCCCTGAAATTAGGATTTGAAGACTTCAAGGCAAGTCAATGTCCTCATAATTTGGTATTAATTATTTAACTGGTTTAGAATCATCTTAACAATATCTAAACTGACATGGCAGAGGATCCGAACTGACCCTGATCTAGAGAATGTGAGGAAATCAGAAAAATTCGGTCCTCTTCTAAAAAGATTTGATAAATCATTTATCAATGAAAATGCCATCAATGCTATTAAATCGCTATTTGGATTTGGTAAGAAATAGTCATGAAGTATTTTGATATTTTATTCTATGTTTGGGCTTACAAATTGTATCTTGAAATCAAAGCTTTTATCATCCGGTTTTTTAATACTTGAGTTCAGGACGTGCTTTCACAAGGCTTAAAATTTTCTTCTATGGTTTCTGAGTTCAATTTTTCCTAGTTAAATTTGTTGTATTTGTAATTATACAATATATATATATATAATGGGAGTAAAGTTACACTCCATACTTGTAATAATATCATGGTTCCGGTTATTTCTCAATCATGAATAGCCTGTAAAAGCGTGTCTCCTAGTCCCTGATATTTTAGCATCTGGAATTCTGGATAACAGAAGATTATACTGGTTTAATATAGTGATTTTGACGAACGACTTAGTCACATTTGGAGTAAAAGGAAGGCACCTACTTCTTAATAGTACTCCGTTGGAAAAACTATGCACTGAAAGTGAATTAAATATGGTGTACTTGATCAGAAATTTAATTGAGATAGATAAATATAAGATCATGCAAGTCTATATAGTTCTTTCTATAAATATGTAGAGAAACTTTACCATTATAATCAATCTAAAGGAGCTTTCAAAGTCTTTATCTACGTATGAACATCCGGTTATGATCATTTACAGTAATTAAATTACACACGCACACACCCCTCCACAGAGGGGACATGGTTTATTCTTATCTCAACTCTAGTTATTGGAGGTCTCAATTATATTAACTTTGTAGTTGTTAATTTAACTTTATCAGGCAACCGCATCTGCTAGTTGTAGCGATCTGCTGGGAGGTTCTTCTGCTTTTATAGGAAAGGTGAAGTCTAAAAGAATCTAATTACTTCACTTCAACAAGTGTGGTTTCTTTTTATTTATTTACTTGAATCTGAATTAGCATATCAAAGATCAGGGGAGGAACATGATTGAAATATTTTTCAAACATAGTATGCATTTCTTTGAGTGGCTGAACAAAAAAAATATAATGATGTATTAGCTAAAAATGGAAAAAAAATGTGTTGTTTCCATGTACACTTGAAAAATAGAACTTTTCTTGTCAAACTTGTATTGAAATTTATAAGAAACTTTGATTGATGAAGTTTGATTGAAGAACCATGTAGGTCTACTCATCTTTGTGCAATGGAAGTTGCAAAAATATCAGGTTGCATCCTGTTTTATGGCCGTCAGCGGATGCTGATCGGGACGGTATAATGAGCATTTGGGACCAAGCAGATGTCATCAAGGTCTAGTTTCTAAATAGTGAAATGTTGCACTGGCAATTATAATAAGCTGTCTATAGAAGTTATGACATGATGCAACATTATGTTACTATACAGTAATAGGCCATTGTTGTGTTGGCACTAAAAAAGACTCTTATGAAATGATAGGTAAGCGAGGACTAAGTTTCTTTCTTAAATGGAGGCGATGATCCTTATGATGATAACGTGATTTTAAGAAATTTATACCACTCTAACCTAAAGCTTCTATTAGTAACAGAAGGATCTGAGGGTTGCAGATACTATACCAAGGTATTCTTACCGGTTACAGAGTAGTTAGATATTTCTAAATTAGCCTGCTAACATGCATGATTATATATAACTTATATGTAAACATTTTGTTTAGGAATTCAAGGGTAGAGGTTTTGGTTTGAAAGTAAAGGTTGTGGATAAAACTGGTGCAGGTGATGCTTTTGTTGGTGCAATACTGAACAACTTAGCTTCTGACTTGAATTTGTACATGGTAAACATGCAGATTAATACATAGGTGATGTTTGGTTGTAGATATATGCCATATAGTTTTTTTAAGGATTTATAGCTTTATTTATCATGTCATATATCTCATGCATATACTATGATCCCTTTGTGTTGCTTTACCGATTAATATGTGATATTGATGCGAGTGTAGTGATAGCGTTAGAGTGATGTTGAATCTTGTTAGGTTGATATGCATGCTAGAAACACTTGTAATTTTACTAAGTCTTAGAGTATGCTTAAAGACTAGATTATTGTCATGGTTTGATGGTTTTTGAGGTTAATCTATTGCTTATGCTTAGAATGCATGCTAGGCTCTTAATGAAAAAAGACATGAAAAGATAAAAAATGGAAAAAAAATTGGAATTCATTGCTAGTTGTGGCTAGGCGTCAAATGGCTAGTAGCCGGCTCGTATTGTATACGAGTAGTCTAGGGTTGAGCAAGATGGAGCGAAACGCACTTGCTCAGAAATTGAAAAAAAAAAGAAAAAAAAGAAAAGAAAAAGAAAAAAATATGGTTTAATGCACAATTGATCACGAGTGGGCTCTTTGGTATTTGAGTTATTAAGTTCGTAGGGGACTTTGTGCCTAGTGACCTAAGGCTTTTATAGTCTGGGATCCGCTAACGTAACGCTCGCTAAATGGGTACCATTGCATAAGTCTTTTGTGGACCTCACTCATTGCACGATCAAATAAGCATTTGTTTTGTGTGTTAAATAAAAGCATGATTCCGTAATAAACTCCAATAATCTTGAAGTTTTATAAGTCATTTTGTGTCTAGAATATATTCTTCATATAAGCTTATGATTGCCTTGAGGATAATTAAGTTATGGTGATTGATCTAGTTTTGAAGCATATCTGTTAAGCATTAGCACACACCCAAACTTAAAATCTTCATTGTCCCCAGTGAAGGTAATAGAAAGGAACACAGGGTATACCTACTCAGATGAATCATCATCATCACCCTCAAAGGGTGGAGTGTCAGGAGGTGGATAAGCAGAATCCTCACCAAAAATGGGCCACTGGATGTTAGCTCCAAGGCCTCTAAATGCAGTCCCAAGTGCCTGGGTGAGCTCCTCCACAAACCTACTATGCGACTCATACATCGCATCCATCCTCCTTGAAAGCCTCCTGTACTGGACATCAGCCAATCCCAAACCATCTCCTCCCTGAGCTCTCGAAGAGCCTGCCTCTCCCTGAGCCTGACTGGGCCTAGCCATAGTAGCACCAGCTGCTAGAACTCCTCCTGGAAGCTGATACCCAAAACCATGTGACTCGGGCTCTCCACCCGTCCACTCCTGCATCGCAATTAAAGTCGATGAATCAATAGGAGCGACCGGCATCTGCAACGGCTCATAACAAGGCCACTAGACTCCAACTGCCTTGCAAAACTTTGTGACAATAGAGGTATACAGGATAGAGTATTGCGATTTCACCCTCAAAAACTTCAAAATCCCTTGGTAGATGTACTCACCAAGGTCCACATAATATTCATCATTCAGAATACCCCATAACAACCTCTCTCTCTCCAATATAACCTCATGTGCATGCAAAGAAGGAAGAATATTAGCACATATAAATGCAGTCCAAGCACGAGCATACCTATTCATCGCGACATCGGGGAAACTACGATAATTGTTAGATCCCCTTTTGAACTTCCACACTGTGCCCGGCTGACAGAGAGTAGCAATAATCAAGTCCAAATCAAAGTCTTTAGGGGCCTTTGCATTCCAATGCTCCTCTTGTGGTTTCCTTTGTCGCTGTCCAATCACCCAGTGAATCGCCGCGGGCTGATAATCAATAGTAAGCCCACGAATAATGGAAAACCCATTCCTGTCGGCCTTGGCGTTCGCATAGAACTCGCGAACGATACTCATCAGAACCGCCTCAGGTGCCTCGCAGAATATAATCCATCCCTTCTCAGCAATCATCGGTAACTCACCATCCCTCCCTGATGGTAAGAACCCCCTCTCCCTCATAATAGGCATAGTCAGAAGCTTGGTGTACTCTTCTTCAGCAGCCCCATCCAAAAATCGGGGCCTCGCAGCAGTATTCCTCGAAGAATCAGTAGCAGTCGGATTGGTGCTGCTGCTACCCATAGTTCGTGATCTCTTTGGGGCCATGAGAATTGAGAATAAGAGTTGGAGAGTTTGTGTTTAGTGTGTAGGAGATATTTTGTAGATTGATAGTGTGTGGGATGTGTATGGAGAGGTTGTATGTATTTATAGGGCAACATTAGGGTTAGAATTTGATTAAGAGTGGGGATTGTGGCAAGGTATGGGGGGAAAATCGTGGGTTAATGGGTTATAATTTTTTGTGAATTATTTTTTTAGGCTGAAAAATGATTTTTCAACAGTCAGGGCCGCACGCGGTCGCCTGGCACCAGCACGCGAGCGCCTGCTGGCAAGCGGGCGCCTGCTTTCAGCGCGCGGGCGCCTGCTAGGCTTCTAGAAAAAAAATTATGCAACTCTTTTTCTGATTTTTTTGGGTTTTTGGATAAAGTACTATATTCTAAGGTGTCCTATGGTCTCATATCTTGGGTTGCCTCCGAAGAAGCGCTTCTTTTACGTCATTAGCTTGACGTGGAGTTATGCGATCAAGTTGACAATAAAACGGCACTAACCACTTCACGGTTTGCCTATCCCCATAATAATGCTTTAATATCTGACCATTTACTTTGAATGCTTGGCCCGGATCGTTCTCAAAAATCTCCACCGCTCCATGCGGAAATGCAGTTTTGACGATAAATGGTCCAGACCACCTTGATTTCAACTTTCCAAGAAAAAGTCGGAGACGAGAGTTGAATAGAAGAATTTGTTGCCCCGACACGAATGACTTAGGCGATAGCTTCCTGTCATACCACCTTTTTACCTTCTCCTTGTACATTTTGTTGTTTTCGTATGCTTGAAGTCAAAATTCATCAAGTTCATTTAACTGAAGCATTCGCTTCTTCCCAGCTGTATCTAGATCAAGGTTTAACTTCTTCAATGCCCAATAAGCCTTATGCTCAAGGTCCGTAGGTAAATGACATCCCTTACCATAGACAAGTTGAAATAGGGACATCCCAAGTGGAGTCTTGTATGCTATTCTATAAGCCCACACAGCTTTATCGAGCTTTAAAGACCAATCTTTCCTTGACGGACAAACGACTTTATCTAGAATGCGCTTGATTTCTCTATTAGACACTTCATCTTGACCATTAGTTTACGGATGATAGGAAGTAGCAATGCGATGATTCACATTGTAGTGTTGCATAATTGAAGTGAACTTACGATTACAGAATTGCGACCCTTTGTCACTTATAATATCTCGTGGAGTTCTAAACCTTGTGAATATCTGCTTATGAAGAAAACTCAACACTATCTTTGCATCATTAGTCGGTAGAGCTTTGACTTCTACCTATTTCGAGACATAATCGACTGCCAGCAAGATGTACTGATTATTGCAGGATGAGATAAATGGTCCCATGAAATCGATTCCCCAAACATCGAAGAACTCAACTTCAAGTAGCACATTTAAAGGCATATCATCCTTTCTGGAAAGATTCCCAACTCTTTGGCAATGAACACACCTTAAAACAAACTGATGTGAATCCTTAAATAATGTAGGCTAGAAAAAACCTGCTTGAAGAATACGAGCTGATGTCTTTTCACCATCATAATGTCCACCTTAAACTGTGGAATAAAAGTCTCATAATATCCCCTCCGTCTCACAGAATGGGATACATCTCCTGATGATCTGGTCAGCTCCTTGTCTAAATAAATAAGGTTCATCCCACATGTACCACTTCACCTCATGCAAAAACTTTTTCTTTTGAGCCGCATTCATATTCAGAGGCATTATATTGCTAACAAGATAGTTCACAATATCTGCGAACCATGGCTCTTCCTCTTGAATTGCGAACAACTGCTCATCCAGAAAAGATTCGTTGATCAATGTCTTATCATGTGAAGTAGATACGGGATTCTCCAATCTAGAGAGATGGTCAGCTACTTGATTTTTAGTACCTTTTCGATCCTTGATCTCTAACTCGAATTCCTATAGTAAGAGAACCCAACGAATAAGTCTAGGCTTCGAATCCTTCTTTGAGACCAGATAGCGGATGCCAGCGTGATCAGTGAACACCGTCACCTTTATCCCAAGTAGATAAGATCGAAATTTTTCAAAACCAAAAACTATAGCCAAGAGCTCCTTCTCAGTAGTGGTGTAGTTCAGTTAGGCTCCATTTAGAGTCTTACTAGCATAGTAGACCACATGAAAGATATTAGTCTTTCGCTGCCCAAGAACTGCTCCCACTGCATAATCACTTACATTACACATCATCTCAAAAGGTTCTCTCTAATCAGGTGTCGTAATAACTGATGCGGTGATTAAACTCTTCTTGAGAGTCTCGAATGTTGCCAAGCATTCTTCATTCAATTTGAAAGGCACATCTTTCTCGAGCAAGTTGCACAACGGCTTAGATATCTTAGAGAAGTCCTTGATGAAACATCGATAAAAACCCGCATGACCAAGAAAGCTACGTATTCCTTTCATGGAAATAGGTGGCGGAAGATTTTTAATAACGCCCACCTTGGCTTTATCCACCTCAAGACCTTTACTAGAGACCTTATGCCCAAGAATGATGTTGTTGTGCATATGTTGTGTACTTGATGATTTCATAAACAAAACATCTAAGTAGATTTTACTTAGTGAAATTATGTAGCACTCGACGGATAAGAATTATAGTCCCGACGGATAACTCATTATAGTCCCGACGGATGATTAACTTATTATCCATCGAGTGAGTAGCTTATGTAATAATAAGTTTGTAGCACAGTTATGTATGCACATTTGTATAGAATCTGTAGTAGCATATAAGTCATGTTGACTTTAACTAGATATGCAGAATAGGTTGATTAATTGTACATAAATGATGTCTTGTAATTCTGCATAAGTGATATAGAGTCAAGTGCCAAAATAGCTACCAACGGATGATTAACAAAGCCATCGACGGATGATCAAATGACTATCAATGGATGTTTAATATAGCAGTCGACTGATGATCAATTAAATCATCAACGGATGTTCTGAAAGTCGACGGATGATCATATGAAGAATTCAAACAACAGTTGAACAGTGAAAGCTGACACACAACCGTCGAGATGTATACAAACACACTGTGGAAGCCCATTAACTGGGTAATAGAGGACGAAAAGCAGCAAAGCTTAAGACTGTTAGATTTTATATTTGTTCAGTCTTTTTGACTTTGTAATCTTGGTATTATATAAACCAAGAGAGTAGCAAATAGAAAAATAACTGAGATAGCTGAGAAACATAAAATAGAGAAATCTTTGTAAGCAGAATCATTAGCATTTCCTGTATTCTCAGTAGTTCCATTTGTAAGCAGCTGTAAGCATTTCTGCAGACAGAGTTCTCTCGATATATTATATATATCTCTGGTGGAATTGTTTAAATCCACCAGAAAGTTTTTAAAGACTCGTGTTTTTAATTACTTATGTTTTGATTCAATTAAGTTTACATTCCGCATTGTGCTAATCAAAAAAAATATATCTATAATCGAGTTGAAAATTTTTATTTCAAAAAAAAAAGGTTCAAGAATTCCATTCAACCCCCCTTCTGTAATTCTTGCTATATTGTTAAGGGACTACCAATTGGTATCAGAGCAAGCTCTTAATCTACAAAGAGTTTAAAGATCAAAACAATTCAGCAAGATGAACAAGAAAGATGTTGGAGTCAAGAGTCCTTTTCTTGATAAAGATAATTACCATAATTGGAAGGTAAAGATGCATCTTCATATGCTTTCTCAAGATGAGGCCTATGTGGACTGCATAGAAAGAGGCCCTCATGTTCCAATGAGAGCTGCAACAGGAAACGAGCCATCTCTTCCAAAGCCAAGGCATGAATGGTCTGATCCTGACATTGAACAAGTCAGGAAAGATAAAAAGGCCATGAACATTCTGTTCAATGGTATTGATGCAGACATGTTTGATAACATCATCAACTGCAAAACTGCCAAGGAAGTTTGGGACACAATACAGATAATTTGTGATGGCACTGAGCAAGTAAGAGAAAATAAAATGTAGCTCCTGATTCAGCAATATGAGCATTTTCACAATGAAGAAAGTGAGTCACTCATTGACATTTTTAATAGATTCCAAAAACTACTTAATGCTCTTAAGTTGCATGGAAGAGTCTATCAGACTAAAGACTCCAATCTGAAATTTCTCAGATCTCTTCCAAAGGAATGGAAACCAATGATAGTCTCATTGAGAAACTCACAAGATTATAAGGAGTTTACTTTGGAGAGACTGTATGGCATTCTGAAGACCTATGAGCTTGAGATAGAGCAGGATGAAAGAATGGAGAGAGGAAAGAAGAAAGGAGGATCCATTACACTAGTTGCTGATCTGGAAAAGGAGAAGGAAGTGAAGATGGAAGGTGTAAAATCAACTTCAAAGGTCTGTGAGAATAAGGGTAAGGAGCTAGCTGCAGAAAGTGAAGATTCATTAAGCCAAGATGACATGGAGGACATTGATGAGCACCTAGCATTTCTTTCAAGAATATTTGCCAAGCTCAAGTTCAAGAAGAACTTTGGAGCAGCCAAGCCAAATAGAAACATGGTGGATAAGTCAAAATTCAAATGTTTCAAATGTGGCTTGGCAGGGCATTTTGCAAATGAGTGTAGAAAGTCAGGTTCCAGTAAGAAAAGATTTGAGTCTGTGGATTATAAGCAAAAATACTTTGATCTACTCAAACAAAAGGAAAGGGCTTTTATTACACAAGAGAATGACTGGGCAGCTGATGGTTTGGATGAAGATGAAGATGTCAACTATGTCAATCTAGCCCTAATGGCCAAGTCTGATGAAACAGAGACAAGTTCCTCAACCAATCAGGTAATCACTATAAACCTTGCACATTTATCTAAAGCTGAGTGTAATGATGCAATAAATGACATGTCTACAGAATTGTATCATTTGTGTGTTACACTTAAGTCTCTCACTAAAGAAAATGCTAAAATCAAAGAAAATAACTTGTTTTTAAGTGAGAGGAATAATGTGCTTGAGTCTCAGTTTGTAGAGTTTGAGAAACTAAAAATTGAGTGTAAGATTGCCAAGGAGGAATTAACTGAGTCCTTGAAAAAGGAAGAAATTTTGAAGAAACAGCTCGAGCGTGAACAAGAGGTGATTAAAGCATGGAAAACATCCAGGGATGTTCATGCTCAAATCACCACAGTTCAAGGAATTGAGTCTTTTTGTGATGAAGCCTGGAAAAAGAATAAAGAGAAACTAGAACCTATTTTGGTAGATGGGTTGCTGACAGATGTAGACTCGATGGATGATGAGGACTATCCGTCGGATAACAAAAAGTGTTATCCGTCGAATGATAAAAATCCTCATCCGTCGGCTGTAGTCAAACCCATTAGCAAAGCCAAATTAATCAAGCTAAATGATAAGTATGGGTCTGTTTCCAAGAACTTTGTTTCAGGAGAGTCAAGTCAAGCTAAGAAAGGGAAAAAGGCTAATGTTGGTCACATGACTGTCAAACAGTTAAGTGACAGACTTGAGAAAATAGAGGTAAAAACAGAGACTAAAAAGAAAAACAATAGGAATGGTAAAGTAAGGATTAACAAACACAATAACTACACACCTGATAAATATGCTCCTAGAAAAATATGTGTCAAGTGTGGTAGTGTAATTCATTTGTCTGTTAATTGCAAATCTGACATGCCTACTCCCATGTCTGTTCAGCCTCAATTTCCTAACATGAATGCCATGCCTCCCATGCCTGTTAATGCTATGCCTACACAGAATATAAATGCACAGTTTGCTAATATGCCAATTGCACCTAATCCATATTATGCTGCATACAATATGCCTCAAATGCCATTTAGCATGCCTTACTGGATAACATGTTTACACCAAGCATACCATTTCTTATTAGCCATAACATGCATGATAATTCTGCTGCATTTAGTAGTTTCAAAGGTACAACCCAATTGACTAAGAAAGAATCTGAAATTCCTAAGTCAAATGAGATAAAACCTAAGAAACAGAAGAAGAAAGCTAACAAGGCAGGACCCAAGGAAACTTGGGTACCAAAATCAACTTGATTTGATTTTGATGTGTGCAAGGAAACATAAGGAATATTTGGTACTTGGATAGTGGTTGTTCAAGACACATGACTGGTGATTCTACCCTGCTCACAGAGTTTAAGGAGAGAGCTGGCCCAAGTATCACTTTTGGAGATGACAACAAAGGTTATACTGTGGGATATGGCTTGATTTCAAAGGACAATGTCATCATTGAAGAGGTTGCCTTAGTGGATGGTCTCAAACACAATCTGTTGAGTATCAGCCAGCTTTGTGACAAAGGCAACTCAGTAACCTTCAACAAAGATGCCTGTGTTGTGACTAACAATCAAAATAACAAAGTGGTTCTCACTGGTTGTGACTAACAATCAAAATAACAAAGGGGTTCTCACTGGTGTGAGAAGAGGAAATGTTTACCTAGCTAACTTCAACTCAACTAAAGCAGAATCTGTAACTTGTCTTCTCAGTAAAGCAAGTCAAGATGAAAGTTGGCTATGGCACAAGAAGCTATCCCATTTAAACTTCAAGACCATGAATGAGCTGGTAAAGAAAGAACTAGTAAGAGGCATTCCTCTAGTGGAGTTTACAAGGGATGAACTGTGTGATGCCTGCCAAAAAGGGAAGCAGATCAAAGCATCATTCAGGAAGAAACTTAATTCAGCAATTGAAGAGCCTCTGCAACTGCTTCACATGGATTTGTTTGGACCAGTCAATGTATTGTCAATTTCAAAGAAAAGATTTTGCCTAGTAATTATAGATGATTTCTCAAAGTTCTCTTGGACATATTTCCTAAAGTCTAAAGATGAGGCTAGTGAAATCATCATCAATCACATAAGGCAAGTTAACAATCATCCTGATTTCAAAGTTAGAAGAATCAGGAGTGATAATGGAACTGAGTTCAAGAACTATGTCATGAAAGCATTTTGTGAGGAAAATGGGATCTTCCATGAGTTTTTAGCAGTAAGGACTCCACAACAGAATGGAGTAGTGGAAAGAAAGAACAGATCTCTTATTGAAGCTGCAAGGACAATGCTTGAAGAATTAAAATTACCAACATATTTCTGGGCTGAAGCTATAAATACTACATGCTACACTCAGAACATCTCTCTGATTAATCAAGCAAGATGCATGACTCCTTATCAATTGTTCAAGAACAAGAAGCCAACTCTAAACTTTCTTCATGTCTTTGGCTGTAAAAGCTATATTCTGAGAAATCAAACTGATCAAAATGGGAAGTTTGATGCTAAAGCAGATGAAGGAATTTTTGTTGGATATGCTGTTGGTAAAGCATATAGAGTCTAAAATCTAAGAACCAACATTGTTGTGGAATCTATACATGTTGTGTTTAATGATAAAAAGATTGAAGGACTGAAAGATGGAGATTACCATGAGAGCCTCAAATTCGACAATGTTGAGATGGTCAGTGATGGAAGTGATGATGAGAGTGATCAAGAAACAGTGTCTAAGGATAATGCAGACAAATCTACCACCAATGAAGCACAAAACTCAACATCCATCGATTTACAAAATGTTTCATCCGTCGGAAGGCAATCTGTGTTATCTGTCGATAGACAACCTGCCTCATCCGTCGGTACTCAAAATTCACCATCCGTCGGGTTATCAAAAGGAGCAAGAAGTCAAGGCAGATCACCCATAAAAAGTACCCCTTTCTCAAATCAAAGATCCACAAACTCAGGGGGAGTTTCTAGCAATCAAAACTCAATCACACATCAAGACAACATTGAGGTCTCTTCATCTAGAGCTAATCTACCTCAACCAAGGAAATGGACAAAAGATCACCCCTTTGAACTGATTATTGGTGATGTTTCTTCTAGAGTTCAAACAAGAAGAGCAACTCAGGAAGAATGTCTATATAGCAGCTTTCTGTCAAAGGAAGAACCAAAGAAGGTAGAAGAAGCTTTGTTATATCCTGATTGGATTTTAGCTATGTAGGAGGAGCTAAACCAATTTAAAAGGAATAAAGTATGGAAGCTGGTACCCAAGCCTAAAGGAAAGAATCCAATAGACACCAAATGGGTATTCAGAAACAAGATGGATGAAAATGGCATAGTAGTAAGGAACAGAGCCAGATTGGTTGCTAAAGGCTATTGCCAGCAAGAAGGAATAGATTTTGATGAAACATTTGCTCCTGTTGCAAGACTTGAAGCTATCAGAATCTTCTTAGCTTATGCAGCCCATGCCAATTTCAAGGTCTATCAAATGGATGTCAAAAGTGCCTTTCTGAATGGAGATTTGGAGGATGAAGTGTATGTTAGTCAACCTCCTTGCTTTGAAGATCCAAATTTTCCAGAGTATATCTATTATCTACTGAAAGCACTTTATGGACTGAAGCAAGCACCTAGAGCCTGGTATGATACTTTATCAAAGTTCCTTTTGGAAAATCACTTCACAAGAGGTACTGTAGATAAAACTTTATTTTTCAGAAATGTTAATGGCTCTAGCATACTTGTTCAAATTTATGTAGATGATATTATTTTTGGCTCTACAGATGAGAAACTTTGTAAAAAGTTTGCCAAAGAGATGCAAAGTAAGTATGAAATGAGTATGATGGGAGAACTAACTTACTTTCTTGGTTTACAAGTTAAGCAAGTTAGTGATGGAATATTCATTAGTCAAACTAAATATATTTTTGATCTTTTAAAGAGGTTTGATCTAATGGATTGCACATCTGCAAAAACTCCCATGGCCACTGCAACTAAGCTTGAAATAAACACTACTGAAAAGTCTGTGGATATTTCAAGCTATAGATGCATGGTTGGCTCACTTCTGTACTTAAAAGCTAGTAGGCCAGATATAATGTTTGCTACATGTTTATGTGCTAGATTTCAGGCTGATCCTAGAGAGTCTCACTTGATAGCTATTAAGAGAATTTTCAGATATCTCAAGGGAACACCAAAACTTGGCATTTGGTATCCTAGAGATTCTGGTTTTGATCTAACTGGTTATTCAGATGCAGATTATGCAGGTTACAGAATTGACATAAAAAGCACAACAGGAACTTGTCAACTTCTAGGAAACAAGCTTGTGTCCTGGTTCAGTAAAAAGCAAAATTCAGTTTCTACTTCTACAGCTGAAGCTGAATATATTGCTTCTGGCAGTTGTTGTGCACAGATTTTATGGATAAAAAATCAATTGCTAGACTATGGTTTGCAAGTTGAGAGGATTCCTATTTTCTGTGATAACACAAGTGCAATTGCCATCACTGAAAATCCAATGCAACATTCAAGAACAAAGCACATAGACATCAAGAACCATTTCATAAGGGAACGTGTAATGAATGGTACTGTAGAGTTATATTTTGTTCCAAGTAAGAAGCAACTTGCAGATATCTTTACCAAGCCACTGGATGAATCCACCTTTTCTAGGTTGGTAAGTGAGTTAGGTATGCTTAATTACTCTTGAATTTATCTGAGTTATTTTGCAAGTTGAAAAGTAGCCAGAAATTTAGCTGATTTTTAGTAATGGATGAAATTTTGGCTAAGTCAAAATTTGCATCTCGACGGATGACCATTATCCATCGAGTTGAGTCATCCGTCGATATACTATTTGCAAATAAAAATCAATTACTTTTCTGGAACCTTTTAAAACTCGACGGATAACAGTTTATTCTCATTCGTCGAAGTTTCTAAATCTTAACCGTTAATTCCCTGAACATTATCCATCGAGTATACTTACAGTTTGTAAGCATTACACGACGGATAATGGGTGGAAGTTTTATAGTTTATTTTTAAAACGGATATTTTAGGCAATTTCTATTGGTTAATTTACTCTTCTTTATTATTTTTATCCGTTAGTTTTGAGAGAGTATAAAAGCTTATTTCATTTCAATTATTTTCTTTTATCATTCTCAAATTTAACTGCTTTTATTTCAATCTCTCTCAAGCAAATATTCTCTTTCTCTTCAAGCTTTCATTCTCTAACAATGGCACCTGTAGTAAAGATTATGTCTCAGACTGGGTTCATTTATGAGAAGAACAACTTCACTGCTTTGGTCAATAAGGGTATTCAGCAATCAGAAGACTATCACAAGATGATGGACTTTGTGAAGAACTGTAAGTTAAGTTATGCCATGCTTGAATCACCCACAATTTTCTGTGAAGTTGTTGAAGAGATGTGGACCTCTGCAATCTACAACTCTACTGACAAAACCATCTCTCTAACTATCAGAGGTAATGAGTTTTGTATCAATAGTGATGTGGGTGATTCAAGCATGGCATAACTTAATTGTGGGTGATTCAAAATTCCTGATGATAATGTAACTTCACCACACACTGACACTGATATTATCAATATGCTTAATTCCATGCATTATGCACTTCCTACTACTAAGCTAAGTGATATTAGAAGATTAGGTCTTAGGAAGGAATGGAGTTTCATGTGATGTTGTGACTAAAGTTTTCTCTGGAAAAATCAGTAATTTTGATTCTGTGAACATTTCCATGCTTAACATGCTATACATGCTAGTTACAGATAAATTTTACAATTTCAGTGACCTTGTCTTGTATGAGTTAGGTTTTAAACTAGGTGAGTTAGCCAAAAGGGGAAAAAATGTATATTACGCTAGATTTTTTATGTTACTGGCTAACCATCTTTGTCAAGAGATTGTACTTGAGAACCCAAACAACAAATTAGCTTGTTGGGTTTAAGAGAGAAGAATCATTGCAGATTTGAATAGAGCCAACCATCATAGGGATGTGCCAATGTTCTACTTTCCTGTAATGCAGACACCTCAGGTAAGTGAGGTAAATTCATCCATACCCTCAACTATTCCAATCTCCTCAATTTCTTTGAGTTCAGGAGTAGTTATGGCAACTGTGACAATGACCAAACAGTTGCCTACCAAAGCTGCTAAAACAACTGTAATTTCTAAATCCAAGTCAAAGAAAACCCCCTCTGGTATCTCTCAAAAGGTACTAGTTGAAAAATCCACCAAAGCCAAAGAGGGGAGTGTGAAGGAGGTTCAGTTAGGTGAGGGAAGGGGTGAACATCAAAGAAACCCCAAGGATAAGGTTGGAGAGTTGAGTGAATCCCAGCCTAGCCACACTACAGTTTCCCAACAAACTGCAGTGCTTAAAAAGGACAAAAGCTCACTTCTAGCTGAATTCTCCCAAAAGGATGTGGCTATTGAACAAAGCTCTCAGCCAAGAGCACAGGCCAAAAGGGTTAGGGACACAAGCTTACCCCAAACTTACACAAGAAAGAAGAAATCCAAAACAACTGGGGATGTACAGGGCACACACACAGTGCAAACTGGTGCTAAAGACAGTCCCTGCACTTTCTCAAATTCAGATTGATGTGGCTCCAATAAATGTGGAGTCACAGCCAAAATCTCTTATAATAGAAGCCTCTGAAACACCATACTCACCAACAAACTCTCTGGAAGTGGATACGATAAACACTTCAATTCCTGATTCCCCTTCTTTAACTCTATTGGGGAAGCCAAAATCTAGTGCAAGTGAGCATCATCTTTTAGATGATTTGTTGGCTCACTTGCCAATTCTTTCAGAAACTATTGTGATATATGTGCCTCAAATAACTTCAATCAACACAGAGTCAACAATAGTTTCTCTGCCAACCTCATTCATTTCTACTCTCTCGATGGATATTGCTCATCCGTCGAGTAGTGATTGTATCACGACGGATAAGCTTAACAGCAGTTATCCATCGGATAGCTTTACCACTCACCCGATGGATATCACTTATCCGTCGAGTGTCTCTGCACAACTTCAAACTTCAATTATTTATAATGCAGAATATTTAGTGGCAATATAGTCACTCTTAGGACTGAGAGAGGAGAGTGCATTGAGTGAGAGGCCGGGTTGCTCCCAGGCAAAAGGAGAGGAAAAGAGTGAATCTCATCAATCCATTTATTCAGGTTTGGCAAAAGTGAGTGAGAGGAGTCCCACCTTAGTAGGTGAAGGTGAGAGATGAGGGTGGGGAGCCAGGGTGAGACCCTGATGCAACAAAAGAGAAATTATGAGAGAAAGGTAGTTACAGGAAAAATAAGGGTGGATCCAGCCATTGCTAGTGAGTCAATGATTGTGGATGATACTGAAAAGGGAAGACAATTTCAGCAACATTACAAAGCTGAAATTGATAACATTTCCTTGGATGCTGACACTTTTACTCATCCTGAGTCAGCCTATCAATTGTTGGCTGCTCAGGGCAATGTGGAGGCATAACAGACTTTGAATTTAGTACACACCTCAGAATCTCTTCAAAAAGATAAAGCTGCTGTCAATAGGATGCCTTCTCAAGCTGGTGAGCCATCTGAAGAATTTGGAGTAAATTCTAATGATGATGACTCAGTTTCTTTGGATGGAAGCATGAACTTAGGGGGAGATGAAGGCCCAAGTTCTGTTTTAAATTTACCTGGATGGGCATGGACAAAGGAATTTACACCAGGACAATTTGATGTGTCTTTGGTCAAGCAAGTGATGGCTATTCAAAAGGCCCTTCAGGAAACTTCAGATGCTGGTACCAAGGCTATTCTTCAAGCTCACCTAGACTCTCTACATCTCACGAAAATCCAGCACTTAAGACAAAATATGAGTGTGGATGAACTAAAAAGAGATATAGCTGACTTGAAGACATACAATTCTGAGAAGCTAGATTTAGTAATGCCATATGGTACCATGTAAGATCTATTACTAAGATTGAGGAGAGAATCAGATTCTGAAAAGAAGCTAGCCAAGCTGGAAAACAGAGTTCAAGTTATTGAGAATTCAGTGGCTATCCTTCTTCAAAATCAACAGACTCAGACATATCTTCTCATGCAACTGGCTAAAGCACAAGGCCTAACTCCTCAACTTGATGATAACAAAAAAGGGGAGAGAGAATCAAGTAAGGGGGAGAAAGGACCAACTGAGGGGTAGAAACTTCAAGTACAAATCAATAAAGTAATTGTATCTTCAATTACAGTCTCCAAGCCAACAGTTGCAGATGGTATAGATCTAATTAAAGCAGCAGCAGCAACAAATTTGAAAGTTGCTGAAAAAAGAAAGTTGAGTTTGATCAACTGGAATAAGATTGATGAGGAGATACATAAAAAGTTTGAACTAGTCAAGGAGCCAGTTCAGTCAGCCATCCATCACTCTCATGTCAAGCCAATCAGTGTGAATGAGATGAGCATGAACTATCTGGAAAAAGGACAATCTTCCTGCATCAAGTCTACAAAGGCTGAAACAATTCTTAAACCAAGGCAAATTATCTAAAATCATCTTGGAAGAACCCTATGGACACTGTGTATGAGACACCCAAGTCTGATGAAAAGAAGCTTCTGTCAAGATCTATTGTCTTCTATAAAGATCCAGTTGATTCAGCTTCAAAAAGGAGAATTGCTAAGATATTCAGAAATCAAAAGGAAATTTGTGTGGTAGCTGGACATCCACAATTTGCTCAAGCAAAGAAAGAAGAAAAAGCCAGATTAAAGCAGGAAAAGAGGCAAGCTACTCTAGATGCAAAGAAGTCTAAACAAAAGAAAGAACAGATTCCTATCTTGGCCAAGCTACAGGCTGTAAACTCTTCTCAACAAATTCCCTCTCAACTATCTGAAGCTGCTGAATCAAAGAAGAAAATTGAAGAACAGAAGAAATCCCCAAGGAAGAAAGAATTGGCTAGAAGAACAAAAAGGAAACTGGATGTTGTTGACAAGGAATTGGAAGATCAATTTCCTAAGGAATCCACACCAGCTACAACTCAAGCATCAAAGCTCTATGTGGTATTTGAAGACATAAGGGTGGTGGATCCCTACAGGAACATACATGGTGAACCTATTGTGCCAAAGGATGAGCCAATAGAGTGGGATAACGTACCAATTCCTGACTTTAACTTACCAATTCTTAGTAAGCCAAAAAGGACAAAGTCAAGGGCAGTCAAGAAAGTGAAGCTATCACCTCTCAAATCCAAGTCAGTAGTTAAAGCTCAACCCAAGGTCAACAGGGGAGACTACTTGTACTTGAGTGACATCAAAGAATTTTCAGATCTAAATCTTTATCTGGATGAACTGGATGAAGTAAGGGCAATTGATGCATACAGAAACCTACCTGAAAGGTTGGTGTTCAAGTACAAAGGAGGAAGGGAGATTCAGTGGCCACTTCACAGGATTCTTCAAGAAAGCCAAGATGTGCTGATTAAAGTCTATTCATCCTTCAAGAAAAACTTTGGGTTCAATGTAACTGCAAGAAGACTAGTATTGAAGAAGATTGAAGAGCTGAGGAGTGTTAGAGCTAAAGATGCACTCCCAAAGACTCTAATCATCCCATATACAGGGAGAAGAGTGCATCTAAGGCCCTACTGGATGATGGAATTCATGGATGACAAGGGTGTAAGAAGATTCTTCAGATTAGAAGACCAATTAAGTATCTCTAGCAATGAGACTCTCTTGGAATGCAAGAAAAGCTAGATCTCTCAGAATCTGATGAACTAGAATTCCACAGGCAGCTCCAGAATCAAATTGAAGAAAATAACAGAAAGCTTGGAAGAAGATCCAGACCTTCAAGGAACTAGGAAAATCTGCTCAGGCTAGAGGAGCATCTAGAATTGACTGTGAGCCAAACCTTGCACATTTTAATTAATTGAAGCACTTTCAGTTTTATCTACTTATCTTTAAAGATATATGTTCAGGACGTTTTGTTATCATCAAGTATCTCTTAATTTATGGCTACAATTCCAGTAGACATAAATTGGGGGAGATTGTTGTGCATATGTTGTGTACTTGATGATTTCATAAACAAAACATCTAAGTAGATTTTACTTAGTGAAATTATGTAGCACTCGACGGATAAAAATTATAGTCCCGATGGATAACTCATTATAGTCCCGACGGATGATTAACTTATTATCCATCGAGTGAGTAGCTTATGTAATAATAAGTTTGTAGCACAGTTATGTATGCACCTTTGTATAGAATATGTAGTAGCATATAAGTCATATTGACTTTAACTAGATATGCAGAATAGGTTGATTAATTATACATAAATGATGTCTTGTAATTCTGCATAAGTGATATAGAGTCAAGTGCCAAAATAGCTATCAATGGATGATTAACAAAGCCATCGACGGATGATCAAATGACTATCAACGGATGTTTAATATAGCAGTCGACTGATGATCAATTAAATCATCAACGGATGTTCTGAAAGTCGACGGATGAACATATGAAGAATTCAAACAGCAGTTGAACAGTGAAAGCTGACACACAGCCGTCGAGATGTATACAAACACACTGTGGAAGCCCATTAACTGGGTAATAGAGGACGAAAAGCAGCAAAGCTTAAGACTGTTAGATTTTATATTTGTTCAGTCTTTTTGACTTTGTAATCTTGGTATTATATAAACCAAGAGAGTAGCAAATAGAAAAATAAATGAGATAGCTGAGAAACACAAAACAAAGAAATCTTTGTAAGCAGAATCATTAGCATTTCCTGTATTCTCAGTAGTTCCATTTGTAAGCAGCTGTGAGCATTTCTGCACATAGAGTTCTCTCGATATATTATATATATCTCTGGTGGAATTGTTTAAATCCACCAGAAAGTTTTTAAAGACTCGTGTTTTTAATTACTTATGTTTTGATTCAATTAAGTTTACATTCCGCATTGTGCTAATCAAAACAAATATATCTATAATCGAGTTGAACATTTTTATTTCAAAAAAAAAAGGTTCAAGAATTCCATTCAACCCCCTTCTGTAATTCTTGCTATATTGTTAAGGGACTAATAGATGCCTTGTTGCACCATGAAGTGACATTTTTCCCAATTGAGCACCAGATTGGTCTCGACACACCTTTTGAGCACCAAACGGAGATTATTCAAGCATTCATCATAGGATTGTCCAAAGACGGAGAAGTCATCCATGAACACTTCGACATTATTACCAATCATATTAGAGAATATGGCCATCATGCATCTATGAAAAGTGGCAGGTGCACCACATAAGCCAAAAGAAACTCTGCGAAAAGCAAACGTGCCAAATGGGCAAGTGAAAGTAGTCTTCTCTTAATCTTCTGGTACAATGCAAATCTGATTGTAGCCCGAATAGCCGTCCAGAAGACAATAATACTCATGACCAGCCAACCTGTCAAGCATCTGATCAATGAATGGAAGAGGGAAGTGATCCTTCCTCGTGGCTTTATTCAACTTCCTATAGTCCATGCATACCCTCCATCATGTGACTGTTCGAGTGGGGATGAGCTCGTTCTTCTCATTTTCTACCACAGTAATACCTCATTTCTTAGGTACACATTGCACGGGGCTCACCCAAGAACTGTCAGAAATAAGATATATGATTCCTGCATCCAGCCATTCTAGAATTTCTTTCTTTACCACTTCTTTCATGATAGGATTAAGCCTTCGTTGTTGCTCAATAGTCGGCTTCCTACCTTCCTCTAGCAGAGTTTTATGCATGCAGTACGAAGGGCTGATCCCTTTTATATCTGATATAGTCCATCCGATGGCCTATTTGATTTCTCTCAAAATCCTCAAGAGCTTGTCCTCATCACTACCTGAAAGGTCAGATGCAATAATAACAGGCAAAGTAGATGCAACACCTAAAAAAGCATACCTCAAGTGTTCAGGCAGTGGTTTAAGCTCCAAAGTAGGTGCTTCCTCAATAGATGGTTTGAGCTTTCCCTCAGCATTCTTGAGATCAGTATTACCAAGAGATTCAAATGGCATGTCTAACTTCCATTTCCAAGAAAAAGCATTCGGATATTGTAACTACTCATTTCCTTCATCATCTTCACTGTCAAAATCCCCCAATAAGGCTTTTTCTAAGGCATCAGACCTTAGCACATGATCAAGTTCTGAAGTAACTACAGAATCGATCAAATCCACCTTAAAGCACTCCTCATCTTCCGTAGGGATTTCATCGTATTGAACACATTGAATGTCACATCTTGATCTTGCACCCTCATAGTGAGTTCACATTTTTGCACATCTATCAAGGTACGACTTGTAGCCAATAAGGGTCTTCCCAATATTATGGGAATCTTCTTATCTTCCTAAAAATCCAGAATGACAAAATATGTAGGAAAGATAAGTTTGTCCACCTTTACTAGCACGTCCTCCATGATGCCTCGTGGGTATGTAATCGAACGATCAACCAATTGTAGAGACATGTAGGTGGGAATCGAATCAGGCAAATTCAGTTTTTTGAAGATAGACAACGGCGTCATATTGATGCTTGCTCCTAAATCCCAAAGGCACTTGTCAAATGGCAACTTGCCAATGGTGCAAGGAATGGTGAAGTTACCTGGATCCTTAAGCTTTGGAGGTAACTTTTATTGCAGCACGACACTGCACTCTTCCGTCAGAGCAACGGTATCAAGATCATCCAGTTTCACCTTCCTCGAAAGAATACCTTTCATGAATTTCGCATAACTAGGCATTTGCTCAAGAGCCTCAGCAAAAGGTATGTTGATGTGAAGTTTCTTGAACACCTCCAGAAACTTACCAAATTGCTTGTCCAGCTTTTGTTTTTGCAATTGCTTAGGAAAAGGTGGTGAAGGATAGAGTTGTTTCTCCCATGTACCCTCAGGAAGAGTGTGTTCAACAGTAGTCTTCCTTGGTTCCCCCTCTTTCTCCTTTTGCATTTCTTCTTCATCTACAACTTCAACTTCTACGTCTTTTGCTTTTTCAGCATCAACAACTTTTCCATACCTTAAGGTGACAGATTTGACTTGCTCTTTAGCTTCCTTCATGCCTGGCACTTCAGTATCGCTGGGAAGTATGCCAGGTTGACGATTAAGCAAGGCATTGTCTATTTGTCCAATTTAATTTTCCAAGGTCTTGATAGAACCAACCTGACTTTTGCACAATAGTTTTAACTCCTCAAAATCAACACTAGAAGGTGGAGCAACACCTCCTTGTTGAGGATATGACTGCCTTTGAGCATATTGTTGAGGTTGCTGGAATCCAGGTAGATTAAACTGTTTATTTGCAGCTTGCTGATATGACTGCTGAACAACATTCTGATTATTGCTTTAGCTGAAATTGGGATGATTTCTGTTATTAGGATGATAAGTAGCGGGCACAGGCTGCTGTGGTTTCTGGAAATTGTTCACATACTGAACATATTCATTAATAAGAGAACACTGATCCGTAGCATGAGAGCCTGCACAAAGCTCATAGATACTAGATAATTGATTTATGTCATAGTTGGTTAAAGAATTAACCTTCATAGTCAGTGACGTGAGCTGTGCTGCAATAGCTGTAGCTGCATCAACTTCCAGAATACCTGCTACTTTCTCGGGAATCATCCTTTGAGTTGGGTTTTGAAACTCATTTGCAGCCATAGTTTCAATGAGATTATAGGCCTCAATATAGCTTTTGGCCCACAAGGCGCCTCCAGAAGCTGCATCGAGCATGGGTCGAGATTGGACCCCCAAACCATTGTAGAAACCAGTAATAACCATCCAATCAGGCATCCCATGATATGGACACTTTCTCAACATCTCCTTGTAACGCTCCCAAGCTTCGCACATAGATTCTTCTGGTTGTTGCGCAAACTGAATAAGAGCACTCCTCATAGCTGCAGTTTTGTCCATTGGATAGAACTTCACCAGAAACTTTTACGCAAGATCTTCCCAAGTAGTGATGGACCCAGCTGGTAAAGAATGTAACCAGTCCTTAGCTTTGTCCCTCAGATAGAATGGGAAAAGCCTCAGCTTGATAGCCTCATCAGTGACACCATTATATTTGAAAGTACTATATATCTCGACAAAATTCCTGATATGCATGTTGGGATCTTCAGTCGCAGCCCCTCCGAAAGAAACAGAATTTTGCACCATCTGAATAGTGCCCGGCTTGATTTCAAAAGTATTGGCCTGAATAGCCGGATGAATGATGTTGGACTGAATGTCATCAATTTTAGGCCGAGAAAAGTCCATAAGAGCTGGATCAGCTTGAGCTAGATGATCACCCAGTATTTCAGGTTCTTTCTTTTCACTCTCTTTATCCGAATCTTCAAAAACTATCTTCTTCGGAGAGTTAAGAGCTTTATCTGTTTCCTCAGCTTTATCCAGATTTCTCTTGCGAGTGTGAGAACGTGTTTGCATTTACGCTCGCTAGAGTACCTGAAACACAACCGGAAGCAGTAAGTAACAAGTCTTAATCAATGAATCCTAATGACCACTGATGGCAAGTACATAAACTAAACAAATTAACACACTTGTCCCCGGCAGCGGCGCCAAAAACTTGTTAGGCATAAAGCAATCGCTAAATAAATCATGCAAGTATACGCGTTTGCAAGTAATATAGAATGATTTCTAGTTCATTCCCACAGAGACTCTGATTAATTATATTTAATTAACACTTACTCAACAATGTATGATCATTCTTCAATGCCAAGACAATAACAATTAAGGTTGGTAAACTAATAATTACTACAAGAATTAAACACTTAAATTAACAATATTAAACACACATGAGATCCAAACTTCATTACTACTTCATTCAATAGTTATTGTTATTAACCTTAGCATGTAATGGTGATGATATTAATCGAACAACACGAAACTGATAAATGCCAACTTTCGTTGTGCGAATACCATTCTACCAAGCATCCACAATTAAGATAGCAGTTGAATAGGCATCAATTATGTTGAGACCCTATATGTCTACAGAATTTGACAACATAACGATTTAAGTGCAAGTTATTCATGATGATTACGCAGGTGAAGTAAAACGGTTAGAGTTACCCACTAATCTGTATACAATATATGAACCTATGCTAGCATGGCAAGTTCTAAATCTCAAGATTCACTGTCGCTTCTCAAGAGATTAACAGGCTGTCTTACATGTTCGCGACGCATATAAGACGAATAAGCACAACCTATACTAGATATCATACAATCACCACATACCAAGGTATTAAACAATTAACTAAAGAATTCCCTAGTAAATCCGTTAGTTACCCATGATCACGATTAACCCATAATTGAACTCATCGTCACCATGGGTATATATGAAAGCATGATAATAACACAACGATATAAGGCTAATAAAAATACTTAATAAATAATAAAGTACGTCACAAGAGTATTAAGGTTCAGAGTATAAAGAAAACTAGCATCCACTGTTACAACGAATTAAAAGAATCATAAGATAAACGTATGCTTCCTCTTCTTCGTTGCTGACCCTTCTGGAAAATACTTTATTTTGCTTCTGTTTTTGCTAATTTCTTCGCTCATCGCCCCTACACTGATTCCAAGAACTTCCTTAAGCTTTATTTGATGAAAACCACGTATCTAAGCAAGTTATACCCTGAAATGCAAAAACACTAGAAAACGCGTCAAATACACAAAACATACTTGAGTTCAAGACACCAATTCAAGTCGATATGAGACGCTCTAAGTGGTATAAAATGCCACTTATCATTTAAAAGATAAAGCTTGTATAAGATCAATCTTTGAAATATGTTTTAAAAGAGAAAGTTACGAGATACTTCATTTTTCAAAACATCATTTTGAATTTTTGGCCCTGCCAACATTCATCGTTCACCCAGCCCGTAGCTTTCTGATCAGGTGCTCTTGATAATGTTTCAGAAAATATCCAGATTGAATGATGAACCAATACTGGAGTTTGCCGCGCCAGGATGTCGACCCACGATGATCAGTTGATATCGAACAACCCACAAATATCTATATGTAGAGGAGATCCGCCGGAATTTATCATCTACCGGCCTTGGACTCCTAAGGAATGAACCACCGTAGCGGAACTTCCGGACGCATTAGGCCCAATAATAAAATAAGGCTGGGCCCGCGCCACTAGGCCACTTACGCCACTCCTAGTTCAGATGAAATCCATGACTCTGAAACATAAGGCTCGTCTCCCCTTTCTCCAAGTAAAAACTTGTTAACCAGACTTCACAAAGAAGTCCTATCTAGTTGGAATTGGGAAACTCACCAATATTTTCCAAGCGATGCTTGTTGATAAATTAAACTTGTTCCATGTATTACTTCCTGAATGTTGGGTAAGTAATCAGGACTCTCTTTTCCACCTAGCAACTTCGTTGCGAAGATAAAGATATCCCCTTATAATTGAGCAGGATCTTCCATATTTTGAGCGAGTATTTAAAATCCCATAAAAAGGAAAGATTTAAATTTGAAAATGGTTTTGGGGTCCGCTCTAACTTTTAAAATCATTTTGAAGATTTGAAAATATTTTTGAAAACGTTTGAGGTAATGATGATTTAATAAAATAAATCAGTTCTAAAATATTAGAAGAATATCTGAATATTATTCTTTAAATAATATTCCAATAAAGAATAGCTTTGATAAAATTATTGAAGTAAAAAATTTTGAAAATAATACTTGAAACGAATAATAATTAACAAAAGATATACTTATAAGAAAGTAAAATCTTTATTTGGATAATCGAAAATAATGTTTGATTATTATTCAAAACTATCGAATATATATTATTCGATTAATAGTTATAGAAAACTATATATATAATATACTCGGGAACATCTCCTCCCGGTTTAGAAATATGTTCAACTTTGGGTCACCTATACTAAGGGTATACGTAAAAATTGCTTATCTCTAGCATATGTATTATACAGCTCGTAAGCTCTACTTTAAATCAATTATATTTGACAATGAAATATCATGATTTCAAAATATGCATGCATATATATATATGTATATCGTATCAACATGCTTCCCAAAACATACATGCAACAATATATCGCAAGATTTCCTAACAATACCTATGCAATTATCTCAAGATAACGCATATATATATATTATCAAAACAACAGTAATACGGGTAGAAAACTCGTGTGAGCGTTCTGGGGTAGAATTAAGCTTAGAGTGGATCTAGTAACCTATGAACAACAACATAAGCCGGAATTAATCCTCGGCCGCCTAAGAAAATAAACTTTACTCATGCAATATACTACAGCCGCAGCCTCAGGGGGAGGGGCGGCGAGATCCGCCGGCACACCCGAGGGGTAACCAAGGGGAACAACAACAAGTTGTGGAGCAACCTCAACAACTCAATGTTCAAACCATTCCCGAAGTAGGAACATTTAATGTAAATGATCTTAAGAGATTGCTCAACCATCTTGAAGGAGGTAGGGTAACAGCAACTGCACAAGGTCCATCCCCTTTTTCTGCTGTTATAAGGAAAGTGCAGCTACCGGTGGGATACAGGAACATAACCAATGACTTGCGCTTTCATGGAAACTCAGACCCCGTGGAATTTTTGGGACGTTTTATCATTGAGATGGATGTATATCAGGTACCTGACTTAGCATGGTGCCGTCTTTTGGCGACTACCTTCAGAGAAGGTGCTCAATAGTGGTTCCAAAAACTTGGCCCTGGAGTTATCACATCTTGGGAACAAATGAAAACCTTATTTTTGACTCAGTTCCAAGCCGCGGTGAAGTATATGCCGCCTATTACCACACTGGACAATGTGAAACAAAAGGAAGGGGAAAGCTTGACTTCATATTTCAAAAGGTTCAATACAGAGTCTACCTTGGTGAGAGGTGCAACTGACGAAACACTGAAAATACTTCTTATAGCTGGCCTGCGCGTGGGAACGGATTTCTTGAAATATTTTTAAGGAAAAGACCAAATGTTGTTAGCTGATGTACTTGCACAGGCTGAGTCCTTCAAGGAAATTGCAATCGCTTGCCGAGATAAAGAAAAATGATAATACCCACAACTCAAAGGAGCGAGCTAAGAGGAGAGATAGGTCTGCAAGTCCAGAGTATCGTCAAAATGCTCGAAGTCCTAATAGGGTGAATGCCGTGAATGTGCGGAGAGAGTGGAGTCCCCCATCGAATTATGAAAAGAGAGTGAGAAATTATACTCCCCTGATGGCGTCCATTGATCACGTCGTTGAAGTAAACAAGTAAAAAGGAATCTTCAAGAAACCAGACCGCCTGACCTCGTGGCAGAGTAGAGACAAGAAAAAATATTGTGAATACCATGAGTCCACTAGTCACGATACCCATGAATGTTATCATTTAAAAGATGAGATTGAAGAATTAATCAAGGCTGGATATCTGGGAGAGTAGATTGATAAGGTGAAGCGACGCAGAGGAGATGACAACTAGGGAAAAGATGAAAGGCATCTCCCACAGGCAGAGGTTCATAGGAAGCCAGCGGAGGTTAAGTTCCAAAGAGCTGGGAGTATCAGAGCAATCTTTGGAGGACATCTATTTGTTGGTGATAGTAGTCGGGTGTTGGAAAGAAATGCTAGAGAGGCACGACACCTACCGCTCACCAATATTCATAGTTTGGAGGATAGACCTCAAAAAATATTCAAAGGGGAATCTGATGATATTACGTTTAGAGAAAGAGAGTCAAGATTGGTACATCATCCTCATAATGACACACTGGTAATAACTATGCTTATCGGGACAATGAACATGCATCAGGTCTTCCTGGACAACGGAAGCTCTGTGAATATCTTGTATTACAGCAGATACAAGAAGTTGGGGTTCCCGGATAATGACATGAATTTTGAAGATGCACACGTCTACGACTTTACTAGAAAAGCAGTAAAGGTTATGGGTTCGATTAGACTTCCCGTCACACTTGGGGAAGGAACTCTATCTATTACTCAAATGATAGATTTCAAGGTGCTAGATCATGAGTCCCTGCACAATGTTCTGGTTGGTAGACCTTGGTTGCGAGCATTCAGAGTGATAACCTCTATACATCACTTGATGATAAAGTTTCCGACGCCTAACGAAGTGGGAAACCTGAGGGGGTCGCAATACAAATCACACGATTGCTATCACAAGGCTGTTAAGGAATTTCGCAGGAGAAGGTATGAAGGAAAAGGTTTACCCGTTGAGGACGTGACAGGAATTCAGGTGAAACCGAATGGAGAAGTTCATGCCCATTATTTTGTAGAGGATCCATAGGAAGAAGAAAATCACATAACCAATGCTCCTACTTTGATACTGGGGAATGTTTCGAGGATTCGTAGTGTGGAGGAAGTCATGGAAAATCATTAAGAAGATATTGAGCAGAAGGAAATTAATAGAGAAAAGTTGAAAGGAAGGAGTGAGATTTTATAAAGCCAGGAAAGTAACCCCAAGGTAGATGCTCCTCAGAAATAAGACACGCCCTTGGGGAGCAAAAATGGACATGAGGTTGATGCTCCTCAAAATAATGATGCGCCCTCCATGTTTGTAAAGAATAATGCTCCTCTAACTGAGGACGCGTCTTCCATACTTGCAATGAATGAAACTATGCCTTGTCCTGAGATGGGTGCTTCTAGCTATAAGGACGCACCCTCAAATGCAAGAATAGAAGTGGAAGACCCCCGAGACTTTGATTTCGATATGGATCCTAGGATCCCTATGCCCGCTGAGAAAATGGGGCCAACTGAGGATACAATATCCATCCCAATCGATAAAGATGATCCAAGCAAGTCTTTGAAAGTGGGGTCTCAGTTAAGCTATAAGATGAGAGAAAGGCTCACCCATTTTTTTATTAAAAATCTCGACGTCTTTGCATGGAGTCATTCAGACATGGTTGGGATCGACCCGGAGATGATGTGTCATCGGTTGAACATCTTCCATAACTGCACGGGCGTACGACAAAAGCGTCACACGGTGAGCGGAGAAAGAGTGATAGCGTTAAAGGAGGAGGTAGATCGACTGTTGGAAGTTGGGTTAAATAAAAAATCTTTCTACCCCGAGTGGCTTGCAAATCTGGTGCTCGTGAAAAACCAAATGGGAAGTGGAGGACGTGTATAGATTTCATAGATCTCACTAAAGGTTTCCAGAAGGATAGTTTTCCACTCCCACGAATTGATCAGTTGGTCGACGCAATGGCAGGGCATGCCTTGTTAAGCTTTATGGATGCATATTTCGGTTACAATCAAATTCCCATGTACGCCCCTGATCAGGAGCATAAATCCTTCATCACTGATAGAGGGTTATATTGTTACGTAGGGATGCCATTTGGATTGATCAACGCAGGCGCGACCTACCAACGATTGGTGAACATGATGTTCAAGAATCAGATTGAAAGGACCATGAAGTGTATGTAGACGCCATGTTGATAAAATCGAAGGAGAAAAATGATCATATCAAGCACCTGATGGAAATGTTTAATATTCTAAGGAGGTTTCACATGAAGTTGAATCTGCAGAAATGCGTGTTCGGTGTTGAGTCAGGCAAGTTTCTTGGGTTCATTGTCAATCATAGAGAAATTGAAGCTAACCCTGCGAAGATCAAGGCGCTGCTGGACATGAATCTCCCAAAAATGTGAAGCAGGTGCAAAGCTTAACTAGAAGAATCGCCGCCTTGAATCGATTTGTTTCTAAATCATCCGACATATGTAAGGAATTCTTTAAGGCGATTGAAGTGGGAGGGAAAGTCTTTGTATGGACACCAGAATATGAGGAAGCTTTCAAGAGGATCAAGGAGCAACTGGGGAACCATCCCATGTTGTCAAGGCCGTTGGGTGGGGAGTCTCTGATCCTATACCTTGCAATCTCGGAGTATTCAATCAGCGCAGTATTGGTAAGAGAAGAGGATGTGCAACAGTCACCAGTGTATTATGTGAGCAAACGGTTGCAAGATGCTGAGACTCACTATACCAGTATGGAAAAGCTGGTTTATGCCTTAATCCTCGCATCAAGGAAGCTGCACCCATATTTCTAAGCTCATAGAATTGAAGTCCGTATAACAATCCTCTACGTCAAGTCCTCCATAAACCAGAATCATCAGGGAGGATGTTGAAATGGGCTGTGGAGTTGGACAGTTTGAGTTGGAATACACGCCTCGCATGGCAATCAAAGGACAAGCCCTAGCTGATTTCTTACTAGAATTTGATTCTGAAGTTAACGATAAAGCTTTGATGGTGTTGCATTTGTCTCATCCTGGAGAAATTTCGGAAGAGCTCCCACATCCATGGAGGATTTTAAATGTGGATGGGGAAGTTAATAATGGAGGAGCAGGCGCGGGCATAGTGCTTGTATCTCCAGAGGGCCATCATCTGATGAGCGCAATTCACTTCAAATTATATGCGACGAATAATGATTCAAAATATGAAGCACTGATTAATGGCCTAAAGATTGCTTTAGAAATTGGAGTGCAGAATCTGATTGCAAAGAGTGATTCAGAGCTTGTGGTGAACCAAATAAATGGGGGGTTTCAAGCTCGAGGACCGCAAACATAATTATAATTGAGGTGCATGCAACGGATAATTATAAAGTTTAAAGAGGTTAGACTGGAATGTGTACCGTGAGAAAAGAACAGCAACGCGGATGCTTTGGAAAAAATGGGGTCCCAGCAAGAGGCCGTGTTGTTGGGATCTATACCCTTAAAAATCCAAGAGATCCCTAGTATCCCGAAGGTCGAAGTTATGCAAGTGGACGAGGCTTCCAAGGAAACTTGGATGACGCCCATCCTTGCCTACATTCATCAAGGAACAGTCCCTGAGGATAAGTTCAAGACCCGAGGACTTCGCTACCAGGCAACGAGATATGTGGTGTATGATAAAGTTTTATATAAGAGAGGCTCAACCAACCGCTGCTCAGATGTGTCGATGAAGAAGAAGGAAACTACATTCTAAGGGAAGTCCATGAAGGAATTTGTGGTAATCACTCGGGGGGTAACTCGTTGGAGATGAAAGTTTTACACCAAGGTTATTATTGGCCTACGATGAAGGAGGATGCCGCAAACTTTATTAAAAATGCGATCGCTGCCAGCACTTTGCAAATTACTCATCTATACCAGCAATGCTCTTGACGCCTATGGTGAGCCCATGTCCATTTTCCATGTGGGGAATTAATCTTATTGGAGAGTTACCCAAGGCTAAAGGAGATGTCAAGTATGCAGTGATTGCGGTTGACTACTTTACTAAGTGGGCAGAAGCTATCCCGCTGGAGATTATCACAACGAAGAAAATCAAAGACTTTTTCTTCAAATCCATTGTGTGTAGATTTGGAATTCCTTACAAACTTATTTCTGACAACGGAAAGCAGTTTGATAGCAAGGAGTTGTGATAGTTGTGTGAGGATTTGAAGATTAAGAAGGAATTTATAGCGGTCTATCATCCTCAGAGTAATGGACAAACATAGGCTGTGAATAAAATAATAAAGCATACCCTCAAGACCAAACTGGAGGAGCGCAAAGGGAATTGGCCCGAAGAACTCCCAAAAGTTTTGTGGTCCTACAACACTACTCCAAGATCTACTACGGGAGAATCTCCGTTTATACTCACTTACGGGTACGAAGCTATGGTTCCGTGGAAGTTGGCTCAGGATCGCTTCGAAGAGATCGTTACACGGAGGAAGATGCAGAAGTTAACTAGAGGATTCACTTGGACTTTTTGGAAGAAACAAGGGATAATTCCTAGTTAAGGCTCGCGGCATACCAATAGCGTGCTGCGAGGTACTGCAACAAGAAGGTAAAGGGACATCTATTGAAGGTAGGGGATCTGGTGCTCAGGAAAGTGATGCTAAACACAAAGAATCCCCAATATGGAGTATTTGGAGCTAATTGGGAAGGACCATACAAGATAAAAGCAATCTTATGAAAGGGGACTTATCACCTTGAAGACTTGGAAGGGAAGTTGGTTCTGCGAGCATGGAATATGGACCATCTCCGAAAGTATTATCAGTAAGGCGTGGCTTTGGCCCCTTGCGTATTATGTTTACATTTTCAGTTATATATTTAGGGTTGTGCCCGAATCATAGACTAGAAGCAATAAAATTCCTCCTAGCCTAGGGGGTAATGCATGTACTATCTACCTTAGAACTAATTGAAGGATCGTATTTTCGAATAAATTCCCCACAAAGCATAGTAGCCATGGGACTGGTGCACTTTTGACACTAGAGCGCATTATTAATAAAGACTTTGAAAAAATTGTCAATGGTTGTTTGGTTGATTTTATTACAAAATAAAGTTTATGACGCATCCTAATGAAAAGACGCGTCCTGAGAACGAAATTATGTAATGATTGACATAAATAGTATGAGGATGCGCCTTCATCTAGGACGCTCCCTTACAGTGCAATCCTTGGTTTATAATGTTAAAGAGATGGCAGGAACATGGCTTCTAAAGGGGAAACCAAGGGTGAGAAATGTTACCATGTTTAGCATTTCAAGAAATGAGATTGAAAAAATATGAAGATTTAAGTAATCTCTAAGTAATTTAATACCCCTGAAAAAGGAGTCAAGAAAATATGGCGTGTCCAAAAGTGAGGACACGTCCACTATCTAAATGAAAAATGGTGCAGTAAGAATGGGTGATGTAATTTACTTTTTAGATAAAAGGATGACACGTCCTGGCTCAGGACGCGTCCAAATTGATATCAATCATTGTATTACTTTGGGTTATCTCAAAGCACTTGTTTTCTAAAAAGAAAGAGTGGACGCGCCTATTTATTAGGACGTGCCCATATATTGTGCATGGCATAAAAGGAATAGTTGAGCAAGTAAAAATAGGCTATCATATTGGAAAAAAATATAAAATAAACATATCATCTAGAGGTTTGAAATAGTCAAAATATGAATACAACTTGCAAGGCTTGAAGGAACCTACACCCTTGGAATAGTTCATAAAAAGTTCATCAATAAAAGAAGATGCGTCCTAGGCAGGGGGCGCATCCTGAGGCTTGTCTTGATCTTGGAGGAGAAGGTGGAGGCTGGGCTTAAAGTGGAGAAGGCACATGGGACGCGTCATCTTCTTCTAAGCCTAGGATGATCCTTTTGCTCTTTATGGAATCTGCAACCCTGATTCTGAAATCATTCACCCACTTTTGGGTATCCTCATCAAACTTGGAAAAAGTGTATTCTGGGTCATTTGCTATGAACCTAGAACACCACTCTTCAAAACCAACTACAAACCCATTTTGATATACCAGCTTCTTTTCTTCCTTCTAGCAATGTAGTCTGTCATCATTTAGAGTGTCAAGCTCCAACTGCATGGTGGAATTCAGAGTAACTACGCTTTCCATAACCTTCTCCACAGGGGTAACATTGCCTTCAAGCATTGCCTTCTCACCCTCAAGACGCGTCTTGTCTTGCTGCAACCGCAGGATCTCGGCATCTTTTTCCTTTATAGCGAGGTCCAGATTCTTCTCCAATAATATGATTTTATCTTCAGCTTGACTTTTGGCGGTGTTAGTAGCATCAAAATGCGCCCTCAGCCTGGCATCCATGTTAGCACTTTTCCTTGCGTGCAAATGAAGCTCGACTGCTGCTTTTATCATAGATTGCTCAGTTTGCTCCTCTGTCCTGAAAGTCCAATCCCTTACTTCCTCCTCAGTAAAAGTTCCATAAGAGGATGTGCCCAGATACATGAGAATGAAAGCCAGATCATCCGGGATGGTCTTCTGGCCTTTTGAGGGTGCGTCCTCCCTGCCTGAGATGTTTACCACAAAAGTATCAATAACTTTTGGTGGAGGAGAGGGAACCACAGCTGGTGAAGGATCCTTGGTTTTTGGATCAGGCTTCGCGGGAACATGTTTGGTCCTCCCAGCTTTCAGCTTTCTGGAGGCCCCAATAGCAAATCCTTTGGGAAGAGAAGTCATATATGTAAGATAACATGGAAAATATTAGTTATGGACGTGCCCTGATCAGAGGGCGCGCCCTGCTTATAATAAACTTATAGTAATGTGGAAAATGACAAGTATGTTATGACTTTGATTAAAAATTGGGATCTTGGACGCGTCCTGAGTAATATGATACGTCTTAGAGAAACTGCGGAAACTTACGGGCTACAAGTACATTACGCGTCCTATTTTCAGGAAAGCATGAGTAGCATTATGAAACGTAACTTGAAATGGAGACATAAATATATTAGTTTATGTGAACATCGCATTTACTCATATCACTAGAAGATGCGTCCTAAAACTATGACGCGTCCAAAGAAAATATATGGGCTTTGGAAACATATATATCAATCAGACTAAGTTAAAACTATGCACATGAAAGTACGATGATGATGCGTCCTAATTTGATGACGCGACTTATCTCACCTTATTTTAAGTCCACTTGTCTGCTAATGTCAAGTTGGACTAGCTCTTTCAGAAGCTGTGAGAACGGGTTTTCTATTGTAAAACTCATGGAACTTACAAATGGAACCCACTCTCGAGGATAAGGCCCCAACCTTTTTCAGATTGGCTTCTGTAATCATTTCATTGAGATTGAAATGATTTTCAGCATATTTCAGTACTTTTTCCGCTCTCTTTTTCCTCTTTCCTGTAAGTTCTTCCTGTGTTCTTTTATCTAAGGGAGGAAAAATGAGAGTTATTAAAAAAAACTTGGTGAAGTAGTGGACGCGTTCTGAATAATTAGACGCGTCCTGAAGGCAACACTTACATGGATTCAGATTGAAGCGTACACGAGCTCTCTTAACATCATAGATATAAAAAATGGCTCTTTCCAGTCTCTCTCGTGACTCACCTTGCCTTCATTGAAGCCCTTGTTATTTAGCCACTTGTTGACAACAAAGAAGTGGTAACTAGGGATAGATTCCCTAATGTTGAAAAAATAGCTAAACTCCTTCATAGAGGGCGCGCCCAACCCCAGGTTGTGGTACATGATATACAAGGCCCATGCTAACTTGTATGAGTTTGAGGACAGTTGAACTTGAGCAACATCATACCACTTTGAAATTTTCTTGATGTATGGGTGCAAGGGTGCGCCCACACCCAAAGAAATTAGTTTTGGAGTGAGAACCATCCCAGGGATCCTCAGATTCTCCATGTTACAAATATGGGGCCTCATCTTTCTAGAGGACGTGCCCAGAAGCCCTCCATGTTGTAATATTTCATGGTCCATCCAATCTTCAGGTCTGTTGTAGTAGATTTTATGCCAACACAAGTTAGTTTGTTTTCTTTCTTCCTCCAGACATTCTTCTCTACCTCAGGGAGATCTTTGAGCTCTTTCCAGTCTAAATCAAGCTCTACATCGCTTGGCTCCCAATGCTTCAGTGGAGAGACAGATTGTTGAGGAGAGATGGGGTATTTTTCAGGCTCATGGGCTCTTTTCTCAAACTCACTCTCACTGTGAGGAGAGGGCGCGTCCTGGACAGGAAATGCATCTTGAGCAGATGGGGATGCCCTCATTAGAGACAATTTTATGTTATTGAGATTTACTAGATGATGGGATAATTTCATCGTCAGTCCAATTTCAATTGCTAAGCTGCGTGCAGTCCGGGAAGTTATCTTGCATTTTAGCTTTTTCTTTCCAACTCTTGCACTTAGGGGAACATTGTCCATGGATTCAGAGCTTGAGCTTAACATGATTAAAGTTTTTGATTTCAGAGATTCAAATACACGGGATTCTGCTTCAAGGAAATACTCTGTCTTATGATATTCGGGTAGTTCAGGACTGAAAGAAATGGAAGGTGGGGAATAAATCCCAAGGCGTTTGTTGAGGACCTTGAATGGATGGAATGGAGAAGATGAAGACGCGTCTTCCAGCTGAAAAAAGAAGGAAAAAGATTTTGAGGACGCGTCCATGACTTAAAGAAAAGAAAGAAAATAGTAAAGAAAAGAAGAAAGAAAGCGGAATAATGGAATTCTATATGAAGACGCGTCATGGATGTCTACTGTGAGAAGTTAGCTAAAAATGTGTGACGCGTCCTAGTATGGTTGCGCGTCCTTTTTTAAATTAACCTATGACAGCTATATTATGCAATAGATAAGCACTAGGATGCGCCCCATATGGTAGACATGTCCTAAACTACCAAAAACATATGGGAATTTCAATCGATCATGGTCAATTCAGGGAAAATTTGTTTAAACCCTAAAAACATGTAATTAAAGATTAAAAGAGGAAAAATATAGCATATTCACAGATATATACGCGTATATATACAATTGACTACGAAGAACATGAGAAAAAAAATGAAGAATGTGGACAATCTTTTACATATTATGATCGATTTACCAAATAAAATGGAGAAATGAAAGAAGATTTGCGTACCAGAGAATGGACGGAGGAACGACCAGGTTTTTGAACTTGAAACCTCTGTTAGAATGGCGGCGATAGTGGTTGTTGAGAGAGAGTAAAACGATGGTTGGTTTTTATTTTGGGATATTTATAGAGGAGTGGTAATGATGACGTGTGCAACAGCTGTGATGCAACGGCTACAGGGCGGTTGAATTTTAAATGGTGATCGATTCAAGGAAGGACGTGTCCTACTCCGAAAATGCGTCCTGGAATTATAAGCCAATTTTTGTTGACATTTCTAAGGATAAAAATTCCAACTACGTATGGAATTTGGGGGGTAGTTGCTATACCCAAAATTTGGCATTGGGTCATTTCGGGTCAGGAACGGGTCAATTGGACTAGAATTGGAGCAAAGAGGTGAAGGATTAAGTTGTGGGCTGCAATGTACTAAGATAAGACGCATCATCTGCTTATGACGCGTCCAATATGTAGTGGATTGTGTGAGTTAGGTCGTTTGCAGCCAAGGTTATCATGCCAAGGGGTCAAGGACGCATCTAGAGCTTAGGACGCGCCTCGCATGTTTAAGAATTAACAAGATGGATTGTCTACATGCTGAGAGTGCAATACAGGGGAAATGTGTGTATTCTATAAGAGGAGGACGTGTCATATGTTTGAGGAATGCATACTTTTCACTTCATTTGAATAAGTTGTGCTTGTCCTCACCTAGGACAAAGGAAAACATGGATATCTTGAGGATGAGGCAAGCATGGAAAGAAGAATGGAGATTGTTTTTGTAACACCCCCAAATCCGGGGTCGGGGATCCGGGTTGTCACGAGTTCCATTTCCCTTAATAACACTCAATCTTGATAAACAACCAACTACTGCGTATTGTGACCCCACAATATACACACACCACAAGTTATAGTCTCGGAGATGAATACCAAAAATAACACAAGTCATTTTATTCCACAGTTATAAGCCAGTACATCTCAAAAGGGTTTCTGAATAGATTTACATAATCTTTGCCATTATTACAATTTGTAAATATACATAAGTCTGGTACATCAAAAGTTGAAAGCCTAGCCTATTGGTAGTTCCTACCTCGGCTACAGCGGCATCAACACCTACAGGAAACTGCGGAACATTTCATGTCTGCTCGCGAATTGGGAGCTTGGTCTTTTTCATCTTGTCTAGCTGTTATTGTGTGATGAAAGAATAAAGTAAGGGTGAGCAACAACCCACCAAAATAACATGTATTGTAATTAACAATATATGAGCCTTCTCATAGTACTCATGAAAGTCTTGGTCAAGCAAACAAGAACCAAGTTTGATGTCTTAATGCGACAAGGTCGCAAAATATTCAGTATATATATATATATATACTTTTCAAAATATTTTAAATCCCTTGCCATGCATAATATACACAGAGTTCCAGTTTATAACTGTATAAAATATCGTAGCAAGGTGATCTTATATATTTAACCTTAAAATTTTTGTCATGCATAAGATAATCATTTACTGGATATAAGTTGAAAAGATGAAGTTACAAGATACTCCAATATACTTATATCTTTTTCGAATACTACTTGAACTACCACCGTTCAAGTTATAATTAGTTTCAAAAGTTCATCACACAGATGAGACTACAAGATAAGACTTGAATAGATTCAATCTTTGAAATATCATTTGAAAGAAATGAAGTTACGAGATACTTCATTAAGCCCCGACATATATATACACATATATATATATCACATTCACCCTTTGAAAACCTCTGTTATGAAAATTATAAATAGAGTTTTAATATCCAATGAATTTGGAAAGAAGAAAGCTTTGGCATAAACCCGATATCTTGCTGATCAGGCAAAGATACCAATTAAGTAACCTTTTCTACTAGTAGATAGATGAATCCCCCACCGGTCATCACCCTGGCCGCATGAGGACCTTGTGTTGGACCGCCACCCGGCCTCTTACGCGTTGATGGACTGCCACCCGGCCACTTACACTTTGATAGACCGTACCCCGGCATGTCGCTTATGATGACTCAATTAGATGGACTTACTTCCCGATTGTTGGGCAAGTAATCAAATGCTTTTATCAAAACCGTAACCTCGTTGCGAATATAAAATACACCACAGAGCCAGATCCCTCAGATTTTTAAGCGAGTATTTAAATCCCTTTCGAAAGGAAGATCTTAAATTTGAAAATGAGTTTTGGGATCCGCTTTAACTTTTAAATCATTTTGAAGACTCGAAAACATTTTAAAGAATGTTTAGAGTAATGATGATTTAATAAAATAAATCAGTCCCGATATATTAGAAAATATCTGAATATTATTATTTAAATAATATTCCCATAAAGGATAATCTTTATAAAATAATTGAAGTAGAAGTTTTAAAACTCATACTTGAAACGAGTAATAAATAACAGAATACATACTTATACGAAAGTACGATCCTTATTTGAATAATCGAAAATAAGTTTGGTTATTATCCAAAACCATCGAATATACCTTATTCAATTAATAGGTATAGAAAACTATAAATATATATATATACATATATTATACTCGGGAACATAGACTCCCGATTTAGAAAAATGTTCATATTTGGGTCCCATATACTAAGGGTATACGCAACTACTGCTTATCTCTAGCATAGGTATTATGCAGTTTATAAGCATTTGAATTGATAATAGAATATCAAGATTTTACAACATGCATATATATATACCATATCAATATGCTCCAATATATCGCAAGATTTGCTAATAACAGTCATGCACTTATCTCAAGATAATGCATCAATATATTAACATCACAACAACAGTACAACGGGTAGAAAACTTGCCTGAGCAACTGGGGTGGTAAAAGGCCTGGGGCGAGTCTAGTAATATATAAACAACATATAAGTTGTAATTAAACCACGGTCGCTTAAGAAACTAGACTTTAACCAATTGGATCATAACGTTCGCTTTTACGCTTAACGATTCACATAAGTCGCTCGAGTACCCTCGACTCCACCATTTTTATAAAATTAACCGTTTAACTTTTTAAGGCGACTCTTTTGTCAATACTCTACCAACTGACCAATTAATATTACATAAATGTTTCGTACTCCAGTTAGTCATTTAATAACCTTAATCAAGGTTTCAAAGTTAGGCGAGGGGAAAAGGTTCGTTCACGAAACACCGTAATTTAAAACGGTCGTTTCTCCTAAAACGTAAATCGGATCTAAGTGAACGACATATCAAAATGAAGATTGAAACATAACCTATCTAAGCATGGAAGTGGTTAGTTCATAGCAGTGGGTGTTCGGGTCCAACAGTTAATCATAAAACAGTTTAAAGAAAATCGGGCATTATGATGGCTAGAACCTAACGATTTCCAAAGTTTAAACTACACCAAATCATCACCAATTCAACAACAACCCAACATCCATCAACATCAAACTAAACCCATTCATCTAAGCACCATTATCATCCAAACAAACTAAACTTAAAACTAAGGGTTCAAGAGTTTATACCTTCCTTCGAGAATGGGTAGTCACTAACAAGCCTGTAGAACCTTGATCTTTTCTTAATCAACCTTAAGCTTTCATGAAAATCTAGAAAATCAAAGTAAGTTACTATTCACTACTATTCATCATCATCTTTGATGAGTGGATTAGCTAAGAAAACCATGGAATCTTGATCTTAAACTCATGGTATAACTAAGTTATGAAATATAGGATCCAAGGAAACAAACCTTGTAATTTTCCATGGCCTAGAGCTTGAGTTTTAAAAATCTATTTCTTCATTTCTTGAAAAGGTCAAATGGAAGAAGAAAGAAATGGGGGAGAGCTTTCTCTTGTTGGTCTTGCCTTGATATTTGTGCAAAGAATGCATGGTTGTGGTTAATTATTGGCTAAATATCTTGTTTTTACTTGCTTATGTCATTACTTGCATCACTACTTTGCCACATGTCTCATTCTTGTGGTGTGATGATGTCATGTTGCTTCTAACCACATGTTTTAGCTTATCTTAGAAGCTTCCTTCTCAGGCTACTTGCATGCCTTGCCCCTCTGACATTTATTTGTTTTACGGTTCGCTTAACTCTCGTTCTCATTGATCGTTTGAGGGATTATATTTGGGATCTTATTACTTGGGCTTCCTTAACCCTCTCTTCATATTTTATAGTCCTTTAATGATCCTTGCTTATAATCCTTAAATTTAAATCCTTTTAATCATGTTACCTTATACTCAATTTTTCGGTATCTGGTGGATTTTCGGGAAAAATCAAAGTGTTCGAATCTGGATTCTGACGACCTTTACATATACACTCATTTATTTTATGGAATACTAATACGATCTTAGAATTTCCATAACAGTACTCCTATATAGTGTGGTCTGATAATTTTCCCTAATCAGCATCATCAGCAAAAGTTACTATTCATCAGTGTTTCAAAAATTTCAAAATTTGGGGTTATTACAGTTTCCCCTCCTTAAAAGGATTCCGTCCTGGAATCAAATAGAAAACATTTGGGGATACTTTTCTAGCATTGCGATTTCTAACTCTCAAGTTAATTCTTCCCACATTATGATTTTACCATAAAACTATGACCAGTTTGATAACCATGTTCCTAAGCACTTGCTTCTTTCAGTCCATAACCCTTACTGGTTGCTCCATATAGGTCAAGTCTGGTTGCATGTTTATGCGCTCACATTCTCCTAGATGTCCCATATTCGGATTAAACTTCCTTAACATTGATACGTGGAACACGATATGAACTTGCTACAGGTTCAGGGTCGGGCTAGTTCATTTTATAACTTCCCAATACGTCTTAATATATCCAAGGGTCCAATAAATCATGGGCTTAGCTTTCCTTTCTTTCCGAACCTCATCCATCATTTCCAAGGGAATACCTGTAACAACATTAGGTCCCCTACTTCATACTCTTTATCCTTTCGTGTCAAATCAGCATACTTCTCATATCCATCTTGGGCTAGTACCAATCGTCCTCTGATTAGATCTATTATATCCTTGGTCCTTTGGACCACTGCTGGTCTGAGCATCTTGCACTCTACAACTTCATCCTAACATAAGGGAGATCGACATTGTCTTCCCTCAAGGATCTCATAAGGTGACAGCTCGATACTGACATACGATCCATTGTCGTAAGAAAACTCAATCCGCGTTAAGTGATCATTCTAAATTCTTTCAAGTCTATTGCACAGACTCTCATCATAGCTTCTAGTGTTATAGCTTTTGCCTCTCAATACCCACTCTTTTCTAGTTCGTAATCGTTACTATCTTTCGTACCTAATATTATACTGGTTACACTTTTGCTCGTTAGCGTTATATAACCTTTTTAACCGCGTCAACCTTAGTATCATGAACGCGTTAGATTCGGAATACCACCGTACTGATACCACTTCACCTCTAGCTGCTTCCATCTTCGAAAGCTTGGTCCTTTATATAGAAGTAAAAGAATTTATTGAGAGATCATTATGATCATGAACATTTGTTATATCGCATAACTAGTACAGAAGGTGGCCAGCCTTTAGTACTTGACAAGCAATTAAATAACATGTGGTATCCTACTAGGCTTCTATCACACAGATAGATAGTCATTCAGAAATACCCCCCTTCTGGAAGGGTTGTTCTTCTCAGTTTACACGAAATGAAAAGAAGAAAGAAAAAGAATGAGTTTAAGAGCGTTATATAAAAAAAATTCTACCATAAAATATTTGGCTTGAAATCTACCTCTGAACTATAGAGATTTATCAAAGGAGAATGAAACATATGTACATATATCAACATCAAGTATTATCGCATCGCAATTCATGTGCCTGAATATTTACTATTCCGTCCATCATTCTATGGACCCATGCTCTTTCTCGAGCTTATAAACAATCATCTTTGAAACTCCCTCAACATTGAAAAATTGAATATGGGATTTCATTCTAGACATCGTCGTTACTAGAATTTTACGCTTGCATCACAACCTTCCATGTATAGTAATACGACTCTCTGTCGATAAGAAGGAATAAATATATCATAGCTAAATGATCGGCTTAGTTAGTCTAACGATGATTACTTATACATCACCATGACCCGACTAGTGGTACTCAATCTCAACATTCATTACAATACAACTCTCACAGTTATCATCGTCTCATTATTCATAGACTCATTGTTGCATTACTATGGTCCACCACTGACCTACTGTAGTCATTCGTTTTCCTCGAAATCTTAATAGCTAACCATACAGAGTCTATACCTACCGTATCGAATTCTTCTAAGGAGGTAACATAATCACAATTCATGATTCATGAACAACACTCCTGAACTTGACGTACATATGACATAAAGCAAATAAAATTGCTGTAGAGTTTCAATAAAAGCAACGATAGCAGGTTAACACCATTATTAACCATATGTCTTTATTGGGAGACATGAAGCTCAAAGGTTCATTTAGTCCTTTCATAACATGGTCCTGGCTTATCTCAAGATAGGACCTTCTAAGATAGATAGCCCGCTCACGGTGATTACATGAATTGAATTTTTACCAAACTACTATTACGGTTGAGTATCACACAATCATCAGAAGGAATGTCAATCTTTCACACCATAATACAACTTTCACGATTTTAACCATCATTACTATATTCCTATGGCACGAGCGCCTATATTGCTCTCTTACACTGAGAGTGTCGGCCACCTCATTGGCCTTTCCTGATAGTAATAGTTCCTTACAATCAATATCTTTTGAACGATCTTCAACTAATTTTTTTTACCTCATTTCCAATCACTGCTTGTGTGAAAATGCTCAGGTATAGAAAACTATATATATATATATAAAAATATACATATATTATACTCAGGAACATCGACTCCCAGCTTAGAAAAATGTTCACCTTTGGGTCCCCTATACTAAGGGTATACGCAACTACTGCTTATCTCTAGCATAGGTATTATGCAGTTTATAAGAATTTGAATTGATAATAGAATATCAAGATTTCACAACATGCATATATATACCATATCAACATGCTCCAATATATCGCAAGATTTGCTAATGACAGTCATGCACTTATCTCAAGATAATGAATCAGTATATTTACATCACAACAACAGTATAACGAGTATAAAACTTGCCTAAGCGACTGGGGGTGCTAAAAGGCCCGGGGCGAGTCCAGTAACCTATAAATAACATATAAGTTGGAATTAAACCACGGTCTCTTAAGAAACTAGACTTTAACCAATTGTACTCCAACGTTCGCTTTTGCGCTTAACGATTCACATAAGTCGCTCGAGTACCCTCGGCTCCACTATTTTTATAAAATTAACCGTTTAACTTTTTAAGGCGACTCTTTCGCCAATACTCTACCAACTGACCAATTAATCTTACATAAATTTTCGTACTCCAATTAGTCATTTAAGGACCTTAATCAAGGTTTGAAAGTTAGGCGAGGGGTAAAGGTTCATTCGCGAAATACCGTAACTTAAAACTGTCATTTCTCCTAAACCGTAAATCGGATCTAAGCGAATGATATATCAAAACGAATCTTGAAACATAACCTATCTAAGCATGGAAGTGGTTAGTTCATAGTAGTGGGTGTTCAGGTCCAACATTTAATCACAAAATAGTTTAAAGAAAATCGGGTATTACGACGGCTATAACCTAACGATTTCCAAAGTTCAAACTACACCAAATCATCACAAATTCAACAACAACCCAACATCCATCAACATAAAACTCAACCCATTCATCTAAGAACCATTATCATCCAAACAAACCAAACTTAAAACTAAGGGTTCAAGAGTTTATACCTTCCTTGGAGAGTGGGTAGTCACTAACAAGCCTGTAGGAACCTTGATCTTTTCTTAATCATCCTTAAGCTTTCATGAAAATCAAGAAAATCAAAGTAAGTTACTATTCACTACTATTCATCATCATCTTTGATGAGTGGATTAGCTAAGAAAACCATGAAACACTACTAGAAAATCAGCATTAGACATCGCACATTAGACATCAGTCAGAAAAGTCACTGATGTTAAAAGCCTTTTTTACATCACATAAAAAAAAGTGATGTCTTTTTGGTATGCTTACATCAGCTTTTGAGTAAAGTGATGTCTAAGTTGTTCTTTTAAAAACTACGTCACATCAGTTAACATATAAACCGATGTCCAATTTCTTTTTAACATCGGTTGACATAATAACCGATGTCTAAGCTCAATTTTAAAAAATTAGAGCCCGCTGCTTTTCCATTTTGCTCCCCGCCCTTAGCCAAATTTTTCCCCCCTTAGTATATTTCCCCATCCCGCCTATTCACTCATTCACTTTAATAACATTATAACATAAAATTAAAAATAAATCAAAATCAAAACAAAAACAAAAAATTACAATCTCCACAAAAACAAAAACAAAAACTCATTCAGTCATTCCCCCTTTCTCTCTCGACTGCTAAACCTAGAACTCTCAAATATATGCTTACTGTCTTTCCCCCCTTTCCGGTTAGACCTTGAATCTCCAATTGAAACTCTCAATTTCTTCAACTAATCTCTTAATTTCTTACTGTCTTTCTTTCAAATGTTTTTTTTTTCTCATTTGTTTCAATTTTTGTGACAGATTCGAAGATTAAGGAGTTAAGTGTGTTCATTGAAGTTTAAGGTGAGAAGTAGAGTTTCTTGGAGCTAAATCTTGTAGCTAAGGGTTTATTAAAGCTTAAATCTCGGAGCTAATTAAGTTGGATTTTGGTCTTGGAGTTTGTTGCTGTGTTTTTTGGGATTTTGGAGCTTGCTTTGTTAGGTATATTCTTCTTTACATATCTATTTATATATGTTTGGGCTGCATTTTGTGTAGTTGTATGTATGCATGTGAAATTGAAATGTGTAGTTGCATGTGTAGTTGTATGTGTAGTTAAAATACGGATTTACATGTAATAACAAGTGCTTGTATATATTTGTGTTTGTGTTGTTTGTAAATATATTTGTGTTTAGTCTGTTTACTAATTCATATTATAATCTTAAAATCATGTATTCAGATATTCTTAGTTTTCCTAGGCAGAATAATTCAGTTTGTGTCAGTGTCGAAAAGATGCTACATGGCCATTAAGAGTTCAAATGTAGTATATTGCATTTTGGGCAGTAAGTTCCTTTGGTTACAAATTTGCTTAGAGTAATCTTTAGTTTCTGGTTGTGATATATCATATATGAAATTATATTTAAATATGCAGCATTGTCTTTGATTTTTAACATAACTCTGATTACAACTTTGTAGATTACAGATGTTGAAAATTTGATAGTAGCACCAATATCAAAAACATCATCTAGGCAAAGAGCTGGAAGGGCAGGAAGAGTACGTCCTGGAAAATGTTATAGGTGCTGAACTGAGAAGTTCTCATTTTATTGACAGCAGTTTCTTTTTAGAAGTTGTGCCTATTATTATTATCTATTCTAAATATCAAGAAGATTTTAATGGTTTAGGTGTGATACTGTGTCCAAATTCTGCCTACTGTGTGCACAGTTTGAAGTGAATTAGATCTTGAAAAACAGGGCGTGATATGAGTTGATAATTTTCATAGATTGATGGGTGAATATCTTCCATAGCATCTCTCCTGGTTTGAATTAGGGGTTACCTGTGTAGGCCGAGTCTTGAATAATTTCTCCCTTTATATCATCCAACTAGATTTAATGAATAAAATACTAGTCGGTAGGTGTTTATTATATGTAATTTCAGCTTTGATTGATCATTCTAGGTTTTAACAGCTCGATAACTCATGATTTTGATATTACGCTTTCATATGTATATGCATGTCTTTATCTTTCTACTTTTTGAGCTTATCTCTGGCACTAGATATCTCTGTTGTTTTTTATTGCAATTATGTCCAAGTTCCACCTCTTTGGTGTTTTTGTTATTGAAAATGGATGGTAGAATTTAATTATAATTCATCTTCGGCATTCTTCTCAAATATCACTGCATGAGTTCTTGTTCGTAAATTTATTAATTTTTTGTTTTGATTTTGCTTTAGAGCAAGACTTGGTTGAATAATATTAATTTGAGCTATACGATATTAGGCTCTACACAGAGGAGTATTACGTCAATGAATTGTCTACAGAGGGGATTCCAGAGATTCAGAGAACAAGTCTTGTTTCCTTTGTAATTGATGATGATGCCAAACTTACTTCACCAGCTGGTTTCCTAATAGCTGAAATTCTATTAGTATGTTGCAGTATATCTTTCTTTTAAAAAATTGAATAATTTTATCTTTCTTCCTGAGCACACACACATGAGATGCCTGGTATAATTTCTGCACTTCTCTCTGCTATCCAAGTGCAAAACCACCTACCTAGCCATATAGTAAACATAATTTATACTGATTTCATGATTTCTAGTACTCAGAATATTTAACTTTATGTAGGAACCAATATTCTCAAAAATGATCTTAGCTTCAGATGAGCTTGGATGTTCCGAGGAGATCTTAACAATTGTTGTTGTCCTTTCCATACAGGTAGGCTATCCCCTATATCATAATCTTTTTGGAATTCTTCATATTTGATCTAGCTGTTTGCATAACATAGAAATATGAACATCTTGAGTTGAATGATACAATAATTGTATGATAAGTTACATTCTAAGAGTTCTCTAATCAATTGTATACATATAGTCTACACTGGATCTTCAGAATTCTGCAAATATTTGAGATGCTTAAGATATTACTAATAAATCAATGTGAGGCTGCAGATAGTAGCCAAGCTGTGATTCTATACACTGGCCTATATTTAGTCGCATTTGGGGCTGGTGGACTAAAAGCGGCGCTTCCTTCCTTGGGAGCAGACCAGTTTGATGAGTCAGACCCTGAAGAGTCTAAATACCCTTTCTAGTTTCTTTAACTGGTTCCTATTTTTTGTTGTTACCGGGGCTATCTTTGGTGTCACTTTCTTGGTCTGGATTAGTGAAAATGAAGGCTGGAACTGGGGATTTGGGGTGTCTACTTTTGCAGTAGCAATCGCAATCTTGTTCCTGTGCATGGGAAGATCACTCTGCAGGAACAATGTCCCAAAAGGAAGCCCACTCAGTCGAATAATGCAGGTGTGCACCATTTTGTACAATTACACTGGATGTATGCATAGTCATTGTAATTGCAGATAGATATACTTTGATGTCCACTATTTTGATAGGGCTAATTCATGACTTCAAATGCTTTTTTTTAAAACTAGGTATTTGTGGCTGCAATTAGAAACCGTAATCTTCCACTGCCAGAAAACGCAGTAGGATTCCACGAGGTTCATGATAAACAATCTGAGACTCTTCACATAACAAATCAATTCAGGTGCCTACTCTTATTCATCTTAGCTAGCTAGTGGAGATTCTTAGTGTTTGGAAAATTTAATCTCTCTATATTGCAGGTTCTTGGATTACGCAGCAGTTATTGTGACTACAGATTCATCTACTGTTAACAATCCGGGACCCTGGAAAATGTGTACTGTGACACAAGTCGAGGAAACAAAAATTTTAATTCGGATGCTCCCGATAATTTTAAGCACTATCTTCATGAATACATGTTTGGCTCAACTCCAAACTTTCAGCATTCAACAGAGTAATACGATGGACAGAAATCTTCTTGGTTTTCAAGTCCCTGGATCTTCAATCCCTGTCATTCCACTAGTGTTTATGTTTATATTGATCCCAATATATGATCGTGTCTGTGTTCCAATTCTCCGAAAGTTCACAGGGATTCCCACTGGAGTCACACACCTCCAAAGAATAGGAGTTGGACTCGTTCTCTCAGCCATTTCTATGGTTGTGGCAGGAATAGTAGAGACACACCGCAAATCTGTTGTTGTCGAGTACAACATGGTTGATTCTGCAGAGCCTTTGCCTATGACTGTGTTCTGGTTAGGTTTCCAATATTCAATATTTGGAATGGCTGATATGTTTACATTGTGAATAGTCTAGTAAAGCTCATGTTTTTTTAAAAAAACTTTTGTTGCAGTCTATCTGGGTATCGTCCAGGAGATCACAGAAAGAGCTAGATGAAGCAAAGATGAGATTTGCTGCTGCCGAGGTTTCATCTCAACTCATGTTTAATTTATATAGAGCTTCAGCTGGTTTAGCAGCTGTTAAATTTTTATAGAGCTTCAGCTGGTTTAGCAAATGTATTTCTGTTTGGGATGAACTATGTAAATGATCGATGGTGGATGTCTAGTACTTGCTTTTGCAGTTATGTAGTTTGTTTGGATTATGAAGTTTGGTTGGTGATGGATATATGTACGTAATTGGTATAATCTATGGTAAATCAATGAATGTATGTTTGTTTTTGCGTTTGTTTTGGTTTGGTTAGTTTTGGAATGGTAAAATGGCAGTTGGTATGTTTTTGGATGACTCTTATTTGGGTTTTGGGCATTTGATTGAAACAGGGGATTCATGAATAAAAAAAATAAACAAACATCACTTCATGTACAAAATAACTGATGTAAAATGTAGTCAAATAAGACATTTCATACAATAAACTGATATCATAAGCAGGCACATATATCAGCTCACAAGAAATGACTGATGTAAAACAATATAATAGATATCACATTTTGAAAGAACTGATGTTAAACACACACAAAGACATCGGTTTCATTAAAAAAAGAAAGGTACGATATTGCTTCTGATAAAAGACTGATGTAATATGTTAAGTTACACATCAGTTTAACAAGTTTTTCGATGTTAATGTATCATATTGCTTTATATGTGATAAGTTTAAAATGATATACATGACATATGAATGAATAACTGAAACCATAGTGAAGGTATACATTGAAGAAAAATACATCACATTGTTAAGAAAAATGATGTCTAAACTGTGTATAGACATCGGCTAATAAGCAATGTGTAATGCACCTACCTTTCTCATCGCATGCAAAGACATCGCTTGGATTTTAAATAGACATCGGCTAATAAGCGATGTCTATTGACAAATTTCTAGTAGTGAAATCTTGATCTTAAACTCATGGTATAACTAAGTTATGAAATATAGGATCCAAGGAAACAAACCTTGTAATTTTCCATGGCCTAGATCTTGAGTTTTGAAAATCTATTTCTTCATTTCTTGAAAAGGTCGAATAGAAGAAGAAATAAATAGGGGAGAGCTTTCTCTTGTTGGTCTTGGCTTGATATTTGTGCAAAGAATGCATGGTTGTGGTTAATTATTGGCTAAATATCTTATTTTCACTTGCTTATGTCATTACTTGCATCACTACTTTGCCACATGTCTCATTCTTGTGGTGTGATGATGTCACCTTGCTTCTAACCACATGTTTTAGCTTATCTTAGAAGCTTCCTTCTCATGGTACTTGCATGTCCTTGCCCCTCTGATGTTTATTTATTTTATGGTTCGCTTAACTCTCGTTCTCGTTGATCGTTTGAGGGATCATATCCGGGATCTTATTACTTGGGATTCCCTAACCCTCTCTTCATATTTTATAGTCCTTTAATGATCCTTGCTTATAATCCTTGAATTTAAATCATTTTAATCATGTTACCTTATACTCAATTCTTTCGGTATCTGGTGGATTTTCGGGAAAAATCAAAGTGTTCGAATTTCGATTCCGACGACCTTTACATACACTCATTTACTTTATGGAATACTAATACGATCTTAGAATTTCCATAATAGTACTCCTATATAGTGTGGTCTCATAATTTTCCCTAATCAGCATCATCAACAAAAGTTACTATTCATCAGTGTTTCAAAAATAACAAAAATTGGGGTTATTACAGTTTTTACTAATGTATTTGTTGCAGGTATTCTATGAAGAATTCCCTCCTTGAGACGGTCAAGGAGGGGGATGTCCGTGAAAAGCTTGAAGACCTCCAGGGGTATTCCTGATGACTGAAGGCCTCCTCCTGTATTCAACAGGTGTCCTCGTTGGAGATGCGGGGTTACCATTGGTGTGTGCTTTGGGAGCTCTGTTATTGTATTCAACGGGTGTCCTCGTTGGAGAACTTTGGAGTCATCCTGCACTTTGCACCCAGGAGCTTGGGATCACCTGTCATGCTATATGGTGGGTTATCCTCATTCGGGGCACAGGGATGCATCCGACATTTGGGGTGAACCGTGGCTATACCTGAATTTGTAAATCAAGGGAGATAGCTGTAACAGAGTGTTATCCTTGTGATGGGAGATGCACTACCCGTGAAGTCCTACGATTGCGGACGATCCTTGGGCCTTTGCGGTTGGGCCTCATAGTTGGACATTCCTAAAGCTAGCGGAATATGGATTCTGGAAGAGCTTCTACCGGGCCTAGGAATAAGAAATCTAAGCCCATTAGATTTCTTTTTCCCCAAGAACTACGTCAGGCTTGATCCCTATATAAAGGGTACGTAGGCACATTGAGAGGGGTAAGAAGTTGAGAGCTGAAAAGAAGCCACCACTTGCCCTAATCGATCTCAGCCACCGATTAATATACAACCACCATACACCGCTTGATTTTCCGGAGAAGAACCATCGTCATAGATCTTAATTCCGACGAGAAACCTCAAACTTTATTGTTACCAGATTCCTCCGTCAACACATACCCTAACGCTCGCTTCTACGCTTATGGATTTAAATTAGTCGCTCGAGTACCCTCGGCTCCATCATTTCTTTAAAATTGATCGTTAAAAATTTTAAGGCGAATCCTTCACGAGAATCTTACCAGCTGCCTAAGCTACTTTAGATCATTGTTTCGTGTTTCAATAAGTCTTTTAGGGGCCTTAAGCATGGTCTCAAAGTTACTCAAGGGGTAAGGGTTCGTTCGCGAAATGTCGTTACTTAAAATGGTCGTTTCTCCTAAAATGTAAATCGGATTAAAGTGAACCACATATCAAAACGAAGCGTACAACATAATCTAGCTAATCATAGAAGTGGTGAAGCTTTGACAGTAAAGGTCTCGTGCCTACTGTCTAACACAAAATGGTCATTAGAAAATCAGGCATTACGACGGTTATGTTTACATGATTTCCAAACACCATACCATCATCAAATCATCAAAAAATCACCAAGAACACAAGATCCCACTTAACACTACTAACCCAAGTCAAAACCTTTCAAGATTATCAACTCATTACAAGCACTAACATAGATCAATCAACAACAACCATCACTAAACAATCATAACTAACTATACGTACATGGATCATACTACTCATCACTAACTCATCCATAAAACTCATCACAACTAAAATTCAAGGCTAGGGTTCTAGAGATTGTAAATTACTTGGAGTGTATGAGTAGCTACTAATCCTTGTATAGTCCTTGTATAGCCTTACTTTAGCTAGGATCAACCAAGAAAACAAGATCAAGATAGTTAGTTCTTGAAAATACTATTCATCACCGCTTTGATGAATTATTAGAAAAGATAGAATGAAATTGGAGGCTTAAGCTTCTAGGAAGTATGTAACTAACCAAGGAGAAGCTAAGATAATTACCTTGTAAAATAGTAGGAGGTGGAGCTTGGACCTTCAATTTGCTAAAAAGAGGCCGAAAGTTTTGCTTGGAAAGGGGGGAGAAGATGGAGTTCTTGTTTGCTTGCCTTGGGAAATGAAATGACTTGGTTGGTTGATAATTAACCAAGGTGAGTAAGGTGTTTGAAACACTTGGTTGAGAATGAATCTTGCACAAATATCTACTTAACTTGCTTACATCATCTTCATGATCTCATTTCCCTGCTACATATCATTATTTTATGGTTTGATGATATCACCTTGTTTCTAGTCCTCTTGTTCAATCCCCCTTGCTTCTTGTACAAGCTTGTTCCTTGGCCGTTTATTTGTTTTATGGTACACTTAAATCTTGTTCTTTGTTAGGAATATGTTGTGTACTTGATGATAAGCTAAACAAAACACCTTAGTAGATTTAACTTAGTGTATTTTGTAGCACCCGACGGATGATCAATTATAGTCCCGACGGATGATTCAATATAGTCCCGACGGATGACTAATTGATATCCACCGGGTGAGTAGCTTATGTTACAATAAGTAATGTAGCACATTTCTGCAAACAACTTTGTGCAAATTCTGTAGTTGACTGCTAGTAGATATGCAGAATAGGTTGATTACTTGTAAATATAAGATGTCTTGTAATTCTGCATAAATGAAATGGAGTCAAGTGTCCAATAGCCATCCAACGGATGATCAACAAAGCTACCCTACGGATGATCAACAAAGCTACCCGACGGATAACAAGCATGTACCCGACGGATGATCAATTCAAATATTTGTTGATAGTGACAACACAGTCATATGCGTTGGGTGTTTGCAAAAGGAATGTGGCAGCCTGTTTAGAAGGGTTTTGAGAACAAAGAAGCATTACTATTTCCATGCTATTATGAAGATATTCAAAGATGCTGGAATAGAGTAGTGAAGCAGCATGGAGTTAGACTTGATAGGTTTTGTTTTTTTATCCTGTCTTATTACCATGTAAACTTGGTGATATATAAACCAAGTGTAGCTAGTAGAACAAATAACTAAGCAAACACATTTTAGAAGAGAAATAGAAAAGGCTGTAACTATTAAGAATTTATCTGTAGTTTGTTTGTTCACAGGGTTCTCTCGATATATATATATATATATATGGTGGATACATTCAAATCCATCAGAAAGTTTTAAAGACTTGTGTTTTTATTACTCGTGTTTTAATTTATATAATTCTTTCATTCCGCACTCTACAAATCAAACACTTATATGTTATTGAGTTAGAACAGTTTTAAAAATCTCAAAAAGAAGCCAGAATTACATTCAACCCCCCTTCTGTAATTCTTGTTGTATTGTTAGGGAATAACAATTAATATCATAGCAAGCTCTTGAAGTACAAAGAGTCTTAAGATCACAACAAATAGCAAGGTGAACAAAAAGGATGTTGGAGTTAAGATTCCATTTCTGGACAAAGACAATTATCACCACTGGAAGGTGAAGATGCACCTACATCTTCTTTCTCAAGATGAGGCCTATGTGGATTGCATAGAGAGAGGTCCTCATGTACCAATGAGAGCTGCAACAGGGAATGAACCATCTGTTCCCAAGCCTAGGCATGAATGGTCAGATCTTGATATTGAGTAAGTCAGGAAAGACAAGAAGGCCATGAATATATTGTTCAATGGAGTTAATGGTGATATGTTTGATAACATCATTAACTGCAAAACAGCCAAGGAGGTTTGGGACACAATTCAGATTATCTGTGATGGTATTGAGCAAGTAAGGGAAAATAAGATGCAGCTGCTAATTCAGCAATATGAGCACTTTCATTGTGAAGATAGTGAGTCTCTCACTGACATTTTTAGTAGATTTCAAAAACTACTAAATGCTCTAAAGTTACATGGAAGAGTCTATCAGACAAAAGACTCCAATCTCAAGTTCCTTATATCTCTTCCAAAGGAATGGAAACCAATGACAGTCTCATTGAGAAACTCCAAAGATTACAAGGAGTTTACTTTGGAGAGACTGTATGGCATCCTGAAAACTTATGAGCTTGAAATAGAGCGAGATGAGAGGATGGAGAAAGGAAGGAAGAAAGGAGGGTCCATAGCACTGGTTTCTGAGTTAGAAAAAGAGAAAGAGATGAGGGTAGAAGCTGTTAAATCTACTTCAAAGGCCTGTGAGAACAAGGGAAAAGGGCTGGTAGCTGAAAATGAAGATCATTTGAGCTAAGATGACATGGATGATATTGATGAGCATTTAGCATTCCTTTCCAAAATATTTTCCAAGCTCAATTTCAAAAAGAACTTTGGACAGCCAAGCCAAATAGAAACATGGTGGATAAATCTAAATTCAAATTTTCAAATGTGGCTTGGCAGGGCACTTTGCCAGTGAGTGTAGAAAGTCAGATTCTAGAAAAAAGAAGTTTGAGCCTGTTGATTATAAACAGAAATATTTTGAGTTGCTCAAGCAAAAGGAAGGGGCTTTCATTACACAAGAAAATGACTGGGCAGCTGATGGTTTGGATGAAGATGAAGATGTGAGCTATGTCAATCTAGCCCTGATGGCCAAGTCTGACGAAACAGAAACAAGTTCTTCAAGTAATCAGGTAATCACCACTAACCTAACACATTTATCTAAAGCTGAGTGTAATTATGCCATAAATGACATGTCCACATAATTATATCATTTGCGTGTTACACTTAGGTCTCTCACTAAAGAAAATGCTAAAATCAAAGAAAACAATTTGTTTTTAAGTGAAAGAAATAATGTGCTAGAGTCTCAGTTTATTGAATTTGAGAAATTGAGAATAGAATGTAAGATTGCTAAGGATGAATTAACTGAGTCCTTGAAGAAAGAAGAGATCTTGAAGAAGCAGCTTGAACGAGAACAGGAAGTGATTAAGGCATAGAAATCATCCAGAGATGTTCATGCTCAAATCACTAAAGTTCAAGGTATTGAGTCCTTTTTTGATGCATCCTGGAAAAAGAGTAAGGAGAAGCTGTAATCCAATTTGGTTGAGGGATTGATAATAGATGTGGACTCGACGGATGATGAGAGTCATCCGTCGGATAATCAAAAGGATTATCCGTCCTGTTAGATATATTTGATAATGTCATGTCTAATATGATTTGTGTTTATTTTTCAGATCTTACTTAAACAGGACAAATCAGTACTTAACTGGAAATCAGCACTTATACTGAAGTCAGAACTTAGGTTGTCAGAACTTAAGTTTTCAAGAGATATTTATCAGGAGATAATATCAGGACTTAAGGAGACTTTCAGATAAGGAAGGCGGTTGATTGAAAGGAAAGAAGATCAAGACAAATGCAAGAAGAGATATGCATGAAGAAGGAATTCTATAAAGAATAGAATACTTGGAAGAAAAGATATCTGATTGATATATTTTAGGAAGCATAATTATATTCCATATCAATTAGCGATTATCTTGTAACTGTGTAGTATATAAACACAGACATAGGGTTTACACTATAAGTGTTATCATTATCGAGAATAATATTCATTGTGACCCTAGCAGCTCTCGTGATATTTTGTTCATCACTGAGAGAAGACAGTTCTACATTGTAACAGAGTTTAATAAAGTTTGTTTTCTGTTACTTGTGTTCTTTGAATTAGATTTGATTGTGCTATACACTGTATTCAACCCCCCCCCCCTCTACAGTGTGTGTGACCTAACAAGTGGTATCAGAGCCTATATGTTAACACACAAACAGTTTAAGATCCAAAAACAATCATGTCTGAAGCAGAAACTCCAACCAAGCCCACCAAAACTAAAGAACCTCCAAAGACTCAAATCCATAGTCGATATGAGGCTATTAGAGTTCCCATACTAAAACCATCTGAATACCCCATATGGAAGGTGAGGATGACTATGTTTCTGGAAGCTACAGATCCAGAATATCTTGACAAAATTAATGAAGGACCTCACAAGCCAACCAAACTCGCAGTTGCAGTTGCAGGTGAAGCAGCAAAGTCTGTACCAAAGGAGAAGAGTGACTACACTGCTGAAGATATCGCATCAATTGTTAAGGATGCTAAGGTACGACACTTGCTGCATAGTGCCATTGATAATGTAATGTCAAACAGGGTAATTAAATGCAAGACTGCAAAGGAGATATGGGATGCCTTGGAGACAAGATGCCAGGGAACTGATTCGATTAAGAAGAACAGGAAGACTATACTCACTCAAGAGTGTGAACACTTTGACTCAAAGCCTAATGAGTCATTGACTGATTTATATGACAGATTCGTCAAACTCTTGAATGATTTGTCACTAGTTGATAAAGAGTATGATCTTGAAGATTCAAACCTTAAATTCTTGTTAGCTCTTCCTGAAAGTTGGGATTTGAAGGCCACAATTATAAGAGACAACTATAATCTTGGAGAAACAACTCTTGATGAAATTTATGGGATGCCCAAGACTCATGAACTTGAGATGGAACAAAGAAGCAAGAGGAAAGAAGGAAAGTCAAGGACAGTTGCTCTTAAGGCTGAGGAAGAATCCCCCAAATTAGCTACCTCAAGGAAAGGCAAGGGAAAAACGCTCATCACAAAATCTGATACTGAGTCATCAAGTCCTAATAGTGATGATGACTCAGAAACTGAAAGCTTGCCTGAGATGGATACTGATAAAGAGATGATGAAGCTGTGTGCTCTTATGGTGAAAGGAATCACAAGGATTGCATACGGAAAATTTAGGAAGGGAAAGAAGTTTTCCAGGAAAGGTGCAAGTTCTGATTAGAAGAGTTTCAGAAAATCTGAAGGCAAAGGAGGGAAGTCTGACAGAGGAGATTACACAAATGTCAAATACTACAACTGTGGTGAGAAAGGCCACATATCTCCTGATTGCAAGAAAGTGAAGAGTGACAAAGGCAAGGCTCTTGTCACAAAGAAGAAAAGCCGGGCAGACACTTCAGATTCTGAAAGTGAGGAGAACTATGCCTTGATGGCAAATGCTGATAGCAGTTTTGAAGCTGCTGAGTTAAAGGTACCTCAAACTACTTATGCCTTTCATACTGATGATATTAATGAGTTGAGAAGATATCTTAAAACCATGTTCATTAGTTATAGAGATCAAACTTTAACATGTGAAAGATTAACTTCTGAAAATCTTACTTGTAAAAAGAGGAATGATTATTTAGAAAAAGAGTTAGTCATGTTCCATCAAACTCAGAAAGATAGAGATGATGCTTTCTATGTTAGGGATGAAGTACTTAAAATGAATGAATCTCTAAAAACTGAGTTAGAAAAGGAAAGAGAGATTATCAGGACTTGGACTAACTCTGGCAGAACAATTCAGAATTTATTAAGTAGTGGAAACTGGAAAGAGGGCTTAGGTTATGGAGATGATAAGAATGATAAAAGAACTGTAGAAATTAAGCCTATAGTTGTTAAACAAAAGCCAAAGGTAAAACCTGTTAAGTTTGTAGCTGTAAAGTCTGATAATGAAAAATCAGAAGTTAAAGAGGAATTAACTTCAGACAAACTAAAACAGGAAAAGCCAACTAAAGTAAACGTAGGCTGAATGACAAAGAAACAGCTTAAGCATAAGCTGAAAGATGTTAAGAATGTAAACAAGGTAAAGTCACCTAGGAAAAATAGGAATGGAAAGGAAGGTGTGAATAAAATCAATGATTATAAGCCTGTTCCTAATGCTCCTAAAAAAACATGTCATAATTGTGGAAGTTCTAACCATCTAGCTTCTTTTTGCAGGAAAAATAAGAACATAAACTCCTTACCTTCAAAGTCAGGAGTTAAGAGTCAGTCTGTTAGATATCCTTGTTTTCATTGTGGTAGTTTATGGCATTCCATTTATACTTGTAAGGAATATCATAGTTTGTACTATGATTATTATCAAATAAAACCTTCTTTAAAGAAAGTTAGCATTGTTCCTTCTAGTGTAAGTTCTGATACAAAGTCTGATAGTGTAAATACTGATAAGAAAAATGTTAACATAAACTCTGATGCTAAATCCGCTGCAAATGTTAACAAACTTAATAAGGCTAAAGGATCCAAGCAAGTCTGGGTCCTTAAAACTAATCATTAGTGGTCTTTGTGATTGCAGGGCAACAGGAAAAATATCCTAGTTCTGGACAGTGGATGCTCAGGACATATGACTGGAAATAAAGCCCTGCTATCAGACTTTGTGGAGAAGGTGGGCCCAACTATTTCTTATAGAGATGGCAACATTGGAAAAACACTGAGATATGTCAATATCAATCTTGGGAATATCATCATTGAGAAAGTAGCTCTGGTCTCAGGGCTTAAACACAATCTGCTCAGTGTTAGTCAAATCTGTGACAGAGGTTATCATGTGGATTTTTTTGAAGAATACTGTAAAGTTTTAAGCATATCTACAGGCAAAGTTTTTTGAAAGGATAGAGGCATGGTAACATTTATGAAGCCAAGCTTTCAACAAGTACTGATGGTTCTACAATCTGTCTGTTAAGTAGAGCATCAATTGAAAAAGCTGGAATTGGCACAAGAAACTCTCTCATTTAAATTTCAACAATATAAATGAACTAGTCAAGAAAGATCTTGTGATAGGACTGCCAAAATCAGTATTTGCTCCTGATGGCCTTTGTGATTCATGTCAGAAGGCAAAACAAAGAAAATCTTCATTTAAGAGCAAGACTGAGTCATCAATTCTTGAGCCTTATCACCTACTACATGTTGATCTATTTGGTCCAGTTAATATCATGTCTATTTCAAAGAAGAAATATGCTATGGTCATAGTGGATGAGTTCACCAGATACACATGGGTGTATTTCTTGCACACAAAAAGTGAAACTGCATATATCTTGATTGATCATGTCAAGCAACTAGATAAATTGGTCAAAGATTCTGTGAAGATCATAAGAAGTGATAATGGCACTGAGTTCAAGAATTTGATAATGAAAGAGTTCTGCAAAGACCATGGAATCAAGCAGGAATTTTCTGCTCCTGGAACTCCACAGCAAAATGGAGTTGTTGAAAGAAAGAATAGAACTCTTATTGAAGCTGCACGAACTATGCTTGATGAAGCAAAGCTACCAACCTATTTTTGGGCTGAAGCTGTGCAGACTGCTTGTTTCACTCAGAATGCAACACTCATTAACAAGCATGGAAAGACACCATATGAGATGGTGAAGAAAAAGAAGCCAAATCTGAAGTATTTTCATGTATTTGGATGCAAGTGTTTTGTTCTTAAGACTCATCCTGAACAGCTATCTAAATTTGATCTAAAAGCTGATAAAGGAATTTTTGTTGGATATCCACTTTCCACAAAAGCCTTCAGAGTCTACAATTTAAGAACAAGGGTTTTCATGGAATCTATCAATGTCTCCTTTGATGATAAGAAGATTACTGGACTTGAAGATTTCAATGATCATGATCAGCTGAAATTTGAAAATGAAGATTTAATTTCTGATACTGTAAATCCTGACAGTATAAATCCTGACAGTCTAAATTCTAATACTGCAAACTCTGATGGATTAAACTCTGATGTTATTGAAACTGTGGTGACTATGCCAAAGGAAGATGCACCTGTACAGGGGGAGCATACTGAAGATACAGCCACATCTCAAGAAACATCAGAACCTACAACTGGCTCTTCAAGTTCTGATTCATCAAGTTCTAATGAGCCAAGTTCTGATAATTCTGGAAACTCAAATTCTGAAGGATCCAACTCAGATAGCATAGTTTCAGGGGGAGCATCAGAAAATGTTGATGAAGATAGCATGGATCATGAAGGAGCATCCAGTTCTAGAGAAAACCTTCCATCTGCAAGGAAGTGGACTAAAGCACATACACCTGACTTAATTATTGGAAATCCTGATGCAGGTGTCAAAACTAGAACAGCTACATCAAATGAATGTCTCTCTAATTCTTTTCTTTCTCATACTGAACCAAAGAAAGTGGAAGAAGCTCTTCAAGATGCTGATTGGGTGCAAGCAATGCAGGAAGAGTTAAATGAATTTGAAAGAAATAAAGTCTGGACCCTAGTGCCAAGACCAAAGGACAGATATGTTGTTGGTACAAAGTGGGTGTTCAGAAACAAAACTGATAGTGATGGTATAATTACAAGGAATAAAGCAAGGCTGGTTGCAAAAGGATATTCTCAATAGGAGGGAATTGATTATGATGAAACATTTGCACCAGTTGCTAGATGGGAAGCCATAAGGATATATTTGGCTTATGCTGCTCACAAAAAGTTTACAGTCTTTCAAATGGATGTGAAAAGTGTTTTTCTCAATGGAGAATTGGAAGAGGAAGTATATGTTGAACAACCTCCAGGCTTTGTAGATTCCAAACTCCCACATCATGTCTACAGGCTTGATAAAGCACTTTATGGCCTTAAGCAAGCTCCAAGAGCATGGTATGAGACCTTAGCTCAGTTTCTTCTGGAAAGTGGATTTAACAGAGGAACTATTGACAAAACACTGTTCTACCTCAACCATGGAAAAGACTTACTTTTGGTGCAAATATATGTTGATGAAATCATTTTTGGTTCTACAAATGACAGACTTTACAAGAAGTTTGCCAAACTAATGCAGTCAAGATATCAAATGAGTATGATGGGGGAACTTAGCTATTTTCTGGGCCTTCAAGTCAAGCAGAATGAAGAAGGCACTTTTATTTGTCAATCCAAGTATACCGGAAATTTGCTGAAGAAATTTGGAATGCAAGATTGTTCAAGTGCATCCACTCCCATGGCCACTGCAATAAAATTGGATAAGGATACTGGTACATCAGTAGATATTACTGATTATAGAGGTATAATTGGCTCACTACTCTATCTAACTGCAAGTAGACCTGATATCATGTATGCTACCTGTCTTTGTGCAAGATTTCAAGCAGATCCAAGAGAACCTCACTTAAAAGCTGTGAAAAGAATTTTCAAGTACCTTATGGGTACAGCTGATCTAGAATTGTGGTATCCCAGAGAATCAGATTTTAAGCTAATAGGTTACTCAGATGCAGATTTTGCAGGATGCAAAATTGACAGGAAAAGCACAAGTGAAAGCTGCCAATTTCTTGGAGGCAGATTAGTTTCTTGGTTTAGCAAGAAACAAAAGTCAATTTCCACATCAACTGCAGAAGCAGAGTACATTGCTGCAGAAATTTGTTGTGCACAGATTCTTTGGATGAAGAATCAGTTACTGGATTATGGGTTAACATACTTTAAAATCCCTATTTACTGTGATAATCAAAGTGCTATTGCTATGACAGGTAATCCAGTTCAACACTCAATGACAAAGCATATCAGCATTAGGTACCACTTCACAAGGGAACATGTGGATGAAGGTACAGTGGAATTGCACTTTGTTCCAACAGATCAACAACTAGCAGATATTTTCACAAAACCACTGTGTGAAGCTACTTTTACCAGATTGGTAAATGAACTTAGAATAATTTCAGGTTCTTTCTCTAAATCTGCTTAGTTTATGATTTGATACATTAGATGTTATGATCAGTATTTACAGATATTACTATCTTTGTCACACCCCCAACTTAAACAGCAAAATAAATATAACTATTACATCTTTTTAATGAAGAATACACAACCAAAATCCAAGATCTTACAGTTTAGGGTTTGGAACAGCCCAACACTACCAACTATTACATCTGATTACAAATACCGAGTCCTCACACAACTATTATTACTTATTCTACCTGAGCTCGAACATAAGCATCAGCATCACAGGTCTTACGGGCAGTCTGCTTGAATCTAACCATAGCTGCTAGCTGTAATATCAGGGTAAAGCAAGAAGTGAGCCAAATGCTCAACAAGTGCTAACAGTACGACACAAAATATAAATTGAGATATACTTTTAAGAATGACAATGGAAAGTCATAACCAAAGGTAACGAGAGATAAAAACTATGTGAGATGGCAACATTTTGCTTTCATCAAAACAATTTTAAAATCATGTCTTAATCAAAATCATTTTATGACGCTACGGATTACAGCCGGTGATCAGCCGCGAAGTAATCCCGAACCTCGCTGGGTTCTAAAACATTAATGGGAATCCCTAGGCAACTTTTAATCCTAATATAAGTGTGGAAAAGACTCGCGTCTCAGTCCAGATCCACCATTCAAAGAAAACATTTATCCCCCTTTGGGACTGAAAACCCACATTTTATTTATTTCAAAAGCTGATGCCGAATTGTAACAAAATCTCTTTTAACAGTAAACATTTTTATTAAGGAATTATAGATCAACTCGAAACACGGGAAACAAGGTACTGAATATCAGATCCATGATTCACAAAACTATTCTCTATTCAAATAATTGAATGGTTTTCATATATCAAAGATTTGGACAAGAGGATTTAGTGAGGCTAATGGATAATATGAAGGGTAATGCCAATTTGGGCTCAAAGCAATGGTTTCTCATCAAGGTTCAAGTGCTGGATCATCAAGAAGGTAAGCTTCATGAATACTAAGGGTGTTAAGGTATGAAGAATGATCTTTAACTCAGGACATATCAGAATTGTCAAGCTTTAGGATAAGAAAGAGGGTATCAATCAATGAGGAATCAAGCTGGTAAGTATCTGACTATCAGAATTCAAAGTAAGGTTCTATAGGGGTTCAAGTATCAGGATGAGATATTAATACTTAGGAAATATCAACATGTTAATCAAGAGGATCCATCAAGTAATATATCAACTCTTCATTTTATCATGGCATTAAACTATCATGAAAGACTTTTGAACTACTTGCAATACGTACTCGAGGGTTCATGGCATCTCTATGTAACTCAAAGATAAACAAAAGATACGCTTGATTTAAATATATCAAAATGACTCAGGATAATTGCATCAATATATAAGAACTATTTGTAGTAAATACGAAGGTCAAGTTGAATCACTTGCCTTGAGATATGTTGGTCTGGTCTGACTGGTAGGAGCAACTACTGGAGCTTCACTCGACTTTTATGGCAAGTTTTCCCTCGTCTCGAGATCCTACATAAATAATAATAATCCTCATTATAATATATTCTCACCAACTTAACCTATTTACAACTCGAAATTAAACACGGATGGCACTTAGGCCTATATGCACTTAATTTATATTCTCCTTTAAATTTCACACACATAGCCACATATTCACATATCATATATTAACACCAAATAACACCATATATACCATAATGCAACACTAGGCTTGGATGATCTCGACTCACCACTTAAGTCACTTGGTCGCTAAACTAGACAAGGTCTTCTAATTTTGGCTTCCTAACTCGATGTGCCTTTCCTAAATTATCCAAAACCTATTGACCCTCACTTGTGCCTTTTGCTCTACTGACCTTATACTATCTTACAACTGTGGTGGTCGACCTAATACTCACTTCTAAGTGTTCTAAAACTATGTGATAAGTGAAAGTGCTCACTGGTGCAAATTTCAGAATGATAACTATGGTTTCTTGAGTACATTAGACAATCTTAAACTACAAGTTTTCCTTCAAAACTTTTACACAAAACTCTCCTGACCTAAGGGCATCTCACAAACTTGATGTGGCTCAAGGGCCTGGCTTGGGCCTTCTTGGGCCTAAGCTAAAAGTCCAAGGTTCCCCTGTTTTTCTGGGCAGAAAATGCCCTGACTTGAATTAACTTGTGACACATGGTTCTAGCTCATATCCTATGAACTATGGTTCGAAAAACTTCTCTGACATACCCTCTAACTAAGGCCCAATTGGGCCTAACGAGGGCCTACCCATGACATGGTCAAATCTTCCTATTTCTAAGTTGCAACAAAACTGTCCCCTGCTGGACAGATTTTGTGATTCTACTTGTGCACCTAACCAAATGACATGCAAACTTCCAACCAACTCCTAAAACCTTTTATATACTCCCAATACTAACTTCTGGTAGCTTGGGCCTCAAAGTGCACACTAATGACATGGTCAAAACTCACTCTAAACCTCAGGGTGCTATACTGATTTTTCTGCAGAAACTATAACTCTCATTTTCCAAGGTTTTGACTTGACAAACTCAACTAACAACAACTCAATACTTAAACCAAGACTTATACATGGTAATCTACTGAACTAACTCCCTTATTCTCAAAATAAACTTGGGTGAGATCATCCATGCCCAAAAATAATAACATGCAACCAAATATATAACATGCAACTCAAGGAAAGCACATAACAAGATTTCGGCTAGGCATAAAGTTTTAAATGCTTGCAAAATCGACTTGCACCTAATACTCATCCTTAATAATCATGAAATATAACTTCTTTTAAGTATTAATAAGAAATTTATCATGAAAACAATCTATTTTAAGCACACATATTTCGCATTTATAGATTTTTAAACATAACAACATGATTTCGAAAAGAATAGCATACAAAACATGGTTGATCATCATTTTAATGTCTTAAAACTAACATGCATGGCTAAACATAAATATATAATGAAATTTCAGTAGCATGCAAAGGATTTTAAAGCATGATATCTCCATAAAACACTTAGTTAGCACATATACATAATATATCTCATAGAGAGCTCTTGAATTCACAAGAATCAAGAGTTTCTCTTTGGAGATCACATAAGAACTACACATGCATCCATGGAACTTCAACTTCCAAGTCACAAAACACTTGGAAAGTATATAAGATGAATGTAGGTAAAAGATTTACACTTGGGAAGATGAAGAATGAATTGAAAAATAAAAGGGGGTGGGGAATTGGCCTTCGGCCGAGAGCAATGTGGGAGGGGGAGGAGAGAAAATTTGTGGGGTGTTGGAGTGTGGAATGAGAATGACTTCTCCCACTTTGATTTCTTTGTTTTATGCTATTTAGTTTACAAATGATGAGTGGAAGTGAGAACTTACAAAAATGTCCCTTGGTTAAAGTTAGGCCATTTTGCATGCAAGGCTAAGGTAGTAATTTGGTAATAATCAAATGAGTTAGTGGGGTTGGAAAAGTCTTGTTTGCCCTTTGAGAGAATAGAAGGGTGATTTGCATGCATGGTCTCTTATGTAATTTGATAAATATGACAACTAAAATTTATAATGATTTATTTTTATAAAATAAAATATAAGTTCAAAAATTATAAAATTTATATCATAAAATAACTTGGATTTTTAGAGACTTTATAAAATCATTTTCAAAATTTGTGAACAAAATACCTTTTAAAAGAAAATTTTTCCAAAGCTTAGAATATTCCTTATAAATCAAAAATAAAGAAATTAAATAAACTCTTGCTTTGAAAAATCATATACTACACAAAGCAAATTTATAATGCAGAAACTTTCACTCACACTAGCGTACAATCATTGAATATATTTTCATTTGACTTTAATATTATACCCAATCCCCAAATAATATTACATAAAATGCCGGTCGTAACATCCTCTCCCCCTTAAGGGATTCTGTCCCCAGAATCTAAGAGAAAAGATGAGGATGCCGGGAACGCATATCAGACTCTAACTCCCAAGTCGACTCTTCGACCTTAGGGTTCCTCCAAAGTACTTTTACTAACTTTACTGACTTATTTCTAAGACTCTTTACTTGCCAGTCGAGTATTTTAACCGGTTGCTCCACAAATGACAGGTCTGCCTGAATTTCTACAGGTTCATATTCTATCACATGGCTAGTGTCAGGATTGTACTTCTTAAGCAACGATACATGGAACACATTATGCACATGCCGATACTGAGGTGGTAAGGCCAACTCGTAGGCCACCTTTCCCACTTGACTCAAAATCTCAAAAGGACCTATGTATCTAAGTGCTAACTTCCCTTTCTTGCCAAATCTTATCAACCCTTTTCTAGGTGACACCTTCAGCAACACAGCTTCGCCAATTTGGAATTGAACGTCCTTACGCGCTGGATCCGCATACTTCCTCTGTCTATCTTGAGCAGCAAGCAACCTTTTCTGAATTAACTTTACTGTAACACCCCCAGATCCGGGGTCGGGGATCCGGGTCGTCACGGTCTTTCTTTCCACAATATCACTTCACTTAATTAATAATAACTAACCTTATGCTGTGACCCCACACTAACACACACCACAACCCGTTATAGTCTCAGAGATGAAATTTAAATAAGTACAAGTCTTTGAATCCACAATTTAAAAGTTATTACAACCCAAAATGATTACTTGATAAATTTACAGTTAATTGCCATTATCTGCCACAAGTTATAATTATACATAATTGATTCTCAAAAGTAGATGGTCTGATCTACAATAGATCTACCTCTGCAGCTATAGCAGCTACAACATCAACGGGAAGACGCGGGACGCTTCCCACGCGCTTGCGCTGGGTCTGCTGGAGTCTGGCCATCTTTCCTAACTGTTGTTGTGTGATGAAGAAATAAAGCAAGGGTGAGCAGCAAGCCCACCAAAATAATATGTATAATGATTAACAATATATGAGCCTTCTCATAGCACTCATGAAAGTCTTGGTCAAAAGAAATGAACCAAGTTGATATCTTAATGCGATGAAGTCGCAAAATATTCAGTATATATATATATACTTTTCAAAATATGGGAAGTCCTCTTCCATGCATAATACACACAGAGTTCCAGTTTATAACTGTATATATAAAAATATCGTTGCAAGGTGATCTCATATATCTAACCTTGTCTCAACGTTTTTCCGAAAATCTGTGTCATTCATAAGACAATCATTAACTAGATATAAGTTTAAAAGATAAAGTTACAAGATACCCCAAAATACTTATATCTTTCCCAAATACTACTTGAACTACCCCCGTTCAAGTTACAACCAGTTTCAAAGGTTCATCACATAGATGAGACTACAAGACAAGATTTGAATAGATTCAATCTTTGAATATCATTATAAATAATGAAGTTACGAGATACTTCATTAAGTCCCGATATATAAATATATTCATATATATCTCCCATACATTTCCTGAAAACCTCTGTCATATAAAGTATGAACAGAGTTGCAATATCCAATGAATTTGGAAGGAAAAGAATTTTGGCATAAACCAGATATCTTGTTGATCAGGCAAAGATACCAATAAGTAACCTTTTCTACTGTAGATGGATGAATTCCTCACCGGTCATCACCCTGGCCGCATTAGGACCTCGCGCTAGACCGTTACCCGGCCACTCACGCGTTGATGGACTGCCACCCAGCCACTTACACTTTCATAGACCATACCCCGGCCTGTCGCTTATGCCGACTCAATCAGATGGACTTACTTCCCGAACATTGGGCAAGTAATCAAATTTTTTTCTCCAAAACAGCAACCATGTTGCGAATATAAAATACACCACAGAGCCGGATCCCCAAGATTTTTTTGAGCGAATATTCAAGTCTCCTTCGAAAGGAAGATCTTAAATCGGAAAATGAGTTTTGGGATCCGCTCTAACTTTTAAAATCATTTTGAAGACTCGAAAACACTTTATAGAGTGTTTGGAGTAAAGCTGGTTTAATGAAGTAAATCAGTCCCCAGAATATTTAGAAAATGACTGAATATTATTATTTAAATAATATTCCCATAAAGAATAATCTTTATAAAAGTAATTGAAGTAGAAGTATTAAAACTTATACTTGAAATGAATATTTAATAACCAAAGATACACTTATATGAAAGTATTATCTTTATTTGAATCATCGAAAATAAGTTTGATTATTAACACCTTATTCTTTAATAAAATAAAGAATATATTTCAATAATAAGCGGAGTCATAATACCTCGAATGAATATTATAAATAATATTCATTAAATAAAATAAAGGAGTCATACATCCTCAAATGAATATCCAAGTAATATTCAATAAATAATATAAAGGAGTCATAAGTCCTCGAATGAATATTCAAGATAATATTCAATAAATAATATAAAGGAGTCATAAGTCCTCGAATAAATATTCAAGATAATATTCAATAAATAATATAAAGGAGTCATAAGTCCTCGAATGAATATTCAAGATAATATTCAATAAATAATATAAAGGAGTCATAAGTCCTCGAATGAATATTCAAGATAATATTCAATAAATAATATAAAGGAGTCATAAGTCCTCAATTGAATATTCAAGATAATATTCAATAAATAATATAAAGGAGTCATAAGTCCTCGAATGAATATTCAAGATAATATTCATTAATAAATAAAGTTATCGAATAAACCTTATTCGATTAATAGTTTGGAAAACTATAACCATATATATATAAAAATATATATATTATACTCGGGAACATCGACTCCCGGTTTAGAAATATGTTCACCTTTGGGTCCCCTATACTAAGGGTATACGCAACTACTGCTTATCTCTAACATAGGTATTATGCAACTATAAGCATCGAAATCAACAGATAGATAAACAGATTACGAAACAGACATGCATATATACCATATCAGCATGCTCCAATATATCGCAAAATTTGCCAATAACAATCATGCACTTATCACAAGATAATGCATATACATATATTTACATCACAACAACAGTATAACGGGTAGAAATCTTGCCTGAGCGACTGGGGGTTACGAATGGCTCGGGATGAGTCTGGTAACCTATAAGCAACAAGTAAGTTGGAATTAAACCAAAATCACTTGTAAATCTATACTTTAACTAACTTAGACTCTAACGCTTGTTTTGCGCTCACTGATTCGCTTAAGTCACTCGGGTACCCTCGGCTCCACCATTTTTAATAATTTAACCTTTACGAGTTTTAAAGCGATTCCTTCGCGAGTGTCTTAACAACTGCCTAACACACTTACCATAAATGTTTCATACATTAGTTAACCCTTTTCGGTCTTTAACCTATGTTTCAAAGTAAGGCGAAGGGAAAAGTTTCGTTCGCGAAACGCCGTTACTTGAAACGGTCGTTTCTCCTAAACCGTGCATCGGAATCGAACGAACTACATATCAAAACGAAGCTCGTCACATGAGCTATCTAAACATGGCAGTGGTCATAATCTAGCAGGGGGTTCTCGGGTCCTAATGTTATGCACAAAAACAGTCTACAGAAAATCGGACGTTACGACGGCTATGTTTACGCGATTTCCCAAATTTAAACCAATTCAAACAACCACAATTTCAACTCCAATTCACAACCCAATCAAACCTCCATCTAAACTACATTACAACAGCCCCCAATCAACTCAATATTACCAATTTATTCATCTAAACCAAGTCAAAAAAAGTGACCAAGAACTTCAAATCTAACAAGCATCACTCCTAACTCCAAAATCAACAAAACCACTTACTAAACAAAGCTCTATTATGAGTACACACTCATTACACTAACCCATCATCTAACATTATGAAATCCAAACCAACAAAACTTAATACTAAGGGTTTTAGAAGTTATACCTTCCTTGGAGAGTGGAGAATCAAGAGAATGGCTTGGAATCACCCTTAAAGTCCTTATCCAAGCTTAATCTAAACAAAACTTCAAGAACACAAATTTTATTTCTTGAAAAACACTATTCACCATCTTCTTCCATGATTTATAGAAAAAGATTGGCTTGGAATTAGAAGCTTAAACTTATAGGAAGTATGTAACTATCCATGGGGAAGCTTAGATAATTACCTTGCTAAATAGTAAGTGGTGGAGCTTGGATCTTCATTTTTTAAGGAATGGGCCGAGAGCATGAAGAAGAAGAAGAGAGATTTTTGTGTTTTGTCTTGTTTTGCTTTTGGTTGGTTGGTTTTTGTTGTTTGATTTAGTCAATTACCTTGTTGCCCTTGAATTTGTGTGGTTCTCATTCAACCACACCTCCTTCCTTCCCATGTCATACCTACATCACTTTGTGATGTCATCACCCCTCCTTTGTCCTCTTTCTATTGGTTGGATGACATCATCCCCACTAATCCCTTTGATTAGCTTTTAATTGTTTGCCTAATGACCGCTGATCTGTTATACGGTTCGCTTAACTTTCGTTCTCGTTTATCGTTTGAGGGATCATACCCGGGATCTTATTACTTAGGTTCCCTTAACCTTTCTCAATATATTGTATTCCTTCTATGATCCTCTCTTATAATCCTTTAGTTTAAATCCTTTTTATCCTGTAACCTTTTTCTCAATTCTTTCCGTATCTAGTGGATTTCCGGGAAAAATCAAAGTGTTCGGATTTGGATTCTGACGATCTTTACATACACTTATATCCCATATAAAGTACTAATAAAATCTCAGAATATCCATATCAGAACCCCTACATAGTGTGGCATGAAAAGTTTTCTCATTCAGCAAAAACACTATTCATAAGGGTTTCAAAAATTTCCAAAAATTGGGGTTATTACAGTCTCCCCTCCTTAAAAGGATTCCGTCCCGGAATCAAATAGAAAACAAATGGGGATACTTTCTTAGCATTACACTTTCTAACTCTCGAGTAAATTTTCCCATATTGTGGTCCTGCCACCAAACTCTGCCTAGTTTGATAATCCTTCCCCTAAGCACTTGTTCCTTTTCACTCTATAACCCTTCCTGGTTGCTCCATATAGGTTACGTCGGGTTGCATGTCTATGCGCTCATATGCCCCTATTTGTCTGGCATCCGAATTACACTTCCTTAACATTGATACGTGGAACACGTTATGAACTTGCTACAGGTTCGGGGGTAGGGCTAGCTCATATGCTAACTTCCCAAACGTCTTAATATATCCGAGGGTCCAACAAATTATAGACTTAGCTTTCCTTTCTTTCCGAACCTCATCAATCCTTTCCAAGGGATACCTATAACATTACTAGGTCCCCTATTTCGTACTCTTTATCCTTTCGTGTCAAATCAACATACTTATCATGTCCATCTTGGGCTACTACCAGTCGTCCTCTGATTAGATCTATCATATCCTTGGTCCTTTAGACCACTGCTGGTCCGAGCATCTTGCGCTCTACAACTTCATCCTAACATAAGGGAGATCGATATTGTCTTCCCTCAAGGATCTCATAAGGCGATATCTCAATACTGACATATGATCTATTGTCGTAAGAAAACTCAATCCGTGTTAAGTGATCATTCCAATTTCTTTCAAGTCTATTGCACAGACTCTCATTATAGCTTTTAGCATTAGAGCTTTTGCTTCTCAATACCCATTCTTTTCCAGTTCATAATCGCTACTACCTTCCGTTCCTAATATTATACTGGTTATACTTTTGCTCGTTAGTGTTCTATAACCTTTTAATAACCACGTCAACCTTAGTATCACGAATGTGTTTCCATTCCGCATACTACCACCACTTTATTACTCCTTTTTCAGTTGTTTCTATTTTCCAAAATTTGATCAATCAAATAGAAGTAAAGGAATTTGTTGAGAGATCACTATGATCATGAACACTTGTTATATCGCTTAGTTAGTACAGAAGGTGGCCAGCCTTTAGTACTTGACAAGCAATTAAACAATAGCTGGTATCCTACTAGGCTTCTATCACACAGATAGATAGTCATTCGGCAATACCTCCCCTTTCTGGAAGGGTTGTTCTTCTCAGCTTACATGAAATGAAAAGAAGAGAAAAGAACGAATTGAAGAGAATTGTATATATGAAAAAAAAATATACTGCCACAAAATATCTGGCTTGGAACCTACCTCTGAACTATAGAGGTTTGTCATAGGAGAACAAATCATATACGTATATAAATCAACATTAAGCATTATAGCCTCGTATTTCCCATGCCTAAATATTTTCGCTATCCCGTCCATCATTCTATGGACCCACACTCTTCCTCGAGCTTATACATAATCACCTTTGAAACTCCCTCGTCATCGAAAATCGAATCTGGGATCTCATTCTATACATCATCGTTACTAGAATTCTATGCTTGCACCGCAACCTTCCTCGTATAATAATACGACTCTCTATTGATAAGAAAGAATAATTATTCACTAAGTAGATACTCTACTTAATTAGTCTATCAATGATAACTTATACACTACCACGACCTGATTAGTGGTACTCAATCTCAACACCCATTCCAATACAACTCTCACGGTTGTAATCAGCTCAATACTCGCAGAATCATTGCTGCCTTACTATGGTCCACCACTGACCTACTGTCGTCATTCATTTTCCATGAAGTCTTAATAGCTAACCATACGGAGTCCATACATGTCGTATCCAATCCTTCTAAGGAGGTAACATAATCACCATTCATGATTCATGGAGTACACTCCTGATCCTGACATACTTACATGACATGAAGCATATAAAATTGCAGAAGAGTTTCAATCAAAGCACCGATAACAGGTTAATACCATTCTTAATCATATGCCTTCAATAAAAGACTTAACTCAAAGGTTTGTTTGGTCCTTTTTGAAACATGGTCCTGGCTTATCTCAAGATAGGACCTTCTAAGATAGATAGCCCGTTCATGGCGATTACACGAATTAAACCTTTACCAACTACTATTACGGTTGGGTATTGCACAGTCATCAGAAGGAATGTCAATCTTCCAAACCATAATTCAACCTTCACATTTTTAACCATCATCACTGTATTCTTTTGGCACACGCGCCTATAATTATCCACTTACCTTTAAAGTGTCGGCCACCTCTTTGACCTTTCCAGATAGTAAAATTTCCTTACAGTCAATGTCATTTTAACCACCTCCAAATAAATTTTCTACCTTATTTCCGATCACTGCTTGAGTGAAGATGTTTTCCTTAAAATCTGATGAGTAAAAAAAAATATCACCATTTTTCCATAAGTTATTGCCTCAGTCTTTAGAGGTTAATCACTGTCACGACGGACTCTCAATCATACTTAGAACATCTTTTGTCTTAGGTCCTAATTGCCCTGAACAATTTCGACCTTTACTGGTTCGATCCATACTTTCTCGTGGTTTAACACGTGCCCCACTTGGCGTCATTATAATTACGTCATATTTCCTTTATCAATATTTCTATTCTTGAGAATTTTGAATATTACCTTTCTCCTTGTAAAACCTCTAAGGTTATCCTTCAATCGTTCCTCCTGTATTCCCTAGATACAGGGCATATCAAAATACCATTCACTATTACTAGAACCATTGTCTATATACTTCTGAAAAATTTCTCCACTGATCCTTAAAGGTTGTTGTTACCTTAACCCTTTCCAATTCATCCTGTCAAAACTCACACTGTCCCTATTAAGGGTGAAAAGCCAACCTTTATGCATTCCCCTATGATTCATTTTAAGTTACCGATGTTCTATCCTTAATTCCACCTTTAAAAGGTACCTGCATCCTTCCATGGATAAATCAAGTCATATATCCCTGATAAGGGTGTCTTATTCAATCATTCCCACCTCGATAGTATATGCCTAATTTCACAATATCATCTGTATACAACATGAGGTCAATCAATATGGCCTCCCAAAAGATAACAACGGTTATCCGCTTTTCTTGCCTAATTTGGTAACGATGACAAGGATGTTCAGGAAGATATTGGTCGTGTTCAACGTGAACTTCTTCTTAATAATTCCGTGTTTACTTTTGTTGTTTATCTCAACAGTCACCTCAATGTTGGGATATCTTTCATACCTGGCGTCTCCCTTTCTGGGTATCAAGCCACCGGTCTTACATTTCACCTTCTTGAAGGTCACTTCCTTCATCCAATTTTTCCTAATTTCTTACTTCCTTATCCCCTTAGTCTATCCGCGTCTCATTATTTATCCTTCAAATTATCTCAAGGTTTCCTCGAATCCTCCCAACTTACTAGGGATAAAATATATGTATCTCTTATGCCTTCACCCAGCAATTTTAACTCATGGTGAATCACCCTCATCCTGACGATTACATACTTTTCTATTTCTATTGCTAGAGTCTTTAGGGTTTCCTCATACCCAATTCCTTTATCATTCCTCAAACTCTATTGCCTTTATATTCCTTTCCACTTCAGTTTCTTTTTATTTTCCTTTCTCTTATCGTTATTTCATGAACCAACACAACATAAGCATTGATTTCAAACATCCCGTCATTCTGGATTCGTGCCCTTAGAACGAATCTTGACAACTTTTACAACTTAAATTCACCATTCATCATACTCGTCTGCCTTTGTTCTGGCTCTAAAGCTTTTACACTCTCTCCATAACCTTGGGAATTACTTTCCCGAAAACAATTGGCTGAACTTTAATCAATTTATCATAACCTCTGGCTCCGTGCCTTTCTTGGTCTTTCACCAGCGGGTGGCCTCTCTCTTAGGAGGGTAAGTGACAAAAACAGTCCTTTGTGGTTCGTCAATCATTTAGAATCTCAAATGATTCCTCTATTTCCTTTAGCCAGGCTCTTGCCTCGACTAGGTCAACCTGTTCCTTGGAACTCTGCGAGCTTAGAGACTTACAGGTCCTGAAAGAATTTCTCACCGCACTGTCTCCTCAGGGTGGTGGTTGGGGATAATAGTCTAAGTTCTTTTTAGACAGGTCCATGAATTACCGTATAGGAGTACCGTCTCGGGTCTCCTTTCCTTACTCGACTTTCTGTTTCCTTAGTATGAAATGTTTCATCCTACTCCCCATAATTGGGGTCATCTTTTAATTTAAAATCCTCATTTTCCACTCCATTATGTCATGGGTTCCTTCTATCCTGATGGCGACCTCCCTGACTATCACGTTCAGGGTTTGCTCTAAATCTTATTCCTCAAACTATGGCTCTCATCTAAGTTCTCATCCTTACGCTCTTGAACTTTCGGAACCCAAATTCTATAGGAATACCTCATTATTCCCTTATCATCTTTCTCGATATTAATCTTTTATCTAATTGTTGGCTCTCTGCCTTCATTCATAACTTTTTTTGGCACAATATGATCTTTTCCAATAATTCGGGCTGTATTGCAATCTCAAACAGCTTTTCGGTACCGGCTCCGGTTACCTTCACTTCTATTTCCATTTTCTCAAAATCTCTTATAAACTCTCCAAAAGACATTATCATCTTGAGTCTCTCCTTTTTACTAAGGGCATCAGCCACCATATTGGCTTTCCCCGAATGATAAAGAATCTCCCAATCATTATTCTTGATTAGCTCTAACTGCCTCCTCTGGCATATGTTGAGCTCTTTCTACGTGAAAATGTACTAGAGCACTTATGGCTTAGGTAATTCTCGCACTTCTCTCCATACAAGTAGTGCCTCCAATCTTTAGGGTTGACTATTGCCACGAGCCTAAGCTCATGAGCGGGGATATCGAATTTCATATTACCTTAATTGTCTTGACATGTACGCGATTACCTTACCGTGCTGCATAAGCACGCACCCTAAGCCCTTGTGCGAAGCGTCACTACACTTCACAAAATCTCCTTTTCCATCCGGCAACGCCAGCATAGGGGCCATCACCAACCTCTGCTTTAGTTCTTGAAAGCTGTTCTCGCATTTCTCTGTCCATTCGAACTTCTCAGTCTTACGAGTAAGTCGCGTTAAAGGGGCTACTATCTTTACAACTTGAACGAACCTCCGGTAGTGACCGGCCAATCCTACCTCTGGTAGTCGACCAAACCATGGTTATCAATTCATCAGTGGTCCTTTATTCATTCTTGTCAGGATCCTCCATGGGATCCTCCTCAGCAACTATCCCTTCTAGGACAACATCCTCAACATGAACATCATCCGATCCCGCGTTAGGACGCTCTATCGGATCCATAATCTGATCTCTAATAAGTAATAAACATCATCGCATTGTTGCTCCTCAACCTCAGGGTTCGGAATCCCGCTATCATATACGATAACGAACTACGCTACTATCACGATATTTATAAGGGTTCCCATAAGGGTTTTAACTGTCAGTACTACGTTAGGTAGCCCGACTAGGAACTTGGCAAGAGTTCTTATTATCTTAGTGAACTTATTATCTTAACGTCACATCATCTCTGAGGTTTATAACGCTTGGCTCTGATACCATTTCTGTAACACCCCCAGATCCGGGGTCGGGGATCCGGGTCATCACGGTCTTTCTTTTCACAATATCACTTCACTTAATTAATAATAACTAACCTTATGCTGTGACCCCACACTAACACACACCACAACTCGTTATAGTCTCAGAGATGAAATTTAAATAAGTACAAGTCTTTGAATCCACAATTTAAAAGTTATTACAACCCAAAATGATTACTTGATAAATTTACAGTTAATTGCCATTATCTGCCACAAGTTATAATTATACATAATTGATTCTCAAAAGTAGATGGTCTGATCTACAATAGATCTACCTCTGCAGCTATAGCAGCTACAACATCAACGGGAAGACGTGGGACGCTTCCCACGCGCTTGCGCTGGGTCTGCTGGAGTCTGGCCATCTTTCCTAACTGTTGTTGTGTGATGAAGAAATAAAGCAAGGGTGAGCAGCAAGCCCACCAAAATAATATGTATAATGATTAACAATATATGAGCCTTCTCCTAGCACTCATGAAAGTCTTGGTCAAAAGAAATGAACCAAGTTGATATCTTAATGCGATGAAGTCGCAAAATATTCAGTATATATATATATATACTTTTTAAAATATGGGAAGTCCTCTTCCATGCATAATACACACAGAGTTCCAGTTTATAACTATATATATAAAAATATCGTTGCAAGGTGATCTCATATATCTAACCTTGTCTCAACGTTTTTCCGAAAATTTTTGTCATTCATAAGACAATCATTAACTAGATATAAGTTTAAAAGATGAAGTTACAAGATACCCCAAAATACTTATATCTTTCCCAAATACTACTTGAACTACCCCCGTTCAAGTTATAACCAGTTTCAAAGGTTCATCACATAGATGAGACTACAAGACAAGATTTGAATAGATTCAATCTTTGAATATCATTATAAATAATGAAGTTACGAGATACTTCATTAAGTCCCGATATATAAATATATTCATATATATCTCCCATTCATTTCCTGAAAACCTCTGTCATGTAAAGTATGAACAGAGTTGCAATATCCAATGAATTTGGAAGGAAAAGAATTTTGGCATAAACCAGATATCTTGCTGATCAGGCAAAGATACCAATAAGTAACCTTTTCTACTATAGATGGATGAATTCCTCACCGGTCATCACCCTGGACGCATTAGGACCTCGCGCTAGACCGTTACCCGGCCACTCACGCGTTGATGGACTGCCACCCAGCCACTTACACTTTCATAGACCGTACCCCGGCCTGTCGCTTATGCCGACTCAATCAGATGGACTTACTTCCCGAACATTGGGCAAGTAATCAAATTGTTTTCTCCAAAACAGGAACCATGTTGCGAATATAAAATACACCACAGAGCCGGATCCCCAAGATTTTTTTGAGCGAATATTCAAGTCTCCTTCGAAAGGAAGATCTTAAATCGGAAAACGAGTTTTGGGATCCGCTCTAAATTTTAAAATCATTTTGAAGACTCGAAAACACTTTATAGAGTGTTTGGAGTAAAGCTGGTTTAATGAAGTAAATCAGTCCCCAGAATATTTAGAAAATGACTGAATATTATTATTTAAATAATATTCCCATAAAGAATAATCTTTATAAAAGTAATTGAAGTAGAAGTATTAAAACTTATACTTGAAATGAATATTTAATAATCAAAGATACACTTATATGAAAGTATTATCTTTATTTGAATCATCGAAAATAAGTTTGATTATTAACACCTTATTCTTTAATAAAATAAAGAATATATTTCAATAATAAGCGGAGTCATAATACCTCGAATGAATATTATAAATAATATTCATTAAATAAAATAAAGGAGTCATACATCCTCAAATGAATATCCAAGTAATATTCAATAAATAATATAAAGGAGTCATAAGTCCTCGAATGAATATTCAAGATAATATTCAATAAATAATATAAAGGAGTCATAAGTCCTCGAATGAATATTCAAGATAATATTCAATAAATAATATAAAGGAGTCATAAGTCCTCGAATGAATATTCAAGATAATATTCAATAAATAATATAAAGGAGTCATAAGTCCTCGAATGAATATTCAAGATAATATTCAATAAATAATATAAAGGAGTCATAAGTCCTCGAATGAATATTCAAGATAATATTCAATAAATAATATAAAGGAGTCATAAGTCCTCGAATGAATATTCAAGATAATATTCATTAATAAATAAAGTTATCGAATAAACCTTATTCGATTAATAGTTTGGAAAACTATAACCATATATATATATAAAAATATATATATTATACTCGGGAACATCGACTCCCGGTTTAGAAATATGTTCACCTTTGGGTCCCCTATACTAAGGGTATACGCAACTACTGCTTATCTCTAGCATAGGTATTATGCAACTATAAGCATCGAAATCAACAGATAGATAACCAGATTACGAAACAGACATGCATATATACCATATCAGCATGCTCCAATATATCGCAAAATTTGCTAATAACAATCATGCACTTATCACAAGATAATGCATATACATATATTTACATCACAACAACAGTATAACGGGTAGAAAACTTGCCTGAGCGACTGGGGGTTACGAATGGCTCGGGACGAGTCTGGTAACCTATAAGCAACAAGTAAGTTGGAATTAAACCAAAATCACTTGTAAATCTATACTTTAACTAACTTAGACTCTAACGCTTATTTTGCGCTCACTGATTCGCTTAAGTCACTCGGGTACCCTCGGCTCCACCATTTTTAATAATTTAACCTTTACGAGTTTTAAAGCGATTCCTTCGCGAGTGTCTTACCAACTGCCTAACACACTTACCATAAATGTTTCATACATTAGTTAACCCTTTTCGGTCTTTAACCTATGTTTCAAAGTAAGGCGAGGGGAAAAGTTTCGTTCGCGAAATGCCGTTACTTGAAACGGTCGTTTCTCCTAAACCGTGCATCGGAATCGAACGAACTACATATCAAAATGAAGCTCGTCACATGAGCTATCTAAACATGGCAGTGGTCATAATCTAGCAGGGGGTTCTCGGGTCCTAATGTTATGCACAAAAACAGTCTACAGAAAATCGGACGTTACGACGGCTATGTTTACGCGATTTCCCAAATTTAAACCAATTCAAACAACCACAATTTCAACTCCAATTCACAACCCAATCAAACCTCCATCTAAACTACATTACAACAGCCCCCAATCAACTCAATATTACCAATTTATTCATCTAAACCAAGTCAAAAAAAGTGACCAAGAACTTCAAATCTAACAAGCATCACTCCTAACTCCAAAATCAACAAAACCACTTACTAAACAAAGCTCTATTATGAGTACACACTCATTACACTAACCCATCATCTAACATTATGAAATCCAAACCAACAAAACTTAATACTAAGGGTTTGAGAAGTTATACCTTCCTTGGAGAGTGGAGAATCAAGAGAATGGCTTGGAATCACCCTTAAAGTCCTTATCCAAGCTTAATCTAAACAAAACTTCAAGAACACAAATTTTATTTCTTGAAAAACACTATTCACCATCTTCTTCCATGATTTATAGAAAAAGATTGGCTTGGAATTAGAAGCTTAAACTTATAGGAAGTATGTAACTATCCATGGGGAAGCTTAGATAATTACCTTGCTAAATAGTAAGTGGTGGAGCTTGGATCTTCATTTTTTAAGGAATGGGCCGAGAGCATGAAGAAGAAGAAGAGAGATTTTTGTGTTTTGTCTTGTTTTGCTTTTGGTTGGTTGGTTTTTGTTGTTTGATTTAGTCAATTACCTTGTTGCCCTTGAATTTGTGTGGTTCTCATTCAACCACACCTCCTTCCTTCCCATGTCATACCTACATCACTTTGTGATGTCATCACCCCTCCTTTGTCCTCTTTCTATTGGTTGGATGACATCATCCCCACTAATCCCTTTGATTAGCTTTTAATTGTTTGCCTAATGACCGCTGATCTGTTATACGGTTCGCTTAACTTTCGTTCTCGTTTATCGTTTGAGGGATCATACCCGGGATCTTATTACTTAGGTTCCCTTAACCTTTCTCAATATATTGTATTCCTTCTATGATCCTCTCTTATAATCCTTTAATTTAAATCCTTTTTATCCTGTTACCTTTTTCTCAATTCTTTCCGTATCTAGTGGATTTCCGGGAAAAATCAAAGTGTTCGGATTTGGATTCTGATGATCTTTACATACACTTATATCCCATATAAAGTACTAATAAAATCTCAGAATATCCATATCAGAACCCCTACATAGTGTGGCATGAAAAGTTTTCTTATTCAGCAAAAACACTATTCATAAGGGTTTCAAAAATTTCCAAAAATTGGGGTTATTACATTGACCGAGTCATGCAACTGTTGTACCAAATCCGAGCCGAGAATTCTTCCTTCTCCTACTTCATCCCAACTTGTTGGTGATCTACACTTTCGCCCGTACAAAGCTTCGTATGGTGGCATGTCGATACTGGAATGATAGCTGTTGTTGTAAGAGAATTCAATCAACGGCAAATGGTCGTCCCAACTTCCTGCAAAATCGATTGCACAACTGCGCAACATATCTTCAATTGTTTGAATTGTCCTTTCACTCTGGCCATCAGTCTGCGGGTGGTACGCCGTGCTCATATTCAACTTCGTGCCAAGACATTCCTGAAATTGCTTCCAAAATCTCGAGTTAAATCGGGGATCTCTGTCTGAAACTATTGATACGGGTATTCCATTCCTTAGTACGATTTCGCGCACATACAAATGAACCAACTTGTCCAATGACGACTTCTCGTTTATTGGAAGGAAATGCGCCGACTTCGTAAGACGATCAACTATAACCCATATTGTCTCATGTCCGGATTTCATTCGTGGTAGTCCTACTATAAAGTCCATAGCGATATTTTCCCATTTCCATTCTGGAATCTTCAGGGGCTGAATTAATCCGCTTGGTCATTGATGTTCTGCCTTTACTTTCTGACAAGTATAGCACTTCGCAGCCCATTCTGCCACGTCTCGCTTCATATTTGGCCACCAAAAGTTCTTCTTTAAGTCTCGATACATCTTGGTGCTTCCCGGGTGGATTGAAAATTTCGAATTATGGGCTTCATGGAGGATCTCATTCTTTATTTCAGGTACATGGGGAATCCATATTCTGGATGAAAACCTTAGTATCCCTTGCTCATCCCTTTGAGTATTAATCTCCTCTCCAGATAACTATTTCTTCTCTTTTTCCATTACTTCCTCTTGACACTTCTTTATCTTTTCCACTAGTGTTGGTTGAAAGGTCATCGCAAGACAAACTTCCTCAACTTTTCCATAAGCACAAAGTTCCAATTCCAATTTTTCGATTTCTCCAGTTAACTCTTTTGATGTTATCATCATATTCAATCTCTCCTTCCTACTCAGAGCATCGGCCACTATGTTCGCCTTTCCAGGATGGTAATTTATCGAGCAGTCATAGTCCTTGATCAGTTCCAGCCATCTCCTCTGCCTCATATTGAGCTCTTTCTGAGTAAAAATGTACTTTAAACTCTTGTGATCCGTGTAGATTTCACACTTCTCTCCATAGAGGTAATGTCTCCAGATCTTGAGTGCGAACACTATGGCGGCTAGTTCCAAGTCATGCGTCGGGTACTTTAACTCATGCGGCTTCAACTGTCTTGACGCATATGCGATCACTTTACTATGTTACATCAACACACAACCCAAACCCTTATGTGAAGTGTCGCTGAATATTACAAAATTCCCTTGATCATCTGGAAGTACCAACACCGGAGCTGTTACCAACTTCTGCTTTAACTCTTGAAAGCTATCTTCACATTCTGCACTCCATTCAAACTTTTGATTCTTTCTGGTTAACTTGGTCAATGGCGTGGCGATCTTCGAGAAATCCTTGACGAATCTTCTATAGTATCCGGCCAATCCTAGAAAACTTTGCACTTCCGTAGGAGTCTTTGGCCTCTCCCAACTCATAACTGCCTCAATCTTTGCCGGATCCACTTTAACTCCCTCATTTCCAATAACATGCCCCAAAAATTGAACTTCCTTTAACCAAAACTCACATTTGGTGAACTTGGCATACAACTTCTCTTGTCGGAGTATCTCCAAGGCTATCCAGAGGTGCTGCTTATGTTCTTCTTCCGACTTAGAATAAATAAGGATGTCATCAATAAATACCACGACAAATTTGTCCAAATACTTCTTAAATACTCGATTCATCAGATCCATAAATGTGGCCGGAGCGTTGGTCAATCCAAACGGCATTACTAGGAATTCATAATGCCCATATCTGGTCCTGAATGCGGTCTTAGGAATATCTTCTTCTTTGATCTTTAATTGATGGTATCCCGATCTCAAATCAATCTTCGAAAAGCATTTTGCTCCCTTCAACTGATCAAAAAGGTCATCTATCCTTGGTAGCGGGTAGCGGTTCTTGATCGTCACCTTATTCAACTCCCGATAATCTATGCATAGACGCATACTCCCATCTTTCTTCTTTACAAACTGTAAGTCATATGTCATAGCCTATTTGTATATTCGAGGATTCAACTCAACTCAAATAAGAATGTAATAAGTAAATAGTGGATCGACCGTCAGAGAGATCTCGCAAAGTAATATCTGTCAAAGGATTCAGAGACAATGTTCATCTACAGACTTGAGGAGTTAATTCACTGGAAGAAGTTCAAGAAGTTGATCATGCCTCAGTGATATAAATCAAGATCGTGGATTTAATCAAGTGACAGAGATCTCGTCAGAGTATCATTAATTACAAGGATTTAATCTGAAGAAAATCAGAGTGTCAAAGTCAAGACATGAAGAAACGTCACGGAAGTTAGTCACTCATGAACCAGACAGTACATCGAGTGTCAACGTTGAAGTGGTGGAATTGATTCATAATTTTCAGTGATTTTCAGAAGATTTGCAGAAGAATGGTTGCTGCTCAAGACTAGAATTAATTCTCTATTAATTAATTAAGTCATCTAATTTAATTAAGAAAATAAATTATATCTGCGAAGAATAATTTATTTATTAATTGAATTAATTGATTAATTAATTCTGAATTAATTCTAGGAATTTTAGGAATTTTCAGAAGTTTAATTGGATTAAATTCAAGCATTAAATCAGCAAGACAATTGAAAATGAACTAGCATGACAATCAGGATTGTCATACCGATTGTCATGCTAGGCCATTGTCAATTGTCTCACCGAAAGTTACTCTAGGAGGATGATTGTCTTGCTAGTTCATTCTGATTGTCTTGCTAGTTCATTCAGATTGTCTTGCTAGTTCATTCAATTGTCCTACCGAAAGTCTTGCAAGCTTAAAGGATTGTCATTCCAATTCAATTGATTCAGCTGATTGATTAAATAGAAGCAGAGAAGCAGCATATCATTTTAATACAAAATCAAAATACAAGAACAAAAGAAAGCAGCCGCCTCTGAAAAATATCATTCTTCATCTGCAGAAATTCAAGATCAATTTCTAGTTTGTTAATGTTAAATCCAAACCACTAGAATTATTTATCTTGTTCTTGTGTATCAATCTAGCGGATTAAAATCCCTAGAACTTAATCTCAAATCGCGTTTAGCATTTGATTCTAATTATTGCAAAAATAGAAAAAGTTCATGTCGAATTTATTCTAGATTTGTAATAATTGATTTGAGATTAATACCTTGTAATCGATACAGTTGTTGTAACACATTTCAAGTTTAATAATATTTTTATTTAACTTGAATTTTGTTTCACATTTTTTATTCCGCATTTTATTCGATTATTTGGTACTGTTTGTATTCAACCCCCCTTCTACAAACACATTGGGACCCAACAATTGGTATCAGAGCCTTCTGATTAACGAACAAATCAAGATCCTAGACTTTTGTGATTTTTCAACTCTTTGAATTTTTATTCATTCAAAAATTCATAATGACTTCACATAAAGTTGGAACCGTTAAAATTCCACAATTTGATAAAGAGAATTATATCATGTGGAAGAAGAAGATGCTATTATTTTTACAAGTTGCTAATCCCAAATATTCAAACTTGTTAAAGAAGGGTATAAAAACTCCGATGATTATTGAACCGGAGGTAATAATAGATGGTGTGGTGACTACTGAAGCTAGAACCTATCCAAAAGAGCCCGAAGATTTTACTCCTGCTGAGAAGGAAGAAACCTCCTTGGATGCCAGCCTTCAATTAATATTAATTAATTCCCTTGATTCCTTGATGAACAGACATGTGATGAACTGTAAAAATTCCAAACACATGTGGGAAACTATTGAGGTGATTAATGAAGGCACAGAGGAAGTTAGGGAGAACAAGTTGGAAATCCTAACCTCTGAATATGAACATTTCAAATCAAATCCAGGAGAAGGAATTACTGAAGTGTTTGAGAGGTACAATGCGTTGATCAACAACCTGAACATCAATGGAAAGTTTTATTCAATCAGGGAGGTCAACAAAAAGTTCATTTTAACACTGCCAGCTCATCTTGAACATAGAATCACTGCCATTAGAGAAGCTAGAGATCTGAATGAGATTTCTTTGGACAGGCTCTATGGAGTGTTAAAAACCTATGAGTTGGAGCAGATTCAACAGAAGGAAGTCTACGGGAAGGATAGAATGGTCAGCACATCTACTGCACTTGTAGCTGAAGGTCAACAACAACAGCAATCTCAACAATTGGAGAGAATGGTACAGTATTCCAAGGCTGAGGAAAATATGTTAGTAGCAGAATATGATCCTCCTACTACAAATCAATCAAGTGATGATTTTTATTCCTTGGAAGAGCTGGAGCAATTGGAAGACGAGTCAATGACCCAAATTGTCAAGAGATTCTCCCATGTCAGATTCAAGAGGAATCCCAAGCTTAAGTACAAGTCCAACTACAACAAATTTCAGAAAGGTGGATCTTCATCCTCTAACACCAGCAGTGGTGGATACAAAACAGGGATGGTTGATCGGAGCACCATTAGATGCTATAACTGCAATGAGTTGGGACACTTTGCCACAGAATGTAGGAAGCCAAAGCAAGTAAGGAAGAACTCTGAAAGGGCTTATCTGGCAAAGGGAAGAAGCTGGGATGATACTGACAGTGAAGATGAAGATGAAGGAAATCTTGCTCTTATGGCTATTGATGGGAAAGCTTCATCGTCAAGAATAGAGGTAAAACTTTCTGATGCTGAAATGGTTTATCATCTAAGAGGTAACTTAGATTGTGCACGTCGTGATAATGAACTGTTAAGTTTACAGATCACAGACCTTGAGAAAGAGGTCAATGAATTAAGACTTGTGCACATTAATCAAGACAAATTAAAAGAACAGGTATCTTTTCTAGAGAATAGAGTTGACTGTTATAGAAAACTCGAAACTATTCTCAAAGACAAGATCACCGGTCTTGAGACTAAGGTTAGAGCCTACTTCAATTCTTGTTCGAAGGCTAAAGAGTTCTACAGTAAGCAAGCTGTTAATCAAACATCTGGAATAGGTTATGATTACAATGCTGCTATTGGAGAATTAGGCATAAACTCCCCTCCCCATGTCTGTGCTAAAGGGAGGGAAGTACCACATGTGCTTAAGGGTGTTGATGAACCCCTCTATAAAGCATCAATTGCTGAACCATTTGATGCGACCTCTTCTGTTATTCAAGAAGAAATACGTGCTGAGGATCATGCTTATGAGAAGATTGTTTCCAAGTCAAGTGAGTCGAAAGTTCCAGTCAAAGTTGTGAAAGCAACTGAGACTAACTCAGACACACATGAGTTGGATAACAATAATGCCATGTCTACCATGCATAAATTGCCTGCTGTTAATCACTCTCATAAAGCATGTGGTGTTGCTAATTGTATGTCTTGTGCTTTTAATATGATGTATGCTTATTTTAATGGTAAGTATGTGTCTAATGATAAGACTACTCCTCGTCAGCATGTGAATAACAAGAAGCATGATAGGTCTAAGACTGCTAGTCCTTCTAAGGCTAGAAAGGAGACATTTGTGCCTAAGCTTAAACAGAAATTTGTTAAGGCTATTTACAAGGTCAAATGTTCAGTCATTAAGGATGTTGAGATCGTTAAAATTAAAAATGTTGTTTTGTCTGACAAAGGTCAGTTCTACAAGTATGCCGGGCCCAACCAAGTTTGGGTTCCGAAGAAGGTCTAATCCATTTGAAGTGCAGGGCAGTATACAGGTGTAACCGGTAGTGTGGATTCTTGACAGTGGATCATCAAGATATATGACCGGAGATAGAGCCCTGCTATCAAATGTGATTGAGAAAGCTGGCCCCCTGATTACCTTTGGAGATAACAGCAAAGGTTTATCTGAGGGATATGGCTGTTTGCAAGCTGGGAATGTTATCATTGTAATTTTGTATATTGTGCTAGGTTATTATCAGGAAGCAGTATCTAACATATAGCACCAGTGACGAGACTTGAGAATATTACGACATATCAGACACCTGCTGCACATTACACTTGGAATTGTACTCTAGTAAGATGTGTACAAGTGTACTCCTGGTTGGTAAGTCAAAAGAGGAAGTCAATGCACCACAGTACATGGACTTTGCAGCTGCAGATCTATTGGACTATGCAATTTCTTCTTCACAATCTCACTTCAGGTTGGTATGAAATAGTATACTGCTCAAGCAATCGTCAAGGACATGGTATGGCACTCTAACAGAAGTTATAATTTTATATGAATAAGTAGAGTCGTCATATTAATAACTATCTTATCACTAAGCACAATCATATTGTTTTATATGTGCAGTGGTATATTGCTAATGCAACATAACAATTAGTATCTAAAGTACTTGATAAGTATCGGTCAATGATATGTTGTTAACATTATGTTGCAGATATTTGTAAGCTTTTGACATGAATGAGAATTACTTAGACTTTACCCTAAGTGATCAATGTTTTATCAAAAAACTCATTCATATTCAAAAACAAAATCAAACTTCTTTCTACATTAGTGATTTCTTATGTCATGTAAAATCTTTTGAAATCACTATTGTAAATCATTTTCTCTCTATTACCATATATTCTGTGTTACAGGTTCAGTCTCCAATGACTTTCTTTCATTGACAGTCATGAGGTTGAAAATCCACAACGTCTATCCCAGACTGTAAAGACAAACACAAAAACAGAACCAACAAACACTCTTTTACCACTAAAAGTAGTATGAATGAGCGTGAGGGAGATAGTGCCTAGTGCACCACATAAGGAAGGTTCTGTAGTCAACCCAGTAGCTCTGTCTCCTACATAGATGAGTAGTATTTAACCCGAGACAACTGCTAGCCCCCATACATCTTCTCAAAAAGATGTAATGGCTGAAAAGGCACAAAAAACAGTTACTAGATTCATTCTCTCAACAGGGTGCGTCTATTGAATTTTGCCTGTCGGCCAAGGCATCCGATGTAGTGTCACCACTTCAAACATAATCAATTCTTGATGCACAAGGAGAGGTTACACACACAAAGGATGAGTTGACGGAAACAAGAGTTTTGACCATTTTAAGGTCAGATTCGATTGTTCAAGGTTCGTTAGTGGACCAATTGCCTTTACAGGTGTTAGGAGAGGATACTGATCCAAAAGCCATATGTCAGTGGTCAATGTCTACCTCCCCAGGCTTAAATCCCCTGGATGCATCTGCGGATAGTGGATCTGACATAGGCGCAGATCGGCAACTTGTTGACAATGATTCAGATATTACCTGATGAGTCACAAGGAAATGTCTTCACAAACATTAGAAGGGAACCTTGATCTTTATGCTAAATTCTTTGGATCATTATTTACCTTCCCAGAATTCAAATCTGGAACCCTAAAAGGGAAACTAGCAACTTGTAGATTATGACTCAGATTTATCTGACGAGTTTAACAAGGATGGGGATTTGTGAACTCCCATTGCACCACCTGTGACCTCCTTAAGGATGGCTAAGGTGATTTTCCTTGCAGGTACAGCTGGATTATGGAGCTATGAGAGAAGAGTGATACACTTGTGAGAATGAGTGTAAACACGAGTGGAGAGAAAAGTGAAACACATGTGAGGTACACTAAAACAGGATCACACACTCACAGTGAGGAAGAAAGAGAAACTACTTGTTATTTCTTTTCCAACCAAGTGAAATATGAGAACTCCTTCAGACGACGGCATACATTCCTTCTTTAAGGGGGAGATAGAAGCTTAAGTAATAGTTTGGAGGATTCCTCAACTAAGGGGGAGAAATAGCAGGGAGTAAGAAAAAGATCCTACTTGTACACTACACCACACCATTGTTGTTTGTAACTACGGATCCTATTGTACGGGAGAGGTGGTAAACACAAGGTGATTTCCTAGTAAGGGAAGAAGCTGTTAGGGGAGTACCATTGGTTTTTATCTGCGGATCCTATTGTACGGGAGAGGTGGTAAAACGAAGGTGATCTTCTTTAATCAGTTGATTCTCATAGGGGGAGAAGCAAGAGATATGGGCTTCTCAACAGGAAATGTGGTTGTACAAATGAAGATGGAACTACTTGAAGATATGTTCAGTCTAGAGGAACATCTACTTGAAATCTGGAAAATGTTAAATCTCATCCAGAAATTTTCTGCTATTTACTTTGCATGTATGTTTATATCTTTTTCTTATTTGTTAGTTGAGTTATCCTCTAGGTATTTGTGTGTTATTGTCTAACAAACAAATAGGGGGAGATTGTAAGTCATATGTCATAGCCTATTTGTATATTCGAGGATTCAACTCAACTCAAATAAGAATGTAATAAGTAAATAGTGGATCGACCGTCATAGAGATCTCGCAAAGTAATATCTGTCAAAGGATTCAGAGACAATGTTCATCTACAGACTTGAGGAGTTAATTCACTGGAAGAAGTTCAAGAAGTTGATCATGCCTCAGTGATATAAATCAAGATCGTGGATTTAATCAAGTGACAGAGATCTCGTCAGAGTATCATTAATTACAAGGATTTAATCTGAAGAAAATCAGAGTGTCAAAGTCAAGACATGAAGAAACGTCACGAAAGTTAGTCACTCATGAACCAGACAGTATATCGAGTGTCAACGTTGAAGTGGTGGAATTGATTCATAATTTTCAGTGATTTTCAGAAGATTTGCAGAAGAATGGTTGCTGCTCAAGACTAGAATTAATTCTCTATTAATTAATTAAGTCATCTAATTTAATTAAGAAAATAAATTATATCTGCGAAGAATAATTTATTTATTAATTGAATTAATTGATTAATTAATTCTGAATTAATTCTAGGAATTTTAGGAATTTTCAGAAGTTTAATTGGATTAAATTCAAGCATTAAATCAGCAAGACAATTGAAAATGAACTAGCATGACAATCAGGATTGTCATACCGATTGTCATGCTAGGCCATTGTCAATTGTCTCACCGAAAGTTACTCTAGGAGGATGATTGTCTTGCTAGTTCATTCTGATTGTCTTGCTAGTTCATTCAGATTGTCTTGCTAGTTCATTCAATTGTCCTACCGAAAGTCTTGCAAGCTTAAAGGATTGTCATTCCAATTCAATTGATTCAGCTGATTGATTAAATAGAAGCAGAGAAGCAGCATATCATTTTAATACAAAATCAAAATACAAGAACAAAAGAAAGCAGCCGCCTCTGAAAAATATCATTCTTCATCTGCAGAAATTCAAGATCAATTTCTAGTTTGTTAATGTTAAATCCAAACCACTAGAATTATTTATCTTGTTCTTGTGTATCAATCTAGCGGATTAAAATCCCTAGAACTTAATCTCAAATCGCGTTTAGCATTTGATTCTAATTATTGCAAAAATAGAAAAAGTTCATGTCGAATTTATTCTAGATTTGTAATAATTGATTTGAGATTAATACCTTGTAATCGATACAGTTGTTGTAACACATTTCAAGTTTAATAATATTTTTATTTAACTTGAATTTTGTTTCACATTTTTTATTCCGCATTTTATTCGATTATTTGGTACTGTTTGTATTCAACCCCCCTTCTACAAACACATTGGGACCCAACACAAACAAAACAGGTGATCCCCATGGCGACGTACTTAGTCGTATCACTCCTTTATCCAATAATTCTTGTAGCTGGCTCGCCAACTCTTTCATTTCTGCTGGTGCCATCCTATATGGGGCCTTTGAAACTGGTTCCGTGCCTGGTGCAAGGTTGATCTCAAACTCAATTTGTCGATCTGGTGGTAAGCCTGGTAGTTCATCGGGAAACACATCGGGAAACTCACTAACTACAGGAATATCTTCCATGCTGAGGCTGCCTCTCTCTGAATCCACTACATATGCTAGGAACGACTCACAAACTTTTTTAAGCAACTTCTTAGCCTGAACGATTGTAAGAAATAGTTGCTCTTGCCTCTGCCCCTTAAATACTACCTTCTCTCCACTCTTCGTCTTTAAATACACTCTCTTGGTCTTACAATTTATCTGAGCGCTATTCTCTCCTAACCAATCCATTCCTAAAATTATGTCAAACTCTCCCAACTTGAAGAGTATCAAGTCGGCTGAAAACTTATATCCCGAAATATCGATCTCACACTTTGGACAAAATTGATTCACAGGAATCTTCTCTTGGTTCGCAATTACCACATTTACTACCTCACTCATAACCATTTTCTCACATTGAAGCTTATCAACAAAAGATTCTGATATGAAAGATCTTGTTGCTCCCGAATCAATCAATACTTTAGCTTTGACATTATTGAGTAAAAGTGTACCTGCTATCACCTCAGAATTCTGAACAGCATCTTTCATCTTTAGATCAAATGTCCTTGCTGTTGCTTGCGGGGTTGGTGCGGGTGGTGGAGGTAATGCCAATACCTCAGCTGGCACGCTTGCACTGGTACTTGCCACGTTCATCAGAGCTTTGACTGGTCCTGTTGCCTTACACTCCCTAGCCATGTGTCCAGTCTTCCCACACTTGTAGCACGTAACTCCTGGCTTCGGCATCTTGCACTCATTTGCCAAATGTCCCTTCTGATTGCACCTATAACAGGTCATGCTCAGCTTATTGCATACTCCGGGGTGCCTTCTTCCACAGTGCTTGCATTCCGGTCTCTGGAACCTGTTTTCTCCAACTTGCCCTTGGCTTGCCTGGTTGTTTCCTTTTGATTCTTGCCTTTTGCCCAAATTTCCCTTCTTTTGAAAATTTCCGCCCTTCTGAAAACCAATCCTCTTTACATTCCGATCTTGCGAACTTCCAGCTTCAGACTTTTCTCCATAAAATGGAACCTTCCTCTTCTTGTTATCCCTCTCTTTCCTTGACTGCATCCCATTATTCTCAATCAGAGCAGCTTTCTGTACTACTCCCGCATAAGTTTCAAGCTCAAACATAGCCACCCTATCTCTGATCCAAGGCTCCAATCCTTGCTGAAATTTCTTTGCTTTTTCCTCCTCAGTGCTGGTATACTTTGTCACAAACCTTGACAACTCAGTGAACTTCTTCTCATACTCCAATACAGTCATGTTCCCTTGCTTCAACTCAAGAAATTTTAGCTCCATCTGATTCTGCATGTACTTAGGGTAATACTTGTCCAGAAATAACTTTTTAAATCTCTCCCAAGAAACCTGCTGAGTGACTTCCATGGACTTTACTGATTCCCACCAATAGATAACTTCTCCCTTCCAGAAGTATGTAGCATACGGCGTCTTCTGATCATCTCCTAACTGTACCAACTCAAAAGCCCTTTCCATCTCCTTGATCCATGTGTTAGCTATCACTGGATCAGTGGTATCATGAAATACAGGTGGATTCACATTCTGAAAAGCCTTGAAAGTGACAATTTGTCTAGGTGGTACTGGTGGTTCAGGTGGTTGGTGTGGCTCACGGTTATCTTGGTTTTCAATTCGTTGTTGAAGAGTTAGTTATTGTTGAGCTATAGCATTGGTTTGCTGTTGCAAGGTTTCCAGTAGTCGAAGAATATTTGGGTCTGTGGTGAAGGTGGTTGTTGGGTTCTTCTTTTTGGGAGGCATGATCCTGAAATAAGAGTTGTGTCAAAACAGATATGAATGATAAAATGATTCGAGGGTATCGCATGGCATTCTCATTTTCATATGGGGTCAAGTTTCCAAATTAAGCAGATATGATGATAAAAACATAAAATAACAGTTGAGAGCAAATGGAACAATAGCACATAATTATTGAAATTTTAAAGGTCACAGTACATAGGATTGGGACATAGTCTGTTTCTAGGAATAACAGGCTTATTTAAAGGAAAAACGGAAACAACTGGGGATTCCATAGAGTCTGATAGTACAACAACATGAAAGGTAAATGGAAAGAACTAAGGCTCCACTCCATCTGAACGGGGCTTGGTAGTCTTTTCCTCTCGAAGCGTCTTCACAATGCTCTGGAGCTCATCCGCCACCATCTGAATGACATACTGGCTGGTACGGTCCCGGTGTGCTGGCATCTCCTCAAGCTTAGTGTTGACGTACTGAACCAAGGTCTCAAGTCTCGCAGTCATCTGCTCCTTGGGCTTCCCTTCATAGTTTCGGTTGTCCGGATACACGTTCTTCAGTCGGTCTATCAGTCGGTCGTACTTGCCCTGAAGCATGTCGAACTCGCGCCTCAACTCAGCATACACGGAGAAAGCAATAGTGTCGTCCGACCCAGAGGATGACGAGGAATGCGCCCTTTGCTGACAACCAATAAGAGGAGTATTAATAATAATTTACTTAACCTACTCTCTCGCATAATATCTATAACCTACACACAAATCCTATAATTTATTTGGGCTGTCCAGGGACTCTAAACCGGAGCTCTGATACCAAAACCTGTCACACCCCCAACTTAAACAGCAAAATAAATATAGCTATTACATCTTTTTAATGAAGAATACACAACCAAAATCCAAGATCTTATAGTTTAGGGTTTGGAACAGCCCAACACTACCAACTATTACATCTGATTACAAATACCGAGTCCTCACACAACTATTATTACTTATTCTACCTGAGCTCGAACATAAGCATCATCATCACAGGTCTTACGGGCAGTCTGCTTGAATCTAACCATAGCTGCTAGCTGTAATATCAGGGTAAAGCAAGAAGTGAGCCAAATGCTTAACAAGTGCTAACAGTACGACACAAAATATAAATTGAGATATACTTTTAAGAATGACAATGGAAAGTCATAACCAAAGGTAACGAGAGATAAAAACTATGTGAGATGGCATCATTTTGCTTTCATCAAAACAATTTTAAAATCATGTCTTAATCAAAATCATTTTATGACGCTACGGACTACAGCCGGTGATCAGCCGCGAAGTAATCCCGAACCTCGCTGGGTTCTAAAACATTAATGGGAATCCCTAGGCAACTTTTAATCCTAATATAAGTGTGGAAAGGACTCGCGTCTCAGTCCAGATCCACCATTCAAAGAAACATTTATCCCCCTTTGGGACTGAAAACCCACATTTTATTTATTTCAAAAGCTGATGCCGAATTGTAACAAAATCTCTTTTAACAGTAAACATTTTTATTAAGGAATTATAGATCAACTCGAAACACGGGAAACAAGGTACTGAATATCAGAGCCATGATTCACAAAACTATTCTCTATTCAAGTAATTTAATGGTTTTCATATATCAAAGATTTGGACAAGAGGATTTAGTGAGGCTAATGGATAATATGAAGGGTAATGCCAATTTGGGCTCAAAGCAATGGTTTCTCATCAAGGTTCAAGTGCTGGATCATCAAGAAGGTAAGCTTCATGAATACTAAGGGTGTTAAGGTATGAAGAATGATCTTTAACTCAGGACATATCAGAATTGTCAAGCTTTAGGATAAGAAAGAGGGTATCAATCAATGAGGAATCAAGCTGGTAAGTATCTGACTATCAGAATTCAAAGTAAGGTTCTATAGGGGTTCAAGTATCAGGATGAGATATTAATACTTAGGAAACATCAACATGTTAATCAAGAGGATCCATCAAGTAATATATCAACTCTTCATTTTATCATGGCATTAAACTATCATGAAAGACTTTTGAACTACTTGCAATACGTACTCGAGGGTTCATGGCATCTCTATGTAACTCAAAGATAAACAAAAGATACGCTTGATTTAAATATATCAAAATGACTCAGGATAATTGCATCAATATATAAGAACTATTTATAGAAAATACGAAGGTCAAGTTGAATCACTTGCCTTGAGATAGGTTGGTCTGGTCTGACTGGTAGGAGCAACTACTGGAGCTTCACTCGACTTTTATGGCAAGTTTTCCCTCGTCTCGAGATCCTACATAAATAATAATAATCCTTATTATAATATATTCTCACCAACTTAACCTATTTACAACTCAAAATTAAACACGGATGGCACTTAGGCCTATATGCACTTAATTTATATTCTCCTTTAAATTATAATTGCACACACATAGCCACATATTCACATATCATATATTAACACCAAATAACACCATATATACCATAATGCAACACTAGGCTTGGATGATCTCGACTCACCACTTAAGTCACTTGGTCGCTAAACTAGACAAGGTCTTCTAATTTTGGCTTCCTAACTCGATGTGTCTTTCCTAAATTATCCAAAACCTATTGACCCTCACTTGTGCCTTTTTCTCTACTGATCTTATACTATCTTAAAACTATGGTGGTCGACCTAATACTCACTTCTAAGTGTTCTAAAACTATGTGATAAGTGAAAGTGCTCACTGGTGCAAATTTCAGAATGATAACTATGGTTTCTTGAGTACATTAGACACTCTTAAACTACACGTTTTCCTTCAAAACTTTTACACAAAACTCTCCTGACCTAAGGGCATCTCAAAAACTTGATGTGGCTCAAGGGCCTGGCTTGGGCCTTCTTGGGCCTAAGCTAAAAGTCCAAGGTTCCCCTGTTTTTCTGGGCAGAAAATGCCCTGACTTGAATTAACTTGTGACACATGATTCTAGCTCATATCCTATGAAGTATGGTTCAAAATACTTCTCTGACATACCCTATAACTAAGGCCCAATTGGGCCTAACGAGGGCCTACCCATGACATGGTCAAATCTTCCTATTTCTAAGTTGCAACAAAACTGTCCCCTGCTGGACAGATTTTGTGATTCTACTTGTGCACCTAACCAAATGACATGCAAACCTCCAACCAACTCCTAAAACCTTTTATATACTCCCAATACTAACTTCTGGTAGCTTGGGCCTCAAAGTGCACACCAATGACATGGTCAAAACTCACTCTAAACCTCATGGTGCTATACTGATTTTTCTGCAGAAACTATAACTCTCATTTTCCAAGGTTTTGACTTGACAAACTCAACTAACAACAACTCAATACTTAAACCAAGACTTATACATGGTAATCTACTGAACTAACTCCCTTATTCTCAAAATAAACTTGGGTGAGATAATCCATGCCCAAAAACAACAACATGCAACCAAATATATAACATGCAACTCAAGGAAAGCACATAACAAGATTTCGGCTAGGCATAAAGTTTTAAATTCTTGCAAAATCGACTTGCACCTAATACTCATCCTTAATAATCATGAAATATAACTTCTTTTAAGTATTAATAATAAATTTATCATGAAAACAATCTATTTTAAGCACACATATTTCGCATTTATAGATTTTTAAACATAACAACATGATTTCGAAAAGAATAGCATGCAAAACATGGTTGATCATCATTTTAATGTCTTAAAACTAACATGCATGGCTAAACATAAATATATAATGAAATTTCAGTAGCATGCAAAGGATTTTAAAGCATGATATCTCCATAAAACACTTAGTTAGCACATATACATAATATATCTCATAGAGAGCTCTTGAATTCACAAGAATCAAGAGTTTCTCTTTGGAGATCACATAAGAACTACACATGCATCCATGGAACTTCAACTTCCAAGTCACAAAACACTTGGAAAGTATATAAGATGAATGTAGGTAAAAGATTTACACTTGGGAAGATGAAGAATGAATTGAAAAATGAAAGGGGGGTGGGGAATTGGCCTTCGGCCGAGAGCAATGTGGGAGGGGGAGGAGAGAAAATTTGTGGGGTGTTGGAGTGTGGAATGAGAATGACTTCTCCCACTTTGATTTCTTTGTTTTATGCTATTTAGTTTACAAATGATGAGTGGAAGTGAGAACTTACAAAAATGTCCCTTGGTTAAAGTTAGGTCATTTTGCATGCAAGGCTAAGGTAGTAATTTGGTAATAATCAAATGAGTTAGTGGGGTTGGAAAAGTCTTGTTTGCCCTTTGAGAGAATAGAAGGGTGATTTGCATGCATGGTCTCTTATGTAATTTGATAAATATGACAACTAAAATTTATAATGATTTATTTTTATAAAATAAAATATAAGTTCAAAAATTATAAAATTTATATCATAAAATAACTTGGATTTTTAGAGACTTTATAAAATCATTTTCAAAATTTCTGAACAAAATACCTTTTAAAAGAAAAATTTTCCAAAGCTTAGAATATTTCTTATAAATCAAAAATAAAGAAATTAAATAAACTTTTGCTTTGAAAAATCATATACTACACAAAGCAAATTTATAATGCAGAAACTTTCACTCACACTAGCGTACAATCATTGAATATATTTTCATTTGACTTTAATATTATACCCAATCCCCAAATAATATTACATAAAATGCCGGTCGTAACAATATTTGTGTATTCTGTGCTTAAATTGGAAATTGCTTAAGTGCTGATTGTTGTCTGATGTGAAATTCTAAACTCTGATAGTGATATGAATGTTTCTGTGACTATTCAATCTAATGAGGATAATTGTGCTAGATGCTGACCTAGTAGTCTACAATATACTAAAGTCCCGTGTTTGAAGTATTCGTTTATGTGGAAATCTTTTAACACAAGCAAATTCTGATATTAAGCTTAGTTGAAGTTTACTTTGTGTATCTTATTACTAAGTCAAAAACTAGAATAGTGCTTCTTATCTGTTAAGTTCTGATGTTAATAAATCTGGTGGATGTACTAAGTGCTGATAAGCCTCACTTATCAAAAGAAAAAGAACAAAATAGTATTAAAAATCAGGTACTCCTTCGAGATCTAGAGTAAAAATGTGGAATGGAAGACCCAAGTGCATTGCTGGTATTAAGCAATATGCATCAGAAAAGCAAAATAAATATTTTCTTGGTGACTTTTCACACTCTATGGTTACTGGAGAAATACTCTGATAATAGTATAAATTCTGATAAGCAGTCGTGACTCACTTACACTGAGAAACCACAATAAAATGGAATTTCAAAAGATGCATAAAATGAGCACAAAACAGTTGAGGTGGACTCATGCATGAACTCATTCTAAAGTAGACTTCAGAATTATGACAGATTTTGAGCAAAGTTCTTAGTTATGCCTTATTTCTAAGATGTACTGAAGTGAATCAGACTTTAATCTTTATCTGATATTTAGCTTACTGCACACACATACACTCCATATGAATGATGAAAATTATTGTGGTGATAAATGTGGTTTTAGATGAATAGGTTAAGTGTCACTGGTATAAATTTTGAGGACAAGTTATGATGGATATTCTGATGATTAAATTCTGAAGAAACGAAATCAGAATTTGTGTGAAGAATTATAGAAATAGGCATTCACCTTTCGAGTTAAGGAATCATGTTCTGATGACTGCTAAGTTCTGATATAAGTCTAAGTTCTGATATTAAATCCTGATTCTTTACTTGACTTATTTGTGGTTAAAATCTGAAATAGTCATATTTAAAATTAGAATATGTTTGGGTTAGATATAAACAGTCAACATAATTTGGATTAGTGGTACTCGTATACTTGTTTCGTGTTCTCATTAACTCCTGTTTTAAGCTTCCAATGGCTGTCGTTATTACTCATCAATCTAAGGAGTCGAGGGGTCATCATTTTTACTTGGAATTGTTGCCCAGTCCTCCCGTCCCTTGGTATTCCATTGGCTATTTAAACCAACATTTCTTTCAGCCAAAACATTCTTTACTTTCTCACAAACTCACTCTTTCTTTTCTTTCATATCTACAAAAATGGCTGAGTTTGGTTGGTTTTACAACTATGGCACTGAAACTGTACATGTTTTTCAAAATGGAATTCTGACTACATATCCTATCAACAACATTCCTCATAATCTCTGGATTTAATTTCCAGAGATCATTAAAAATGACTTGTTGACTGTCCAAAGAGATCTACATCTCCGTCATCTCCGTCAGCAAGAATGGATTATCCGTCTTGCAGTGCTCTTCGTCAGCAGCAGAAGGAGTTAGTCATTAGGCTTCTTAGCTTAGGACTAAAGCTGTTGATGTTAAGAATTGTAGCTTAGGACAATCTTTTAATTTTAAGCATGTAATTTAAGTTTCATGAAATGTATTTGCTTAATATATTAATAAAATTTTATCTTTTTGCAAGATTTTGTCTCTGAGTCGTTTCATATTCTGATGATATTTTAAATCCTGATACTAACCATATTCTGATGACCTTTTTAGCTCTGATACAAATCAAGTTCTGATTCTGACGTGGCAGTATTTATTTACTTGGTTTATTTATGGTCATTCTCTCATTGGTCATATTTTTACAGAATATTGGTAAAGCAGTAATAATAATTTATTTAGTGGGAACAGTTTTAAAATTTAAAATAAAACTGAACGTCCTTGATTAATGGGATTACTTGGTAAGTGGAACGGTTTTTCTCCTTGAAAAATTGCATGTGATAAGTAATGATTACTGAATACCCGTGCCCATTAATTATTTTTTACTGCTGCATGTCTGACAGGTGTCTCAAACGGCTATTTTTTTTACCGTGTATAAGTAAAAGAGAGAAAAGATCGTAAAATATTTTATTTACCTTCAAATTTTATCTCTCTCTTTTTACTTTTATTCTCTCTCACATCTACTGACGATTTTTCACACAGACATTTTATCAAACACCTTACAGGCAATTTTATCTCTCACGTATTTCTCATGGCACCCAAGGACATAACTTTTGATGGAGCTATGTTTGTTCCTAATAACTTCTCCGCTATTCTTAGCAAGTCAGAAGCCCCATCTGAACTTCACTTTATTCAGGACTTTCTTGCTAGTTCTGATATTGGGTATGCTCTGACTGAACCCGAAGCAGTCTCTGGTACTCAAGTACTACAGTTCTGGAGAAGCGGTGTATATGATGATGGTGGTGCTCAAGGGTCCCCAAGTATTATTTTTTCATCAGGGGAGGATAAGTATGTTGTGACATTGTCTACGGTTCGACAAGCACTGCAGCTACCTGAGAACTGTGTCTATTCTACTGTTGAAGAGCTAGTTCTTCAAAACATAATGGCCAGTCTGGGATATGAGAAGACATTGGCAAAGCTGGGCCAGTTGAAGAGATCTTTCATAAGGAGGGAATGGAGTTTCTTTTTTGATTGCATAACCAAGGATTTTGCAAACAAATGTTCCAATTTCGATGCAATTCCCATATTCAGCCAACAAATCGGGTATGCTCTCATAAATCAAACTGATTTTGACTATGCAAGTGTTGTCTTAGATTTTATTGGGGATAGAATGACAGAAGATAGAACTACTGTTTATTTTTCTGGATTTTGTCAGCTTATCTATAGTTTATGTTGTGATAATAAGCCCCAATCTGCTAGTGAATTAATTTCATCATTCAGACTAGCTAAAAGAGCTTTTAATGACTTATTATCTACTAATAATAAGAAGGCTGTGTTAAAACCCCTCCTAATTCCTATATCTGTCAAACAAGCCTTAATAACCTACGATCCAGTTAAATATACAGCACTATATCCTGATGTTCAACCATCTGAACCTTATCCATCAGCACCTACCACCTCTACTCAACCACCTCAAACTTCTCAACCTCAACCTTCAGATCCTACAGTGCAGCCTTCATCTTCCAAAACCTAAGAGAAAGTACCTCAGACACAACAGAAGAGAAGGAGATTCATTCTGCGAGATGAATCAGATGCTGAGGAACAGGTTTCAGTATCAGAACCGGTTGTTATAGAAGCTGAGAAGGTCTCTTCTCAGAAGGATGTTGATATTGGGAGTTCCAGGCCCCTAAAAAGGCTTAGAAAGCATAATTATGATGATACAGCTCCTACAGCCTCCTCAAAAGCTAAAAGATTCAAATCATTGGCAAAAAGGCCTGAAGATTCTGGTAAAGGAATGGAAGTAGCAGCTAAAGAAGGGGGTCAGGAATTTCTGATCTCACAAGACCCTGTTGAAGCTCACAATTCTCCTAGTGCTGATCCAGACCTTCATGCAACTCATCTCTCTCCACTACATGAGCCAGAAACTACTCATATTCCCACACCTCCGGTATCTCCGGTACATGCTGATAACCAGGGGCCAAGTGATGACATTGACATCCATAACTTGGAAGTGCCTCAAGTTTTGAATCTAGAAGCTCCACCAACTCAACTTACTCCACCAACAACACCAATTCCTGATGCTGATTTTAATCCAGAATTGCCTACAACACCTTCTCTGTATCTAGATACTGAACATCAGATTTTAGATGAGCATCAGAATATGGTTGTTGATCAGAACTTAGTTGGAGATCAGCACTTAGAGGATGATGTTGAAGCCTCCATAGCCTCTCATACTGTTCTTTTATCAGAGGATGCTGAAGATGTTGACTCTGTAAGTTCTGATGCTGCAAATGTTGATGATACTGGTAATGCTGCTACATATGTAGATGTTGATGCAGCTGGTCCTTCTGGACATGCACCTCTACAAGCTCCTTCAAAAGCTGAGATAGTCAAGAAGTTTGTTACAGGGGAAGCATCAGTCCCTTGGATTGAAACTCCTAGAGGACAGGAGTGGACCAAAGAATGGAACTCAGTCAGTTTTGTTCCTTCTGAAAAGATTCTTGCTCAGCACTTGGCAAAAGCTGATGAGATGCTAGTCAATGATGATTTCAAGACACAACTAAGAGTTACTGCACTTAGTACAAGGCACCTTCAAGGTCAACAATCTGTAACTCAGGCCAAAGTGGACAAGATTCAAGAATCCTTGAATCAGCAAGATACAGTTGTCAAGCTGGACAAGAAGATGTTTTTCAAATCTACCTTTGACAGAATTGCCTACATTGAGAAAACCCAAGAGAAGCAACAGTCTCAGATTGATGAAATTTTGAGAAATCAAGCTTCTCAGCAATCTCAACTCAATGAGATCCAATCCTCAGTGGAATTGCTTGTCTCTCTTCTTTTACCTGCTGATGCCAAAAAGGGGGAGAAAGTAGTTAAGTCCAAATGCAAACCTGTTAAGACACTGAAGGGAAATGATGATGGTAATGACCCGGGAAACTCTGGAATGGGTGGAGGTCATGGTCAAGGTAAAGATCATTCATCAAGTAAAGCTGGAACTACAAGTCATACTACAAGTCATAGAATAAGTTCTGATACTGGGAGAAGAATAACTTCTGATACTGGTAAAAGGATAAATTTTGATGAACTTTTGGAACTTGATGAGGAAATTTCTAGACAGTTATTTCTGAAAGAAAATCCAGGAATGGACTTTGAGAGTCTAAAGGAAGAAGAAGCTAGACTTAAGTTAGAAAAAGTCATCTCCAAATCTGAAGCTTCTGTTGTTGAAAAGAAACTTCCTACGGCTAAAGGCATTCTGATAAAAGAAAGGACAAATCATGTGGCAACCAAGGCCAAATCACAATTGCCAATAGATCCAAGGTCCAAGGACAAAGAAAAAGTTGGTGAACCTGTAAAGGTTTATGTGCCTCCTATGAATGAAGAAATATCTGATGAAGATGCTAATCTTACTCTGGTTTCAAGGATGATTTCTCAAACAACCTCTGACATGGCTCAAGTTGTTCAGAATCAAGATATAGTAAGTTCTGATATGACAATGAAGCAAGCAACCTCTGACATAGCTCAAGTTGGCTTAATATCAGAAGATAAGTCAAAGGAAACCTCTGACATTGCTCATGTTAAATCCTCAAAGCTACTCCTACCGGGATTCACTAAAGCCAAACAGACTCAATCTTTGAAGACTGCAGCAAGTGGTTTTGAAGCAAGAGTGGTTACTGGAAAGGAAGCAAGAGATAAATCTGGATTGGGTAGTGCTGATGAAAGAAGAGTGAAGAACACAACCAATGATCCAACTTCCTTAAGTGAACCAGGTGTTGGAGCAACTCCTGAAAGATTGAATCAGCTTGAATCTGTACAGATGGTTTACCATACTTTCTTGAAAGAACACATCTTGTTATATTTCATGACAGATGGAATGGTTTACCATATTAGGCAGAATGCTATACCACTGAAGTACTATGAGGAACTAGAACATGTTTTATTCTTACTTCAAGTGAATAACAGATTAACAGATAGTGCTGTAAATTATTTGAAGACTCAAATTCAGAGACAGAAGAAGCTTTATTCAGTAAGGTCTGACAGCACGTAATGTCCCAAGTACAGAGATCACAAGGGTGATATTATCGAGATGAAGCCTAACTCTGCTAAAATTATAACTACCTTTCTGGGTTATAAGGCTATAGAATTCAATCTTAAGTCTGACAAGGCATATTTGATTAGACTGGATCAGGATATAAGGAAAGCTAAAATAAATGATCTCAGGGCTGCTATCTTTTAAATTGGTGAAGATACAATTGAATTGAAGAATGCTAAAAGGAGAATGATTGATGAACTCAGATATGTTGAGAGATGTTTGTTAAAGAACTATCTCAGAATAACTCCTGACATTGAAGAGATCAGTAATTGAAGCCAAGTCAAGATCTACAACTACTCAAATTTTGATGTGTATACAGACTAAAGTTGTTATCAGAAGTTAAAGTTGGTAAATCTTTAAGGACTGTAAGTTGTAGTTATCTAGTCAAATTCTCATGCATTTGTACTTAATATTTTTGACATCATCAAATATCAGTTAAACTTGTATATTATGCTAATTTACTAGTTGGGGGAGATTGTTAGATTTATTTGATAATGTCATGTCTAATATGATTTGTGTTTAGTTTTCATATCTTACTTAAACAGGACAAATCAGTACTTAACTGGAAATCAGCGCTTATACTGAAGTCAGAACTTAGGTTGTCAGAACTTAAGTTATCAGGAGATATTTATCAGGAGATAATATCAGGACTTAAGGAGACTTTCAGATAAGGAAGGCGGCTGATTGAAAGGAAAAAAGATCAAGACAAACGCAAGAAGAGATATGCAGGAAGAAGGAATTCTATGAAGAATAGAATACTTGGAAGAAAAGATATCTGATTGATATATTTTAGGAAGCAGAATTATATTCCATATCAATTAGCGAGTATCTTGTAACTGTGTAGTATATAAACACAGACATAGGGTTTACACTATAAGTGTTATCATTATCGAGAATAATATTCATTGTAACCCTAACAGCTCTCGTGATATTTTGTTCATCACTGAGAGATGACAGTTCTACATTGTAACAGAGTTTAATAAAGTATGTTTTCTGTTACTTGTGTTCTTTGAATTCGATTTGATTGTGCTATACACTGTATTCAACCCCCCTTCTACAGTGTGTGTGACCTAACACGTGAGCAAAGCCAAGCTGGCCAAGCTGAATGAGAAATATGGATCATTTTCCAAAAACTTTGTTCCAGGTTAATCAAGTCATGTGAAGAAGGAGAAGAAAGTTAATGTTTATTATATGTCTATCAAACAATTGAATGACAGATTGGAGAAGATTGAGATTAAAACAGAAGCTAAAAGGAAAAATAATAGAAATGGGAAAGTAGGGATTAACAAACATAACAACTACACACCTGATAAATATGCTCCAAGAAAAATCTGTGTTAAGTCTGGTAATGTTAATCACTTGTCTGTTAATTGCAAAATTGTCATGCCTTCTCCTATGATTGTACCCTCTTCTTTTCCCAACATGACTTCCATGCCTTCTATGCCTATGAATGCTATGTCTCCTCAGAATATGAAAGCACAATTTGCTAACATTCCATTTGCACCTAATCCTTATTATGCTGCATTTAGTATGCCTCAAATGCCATTTAGCATGCTTACTGGAATAACATGTTTGTAAATAGCATGCCTTTTCCTGTTAATCAAAATGTGCATGATAATTCTGTTTTAATGACTGATTTCAAAGGTCCAACTCAAATTACTAAAGATGAATCAAAAATTCCCAAGTCAAATGAGGTCAAACCAAAGAAACCAAAGAAGAAAGCTAACAAGGCAGGACCCAAGGAAACTTGGGTACCAATATCAACTTGATTTGATTTTGATGTGTGCAGGGAAACAGAAAGAATCTTTGGTACCTGGATAGTGGCTGTTCAAGGCACATGATTGGAGATTCTACCCTGCTCATAGAGTTCAAGGAGAGAGCTGGACCAAGTATTACCTTTGGAGATGACAGAAAGGGTTATACTGTGGGATATGGCTTGGTTTCAAAAGATAATGTCATCATTGAGGAGGTTGCCCTAGTGGATGGTCTCAAGCATAATTTGTTGAGTATCCTCCAGCTTTGTGATAAGGGCAATTCAGTAATCTTCAACTCAGAAGCCTGTGTTGTGACAAACAAGAGGATCAACAAAGTGGTTCTCACTGGAGTGAGAAAAAGAAATGTGTATCTAGCTGATTTCAACTCATCAAATGTAGAATCTGTTACTTGTCTTCTCAGTAAAGCAAGTCAAGATGAAAGTTGGCTATGGCACAAGAAACTGTCCCATCTAAACTTCAAGACCATGAATGAGCTTGTCAAGAAAGAACTGGTTAGAGGTATTCCTCAAGTGGAGTTTTCTAAGGATGGACTCTGTGATGCCTGCCAAAAGGGAAAGCAGATTAAAGCATCATTCAGAAAGAACTTGATTCAACAATTGAAGAACCTTTGCAATTGCTATACATGGATTTATTTGGACCAGTGAATGTGTTGTCCATTTAAAAGAAAAGATTTTTCCTAGTAATTGTAGATGTCTCAAAGTTCTCTTGGACATATTTTCTAAAGTCTAAAGATGGGGCTAGTGAAATCATCATCAATCACATAAAGCAAGTCAATAATCATCCTAATTTCAAAGTAAGAAGAATCAAGATTGACAATGGAACTGAGTTCAAGAATTTTGTGATAAGATCATTTTGTGAAGAGAATGGAATAATGCATGAGTTTTCAGCAGCAAGAACCCCAAAAAATTGAGTGGTAGAAAGAAAAAACAGATCTCTTATTGAAGCTGCAAGGACGATGCTTGAAGAATCAAAGTTACCAATATATTTATGGGCTGAAGTTGTGAACACTGCCTGCTACACTCAGAATATTTCTTTAGTGAATCAAGCAAAATTGCATGAAACCATATCAATTGTTCAAGAACAAGAAGTCAACTCTAATTTTCTTCATGCCTTTGGCTGCAAATGTTATATCTTGAGAAATCAGACTGATCAATATGGGAAATTTGATGTTAAAGCAGATGAAGGAATTTTTGTTGGATATGCTGTGGGAAACGCATATAGAGTACAATCTAAAACCAACATTGTTATGGAAACAATACATGTTGTGTTTGATGATAAAAAGATTGAAGGACTGCAAGATGAAGATTCTCATGAAAGTCTCAAATTTTATAATGTGGAGATGGTTAGTGATGAAAGTGATCAGGAAACAATGGCAAAGGATAATGCAGAAAAATCTACTATAAATGAAGCACAAAATTCAACATTTGTCGAGTTGCAAAATGCTTCATCCATCGGGAGACTATCTGCCTTATCCGTCGGGAGACAATCAGCCTCATCCGTCGGAACACAAAGTACACCATTCATCGGGTCATTAAGAGATGCTGAAAGTCAGAATAGATCACTAACAGAAAATTCCCCTTTCTCAAATCAAAGATCCACAAACTCAGGGGGAGTTTCTAATAATCAAAACTCAGTCACTCATCAAGACAACAATGAGGCCTCTTCATCTAGAGCTAATCTACCTCAACAAAGAAAATGGACTAAAGATCACCCCTTTGACCTCATCATTGGTGATGTGTCTTCTAGAGTACAAACAAGGATAGAAACTCAAGAAAAATGTCTATATAGTAGCTTTCTATCTAAGGAAGAACCAAAGAAGGTAAAAGAAGCTTTGTTGGATCCTAATTGGATTTTAGCTATGCAGGAGGAGCTAAAACAATTTGAAAGGAATAAAGTATGGAAGCTGGTACCCAAGCCTAAATGAAAGAATCCAATTGACACCAAATGGGTATTCATAAACAATATGGATGAAAATGGCATAGTAGTAAGGAACAAAGCTAGATTGGTTGTTGAGAGATATTGTCAACAAGAACGAATAGATTTTGATGAAACTTTTGCTCCTGTTGCTAGACTTGAAGCCATCAGAATTTTCTTAGCCTATGCAGCTCATGCCAATTTCAAGGTCTATCAAATGGATGTCAAAAATGCATTTCTAAATGGAGATTTGGAGGAGGAAGTCTATGTTAGTCAGTCTCCTGGTTTTGAAGATCCAAATTTCCCAAATCATGTCTACTATCTTTTGAAAGCACTTTATGGACTCAAGCAAGCACCTAGAGCCTGGTATGACACTTTATCAAAGTTTCTTTTGGAAAATCACTTCACAAGAGGTACTGTTGATAAACCTTTATTCTTTAGAAATGTTAATGGCTCTAGTATACTTGTTCAAATTTATGTAGATGATATTATATTTGGCTCTACAGATAAAAAAGATTGCAAAAAGTTTGCCAAATTGATGCAAAGTAAGTATGAAATGAGCATAATGGGAGAACTAACTTACTTTCTTGGTTTGCAAGTTAAGCAAGTAAGTGGTGGAATATTCATTAGTCAAACTAAATACATTCATGATCTTTTAAAGAAGTTTGATCTAATATATTGCACATCTGCAAAAGCTCCCATGGCCACTACAACTAAGCTTGAATTAAACACTACTGAAAAGTCTGTGGATATTTCAAGTTATAGGGGCATGGTTGGTTCACTTCTGTACTTAACAGCTGGTAGGCCAGATATAATGTTTGCTACTTATCTTTGTGCTAGATTTCAGGCTGATCCTAGAGAATATCCTTTAGTAGCTTTTAAGAGAATTTTCAGATATCTCAAGGGAACACCAAAACTTGGCATTTGGTACCCTAGAGATTCTGGTTTTGATCTAACTGGTTATTCAGATGCAGATTATGCTGGCTGTAAAATAGACAGAAAAAGTACAACAGGAACCTGTCAATTTCTAGGGAACAAGCTTGTGTCCTGGTTCAATAAAAAGCAAAATTCAGTTTCTACCTCTACCGCTGAAGCTGAATATATTGTTGCTAGTAGTTGTTGTGCATAGATTTTGTGGATGAAAAAACAATTGTTGGACTATGGTCTACAAGTGGATAAAATTCCAATTTTCTGTAATAACACAAGTGCAATTGCCATCACTGAAAATCCAGTACAGCATTCAAGAACAAACACATAGACATCAAGTACCACTCACTTCATTATGGAACATGTGATGAATGATATTGTGGAACTTCATTTTGTTCCAAGTGAAAAGCAACTTGCAGATATCTTTACCAAGCCATTTGATGAATCCACCTTTTCAAGGTTGGTAAGTGAGTTTGGTATGCTTAATTATTCTTGAATTATTTCAGATACTTTTGTAAGTTTTAATGCAGCCAGAAACTTAATTGATTTTTCTGTTTTATATGAAATTGTGGATAAGTCAAAATTTACAACCCGATGGATGTTCATTATCCATCGAGTTTGATCATCCGTCGGAATATTATTTGTTAATAAAAATCAATTACTTTTCTGGATTAGTTTATAACCCGACGGATAATTGATTATCCTCATCCGTCGAATTGTCTCAATCTTAGCCGTTAAAACTCTGAACGTTATCCATCGGGTGTACTTACAGTTTGTAAGTATAACACGACGGATAAGTGACAAAATTTTTACAGTTTATTTATTTTTTAAACTGCTATTTTGGGCTATTTTGATTGGTCACTTTACTTCACTTTTTTATTTTTGACAGTTATTTCTGAGATAGTATAAAAGCAGAATTCATATTCGATCTTTTCTTTTATCATTCTCAAGATTCAATTGCTCTAATTTCTTTCTTCTCAAAAGCAAACTCTCTCTGCAAACTTTCAAATCTTTAGCAATGGCACCTGTAGTGAAAATCATGTCTCAAACCGGTACATCTATGAGAAAAACAACTTCTCAGCCTTAGTAAACAAGGAGATTCAACAGTCTGGTGACTATCATAAAATGATAGATTTTGTGAAGAACTGCAAACTCAACTATGCTATGCTGGAATCACCCACCATTTACTCTGAGGTTGTAGAGGAGATGTGGACAACTGCAGTATACAACTCAACAGACAAGACCATCACTTTCACTCTAAAAGGTAAGCAGTTTTGCATAAATAGTGATATTATCAAAGCATTCTTTAAGATCCCTGATAATACTGTAACTGCTTCACACACAGACACTGACATTGTTAACATGCTTAACTATATGGGCTATGCACTCACTACCTCTAAGTTAAGTGAAATTAGAAGGTTGGGTCTTAGTAAAGAATGGAGTTATCTGTGTGATGTGGTACTAAAATGTTTTCTGGTAAGATTAACAATTTTGATTCTATCAATATATCCATGCTCAACATGCTTTACATGCTAGTTACTGATAAGTACTTTAATTTCAGTTACTTGGTTTTGTTTGAGTTAGGCTTTAAGATAGGAGAACTTAATAAGAGAGGTAAAAGTGTTTATTAGGCTAGATTCTTTATGATGCTTGCTAACCATCTTATTGAGAATATTGTAATTGAGAACCCAACCAACAAGCTGAATTGTTGGGTTCAAGAAAGAAGAATAATTGCAGATCTTAATAGAGCAAATCAACACAAGGAGTTACCCTTATACTATTTTCCAGTAATTGAGGGACCTCGGGTAAGTGAGGTAATTTCTACTGTCTCTACTCTTCCAACCTCACATATTTCTTTTCCTTCTAATGTAGCTATGGCATCTGTGCCAATGACCAAACAGATACCTACCCAAGCTGCCAAAACTAAAATTCCAAAATCCAAAGCTAAGAAAGCCCCCTCTGATTTCTTTCAAAAGAAATCAGTTGTAAGATCTACTAAACCTAAATAGGGGAGTGTGAAGGAGGGTAAGATAGGTGAGGGACAGGGTGAAGATAAAAGAATCCCTAAGAATAAGGTTGGAGAGGTGAGTGTTTCTCAGCCTAGCCACACTACAGTTTCTCAATAAACTGCAATGCATAAAAAGGATTTAAGCTCATTACTAGTTACATCCTCCTAAAAGGATGTGACTATTGAACAAAGCTCTCAGCCAAGAGCACAGGCCAAGAGGGTAAGGGACACAAGCTCACCCCAAACATATATCAGAAAGAAAAAACCAAAAACCCTTGGGGATGCACAGGGCACACACTTAGTGCAAACTGGTGCTAAAGACCCAGTCACTGCACCTTCTCAAAGTCAGGTTGATGTGGCTCCAATAAATATGAAGTCACAGCCAAAATCTCTCATAATTGAAGCACCTGATACACCAAATTCTCCCACACACTCACTGGATGTTGACATGATCAATACATCACTTCCAAATTCTCCATCTTTAACTCTCTTGGAGAAGCCAAAAATCCAAGTAAGTAAGCATCATCTTTTAGATGATTTGTTGGCTCATTTACCATTCCTTTCTGAGACTGTTGAGACATCTGTACAAAAATTTTCATCAATCTACACAGAGTCTACAATAGTCTCCACTACAAACTCTTTCATTTCTACTATCCCGATGGATATTCATCATCCGTTGAGTAGTGATTGTATCCCGACGGATAAGCCTAACAGTAGTCATCCGTCGGATAGCCATACTACTAACCCGATGGATATTCATCATCCGTCGGGTGTCTCTGCACAACTTCAAATTTCTTCAATTTTTACAAGTACAGAAGACTTAGTAGTAGTGCAATCACTCTTAGGACTGAGGGAAGGGAGTAATTTGAGTGAGATTCTGGGTTGCTCCCAGGAAAAAGGAGAGAAAAAGAGTGAACATATGCAGTCCATTTCTTCAGGATTGGCAAAAGTGAGTGAGAGGAGTCCCACCTTAGATGGTGAGGGTGAGGGTGGGGAGCCACGGGGAGCCCTTGATGCAAAAAGAGAGAGAAATTGAGAGAAATGCAGGTACAGGAGGAATAAGGGTGGATATCATTGCTAGTGAGTCAATGAATGCCAATGATGCAGACATTGAGAGACTATCTCAGCATAATCAAGTTGTTCTAAGTTCCATCTTTTTAAAAGCTGAGGCATTTACTCATCTTGTTCCAGCATATCAATATTTGGCTGGATAGGGCAATGAACATGCAGAAAGGATACTGAACTTGGTGCACACCACCCAGTCAATGCAAAGAGCCAAGGATGCCATCACAGTTATGCCACCTAGAGCTGATGATGATGTTGACTATGGGACTGGGGAATCTGCTGATTTCTTTGGTGATGCAAGTGAAGAGGGGTCACTGGACATAGAGGAGAAGTAGACCTTAGTTCCAGATCTGGTATGCCATCTTGGGCATTTTCAAAGCAATGTGATGAATACTATTTCAAGACCACCCTCATTCAACTTATAAGTCAGACACACTCTGCTCTTCAATCCACAACAAATGCCAGCACCAAGAAGCTCCTACAAGCACACCTTGCTTCTCTTTAATTACAATAAATCCAAGGTTTTCAACACACTCGGGATGTCACTTCTATCAAAGGTGAAATTGATCAAATAAAAAAGGACATTTTTGATAGGTTGGATTCTAAACTTCCAGAAGCTACAATGCTTGATATTAAGAGACAACTCAGGAAGAATTTTAATCTTGCCACAAAGATAGATTCCTTGGATACCAGAATGACTGCAATGGAAGCTTCTTTAACAGCTATACATCTACATCAAGCTCAGCAAACTCAACTGCTACAACAACTAGTGGATGCACAATCTTCATCCTCCACTCTACTTGATGATAACAAAAAGGGGGAAAAAAGCTCAAGTAAGGGGGAAGGGGAGAAAGGCTCAAGTAAGGGGAAGCTTCAGCTAAACATACAAGTCAGCAAAGTGACTGTGCCAACAATTGCATTCACAAAGCCACCAGTATTGGATAGCATTGATCTAATCCAAATAGAAGCTGAAAAGCTTGAATCAAAGTCAAATCCTAAGATGCTTGATGTTATAGCTATAGAGGAGGAACTAGAAGAAAAATGGAGAAAGATAGATGCAAATATACAAGAAAAGTTTGGGCCAATTCAGAAATCAAATAAAGTCTTCAGTCATCACTTTCAAGTCATGAAAATCTCTGTGAATGACATAAGTATAAACTATCTGGAAAAGGGTCAAACTTCATGCATCAAATCTCCAAAATTAAATTTCATCATGAAGCCTAAAATAAACTATCCAAAGTTTTCTGACAAAAATCCTATGGATACTGTGTAAGAGACACCTAGGCCAGATGAGAAGAAGCTTTTGGCTAGGTCAATTGCATTTTACAAGGATCCAACAGATTCAACACTTAAAAAGAAAATTGTAAAGATCTACAGAAATGGTAAAGAGATATGTATGGTGGATGGACACCCTCAGTTTGTAGAAGCCAAAAGGGAAGAGAAAGAGAGAATAAGTCAAGAAAAGAAGCAAGCTGCCTTAGATGCTAAGAAGCTTAAATAAAAGAAGGAGAAAGCTGATATCTTAGCCAAACTTTAAGCTGTGAAGACTACAACTGAGATCTCTGCACAACCATCTGTGATTGCTGAACCTCAAAATCAGAAAGTGCAAAATGAACCTCAACAGATAAAGAAACCAAGGTACAAGCAAAGAATCAAGAGAAAATTGGACTTCAGTGATGAGGAAAAGAAAGACTTTATTCCCAAGAAGCCTACAACCACAACTCAAACATCAAAACCCTCTGTGGTATTTGAAGAAACTAAAGTGGTGGATCCATCAAGGAATATTCATGGTGAGCCCATAATTCCTAAGGATGAGCCAGTAGACTAGGATAGTTTACCAATTCCTGAGCTAAATTTTCCTATCTTCAAAAAGATAAAGAAGACAAAGACAAGAGCACACAAGAAAGTGAAGCCTGTGATTCTCAAATCCAAAATCCCAATCAAAGCTAAATCTATAGTCAACAAGGGAGACATGTTGTACATCTGTGATATCAAGGAGTTTTCTGACATAAACCTTTACTTAGATGAATTGGATGAAGTTAGAGGAATTGATGCTCACATACATCTTTCTGAAAGATTGGTGTTTAAATACAAGGAAGGAAAATAGATCATATGGCCATTTCACAGGATCCTTCTAGAAAGCCTGTATATTTTGATAAAGGTTTAATCTTCATTCAAAAAGAACTTTGGGTACAATGTGACAGCAAAAAGATTAGTTCTAAAGAAGATTGAGGAGCTGAGGAGTAATAGAGCCAAAGATGCACTACCAAAAACTCTGTCAATCCCCTTCACAGGAAATAGAGTGCATCTGAGGCCCTACTGGTTGATGGAATTAAGGGATGAAAAAGGAGTTAGAAGATTCTTCATATTGGAGGACCAACTGAGTATCGCTAGCGATGAGACTCTTTTGGAAATGCAGGAAATGCTAAATCTCTCAGAAGCTGATGAACTTGAATTCCACAGACAACTCCAGAATCAAATTGAAGAAAACAACAGAAGGCTTGAAAAGAAATCCAGACAATCAAGGAAATAGATTTATCTGCTCAGACTAGAGGAGCACCTTGATAATTATTGTGAGCAATTTCTTTGTGTACTTTGCATTATTCAATTTTCTGTAAATTGTAGCACTTATCATTTTTATCTACTGTTTTTCAATCTGTATTTTTAGGATGTTTTGTTATCATCAAGTTTCTCTTAATTTATGGCTACAATTCCAGTAGACATAAATTGGGGGAGATTGTTAGGAATATGTTGTGTACTTGATGATAAGCTAAATAAAATACCTTGGTAGATTTAACTTAGTGTATTTTGTAGCACCCGACAGATGATCAATTATACTCCCGACAGATGATTCAATATAGTCCCGACGGATAACTAATTGATATCCACCGGGTGAGTAACTTATGTAACAATAAGTAATGTAGCACATTTCTGCAAACAACTTTGTGCAGATTCTGTAGTAGCATATGAGTCATGTTGACTGCTTGTAGATATGCAGAATAGGTTGATTAATTATAAATATATGATGTCTTATAATTGTGCATAAATGAAATGGTGTCAAGTGTCAAATAGCTATCTGACGGATGATCAACAAAGCTACCCGACGGATGATCAACAAAGTTACCCGCGGATAACAAGCATGTACCCGACGGATGATCAATTCAAATATCTGTTGACAGTGACAACAGTCACATGCATTGGGTGTTTGAAAAAGGAATGTGGTAGCCTGTTTAGCAGGATTTTGAGAACAAAGAAGCATTACCATTTCCATGCTATTATGAAGATATTCAAAGATGCTGGAATAGAGTAGTGAAGCAGCATGGAGTTAGACTTGATAGGTTTTGTTTTATTATCTTATCTTATTACCATGTAAACTTGGTGATATATAAACCAAGTGTAGCTAGTAGAACAAATAACTAAGCAAACACATTTTAGAAGAGAAATAGAAAAAGCTGTAACTTTTAATAATTTCTCTGTAATTTGTTTGTTCACTTGTAAAAGCAGTTGTGAGCTATTCAAGCTTCACAGGGTTCTCTTGATATATATATATATATATATATATATATATATATATATATATCTGGTGGATACATTCAAATCCACCAGAAAGTTTTAAAGACTTGTGTTTTTATTACTCGTGTTCTGATTTATAAAATTCTTTCATTCCGCACTCTGCAAATCAAACACTTATATGTTATTCAGTTAGAACAGTTTTAAAAATCTCAAAAAGAAGCCAGAATTACATTCAACCCTCCTTCTGTAATTCTTGTTATATTGTTAGGGAATAACATTCTTGTTGATCGTTTGAGGGATCATATTCGGGATCTTATTATTTGGGTTTCCCTAAACCTTTCTTAATATCTTATATTCCTTTAATGATTCTCTATTAAAATCCTTGAATTGAATTCCTTTTAATCCTGTTACCTTATACTTAATTTCTTCGGTGTCTGGTTAAGTTTTGGGAAATCAAAGTGTTCGAATTCGAATTCTGACGACCTTTACATACACTCATTTACTTTATGAAATACTAATACGATCTCAGAATTTTCATAACAGTACTCCTATATAATGTGGTCTGATAATTTTCCTTAATCACCAAAAATCAGCAAAAGTTAATATTCATCAGGGTTTCAAAAATTTCCAAAAAATTGGGGTTATTACAATCGTCCCATAAAATAATAATAATGATGAAATGCCATGAACGAAAAAAACAGACAAGGCAAAAGCAAAAAAAAGAAATATGCGATAAAAGTCTTACGAGCATGCTCTTCTAAAAACTTATTATCTTTCAACTGCAAATGAGAATAAATTGACACTGACCCTTAAAAACCATCAAAGTAATCCGCATCATACTTGTCTAACTTATTCAGCGAGTACAGGGTATTTTGAGTAACTTTACGACATGATCGGATAAACTCGAAGTCCGGGCCACCGATGTACAACCACTTTGAGTGGTAACCTGAATTCGGCGAATGGACACTAACAATCTTCATCCTCTTATGACGAGAATCAAAATACACCTGCCCTTTGTGGTACCGTATTCCATAAATAAAAGAGAACAACTGGTTTGTCGGCACTCGACCCCTCTCATAATACAGCGTGATAAAACCACTCACGTGGGCAACATAATTCGGTTATAACTGGCTCACACCACACCCAATCGTCTCATAAAGTGCCAGTTGAAAATGATGCATAGGAAGTCGAAGCCCGTAATCGAACAAAATCAACGGGATCTCATGCATGCCATACTCGGGCATCATCCATACCCTATCATCGGGTCCCGGTATCCAATATCTATACTCATTGTCAAAATCCACCTATTTCTTCAATTTTCCCAAAGGTATCGCCTTATTTACAAAATGGCTAATATAGTCCAAACTAGGTTTATCAGCGAACTCCGCTCTCCCTGTCCCCAAACCCTCTGCTAAAGCCCGATTTCTTAAAGCTACAGTCCTAGGGCTTAACGGAGCAGGAACTGGGGGATCGACAGGGACTCCAGCCAATTACTCATCTTCATTCATAAATTCAAAAGAGTTACATTGCGCAAACTGGGAATATCTAAATGGTTTAAGTTAAGAGATGATTCTTCATCACCCTCCTCGAGAGGTTTTTTCCCGGGATTTCGTCCAGAAACAGTTTTTAAAGATGAAGAACTCACTACATTCATGTTTGATAACAAAGGAAACAACTTTAAAAAGAAAAAAACAACACTACCCAACAAAGACACAACTAAGATAATATCAAGATCACAACTTCGCAGAGAAAAGAAAGAAGAAGGAGAGAACTTACAGTTATCAGAAAGAGGAAATGGCAGTGTACTGGTGGAGGCGCCAGTCTTATTGAGGCAACAGGGAAGCCGAACGGTTTCTTGTTCTCTCAATAAGAAAAAGCTTTTTAAAAATACAGGATATATATATATATATATGTTTTAAAAAAAATAACACAAAACAAAAGCAAACAAACAAAGTACAACAAAGCATATCCTACTTTTGTCTTTGTTTGCTATTTTATCTTTTATTTTACTTCTTCACTAACTTTGATCATGCTCGCATTCTATCTTTTTTGTCCAATTTTCAGGGCTCAAAATACCCGAAGCAAATCTAAAGGTATTGTTCCAAATAGGTGGGGCAAATGTTTTACCAAGGACTCAAGATAAAATCCCAAGATAACTTAATTGTAATAATTAGATAGCATATAGATAAAAGCCCATCAGGTCCAATTGTACTAAAAATAACCTATTAAACTCTCCTATAAAAAGCAGTGTTCTAAAAAGCGGGAATCGGAAAATTCGGTGGAGGGACCTTTTAGTGATTAATCGGATTGATTAATCAAAGTATTAATCGGAAGAAATTTAATTAATAAATAACAAAAAAATAATTATATTTAAATGTCATTAACCTTTTATAAGATTTACAAAAATATGTTAATATATTATTATTAATATTAATTATTAAATGTTAAATGTTAATGATTATTTTAAAAAAAATTAATTTTTTTAAAAAAATATTTTTTTTATTAATTTCAAATTTTGACCGATTCGGCCGATTTTTTCCGAACTACCCGACTTTGGACCGATTTTTCAATAAAAAACATAATTTGACCCGATTAACGATTAATCGAGACGGGACCCGTCCGAACTCCGATTAATCGGCCGATTAATCGGCATATTTTTAGAACACTTAAAAAGAAGCCAAGACTCATTTGTAAGGATTGGATAATTGAATAAAAAAAGAGTTTCCTTAAAATATTATTCATGTATATTCGATAAATATTCGGGGTACATGAATAATATTTCACATGGGAAAGTTTTATAGCATGTAACTAGCAGCAGTTGTGCATTTTGATGATAAAAGCAAACCGGATAGTTAGATATGTTGAACAACCAAAATTCCATTTTTAGTGGGTACATGTGCACTTATGAAATTTTATTTTAGTCTGGTAGTCCTTGGCAAATTGAAAGTACTACAAACAAGCTGAGGGAGTACAAAAGCGGACAAATTGAAAGTACTGCAGACAAGCTGAGGGTGTACAAATGCAGAACAACAAAGTAAAACAGGAACTGTAGGCACAAATCGTAACAAATGGAGTGACATCAAAAGGTTGACTTCACAATTGTCAATGTCAAAGATCTGTGTCTGCGCTTAGAGCATGGCCAGCTGCCGTATGTTGATTGGGTAAGCATAAGAACGTGATGTTGTTTCGTAGGATATCTTTGCAAATACAATGTTGGCAGCCTCAGTGGGATGAAAAGCATCCCAAAATACGTACTTTGCGCGTTGATTACATGGTTGTTGTAGGGGTAGACATGTTATTTGGCCATTATTCCTTCCCACACCACAACATCCCTTGTCAACCACATCAAATCCTGCATTTATTTTTTCAATTTGTTAGAAGAAAGTATGTGTAGCTTGTCTATCTACATTGTAAAAAAGTTATTGTTACCATAGGTGGCAGCATTGGCTACAACATCTTTGGAGCTTTGATATGAATCCAGAAACACAAACTTTGCACCAGGTAATTGGCCGTTGTTGAAATTATCAACCATGTTCTTGACACCAGTGTTAAATAGTGATATAGCGCTATTGATTTTTTCGTTGCACTTGCTGGTGCTATTTCCATTTATACGAGCTAGTTGATAGGGTATGCATCCAATTTGCCCTACTGCCGTCACAATCACCTTACGTGCTCCTAATCTATACAAGTCCTGCAGTGTAAATAATAGTTTAATAGGCTTTTGGTTCAAACTAATTTTTTTTTATTTTATTTACGAGGGCTTGTTGAAACAGAACTAATACTTACCGTTAGCTGCCGAGTATAGTCCTGAAGGAGTAAAGCTGCAAACGCTTTTGTTGAGTATTGTGAACCGGTTGAGTAGAAATCTGGCATGAAGTAATTGTTAAGATAGTCATTACTTCCCATTCCAGAGTAGAATATGCACCTGCTTAAGTAGTTTGCAAGTGCATTTGCATCTCCCCTGAAAAACCTTGAAATTTGCTGTACTGTTCTTCCGAAACTAGCTACTTGTTGGCTCATTGGCATATGATCCCCCTACAGGAACATGAATATATGATTCTTGTTAGTTACATTGTTTGAAAAAATATTTATCATAAGGTTAAGTTCAGTGAGCTCTTCAGTTTCTTGAGCTTGATGAAGTGGAGTCAAATTAATTTGCTGAACTCGAATTTGGCTTGTACATAATTTTAATCATTTGTAGAGGGTTATGATATATGTGCATACCAAGTTGTTGCCAGTTTCATCACGGATTCCTGCCGCCCCTGAAGCAAAATTTACTCCCCTGAGCAATGCACGTCCGCGTGTTCTTGCATAGGGTGGAATGTAAGTTGGGAACCCAAGAAGTTGAGCTGCAAAACATCATAAAGCACGCATATTTACTCGACACTATATATGAGTGTTTGAAGAGTTTTCTCAAGTCCGTTGATGTGGGAGTATTGTGCACGATGGACGACTTTATTATGATTGTGTATATTTTTAAAATCGTTAAATTACAATGTGCATAAAATATAGATTCCAAAATTGGTAAATGGATGAAGGGGATAAGATTTACCTAAGGCATCGACATAAGTACGACCATTGGTAAATCTACCGGTGGTGCCTTGAGGGAAATCGATGCCATAAGGTCTGTAATTCGCTCTAGCAAGAGTAAGTATACCATTATTGTTACCATTATCAACAAGCGAATCGCCAAAAATGAAGAAACCAGGCACTTGTGGTTCTTGCTGCGAAGAAACCGCAACTACTAAGTACAAGAACACCCCAACAATAGCAGTTAGACATGCCATCGTGTTCTACTTTTTATAGTTTGTTACTGATCATGAAATGATGTAAGAAGAAGTTGTTTTTATAGCTAGCAGAGGTAGCTAGCATACTAAATTTGCACTAGTAAAACAGGGTTGTGCATGTGGAATGAGTTAATATAACTATGGTTAAACAAAGTGCAAGTAAATATGCCCGTGAGAAGGATGGTTTGGGCAGGGATTATATAGCTTTTGAGCTGTGAAATATTATGGGGGTTGTTATGGAGTTTGTTGTTTTTATATAGCGGTGAAAAGCTGGTGGAAGAGGTGATATCTCTCGTGAAGGTTTCTAGGACCAATACCATGAACCATCTCCATCTCAATTCTCCAACTTATATATAACATAACATTTGGCCAACCAAGATGCTTTACTTTTCAAGCCAAAATTGGCCCCTAATTTTGATAAAAGGAGTTCCAGTTTTAATATATAAAACTGTGGTGACATAGTATTTTTGATGACATAGCGAGATTTTTAAAAATTTATCCACTAATTATTTTTATTTAAATAAAGAAAATATTACAAAAATAAAATTAAATAATAGATAATTTTTTTAAAATCTTACTCTATTAACTAAAATACTAAAATTCACACATTTTCATTTGGTTCTAATAGAATTCAAGAAATATATATAGAACTCCATAAAATAATTTTTAACTTGAACACATATTTTGAAGTATCTGTTTGATATTTATTATGACTTTAGTGATCCAAATGATACCCCGTTAAGTTTGATGATTAAATTGATACATGACATTCAATTGAGTGACCACTTTGATATTTAACCCGTATTTTAAACTGAGTTGTGAATGACTATAGATGAGTGAGATACACAATGTGTTAGTTGTGTATATTTATTGGAACATATTCTCCTTTACGAGAGGATTCCACTACATATCTACATGTTCAAAATAAGTAGAAGATAAATGAGAATTGATGTTTCAAAGTATGACATTTTAATGTGAAAAATGAATTTTATACCATATCGAGAATTATAGAAACCTCTTCCTTGATTTTTCTTATAAGTAGCTTGTACCGCATCGAAAAGAAAAAATACGCCATTTCAAATCTTTATTTATAAATAGAGTTAAATATATGGAGTTTACAACATCATTTTTATTAGGTCAATAAAAAGGAGTTGTCTCTTTAATTCTCAGTCTCTCCAGTCTCGGCTCAGTTCAAGTTCGTTCAGATTATTTTTGATTTATCGATTATACTAGTATCTCGTTTTTCTATGAAGCATGTCACTAAACACAGATTATATCCAATTTATGTTTGTTTTCTCAAACTCCTCTCTTTAATTTTTAGTTAATTCTTATATGATTATATAATTTAAGAAATAACAATTTTCTTGTTTATTAATTATATATATGAGATATATAATTGTTGCTATAAATCGTACAAGATTGATAACAAAAGTTCGTAGAGAATCAGACTAAATTGTGTATTATTGAAGTTTAAACAACAGTTTACACCTTTTTCTCTGTATATACTACATCACAATTAATAGATCCTTCTAGATATAACTTTAGGACACACAATGCTAATATCAAAATTTGATAGATAAAAATGCAAATGTGTTGAGCAGATGTGCTGAGCTGGAAAATTGAGAAAATTCCTTTTCTGTAAATGATTTTGGCGCCATTTTTATTAATAATGTCATTGGCGTCTATATTGGTAACATCCCCACTCAAGTTGGGGGAGTGAAATAAGTTGTACCTTCATCTCTTTCTCTTTCTCTAACTCAGCAACCAGTGCTATGGACCCTCCTTTCTTCCTTCCTTTCTCCATCCTCTCAACTGCTCAATTTCAAGCTCATAAATTTTTAAGATGCCATAGAGTCTCTCCAAGGTCAACTCCTTGTAATCCTGAGAATTTCTCAATGAAACTGTCATTGGCTTCCACTCTTTTGGAAGAGATCTAAGGAACTTGAGGTTAGAGTCTTTTGTTTGATAGACTCTTCCCTGCAACTTCAGAGCATTTAGTAGCTTTTGAAATCTACTAAAAATATCAGTGAGACGCTTTCTTCACAGTGGAAATGCTCATATTGCTGAATCAGTAGCTACATCTTGTTCTCCCTTACTTGCTCAGTACCATCACAAATAATCTGGATTGTGGCCCATACCTCTTTAGCTGTTTTATCGTTAATGATGTTATCAAACATATCACCATCAACTCCATTGAACAAAATGTTCATGGCCTTCTTATCTTTCCTGACTTGCTCAATATCAGGATCTGACCATTCATGCCTAGATTTGGGAACAGATGGTTCATTGCCAGTTGCAGCTCTCATTGGTACATGAGGACCTCTCTCTATGCAATCCACATAGGCCTCATCTTGTGAAAGAAGATGTAGGTGCATTTTCACCTTCCAGTGGTGATAATTATCTTTGTCCATAAATGAAATTTTGACTCCAACATCTTTCTTGTTCATCTTGCTGTTTGTTGTGTTATTTTCACTCTTTGTACTTCAAGAGTTTGCTCTGATACCAATTGTTATTCCCTAACAATACAACAAGAATTACATAGGGGGGTTGAATGTAATTCTGGCTACTTTTTCAAGATTTTAAAATTGTTCTAACTGAATATATATAGGTATTTGATTTGTAGAGTGCGGAATGAAAGGATTATATAAATCAAAATACAAATTAATAAAAATTACAAGTTTTTAAAACTTTCTGGTGGATTTGAATGTATCCACCAGATATATATATATATATATATATATATATATATATATATATATCAGTTTGAGAACTCTGTGTAGCTTAAAATGTCTCACAGCTGCTTTACAAGTAGAACAAACAAACTATAGAGAAATTCTTGACAAGTACAGCTTTTTCTATCTCTCTTTAAAATGTGTTTGCTTAGTTTAATGTTCTACTAGCTATACTTGGTTTATATATCACCATGTTTACATAACAATAAGACAAGATAATAAAATAAAACATATCTAGTCTAACTCCATGCTGCTTTACTACTCTATTTCAGTATCTTTGAATATCTTTACAATTGCATGGAAATGGTATGCTTCTTTGTTCTCAAATTCCTGCTTAACAGGCTGCCACATTCCTTTTACAAACACGCAACGCATGTGACTGTGTTGTCACTATCAACATATATTTGAATTTGATCATCCTTCGGGTATATGTTTCATCCGTCGGGAAGCTTTGTTGATCATCCGTCGGGTAGCTTTGTTGATCATCCATCAGGTAGCTATTTTCACTTGACTCCATTTCACTTATACAGAATTACAAGACATCTCATATTTATAATTAATCAACCTATTCTGCATATCCACTAGTAGTCAACATGACTCATATACTCCTACTGAATCTACACAAAGTTGTTTGCAAAAATGTGCTACAATACTTATTTGTTACATAAGCTACTCACCCGATGGATGTCAAATTGTCATCCGTCGGGACTATATTAAATCATCCGTCGGGACTATATTTGATTATCGATCGAGAGCTACAAAATTCACTAAGTTAGATCTACTAAGGTGTTTTGTTTAATTTATTATCAAGTTCACAACATATTCCTAACAATCTCCCCCAATTTATGTCTACTGGAATTGTAGCCATAAATTAAGGGAAACTTGATGATAACAAAACACCCCAAAAATATAGATTGAAAAGTATTAGATAGAACTGATAAGTGCTACAAAATTTACTGAAAATTGAACAAAGCAAAGTATATAAAGAAGTTGCTCACAATCATTATCAAGGTGCTCCTCAGTCTGAGCAGATAAATCTATTTCCTTGATTGTCTGGATTTCTTCCCAAGCCTCATGTTGTTCTCTTCTATCTGATTTTAGAGTTGTATGTGGAATTCAAGTTCATCAGCTTCAGATAAATCCAACATTTTTTGCATTTCCAAAAGAGTCTCATTGCTAGAAATACTCAGTTGGTCATCCAGTCTGAAGAATCTTCTAACTCCCTTATCATCCATGAATTCCATCGGCCAATAAGGCCTCAAATGCACTCTCTTTCCTGTGAAGGGAATAGACAGAGTTTTTGGAAGTGCATCTTTGGCTCTATTACTCCTTAGCTCCTCAATTTTCTTTAGGACTATTCTCCTTGCAGTCACATTAAATCCAAAGTTCTTCTTGAAGGATGAATAGACCTTTATCAATACAGATTGGCTTTCTTGAAGAATCCTGTAAAGTGGCCATGTGATCGCTTTCCCTCCCTTGTACTTAAATACTAGCCTTTCAGGAAGATGTCTGTAGGCATCAATCCCTCTTACTTCTTCCAGTTCTTCCAAGTAGAGGCTAATTTCAGAAAACTCTTTGATGTCACAGATGTATAAGAGATCCTCCTTATTGACTGTGGGTTGAGATTTGGTTAGGGTCTTGGATCTAAGAGTCACGGGCTTCACTTTCTTGATGGCTCTAGTCTTTGTTTTTTTGGCTTGTTGAAGATTGGAAAGTTTAGTTCGGGAATCGGAAAACTATCCCAGTCTACTGGCTCATCCTTTGGAATTATGGGCTCACCATAAATATTCCTTGTTGGATCCACCACCTTGAATTTTTCAAATACCACTGAGGGTTTTGATGTCTGAGTTGAAGTTGTAGACTTTTTGGGAATGTAGTCTTCCATTTCCTCATCACTGAAGTCCAATTTTCTTTTGGAGGGAAGCTTGTATTGGAATCTTCTTTTCTGTTGTGGTGCATCTTGCACTTTCTGATCTTGAGGTTCGGCAATTACAGATGGTTGTGCAGAAATCTCTGTTGTAGTATTCACAGCTTGAAGTTTGGCCAAGATAGCAGCTTGCTCTTTCTTTTGTTTGAGCTTCTAAGCATCTAAGACAGCCTGCTTCCTTTCTTGCCTGATTCTTTCCTTCTTTTCCTTCTTAGCTTCTAAAAACAGAGGGTGTCCAACCACCACACAAATTTCTTTACCATTTCTGTAGATTTTGGCAATTCTTCTTTCAAGTGCTGAATCAGTAGGTTCTTTGAAAAATGCAATTGACCTAGCCAACAGCTTCTTCTCATCAGGCCTAGGTGTTTCATACACAATATCAATAGGATTTTCGTCTGACAACTTTGAGTAGTTTCTTTTAGGCTTCTTCATCAATCTTTAGCTGTTTGTCATTTGATTCCAGTTTTGCTGCTGTCAGATTGATGATGTCAATGTTATCCATGGCTGGTGGCTTAGTGAAAGCAATTGTTGACACAATTACTTTACTGACTTGAATGTTGAGCTGTTTCTCCCCCTAACTTGATGAGTCTTTCTCCCCCTTTTGTTAGCATCAAGTTTTTGAGTGGAAGGGATTTGAGCAACCACCAATTGTTGGAGTAGAGCAGTCTGAGTTTCCTGATTAGCCAAGCTCCACATCAGATAATCTAGAGTCCATGGCCTCACCCTTTCTATTTAGATCAGCTTCCTTTCTCAGTTTCTGAGCTATCTCAGTCATGGTGGTTCTAGGAAGTCTAGCATCCAACCTTGCTATGAAATCCTATTTTACTTCAGAAACTTCTTACTTTATTTCATCCACACTTTGACTGTGTTGGAGAGCTTGAATCTTGTGCAACTGAAGAGCTTCAAGATGTGCTGTAAGTAGTCTCTTTGTGGTGGCATCTGTAGATGCTTGAATGGCTGTTTGGGTGTCATGAATGAGCTTGAACAATGTGGATTGGAGATGTGAGTATGAACATTCTTTGGTTAGCATCCAGGAAGGAATGTCTGCATCTCCCCATATGCTCATGTTGTCTTCCTCATCATCCCCACCAGCATCCCCAAAACAATCTTCAGCCAGTTCAAAATCACTGCTAGTATTGGATGGCATAGCAGTGATTGCATCCTTTGCTCTTTATAGAAAATCAGTTGTGTGCACTAGATTGAGCATCTTTTTAGCCTCCTCATTGCCCTATATAGCTAGAGTTTGATAAACTGTAGCAGGATGAGTAAATATCTCAGCATCTAGAGAAAATAGAACCTATGACAGCTTGATATTCTTGCTGAAATAGTCTATTCCTTTCTGCATCACTGACATTCATTGACTCACTAGCAATGGTGTCCATCCTTATCTCTCCAGTACCTGCATTTCTCTCATGTTCTCTCTATTTTTGCATCAAGGGCTCCCCTTAACTTCCCACCCTAACACCCTCACCTTCACCATCTAAGGTGGGACTCCCATCACTCACTTTTGTCAGTCCTGAAGAAATGGACTGCATAGGTTCACTCATTTCCTCTACTTTTTCCTGGGAGCAACCCAGCCTTTCACTCAGTTCACTCCCTTCCCTCAGTCCTAAGAGTGATTGTACTACTACTAAGTCCTTTACACTTGTGATAATTGTAGAAATTTGAAGTTGTGCAAAGACTCCCGATGGATGAGGAATATCCATCGGGGTAGTAGTTTGGCTAGCCGTCAGATGACTGCTGTTAGGCACATCCGTCGGGATACAATCACTACTCGATGGATGAATGACATCCGCTGGGATAGAAGAAATGAATGAGTTTGGAGTGGAGACTATTGTAGACTCTATGCATATTGATGAAAATTTGGGCACAGATGTCTCAATAGACTCGGAAAGAATTGGCAAGTGAGCCAACAAATCATCTAAAAGATGATGCTCATTTGCTTGGATTTTTGGCTTCTCCAACAGAGTTAAAGATTGAAAATTTAGAAATGATGTATTAATTATGTCTACATCCAATGAGTGTGTGGGTGAATTTGGTGTTTCAGGTGCTTCTATCACTAAAGATTGTGGCTGTGACTCCACATTTACTGGAGCCACATCAACCTGAATTTGAGATGGTGCAGAGACTGAGTCTATTGTTTCAGTTTGCACTATGTGTGTTCCCTGTGTATCCCCAAGGGTTTTAGATCTTTTCTTTCTAGCATAAGTCTGTGGTGAACTTGTGTCCCTAACCCTCTTGATCTATGCTCCTGGTTGGGAGCTTGTTTCAATAGTAACATCCTTTTGGGAGGATGAAACTAGAAGTGAGACTATTTCCTTATTAACAACCACAGTTTGTTGGAAAACTGTGGTGTGGATAGGCTTAGGTACACTCATCTCACCAGCCTTATCCTTAGGGTTTCTTTGATTTTCACCCTGTCCCTCACCTTGCTTACTCTCCTTCACACTCCTTTCTTTGTGTTTAGTAGATTTTGCAACTGATTTCTTTTGAAGGGGCTTTCTTAGTTTTGGATTTTGAAATTGTTGGTTTGGTAGCTTGGGTAGGCATCTGTTGGGTCATTGACACAGATGCCATAGCTACACTTGAAGGCAAAGAAATGTGTGAGGTTGGAAGAGTGGAGACAGTGGTGCTACCTCACTTACCTGAGGTCCCTCCATGATTGAAAAGTAATAGAGGGACACCTCTTTGTGGTGACTTGCCCTGTTGAGATCAGAAATGACTCTCCTTTCTTGAACCCAATAATTTAGCTTGTTGGTTGGGTTCTCAACAATAATATTCTCAATAAGATGGTTAGCAAGCATCATAAAGAATCTAGCATAATAGACACTTTTACCTCTCTTATTAAGTTCTCCTAACTTATAACCTAACTCAAATATGATCAAGTCACTGAGATTAAAGTACTTATCAGTAACTAGCATATAAAGCATGTTAAGCATGGAGATGTTAACATAATCAAAATTGCTAATTTTACCAGAAAATACTTTAGTTACCACATCACACAGATAACTCCAATCCTTTCTAAGACCTAGCCTCCTAATTTCACTTAACTTAGAAGTAGAAAGTGCATAGCCCATAGAATTTAGCATGTTAACTATATCAGTATATGTGTGTGGAACAGTAGCAGTGTTATCTGAAATTCTAAAGCATGCTTTGACAATGTCACTATTGATGCAAAACTGTTTACCTTTAAGTGTAAAAGTTATGGTTTTGTCAGATGAGTTGTACACGACAGTTGTCCATATCTCCTTCACAACTTCACAGTAGATTGTGGGTGATTCCAGCATAGCATAACTGAGTTTACAGCTCTTCACAAAGTCCATCATCTTGTGAAAGTCTCCAGACAGTGGAATCTCCTTATTCACAAGAGCTACAAAGTTGTTCTTTTCATATATATATATATATATATATCCAGATTGAGACATAATTTTGACTACTAGTGCCATTGTTAGAGAATGAGAAATTTGCAGAGAGATTATTTACTTTAGAGAAGAAAGGAAGTTAGAGCAATTGATTTGAGAATGATAAAAGAGTAGAATAAAAATGAATTCTACTTTTATACTATCTCAAAAATAAACTGTCAAAAATAAAAAAGTGAAGTAAAGTAACCAATCAAAATAGCCCAAAATAACTGTTTAAAAAATAAATAAACTGTAAAAATTCTATCACTTATCCGACATGTTATACTTACAAACTGTAAGTACACTCGATGGATAACGTTCAGAGTTTTAACGGCTAAGATTGAGACAATTCGACGGATGAGGATAAATCAATTATCCGTCGGGTTATAAAATAATCCATAAAAGTAATTGATTTTTATTCACAAATAATATTGCGACGGATGATCAAACTCGATGGATAATGAGCATCCGTCGGGATGTAAATTTTGACTTAGCCACAATTTCATCCAAAATAGAAAAATTAATTAAGTTTCTGGCTGCATTAAAACTTGCAAAAATATCTGAAATAATTCAAGAATAATTAAGCATACCTAACTCACTTACCAACCTTGAAAAGGTGGATTCATCAAATGGCTTGGTAAAGATATCTGCAAGTTGCTTTTCACTTGGAACAAAATGAAGTTCCATAGTACCATTCATCACATGTTCCCTAATGAAGTGGTACTTGATGTCTATGTGCTTTGTTCTTATATGCTGTACTGGATTTTCAGTGATGGCAATTGCACTTGTATTATCACAGAAAATTGGAATTCTATCCACTTGTAGACCATAGTCCAACAATTGTTTTTTCATCCACAAAATCTGTTCACAGCAACTACCAGCAGCAATATATTCAGCTTCAGCTGTAGAGGTAGAAACTGAATTTTGCTTTTTACTGAACCAGGACACAAGCTTGTTTCCTAGAAATTGACAGGTTCTTGTTGTACTTTTTCTGTCTATTTTACAGCCTGCATAATCTGAATCTGAATAACCAGTTAGATCAAAACCAGAATCTCTAGGGTACCAAATGCCATGTTTTGGTGTTCTCTTGAGATACCTGAAAATTCTCTTAATAGCTACTAAGTGAGATTCTCTAGGATCAGCCTGAAATCTAGCACAAAGACAAGTAGTAAACATTATATCCGGCCTACTAGCTGTTAAGTACAGAAGTGAGGCAACCATGCCCCTATAGCTTGAAATATCCACAGACTTTTCAGTAGTGTTTAATTCAAGCTTAGTTGCAGTGGCCATGGGAGTTTTTGCAGATGTGCAATCCATTAGATCAAACTTCTTTAAAAGATCATGAATATATTTAGTTTGACTAATGAATATTCCGTCACTAACTTGCTTAACTTGTAAACCAAGAAAGTAAGTTAGTTTTCCCATCATGCTCATTTCATACTTACTTTTCATCAATTTGGCAAACTTTTTATAAAGTTTTTCGTCTGTAGAGCCAAATATAATATCATCTACATAAATTTGAACAAGTATACTAGAGCCATTAACATTTCTAAAGAATAAAATTTTATCAACAATACCTCTTGTGAAGTGATATTCCAAAAGAAACTTTGATAAAGGGCTCTAAGTGCTTGCTTCAGTCCATAAAGTGCTTTCAAAAGATAGTAGACATATCCTGGAAAATTTGGATCTTTAAAACCAGGAGGTTGACTCACATAGACTTTCTCCTCCAAATCTCCATTCAGAAAGGCACTTTTGACATCCATTTGATAGACCTTGAAATTGGCATGGGCTGCATAAGCTAAGAAAATTCTGATGGCTTCAAGTCTTTCAACAAGAGCAAAGGTTTCATCAAAATCTATTCCTTCTTGTTGGCAGTAGCCCTTAGTAACCAATATAGCTTTGTTCCTGACCACTATGCCATTTTCATCCATCTTGTTTCTGAATACCTACTTGGTGTCAATTGGATTCTTTCCTTTAGGTTTGGGTACCAGCTTCCATACCTTGTTCCTTTCAAATTAGTTTAGCTCCTCATGCATAGCTAAAATCCAATCAGGATCCAACAAAGCTTCTTCTACCTTCTTTGGTTCTTCCTTAGACAGAAAGCTGCTATATAGACATTCTTCTTGAGTTGCTCTCTTTGTTTGAACTCTAGAAGATGCATCACCAATGATGAGCTCAAAAGGGTGATCTTTAGTCCATTTCCTTTGTTTAGGTAGATTAGCTCTAGATGAAGAGGCTTCATTGTAGTCTTGATGTGTGACTGAGTTTTGATTATGAGAAACTCCCCCTGATTTTGTGAATCTTTGATTTAAGAAAGGGGAACTTTCCATAGGTGATCTATTCTAACTTTCAGCTTCTCTTAATGTTCCGACGGATGATGCACTTTGTGTCCCGACAGATGAAGCTGATTGTCTCCTGACGGATAAGGCAGATTATCTTCCGACGGATGAAGCATTTTATAACTCGACAGATGTTGAGTTATGTGCTTCATTAGTTGTAAATTTTTCAATATTATCCTTATTCACTGTTTCTTGATCACTTTCATCATCACTGTCATCACTAACCATCTCCACATTATCAAACTTGAGGCTCTAATGGAAATCTCCATCTTGCAGGCCTTCAATCTTTTTGTCATCAAACACAACATGTACTAATTCCATAACAATGTTGATTCTTAGATTTTAGACTCTATATGCCTTTTCCACAGCATATCCAACAAAAATTCCTTCATTTGCTTTAGCATCAAACTTTCCATGTTGATCAGTTTGATTCCTTAAGATATAATATTTGCAGCCAAAGACATAAAGAAAATTTAGAGTTGGCTTCCTATTCTTGAGAAATTGGTAGGGTGTCATGCACTTTGCTTGATTAACCAAAGAGATATTCTGAGTGTAGCAGGCAGTATTCACAGCTTCGGCCCAAAAATATGTTGGTAACTTTGATTCTTCAAGTATTGTCCTTGCAGCTTGAATAAGAGATCTGTTTTTCCTTTCCACTACTCTATTTTGTTGAGGAGTTCTTATGCATAATCCCATTCTCTTCATAAAATGATCTCATCACATAATTCTTGAACTCAGTTCCATTGTCACTCATGATTCTTCTTACTTTAAAATCAGGATGATTGTTGACTTGCCTTATGTGATTGATGATGATTTCACTAGCTTCATCTTTAGACTTTAGGAAATATGTCCAAGAGAACTTTGAGAAATCATCCACAATTACTAAGAAAATCTTTCCCTTGAGATGGACAACACATTGACTGGTCCAAACAAATCCATGTGTAGCAATTGCAAAGGTTCTTCAATTGTTGAATCAAGCTTCTTCTTGAATGATGCTTTGATCTGCTTTCCCTTTTGGCAGACATCACACAATCCATCCTTAGTAAACTCCACTTGATAAATACCTCTAAACAGTTCTTTCTTGACAAGTTCATTCATGGTCTTGAAGTTTAGATGAGATAGCTTCTTGTGCCATAGCCAACTTTCATCTTGACTTGCTTTACTGAGAAAACAAGTGACAAATTCTGCATTTGATGAGTTGAAGTCAGCTAGATACACATTCCCTTTTCTCACTCCAGTGAGAACCACTTTGTTGCTCTCTTTTTTTGTCACAACACAGGCTTCTGAATTGAAGGTTACTGAGTTGCCCTTATCACAAAGCTGGCTGATACTCAACAAATTATGTTTGAGACAATCCACTAAGGCAACCTCTTCAATGATGACATTCTCTTTTGAAATTAAGCCATATCCCACAGTATAACCCTTGTTGTCATCTCCAGAAGTAATACTTGGGCCAGCTCTTTCCTTGAACTCAGTGAGCAGGGTAGAATCTCCAGTCATGTGCCTTGAACAACCACTATCCAAATACTAAAGATTCTTTCTATTTCCCCGCACACATCAAAATCAAATCAAGTTGATTTTGGTACCCAAGTTTCCTTGGGTCCTGCCTTGTTAGCTTTCTTCTTTGGTTTCTTAGGTTTGATCTCATTTGACTTGGGAATTTATGATTCATCCTTAGTCATTTGAGTTGGACCTTTGAAACCAGTCATTAAAACAGAATTGTCATGCACATTTTGATTAACAGGAAAAGGCATGCTATTTGAAAACATGTTATTCCAATAAGACATGATAAATAGCATTTGAGGCATACTAAATGCATCATAATAAGGATTAGGTGCAAAAAGCATATTAACAAATTATGCATTTATATTCTGAGCAAACATAGCATTCATAGGCATGGTAGGCATGACAATCATGTTGGGAAAATGAGAGGGTGCAGACATGGAAGTAGGCATAGCAAGTTTGCAATTAACAGACAAATGATTAACACTACCACACTTAACACATATTTTTCCGGGTGCATATTTGTCAGGTGTATAGTTGTTATGTTTGTTAATTCCTACTTTCCCATTTCTATTATTTTTCTTTTTAGCTTCTGTTTTAACCTTAATCTTTTCTAATCTGTTATTCAATTGCTTGATGGACAGATGACCAACATTAAATTTATTTCCCTTCCTGACTTGACTTGATTCTCCTGGAATAAAGTTCTTAGAGACTGAGCCATATTTCTCATTTAACTTGGCTAGCTTAGCTTTGCTCACAGGTTTACTCACAACCGACGAATGCGGCTCTTTGTCACTTGATAGATAATCCTTTAGATTATCCGATGAATGATTTTCGTCATCCGTCGAGTCCACATCTATCAACAATCCTTCAACCAAAATGGATTCCAGCTTCTCCTTACTCTTCTTCCAGGCTGCATCACAAAAGGACTCAATACCTTGAACTTTAGTGATTTGAGCATGGACATCTCAGGATGATTTTCATGCCTTAATCACTTCCTATTCTCGTTCAAGCTGCTTCTTTAAAATCTCTTCTTTCTTCAAGGACTCAGTTAATTCATCCTTAGCAATCTTACACTCAATTCTCAATTTTTCAAATTCAATAAACTGAGACTCTAGCACATTATTCCTCTCACTTAAAAATAAATTGTTTTCTTTAATATTAGCATTTTCCTTAGTGAGGGACTTAAGTGTAACATGCAAGTGATATAATTCTGTGGACATTTCATTGATTGCATCTTAGATAAATGTGCTAGGTTAGTGGTGATTACCTGATTACTTGAAGAACTTGTTTCTGTTTCATCAGACTTAGCCATCAGGGCTAGGTTGACATAGCTTGTTTCTTCATCTTCATCCAATCCATCAGCTGTCCAGTGATTTTCTTGTGTAATGAAAGCCCTTTCCTTTTACTTGAGCAACTCAAAATATTTCTGTTTATAATCAACAGGCTCAAACTTCTTCTTGCTAGTATCTGACTTTCCACACTCATTGGCAAAATGCCCTGCCAAGCCACATTTGAAACATTTGAATTTGGATTTATCCACCATGTTTCTATTTGGCTTGGCTGCTCCAAAATTCTTTTTGAACTTGAGCTTGGAAAATCTTCTGGATAAGAATGCTAAATGCTCATTAATATCATCCATGTCATCTTGACTAAACTGATCTTCGTTTTCAGCTACCAGCCCTTTACCCTTGCTTTCACAAACCTTTGATGTAGACTCAACAGCTTCTACCTTCATCTCTTTCTCTTTCTCTAACTCAGCAACCAGTGCTATGGACCCTCATTTCTTCATTCCTTTCTCCATCCTCTCATCTTTCTTAATTTCAAGCTCATAAGTTTTTAGGATGCCATACAGTCTCTCCAAGGTGAACTTCTTGTAATCCTGAGAATTTCTCAATGAAACTGTCATTGGCTTCCACTCTTTTGGAAGAGATCTAAGGAACTTGAGGTTAGAGTCTTTTATTTGATAGACTCTTCCATGCAACTTCAGAGCATTTAGTAGCTTTTGAAATCTACTAAAAATATCAGTGAGAGACTCACTTTCTTTACAGTGGAAATGCTCATATTGCTGAATCAGTAGCTGCATCTTGTTCTCCCTTACTTGCTCAGTACTATCACAAATAATCTGGATTGCGTCCCAAACCTCTCTGGTTGTTTTACAGTTAATGATGTTATCAAATATATCACCATCAACTCCATTGAACAAAATGTTCATGGTCTTCTTATCTTTCCTGACTTGCTCAATATCAGGATCTGACCATTCATGCCTAGGTTTGGGAACAGATGGTTCATTGCCAGTTGCAGCTCTCATTGATACATGAAGACCTCTCTCTTTGCAATCCACATAGACCTCATCTTGGGAAAGAATATGTAGGTGCATTTTCACCTTCCAGTGGTGATAATTATCTTTGTCCATAAATGGAATTTTGACTCCAACATCCTTTGTTCAACTTGTTGTTTGTTGTGATCTTTACACTCTTTATACTTCAAGAGCTTGCTCTGATACCAATTGTTATGCCCTAACAATACAATAAGAATTACATAAGGGGGTTGAATGTAATTATGGTTACTTTTTCAAGATTTTAAATATGTTCTAACTGAATATATATAAGTGTTTGATTTGCAGAGTGCGGAATGAAAGGATTATATAAATCAAAATACAAAGTAATAAAAATACAAGCTTTTAAAATTTTCTGGTGGATTTGAATGTATCCAACAGATATATATATATATATGTATATATCAGTTTGAGAACTCTGTGTAGCTTAAAATGGCTCACAACTGTTTTACAAGTAGAACAAACAAACTACAGAGAAATTCTTGACAAGTACAGCTTTTTCTATCTCTCTTTAAAATGTGTTTGCTTAGTTAAATGTTCTACTAGCTACACTTGGTTTATATATCATCAAGTTTACATAACAATAAGACAAGATAATAATAAACAAAACATATCTAGTCTAACTCCATGTTGCTTCACTACTATATTCCAGCATCTTTGAATATCTTCACAATTGCATGGAAATGGTAATGCTTCTTTGTTCTCAAATTCCTGCTCAACAGGCTGCCACATTCCTTTTGCAAACATCCAACGCATGTGACTGTGTTATTACTATCAAAGATATTTGAATTTGATCATCCGTCGGGTACATGTTTGTCATCCGTCGGGAAGCTTTCTTGATCATCCGTCGGGTAGCTTTCTTGATCATCCGCCGGGTAGCTATTTGTCACTTGACTCCATTTCACTTATACAGAATTACAATACATCTCATATTTACAATTAATCAACCTGTTCTGCATATCCACTAGTAGTCAACATGACTCATATACTCCTACATAATCTACACAAAGTTGTTTGCAGAAATGTGCTACAATACTTATTTGTTACATAAGCTACTCACCCGGTGGATGTCAAATTGTCATCCGTCGGGACTATATTAAATCATCCATCGGGACTATATTTGATCATCCATCGACTGTTATAAAATTCACTAAGTTAAATCTACTAAGGTGTTTTGTTTAATTTATCATCAAGTTCACAACATATTCTTAACAGTATATATGACAGTTAAACACACACATCACATCAGTTTCAAATTCAAATTAAGGAGGGGAAAGTGTGTTTATGTGTATATATATATTATCACAATTAAACACACACATCACTTCAGTTTCTGTTGGAAATATGTTATGAACTTGATGATTACATTAACAAAACACATTAGTAGATTCAACTTAGTGAAAAATGTAGCACTCGACGGATGATCAAATATAGTCCCGACGGATGACTCAATATAGTCCCGACGGATGATGATTTGACATCCATCGAGTGAGTGGCTAATGTAACAATAAGTCATGTAGCACATTTCTGCAAACACATTTGTATAGATTCTGTAGTAGCATATAAGTCATGTTGACTTTAATTAGATATGCAGAATAAGTTAATTAATTGTAAATATAAGATGTCTTGTAATTTTGCATAAATGAAATGAAGTCAAGTGTCAAATAGCTACCCGACGGATGATCAACAAAGCTACCCGACGGATGACCAACAAGGCAACCCGACGGATGATAATCATGTACCCGACGGATGATCAATTCAAACATATGTTGACAATGACAACACAGTCACATGCGTCGAGTTTTTGCAAAAGGAATGTGACAACCTATTCAGCTGGGTTTTTGAGAATAAAGAAATATTATCATTTCCATGAAGATATTCAAAGATGCTGGAATAGGGTAGTGAAGCAGCATGGTATTAGACTTGATATATTTTGTTTTATTATCTTGTCTTATTACTATGTAATCTTGGTGATATATAAACCAAGAGTAGCAAGTAGAATATAACAAGACTAAGCAAATACATTCTCAGAGAAATAATTGTAAGCTGTATCCTGTAGCATTTCTCTGTAAGTTTAATTGTTCATATTTGTAAGCAGCTGTGAGCTATTCAAGCTTCACAGGGTTCTCTTGATATATATATATATATATATATATATATATATATATATATATATATATATATATATATATATCTGGTGGATACATTCAAATCCACCCAGAAATTTTTAAAGACTTGTGTTTTGATTTATCTAACTCTTCATTCCGCACTTTGCAAATCAAACACTTATATATTATTAAGTTAGAACCATTTTTCATTAATCTCAAAAAGTAGCCAGAATTACATTCACTCCCCTTCTGTAATTCTTGTTGTATTGTTAGGGACTAACAGTTTCAAATTCAAATTATGGGGGAAAGTGAGTTTATGTATAACTAAATACTTACATCTCTTTGTCATTAGAGAGCGACACGTAAACACAATCTAGACCATAGTACCACAATTGAGATGGATAGTTCGACAATTATTTGAGATGTCATATTTTTTGTTCTCCAGATTAGTCCTGATTTCAGACACACCTGTGTTTTTCATCACCCCTCCTCTGTACTTTACTTTAGTACATTCGTATATAATCCAGTAGATTAGTATGTGTACTGTATGAATACAAAATTTGTATAGATTTAATGGCATATCGTTGTAATAACATAGATTTCAGAAGGGCTTTGTAGTAATTTAAGCCTCATTTTGGCTTCCGGCTTTATATTATTGAATAGATTATCTCATTTTTTTCCCATAGTTTCCTATTAACTCAAATTATCATTTTATTATTTTCTACCATATTAATAAACTTTCCTCTTAACATAAATTAACATTTTATTATTCTCTTAAAATTTCTTTATCATATTAGCAAATATTTCTCTTAACTCAAATTACCATCTTATTAGTATCCTAAAATTTCTCTACCATATTAACAAATAAACTTTCTATCAAAAAATAATATTACATTGTTTTAAATTTGTGAATAAAGAGATAGCGGCTCATTGGAGTAAATATGTTTAATGCGAAAGTAACTTTTTCAATTTTGAGAAGGCGACACAGTAAGTTAACAGTAGTTTTTTTTATTTCTATATTTATTCAACACTTAAAAATAATTTAAAATACCAAAAAAAAGTAAATAATATTTTAAAAGTCGCTACCAAATGCGGCTTAGTAATCTATTAAATAATAAAAAAATTTAAAAAAATTAGTATTAAAATTTATTAACTTAAAATAAAATGAGAAATTATCAAAAGTATGGTTTGTGATTTTACTACCTTTTAAAAAATTTACCTATTTTTCTAAGTTTGTCTGTGATTTTACTATTTTTTTTGAATAAATACGGTTTACTACAAAAAACAACCACACCTGCAACTTATTTTACGTTTTCTGAAAAATAATGATTTTTTTTTACATTTGAGGTTACATCGGTTACATTTGTGATTGCATCCGGTTATATCGGGTTCAAAATCGTATTTTTTACAAAAAAATTGAAAAATATATTTTTTACAAATAAAAACTAAAAAAACTCATATTTTCAAAACAAGTTAAAAGAAGAATTATTTTTCAAAAAAACACAAAACATAATTACTGACTAATAAATTAAGAGATTTTTTCATAAATACCCAAGTTTTACAATTTTTTTGTAAAAATACTATCATTTTTTAAAAATATTTGGAAAAATACGTGCGTTTGCAACTTGAAATTATAAAAAGTTGCAAAAATACGTTGCATAAATTGCAACCATATTTACAACCTAAGATGCAATATAAAATGCAGCCCGAAATGCAACCTAAAATAGTTACACAATTTACGTTAAATTGCAACATTTTATGCAATATCGTATTTTTACAAATATTTTAAGAGTAAAATAATATTTTTGCAAGTTTTTTCAGAAATTAGTAAAATCGAAAATAATTTTATAAAAAAATAATATTTTTAATAAATTTCCATAAATTAATTATTATGAAAGTGGTAAAAATATAATAATCTTAAATATGATCCAAAACTCCACGTGGAATTTGAAAAAGGATAAGGGGGGCAGTAGGCGTGTATACTATGCACAAGTCTTTAACAAAATCATGTTGATGCTCTCATCCTCTTCCCTACCTTGTAAGTCTTCAAATCTCTATCCACCTTGTTCTTATAAGCTTTTTGTTTAGTGAATTTTGTCAGTACTATTCTTACCCATAAGAATGTAGTGATTATTAGCTGTAATTCTCATATATGATATTTCAAGAATTGGGTTTTCTTTAAAATCTCAGATTTTTTGTAGAAATGAGTGTGTATACTTGTAGAGTAGAGTTCAGATATGCATATATTTTTTTCTCAATGTGTTGCCTTATATTAAAATTTCATTTAAACATTGTTTTTTGCATAGCAATTTTTTTTTTCATTTAAAGACTAATACATTGGATTATAAGAGGTTGATAGAAGGTACTTATTCACTAGCCAACATAATATTGCTGTGTATTTGTTTAATCTTGTACTAGCTCTAGTTACGAATGTTTTTCTTTCAATATAAGCCAAACAACTCCGAAATTGCTTCCAGATAAGAATAGCGACTCAAACCATCTGCGGAGGTTAAGCACACACCCTATAACAACCTTCAAGTATTTGTTTTTGTAGCATTGTGTTCATAAGACTATCAAAAGCCTTGAAGTAGCAGATTCTGAATTAACAAAAGCGTTAATTGTATTAGTAATGTTAGACTGAAAATTAGACAATGTAAACTTTTAAGACAAGTGAACCTCAGGATTACATTGTAACTTAACAACATAATAGTATCTGGAATTTAATCACCCCCAAACATAGGATGGTAATTGAGCTATTAAATTGTTACTAGATTGACTATTAAGTTGATTTTCTATGTCAACAAAAAAGGTCCAATGTCAGCCATAGAGGTTGTTCAACCAACTTCATTTTTTTGTTAAATATTGCCTGTTCGGCAGTACTCAGACTCTTCAATTTTGCCCTCATACTCGTGTCGACCACACAAGATATGAGTGTGGGTATGAGGTTTGAGTCAGATTCTTCATATAAAAGCCTGACACTTAAACATCAAGCAATCTAGACTAACTAGTTCAAAATAATACAAGGTCTCACAACTTGTTTTAAGAGGGGGATTTCCATAGATACTATTTCCATGTTTTCTTTTTGATTTTTTCTATAAATTTGACAAACAATTATATATATATATACACTATCTATACTATACTATTATAAGAGAAACATGGTTTGGTTTGGTTTGGTCGGATGGTTAACACCTTCCTAAAACATTTTTTTCACCTTTCAAAATAAAATTAAAACAAAAATAATTTATTTAAATATATTAAATTAGATATCTAATATAATTACAAACTCTTTGAACTACAATTCAACTCAACTTCTAATTGCACTCAACTTCTTTCTCATCTCTTGCACAGGAAACCAAATACTTTCAAACTTAATTTTAATAATTCATATTTTAATATTAGAAAATAATTCATATTTTTAATTCATATTTTAAATCCATCATTATCACCATACATACAAAAAATTAACTTCTTTAATTTCAATAATACCTAATTATTATCTTTTATAATTTATTTTTATATAATAAGCAATTTGCAAATATTATAATTAGCCGTGCATCGCACGGGTTATAGGCCAGTATATAATATATCATTGTTTATCATTTTTTACTTAGGAAACACATATTTGTGCACTCACAAGCCGGGGTTTTTGAGGAAACAACCTCTTCAATGATGATATATATATATATATATATATATATATATTTGTTTACATTGATAGAAGACATTAATGTCTAATTTACAAATGTAAAATATTTGAAAAGAAGGTACTACTATGTGAAGGTTATACTCTGAATCCCTGCACCCGTGTCCAACTTCGGATCCTAAGCCACGAATCCCCAATTCTTAGAAACCAAGAGTCTAACACTTGAATCTGCATTTGTATCCAACTCCTGTACCTGAGTTCTGGTAACATAGGATCCAATACTGTGCTGCAGTGCTGCATATGAGCAACCAGCAGAGCTTTTAACAAACAAGCTCAAGGTGGAGTTTCTTATGAAACAGAGAACTTCAAATGTTTATCTACTTGAAGAGATATTTTTGTTCATGTGAGCGGAGTAAGTTGAAGGAGCTTGATCCGAAAAACAAGCTAGGTTATTGGTTCGTAGCTTTACAAGTTTGAGAAGGTTTTAGGATATAACAAGCTGAGTTTCTAATAAACAAGCTTGAGCTTCTTACAAACAAGCTGAGCCTGCATACTATCCAGCTCGATTGGACTCTGTTTAAAGGAGCTCGAGCTGATTAGGAAACATATTGATTTATTTACAGCTACCATTGCTGTGCAGTTTGATGTCCATTTCTGGTTTTGCCGCAAATTGAAATATATACTTTTTTGTTTTCTATTTCATCTGCTTCTTAAATCAATGTAAACCAACTTTCTTTATACTTTTGTCTACTTCACTTTATCCAGATAGAAGTCTCTCAGATTTTACTGCAATTGCAGAATCTTCTTTTCCAAAGAATCTTTTAGTGCAGTGCTGCTCGATTTCCAACATAAGGTCAATATTTGTCTGTTAATAATGTTTCATTTTTACTTTTGTTGTTACTTGGCTTAACCTACTATTGACTAGGGAAGAAAAAAAACATCAGTTGCAATACGAAGAAACTTTTAAGCGGAGAAGACTCCTCGTCTTTCTGGTCTCAGTAGGATTAACTCCAACTTTGCCTTCATTCGGGAAAACAAAAGTTAAGAGCCCATTTGATGAAAAGCGCATAGTTGAACAAAACAAGCGAATACAGAGAGAAAATAATGCACCTGAAGACTTCCCAAGTTTTGTCAGAGAAGGTTTCTTCTACTATTAAAACAACCTTGGAAGTTCGTTTATTTTCCGGTCTTACTACTACAAGTCTTTTCCTCTCTTTTACAGTCTTATCACCATTTTACAAAACGGGACTGACATTTGTGTGTGGGGATTCCTTTTAGGATTCGAGGTCAAAGTAGTTGCACCTGATAACTATGTTAGAAGTGAATCAGGGCTTATATACAAAGATTTCGAAGTTGGAAAAGGTGATCACCCCAAGAACGGCCAACAGGTCTTTCTTTTGTTTTCTGGAAAGCTATGATTACATTTGTTAAAAATGATAAGCAAGTATACGCTTAATTTCCCTCTGAGATGTAGAAGCTAGCTTTTTTGTAGATACTTTTCAAGTTCCAACTTGGTATGTTGCCATCATTTCACTTGTGACACAGATTTCGGAATGGTACATGAATTGATTTTAGTGTAAAAGCTCGAGTTTTATAATTAAAAAAGAAGTATCTTTTTTTTTATATAGCCAAATCAGAGTATGTTTTTCTGTTTAAACCGCTTTTTGTAGATTACTGCAATTTTTGTAGTAATTCTCAGCAATGGTTAGATACCTTTTATGTGCTTTCATTCGTACTAAACATCAAGAGAGCTCAACTCTGTAGGCATCCAATAAAGTTACGAGTGCCACTTACTCTCTCATCCGAGTGGCTATTGAAAAAGATGCAATGCAATGATTTGAGGCTGAATGCGGAAAAGGACATTTAAGGAGGTTTAAAACAAGTATTACAGTAACTACTTGTAGCAATCTATCGCTCCCTGACTTTATTAATATAGTCTCAATGTAGAGTGCTCATGCAGACATTCTATTTCTTCTTCTGTATACGTTGTCTTCTCTGATGTTAATACGGCCTTCAAGTCTTGAGCTATGTATTAAGATTGCAGTACTGTTTAGTGTGATTTCTGAGTTTTGACTAATTTGTTATTAACATGTCACGGTTCTACAATGGAGATTAGTAAATAATCTATAGTAAAATTCTCCGAACTAACATTCTGCAACTAAATGATCAAACTTGGACCTCTTAATTTGCCAGCATATATGTTATGAAAATAGTACATGATAAAGTAACCAAAACTGTGATATGAGAGTATTTGTCTAGAAGAATTGGGATAATTAATAATTTGAGATTGTCTGATTTAAGGTTTTTTTGCAGGTGATTTTTCATTATATTGGTTACAATGAGTCAGGCAGGCGCATTGACAGCACTTATATACAAGGTGCTCCTGCAAAAGTTCGGTTGGGAACTAATGGATTAGTTCCAGGTAGAAAATATTGCAGTTGGCATGTCTGATGCATCAATGTCTTTCGTACACTGTTTATTTAAATTAAGCAATGACATATATAAATAATTCTTTCACAGGCTTCGAACAAGGGATTGTAGATATGAGACCTGGAGGAAAAAGGAGGATCATTATTCCTCCAGAGCTTGGACCGCCTGTAAGTTAAAACTTATATATAACTCCATTTGCAGAGCTACGAAGGGGCGAGTGGGCGCTCCACCACCCATGCAAATATTAAATAGACAATCATCAGTTGTTAATTATGTTAACATTGACATCAATGGTACTAATATGTCTCATAATCTGTGGCCTATAGACTATAGGCTATAGCCTAGTAGATGCCCCTTTCTAGTAATAAGAGGTTGAGGGTTCTGGACGCCGTGGAAGCTTGGGTGTATGTGCATTTGAATTTCCACAATACATCAAAAATTATACCAGAAAAATATCTTATACACAGGCAAAACATATAAAACCTATTAATTACATATGGTTATTGAATTAGAGATGGATAGATATTTCAAGCCTATAAATGTGGAGCTCTGGTAAACCATGTGTTTAGTCATTAAATGATATGGTAATAGTGCACAATCCCTGTTTTTTAAAATACCTAATGCCCCGTTTGGAAACATGGATTTCATTTCAAATCTGATTTGATCAAATCAAGTGTTTGGGAAGTACCAAGATTTTGGATTTGGAATTTGTCCAAATCCAACACAATTACAGTTGAACCTCGATTAAGTAATAATCGTTAAAGTAATAACCTCGTTAAAATAATTTTTTTTCCGGTCCCAACATAATGGACACAGTGTATTTTTACTCCCGATAAAGTAATAAACTCGCTAAAGTAATATTTTTTCTCGGTCCCAACCCTATTACTTTAAAGAGTTTAACTGTATAGAACAAGTTTAAAAAATAGAATTCGAAATACTAGCAAGATACATGTCATTTCAAATGAAAATTTTCCAGAGAATTTTATTAGGAAAAATCTTTTCCTGTTATTTTTTTCCGGATTTGTCCCGGGAAATTTTACTTCTGGCGAATTTTTTACCGATTTTTTTTTCCAGGAAGAGCACAATTTTTTCTGATAAATTTTTCCCGGGGATATTTTTCGGGAAATATTTTTCCTGGGAAAAATGTCGTGAGATATTTTTTTTCAAAAAATATTCCCAAACACTGTTGTTTAACTCACCCTAATTTCTGTAGATGTATAAATTAAAGCCTGCTCAGTATTACAAGTTTACTATGTGTTCTGTCAAAGACAAAGATTTGTTAAAGATTCTGCAAACCGACCTAAATCTTTTCCCTTGCATTTCTTACCAGTAGAAGTTTACTAGAAGGCCTTATTTACTTTTTCATTTACTTCTTTATTCTTTAGTAAGTTAAACTTGAAGTTCAGATTCTTTGACTGCATAAATAAACCATTTTACAGTTTATTAAAGAGTATAACCGATGGTCCAAGTGTAAAAAGAATAAATACTTTGTTACTAGTGGTCAAGGTTATGGACCAGAGTTCTTTAAACATATATTCTTGAACATACATCTCTGTAGGAAAGATATTGTTTAGACCTAGCGTGAGCATTGGCCATGATTTCCGGGTTAGATTTTAATTATGTTACAAGTCTAATCAGTGCTACAAAAAGAAGCCTCAATGTTTTGATACTAATCTGATGTAAAATGACTATATCATGGTGCAGTGAGATGGATCAACCACAAGCCACAGACATAGATTTCATGATTACTTCTATAATTTGCCTAAGCTTATGGTGTAGCATGATAAATTTCTGATGAATTTATGAGCAAGTACAAGGAATAAACTAGTAGTAGTACTTAGAGTTATGCAGTCATGAACTATGACTGTTCCTGGCACCTGTAGATTACCTTCCTCTATTATAGCTGCTATACCTTTCTGAATCAAATCATATGACCAGGCAGAGAAAACGTATTTTAGAATGTTTTTGTTTGTTTTATGAAGAAATAACAGGAAATTTGTAATGATAAATATCAAAAGTATTGTTCAAATATGACTAGTCACATTCTTTTAAGTTTTTCTAGCAATTTTGGACTACATTATGTGTATCATTCTCTGGTAACTTTTAAAATTCTGACACCTGTCCCCATCATTTTGTATGAATGTTTTGATTCGATATGGATGATTACTGAATAGCACCGTCATCTTCAGGTTGGGCCTTCTACTTTTTTCAGCTCAAAACAATTTGAAGTTTTTGATGTGGAATTGATTAGCGTGCAAGACTGTCAAAGACGGACAATTGGATTTTATTCAGATGTTGTCTGTACCTGAAAAATGGGAAATTTAAAATTATGTGAATATTTTCTGAATGCCATAGGACACTAAAAGGAATTTCGTTTTGTGTCAGACTGTCAGTGTATGAAAGTATTCGCATAACAGAGATATTAGTGCTGACATGAACTAAATAGCAGCAGATGCAGATTGTCGGTCTGCAGTTGCCACATGTAGGGTAGACCATTATTATGTAAAAATGCAATTTCATACAATCTATGTGTTCTATTTTCTGGAAGGCCAGATCTTGTTGAATGGGGCCAAGTTTTATGGTACCAGTTCTATTTCTTTGGAGAATCAGGACATGCTCTCTTATTCAGTCAGTTGGAGCGGTAATTTAATGGGAGCCAAAGCTTATGGTACTAAATCTTATTAAAGTGTTCATATATGTCAACTGCCCATCCTTTGTATGCCGAACCACTCTTACAGGTAAGTTGTGGCAGCCAGATAAAGTTTTGTAGACATGCTTGCTTCACAAAAATATGGTGAATAGAGACGTGAGCTATAGTCACTATTTTTCTTTTTTCCTATATTTTCTATCTAACCTCCATAGATGAATTGTGCTTGTGCCTCAGTTGTCAATTTGTCATGATGCCTTCTCAGCCAATCTAATGACATTTCCTGTAATTAAGCTATAATTACAATTTGCTTGAGGTTTGTTTCTGAGTTCATAAACACATGGAACAACCATCCTGTAAAAGATTTTAGAAATGTGAGGATTTGGAATCAAACAGGGGAAAATTGGCGTGGGATGTGGCAAAGAAAAAATGACAGTTTGGGGGTAAGACGTATGACAAAAATGATAATTGTGGAATAATGATACAATAGGTCGGATTCAGATTGTGTATTATAAATTTTAAATTCAAATTTAACTATTTTTGGGTTATATAAATTTAAATTAATCGAATTGGATATTTTTTGGGTATTCAAGATTATAAATATTGTAATCAAATTTAATATTATTTGTACATGTAAATATCATTAATTACATTTATATAATATTTAAAATTAAAATATATTAATTAATAAATAGTCAAACATATTACATTGCATGGTTTGACATGATGAGTAAAATCTAAAATATATTAATAACATAATATTCTGTATCGTATCACAAATGATTTTTTTTTAAAAATACATAAAAGGTACATTTTTAATAAAAAATATGAGAGTTATAATTTACTGAATAAGTGTTAACTATCTTCATATTAATTTATTAACTCAAGTTATAAAATGAAAAAAAATGTAAGTTATGTCTTTCATCTAAAATATTGTATATAATATATTATTTATATGTGAGGTTTTAATGGAATTTCTAGTTTGGCTCCGGTTTAAATTGAGTTTCGGATTTCGGAAAAAATTATCATTAAAATTCAAAATCAAATTCAAAATTTCGGATTTGATATATTCAAAATTCCGATTTTTAGATTGGATATTCGTGTTGGATTATTTTGCCACATCCCTACCCATCATCTGCGGGTATGGAAATGTTTGTGTAAAGTGGGAATATTTTGAATATTTCTTTACAGATGCAAATTTGGAATAATTTACAAAAGTAATCTGCTAACCTGCTTGTATGGTAGGGGTTGTTTGGTTCGCGAAGTGGTATAGGATTAGAATGAATTATCGGGTTAAGATGATATAAGGTTGAGTTATTATTTTTGATTGGTTGAGTTTTGGAATAATATATTCAATTAAAATAATTTTAATTTATTATTTTTTATTAATTAAAAAAATCAAGATAATTTAATTTTATATTATTTTAATTTCAGAGATTTGGGTTTGGAGGATTAAATTTTAAAACGACGACCCCTAAAAGATTCATGGTGGTGAAATAACTCAAGTGTAGTCGTATGTAATTCATAACAGGGTTAGCTTGCAGAGGAAGACCGCGGACTAAAGATAGTCTGTTTGAAAATGTAGTCTGTTTATAATTGATGTCGAGGACAATTAAGATTCATCGGGCGAAACTTCGTCTTCCATAGTGACCTGGCCTTCGCCCGTTATGTCTTCCTCCCTTGTATCCCTCGACTTCTTGGTTGGCTTTATATGTTCGACCTCAAAGTAAACAAGCACTTTTTCCTTCCGTTTGCCTTTAGCAAGACATCGTTGATAAGTACTTCAATCACTTGTGCCCAAGAGTAAGATCTTAGCTCTCTTGAAACCTTGACGACGGCCAAATGTATATCTATCAAAATAAACTCTGTTGAATGTAAAACCTTACTCGCATAATATATGGATTTTACACCTAAATTGGCAAGTTTATGTCTAGGAACATTTTTTTCATTGGATGTATTACGCCTAGATTCCTTCGGAACGCAGGAACAACATTCGTCTTGTCAAGAACGTCCTTCGGCGATGACTTGAAAATGAAGAGAATGCGAGAGATTGTCCCCCCGATTCACCCCCGGTGCGAGAATAAGTAATCTGGATGTAGAGTGAGTTTAGGAATACAAAAAAATAGAGAGAGAGTTTGGATAATATCTGGGTAAAGTTGTCCATTTCTTACATTTTATGGGATATTTATACCAAAATCTATCATGAATGCCTGTCCGTTACGCAAGGGATAAACATGAACGTTGGAGGAGTGAAATCGGGGCGTTATGATTGGGGGATCCCCAACGGTAGAGGGGAGTACTAGGCTTCGGATTTTAGGAACTGTGTGGACCTTCGGGCCTTCGGCCCATGTCTCTAAAGCTCCATATGGGCCTTCGTTCATAGGCCTTACTGGGCCCATAGTTAACATGTCCCTGTGTTTCGTCCGGGCCTTCGATCGATCGATGGACATCAACCCTGGCCCATCTTGGGGTGAAGAAATCCTAGGATGATCCTTCGGTGTTGTCTTGGTTCGTTCCTCCACATGGCAGCATCATGGGTGCACTAATGGGGACAGTTGTCCATCACGTCGTTTAATGACCCATCTCAATCGTTGAATTCCAACCATTTTCATCTGGGTCGTTGATTTTAAAACGCCCAGTCGTGGTCTTTTTGGCATCCAAACATTTGGGTTTTTTGGGCGCCTATATAAACATATATTTTATCGTGACTTCTTTTCATTTTTACTCTCAAGCATCAACAAGAACTAAAACACTCTCCAAATTTTCCAACACGGGCAGCGTCAACTCTACTTTCCCAGACCACCCTATCACCGTAGAGCAGCATTTGGAAATCAGTAAGTGGTGTTTTTGTTATTCCCAAACAATCTATCAAAGAATTACAGAAAGGGGGTTGAATGTAATTCTGGCTACTTTTTCAATTTTAAGAACTGTTCTACTATTAATGTATATCAGTGTTTGATTTAGCTAAAGTGCAGAATGAAAATATTAAAGAAATCAAACACAAAGTAATCAAATACAAGTATTTAAAAACTTTCTGGTGGATTGAATTTATCCACCAGAGATATATATTAATTTGAGAACTCTGTGATGCAATTTCTTTGCACACAGCTGCTTACAAGTTGAACTTGCAAAGAACAGAGAAATTCTTTACAGATGTAACTTTATCTATTTCTCTGGTAATTGCTTACTCATTTGGATTATTTTTTTTACTTGCTACACTTGGTTTATATATATCAGCAAGTTACATGATAAAAAGACAAACAAATAAGAAAAAATATTTCTAGTCTAATTTCATGCTCCTTCGTTTCTCTATCTAGCATCTTTGAATTTCTTCAGTTTAGCATGAAAATGGAAATGTTTCTTTGTTCTCTAAACCTGTAAATAGGCTGCCACATTCCATTAGCATACAATCAACACATGTGACTGTCAGATCACTATTAACCGCTCTTTTGAATTTGATTATCCGTTGAAACTCAGTTAGATCATCCGTTGAGACTTTGTTGGATCATCCGTTGAGAGTGTGGTTGATCATCCGTTGAAATTTTAGTTAATCATCTGTTGACGCCTTGTGAAACATCCGTTGAGACTATCTTCATAGCAGTTAACTCCATTTCATTTACACAAGATTACAGGACATCTAATATTTACAATTAGCCAACCTATCTTGCATATCAATCTAGTAGTTAACATGACTTAAAACATTCTACAACATCTAGTTCTCTAAGACATTACAATATGCTTAAATATGCTACTAAATTTATTAATACATAAGCTACCCTTTTAACGAATATTAAAGTAATCATCCGTTGAAAGCTATAATTTCACTAAATAAAATCTACTAAGTGTTTTGTTTAACTTACCATCAAGTACACATCATATTCCTAACAATCTCCCCCAATTTATGTCTACTGGATTGTAGGCATAAATTAAGAGAAACTTGATGATAACAAAACAACCTTTGAATACAGACTGAATTATAGTAGATAAAATTTACAAATGCTGCAATTTATTTAAAATCTTACATAAGAAGGTTTGTAGATAATCTCACAGGTCATTTTCAAGGTGCTCCTCTAGACTGAGCAAAAGTAGCTTATTACCTTGAATGTCTGAACTTCTTTCCCAATTTCACATTGTTTTCTTCAATCTGGTGTTGAAGTTGCCTGTAGAATTCAGATTCATCCTCATTTTTCAGATCCATCTTTTCTTATATCTCCATGAGAGTTTCATTGCTTGAGATCTTTAGCTAATCTTCCAATCAGAAGAATCTTCTGATGCATTTTTTTTCTTTGAACTCCATTATCCAGTATGGCCTTAAATGCACTCTATCTCCAGTGAAGGGAATTGTTAATATTCTTGGAAGTGCATTTGGATTTCTTCTTCCGTTCATTATCTCTTCAATTTTGTTCAGTACCAATTTTTTGGCCACAATGTTGAATCCAAAATTCTCCGTTATTGAGGAGAAAATCTTCACTAAAACAGAATAGCCTTCATTGAGAATTCTGTGAAGTGGCCAAGTCATCTCTTTTCCACCCCTGTACCTGAAGACTAATCTTTCTGGAAGATGTTTGTAAGAATCAATAGTTCTAACTTCTCCTAGCTCATCCAGATAAAAATTTATGTCTGAGAATTCTTTGATGTCACAAATGAAGAGTTAATCGCCCTTGTTGACAGTTGTTTTGGGTTTGGCCAATGATTTGGATTTAAGTCTGACAGGCTTGACCTTCTTGATTACTCCTTTCTTTGTATTCTTTGGTTTGGATAGGATTGGAATGTTTAGATCAGGAAGAGGCAGGCTATCCCAATCTACAAGTTCGTCCTTGGGAATTATGGGTTCACCATGGAAATTCATATCAGGATTAACCTTGAATTCAGCCTCCTTCAATGTAGGTTTAGCTGTTTGACTCGAAGTAGTAGATTGGGTTGGCATGTATTCTTCCTTATCATCATTGAAATCCATTCTCCTCTTTGGTTTGAGCTTGTACCTTTGTTTCTTAATCTGCTTTGGTTTTTTTGTTTTTCTTCAAATTGAGTCTCAGCTGTCACAGTGGGCATTACAGAATCTGTGGTTGCAGGCTTCTTAGATTGGTTCTTGGCATCTAAAGCAACTTGCTTTTGTTGTTGTTTGAGCCTCACCTTTTCTTTTTTCTTAGCATCTGCAAACTGTGGATGTCCAGCCACCACATAGATCATTTTCCCATTTCTGTAGATTTTGGCTATTTTCTTCTTTAAGACTGGATCTATGGGATCTTTGAAGAAAGAAATAGATCTTCCAAGCAGCTTCTTCTCATCTGGCTTGGGAGTTTCATAGGCCAGGTTCATTGGATTTTTGTTTGAGTTCTTTGGATAATTTCTCTTTGGCTGAAAAATCATATTGGCCTTTGAAGATTTGATTGATGAGGGTTGTCCCCTTTCCATGTTCCCTAAGCTCATGTCATTTGCTGAAATTGGCCTCAATTGAGAGAAATGAGAAAAGACTTTGTCTTGTTTCTCAACTGGACCAAATTTCTTCTTGATGTTCTCATCAAGCTTCTCCCATTTTTCATTCAGCTCCTGCTATGTTGATTAAATCAATGCTATCAAGAGCTGGTGGCTTAGAGAGAGTAATTGGGGGAACAATCACCTTGCTGACTTGTATGTTGTGCACTTTCTCCCCCTCACTAGTTGACTCTCCCTGGCTAACTGGAATGATAGAGTCTTTCTCCCCCTTTTTGTTAGCATAAAGTTGAGTGGAGGTTGAGGTTTGTGCAGCCACCAACTGTTGTTGCATACTTGTTTGAGTTTCCTAATTTGTGAGTATCTTGGCCATTGACTTCTCTACACTTGTCATTCTTGAATCCATGGCCTCAACCTTTCTGTTCAAAGCAGCTTCCTTCCTTAGCTTTTGAGCTATTTCTGTCATTATAGTGTTAGGAAGCCTTTCATCCAACCTTGCTACAAAGTCTTGTTTAACTTCAGAAATTTCTTGCTTTAGAGCATCCACATCCTGACTTTATTTGAGAGCCTGTATCTTGTGGAGTTGGGGAGATTCCAGGTGAGCATTAAGTAAACTCTTGGTGCTGGCACTTGTGGATGCTTGAATTACTGTTTGGGTGTCATGAATAAGCTTGAATAGTGTAGATTGGAGATGTGGGTAAGAGCATTCCTTGTGCATCATCCATGATGGAATATCTGAAGGATTTTTAGCACATAAACGCAGCGAAAACGTAAATTTAATCTTAAAAAAAAACCAAAACCCTCCGCAGGATCCATGCGAAAAATAATATTTAATTCGTAGTTTAGTATGTTTACCTTAAGAAGCTTTACGTTAATGGAAAGATGGAGGTCTTTAATAGCGATCCAAGAACGAAAAACGGAGATCCTTAGCAGCTGCTCCTCAAGTGTGAAGCACTCCACCGGTATCCACCAAGAAAACGATGTAATGAAGGAGGAGGAGATGGAGAGAATTAGGGTTTTATAAATCTTTTTGGTTGAGGCAAAAATAGGGTTTATAATAGTATATTTATAGGCAAAATTTTTCAGCTGAAAATTTTCCCATAAAATATTATTATTATTAACCATTTATTACTCTCACTAATAATTAAAACACCTTTTAATTATTAATCCTTTTTCTAAACTCTTTAGAAATAATTCTCTCACTTGATTTAATTTCCAAAAATTAAATTCTTAATTAATAATATTAAGAACCTTTTCTTAATTAATTTATAATCAATTAAATCTCATTTAATCAATTATTAAATTTGCCAATTAATTATGTATTTCATAAATAAATAATTATCAGCCATTATTAATTAATTCCTCCACCATTAAATCATTCTCTTTTATAGTGTGACCCTGTAGGTTCAATATTAAGCCGGTAGTAGAAATAAATAATAATAAAACTATTTTATCATTATTTATATAAATTCTCTAATTCATTAAATATGATTAATTAATTAATCATATTTATTCTACATCGTGAGGGATACTTCTCAGCACATCGCGACTATCCGGATAATACGAATTCACTGCTTAGAATACAAAGAACCTATTCAGTGAGTAGTTACCGTATAATTAATTCCTCTGATCCTGCAATGTCACGATTAAATACAAGGCATGGAACTTGTGTCAAGCCTATCTTATTTAATCACTTGTTTTCCCATTCACTATGCTTAGTTCTATTTAATGTAAATTAGAAACTCCTTTCTAATTTCATTCACTCTGGCCAGAGATTCCTGAACTAGCATAAGTGAATCAGCATTGAACATTCTCTTCCTTCACTGGAAGGGGTAGATCCTTTATTAATCATACACTATCTTCGTGTACAAATTCCTATACCCAGTAGAGCCCTTATAATTGTCCCTTGAGACTAAGAACTAAACCAAAGCATAGTTCAGTGTACACAAGATGACTATGATGACCTCAAGTCTAAGGATACTTGTACAACTATTACTATGTGAACAACTGCTGACACGTGAGTGAACTCCATCAGTTGTTCAGCTGTGTGAGTCATGTTCAGTGAACTTATTCTATAATAAGCACCTACATACTAGCTATAGTGTCACCACACAAATGTCTATGAGAACAGACATCCTTCATAATGAAGCAAGCATAGTATGTACCGATCTTTGCGGATTATTAATTACCAGTTAGTAATCCTACGACCAGGAACTATTTAAGTTTATAGTTATCATCTTTTAGATCTCATTATTATGATCTCATCACAATCCATCAATAGTTTTACTCTAAAGCGTGGTATATCTTATTTAAACATTTAAATAGATAGAGCCCGCAATAAAAACAAAACAAGTCTTTTATTAATATCAATGAAATCAAAACAGATTACATAAAAGTTATTCCTAAATCCTCATACATGATTGGAATTAGGACATATCTCTTTCAATCTCCCACTTGTACTAAAGCCAATCACTCTGGTATCCAATACCCATCTTCTCTTTATGACGATCAAAGTGACTCTGAGAAAGTGGCTTTGTGAGTGGGTCTGCTACGTTGTTATGTGTGTCAACTCTCTCGACGTTGACATCTCCTCTTTCAACAATCTGAATTGCACTACCATTCAGAGTAAACACGTACCCTGACATGGATTTGCTATCACTTTCTGATTGAAAACTAGAGTCAGTATAACCCTCTATTTTCAACTCAGATTCACCACCAAAAACAAGAAAAATATCATGAGTCCTTCGCAAGTACTTAAGGATGTTTTTCACTGCTTTCCAGTGGTCTTCACCTGGATTGGACTGATATCTGCTCGTCACACTAATTGAATAAGCAACATCAGGCCTTGTACACAACATCGCGTACATGATAGATCCTATTGCTGAAGCATAAGGAATCTTACTCATACGCTCTCTTTCCTCAGGTGTCTTATGAGACATTTTTTCGGAAAGGGACACTCCATGGCTCATCGGTATGAGACCTCTTTTGGAGTTTTCCATGCTAAACCTTTTAAGCACTTTCTGGATGTATGTACCCTGGGTAAGACCTATCATTCTTCTAGATCTATCTCTAAAGATCTTCATACTGAGAATGTAGGATGCTTCTCCCAAGTCCTTCATGGTGAAGTTCTTTGATAGCCATACTTTGACGGATTGTAGCATCGGTATATTATTTCCTATAAGAAGTATGTCATCCATATACAATATAAGAAATGTTACCGCGCTCCCACTAACCTTCTTGTAGACACATGGTTCATCTATGTTTTTGATAAAACCAAACTCTTTGATTGTCTCATCAAAACGGATGTTCCATCTACGAGAAGCTTGCCTTAAACCATATATAGTTCGCAGCAGCTTACACACTAGGTGTTCATTTCCCTTGGAAAGAAAACCCTCTAGCTGTGTCATATACACTTCCTCCTCAAGTTCCCCATTGAGGAAGGCCGTTTTCACGTCCATTTGCCAGATCTCATAGTCGTAGTAAGCAGCAATCGCAAGCAAAATCCGAATTGATTTTAATAGGGCTACAGGCGAAAAAGTTTCATCAAAGTCAATCCCTTGCATTTGTTTGAATCCTTTTACCACGAGCCTGGCCTTATAGGTCTCCACCTGGCCATCTGCTCCAATCTTTCTTTTGTATACCCACTTGCACCCAATAGGCTTAACACCTTCAGGCGCCTCAACCAGAGTCCATACTTGGTTGGTATACATAGATTCCATTTCGGATTTCATGGCACTATATCATTTCTCTGAGTCAACACTACTCATAGCCTCATTATAGGTCACAGGGTTGTCATCATCAATGATTGATAACTCATTATCATTCTTAATGACAAGGCCATAATACCTCTCAGGTTGGCGAGACACTCTCCCTGTCCTACGAATGGGTTGTTCCACAGAAGGTTGTTCAGTTTGAATCCGTAGTAGTTTGTGCTTCTTGAACTTCATCAAGTTCAATTTTGCTCCCACTGTTTCCTTCAAGGATAAACTCCTTTTCCAAGAAGGTAGCATGTCTGGAGATAAACACCCGATGATCGGTGTAAAATTAATACCCCAAAGTCTCTTTAGGATATCCCACAAAATTACATTTTACGGATCGAGATTCCAGCTTATCTGGGTCAACTTTCTTGATATAAGCTGGACATCCCCAAATCTTAACGTGTTCAAGACTCGGTTTCCTTTCTTTCCATATCTCATATGGTGTTTGAGGAATAGATTTGGAAGGCACCTTATTCAGTAAATATGCTGAGGTTTCTAATACATAACCCCATAGGAATACTGGAAGATTCGCATAGCTCATCATGGATCGAACCATGTCTAACAAAGTTCGATTTCTCCTTTCAGATACCCCATTTAACTGTGGAGTACATGGAGGAGTCCACTGGGAGACTATACCATTTTCTTTGAGATAATCTAGAAACTCTCCATTCAAGTATTCACCACCTCGATCTGATCAAAGAGTTATAATACTGTGTTTGGTTTGTTTCTCCACTTCATGTTTATATTCTTTGAACTTTTCAAAGGCTTCAGACTTGTGTTTCATCAAATACACATATCTGAATCTAGATCTATCATCTATGAAAGTAATGAAGTACGAAAATCCACCCATAGCTTGCGTAGACAGTGGTCCACATACATCTGTGTGTACCAATCATAGCAAATCTGCAGCCCTCTCTCCATGTCCACTAAATGGAGATTTGGTCATTTTACCCAATAGACAAGACTCGCATGTAGGATATGATTCAAAATCAAAGGGGTCAAGTAACCCTTCCTTATGCAATGTCCGCAGTCTATTTTCACTAATATGACCTAGCCTACAGTGCCATAAATAGGTCAGATTTTCATCATCTCGTTTTCTTTTATTAGTTTGTTCAATCTGAAGTAAATCATGCTCTACGTCACATACATACAAACCATTATTTAAAATGCCACGTCCAAAAAGAACATTATCTCTAAGGATAGAACATTCATTATTCTTAATAATAAATGAAAAACCATCCACATCCAACATAGGATTAGAAACAATATTCCTCACAATAGAGGGAACGTAATAACAATTATTCAAAATAATAGTCTTGTCCGTAGGCATATATAAACTAAATGATCCTACAGATATGGCCGCAACCCTCGCTCCATTGCCCATACGTAGAATCACCTCATCTTTTTCAAGAAACCTACTTCCCTTTAGTCCTTGCAATGAATTGCAAATATGAGAACCACAGGCGGTATCTAATACCCAAGTAGAAATTTGACCTAGTGACATATTAACTTCGATCATGAACATGCCTGAATCAGAAGCGGTAGTCTTACTACCCTTCTTCTTCTTCAATTCTGCAAGGTAAACCTTGCAGTTCCTCTTCCAGTGCCCCAACTTGTTACAGTGAAAACAAACAGCTAAATTAGGACCAGTCAACTTATGAGCATCTAGTATGCTCCGAAGTGATAGTTCAGAAGACATGACGAATATAGTAAATCTGTAAATGATAAACACATAACAACACTTAGCAAATATTCAATTTCATTTCAAAACACTATATGAATCAGGTCTTTATTCATAAGTGTCTCCCACTAGTTTATCTAATTTTTTTCAACCCCTTAAGTGAAAATTAAGCATTCATAATGCTAGTGGGAATAGGGATCCTACATTCCATCACACAACCTTGGCTATGGCACGAAACGTCATGTGATGTTCAATAGGCAGACAACTCTTGTCAATTACATCTTATGTTATTCCCTAATATAAGTTTCGCCTCTTGAATAATTGAGTCACGGCTGTGGCACGACAAACTCAATATTCTAAGTCAAGTCTAACTCAATATTTCGTACAATTGAATCAGTCTCCAACGGCCCACGGCTGTAGCACGTACCGACCTTTAGATTCTAATTCAATGTACACATCCCTATGTAATAGACAAGTATTTCTTATTTCGAAATCAAAGCCCTCGGCTGTAGCACGAAACGACAATGATTTAAAAATAAGAACCACTTTCTACCATGTTGGAAGGCTTGACCGACACAAGCCCGTTGTGTCATTGGCCAATTACTACTTGATATTATTTAATTATAGAGGGATTATATTACGTTACAATCATAATCATATTATAAAGAGATTCTTCCTTTTAAATTAAATATTTCAAATCAATAATCGATAATCAGATGATTCCCAGATCGGGTGGGGCATTGTCAAGAGGCGTCACTTAATAATCCTTTCTTACAGATAGAAATATGTTGTTGACAGAATCATCCTTTCTCTCAATATTGAAAATTCATATTCAATTACGTGTTTCATAAACACAAGAATCTCATGATCGTATTCATAATATGTATTGTTAAGGCAAAAAACGATTCCTATTCTAGATTTTCTAGAGCACGCCTTATATTGATTTAAGTTCACTTAAATCTATCATCGCATGGTAAACATAGGCATATATCTCATATATAAAAATTAAATAAACAAGTAAATGTAAAGTGCAATAAAGTAAATGTGTTTGGTTATGGCCCCATCCTATGTGATCTTTATCAAGCTCATGATAAATTTCAAGGTCAATCTAATATGGTGATGGAAATAAATACAACTACTTATTACATAAGTCTTCTTCTTTATTTAGACTTCTTGTATGCCTCGTCTTCTTCTTTGTATCACCTCCATTGGATAGCCTTCTTGAGTCTTCAATTACATTACATGATTGAAAATAAAACTAATCTAATGAACTTACAAGAATAACTCGAGTTACATTCGAGATTTATGATTACAAAGATTGACGACATGCAAGTCGTATTTAAAACCAAAACCAAAACCATTACACTAAGGTCAAAAGGCCATAACCATCCACCATTCTCATACAACACATAAAAGCATGTTAAAACACATAATCTGATCTTAACATATCATATTATCCATGATCTAATCATAAAAAGAAAATATGACAAAAATCAGAAAAATCAGAATCAAATCAGAAAAACAAGAATCATTGTTTACGGGCGGTAAACGACGTCAAACGCCTTACAGACGAGTCGTTGATAGCTTTAGCTATTAGTTTTGTTCAGGCGCTCGTTTACCTATGGAATAGGGTATTCGTTTGCGTAAATCGGACACCAGACCCAGATTTCAGCAAATCTGCAGCAGCCAATTCAGAATCCGTATCTAATATGATTCTCATAATCAGAACAAATATAAATCATGTATATATCAGTATATATACAGATTACATAATCATCTTATGATTATACAACTCACATTAATATCATATATTCAAAACCATACATATATAAGCATATTATATCAACATCAAATCATGGCGAATCACGTACATGCTCATATATCGAAAACAGTTAAACACATAAACGAATTAAAAACTTTTTGCAAGTAGCTCTGATGCCATTGAAGGGTTTTTAGCACATAAACGCAGCGAAAACGTAAATTTAATCTTAAAAAAAAACCGAAACTGTCCGCAGGATCCATGCGAAAAATAATATTTAATTCGTAGTTCAGTATGTTTACCTTAAGAAGCTTTACGTTAATGGAAAGATGGAGGTCTTTAATAGCGATCCAAGAACGAAGAATGGAGATCCTTAACAGCTGCTCCTCAAGTGTGAAGCACTCCACCGGTATCCACCAAGAAAACGATGTAATGAAGGAGGAGAAGATGGAGAGAATTAGGGTTTTGTAAATCTTTTTGGTTGAGGTAAAAATAGGGTTTATAATAGTATATTTATAGGCACAATTTTCAGCTAAAAATTTTCCCATAAAATATTATTATTATTATTAACCCTTTATTATTCTCACTAATAATTAAAACGCCTTTTAATTATTAATCCTTTTTCTAAACTCTTTAGAAATAATTCTTTCACTTGATTTAATTTCCAAAAATTAAATTCTTAATTAATAATATTAAGAATCTTTTCTTAATTAATTTTTAATCAATTAAATCTCATTTAATCAATTATTAAATTTGCCAATTAATTATTTATTTCATAAATAAATAATTATCAGCCATTATTAATTAATTCCTCCACCATTAAATCATTCTCTTTTATGGTGTGACCATGTAGGTTCAATATTAAGCCGGTATTAGAAATAAATAATAATAAAACTATTTTGTCATTATTTATATAAATTCTCTAATTCATTAAATATGATTAATTAATTAATCATATTTATTCTACATCGTGAGGGATACTTCTCAGTATATCGCGACTATCCGGATAATACAAATTTACTGCTTAGAATACCAAGAACTTATTCAGTGAGTAGTTACCGTACAATTAATTCCTTCTATCCTGCAATGTCACGATTAAATACAAGGCATGGAACTTGTGTCAAGCCTATCTTATTTAATCACTTGCTTTCCCATTCACTATGCTTAGTTCTATTTAATGTAAATTAGAAACTCCTTTCTAATTTCATTCACTCTGGCCAGAGATTCCTGAACTAGCATAAGTGGATCAGCATTGAACATTCTCTTCCTTCACTGGAAGGGGTTGATCCTTTATTGATCATACACTATCTTTGTGTACAAATTCCTATAGCCAGTAGAGCCCTTATAATTGTCCCTTGAGACTAAGAACTAAACCAAAGCATAGTTCAGTGTACACAAGATGACTATGATGACCTCAAGTCTAAGGATACTTGTACAACTATCACTATGTGAACAACTGCTGACACGTGAGTGAACTCCATCAGTTGTTCAGCTGTGTGAGTCATGTTCAGTGAACTTATTCTATAATAACCACCTACATACTAGCTATAGTGTCACCATACAAATGTCTATGAGAACATACATCCTTCATAATAAAGCAAGCATAGTATATACCGATCTTTGCGAATTATTAATTACCAGTTAGTAATCCTACGACCAGGAACTATTTAAGTTTAGAGTTATCATCTTTTAGGTCTCATTATTATGATCTCGTCACAATCCATAAAAAGCTTTACTCTAAACTGTGGTATATCTTATTTAAACATTTAAATAGATAGAGCCCGCAATAAAAATAAAACAAGTGTTTTATTAATATCAATGAAATCAAAACAGATTACATAAAAGTTATTCCTAAATCCTCATACATGATTGGACTTAGGACATATCTCTTTCAATATCTGCATCTCCCCCTATATTCATGCCTTCTTCGTCATCATCCTCACCATCATTCCTAAATGAGTCATCAGCATATTCAAAATCATCACCAGCTGTGGAGGGCATGGCAGTGATTGCATCCTTAGCCCTTTGCATTGAGGCAGTTGTGTGCACCAAGTTGAGAATTCTTTCAGTAGCCGCATTGTCCTGTTCAGCCAAAACTTGATAAGCTAGGACAGGGTGAGTAAATACCTCATCTTCATAAGAAACAGAGTCTAAAATATCTTGATAATATTGCTGAAATAACTATTTTTTTTAGCCTCATTGACATCCCTTAACTCACTAGCAATGGGCTCTTCCCATTCTTCTGTACCTTCTTTTATCTTATGGGCTCCCCTTTGCTTCCCACCCTCACACCTTCACCTCACCTACTAATGTGGGACTCCACTCACTCACTTTTACCAAGTTGGAAGAAATAGCTTGAATAGATTCACTCTTTTCCTCTCCTTTTGCTTGAGAGCAACTCAGCCTCTCACTATGTTCACTCCCTTCCCCCAGTCCTAGGAGTGATTGTACAACTACTAATTCATCTGCACTTGTAACAATAGTTGATATTTCAAGTGGTGTAGAGATAGTCAATGGATGAGAAACATCCGTCGAGGTAGTAGTTGAGGGTTTTAACAGATGACAGCTGTTAAGCACATCCGTAAAGACACAATCACTAGTCAACGGATGAGCAATATCCGTCGAGATAGTAGAAATGACAGAGTTTGGAGTATAAACTACTGAAGAATCTGTGGTGATTGATTTTAGATTTTGCACAGATTTCTCAGTAGAATCAGAAAGAAATGGCAAGTGAGCCAACAAATCATCTAGAAGATGATGCTCACTTAATGTAGATTATGGCTTCTCCATGAGAGTTAAAGATGGAGAATCAGGAAGTGATGTGTGAATCATGTCCACATCCAAAAAGTTTATTGGTGAGTTTTGTGTGTGAGGTGCTTCTATTAATTAAAGATTTTGGCTGTGACTCCACATTTACAGGAGCCACATCAACCTGACTTTGAGAAGGTGCTGTAACTGAGTCTTTGACTACAGTTTACACAGTGTGTGCACCCTGTGTGTCCCCATGTGTTTTAGATTTCTTCTTTCTAGTGTAAGTTTGGGGTGAGTTTGTGTCCCTAACCCTTTTGGCCTGTGCTCTTGGTTGAGAGCTTGTTTCAATAGTGACATCTTTTTGGGAGGATGAAACTAGTAATGAGCTTGAATCCTTATGAAGCACTACAGTTTGTTGGGAAACTGTAGTGTGGCTAAGTTGGGTTACAAACACCTCTCCATCCTTATTCTTAGGGTTTTTTTATGTTCACCCTGTCCCTCATCATGCTCACTTCCCTTCACACTTCCCTTCACACTTCCCTATTTGGTTTTGGTAGATTTTGAAACTAGTCCCTTTTGAGAGGAACTAGAGTGGGTTCTTTGAGACTTGGATTTGGAGATTCTTGATTTTGTGGCTTGGGTAGGAACCTGTTTGGTCATTGTCACAGATGCCATAACCACAGTTATCTGCAAAGAATTTGGTGGTAGAGAAGTAATAGGGATATAAGTATTTACCTCACTTACTTGAGGCCCCTCCATTATTGGAAGGTAGACCAGAGGAACCTCACTGAGGTTGTTTTCCCTGTTCAAATCAGCAATAACTCTTCTTTCTTGAACCCATGCTTGTTGGTTGGGTTCTCAATGATAAGATTCTCAGAAACAAAGTTAGCTAGCAACATAAAGAATCTAGCATAATATATGTTCCTAGGTATTTTCTTAATATATTCAAGATTATAACCTAATTCAAACAAGATAGACTCACTAAGGTTATGATACTTATCACTAAGCAGCATATATAACTTACAAGTGTGTAAGTCACAATATCAAAATTACTAACTTCACCAGAAAACACTTTAATAAAAGAATCACAGAGAAAGCTCCACTCCTTTCTGAGGCCTTTTCTCCTAACCTCACCTATCTTGGCAGGGTTAAAAGCATAACCCATAGAAATTAGCATATAGCTCACATCTGTGTTTGTGTGTGGATTTAGTGTATTATTCTCAGGCAATTGAAAACATGAATGAATTATATCACTGTTTATGCAGTAATTCGTACCTTTGAGAGTGAAGGTAATGGTTTTGTCATTTGAGTTGTAAACAGCAGTGGTCCATATTTCTTCAACCACTTCACAGTAGATAACAGGAGACTGTAGCATAGCATACTTCAGATTGCAACTTCGAATGAAATCCATCAGTTTGTGGTAATCTTCAGAAGCAGCAATCTCCTTATTCACTAGTGCGACGAAGTTATTCTTTTCATAAACAAACCCAGATTGGGACATGATATTGACTACTGGTGCCATTGCTGAGAGTAAGAGTAATTACGGAGAAGAGGTTTTGCTTTGGAGAAGAAAGAGTTAGAGAAATTGTTTGAGAGAGATAAAAGTAAAGATTAAAAAGAAATAAGATTTTATACTCTCTCAGAAATAAACTATCAAAAATTAAAAAGTAAAATAAAGTAACCAATCAAATTAGCCCAAAATAGCCGTTTAAAAAATAAAGAAAATTATCAAAATTCTAACGATTATCCATCGAAGTATACATACGGGTTGTAAGTAAATTCAACGGATAATGCATAGAATTAACGATTAGGATTGAGAGCAATTCGACAAATAAGAACTAAAAGTACCCAGCGTAATAATTGATACTTCGACGGATGATATAATTCAACGGATATTCATTTTTAACGGATAATGAACATCCGTTGAGATGTAAATTCTGACTTAATCAAAATTTCATCTTTGACCGAAAATATCATTTTTTTTACTCTGGTTGCATTTCAATTTGCTTAGACATCAAAATAATTTAAGAGTAATTAAGCATCCTAACTCACTTACCAACCTAGTAAAGATGGATTCATAAAGTGGCTTGGTAAAGATGTCTGCAAGTTGTTTTTCACTTGAAACAAAATGAAGTTCCACAGTACCATTCATGACATGCTCTCTAATAAACTGGTACTTGATGTCAATGTGCTTGGTCCTTGAATGTTGTACTGGATTCTCAGTGATTGCAATGGCACTTGTGTTATCACAGAAAATATGAATCGTATTCACCTGTAGACCATAGTCCAACAGTTGATTTTTTATCCATAAAATATGTGCACAACAGCTATCATAAACAGTATATTCAGCCTCAGTTGTAGAAGTAGACACTGAATTTTGCTTCTTACTGAACCAGGATACTAGCTTGTTTTCTAGAAATTGACAGGTTCCTGTAGTACTTTTTCTATTTATTTTACGACGTGCATAATCTGCATCTGAGTAACCAGTTAGATTAAAACCAAAATCTCTAGGATACCAAATGCCAAGTTTTGGTGTTCCTTTGAGATATCTGAAAATTCTCTTAATAGCCAATAAATGAGATTCTCTAAAATCAGCCTAAAATCTAGCACAAGGACAAGTAGCAAATATTATATATGGCCTACTTGCTGTTAAATATATAAGTTAGCCAACCATGCCTCTATAGCTTGAAATATCCACAGACTTTTCAGTAGTGTTTAATTCAAGATTAGTTGCAGTGGCCATGGGAGTTTTTGCAGATGTGCAATCCATTAAGTCAAACTTCTTTAAAAGATCATAAATATATTTGGTTTGACTAATGAATATTCCATCACTAACTTACTAAACTTATAAACCAAGAAAGTAAGTTAGTTCCCCATCATGCTCATTTTATATTTAATTTGCATCAGTTTGGCAAACTTTTTGTAAACCATTTCATCTTTAGAGTTAAATATAATGTCATCTACATCAATTTGAACAAGTATACTAGAGCCATTAACATTTCTAAAGAATAAGGTTTTATCAACAATACTTCTTGTGAAATGATTTTCTAAGAGAAACTTTGACGGTGTGTCATACCAGTCTCTAGGTGCTTGCTTCAGTCCATAAAGTGCTTTCAAAAGATAGTAGACATAATCTGGAAAATTGGGATCTTCAAAACCAGGAGGCTGACTGACATAGAATTCCTCCTCCAAATCTCCATTTAGAAAGGCATTTTGCCATCCATTTGATAGACCTTGAAATTAAAATGGGTTGCATAGGCTAAGAAGATTCTGATGGCTTTAAGTCTTGCAACAGGAGCAAAAGTTTCACTCAAATCTATTCCTTCTTGTTGATAATTGCCCTTAGCAACTAATCTAGCTTTGTTCCTGACTACTATGCCATTTTCATCCATCTTGTTTCTGTATACCCACTTGGTGTCAATAGAATTCTTTCATTTAGGCTTGGGTACCAGCTTCCAAACTTTATTTCTTTCAAATTGGTTTAGCTCCTCCTGCATAGCTAAAACCCAATCAGGATCCAACAGAGCTTCCTCTACCTTTTTAGGTTCTTCCTGAGATAGAAAGCTGCTATATATACATTCTTCTTGAGTAGCTTTCCTTGTTTGCACTCTTAAAGATGCATCACCAATAATTAGTTCAAATGGGTGATCTCTAGTCCATTTTCTCTGTTGAGGTAGATTAGCTCTTGATGAAGAGGCCTCATGGTTGTCTTGATGAGTGATTGAGTTTTGATTAGAAGAAACTCCCCCTGAGTTTGTGGATCTTTGACTTGAAGTTGGGGTTCTTTCTGCTTGTGATCTGTATTGTCTTTCAACTCTTATTGATGGATCAACAGATGTTGTTCTTTGCCTTTCGATGGATGATGCCGATTGTTTTTCAACGGATGATGTACTTTATCTTTCGATGGATGTTGAATTATGTGCTTCATTAGTTATAGATTTTTCTGCATTGTCCTTAGACATTGGTTCTTGATCACTTTCATCATCACTCTCATCACAAATCATCTCAACATTGTGAAATTTGAGGCTTTCATGGAAATCTCCATCTTGCAGTCTTTCAATTTTCTTATCATTAAATAGAACATGTACAGATTCCATAACAATGTTGGTTTTGAGATTGTAGACTCTGTATGTTTTTCCAATTGCATATCTAATAAAAATGCCTCATCTGCTTTGGTATCAAACTTTCTATGCTGATTAGTTTGATTCCTTAAGATATAACATTTACAACCAAAGACATGATGATAGTTTAATGTTGGCTTCCTATTCTTGAACAGTTGGTAGGGAGTCAAGCATTTTTATTTATTAACCAAAGAAATGTTTTCAGTGTAGCATGCAGTGTTTACAGCTTCTACCCAAAAGTATGTTGGTAACTTTGATTCTTCTAGCATTGTTCTTACAGCTTCAATAAGCGATCTGTTCTTCTTTTCCACCACTCCATTTTGTTGTGGAGTTCTTGCTGCTGAAAACTCATGCATGATCCCATTCTTTTCACAAAATAATCTCATCACATAATTCTTGATCTCAGTTCCATTGTCACTCCTGATTCTCCCTACTTTGAAATTAAGATGATTGTTGACTTGCCTTATGTGATTGATGATGATTTCACTAGCTTCATCTGTGGATTTGAGAAAATATGTCCAAGAGAAATTTGAGAAATCATCCACAATTACTAGGAAATATCTTTTCTTTGAGATGGACAACACATTGACTGGTCCAAATAGATCCATGTGTAGTAGTTGCAAATGTTCTTCAATTGTTGAATCAAGCTTCTTTCTGAATGATGCCTTGATCTGCTTTCTATTCTGACAGGCATCACACAGTCCATCCTTTGAGAATTCCACTTAAAGAATACCTCTTACCAAATCTTTCCTGACTAGCTCATTCATAGTCTTGAAGTTAAGGTGGGATAGCTTCTTTTTCCATAGCCAACTTTCATCTTGACTTTCCTTGCTAAAGAGACAAGTGACAGATTCTGCATTTGATGAGTTGAAGTCAGCTAGATACACATTTCCTTTTCTCACACCAGTGAGAACCACTTTGTTGCTTTTTTTGTTGGTCACAGTATATGCTTCAAAATTAAAAGTTACTGAGTTGCCCTTATCACAAAGCTGGCGGATACTCAACAAATTGTGCTTGAGTCCATCCACTAGGGTAACTTCCTCAATAAAGACATTATCCTTTGAAATCAAGCCATATCCCACAGTATAACCCTTGCTGTCATCTCCAAAAGTAATACTTGGGCCAGCTCTCTCCTTGAACTAGTGAGCTGGGTAAAATCTCCAGTCATGTGCCTTGAGCACCCACTATCCAAATACCAAAAATTCTTTCTATTTCCCTGCACACAACAAAATCAAGTTGATTTTGGTACCCAAGTTTCCTTGGGTCATGTTTTGTTAGCCTTTTTATTAGGTTTCTTAGGCTTGTCCTCATTTGACTTAGGCATTTGAAATTCATCCTTAGTTAGTTGAGTAGAACCCTTATAACCATTCATCATTGCAGAATTATCATGCACAGGTTGGTTAACATGGAAAGGCATTTTATGTGCAAACATGTTATTCCAGTATGGCATGCTAAATGGCATTTGTGGCACATTAAATGTAACATAGTAAGGATTTGATGCAAATGGCATGTTAGCATGCTGTGCATTCAAATTATGTGCAGAAATAACATTCACAGGCATTGTATGCATACTGGGAAATGAAGGAGGTGTAGACATGGAAGCAGGCATAACAAGTTTGCAATTAACAGATATATATTAACACTACCAAACTTAACACAAATTTTTCTAGGTGCATATTTATTAGGTTTGTAGTTGTTATGTTTGTTAATCCCTACTTTCTTATTCCTATTGTTTTTCCTTTTAGACTCTGCTTTCACTTCAATCTTCTCCAATCTATCATTCAATTTCTTAATAGACAGATGCCCTACATTGACTCTCTTGTCCTTTTTCACTTGACTTGTTTCTACCGGAACAAAGTTTTTAGAAACTGATCCATATTTCTCATTTAACTTAGCTAGCTTGGCTTTTCTAATTGGATTTCTTTCACACAACAGATGTGGTTCCTTGTCTTTCGATGAATAATTCTTTTGATTATTCGACAGATAACATTCATCATCCATCGAATCCACATCCGTTGTATGTCCTTCTACAAAATTAGAATCTAGTTTCTCCTTGCTCTTTTTCCAAGCTTCATCATAGAAGGATTCTATATCTTGAACTTTAGTAATTTGAGCATGGACATCTCTAGATGATTTCCATGCCTTAGTTACTTCCTATTCTCGTTCAAGTTGCTTTCTTAAAATATCCTCTTTCTTTAAGGATTTAATCAGTTCATCTTTGACAATCTTGCATTCTATCTTCAGTTTTTTAAACTCAACAAATTGAGTTTCTAACACATTGTTTCTTTCACTTAAAAACAGATTGTTCTCTTTAAGTTTAATGTTTTCTTCAGTGAGAGACTTGAGTGTAACACGCAGATGATATAATTCAGTAGACATGTCATTTATAGCATCATTACACTCAACTTTAGATAAATATGCTAGATTAGTGGTGATTACATGATTACTGAATGAAATGACCTCCGCTTCATCTGATTTGGCCATAAGTGCTAGATTGACATAGCTTGTATCTTCATCCTCTTCCAGTCCATCAGCAGCCCAGTCATTTTCTTGAGTTAGAAAAGCTCTATCCTTCTGTTTGAGCAACTCAAAGTATTTCTTTTTGTAATCCACATGCTCAAACTTTTTTCTATCAGAATCAGACTTTCTACATTCATTGGAAAAATGACTACTCAAGACACACTTGAAATATTTGAATTTTGACTTGTCAACCATGTTTCTGTTTGGATTGGATGCTCCAAAATCCTTCTTGAATTTGAGCTTGGCAAACCTCCTGGATAGAAAATCCAGATGCTCATCTATGACATCCATGTTATCTTGACTAAGATGGTCTTCATGTTCAACTACTAGTCCTTTTCCCTTGCCTTCACAAACTCTAGGGTTTGATACAAATTCAACTGCTTCAACCTTTATCTCCTTCTCCTTTTCTTGCTCAGCAACCAATGCAATGGATCCTCCTTTCTTTCTTCCTTTCTCCAGCTTCTCATCTTGCTCTATTTCAAGCTCATAGGTTTTTAGAATCCCATACAATCTATCTAAGGTGAATTCCTTGTATCTTGAGAATTTCTTAGTGAGACTGTCATAGGCTTCCATTCTTTTGGTAGAGATCTAAGGAATTTGAGGTTTGAGTTCTTTGTTTGATAGACTCTTCCATGCAACTTTAGAGCATTCAGCAGTTTTTGAAATCTACTGAAAATGTCAGTGAGTGACTCGCTTTCTTCACTATGAAAATGCTCATATTACTGAATTAAGAGTTGTATTTTATTTTCTCATACTTGCTCATTTCCATCACATATAAGCTGAACAGTATCCTAGACCTCTTTAGCAGTTTTGCAGTTTATGATATTGTCAAACATATCACCATCAACACCATTAAATAAAATGTTAATCGCCTTCTTGTCCTTATGAACTTGTTCAATATCTGGATCAAACCATTCTGCTCTAGGCTTTGGGATGGATGGCTCATTTCCTTTAGCAGCTCTCATAGGGACATGTGGACCTTTCTCAATGCAGTCCACATATTTTTCATCTTGAGAGAGGAGATGCAGGTGCATCTTCACCTTCCAATGGTGATAGTTGTCTTTGTCCAGAAATGGAATTTTTACTCCAACATCTTTTCTGCTCATCTTGTTAGTTGTTGTGATCTTTAAACTCTTTGTTCTTCAAGAGCTTGCTCTGATACCAATTGTTATTCCCAAACAATCTAACAAAGAATTATAGAAGGGGGGTTGAATATAATTCTGGCTACTTTTTTAATTTTAAGAACTGTTCTACTATTAATATATATCAGTGTTTGATTTAGCTAAAGTGTGGAATGAAAGTATTGAAGAAATCAAACACAAAGTTATCAAACACAAGTATTTAAAGACTTTCTGGTGGATTGAATTTATCCACCAAAGATATATATTAATTTGAGAACTATGTAATGTAATGTCTTTGAACACAGCTGCTTACAAGTTGAACTTGCAAAGAACAAATAAATTCTTTACAGATGTAGCTTTATCTATTTCTCTGGTAATTGCTTACTGACTTGGTTTTTTTTACTTGCTACACTTGGTTTATATATATCACCAAGTTACAGGATAAAAATACAAACAAATAAGACAAAAAAATTCTAGTCCAATTTTATGCTCCTTCATTTCTCTATCCAACATCTTTGAATATCTTCAATTTAGCATGTAAATGGAAATGCTTCTTTGTTCTCTAAACCTGTAAATAGGCTGCCACATTCCATTAGCATACAATCGATGCACGTGACTGTCAAGTCACTATCAACGGCTCTTTTAAATTTGATCATTCATTGAAACTCAGTTAAATCATCCATAAAGACTTAGTTGGATCATCCGTTGAGAGTGGTCGATCATCCGTTGAAGCTTTAGTTGATCATCCGTTGACGCCTTGTGAAAAATATATTGAGACTATCTTCATAGCAGTTAACTCCATTTCATTTACACAAGATTACAAGGCATCTAATATTTATAATTAGCCAACCTATCTTGCATATCAATCTAGTAGTCAACATGACTTAAAACATTCTACAACATCTAGTTCTCTAAGGCATTACAATATGCAGAAATGTGCTACTAAACTTATTAATACATAAGCTACCCTTTCAACGGATCTTAAAGTGATCATCCGTTGAAAACTACAAATTCACTAAATAAAATATACTAAGTGTTTTGTTTATCTTACCATCAAGTACACAATATATTCCTAACAGTTTTCTTTTTTATTCTTGTTTTTGTTCACTAGGTGTTTTCTGGGTATATAGCAGTTGGTTTTTCCGAGTGTTTTTCTCCTTTTTGGGGCACCAAATGGGTTTGAAGATGACATGCTATGTGTTCTTGGGAAAGAACTCTCTTTGGGGGGGGGGGTTTGGCTGTAGAACAATTTTCAAGAGCCGACCCAGGGTATTCAGTTTATCTTTTTCTTTTGTCTTTTGAGTTTAAAAATGGCATGCAAAGTGTTCTATGAGCAAGAACTTCCTTCCGGGGACCCTGTCTATAGAACATCCTTCCGCAGCCGACTCTAGGCACTTTTATTTAAGAGTCGTTCGTTCGCTCTCAGGATTTATACTTGGTTTCTTCTTGTCCATTCATTTTTTTCTTTATCATTTATCCGAGTACATGGACTAATTTATCTCTTTATTTTTGAATATAGGGACATGAACCAAGCGAACACCCTTCCGGGGACTTCTACCTCCTGACCTGAGCGAACGGGGAGAGATCTCTTTGGCTCATTGCGGCGTACCCTGCGGCCAATAATCATTCGGAGTTGTAAAAGAAAGAGTGGGGCATATGTATTCTTCGTACTCTTTCCCCCAAGGCTACTTCTGGTTGTACGCTGCAAAGGGAGACTAGCGGATTTATGATACTCCGGGCGTGTGGAAGGGTTACAGATATTTTGCCGTCGGTATTTCCGAAGGAGCGTTCAAATGCGGCTTTAGAGTTCCGCTGCTGAAGATTCTCAAGCGGCTTTTCAGCCAGATGGGGATCGCATTGAGGCAAATAGAATCGAATGGGTTCATCCAGATGAACTATTTTCACAACCAATGCCTCCAGGCCGGTGTTCAGCCGCTCACCCGGCTCTTTTGGTTCCATTACGACTTTTGGAAGAATCCAAAGTGCCCGGATTTTTACAACATCGCTCACCGGGCTGACGAAGCGGACTGGACGGTTATAAATTCCAGCAACAAAACCACCCACACCCACTGATGATCTATCAGTGGGCCGAGGATGGCCAAGTTATCGGTGTGACGTGCGGTCAATCCTTCTGCGCTCCTGATGCTGAATCTGAGCGACGAAGAGAAAGATTTGTTTGTTGCCTTGGTGGACTCTAGTGTGGACAAGCTTGGTCCCGATGTGTTTCAGGATAGGGATTGGATACTTAGTTTATGGGGGTGAGGGTAACAACCCTTTTTTCTTCGTCATTCTTTTGATATATAGCTTGCTACACAATTGCTTTTTTTTTGTCTTTATTCCGCTTTTATGCATTATGTACTTAATAATTGTAACACTTGATTTGGGCTAATCCTTCTTCTGTTTCCCTTTTCAGTGTCTTCCAGGAAGACTCTGATCGAAAGGAAGAAGGCCAATACGGCTGAGAAGAGTGCCGCTGAGGAGGTGAAGAAGGCCGAGGAGGCCGGGAAGAAGGTCATTTCAGACCCCTCGATGATTGATGGGGAAGAAGAGGCTGAGAGGATGATCCCACTTCAGCAGGCTCCACCGGAGGTGGAAGATAGCCACAGTGACCACCTGGAGCATATGGGCGAAGGAGGCCCCCTTAAGAGGTCTCGGAACCGGAAAGGGGTCATTCCTACCTTTATGCTTGACTGGGCCGTCCTAACGATCGACCACACGGTCTATCCAGCAATGCATGCCATGAATGAGGTGGCTTCAGACCTTTACCACGGTCTCTAGCTTCCGGCCGACCGATCTCTTTTTGCGGTGGCCACTCCGACCGAAGCCTGCATAGAGCTAATGTCCCTTTTATCCCTTGTAAGTCATATTTATTTTGCTTGCACTTATTTTAGTCTTTCATCGTATTCTATTTTATTCATTTATCTTATATTTTTTCCTTGTGTATTTTTTGCAGGCTTTTCCTTGGGGCGCTGTTGTTGCGGAAAAGGTTCGGGATATGGAGGGCCGGATGGTTCAGGTGATGGAGCTCGAACGGAGGTCTAATACGGCCGAGGAGGAGATCAAGAGAGTTCAGCTGCAGAATGACACTTTGATCGCCCAGGCTATTATGCTGCAGAATGACAAGCAGCGGCTAGAGGTGGATTTTACAAGGGCAAATATGAGGATTGCCTATCGGAATGACCAGTTAAAGAAGTCTCGCAAGAAGCTTCGCAAGATGAAGAAACAACCAGATCAGAGTGAAGAGCACAACTTCCAGTTTGACACTGATTATGTCCTGGAGAAGGCTCACGACCTTAGCTGGGATTATAAGCAGTTGCTGGATGACATCCTGGAGGACCCCATAGGTCGAACGGTCATGGAAGTTCCCAAGGTCTTTTCTGGAGAAGACGAAGAACTCTCTGATGAAGATCCTTAGTCCTAGATTTTTGGACTTGTAATTTTTATTTTGTAGTTGCTACTCTTGCCTTCGGGCTTTGTACTTTATCTGCCTTCGGGCTTTGTACCATAATTGCTTTCGGGCCCTATTTATGTAGTACTTTTTTTGCATCTTTCTTCAACATTTATTTTGCTTCTGTCATATTTTATTTTGACTTAATAGTTTTGCGTCGTTTATTGTATCTTCGACTTAACTTTTGTCTTAGCAATTTACTTCTGTTCAATGTCTTCAGTCTTTCTATTATTGCATCTTCGGCTTTACATTTGCCTTAGAAATTTTATGCAGTATTCATATTCGGCCCCGAGTATTAAGGGGTCAAGTTGTTAGCCTGAAGGTAAACCTTGGGCCGTAAAGACTGAAGATTTTTAGTCATTTTGTGCAAAGGAACAAGGGGTTCACCTTTTTTGGGATTTCCCCTAGGAGAGTCCTCCTTCGTTGCATCGGTCAAAAAATGTACTTAAAGAATTTGAAGTAAAATCTTAAGTGACTGATTTAACTTGGGAGAGGAAGGGTTCGTCTTCTTCGGGATCTCCCCTAGACAAAACCTTCTTCGCTCCTAAGGTTTACTTTCAAAAATTTTTAGGTGTAAAATTTGGAGTTGAAGACGAAGGGCTAGTCTTCTTCGGGATCTCCCCTAGACAAGACCTTCTTCGTTGCTTCGATAATTATGTACCCTTATCATAGATTGAATTTTCCAGAGGAAGGATGAAGGGGAATGTCTTTCTTAGGATTGCCCCTAGATGTTCTTCATTTGTCCTAGTTTTGTTAATTCCAAGTTATAGTATTATAATAGCCTTAGGGTGAAAGACATTACTCATTAGAGGATTTCCCTCAGTAATGATCATCCGTTCTTTTGTGTAAGCAAATCAAAATGTGGCGGGCGAAGGGTTATCTTCTTCAGGGTCGCCCTAGATAATATTTGTTCGCATGTCATAAATTTAAGTAATAAAGTTGTGCGAAGAAATTGTATTTTCACTGTTCAATAAATCGTTACACATTTTGCATAGAGTTCAATATGAAGTACAAATGGAAAATAAAAGAAATTTTTCTCACTGATAAAATCTCTGAAGGCGACTAGCATGCCTAGTGTTCTTGGTGGCTTCTACAGCCAGTGTTTCTAACTTGTAAGTTCCTGGGAGAATGACCTCAATCACCTTGTAAGGTCCTTTCCAGTTCGAATGAAGCTTTCCTTATATCGTTGGCATGGATGCAGATAATTCCCGTAGGACTAAGTTACCAACACTGAATAACCTTTTCTTGATGCTCGAATCATAGTGTCGGGCGGCCTACAGTAGGTACTTTGGGTTTCTTTGTTGAAGAGCTTCCCTCTCTTCTTGTAGTAAGTCTACGTTCGCCCTTAATCCAAAGTTATTGACTTCCACACTGTAGACTTCCGTTTGATAAGACTCTAGACCCACTTCGACCGGTTCCAGGGCATCGGTTCCATATGGCACTCTAAAGGGCATTTCCCCGGTGAAAGACTTGGTTGTCGTTCGGTAGGCCCATAAAACCCAGGGTAACTCTTTGGCCCATCTTTCTTTGGATTCGCCCAACCTTTTCTTAATGCCCTGAAAAATTATTTTGTTGGCCGCTTTGATCGTCCCATTTCCTTGTAGATGTGCAACCGAACTGAACTTTTGTTGGACCCGAAGTGATGCATATCTTCGGGATTCCAAACCTCGGAATGATTTGCTCAAGGAAGAATGTTTTGGCTGCTTATTTGGTTATGGCGGATAGGGGCTTGGCTTCGACCCACTTTGTCATGTAGTCGATGAAGATGATGCAATATTTTTCCTTCCTTGTGCTAGTAGGAAGAATATCGACGATATCTATGGCCCACATAGAAAATGGTATGTGACTAAGAACCAAAGCCAATTCTTCTGGAGGTTGCCTCGTATCTATGGTAAATAATTGACACTGTTTGCATTTCTTTGCATATTCGCTCGTATCGGCTCGCAAAGTCCGCCAAAAGAATCTTTGCTGAAGGATCTTAAAAGCTAGAGACCGACCGGCCAGATGTTCTTCACTAATCCCCTCATGTACTGTCTTTAAAGCCTGTTGCTGTTCTTCGGGATTCAAGCACCTTAAGAGGGGCTGAGTGGCCGAGCGATGATACATTCTTTCACTGACAATAGTGTAGCTTGATGCCCTATACTTAATTTTTTGAGCTTCCCTTCGGTCCAGGGGGAAGATTCCTTTTTCTATAAATTTCTGAATGAGGGTCATCCAATCGGTACCTTGTTATATTTCAAGGCAGTTTTTCCTTTCTATTGAAGGCGTCTTGGTTTAGTGAGATAGATAGAACCGGTTAAACTCTGTGTCTCAGACGAAGGTAGCATGAATAGGAAGTCCGACCGACTGTTTTTTTCCCTGTCTATATGACTTAGTTTAAAAGTTTCAAATGACAGAGATGAGTCTTTTACCTTAGCAGTAGAGGCCTTCGTACGGGGGTCCCTTTGTTCGTATCCACCCGAGAAGTGCTTGACCACCAGTATAGAGTCTCTAAATGCCCTTAAGTGCTTCACTTCAAGGCTTCGAGCTAGCTCCATCCCATCTAAGAGAGCTTCATATTCTGCCTCATTGTTGGTGGGAGGGAAGTTGAACCGAACGGCTTGGCATATTTCGAATAAATCATGACTAGAGAGGATCAAACCTGCCCCACACTTCTTCCTGATGACTGAACCATCCACAAAGAGCTTCCACCTTCCAGGGGTCTGAAAGAGTTATTCCTCAGGTGCAAGGTCCTTCGGTCCTGAGAACGTGCATCCGACCATGAAGTCTGCTAGTGCCTGAGCTTTAATCGCCATTTGTGGAACGAACTCGAGGTCATATTCTCCTAATTTGATGGACTTTTCGGTGTTAAGGTATCTTTTTTCTGCAACATTAAGCACACGGGACACATAGAAAACATGATTTTGATTTACCTCATGATTTTTCACTAGAACCTCTCCAATTGTTCGGTCGGACACAACTAGATAGAGCTGAAGAGTTTCCTTCGGATCAGGTCTCATTTAGAGTGGGTCCTTGGTGAGATATTCTTTTACTTCTTCAAATTCTCTTTGACACTCGGGTCCCCACTCGAAATTCTTTGACCCCTTGAGTATGGCGAAGAAAGGAAGTGCTTTCTCGGCTGATCTGGAGATGAATCACCGAAGGGCTGCCAGTTGGCCGATTAGTTTTTGGATGTCCCTGATACATTTTGGAGCTTCCATATTGATAACAGCTTCAATTTTTTCCGGGTTTTCCACAATCCCTCGGGCACTGACCATATACCCACAAAACTTCCCGCTTGCAACTCGGAACGTGAACTTATTCAGTTTTATTCTTATACTATTCCTTCGGAGAGTCTCAAAGCACTCTCTTAGGTTTTCGGCATGGTCTCAAAACAGGGACTTTACGATCATGTCTTCCACATAAGCTTCCATATATCGGCCTATCTGTTCCTTGAATACTTTGTTCACCATTTACTGAAATGTGGCTCTAGCATTCTTAAGTCCGGAGGGTATTTTGATATATGCATAGGCTCCCTTCAGAATCATGAACGCTGTCTTGGGCACATATTTGTTGTTCATAGCAATTTGATGATAACCAGAAAAAGCATCAAGAAAAGTACGTAATATTCGACCATGATGTCTATTAATTGGTTGATGAACAAGCCTTGTTGAGATCCATGTAGTCCACGCACATTCTCTACTTTTTGTTGGATTTTTTTACGATCACCACATTAGCCAACCAGTTAAGATACTCGATTTCCTCAATAAACTTGGTTTCCAACAGCTTCTCCACTTCGGCTTCAATGACCTTCTATCATTTGGCTGTAAAAGTCCTCTTCTTCTGCTTGACCGGTTTGGCCTCGGGTTGTACAGTAAGGCAATGCTTAGCCGTCTTGGGATCCAAACTGGGCTTGTCCTCCGGCCCCCAGGAGAACACATCATGATATTTCCCAATAACCACAATATCTTTTTCCTTAAAATCCTTCTCCATGTTTCTTCTAATCTAAACAATTTTCCCGAATGCCCAACATTATTATTCTGGCGGTCTTCTGATCACCCCTCATCTCCCCTAATCTCCCCTACCCCCTTTCTCTGTTGGAAACTTAAGCTTGAGGTGGGTATGGGTTCCACCGCCTTGAAGGTTGACAAGAATGGCCTTCCCAGGATTCCATTGTATGGACTCTAAATCCAAACCACATAGAATTTTATGGGCTTCTCGACACTATATGGAAATTTACCAAAAGGACAGGAAGAGTGATTGTACCTTCAAACTGTATTGGGTTCCCGCCGAAGGCATAAAGAGGGGTTTCGTCGCAGGGTTCCAATTGTTTGCCTTCCAGATTCATCTTGTAGTAGGTTTTATGGAACAGAATGTTGGCCGAACTGCCAGTATTTACAAGTACCTTCCAAATTTTGTTCTGTCCGATTAGAAGATTGATGATGAGGGGGTCTTCATATGGATAAATGACATTCTATAATCTTACGTGCTAAAAGTCATGGGCATATGGGGCTTCTCCGGGCTGAATTGGTAGAGGTTGTACACCTGTCTCGCGTACCTCTTATTCGCCGTCTTACTATTTCTGTCCAGTGCAATGCCCCCGAAATTATTTTCACTTTGCCTCTTATCCTGTCTCTTCGTTCAGGCTCTTCGGCTTCCGACTCTTCCTGATATTCCTTCGGCCCCAGTCTATCTATTAGATCTTGGATGAACTGATTGAGTTCACCTTCTTTGATCATTGGTTCAATAAGCTTCTTGAGGTGGTAGCATTCATCAGTATTATGCCCCTTGTCTCTTGGTAATCATATTACTTGTCAGGATTTTTCTTGTGATTTGGGACCTTCATCTTAGCTAGCCCAGGCTTTCCTTTGATTTTATGGAGAATCTTGGAAATTGGTGCATTTAAAGGGGTGGATATAGCTGAATCTCTATCTCTACGTCATTCGGCCCCTTGATCATTTTCCTTTCTTCCTTCTTTCCTACTGTCCCTTCGGTCACCCCAGGATCTTGAGCTATCATATATCTCTGTTTGCTTTGACCGGTCATCCCTCCGGGGATCTTTGTAACATCCAAAATTTTCCATCTTCCTCTAAATATTCCCTCCCCTCACATAGATATCATTAAGGGATTTGAGAGAAAAATCATAAAGAGATGAGCGAAGCTTTTTACCTTTATAGGGGTCCAGCCCCGCCGTAAGGAAGCCCGTTGCTTTGACTTTGTCCAGGTTGGTGACCATTCCAGCTTCTTCCTTGAACCGATACAGGTAATCAACAAGTTCTTCGTTCGCTTTCTGCCTAAAGTGGACTAAGGCTTCGAAGGACTAGGATTTGAGGGACTCGTACCACATTGATGATAAGCCCTTCAGGAAGGTTTTGAACATCTTGCAGAGCATGATGTCATTATGACCCATACTTATCATCAATAGTTCATAATTTTCATAGTGGATCTCCAGGTCGTCCTTTTCGTTGAATTTACTCATCTTTGGGAATTGCCTTTCCTCTGCCGGAGGAGGTCGATACAACTCAATTTTTTCGGTCATGATCAGTTCTCGGTCGACCCTCCTGTCGTTGTACATGGCTTTTTTCCAGATGAGTTAGCCTGATTCGGGACCCATCAAGTTCTTCGTCCGAATCATAGGAAAAATGTTGTTTCATTCTCTTCCTCCCGGGGTGGGAATTAGAGTCAGATTCATCTTTTTCGTCATACCACTTCGATCTTTTCTCCGCTTGGTGATTATTACTATCTCATCGGCCTGCAATACTTTAATCTCACCTCTCTGGAGCTGCAAGGCTTTTAATCATAATGCATCGACCTCCCTTCGCTTCGCCCTGGCCTCAACCTCCTTTTCGGCTTGATCATTTCTTTTGCCTTGCCCTTCTCCTTGGCTAATTTTTTTGCCTGGACCTTTAGAAGCAAGGCTTCTTTTTCGGGAGTTAACTTGATGACTCCATCGGTGTCAACCAAGGAGGAAGTTTATCCCCCGTCGTGAGGAGGGAAACCATGTGTTGGTGATTGTTCATGGATCGTGTTTGTCATCTTCTCAATATCTCATTACCATTCTCGTAATCCCACATATGGCATACTTATAAATTAATTTTTTTTTCTTTATATTCTAATTTACATAAATTCCTACCAAAATAGGGAGTACATAAATTATATTAACCATATTTACACATTTTCATGTGAACTCGTTTTGTGTGATGCACATTTTCAAAAAAGTAATTCTTTTTTCGTATTTTATATATTAATACTTGAAAATATTAATATGAAGTATATATTTATTTGTTCAAAAAAATATGTAATATATAATATGGGTAATCGCGGTGGGAGCAGTGGGATTTTTTTCTCAAACCGCAAACCAAACCCACACGCGGTTTGATTTAATTTCCAAACTGCATCCGCACCGCGTAACCTCAAAAACCTCATAAAACACACCACGAAAATACAGTGTGGTGTAATGCGGTTTTTATTATTTATTTATTCAAAAATATTAATATTTACATACAAATATAAGAAAAATTTATCTAATGTGAATGGTAACAATAATTTATTTTTGATTAAAAATAAAAATATGTCGGTTATTTTTAATATGTAAACAAGCATTTATAACACAAAATTATAGAAAACAAGATGAATTTATGATATATAAATATATATATATATATATATGTATGAAATTGTGGTGCAGTGCAGTTTGAACCGCCATGTTAAATTGTCAAACTGCAAACCGCACCGCACCGTGCGGTTTGACAAAAACTCAGAATGCAACTGCACCAGAAAAATTTAAAAGCCGTATTTTGTGGTGCGGGGTAAGGAGTTGCGGGCGGTTTTTGCGGTTTGTGCGGTTTGATGATCACCCTGGTATATGATCATAATAATAGTAAATTATTGTTGTATTGTGTATTAATATTTTTTTCTTTTGGTCTTTTATTAGTCTTTGATAATAAATATTTAATGGGTGCATTGATTAGCTTGGAGATTGCGTTTTGGGTCATATGTGTTTTGAGAGAAAAACATTAGTCTCGAGATTTTTTTACGGGATTCTTATTCTCGAGAATTTTTTGAATATTTTTTTAGGTAATTATTTCATCAAAATTATGCTCAAACTTTTTTACGGGAATCTTTTTATCGAGAAAGTTTTTCCGAGAATTATTTTTTAAAACACTTTTCCCAAAAAAGAAAATATCCGAGAAATTTATCACAATTATGAAATTTCAAAATTTCATATTTTTGCCAAAAAGTGCCTAATTTAGCGTTTGAATTTAAAATTTTCTAAATAAAAATATTAAATTCAAAATTCTTACTTGGAATTCTTATTCTAAATTTGAAAGTATAGATTTGAAATGAAATCAATGTTTGTGAACGACCCCAAAATATTTCAAAATTTTAGATTCAAACATTTTAAAATATTAATATCTAAGATTTTAAATTAAAAAGTTTATTTCAATTTTTTTAAAAAATAAATATTTTTTATTTTTTACCAACCAAGCAACCATAATCACCTAATTAATCCTTTTTTCTCTCAACATCCCATCCAAATAGGCCCTAAAGATTTCTTGACATGGCAACTGTACACAAAATTTGTTAATAAAAATATATCATTTATGAAGCATGATCATGGATTATCTAGAGAAAACTTCACCCCCTAAGTTAAAATTATAAAATACGAGGGAGACATCCCTGTCATTTCAACCTAAATATTTCAACAGAACATGTCTAAACTTTAACCTATGTTTATCTAAACATGAATGGATTTAACATTTCAACCTAAACATGCCAGGATGAATGTGGAATGTGTAAAAAATGCAAAAGGTTATTACGTAATTCTAACATCAAATATTTGACCAACTTCCTGTATTATCCATTTTTAAAATAAAATACGATACCTCAAAGGGACAGATAATATAATTCTTAAATTTGAAAGTCCAGTTTTTCCACAAGATTTGGATCGAATTTCAGACAAATATCTTTTTCTTTCTCGTTTTTATCTATCGGACATTTCTTCTCTGATGACAAGTTTGAAATCATAATGCATGCACCATATATCTTTGATTGGAATTTCGGTTGAATAGATTTTACCGTAGATTCATTATCATGCGGAGGCTATTGAGTATGAAAGGATGATTCCCTCAGAACGTATAAAGCGAGCAGTCACGGAGTATGTTTTTCTATGCTAGTGAGTACTAAGGCCCGATTCGGCCTGGCTGCTCGGTCGGAAGAAGACTGAAATAGTCTTGCAACACCGGTAAATGTAAAAAATGCAAAGTCATGTAAGCAAAAGTCTATTATAGTAGGTATTCAAATTCCACCTACCGAACTCCCTTTTCTTGAGTTTTAATTGTGGTCGATATTAAGTTAGATTTTATTCTTGAAAAATAAATATACAAAAAATTCTGAAATATTTATAGATCATATTCCATTTAATTATTAATTAAGTCAAATTAATTTTTACTTATCAAGAATTAATTTGCTGCAACATGTTAGCCGAGTTCTTTCCTTTAAGATGAAGAGTTTAACATACTAATTTCACTTATAAATCTAGTGAATGTTGCTTCATTCAAAGGTTTAGTGAAAATGTCAGCTAACTGTTTTTCTGTTGGAACAAAAACAAGCTCAATAGTACCATTTGCAACATATTCTCTAATAAAATGATATCTTACATCAATGTGCTTTGTTCCAGAATGATTAACTGATTAACAACGATGGATATAACACTAGTATTGTCACTCCTGATTAGAATCTTGTGCAACTGTAGAAATATCAGTACTTAATGGAGGAATATTGGTAAATATTCTATATAGATTTTTATATATTCTAATAGCTGATAATTAGGATAGTGATTCATGTAGTCACTGATTTTCAGGATCTAGATTAGTACTTTTACCTAGAATAAGCTGTGTTAGAGTATGTATAAATAGTGGGTGACTTATGTACTTCATATATAAAAAAGAGGATATTTATTCCTAACTAGCCTGAAATTCATTCATATAAAACTACATGGTATCAGAGCTTTGGTAATCAGCTCTTTTCCAGGAAATTCTGGGCTTCACTACACACTTTTTGACTCAATTTTTCTTCAATCACTTCAAAAAATATAAAATTTTGATTGCTTCAACCAAAATTTTCATATAAATCAGCCAATCTCATATATCAATCAACTTTTATTATCACCGACGATTATGACAAAACCAAACATGTCTCAGATGATGGAATCAATACAACTTCGACATCACCTGCACAGTTTATCAAGCAGTTGATGGATTCAAATCGAACCTCGAACAAGGCTAATGTGATCACAACATATCATCCAAGAACTATGCCTCATACATATATTGCAACCTCCAACAACGGTATTTGGATAATTGACTTGGGTGCTTCTGATGACATGACAAGTGATATTCAAGTCTTCAATATAACGACTAGTATATTTCTATTATTTAAATATGTAATTATTGAATAATTAAACAAATATCATATGTGTATGGGTTCTATCAGCTGGATATTATTTTGTTGTTAATTATGTATGATCGTTGGTGTTCGAGTATCATTTATGTAATTCGTTGTGAAGCTGTGTTGTTTTGTTTTTATATTTAAAGGTGATTTTATTCAAGATTTATTTCCATAAATACTTTGATTATCTCTAAAATTATTTTTATTGCTTTATAATTTTATTTATTATTTTGGGATTTTATAAAATTTAGAAATCAATATTCCATTAATTATTTACCCCTAAATGATTTTCTGATTGTATATTAGTGTAAATTCAGTATTAAATTCAGAAATGCCTAAAAAATCATGAAACTTATATTTTATTAAGTTTGAAATAATTCGGAAATTTTAAATTTGTACGGGATTTTTTGGGATTAAATTCACCCGCACGTTTGTTCGCTAAATCGTTAAATGCGGGTATATTGCGCGATTCAAAAACGCTTTAAAAATTATAAAAAAATTTCTTTATTAATTTTTAAATATTCCGAAAGTTTTAAAATTATTTTGGTAATCTTTCAAGTTATATTCACCCGCAAGTTGTTTATTAAATCATGAAAAATGACACTTTATTACGCTCCGTAATGCTTTGAATTGGTGTTTTTGTACTCAAGTTGGCGTTTTACGTGTTTTTGTAGTGTTTTTGCATTTACTACTAGAAAAAATAGAATAAATATCGCCTCTTAGACATCGATTGCTTTTGGAGCCGATGTAAAAGGTATTCTCTATATCGGTTTTAACCAACCGATGTCTTTTGCTGTTATAAACATCGGTGTTTTAGCCCAATCGATGTTAAACTTGTTTAAAAAAATTTAATCAGCGCGCCTCTTCCTTGTTTCCCCCTTTACCAAATAATTCATTCCCTCTTTGTTCCCCCTATTTTTTACCTTAGAAAAATTCTCTCCCTCTTTTCACACAGATTTTGCCTTCGGAATTTTTTCAAACTCTCTCCGCTTTTTCAACTTTACACTTTAAAAATATCAAATATTTTCAAAATCAAAAATCTAAAAGATAAACCCTTTCAGTCTCTCGTCTCTCGTTCTCTCTCACTGAAACTCACCCCTCTATGAAGAACCCTAAATATCACCTCTGCCTCTCGATTGTACTCAACTGAAGATTTAGTCATCTCCCCCGACTGTTTTTTTGTGTTTTTTGTACTCTCTCTGCTCTTTGCTCCCGACAGCTCCCAACAATTTACAAAGTACAAATGTTTCTTTTCAATCTTCTTCAACACCGCAATACTGGATTGGTATAAATCAATTTGTGAGAATTGGATGTGTTTTTTAAATTTTAGGGTTTAAATTTTTGCTCTTGTTAAATTCTTTGATTTTGAGTTTTAGGGTTTTTAATTGGGTACTTCTTCACTTGATGGGTCTGATTTCCTGAAGACGGCTTGAGGTAATTCACTTATTTTCCGCTGATATTGTTATGATTTTTGTAGCATGTGTTAACATCTATTTCTCACTGTAAGTACTTGTGTTTGGTTCCACAGGGAATTCAATGCAATTAGACCAACCAAAAGAACTCATACTTAAAGGAATTATGTGGATTCCTTAATTTTGTTTAGAAGTTCACACAACTAAAGATGAAACAATATGACATACTAGGATGTGGTTAACGACTTTGACATTTTAGTTACTTGCAATCAGGTTTTACATATACAATTTTTGTTAATTTCGCTCGTTCATTTTAATAGTCTTGCATTTGTTAGTGATGGAAATCCGTGGCTCGGATTTCGCCTTTATATGTCCTAATTATAAAAGTTAGAAGAGAAATTAAGTTTATGAATACTCTCTTATGTAGAAGCTATTCGTTACCCACTATAAAGAATATAAATGTAGTACAACTGAAATTTTGTTGGCATAATTAAATATGTTTCTTTGTTAAATATAATCGACAAAGTTGTTAAAACATATATCAGGTTAACCGGAGTCTCAAGTGGCCAAGGTAGTTTGAGTGTAAAAGTTTTTACCGAAATTTATCACCATGCTTAATAGTTATTACTTTACTTAGTATGCAGAATATTTTGTGCAGGATGGAAAGATGAATATAGGTATGAATTTGTGGAGTATTAGTCTCCCAAATATTTCAGAAGGACAGCAAATTTTTGTTTGGTGATTTTGAATGGAAAGGCTTATGTAGAGACATACCAAAAGTCTTTCCAAAGCAGGGATGTTTTTACACTGTGGGGGATCCTACAGTTGTTGCGAATGTATCCAGGAAAGGTTCCTAATTTAGACCTTATGTTTGACTGTGTTGACTGGCCAGGTGTCCGATCAAGGTTCTACCGTGGGCCTAATGCCACAGCCCCACCTCCATTGGTTCGCTATTTTGCTGATGATTCCACATTGGACATTGTTTTCCCGGAATGGTCCTTCTGGGGATGTTAAGTACTATGTTACCTTTTTCTCTTAGGTATTGATAACACATTTTATTTTCCATCTGCACAAGCAATGCCTTATCAGAAAAAAACACCAGTTTTTCAGTGTTTGCCCATTTGCTAGTAAATTGATGCTCTAATCATAACGACTATATATATCTGTAAACTTTCCTCTTAATTTGAAGGCCTGAGATCAATATAAAGCCATGTGATTCTTTGTTGAAGGACCTAAAAGAAGGGAACACCAGGATTAGCTGGATGGACAGAGATCATTTTGCTTACTGAAAAGGGAATCCTGTTATTACTGAAACCAGGATGGATCTCCTCAAATGCAATGTCTCTGAAAAGCAAGACTGGAATGCTCGTGTGTATGCACAGTTCAGAACTGTTGATTTGTAAAACTTTTTTTGGGTTAACTAGAGGGGAAGATGTCTAGAATCTATGATCACCTTTTATTTCAGTAACGAAAAACCAGGATTCATTAGTTGTAGATATGTTCTGTTTTAAATGTTATGATCGCTCTGAATTATCTTTCAGAATATTTTCAATTGCTAAAGTACTCACCGAAGATTCTAGAGATCCATTGTTCATAACCTAAATTGATTACATTACATATAATTTTGTAGCTTGTAGTGGAAAACGAATCCAAGCAAACAAGTTAAAAAAAATTCTTATAAACTTGTAGGATTGGGGTCGAGAATCACAACAAGGTTACAAGTAGTCAGACTTGGCAAGCCAGTGTATTCACAGGTTGGCATATCAATCTATATATTAATCCTTATAGCGGTGTAACTCACCCACTATGTGATCTTAAGCATTAGCGTTACATGAACTTAAACGTTTCCTGTTCCCTTTACTATTTTTGCTTTTGCTCATTCTTTCTATATATGCACAGATATAAGATTTGTATAGAAGGATTTGCTTGGTCTGTGAGTGACAAATATATTCTTGCTTGCGATTCCGTTACCTTAGTGGTGAAGCCACGATACTATGACTTCTACACAAGAGGTTTGATGCCTATTGATCTATGCAAAGTGTGTTAGGACCTGATCAAGCCTGATCATGAGGCTAAAGTTATCGAAACGGAGGAGAAATCGAGGTTCTCGAGGGGGGTCATTGTCGAATATTAATGGGATTTCAGGAGTGTCAAATGCTGATCACTTACGGTACTATACTCCTCAGCATCACCATGCACCTACTCGATGTCATTTTAGGCCCCTGACTCCGCCACATCGGTGTACGTTAAATCAAACATTTTCTATTCTGTGCATCTATGATATCGTGCCAAATTTGTTAACTCACATTTTATCTCCTTTTTAACTTGGATTTCATGGACTTGGGATTGGAAACTTCATATCTATTTTCTGTAATTTTCATAGCTACCGTTCCCCTTCGTTTAGAATATGATCTTTGTTAGAAGAGGTACTGGTTTAGTTCCAGAGCTTAACTACCAGGAAGAAATGATAAATAGCCTGCCATTTTCGATCATAGAGTTGGATTTATTTTACTTCTGTTATATGGTATGTTACGTAATTGTAATATTATGTAATATTAATTGATTACAAGTCTCAAGCACGTATTGCAGGACCTAATACTCTGTAAGTTGTCAAATGTGACCTAGAACGTTAAATTAGTAAAATAAAACTTAAAGAACACAATTCTGGTTCTAATACTACAAGGAATATACAACAATCTGCCTAGAAGGCAATATAAATTGATCATTCACCTACTGTTAGGAATCTTTAGGTTCTATATTCTAGATTCCTGAGTGAATTTCATGCGAAAGCAGGATGAGATACATAATGCTGGTTGTCAGGTTGAGCCTCCAGGAATGCGCACGATATATCTTCCTTATTCTGATGACATACGATAAACTGATGAGGTGTGATAGTATATGGTCTTTTTGAAGGTTATTCCAAGTACAAACATGGATTTATTTATTTATTTTTATTTATTTTTGTAATGTTCTAGATTCATGTATATACAAGTAGCACGACCCCTCGAGCAACTGATGATCATGTTATAAGAGCCACTGCTTTGATGAGACGCGTAGACCTAAAAGAGTTCTCAGTATGCCAGTTCTCCACTCCTAGAAACATTTTTGTAAAAGCCGTACCAAAACTTGTTCAAGGACTAAAAGTCTTGAAGATATGAATCCTTACATTTCCGTTGTTAGTATTGTTGGTACCAAGTCAAATTCTTTGTATAGACAGTAGTAGAATAGATGGATGGATATTGTGTAGTACTTAATGTTTGGATTAGATGAATTTTTTGTACAAGATGTTTGAATATTGGTTGTTAGATTTATAGATAACTGGTATTATGCAATAATTGGTTTTAGTAATTCATTGGTTTGAGAAATTTTTGGAATCTATATTTTTAAAATTTGCATTAATAAAACAGGTACAGACATCATTACGGAGGAAAATGATGTATGTCAAAGCTTAATACATCAGTTTTAGTTGAACATTGACATCAGTAATGCCAATTAAAACCGATGTTAAATACTACAACAAAAAAATCTTAAAACAGAAAACCGATGTTATTAGGCTTTATAGACATCGGTTTACCACCAATAGATATCGGTTTGAAATAAATAACCGATATCAAAAGTTATGTTTACATCGGTTTATCTTGAAAACCGTTGGTACCGGTGTTGGTAACATCAGTTTAATGGGTAAATGGAAATATTTTGCTTATCTCACGTATGTTTAAATTGATAAAAATATCATATTATTATAATATATGAAGATTAGATATGCACTAGAAATTTAACATTTTTAAAAACTGATGTTATACGTCTTCTTTAACATCAGTTTAAAATTGATGTTAAATGGGGGGTCTTTAACATCACCCCAGAAGACATCGGATTTTTTTGTTCATAGACATCGGTTTTTAGCCGATGTCTGTTCTACTTTTTCTAGTAGATTGAAGGCGTTTTCCAGGTAATCAGGTAAATTATAATGGTTGTGGTGCAAATTGGGTGTTTGAATGGTGTTGGAATAAAGGCTCGTGAAAAGACCGGCTCAAATAAGCAAGAAGAAAAAAATAATTCAGAATTTTATTCAGGAGAACGGCGCGCCCGCGCTAATCAAGCGCGCGGCCGCGCCTAAAGATCAGAAACTCAGCGCCCCTGCGCTAGTCAAGTGCGTGGCCGTGCCGGGTCGGGGTAGCGGAATTCTGTTTCTATTAGGATTTTGAGAGTTTGAAGCCCTGGTCAATTCTACAGCATATATATACATAAATAAAGATGTTTTACATAAGGAGATACATACAAAAGCTAAGGAAAAGGAGTAAAGAAGACCGTAGAGCATAATTCAACCAAGGAGAAGAAGATCTAGTTTATTCTTGTGATTCTTTGTTTAAGTTGTAACGTTCGATGCTAGTTTTCTTATTCTTGAACCTTTACTTGTGTTTCGTACTTGGTTTTATTAAGTATAAAGACTATATTTATTGTACCATGCTTTAATCGGAACCCACATTAATGATGAGTCCGATTATGGGCTAATCATTATCGTGGGGCTCTAGCGGATTTATTTATGGATTTCTTTAGTTAATTTGTTTCGATGCCTTAGTGTGTGGTGATTGTATGATAACCTAGTATTGGTTGCGCTTATTCGTCTTATGAGAGTCGCGGACTTATAAGATAGTGTGTTAATTCTTAATGAAGCGAAAGTGAATTTAAGGATTTAGAACTTTCCATGCTAGCATAGTTTCATGTGTTATTGTTATGCATAATTCGTAGGTAATTTTAACCATCTTACTTGCCCTATGTAATCATGATAGATAACTTGTGCATTAAACCGTTATATTGTCAAATTCTATAGACATATAGGGTCTCAATATAACTGGTGTCTATTCAGCTTCCATCTTTTTTATGGATGTCTGGTAGTATGGTATTCGTAGAACAAAAGTAGGCGTTTATCAGTTTTGTGTTATCCGATTAGTGTCATCACCATTACATGCTAAGATTAAGAACGAAAAGGCTATTGAATGAAGTGCTTAATGAAGTTAGAATCCCAAGTTTGTGTCATATATTATTAAACTCTCTTTACTCTCTTTACTCTCTTCAATTAATGTTCTTTAGTATAATTCTCACTACTTTACCGTAGTATAATTAAAGCCCAAGTTATTATGCGTCTTAGCATTGAATAATAGCCGTATCATTGTTGCATAAGTGCATAAATCACAAGGTTAACCTAAATCAGTTTCTGTGGGATCGAACTAGAAATAATTCTATATTACTTGCGAACACGTATACTTGCGTGAATTTTAGCGTGTGTTTAGTGACTAACAAGCTTTTGGCGCCACTGCCGGGGACTGCAGTGTTAACTTTTAGTTTATGTGTTTGTCATCAGTGATTGTTAAAGTTCATTGACTCGTACATTGTTACTTACCTACTCTTTTTCTTTGTCGTGTTTTAGGTATTCTAGCGAGCGTGTATGCATACGCATTCGCGGGCTCATAAGAGAACTCTGGATCAAGCCCAGGAAGAAGCTGTAGTGATTCGAAGGGAAGTTTTTGAGGACGAAGAGAAAGTAGCAGAAGAAGAGAAAGTTGAGGAACCAATTCTAGTAGTGATGGAAGATCAAGCAGAAAATCCTAAGGCTCTGATGGACTATTCTCAGCCTAAGATCAATGATATTCAATCGAGCATCATCAGACCAGCCATCTTGGCTAACACTTTTGAGATCAAGTCAAGCATGATACATAACTCAGTTCAGTTTGGGGGTTCTCCTTGAGAAGACTCCAACATGCACATCAGGGATTTCATCGAGATCTGCGACACTTTCAAGTTCAATGGGGTGACTGAAGATTCTATCAAGCTGCGACTCTTCCCATTCTCTCTGAGGGATAAAGTAAAGTGTTGGTTACATTCTCTACCACCAGGGTCAATCACCACATGGGAGGATCTTGCTCAAAAATTTCTCACTAAATTCTTCCCTATGGCAAAGACTGCTGCAATCAGGAATGCTCTTACTCAGTTTGCTCAGCAAACTGGACGATCTCTGTGTGAGGCTTGGGATCGATATAAGGAGATGCTAAGGAAGTGCCCACACCATGGCATGCCTGATTGGATGATTATAAACTGTTTCTACAATGGTTTGGGTGCTTAGTCTAGACCTATGCTTGATGCAGCATCAGGGGGGCCCTGTGGGCTAAGAGCTATAATGAAGCTTATGAACTGATCGAACTAATGGCTGCTAATGAATACCAGAATCCTTTTCAGAGGCTAACTCAGGGCAAGGTAGCAGGAATTCTGGAGTTGGATGAAGCAACTGCTATAGCTGCCCAACTTAAAGTGTTGATGAAGAAAGTGGACTATTTGGCGAATTCTGGAGTTAATCAAATCTCTAGTGTTTATGAGCTTTATGCGGGAGCACATGAAATAGAGCAGTGTGCTATTTCTAGCGAATCAGCTCAATTTTTGAGCAACTTTCAGAGATCACAATAACAAGCTTCAGCCACTTATCATCCAAATAACCGTACTCATCCTAACTTCAGCTGGAGGAACAATAAAAATGCAATGCAACAATCTTATCATCCATACACAGCAAAGCAGTATAACCCTCCTGGTTTTCAGCAACCGCAATATGCCCCTAGGCAACAAATTCAACTTCAGCAGCTACCGCAAGCTAATAAAAAATCTGAATTGGAGGAGGTGAGGCTCATGTATAAGAGCCAAGCTGTGTCTATCAAGACCTTGGAGAACCAGATAGGGAAAATTGCTAAAGCATTACTGAATCGTCAACCTGGCACGCTCCCAAGTGATACTGAAGTGCCAGGCAAAAAGGAAGCTAAGGAGCATGTGAAGGCAATTACATTGAGGTATGGTAAGGTGGAGAATCCTTAACAAGCAAAAACTCCAGGGTCTGAAGTTGAGGCTGAAGAAGAAGAAGTGCAGAAGAAAGCAGAAGTGGAACCAAGGAAGACTACTATTGAGCACACTCCTGAGGGTAATACATGGGAGAAACAGATCTGTCCTCCACCTCCAGTTCCTAAGAGGCTGCAGAAGAAAAAGCTGGATAAGCAGTTTGAGAAGTTTCTGGAGGTGTTCACGAAACTTCACATAAATATACCTTTCGCTGAAGCTATTGAACAAATGCCTAGTTACGCAAAGTTTATGAAAGGTATTCTCTCTAGGAAGGTGAAGCTTGATGACTTAGAGACCGTTGCTCTCAAGGAGGAATGTAGTGTTGTGCTGCAACAGAAGTTGCCTCCGAAGCTTAAAGATCCTAGAAGCTTCACTATTCCATGTACCATTGGAAATGTGTCATTTGACAAGTGTCTATGTGACTTGGGAGCTAGCATCAATCTGATACCTTTGTCAATCTTTAAAAAGCTGGACTTGCCTGATCCAAAGCCTACTAATATGACTTTGTAGTTGGCTGACTGTTCTATTACATATCCGCGAGGTATTGTGGAGGATTTCTTGGTCAAGGTGGATAAACTCATCTTCCCTGCTGATTTTGTAATTCTTGATTTCAAGAAGGATAAGAAGATTCCCATAATCTTGGGAAGACCTTTCTTGGCTACTGGTCGAACCTTGATAGATGTGCAGAAGGGTGAGCTCACCATGTGAGTGATGGATCAGGATATAACTTTTATGTGTTCAATGCCATGAAGTTCCCTACGGAAAATGAAGAGTGCTTAAAAGTGGAGTTGGTTGATTTTGTGGTTACTTCAGAAATGGATGAATTGCTAAGATCTGATGCCTTAGAGAAGGCCTTGTTGGGGAATTTCGATAGTGAAGATAATGAAAGGGATGAATATTTGCAATTTCTGAATGCTTCTCCCTGGAAGAGGAAGATTGATATGCCTTTTGAATATCTGGGAATGGAGGAGTTGAACAAAGATCCTAAGTGCCTCAAGCCATCTATTGAGGAAGCTCTTACTCTTGAGCTTAAGCCTTTACCTGAACATTTTGAGGTATGCGTTTTTAGGTGATGCATCTACTTTTCCTATGATTATTGTATCTAACCTTTCAGGTAGCGACGAGGAGAAGCTTTTGAGAATTCTTAGAGAATTCAAATCGGTAATTGGATGGACTATAGCAGATATCAAGGGAATCAACCCTTCGTATTGCATGCACAAAATTCTACTAGAGGAAGAAAGCAAGCCTACTATTGAGCAACAGAGAAGGCTAAATCCGATCATGAAAGAGGTGGCGAAGAAGGAAATTCTTAAGTGGCTGGATGCAGGGATCATCTATCCTATTTATGACAGTTCATGGGTGAGCCTAGTTCAGTGTGTGCCTAATAAATGAGGTATCAAAGTCGTTGCAAATGAGAAGAATGAGCTTATTCCTACACGAACAGTCACGGGGTGGAGTGTTTGGATGGACTACAGGTTGCTGAACAAGGCCACAAGAAAAGATCACTTCCCTCTACCATTGATTGATCAGATGCTTGACAGATTGGCCGGGCATGAGTACTACTATCTTCTGGATGGTTATTCTGGTTATAATCAAACCTGCATTGCTCCAGAAGATCAGGAGAAGACTACTTTTACTTGTCTGTTTGGTACTTTCACCTTTCGGAGAGTTTCTTTTGGACTATGTGGAGCACCAGCCACATTTCAGAGATGCATGATGGCTATCTTCTCTAATATGATTGGTCAGAATATGGAGGTGTTCATGGATGATTTCTCTATTTTTGGTAATTCATTTAATGAGTGCTTGCATAATCTCGACGACGTTCTCAAAAGGTGTGTTGAGACCAATTTGGCTCTCAATTGGGAGAAATGTCACTTTATGGCGTGACAGGGCATTTTTCTTAGGCAAAAGGTCTCTAATAAGGGTCTTGAGGTGGACAAAGACAAAGTGGGGGTCATCGAAAATCTTCCCCCACCAATTTCTGTTAAGGGGATTCGCAGTTTTCTTGGTCATGTGGGCTTCTACAGGCGTTTCATCAAGGACTTCTCAAAAATTTCTAAACCTTTGTGCAATCTTTTGGAGAAGGATGTCCCGTTTAAGTTTGATGACGAGTGTGTGGCTGCTTTTGAGTTCTTAATGAAGAGTTTAATCATGGCACCTGTCATAACTGCACCTGATTGGAGTGAACCTTTTGAGATGATGTGCGATGCAAGTGACTATGCAGTTGGAGTAGTTCTTGGGCAGAGAAAGAACAACATATTTCATGTAGTCTACTATGCTAGTAAGACTCTTAATGGTGCTCAACTGAACTACACTACTACAGAGAAAGAACTTTTGGCTATTATCTATGGTTTTGAAAAATTTCGATCTTATCTGCTTGGGGCAAAGGTGACAGTTTTCACTGATCACGCTGCAATTCGATATCTCGTCTCAAAGAAAGAATCGAAGCCTAGATTGATCAGATGGGTTCTTTTGCTTCAAGAATTTGAATTAGAGATCAAGGACATAAAAGGGACTGAAAATCAAGTCGCTGATCATCTCTCGCATTTAGAGGATCCAAGTGCAACTTCACTAGATAAGACATTAATCAATGAGTCTTTCCCCGACGAGCAGCTATTTGGAGTGCAAGAGGAAGAACCGTGGTTTGCAGACATTGTGAACTACCTTCTGAGTAATATCATGCCTCCCGACTTGACATATGCTCAACGGAAGAAGTTTTTGCATGAAGTGAAGTGGTATATGTGGGATGAGCCATTTCTTTTTCGACAAGGAGCTGACCAAATCATCAGGAGATGTATTCCTTACAGCGAAATGGGTGGGGGATCTTGCGAGATTACCACTCAACGGCTTATGAAGGATATTATGGTGGAGATAAGATGTCAGCTCATATTCTTCAAGCATGTTTCTTTTGGCCAACTTTGTTTAAAGATGCTCATCAGTTCATTTTGTGGGTAATATGTCCAAAAGGGATGAGATGCCTCTTAATGTGCTTCTCGAGGTTGAATTCTTTGATGTTTGGGGAATTGACTTCATGGGGCCATTTGTCTCTTCTTGTAATAATTAGTATATCTTGTTTGCGGTTGATTATGTGTCGAAATGGGTTGAAGTTAAGGAGTTGCCAACGAACGATGCGAAAGTAGTGCTTAATTTTCTTCATAAGCAGATATTCACAAGATTCAGAACTCTAAGAGTTATAATCAGTGATGAGGGGTCACATTTTTGCAATCACAAGTTCACTGCTATGATGCAGAGGTATAATGTTAATCATCACATTGCTACAGCTTATCATCCTCAGACGAATGGTCAAGCTGAGGTATCTAACAGAGAGATCAAGTGTATTTTAGTGAAGGTTGTGTGTCCATCAAGGAAATATTGGTCTTTAAAGCTTGATGAAGCAGTTTAGGCCTATAGAACAGCATACAAAACTCCATTGGGAATGTTGCTATTTGAGTTAGTTTATGGTAAGTGGTGTCATTTGTTGGTGGAGCTTAAGCATAAAGTATATTGGGCTTTGAAGAAGTTGAATCTGGACTTGGATGCAACTTGAAAGAAGAGGATGCTTCAATTAAATGAACTCGACGAGTTTCGACTTCAAACTTATGAAAACAACAAAATATATAAGGAGAAAGTCAAAATGTGGCACGATAGGGGTCTAGTGCTCAAATCATTTGTGCCGGGGCAATAAGTTTTTTTTTACTCCCGTCTCCGTCTTTTTCCTGGAAAGTTGAAGTCAAGGTGGTCAGGGCCGTTTGTTGTCAAAACTGTGTTTCCACATAGAGCGGTGGAGATTTTTGAGAATGATCCGCGCCAAACATTCAAGGTAAATGGTCAGAGGTTGAAGCATTATTATGGTGACATGGCAAACCGTGAGGTGGTTAGTGCCGTATTATTGTCTGTTTGATCTCGCATTTCTACGTCGAGCTAACGATCTAAAACAAGCGCTTCTTGGGAGAAAACCCAAGTTTGTTATACATTAGTAGGTAAAGAATGCAAGAAGAAAAGAGAAAAACACAAAATAATCAGAAAAACAAAAAATTTTAGGGCCAACTTCAGAAGCTGGGCGCGTGTCGCGCTGATCTAGCACGCGGCCGCGCTAAAATTCCAGAAACCAAGCGCGCCCGCGCTGATTTAGCGCGCGACCGCTCCGATTTGGCAGAAGGTGAGTGCGCCTGCGCTGGTCTAGCGCGCGGCCGCGCTGGGTCCCGAATCAGAAAAAATAAATAAATAACTGTTTATGAAGAGAAAATCGGGGTTTTTAATAGAAAATCAATTTCCACCCGAACTCTTCCACATCCTAAATTTCCCTCTCCAAATAAAACCCATTATTCCCACTATTCCCATAATCAATACCCACTTCTATTCCATATCTAATTCTCTTCTCACCTCCTATATATACATGCACTTATACACAAACTTCTCCACCACTTCACAAATTCTCAAACACAATTCTCTCTCAAACACTTAACTTTTATTCTCTCTTATTCAATCTCAATGGCACCCAAGAGAAAAAGAACTCAAGTAAGCAGCAGCACCACTGATTCTTCGAGTGCAGGTGGTGTGAGGCCGAGGTTTTCAACTCCCGAGACCGAGGTTTTCAACTCCCGAGGCCGAAGCGGAGTACACGAGGCTTCTCTCGAAGCCTATAGCGAAGGAGCGAGGTTTTCTGCCATCAGGGAAGGATGGTAAGTTGTTAGAGATAATTCTGGAGATAGGCTGGGTTCTTTTTTGCGAGGTACCCATTGTTGTGCCCATAAGTGTTGTTCGAGAGTTCCATGCTAATGCAAAGGCGGAGAAAAATGGCTTCACTGTGGTTAGGGGGATAACTGTGGAGTATAGTGCTGATGCGATAAGGAGGGTGATTGAGCAGCCCGCGAGGAAGCCCGGTCAAGATACTTGGAATGATAAGACTCCAAAGGACTTTGATCTGGATCTGATTGTTGCTACTTTGTGTGTGCCTGAAACTCATTAGAAGTTCAAGAGGGGCACGACTGATTATACCAGATTCCCTGCCTTGTTCATGAACATGTTTCCATGTGCTTGGACTTCGTTTATCTGTGCTAACATCATGCCATCTTCTCATGTGCATGAGATTACTGTGGAGCGTGCTCGTCTGTTATGGGGTATTTTTCAGGGGGATTATGTGGATTTGGGGATGGTAATTTACCAGGGTATTTTGAGGTTCTTGAGAGGAGGTACTACGTGTTCTATACCCTATGCATCCGTTGTGACGAAGCTGTGCATGGCAGTTGGTGTTCATTGGCCCGCACATGAGCAACTGCAGCTTCTCAGTGCTCCTATCGGCAATTCGATGCTGTTAAACATAACAAAGTGGTATGGTGGGAAGCCCGATCCTATTGGGCTTGGCTATTCTTAAAACCATCTACCAGGTGGAAGGCCTGCGGATTAGACTTATGCTGGTGGGATTTTGCAGGCTCGTCGAGCAGCATGGAGAGCTCAGTTGGGAGAAGAGGCTGGTCCTTCGGGATCGTAGTAGCAGCAGCAGGAGGAGGAAGCAGGACCAGATGTTGAAGCTGGTTTGAGCACGACGCAGTAAAAGCATCTAGTGAGGAGGATGGATGCGATGCATGACATCCATAGTCAGTTTGCACGTGATCTCACCCAGGCACTTGGGCCAGTTTTTTGTGAGGACTCCGTGTATCCACCTCCAGACATGCCTGACACTCCACCCGTTGAGGGTGATGATCCTGATTCCAAGTAGGTATGCCTGATTCCTTACTATTACCTTCAGTGAGGACAGTGAATATTTTAAGTTTGGGGGTAGTAGTTAAAGGAATATGTGTTGTGTGAGTCGCATATAGTTTGCATATTCATGATAGTTTAGTGCATATAGTTGCATATTTTTCCATGTAGTTTTTTTTTATTATTTTTGGTAGTATTTATGATAGTTTGTTCATATAGTTTCATGCATTTGCATTATAACATGTTCCCTTAGATGATTTTTCCGATCGACTTGTGATATTGATGCTAATGTAGTGATGTCGTATTTAGTAATGTTAAGTCTTGTCAAATTGATTTGCATGCTAGAGACAATTGTATTTCACTAAGTCTTATAGATTGCTTTAGTGCTAGATCATTATCATGGTTTGTTTGTTTGTCGAGGTTTAATCGCTTGTTTATATTTAGAATTTAGGATATTCTCTTAATAATAGCATAACATGGATTTTTAAAATTGGAGAAAATTGGATTTCATTGCTAGTTGTTGTGGCTAGGTGACAAATGGCTAGTAGCCGGCTCATATTTATATGAGTAGTCTAGGGTTGAGCGAGATGGAGCGAAATGCACTCGTTTAGAAATTTGTGAAAAAAAAAGAAAAAAAAAGAAAGGAAAAAGAAAAAAAATAATAAATGTTATGTATAATTGATCACGAGTGGGCTCTTTAGTACTCGAGTTATTAAGTTCTTAGGGGACTTTGTGCCTAGTGACCTAAGGTTTTTATAGTCTGGGATCCGCTAACCTAACGCTCACTACATGGATACTATTGTATAGGTCTTTTGTAGACCTCACTCATTGCACGGTCAAATAAGCATACTTGTTGTTTTGTTGCGAATAAAAGCATGAATCCATATAAAACTCCAAAATAAGAATTGAAGTATTATAAGTTATTTTGAGTCTAGCTTTTATTCTATTTATAACCTTGCGATTGCTTTGATGAGTAGTGAGTCGTGATTATTGATCTAGTTGCGGTAGTATATCTGTAAGCAGTTGCACACACGCACGTCTCTAGTTTGTAGGTTGATTTGTGAGGTTTAATTGGCCTTTATGCGAATAAGTGCATTTGTTGAGATGTTGCTTGTTGATTGATTTAGTTATTCTATTGGGGATCGTTGCATTCATTTAGTTGCATTCATGTATTTTTATTTCTTGTTCTTTGAGTCTGTTTATGCTTGAGGAAAAGCATTGATTCAAGTTTGGGGGTACGTTGAGTGGCATTTATGACACTTTATTACACTCCATAAAGCTTTGAATTGGTGTTTTTGTAATCAATTTGTTGGTGTTTTTAAGTGTTTTTTAAGTGTTTTTGCATTGCAGGAATTTTCCAGGTAATCAGGTAAATTAGCATGGTTGGTGCTAATTGGTTGTTTGGATGGTGTTGGAATAAAGGCTCGTGAAAAGACCGGCTCAAATAAGCAAGAAGAAGAAAATAATTCAGAATTTTATTCAAGAGGACGGCACGCTCGCGCTGGTCAAGCGCGCGGTCGCGCCCAAAGAACAGAAACTCAGCGCGCCCGCGTGGTCAAGCGCGCGGCCGCGCCAGGTTGGGGTTGCAGAATTCTGTTTCTATTAGGATTTTGAGAGTTTGAAGTCCTGGTCAATTCTACAGCATATATATACATAAATAAAGACATTTTGCATAAGGAGAGACGTACAAAGCTAAGGAAAAAGAGTAAAGAAGACTTTAGAGCACAATTCAACCAAGGCGAAGAAAATCTAGTTTATTCTTGTGATTCTTTGTTTAAGTTATAACGTTGGATGCTAGTTTTCTTATTCTTGAACCTTTACTTATGTTTCGTACTTGGTTTTATTAAGTATAAAGACTACGTTTATTATACCATGCTTTCATCGGAACCCACGTTGATGATGAGTCCGATTATGGGCTAATCGTTATTGTGGGGTTCTAGCGGATTTATTTATGGATTTCTTTAGTTAATTTGTTTCGATGCCTTAGTGTGTGGTGATTGCATGATAACCTAGTATTGGTTGTGCTTATTCGTCTTATGAGAGTCATGAACTTATAAGATAGTGTGTTAATTCTTAATGAAGCGAAAGTGAATTTAAGGATTTAGAACTTGCCATGCTAGCATAGGTTCATGTGTTATTGTTATGCATGATTCGTAGGTAATTTTAACCATCTTACTTATCCTATGTAATCATGATAGATAACTTGTGCATTAAACCATTATATTGTCAAATTCTATAGACATATAGGGTCTCAATATAATTGGTGTATATTCAGCTTCTATCTCTTTTGTGGATGTCTGGTAGTATGGTATTCGTACAACAAAAGTTGGCGTTTATCAGTTTCGTGTTATCTGATTAGTGTCATCACCATTACATGCTAAGGTTAAGAACGAAAAGGCTATTGAATGAAGTGCTTAATGAAGTTAGAATCCTATGTTTGTGTCATATATTATTCAACTCTCTTTACTATATTTAGTTAATGTTCTTTATTATAATTCTCAATTATTAATCATAGTATAATTAAAACCCAAATTGTAATGCGTCTTAGCATTGAATAATAGCCATATCATTGTTGCATAAGTGCATAAATCACAAGGTTAACCTAAATCAGTCTCTGTGAGATCGAACTAGAAATAATTCTATATTACTTGTGAATGCGTATACTTGCGTGAATTTTAGCGTGTGTTTAGCGACTAACAGTGGTCTCTCCCTCTCAGCTCTTAATCTCTCCCATCTGTTGGCTTTCTTTCGACTTTATTTTTATTTTCCCTGCTTCGATTCACGACTGTTTCTTGATTTCCGTTTCTGGTGACCTGCCGTCAACTCCAGCGAGACTTGGTGGTTTCGGCTGATCTTTTTCCGGTTTGATTGTATATACACGTATGTATATGTTGGGTATATATATGTGTGTTTCCTGGATTATAATGCCTCCCGTGTTACTGTGTTTCTTGTTGATTATTCCGGTCACTGCCGGTTTTCTCTTTCCGGCTAACCGCGTGTGTATGCGTGTAATATTGGCTTATTCATTCCTGTTTTCTACATATTGTTTATGATGATAAATTCGGTGATAATTGTTTTGAAATTATTCGAATTAATTTATGAAAATTCGAATAAATTTCTTGTGGTTATTTCATATATTTCCGTGAAATAAATTTAGTTGCGTGCAGGAATTTTAATTATCGATAGGATTCGCGATTGGAAACCCGGAATATACGGGTACCCGCGAGTTTTACCGCCATCAGTGATGAGTTTCGATGAGCTGACGGTAGACCGTGATGAATAATTCTGAGTCCTAAACTATTGAAAATATAATTATCTTGTAAATTATTCCAATATATATAATAAGTCATGGATAATACTTGGAATTGTTTGGGATTGTAAATTGGATTGGTTAGGATTGTTGTGTCGATATGAGATCGACTAGTAGTCCGATAAATAGAGGAGGTGCTGCCCGATTTTCGGAAAATTAAATTCGAAAATGCGGAGACATATAATGTGTTTATCAGGACAACCAGTCATACGTATATAACTATATAATTATAAATACTTTACGAAATATGTTGTGTGTTGTAATAAAACATTTTAAAAATTAGTTAACAACCCTACTTTACAAACAACGAGTATATGTATTTTCCGACAAAGGTTATCGAACCGAGTTGTGAATGTTTGGACCTTAATTGCTATGTGATTTATAATAATACGCATATTGACGGGTCGAGAATTGTTATCGGTTGGGTAGAAGTGATAGTGAGGATATGTCAAGCATGACTGGATGTCTAACATAGGGTATTTCGACTCTGTAAGTTCTAGTCGGAATACTGAGGGTTGACATCGAACTAAGGATAGCCTTGTGGTCAGTCGACAAGCTCAGCTGTAATAACCCCAAAATTTTGGACTTTTTGTAACCCTAATGAATAGTGATTTTGCTGATTATGCTGAATAAGGAAACTTTTCATACCATACTTTGTAGAGGTTCTTTTATTGTTATTCTGAGATCCTATTAGTACTCTATATGGTATATAAGTGTATATAAAGATCGTCATAATACAAATTCGAACACTTTGATTTTTCTCGAAAATCCACCAGATGCCGAAAGAATTGAGTATAAGGTAACAGGATAAAAAGGATTTAAATTCAAGGATTATAAGAGAGGATCATAAAAAGGAATATAATGTATTGAGAAAGGTTAAGGGAACCCAAGTAATAAGATCCCGGTTATGATCCCTCAAACGATAAATGAAAACGAAAGTTAAGCGAACCGTGTAACAGATCAGCGATTATTAGCCAAGTAATTAGGAGTTAATCAAAGAGGTTAGTGATGATGATGTCATCACACCAACAAGAAGAGGATAAGTGTGGGAAGATGACATAGGAGGATGACATAAGCATGACCAAAAGGGAAGGAATTGTTGATTGATTACAAGCCACACAAATTTTACCATGGTTAAAAGGTTAATTAAACAAAACAAAAACAAAACAACCAAGCAAAACAAATCAAAAACACAAAACACAAAGTTGACTTCACCTTTCCAACAAGAAGCTCTCGGCTTCATCTCTTTTTCAAAGAAGAAAAAATTCAAATTCAAGTTCCAAGCCTTGTTAATTAGTGAGGTAATTATCTAAGGTTCCTTGTACATAGATATAGATATCCTATGAATCTAAGCTTCAAATTCCTTCATAATCTCTTCCAATAATTCATGGAAGAAGAGAGTGAATAGTGTTTTTCAAGAACTTGAAATTTTGATCTTGTGTTTTTGTTTAGATAAAGCTTTATTAAGGATTTTCCAAGGTTGTTTCAAGCTCATTTGTTACTCCTACTCTCAAGGAAGGTATAATCTCTTAACCTAGCATTATTATTAAATGTTAAGAGCTTGTTATGAGTAGTATAGTTCATGAGAGGCATGATTATTGTGTATTCAGAGATTGGATGGTTTTGTGATGTTTTTGGAGTTGTAAATCTTGATTATTAGTTAATGAACTTAAGTAAGCTCTTAGTTCATGATTGAGAAGTAGTATAAATTAGAAATCTTGAGATGTTGGGGCTGTTGTAGTAGTTTATGGATGGAGTGTGGTTGTAATAATGATTGTGGGTTGATTGTGGATTGATTTGGAGTAGTATAAAATTTGGTAATCGCGTAAACATAGCCGTCATAACGCCCGATTTACTTTAGACTATTTTTGTCCTTAACATCAGGACCCGTGAACTCACTGTTAGTTTGACCATTGCCATGATTAGATAGTTCATGTTACGAGGTTTGTTTTGGTATGTGGTTCGCTTGAATCTGATGTACGGTTTAGGAGAAATGACCGTTTTAAGTAACGGCGTTTCGTGACCGAACCATTACCCCTCGCCTTACTTTGAAACCTTGGTTAAGGCCCTTAAATAACTAATTGGAGTATAAAACAATTATGTAAAGTGGATTAGGCAGTTGGTAGGGTACTCGCGAAAGAATTGCCTTAAAACTCTTAATAGTTAATTTATTAAAAATGGTGGAGCCGAGGGTACTCGAGCGACTTAAGTGAATCGTTAAGCGCAAAAGCGAACGTTAGGGTCTAATTGGTTAAAGTATAGATTCTTAAGCGACTTTGGTTTAATTCTAACTTATATATTGATTATAGGTTACCAGACTCGTCCCAAGCCTTTTATTACCCCCAGTCGCTCAGGCAAGTTTTCTACCCGTTATACTGTTGTTGTGATGTATATATGTATATGTATTATCTTGTGATAGATGCATGATGGTTAATTAGCAAATCTTGCGATATATTGGAGCATGCTGATATGGTTTATATGCATGTCTGTTTCGTAATCTTGATATCTATCTGTTGATTCCAATGCTTATAATTGCATAATACATATATAGGGTACCCAAAGGCGAACATTTTCTAAAACCGGGAGTCGATGTTCCCGGGTATATTATATATATTTATATATATATAGTTATAGTTATCAAAACTATTAATCTAATAAGGTTTATTCGATAACTTTATTTTTATTAATGAATATTACTTTGAATATTCATTCGAGGACTTATGACTCGGTTTATTTTATTTAATGAATATTATCTTGAATATTCATTCGAGGACTTATGACTCTGTTTATTCTATTTAATGAATATTATTTTAAATATTTATTCGAGGACTTATGACTCCGCTTATTTACTAAATAATATTCTTTATTTTATTAAAGAATAATGTTTCGATAATCAAACTTATTTTCGATTATTCAACTAAAGATTGTACTTCGTATAAGTATACCTTTGGTTATTTATTATTCATTTCAAGTATGAGTTTTAAAACTTCCACTTCAAATTATTTATATAGAGATTATCCTTATGGAAATATTATTTAAATAATAATATTCAGATATTTTCTAATATATCGGGACTGATTTATTTTATTAAATCGGTATTACTCCAAACATTCTTAAAAATGTTTTCGAGTCTTCAAAATGATTTTAAAAGTTAGAGCGGATCACAAAACTCATTTTTATATTTAAGATCTTCCTTTCAAAGGGGATTTAAATACTCGCTCAAAACCTGAGGGATCCGGCTCTGTGGTGTATTTTATATTCGCAACGAGGTTGCTGTTTTGATAAATGAATTGATTACTTACCCAACGTTCGGGAAGTAAGTCCATCTATTGAGTCGGCATAAGCAACATGGGCTCAGTGGGCGTCCGTGAAAGTGTAAGTGGCTCAGTGGGAGTCCATTAAATGCGTAAGTGGCTGAGTGGCAGTCCAGCATAAGGTCCTATTGCGGCCCGGGTGATGACCAGTGGGGAATTCGTCCATCTACTAGTAGAAAAGGTTACTTATTGGTATCTTTGCCTGATCAGCAAGATATCAGGTTTATGCCAAAATTCTTTTCTTTCCAAAATTCATTGGATATTACAAACTCTGTTCATACTTTACATAACAGAGGTTTCCAGGAAATGTATAAGAGATATATATGTGGATATATATATCGGGACTAAATAAAGTATCTCGTAACTTCATTTCATTCAGTAATATTTCAAAGATTGAATCTATTCAAGTCTTAACTTGTGGTCTCATCTATGTGATGAACTTTTGAAACCTATTATACTCTGAACAGTGGTAGTTCAAGTAGTTTTCTAAAATGGTATAAGTATAGTGAAGTAATTGGTAACTTCATATTCCTTTAATCTTATATCTAGTAAGTAATTACCTTACACTTGATAAAGGGTTCTAGTAAGTTATCTATTTAGATACTCGCATTATTGTTTACACTATATATTATCTTGCGAGCTGTAGTGCTCACTCTTGCTTCATTTTTGCGAGCTGTAGTGCTCACTCTTGCTTCATTTCTTCATCACACAACAACAGTTTGGAAAGATGGCCAGACTCAAGCAGACCCAGCGCAAGCGCGTGGGAAGCGTCCCGCGTCTTCCCGTTGATATCGTAGTTGCTATAGCTGCAGAGGTAGATCTATTTGTAGATCAGGCATTCTACTTTTGGGAATCAATTATGTATAATTATAACTTGTGGCAGATAATGGCAATTAACTGTAAACTTATCAAGTAATCATTTTGGGTTGTAATAACTTTTAAATTATGGATTCAAGGACTTGTACTTATTTCAATTTCATTTCTGAGACTATAACGTGTTGTGGTGTGTGTTAGTGTGGGGTCACAGCATGAGTTATTTATTATTAATTAAGTTAAGTGATATTGTGGAAAGAAAGACCGTGACGACCCGGATCCCCGACCCCGGATCTGGGGGTGTTACAGAAATGGTATCAGAGCTAAGTGTTATAAACCTCAGAGATGATGCGACGATATAATAATAAACTCACAAAGATAATAAGAACTCTTGCCAAGTTCATAGTCGGACTACTTAAAGTAGCACTGATAGTTAAAACCCTTACGGGAACCCTTATAAGAATCATGATAGTAACTTAGCTCGTTTAATGTGTAGGTACATTAGATAGAGGACCCAAAGATGTTCGAGCGTGAGCATGATGAGGCACTGCTAGATGCCGAGGATCAGGAGGAGCCTGAGATGGAGGAGGAGGAGGAGGACCCCTCTGAGGAGTCAGAGATGGAGGTTATTGCGAGTTCAGATGAGGAGGACCCGGATGAGATTCTAGGCATGTCGGAGCTATGGTAGAGTACACTGGTAGCCCTTTACCCTCACTCCCGGTGGTCAGAGCTCCTACCCCTCCACCACTATCTTGGAGACCCTATGATGACAGCTCTGAGACCCATACTCCCGAGCCTAGGTAGACCGAGGAGGCACGCCCAGCGGCTCCGGATTCACCACCTCTCGACCCTGCCTATAGGCAGTCTTTGTTAGCTCACAGCTATGTTCAGGATGTACTGAGGACTCGAGTGGCTGTTGCTGAGGCCCGACTGGATGAGATCAGGAGGGAGTTGGAGGTGGAGAGGGCTGGTCGGCATGCCCGAGCTTATGAGGCCAGAGCTACCATACCCCGATCCTTGAGGAGGGACCTGAATGGGATAGAGCTCACGGCCCGTGCGAGACTCCGATCACTCCAGGGGGACAAGCATGGAAGGATCTCTAGGAGGCAGGCTGACTACATTTTCCGTCGTGCGATGGAAAGGGTGTGGGAGCTGACCCACTTCGGTGTGTGATTCAGGACCAGTGATGGGGTAGTCTAGTCGTCTAGTTAGTCGAGGCCATAGTAAGAGCCAATTTTTCGGGATAGTTGACTTGTATATAGTATCCCTTTCTCTGACTAGACAGATAGACTCTTGTGTATCACTTTTGGGCAGATGGTTGTAGAACTGTTGTACTTTTGACCAAATCAAACTATGTATTTCTCGCATTATGTATATATTTGTTTCCTTTCAGTTCAGTTCCTTAGTGACGAGATCACTGTTTTTATCATTATTATTACTGCACTTTTTATTAGAACTGTCATAATATAATAGAATTGCGAGATACATTCTCCCCATTATAGAAACTGTGCAAGGCACAATTTTATGTATGATTGTGACCTAACGTTAAATTTCCCAAAAATTTATCACTATCATGCCGCCTAGAAAGATTGGAACTAGGGTTAACCTTGGATCTGAGGACCAGGGAAGCCATAACCAGGACGGTAGGAACCAAGAACACAGTGAAGAGGAAGATGGGGATTATGTTGAATATGATGACTCCCTATATGAAGAGGAGGAGGAAACATATGATGTTGAAGGATTTGAGATAGAGGGTGAAGAAGGAGAAACTGAGGTTGAGCAACCAGTACCAAACCTAGGCATGGATCCATGGGACAGTTCATGCAACTACTAAGGCAGAACTTAGAACATCAACCCAACCCACCCCCTCAAGGAAATAACAATGCTGTGGCAAACTCTTTCAGGGATTTCAAGTCCCTTAAGCCCCCTGAGTTCCACGGATTAGCCGACCCAGTTGAGGCAAGGGCATGGCTAAAGGAAATGGAGAAATCCTTTGAGATTCTGAGTACCGATGAGGCACAGAAGACTGTATTTGCTACCTACCTTCTAAAAGGAGAGGCCAACTACTGGTGGGAGGCCAAGAAAAACATGGAGACCGATGCTCTCATAACCTGAGAGAGGTTCAGTCAGTTATTTTTGGGAAAATATTTCCCGAGGTTTATGGAGAACCAGATGGAGCTCAAGTTCTTGGAGCTAAAGCAGAATAATTTATCTGTGGCAGAGTACGAAGCAAAATTTACTGAGTTATCAAGGTTTGTGCCGGAGTTTGTGAGCACCGAGGCAAAGAAAGCTAGGAGGTTTCAGCAGAGACTGAAACCATGGATTCAGAATAGGGTGGCAATCCTTGAGATTACTTATTATGCCACTCTGGTGCAAAAGGCAATAATTGTAGAAGCCGGAAGTGAACAGATACAGAAGGAAAGTGAGAAGAAGGGAATAAAGAGGAAAAGTATGAGCATGGGTGGAGGTTCCGCAGGAGGGAGCCTCCCAACTAGATTTAATAGAGGAGCAGTGTCCCTACAGGGAAAGAGCACTGGGTTTAAGCGGCCAATGAGTGTTAATGTGAGCCAGAGCGGCCAGAAGTCAAGAATGTCCTTTTCCAACCAGTCTCAACCCCCATTGCCAGCCTGTAACACTTGTGGAAGGATGCATACTGGGAAGTGTAAAGGAAAGCCAGTAACCTACTTTAAGTGCGATCGAGAGGGTCACTATTCAACTAAGTGCCCTTCATCAACCCCTGCTGTCATTCCAACCACCACTTGTCATCAGTGCGGACCCCAGGTCATTGGAAGAGGGAATGCCCAATGAACAAACTAGCAGCTTTAGGAGCAAGCAGAGCTGCTTTTAATAAGCCACCTACTGCGAGGACTTTCAACATGACAGTCCAAGATGCTATGAAAGACTCAGATGTGATAGCAGGTACCCTTTCTCTAAATTCAATCAGTGCAAATGTTTTATTTAATTATGGAGCAACTAAATCTTTTATATCGAAGGACTTTGCACATAAATTAAGACTTAAGGTTGAACCCTTGATAGAACCCTTACAAGTGGAAATAGCCAACCATGAAATTATTCCTGTTAACCAGATTCACCCCGCCTGTGAGTTAGGGATAGCGGAACAATCTTTTAGTTTTGATCTGATTCCTTTTAAATTAGGGGAGTTTGATGTAATTTTGGGAATAGACTGGCTATCTAGCAATGATGCTCAAATAGAATGTAAGGGGAAGAAAGTTAAGTTGAATATCCCAGGGAAGAAAGAAGTCATATTTAGAGGAAAGAGGCAGACACAGAAATTTTTTACCATGGCCCAGGCCAATAAGATGCTACGAAAAGGAAATGAGGCTTACCTAGCCTATGTGGTGGACACCCAGAAAGAGGTGCCCAACTTGCAAGATATTCCGGTAGTCAATGAATTTGAAGATGTCTTCCCACAAGACCTCCCGGGACTACCACCCGATATTGTGATTGAATTTGCTATTGAGTTGGCCCAAGGGACGGCGTCAGTTTCAAAGGCACCTTACCGGTTAGCCCCATTAGAAATGAAGGAATTAGCTACCCAATTGCAGGAACTTTTGGATAAAGGGTATGATAAGACCCAGTGTGTCTCCGTGGGGAGCACCAGTGTTATTCGTTAAGAGGAAAGATGGGAACATGAGGCTGTGCATCGACTACCGAGAGTTGAACAAGCTAACCATAAAGAACGTACCCATTACCTAGAATAGACGATTTGTTCGACCAGCTAAAGGATGCTGTTTATTTTTCCAAGATTGACCTGAGAACTGGATATCACCAACTAAAGATTAAACCCGAAGATATTCCCAAGACCGCGTTCCGTACCATGTATGGGCACTATGAGTTCTTGGTAATGTCCTTTGGATTAACCAATGCCTCAGCGGCTTTCATGGATTTAATGAACAGAGTATTCAAGAAGTACTTGGACAAGTGTGTGATAGTTTTTCTCGATGATATTTTAATCTACTCAAGGACCGAGGCAGAACATGCAGAGCATTTGAGGATAGCTCTAGAAATACTCAGAGAGGAACAGTTATTTGCCAAATTCTCGAAGTGTGAATTCTGGAGGAATGAAGTACAGTTTTTAGGACATGTGATCAATAAAGAAGGAGTATTGGTGGACCCCTTCAAGATAGAGGCGGTCTCAAATTGGGAAAGGCCAACCACAGCCACAGAGGTAAGGAGTTTCATAGGATTGGCCGGCTACTATCGTAGATTTGTACAGGACTTTGCGAAGATCGCAGCCCTTTTGACACGACTAACTCGTAAGACAGAGAAGTTTGAATGGATGGAAAAATGCGAGAACAGTTTTCAAGAATTAAAGAAAAGGTTTGTAATAACCCTAAAATTTTGGACTTCTTGTAACCCTTATGAATAGTGATTTTGCTGATTATGCTGAATAAGAAAACTTTTCATGCCTCACCTTGTAGAGGTTCTTTTATTGTTATTATGAGATCTTATTAGTACTCTATATGGTATATAAGTGTATGTAAAGATCGTCAGAATCCAAATTCGAACACTTTGATTTTTCCCGAAAATCCACCAGATACCGAAAGAATTGAGTATAAGGTAACAGGATAAAAAGGATTTAAATTCAAGGATTATAAGAGAGGATCATAAAAGGAATATAATGTATTGAGAAAGGTTAAGGGAACCCAAGTAATAAAATCCCGGGTATGATCCCTCAAACGATAAACGAAAACGAAAGTTAAGCGAACCGTGTAACAGATCAGCAATCATTAGCCAAGTAATTAGGAGTTAATAAAAGAGGTTAGTGATGATGATGTCATCACACCAACAAGAAGAAGACAAGTGTGGGAAGATGACATAATAGGATGACATAAGCATGACCAAATGGGAAGGAATTGTTGGTTGATTATAAGCCACACAAATTTTACCATGGTAAAAGGTTAATTAAACAAAACAAAAGGGTAGCAACCAAGACAAGGCAAAACAAATCACAAAATACAAGTTGACTTTCATTTTCTTCAAGAAGCTCTCGGCTTTCAAGGAAAAAGCAAGGAAGAAAAAATCCAAAGTCCTAGCTCCACTCAAGCATAAATTCCATGGTTTGTTTTTATGGATTCTACATTTCATAACTTAGCTTTGGACTGATTTTAAGCTCTTGATTCAAATGGATTCATAGCTAATTAATTCACCAAAGATTAGGGTGAATAGTGTTTTCAAATTATAACTTTGTATTTCTTGATTTCATTTGCAAGATCAAGGTTATATAAGGATAAATCAAGGTTCTTTGAGGCTCCTAGTAACTTTCCACCCTCCAAGAAAGGTATAAATCTTCTCACCCTTTAGTAATAAGTTTGAATGTTGAAGTTTTGAGATGGTTTGGATGGATGAGTGGTAATTTGAGTGATAAGCATGATTTGAGCTTAATTATTAAGTAGTTTAGTTAAATTTGGAGATGTTATAATATTTGATTGGATTGAGATTCTTGAGCTTATTATGACTGAAATCAGTAGCATTGATGTGTATCTTGAGTTGTTGTTGATTGGTAGTTGGATTGATATGATTTGGAATGGTAAAATTTTGGAAATCGCGTAAACATAGCCGTCGTAATGTCCGATTTACCTTAGACTGCTTTTGTTCTTAACATCAGAACCCATGAAATCACTGTTAGGTTTTGACCATTGCCATGATTAGATAGTTCATGTTACGAGCTTCATTTTGATGTGGGTCGCTTGAATCCGATGTACGGTTTAGGAGAAGCGACTGTTTTAAGTAACGACATTTCGCGAACGAACCATTACCCCTCGTCTTACTTTGAAACCTTGGTTAAGGCCCTTAAATGACTAATTGGAGTATGAAACAATTATGTAAAGTGGATTAGGCAGTTGGTATAGTACTCGCGAAATAATCGCCTTAAAATTCTTAATGGTTAATTTATTAAAAATGGTGGAGCCGAGGGTACTCGAACGACTTATGTGATTCGTTAAGCATAGAAGTGACCATAAGCGAATGTTAGGGTTCAATTGGTTAAAGTCTAGTTTCTTACGCGACCGGGGTTTAATTCTGACTTATGTTGTTGTTCATAGGTTCTGGGACCCACTCTAAGCTTAAGTCTATCCGGGAACACTCAGGCAAGTTTTCTACCCGTTATACTGTTGTTGTGATGTATATATGTATATGCATTATCTTGTGATAGATGCATGATTGTTATTAGCAAAATCTTGCGATATATTGGAGCATGCTGATATGGTTTATATGCATGCCTGTTTCATAATATTGATATCTAATTGTTGATTCATGCTTATAAGTTGTATAATACCTATGCTAGAGATAAGCAGTAGTTGTGTATACCCTTAGTATAGGGGACCCAAATGTGAACATTTTCTAAACCGGGAGGCGATGTTCTCGAGTATTATATATATATATTTATATATAGTTTTCAAAACTATTAATCAAATAAGGTTTATTCGATAACTTTATTTTATTAAATGAATATAATTTTGAATATTCATTCGAAGACTTATGACTCCGCTTATTGTATTAAATGAATATTATTCTGAATATTCATTCGAGGACTTATGACTCCGCTTATTTACTAAATAATATTCTTTATTTTATTAAAGAATAATGTTTCGATAATCAAACTTATTTTTGATTATTCAAATAAAGATCGCACTTCGTATAAGTATACCTTTGGTTATTTATTATTCATTTCATGTATGAGTTTTAAAACTTCTACTTCAAATTATTTATAGAGATTATCCTTATGGGAATATTATTTAAATAATAATATTCAGATCTTTCTAATATATCGGGACAGATTTATTTCATTAAATCAGCATTACTCCAAACATTCTTAAAAATGTTTTCGAGTCTTCAAAATGATTTTTAAAAGTTAGAGCCAATCCCAAAACTCATTTTTTTATTTAAGATCTTCCTTTCGAAGGGGATTTGAATACTCACTCAAAATCTGGGGGATCCGGCTTAGTGGTGTATTTTACATTCGCAACGAGGTTGCTGTTTTGAGAAAACATCTTGATTACTTGCCCATCGTTCGGGAAGTAAGTTCATCTATTTGAGTCGGCATAAGCAACATGGGCTCGACGGGCGTCCATGAAAGTGTTAGTGGCTCAGTGGGAGTCCATCAAATTCGTAAGTGGCTGAGTGGCAGTCCATCATAAGGTCCTATTGCGGCCAGGGTGATGACCAGTGGGGAATTCGTCCATCTAGTAGTAGAAAAGGTTACTTATTGGTATCTTTGCCTGATCAGCAAGATATCATGTTTATGCCAAGGTTTTCTCCTTTCCAAATTCATTGGATATTACAACTCTGTTTATAATTTTCATAATAGAGGTTTTCAAGGAATGTATGAAATGTATATATATATAGGTGTATATATATATCAGGATTTAATGAAGTATCTCGTAACTTCATTATTTATAATGATATTTCAAGGATTGAATCTATTCAAATCTTATCTTGTAGTCTCATCTATGTGATGAACTTTTGAAACAGATTATACCTTGAACGGTGGTAATTCAAGTAGTATTCGGAAAAGATATAAGTATATTGGAGAATCTTGTAACTTCATCTTTTCAACTTATATCTGGTTAATGATTATCTTATGCATGACAAAGATTTTCAGAAAAACGTTGAGACAAGGTTAGATTTATGAGATCACCTTGCAACGATATTTTTATACAGTTATAAACTGGAACTCTGTGTACATTATACATGGCAGAGGATTTCAAAGATTTTGAAAAGTATATATACATATATACTAAATATTTTGCGACTTGGTCGCATTAAGAGGTCAAACTTGGTTCAATTCTTCTTGACCAAGACTTTCATGAGTGATATGAGAATGCTCATATATTGTTAATCATTATACATATTATTTTGGTGGGCTTGTTGCTCACCCTTACTTTCTTCTTTCATCACACAACAACGGATAAACAAGATGAACAGGACCAAGCTCCCAATTCGTGAGCGGATAGGAAACGTTCCGCAGTATCCTGTAGGCGTTGATGCCGCCGTAGCTTAGGTAGGAACTACCAATAGGGTAGGTTTTCAACTATTGATGTACCAGACTTATGTATATTATGAATTGTAATAATGGCAAAGAATATGTAAATTTATTCAGAAACCATTTTGAGGTGTAATGACTTATAATTATGGAATAAAATGACTTGTGTTATTTTTGGTATTCATCTCTGAGACTATAACTTATGGTGTGTGTGTATATTGTGGGGTCACAGTACGCAGTAGTTGGTTGACTGTTAAGATTAAGTATTGATAAGGGAAATGGAACTCGTGACAACCCGAATCCCCGACCCCGGATTTGGGGGTGTTACAGAAATGGTATCAGAGCCAAGCGTTATAAACCTCAGAGATGATGTGACGTTAAGATAATAAGTTCACTAAGATAATAAGAACTCTTGCCAAGTTCATAGTCGGACTACCTAACGTAGTACTGACAGTTAAAACCCTTATGGGAACCCTTATAAATATCGTGATAGAAGCGTAGTTCGTTATCGTATATGGTAGCGAGACTCCGAACCCTGAGGATGAGGATCAACAACGCGATGATGTTTTATTACTTATTGGAGACCAGATTGTGTATCCGATAGAGCGTTCTAATGAGGGACCAGATGATATTCATATTGAGGATGTAGCGGTTGAGGATGTTGTCCTAAGAAGGGATTGTTGCTGAGGAGGATCCCGTGGGGGATCTTGACAAGAATGAATAAAGGACCACGAGTAATTGATAACCATGGATAGGGAAACTACCAGAGGTAGGATTGGTCGGTTACTACCGGAGGTTCGTTCAAGTTCGTAAAGATAGTAGCCCCTTTAACGCGGCTTACTCATAAGACTGAGAAGTTCGAATGGACAGAGAAATGCGAGAACAACTTTCAAGAACTGAAGCAAAGGTTGGTGACGACTCCTATGTTGGCGTTGCCGGATGGAAAAGGAGATTTTGTGATTTGTAGTGACGCTTCGCCTAAGGAATTAGGGTGCTTCTTATACAGCACAACAAGATAATCACGTACGCGTCAAGACAATTAAGGGAATATAAAATTCGATATCCCCACCCATGAGCTTGGGCTTGTGGCAATAGTTTTGCCCTAAAGATTGGAGGCACTACTTTTATGGAGAGAAGTGCAAGATTTACACAAGCCATAAGTGCTCTAGTGCATTTTCACGTAGAAAGAGCTCAACATGCGCCGGAGGAGGTGGTTAGAGCTAATCAAGGATTACGATTATGAGATTCTTTATCATTCAGGGAAAGCCAAAATGGTGGCTAATGCCCTTAGTATAAAGGAGAGACTCAAGATGAAAATGTCTTTGGGAGAGTTGATAAGAGATTTTGAGAAAATGGAAATAGAAGGGAAGGTAACCGGAGCCGGTACCGAAACGCTGTTTGAGATTGCAATACAGCCCGAATTATTGAAAAAGATCATATTGTGCCAAGAAAAAGTGATGAATGAAGGCAGAGAGTCAATGACTGGAGAAGAGATTAATACCAAGAAAGATGATAAGGGAATAACGAGGTATTCCTACAGAATTTGGGTTCCAAACGTTTAAAAGCTTAAGGACTGGATCTTAGATGAAATCCATCGCTCGAGGAATAAGATTTAGGGCAAACCCTGAATGTGATAGTCAGGGAGGTCGCCATTAAGAAAGAAGGAGCCTATAACATAATGAAGTGGAAAACAAGGATTTTAACGTATAAGATAACCCCAAGTATGGGAGAAGGATGAAATATTTCATACTAAGGAAATAGAAAGTCGAGTAAGGAAAGGAGACCCGAGACGGTACTCCTATACAACAATTCATGGACCTGTCTAAAAAAAGAACTTAGACTATTATCCCCAACCACCACCCTGCGGAGACAGTGCGGTGGGAAATTCTTTCAGGACCTTTAAGTCGCTAAGCTCTCAGAGTTCCAAGGAACAGGTTGACCCAAGTCGAGGCAAGAGCCTGGCTAAAGGAAATATAGGAATCATTTGAGATTCTAAATGATTGACGAAGCGGAAAAGACTATTTTTGTCACTTACCTTCCTAAGAGAGAGGCCACCCGCTGGTGAAAAACCAAGAAAGGCACAGAGCCAGAGGTTAGAATAAACTGATTAAAGTTCAGTCAATTGTTTTCGGGAAAGTAATTCCCAAGGTTATGGAGATAGTGTAAAAGCTTTAGAGCCAGAACAAAGGTGGACGAGTATGATGAATTATGAAGCTAAGTTGTAAAAGTTGTCAAGATTCGTTCTGAGGACACGAATATCAGAATGACGTGATGTTTGAAGTCAATGATTAGTGGGTTCATGAAATGATTGTAAAAGAAAGGAAAATAAAAAGAAATTGAAGTGGAAAGGAATATAAAGGCAATAGAGTTTGAGGAATGATGAGGGAGTTAGGTATGGGAAACCCTAAGAAACCCTTGCAATAAATATAGAGAAGTGTGTCATCATCAGCGTGATGGTGATTGATCATGAGATAAATTCAAGGTTTGAAGGCGTAAGCAATACGTATAGTTAATTCCCTTGGAGTTGACAGTATTCGATGAAAATTTGAGATAGATCGATTCATTAATAAGGAAACACGGATGGACTGAGGAGACAAGAAAGTAAGAAATTAGGAAAATTGGATGAAGGAAGCGATCTTCAAGAATGTGAAGTGTAAGTCCGGGGGCATGATACCCAGAAAGGGAGACGCCAGGTATGAAAGATATCCCAACATTGAGATGACTGTTGAGATAAATAAAAGAGGTAAATGAGTAGTTAGAACTAAAAGGTTCACGATGAACATGACCAATATCTTCTAGAACATCCCTGTTATCATTACTGAATCAGGAAAGAAAAATAGATAACCGTTGTTATCTTTTGGAGGCCATATTGATTAACCTCATTTTGAATACAGATGTTATTGTGAAATTGGTATAGACTATCGAGGTGGGAATGACTGAATAAGATACCCTTATCAGGGATACATGACTTGATTTATCTATGGAAGGATGCAAGTACCTTTTTAAAATAGGTGGAATTAAGGACGGAACCTCGATAACTTGAGATGAACCATAGAGGAATGCATAAAGGTTGGCATTTCACCCTTAATAGGGACATTATGAGTTTGGGAAATACGGAATGAAGGATTAAGGTAACAACAACCTTTAAGGATCAGTGGAGAAATTTTTTCAGAAGTATTAGACAATGATTCTGGTATTAGTAAATGGTATCTTGATATGCCCTGTGCCTAGGGTATACCTGATGAAGGATTTAAGGATAACCTTAGAGCTTTTACAAGGAAAAAGGTAATATTCAAAGTTCTTAAGAATAGAAATTTTGGATGAAGGAAATATGATGTAATTATAATAATGCCAGGTGGGGCACGTGTTGAACCATAAGGAAGTATAGATCGACCCGATGAGGGTCGGGATTGGTGAAAACAGGAAGGACCCAAGATAAGAGACGTCCTAAGTATGACCGAGAGTCGGTCGTGACAATGTTCACATCTAAAGACTAAGGAAATGACTTATAGAAAAATGGTGAATTTTTTTTCTTTCTCACCAGGACTTAAGAAAAGCATTTTCATATAAGCAGTGATTGAAATGAGGTAGAAAATTTAGTTGAAGGTGGTTAAAATGACATTGATTGTAAGGAAATTTTACTATCAGGAAAGGCCAAAGAGGTGGCCGACACTTTAAGTTAAGAGGAAAATTATAAGCGCTCGTGCCAGAGGAATACATTAATGATGGTTAAAGTGGCGAAGGTGGTATTATGGTGTGAAAGATTGATATTCCTTCTGATGATTGTGCGATACTCAACCATAATTGTAGTTTGGTAAAGATTTAATTCACGTTATCGCTGTGAGCGGGCTACATATCTTAGAAGGTCCTATCTTGAGATAAACCAGGACCATGTTATGAAAGGACTAAATGAACCCTTGAGCTTCATGTCTCCCAATAAAGACATATGGTTAATAATGGTATTAACCTGCTATCGTTGCTTTGATTGAAACCCTTCTGCAATTTTATCTACTTCATGTCATGAAAATACGTCAGGATCTGGAGTGTTCTTCATGAATTATGAATGGTGATTATGTTAACTCCTTAGAAGAATTTGATACAACAGGTATGGACTCCATATGGTTAGCTATTAAGATTTCAAGGAAAACGAATGACGATAGTAGGTCAGTGGTGGACCCTAGTAATGCAGCAACGATTCTTCGAATAATGAGCCGATTACAACCGTGAGAGTTGTAGTGTAATGGATGTTGAGATTGGGTACCACTAATCGGGTTGTGGTGATGTATAAGTTATCGTTAATAGACTAATTAAGTAAATTATTTACCTATTAAATATTTATTCCTTCTTATGAATAGAGAGTCGTATTACTATACGAGGAAGGTTGCAGTGCATGCATAGAATTCTAGTAACGATGATGTCTAGAATGAAATCCCAGATTCCATTTTTGCTGTCGAGGGAGTTTCAACGGTGATTGGTTATAAGCTCGAGCGAGAGCATGGGTCCATAGGACGATGGACGGAATAGTAAATATTCAGGCACGTGAATTGCGATGTTATTAATACTTGATATTGATATATATACACATATGTTTTGTTCTCCTATGACAAACCTCTATAGTTCAGAGGTAGATTCCAAGCCAGATATTTGTGGTAGTATTTTTTCATATACAATTCTCTTTAATTCGTTCTTTTCTCTCCTTTTCATTTTGTATAAGCTGAGAAGAACAACCCTTCCAGAAGGGGAGGTATTGCTGAATGACTATCTATCTGTGTGATAGAAGCCTAGTAGGATACCACATGTTGTTTAATTGCTTGTCAAGTACAAAAGGCTGGCCACCTTCTATACTAACTATGCGATATAACAAGTGTTCATGATCATAGTGAAACCTTATTCGATTAATAGTTTTGAAAACTATATATATATATATAATATACTCGGAAACATCGCCTCCCGGTTTAGAAAATGTTCACCTTTGGCTCCCCTATACTAAGGGTATACGCAACTACTGCTTATCTCTAGCATAGGTATTATGCAACTTATAAGCATGAATCAACAATTAGATATCAATATTATGAAACAGGCATTCATATAAACCATATCAGCATGCTCCAATTTATCGCAAGATTTTGCTAATAACAATCATGCATCTATCACAAGATAATGCATATACATATATACATCACAACAAAAGTATAACGTGTAGAAAACTTGCCTAAGTGTTCCCGGATAGACTTAAGCTTAGAGTGGGTCCGATAACCTATGAACAACAACATAAGTCGGAATTAAAGCCCGGTCACGTAAGAAACTAGACTTTAACCAATTGAACCCTAACGTTCGTTTATGGTCACTTCTTACGCTTAACGAATCACATAAGTCGTTCGAGTACCCTCGGCTCCACCATTTTTAATAAATTAACCATTAAGAATTTTAAGGCGATTCTTTCGCGAGTACTCTACCAACTGCCTAATCCACTTTACATAATTGTTTCATACTCCAATTAGTCATCTAAGGGGTTAACCAAGGTTTCAAAGTAAGCCGAGGGGTAATGGTTCGTTCGCGAAATGTCGTTACTTAAAACGGTCGTGTCTCCTAAACCGTACATCGGATTCAAGCGAACCACATATCAAAATGAAGCTCGTAACATGAACTATCTAATAATGCAATGGTCAAAACCTAACAGTGAGTTCACGGGTCCTGATGTTAAGAACAAAAGCAGTCTAAGGTAAATCGGACATTACGACGGCTATGTTTACGCGATTTCCCAAATTTTACCATTCCAAATCATATCAATCCAACTACCAATCAACAACAACTCAAGATACACATCAATGCTACTGATTTCAGTCATAATAAGCTCAAGAATATCAATCCAATCAAATATTATAACATCTCCAAATTCAACTAAACTACTTAACAATTAAGCTCAAATCATGCTTATCACTCAAATTACTACTCATCCATCCAAACCATCTCAAAACTTCAACATTCAAACTTATTACTAAAGGGTGTGAAGATTTATACCTTTCTTGGAGGGTGGAAAGTTACTAGGAAGCCTCAAAAAACCTTGATCTATCCTTATATAACCTTGATCTTTCAAATGAAATCAAGAAACACAAAGTTATAATTTGAAAACACTATTCACCCTAATCTTTGATGAATTAGTTAGCTATGAATCCATTTGATTCAAGAGATTAAAATCATACCAAAGCTAAGTTATGAAATGTAGAATCCATAAAAACAAACCATGGAATTTATGTTTGAGTGGAGCTTGGACTTTGGATTTTTTCTTCCTTGCTTTTTCCTTGAAAGCCGAGAGCTTCTTGAAGAAAATGAAAGTCAACTTGTATTTTGTGATTTGTTTTGCCTTGGCTTGGTTACTACCCTTTTGTTTTGTTTAATTAACCTTTTACCATGGTAAAATTTGTGTGGCTTATAATCAACCAACAATTCCTTCCCATTTGGTCATGCTTATGTCATCCTCTTATGTCATCTTCCCACACTTGTCTTCTTCTTGTTGGTGTGATGACATCATCATCACTAACCTCTTTGATTAACTCCTAATTACTTGGCTAATGATCGCTGATATGTTATCCGGTTCGCTTAACTTTCATTTTTGTTTATCGTTTGAGGGATCATACCCGGGATCTTATTACTTGGGTTCCCTTAACCTTTCTCAATACATTATATTCTTTTTATGATCCTCTCTTATAATCCTTGAATTAAAATCCTTTTTATCCTGTTACCTTATACTCAATTCTTTCGGTATCTGGTGGATTTTCGCAAAAAATCAAAGTGTTCGAATATGGATTCTGACGATCTTTACATACACTTATATACCATATAGAGTACTAATAAGATCTCAGAATAACAATAAAAGAACCTCTACAAGGTGATGCATGAAAAGTTTTCTTATTCAGCATAATCAGTAAAATCACTATTCATAAGGGTTACAAGAAGTCCAAAATTTTGGGGTTATTACAGTCTCCCCTCCTTAAAAGGATTATGTCCCAGAATCAGATAGAAAAAGAATAGGGATACTTTCTTAGCATTGCACTTTCTAACTATCCAGTAAATTTTCACACATTGTGGTTCTATTATCAAACTCTAACTAGTTTAATAACCCTTCTCCTAAGCACTTGTTCCTTTTCAATCTATAACCTTTCCCGGTTGCTCCATATAGGTTACGTCTGGTTGTATGTCTATGCGCTTATATGCCCCTATTTTTCTGGCATCCGGATTGCACTTCCTTAACATCGATACGTGGAACACGTTATGAACTTGCTACAGTTTCGGGGGTAGGGCTAGCTCATATGCTAACTTCCCAATACGTCTTAATATCTCCAAGGGTCCAACAATTCGTGGGCTTAGCTTTCCTTTCTTTCCGAACCTCATCCATCCTTTCCAAGGTATACCTTTAATATTACTAGGTCCCCTATTTCATACTCTTTGTCCTTTCGAGTCAAATCAGCATACCTCTTTTATCCGTCCTGGGGTTGCTATCATCCGTCTTCTGATTAGATCCACTATATCTTTGGTCCATTGGACCACTTCGGGTCCGAGCATCTTGTGCTCTACAACTTCATCCTAACATAAGGGAGATCGACATTGTCTTCCCTCAAGGATCTCATAAGGTGATATCTTGATAATGACATATGATCTATTTTCGTAAGAAAACTCAATCCGTGCTAAGTGACCATTCTAAATTCTTTCAAGTCTATTGCACAGACTCTCATCATAGCTTCTAGCACTACAGCTTTTGCTTCTCAATACTCCATCTTTTCTTGTTCATAGTCATTACTATCTTCCGTACATAATACTATACTGGTTATACTTTTGCTCGTTAGTGTTTGATAACCTTTTAATAACCACGTCAACCTTATTATCACGAACGTGTTAGATTCGGAATACCACCATACTGATACTACTCCTTTCTAGTTGCTTCTATATTTGAAAGCTTGATCCATCGTATAGAAAACTTCTACTTCAAATTATTTATATAGAGATTATCCTTATGGGAATATTATTTAAATAATAATATTCAGATATTTTCTAATATATCGGGACTGATTTATTTCATTAAATCAGCATTACTCCAAACATTCTTAAAAATGTTTTCGAGTCTTCAAAATGATTTTTAAAAGTTAGAGCCGATCCCAAAACTCATTTTTTTATTTAAGATCTTCCTTTCGAAGGGGATTTAAATACTCGCTCAAAACCTGACGGATCCGGCTCAGTGGTGTATTTTACATTCGCAACGAGGTTGCTATTTTGAGAAAAAATCTTGATTACTTGCCCATCGTTCGGGAAGTAAGTTCATCTATTTGAGTCGGCATAAGCAACATGGGCTCAGCGGGCATCCATGAAAGTGTAAGTGGCTCAGTGGGAGTCCATAAAATGCGTAAGTGACTGAGTGGCAGTCCAGCATAAGGTCCTATTGCGGCCAGGGTGATGACCAGTGGGGAATTCGTCCATCTACTAGTAGAAAAGGTTACTTATTGGTATCTTTGCCTGATCAGCAAGATATCATATTTATGCCAAGGTTTTCTCCTTTCCAAATTCATTGGATATTACAACTCTGTTTATAATTTTCATAACAGAGGTTTTCAAGGAGTGTATGAAATATATATATATAGGTGTATATATATATCGGGATTTAATGAAGTATCTCGTAACTTCATTATTTATAATGATATTTCAAGGATTGAATCTATTCAAATCTTATCTTGTAGTCTCATCTATGTGATGAACTTTTGAAATGGGTTATACCTTGAATGGTGGTAGTTCAAGTAGTATTCAGAAAAGATATAAGTATATTGGAGTATCTTGTAACTTCATCTTTTCAACTTATATCTGGTTAATGATTATCTTATGCATGACAAAGATTTTCAGAAAAACGTTGAGACAAGGTTAGATTTATGAGATCACCTTGCAACGATATTCTTATACAGTTATAAACTGGAACTCTGTGTACATTATACATGACAGAGGATTTCCAAGATTTTGAAAAGTATATATACATATATACTAAATATTTTGCGACTTGGTCACATTAAGAGGTCAAACTTGGTTCAATTCTTCTTGACCAAGACTTTCATGAGTGCTATGAGAATGCTCATATATTGTTAATAATTATACATATTATTTTGGTGGGCTTGTTGCTCACCCTTGATTTCTTCTTTCATCACACAACAACAGATAGACAAGATGAACAGGACCAAGCTTCCAATTCGTGAGCGGATAGGAAATGTTCCGCAGTTTCCAGCAGGGGTTGATGCCGCCGTAGCTGAGGTAGGAACTACCAATAGGCTAGGTTTTCAACTATTGATGTACCAGAATTATGTATATTATGAATTGTAATAATGGCAAAGAATATGTAAATTTATTCAGAAACCCTTTTGAGGTGTAATGACTTATAATTGTGGAATAAAATGACTTGTGTTATTTTTGGTATTCATCTCTGAGACTATAACTTGTTGTATGTGTGTGTATATTGTGGTGTCACAGTACGCAGTAGTTGGTTGACTGTTACGATTAAGTATTGATAAGGGAAATGGAACTCGTGACAACCCGAATCCCCGACCCCGGATTTGGGGGTGTTACAATGTTGGTAACGGCCCCGGTGTTGGCATTGCCAGACGGAAAAGGAGATTTTGTGATATATAGTGACGCGTCGCACAAAGAATTAGGGTGTGTGCTTATGCAGCACAGTAAGGTGATTGCGTATGCATCGAGACAACTGAAGGAATACGAGATTAGATTTCCTACTCATGACCTTGAGCTCGCGGCAATAGTTTTTGCCTTAAAACTTTGGAGGCACTAAGTGCAAGATTTTGACAGACCATAAGAGCCTCAAGTATATATTTACGCAGAAAGAGCTCAACATGCGCCAGACGAGATGGTTAGAACTAATCAAGGACTATGATTGTGAGATTCTCTATCATCCAGGGAAAGCCAATGTGGTGGCTGACGCCCTTAGCAGGAAGGAAAGACTCAAAATGATAATGACTTCGGAGGAATTGATAAGGGATTTCGAGAGAATGGAAATAGAAGTAAAGGTAATCGGAGCCGGAACTGAAAAGCTGTTTGAGATCTCGATGCAGCCAGAGTTATTGGAAAAGATTAGATTGTGCCAAGAAAAAGTAATGAATGAAGGGAGAGAGTCAATGACTGGAGAAGAGATCCATACTGAGCGAGATGATAAAGGGATAATGAGGTATTCCTACAGGATTTGGGTTCCGAATGTTCAAGAACTTGAAGACGAGATTTTGGATGAAAGCCATAGTTCAAGGTATTCCATTCACCCGGGGAGCACCAAGATGTATAAGGATTTGAAGGAGTATTACTGGTGGCCCAACATGAAGAGGGACGTAGCAGAATGGGTAAGCAAATGTTTGATTCGCCAAAGAGCAAAGGCAGAGCACCACAGACCCAGTGGACTTTTACGACCCCTGGAGATTCCCGAATGGAAATGGGAACAGATAGCCATGGATTTTGTTGTCGGCTTACCAAGGAAGAAAGCCAATCATGATGCCATATGGGTAATTATAGACCGACTGACAAAGTCAGCTCATTTCATTCCTATCAATGAGAGATACACGGTCGATAGACTGGTGGACATTTACCTTAAGGAAATAGTGACGCGACATGGAGTCCCAACGTCCATTGTCTCAGACCGAGACCCCAGGTTCAACTCCAGATTTTATAGGAGCTTTCAGGAATGTGCGGGGACCAAATTAAATATGAGTACCGCATACCATCCCCAAACGGATGGGCAGAGTGAAAGGACCATCCAGACACTAGAAGATATGTTGAGAGTCTGTGCAATAGACTTTAAAGGAAGTTGGGATGATCACTTGCCATTGATCGAGTTTTCTTATAACAATAGCTTTCATGCCAGCATTGGAATGCCGCCTTATAAGGCCCTGTACGGAAGAAGGTGTCGATCTCCCTTATACTGGGATGAAGTAGGAGAGCGGAAGATGCTCGGACCCGAAGTGGTCCAAAGGACCAAAGATATAGTGGATCTCATCAGAGGACGGCTGGTAGCAGCCCAAGACAGACAGAAGAAATATGCAAACCTAGCCCGAAAGGACAAGGAGTATGAAGTAGGGGACTTAGTACTGCTAAAAGTATCCCCTTGGAAGCGATTAATGAGGTTCGGAAAGAAAGGGAAACTAAGCCCAAGATACATTGAACCTTTTGAGATATAAGACGGATTGGGAAGTTGGCTTACGAGCTAGCCTTACCCCCGAACCTAAAACAAGTTCATAATGTGTTCCATGTGTCAATGCTAAGGAAGTATCATCGGGATGCCAAACACATAGTGGAGTACGAGCAGGTGGATATGCAACCAGATCTGACTTAGGTGGAGAAACCAGTAAAGATTATGGATAAGAAGGAGCAGGTGCTTCGGAACAAAGTAATCAAGCTAGTCAGAGTGCTATGGCAGATTCATAATGTGGAAGAATCAACTTGGGAACTAGAGAGCGCAATGCTAGAAAAGTACTCCCATTTGTTTTCTATTTGATTCCGGGACGGAATCCTTTTAAGGAGGGGAGACTGTAATAACCCCAAAATTTTGGACTTTTTGTAACCCTTATGAATAGTGATTTTGCTGATTATGCTGAATAAGGAAACTTTTCATACCACACTTTGTAGAGGTTCTTTTATTGTTATTCTGAGATCCTATTAGTACTCTATATGGTATATAAGTGTATGTAAAGATCGTCAGAATCCAAATTCGAACACTTTGATTTTTCCCGAAAATCCACCAGATGCCGAAAGAATTGAGTATAAGGTAACATGATAAAAAAGGATTTAAATTCAAGGATTATAAGAGAGGATCATAAAAGGAATATAATGTATTGAGAAAGGTTAAGGGAACCCAAGTAATAAGATCCCGGGTATGATCCCTCAAACGATAAACGAAAACGAAAGTTAAGCGAACCGTGTAACAGATCAGCGATCATTAGCCAAGTAATTAGGAGTTAATCAAAGAGGTTAGTGATGATGATATTATCACACCAACAAGAATAGGACAAGTGTGGGAAGATGACATAGGAGGAAGACATAAGCATGACCAAAAGGGAAGGAATTGTTGGTTGATTACAAGCCACACAAATTTTACCATGGTTAAAAGGTTAATTAAACAAAACAAAAACAAAATAACCAAGCAAAACAAATCAAAAACACAAAACACAAAGTTTACTTCACCTTTCCAACAAGAAGCTCTCGGCTTCATCTCTTTTTCAAAGAAGAAAAAATTCAAATTCAAGTTCCAAGCCTTGTTAATTAGTGAGGTAATTATCTAAGGTTCCTTGTACATAGATATAGATATCCTATGAATCTAAGCTTCAAATTCCTTCACAATCTCTTCCAATAATTCATGGAAGAAGAGAGTGAATAGTGTTTTTCAAGAACTTGAAATTTTGATCTTGTGTTTTTGTTTAGATAAAGCTTTAGTAAGGATTTTCCAAGATTGTTTCAAGCTCATTAGTTACTCCTACTCTCAAGGAAGGTATAATCTCTTAACCTAGCATTATTATTGAATGTTAAGAGCTTGTTATGAGTAGTATAGTTCATGAGAGGCATGATTATTGTGTATTTAGAGATTGGTTGGTTTTGTGATGTTTTTGGAGTTGTAAATCTTGATTATTAGTTAATGAACTTAAGTAAGCTCTTAGTTCATGATTGAGAAGTAGTATAAATTGGAAATCTTGAGATGTTGGGGCTGTTGTAGTAGTGTATGGATGGAGTGTGGTTGTAATAATGATTGTGGGTTGATTGTGGATTGATTTGGAGTAGTATAAAATTTGGTAATCGCGTAAATATAGTCGTCGTAACGCCCGATTTAATTTAGACTGTTTTTGTCCTTAACATCAGGACCCGTGAACTCACTGTTAGGTTTTGACCATTTCCATGATTAGATAGTTCATGTTACGAGCTTCGTTTTGGTATGTGGTTCGCTTGAATCCGATGTACGGTTTAGGAGAAACGACCATTTTAAGTAACGACATTTCGTGACCGAACCATTACCCCTCGCCTTACTTTGAAACCTTGGTTAAGGCCCTTAAATGACTAATTGGAGTATAAAACAATTATGTAAAGTGTATTAGGCAGTTGGTAGGGTACTCGCGAAAGAATCGCCTTAAAACTCTTAATGGTTAATTTATTAAAAATGGTGGAGCCGAGGGTACTCGAGCGTCTTATGTGAATCGTTAAGCGCAAAAGCGAACGTTAGGGTCTAATTGGTTAAAGTATAGATTCTTAAGCGACTTTGGTTTAATTCCAACTTATATGTTGTTTATAAGTTACCAGACTCTTCCCAAGCCTTTTATCACCCCCAGTCGCTCAGGCAAGTTTTCTACCCGTTATACTGTTGTTGTGATGTATATATGTATATGCATTATCTTGTGATAGATGCATGATGGTTAATTAGAAAATCTTGTGATATATTGGAGCATGCTGATATGGTTTATATGCATGTCTGTTTCGTAATCTTGATATCTATCTGTTGATTCCAATGCTTATAATTGCATAATACCTATGCTAGAGATAAGCAGTAGTTGCGTATACCCTTAGTATAGGGGACCCAAAGGCGAACATTTTCTAAAACTGGGAGTCGATGTTCCCGAGTATATTATATATTTATATATATATATATAGTTATAGTTTTCAAAACTATTAATTGAATAAGGTTTATTCGATAACTTTATTTTTATTAATGAATATTACTTTGAATATTCATTCGAGGACTTATGACTCGGTTTATTTTGTTAAATGAATATTATTTTGAATATTCATTCGAGGACTTATGACTCCGCTTATTGTATTAAATGAATATTATTCTGAATATTCATTTGAGGACTTATGACTCCGCTTATTTACTAAATAATATTCTTTATTTTATTAAAGAATAATGTTTCGATAATCAAACTTATTTTCGATTATTCAAATAAAGATCGTACTTCGTATAAGTATACCTTTGGTTATTTATTATTCATTTTAAGTATGAGTTTTAAAACTTCTACTTCAAATTATTTATATAGAGATTATCCTTATGAGAATATTATTTAAATAATAATATTCAGATATTTTCTAATATATCGGGACTGATTTATTTCATTAAATAAGCATTACTCCAAACCTTCTTAAAAATGTTTTCGAGTCTTCAAAATGATTTTAAAAGTTAGAGCGGATCCTAAAACTCATTTTTATATTTAAGATCTTCCTATCAAAGGGGATTGAAATACTCGCTCAAAACCTGAGGGATCCGGCTCTGTGGTTGTTGTTTTGATAAATGAATTGATTACTTACCCAACGTTCAGGAAGTAAGTCCATCTATTGAGTCGGCATAAGCAACATGGGCTCAGTGGGCGTCCATGAAAGTGTAAGTGGCTCAGTGGGAGTCCATCAAATGCGTAAGTGGCTGAGTGGCAGTCCAGCATAAGGTCCTATTCCGGCCAGGGTGATCACCAGTGGGGAATTCATCCATCTACTAGTAGAAAAGGTTACTTATTGGTATCTTTGCCTGATCAACAAGATATCGGGTTTATTTCAAAATTCTTTTCTTTCCAAAATTCATTGGATATTACAAACTCTGTTCATACTTTACATAACAGAGGTTTCCAGGAAATGTATAAGAGATATATATGTGGATATATATCGGGACTAAATAAAGTATCTCGTAATTTCACTTCATTCAATAATATTTCAAAGATTGAATCTATTCAAGTCTTAACTTGTGGTCTCATCTATGGGATGAACTTTTGAAACCTATTATACTCTGAACAGTGGTAGTTCAAGTAGTTTTCTAAAATGATATAAGTATAGTGAAGTAATTGGTAACTTCATCTTCCTTTAAGCTTATATCCAGTAAGTAATTACCTTACACTTGATAAAGGGTTCTAGTAAGTTATCTATTTAGATACTTGCATTATTGTTTACACTATATATTATCTTGCGAGCTGTAATGCTCACTCTTGCTTCATTTGTTCATCATACAACAACAGTTAGGAAAGATGGTCAGACTCAAGCAGACCCAGCCCAAGCGCAAGGGAAGCGTCCCGCGTCTTCCCGTTGATATCGTAGTTGCTATAGCTGCAGAGGTTGATCTATTTGTATATCAGGCATTCTACTTTTGGGAATCAATTATGTATAATTATAACTTGTGGCAGATAATGGAAATTAACTGTAAACTTATCAAGTAATCATTTTGGGTTGTAATAACTTTTAAATTGTGGATTCAAGGACTTGTACTTATTTCAATTTCATCTCTGAGACTATAACGTGTTGTGGTTTGTGTTAGTGTGGGGTCACAACATGAGGTTATTTATTATTAATTATGTTAAGTGATATTGTGGAAAGAAAGACCGTGATGACCCGGATCCCCGACCCCGGATCTGGGGGTGTTACATCAGTGAGGTGCCAAGCAAAGGACCTGAGCGTTGAAGTCGGATCCCGGATAGTCTGATAGTTAGATGATTAAGACGAGCGTTCATATCGGTTCAAGGTCAATCAGAGATAGTTGTAAAGCTCTGCAAGGCAAGTACCCCTGAATAAATCTTTACAGTTCAGTATATATGAATAATTGTTGATTAAATATACGTACTGGAACATAATGTTTTCAGTTGCGTATCTCACGTGTTTAAATATGTTTTATTAACTTACGTTTTTGGGGGAAAAGTAACTTTTGAAAATGCCTATCTCTAAATTGTGATTAAAATTGGAAAGATTTAGGAAAGTGTGCTGTGATATAACTGTTTAAAAGAGATAGGTATAATTGATTTAGAAACTGGATAAAACAGATCAGATATTGGATGGTTGCGTAAGAGGCCCGTAACGGCCCGGCAGGTTTGCGTAAGTGGTTAAGTCGGTTGCGCGCCATATTTGAACCGCTTAGTCCAACATGGCAGAGACCTAGCTAGTCTCTGAGTTCTGGAATAGGTTTGTGGTGGGATAGACTGATCAGCTGTCCTTAGGATTCGTCCAATTATATATCTGATTTTGATTTTATGGTTCCAGTAACGGAACATATGGTTTTATGGTTCCTGTAATGGAACAACGGTTTTGGAAATGAAAATAGCATGCTAAAATTGACTATGGTATTTATACACAACACACGACTGATGATATTGTTTTGCAGAGCATGCTAGTTTTGAATATCCAGTTTATACATATTTTACTTGTTTTGTAACAAGTTATGAATTATGTTCCTATAACTGTTTTATTATAAATCATTTTACTTGTTATTCATATAGTGGTACTGCTGAGCAATTCATTGTTCACCCTTACAGAATGTTTTGTATATGTATTACAGATGTATAGGAGACCTTTCCGTGCGATCATGGTAGAGTTGTAGTTCTTTCTGCACCAGGCTCCCCTGAGGTAGTTGTGTCGGACCAAAGATGGTTTGTTGAGTTACTGTACTAAGATAATATTGTTCAGATTGTTTGTAGTAAGTTGGTTTCGTAATAGATGTAACCTAAGTCATACTTAAACCTGGAAATAATCTTGGTAAGGGGTCATATTTATGTTTTACCATTGGATTGGATTATATTATGTTGTTATTGTTGTTGTTGGTAACGTCAACTCCTGACCCCGTGGTTGAGGCCGTCACAGTCTACAGGTTTGAGTCCCTGATTTAGGTTAGGAGCAGAGTCAAAAGAGTGAAGGAAGGTTTATATATAGAAGTGAGTCAACAACTCAATCAGATGAGCGAGTCTATGAGTTCAGTCAAGGGTTTCAGAGGTGTAACCCTGACGTCTAATGAGGATTAGATGGAACTGCCCTAGCTTAGAGTACATCTCCTTCATATAGGTATTATTGGTAATGTTCGGTAGAGATTTCTAGTTCCCCTTTCGAGAAAATGAGTCTGGTTATGAGAATTCAGTTTCTGAACGGATCCTTAATGTGTCAGCGGAAGAAAATCCCATATTATTCCTAATTATTGCATTTTCTATGTCAAGTGATGTTGTTGGACCAAGTGTGCGACCTCAGTGAGTTCAGATGGAATGATAATAGTCGGCGGCTGCTATGACAGCCAAGTCTCATTGTGAATGTGGATCATCATTGTGGTTTATATCTTGAACCCATAAACTTATTTCTTGAGACGTATTTTGTTTCCAGGGTAATTGTTTACTATCCAATAAGTTGCTTATTTTTCCGTGAGAAAGTTAAGAACGTGAAGTAAGCAACTTAGGGTCTTGTTGATCTCATTACAAATTCAGATTCTCCCTTTCCTATTTGTGGATTTCTATTTAAACATTGTTTCTTTCCTCGGTGATTCTATCAGTTGATTGGGGCAAACAATGCATATGATTTGACAATTTGTTTATGTGACAAAAAGGGTCAGGTGGGATGCCACTGAATTATGTGTTGTGAACTATGTAGTACTAAGACTGGCCATCTTATGTACTTGTATGGTTGTTCTCAATCATATCTATGTCTTCTTCACCTTTCCTCCTATATATTTGATTCTTTGATTTTGAAATTCCATTTGATGTTCCATGACAATGAATTTATTAGTACCCTCTGTAGTTGGACAATCCTAGTATTGAAAGTAAACGAAAATTGACTGTCAGGAAAAATAAAAGTTTTATATTGGGTTGTTACTTCAAAATTGAAGATAGCAGAAAGGATTCAGGATCCAATGGTGAGAGTGCAGCTTTAAAAAAGCTCACTCAGTGGTGGAATGTTAATCAGTTATTATATGGGGAAGCTATATTATATGGTCTAGTATCTCTATACTCCAGTTTTTCTGAACTATTGTTGATTCTGCTACTGTCATTATTGCTATTGTTGCTAGTATTGTTAATCTAGATCTCTTTTATAAATGGACCCTGATAATAAGGACATGGGTACTTTGATTGTGCAGCGTTTTCCTGATAATAGGTGCACCATTTGAACGGTGATATTTCTGATATATATTCCTGTTATGTTTTTAAATAAATCCCCTTCCATATTATAGGAAAATGCCACCCCATAAAGCTACCCATTTTAAGGAAAATAGTAGTAGTTTTGCTGAGGGTCCAGCTATAAATGAAATTCTAGATTTATTGTGCGGGCCGCAATAACAACAGTTCAACAAATTTAGCAACAATAACATCAACGAAGAGAGCCAACCCAAGCTACTAGTTTTAAACCCTTTCGGTCTGTTAAGCCCCCAGAGTTTAAGGGCGAGGTGGACCCTGTTGTGGACATAAATTGGCTTAAGGAAATAGAAAAGGCCTTTACCCTCACTCAGGTAAGTGACATCTTAAAACAGATTATGCGAGTAATTTTCATAAGGGTGAGGCAAATTATTGGTGGGAATCCACTCGTGTGATGGAAAGAGAAAGCCCTATTTTTTGGACGAGATTTACAAAATTATTCTTGGAGAAGTATTTTCTAGATTGTTTAAGGAATCAGTTAGAAATCGAGTTTTTAGAACTGAAACAAGGTGAAAGATGTTGGAGTATGAGGCCAAGTTTATAGAATTGGCCCGATTAGTTCCCGAGTATGTAAGTACAGAGATCCAAAAGGCAAGGAGATTCCAACAAGGGTCGAAGCCTGAGATTCGCAGAGGAGTTGTGGCACTGCAACTCAAGACATACTCTTCCGTAGTTCAGGCCGCCCTAGTAATGAAAAGTGACCAGAAGTTGGCTGTTAAGGAAGAGGGTGATAAGAAAAAGAAGTTTGAAGGTGTTATCAACAAGGCGGACCAAGGAGAATCCAGTCAAAAGTTTCAGAAACAATTTGGCCAAAACAAGAATAAAAGATTTAGGAGACAAAGTTTCTTCCAGGTTAGTTCTGATGCTACCTCAGTTGCTTCACTCCAGCCCAGTCAAATTAGCAGTGGATTGCAAGTCTTGTGGTAGGAGACATAATAGTTCATGTAAAAAGAATGTTCAATATTTCAAATGTGGTCATAAGGGTCATTATACATCGAAGTGCAAGCCAGAAAATCTGGGAGTTACTTGTTACAATTGTGTAAAGGTTGGGTATATCGTGAGGGGCTGTGGAACAGCTACTCAAGGAACCAAATTAGGGCCAGTATCTAGCACAACCAGAACTAGAACCTTCAAAGTGACCAAGAGATTGAACGCCTAGTACTCGGACGTAATTACATGTGTATTTTCTCTCAACTCCCTACTTGTTAAAGTTTTATTTGGTCCAGAAGCGTCTAAGCCTTTTATACCAAAGAAATGTTTGAGTAAAACGAATTTGATATTAGAAGACTTAGCCGAGCCTTTAACCATAGAAGTGGTCAATCAAGATGGACTTTCAGTGAGTCACCTCTGTCTTAACTGTCAGTTGAAATCTATGAGTATTCTTTTTGGCTGATCTGACACCCTTCGAGCTATAAGAGTTCAATGTGATTTTAATAACGGATTGGTTGTCCTGTCATAAGGCAAAGATTGATTTTTTGAAGAAGCGAATTATAAACTGTACGGAAGCCAATAGTAAGCTAAGTTTCTAAGGGCAAGAGCAAGATAAGAAGTTCTTCCAATCATGCGATAAAAGGAAATAATAAGGCAATGATATAAGGCAGATCCACCATATGTAGAGATACGTATAAGAAAGTACTTAAGCTGGAAGAGGTTCGAGTAATAAATGAATGCCCTGGAGTCTCTCCAGAGGCCAGTGGAAATGAAAGAATTAGTTAAGTAACCGCAGAAGTTATCAAAAAGGGGAGGTGATCATGCCTGATATATCTCCATGGGATGTACCAGGGATGTTATTGGGGAAAAGGGATGAAATTATGAGGTTATGTACCAATTATCGTAAGTTTAATAAGATGACGAATAAGAATAAGTAACCCCTATTTAAAACTGATCACTTATATGACCTACTCTATGGAACGTGTTATTTCTAGAAGGATGACTTAAGCTCCAGTATGAGAACATATCCAAGACTGTGGTTAGAACAAGTTAGGAGCATCACAAGTTCTGGTGATATTATTTGGATTGACAAGTGTACCAGTCATTTCTGAGGATTAAATGAACAAGGTGTATAAGGAGTGCTTGGGTAAGCATAATTGCATTTATTGATAACATCCTCAGCTAATCAAAGCTTAAGAAAGTATGTATAGAACGCCCAAGGATTCCCCTACGAAGATTAGAAGGGAAGCAACTATACGTTAAGTTTTCAAGTATGAATTTTGGCTGAGATTAACAAAAGATTTTGATTATTTCATTAACAACCACCTAAGCAAAGACGGTGTAGTAACAGATTTCTTGTGTAGAAAGAAAGGATTAAATATAATTAAGATCACTGAGAGAATTAATAGAGAATTGGAAAGAGTGGAAGCTAAATTTCAAGTACCTAAAGGAGATGAGAAGCAAGTATATGAGATTAAATTCCAGCCTTAATTGATGGAAATGAGCAAGAGGTATTCAAATGTTTGGAACATAAGTTGGAAATAAGTACCGCCTATCATTCGTAGACAAAGGGTCAAGATAGAATGACAACCTAAATGATCGTGGTGATGTTGAGCGTGTGTGCTTTGGATTTTAAGGAAACTGGGATGGTTATTTGTCGATAATAGAGTTGTCCTATAACAATAATTGTTATATCAGTAATAAAATGTCGCATTATTAAGTCTTGTATGGACGCAAGTGTAGGTCCTGTAACACCCCCAGATCCGGGGTCGGGGATCCGGGTCGTCACGGTCTTTCTTTCCACAATATCACTTAACTTAATTAATAATAAATAACCTCATGCTGTGACCCCACACTAACGCACACCACAACCCGTTATAGTCTCAGAGATGAAATTGAAATAAGTACAAGTCCTTGAATCCACAATTTAAAAGTTATTACAACCCAAAATGATTACTTGATAAGTTTATAGTTATTTGCCATTATCTGCCACAAGTTATAATTATACAATATTTGGTTCCCAAAAGTAGAATGCCTGATCTACCAATAGATCTACCTCTGCATCTATAGCAGCTACAATATCAACGGGAAGACGCAGGACGCTTCCCACGCACTTGCGCTGGGTCTGCTTGAGTCTGACCATCTTTCCTAACTGTTGTTGTGTGATGAAGAAATGAAGCAAGAGTGTGCATTATAGCTCGTAAGATAATATATAGCATTACAGCTCGCAAGATAATATATAGTGTAAACAATAATGCAAGTATCTTAATGGATATCTTACTGGAAACCTTTATCAAGTGTAAGGTAGATACTTACTGGATATAAGCTTAAAAGAAGATGAAGTTACCAATTACTTCTCTATACTTCTACCATTTTATAAAGCTACTTCAACTACCACTGTTCAAAGTATTATAGGTTTCAAAAGGTCATCCCATAGATGATACCACAAGTTAAGACTTGAATAGATTCAATCTTTGATATATTATTGAATGAAATGAAGTTACGAGATACTTTATTCAGTCCCGATATATATATCCACATATATATCTTTTATACATTTCCTGGAAACCTCTGTTATGTAAAGTATGAATAGAGTTTGTAACATCCAATGAATTTTGGAAAAGAAAAGAATTTTGGCATAAACTCGATATCTTGCTGATCAGGCAAAGATACCAATAAGTAACCTTTTCTACTAGTAGATGGACGAATTCCCCACTGGTCATCACCCTGGCCGTAATAGGACCTTATGCTGGACTGCCACTCAGCCATACGCATTTGATGGACTCCCACTGAGCCACTTACACTTTCATGGACGCCCACTGAGCCCATGTTGCTTATGCCGACTCAATAGATGGACTTACTTCCCGAACGTTGGGTAAGTAATCAATTCATTTATCAAAACAGCAACCTCATTGCGAATATAAAATACACCACTGAGCCGGATCCCTCAGGTTTTGAGCGAGTATTTAAATCCCCTTCGAAAGAAATATCTTAAATATAAAAATGAGTTTTGGGATCAGCTCTAACTTTTAAAAATCATTTTGAAGACTCGAAAACATTTTTAAGAATGTTTGGAGTGATGCTGATTTAATAAAATAAATCAGTCCCAATATATTAGAAAATATCTGAATATTATTATTTAAATAATATTCCCATAAAGAATAATCTTTATAAAAATCATTGAAGTAGAAGTTGTAAAACTTATACTTGAAATGAATATTAAATAACCAAAGATATACTTATACGAAAGTAATATCTTTATTTGAATAATCAAAAGTGAGTTTGATTATCGACACATTATTCTTTAATAAAATAAAGAATATTAATTCGTAAATAATCGGAGTCATAAGTCCTCGAATGAATATTCAAAATAATATTCATTAATAAAATAAACGGAGTCATAAGCCCTCAAATAAATATTCAAAATAATATTCATTAATAAAATAAACGGAGTCATAAGCCCTCGAATGAATATTCAAAATAATATTCATTAATAAAATAAACGGAGTCATAAGCCCTCGAATGAATTTTCAAAATAATATTCATTAATAAAATAAACGGAGTCATAAGCCCTCGAATTAACATTCAAAATAATATTCATTAATAAAATAAAGTTATCGAATAAACCTTATTCGATTCATAGTTTTGAAAACTATATCTATATATATATAAATATATATAATATACTCGGGAACATCGACTCCCGATTTTAGAAAAATGTCCACCTTTGGGTCCCCTATACTAAGGGTATACGCAACTACTGCTTATCTCTAACATAGGTATTATGCAACTTATAAGCAATTGAATCAACAATATATATCAAGATTACGAAACAGACATGCATATATACCATATCACATGCTCCAATATATCGCAAGATTTGCTAATTAACCACCATGCATCTATCACAAGATAATGCATATACATATGTATACATCACAACAACAGTATAACGGGTAGAAAACTTGCCTGAGCGACTGGGGGTGATAAATGGCTTGGGACGAGTCTGGTAACCTATAAACAACATATAAGTTGGAATTAAACCAAAGTCGCTTATGAATCTATACTTCAACCAATTAGACCCTAACGTTCGCTTTTGCGCTTAACGATTCACTTAAGTCGCTCGAGTACCCTCGGCTCCACCATTTTTAATAAATTAACCATTAAGGGTTTTAAGGCAATTCTTTCGCGAGTGCCTTAACAACTGCATAATACACTTCAAATAAATGTTTCTTACTCCAATTAGTCCTTTAATCTCTTTAACCTATGTTTCAAAGTAAGGTGAGTGGTAACGGTTCTTTCGCGAAATGCCGTTACTTAAAACGGTCGTTTCTCCTAAACCGTATATCAGATTCAAACGAACCACATATCAAAACGAAGCTCGTAACATGAACTATCTAATCATGGCAATGGTCAAAACCTAACAGTGAGTTCTCGGGTCCTGATGTTAAGAGCAAAAACAGTCTAAAGTAAATCGGACATTACGACGGCTATGTTTACGCGATTACCAATTTTTGTTCTACTCCAATTCAACCACAAACCAACCACAATTCAACCATACAACCAAACTCCATCCATACCTCACTACAACAGCCCCAACACCTCAAGTTTTTCCAATTTATATTAATCTCAAACATGAACTAAAACTATTCTTAAGTTCTTTAACTAATAACCAAGATTTATAACTCCAAAAACATCACAAAACCAACTAATCTCTACATACACAACAATCAAGCCTCTTATGAACTATAATACTCATATTAAGCTCTTAACATTCAATAACAAAGCTAGGTTAAGAGATTATACCTTCCTTGTGAGTGGGAGTAACTAATTAGCTTGGAATCACCCTTGAAAGTCCTTACCCATGCTTAATCTAAACAAAAACTCAAGAACAAAATTTTAAGTTCTTGAAAAACACTATTCACCCTCTTCTTCCATAAATTTTAGGAAGAGATTGTGAAGGAATTTGAAGCTCAAACTTATAGGATAGCTATATCTATGCATAAAGAGTATTAGATAATTACTTCACTAATTAACAAGGCTTGGATCTTGGATTTTGGATTTTTCTTCTTGAAAAAAAAGAAAGGCCGAGAGCTTTCTTGAAGAAATGAAGTCAACTTTGTGTTTTTGTGATTTTGTGATTTGTTTTGCTTGGTTGCTTGCTTTTGTTTTTGATTTATTACTTTTAACCATGGTGAATTTTGTGTGGTTCTTAATCAACCAACAACACACTTCTCTTTGGTCATGCTTAGGTCATCATGTTATGTCATCCTCCCACACTTGTCCTCTTCTTATTAGTTTGATGACATCATCCTCACTAACCTCTTTGATTAGCTTCTAATTACTTGGCTAATGACCGCTGATCTGTTATACGGTTCGCTTAAATTTCATTTTCGTTTATCGTTTGAGGGATCATACCCGGGATCTTATTACTTGGGTTTCCTTAACCTTTCTCAATACATTATATTCCTTTTATGATCCTCTCTTATAATCCTTGAATTTAAATCCTTTTTATCCTGTTACCTTATACTCAATTCTTTCGGTATCTGGTGGATTTTCGGGAAAAAATCAAAGTGTTTGAATTTGGACTCTGACGATCTTTACATACACTTATATATCATATAGAGTGCTAATAAGATCTCAGAATAACAATAAAAGAACCCCTACATAGTGTGGCATGAAAAGTTTTCTTATTCAGCAATATCAACAAAAACACTATTCATAAGGGTTATAAAAAAAGTTCAAAATTTTGGGGTTATTACAGTCTCCCCTCCTTAAAAGGATTCCGTCCCGGAATCAAATAGAAAACAAATGGGGGTACTTTTCTAGCATTGCGCTCTCTAGTTCCCAAGTTGATTCTTCCACATTATGATTCTGCTATAGTACTCTGACTAGCTTGATTACTTTGTTCCGAAGTACCTGCTCCTTCTTATCCATAATCTTTACTGGTCTTTCCACGTAAGTCAGATCTGGTTGCATATCCACCTGCTCGTACTCCACTATGTCTGTACTCCACTATGTGCATGGCATCCCGATGATACTTCCTTAGCATTGACACATGGAACACATTATGAACTTGTTGTAGGTTCGGGGGTAAGGCTAGCTCATAAGCCAACTTCACAATCCGTCTTAGTATCTCAAAAGGTCCAATGTATCTTGGGCTTAGTTTCCCTTTCTTTCTGAACCTCATTAATCCCTTCCAAGGGGATAGTTTTAGTAGTACTAAGTCCCCTACTTCATACTCCTTGTCCTTTCGGGCAAGGTCTGTAATATCCGGGATATATCGTGTAATTATTTTGATATTAAATAATTATTATGTGAGTTCATTATCTATTATGTGAGTTAATTGTTAAATGTTATCTGTACTTGGATAATCAAAAATAATATTAATTGCGTATTTTAACTGTTATATGTCCAAAATAAAATATAGATAATTGTCATATCTTCCTAATTATTTTTATGTTGATTTATGGATTTATAAGGATCATATGAAATTTCTAAAATCTTTTTCCGAGTATTTAAAATCAATTTTATGAAAACGGGAACCAACCGACGTCAACCGTTGTTACGTTTTGGAACCCGAAACTCTTTCGAGAACTCCTTCCTAACCTAATTGTAATATTCCGAGCATATTTCATGTTTCGACTTTTTCGATCCGGCGTACGGTTTGTCCGGCGCGGGTCCTGGCGCAACATTTTTGATACAATATTTGTTTCGGTAAATCAATAAAATCCGAATTTTCGATAAACAGGAGCTTTTTATTAAACTATCACAATTATCACTTCGTAATACGTGTAACCAGGCGCTGAGACCAAGACCGTAGTACAAATTGTACTGATATTGGATAATTATCCCGAAAACCGATACCGTTTGGATCAGTTTTTACAAATAAACGTACCGTTTTATATCCGGAATGATCCAACGGGATACTAATATTCCGTAAATATAAATAGCCTTTTTCCGTATTTTATTTCGTATCAAAATTATTTGCAGTTAGTTAATTCTATAATTTTCAGAGAAAAACCCTAATTACATAAACTGTTTTAAGAATCAAACAGCAAAACGAAGGCGTTACCGATCTCTGTTTTCAAAGCTTGAGTAACCAAAACAAAGGATTTGAAGTGTTCTATCAGATTCTGAGCTTTGTTTCACTGCAGAATCAAAGGTTTATTTTCTGGAAATTTATTTATTTTCGAATTAAATTTAATAAAAATATGAATTTTTGTTCAGATGATTGTTTGTATGATTTGATGATTGCATGTTGTAGAGCTTGTTTTCCTGATGATTTTGATATATTATACGTCTGATTTGGAGTTCAATAACATGTTCAAATTTGAGTTTGATTTTCGAATTTTAAAATTAGGGTTTATAATCCGTATGAATGTTTTCAATTGAAATTTAGGGGTTTTTGATTCAGGGGTTATTAGCTGTTGATTTATAGTGGGTTGTGTTCCTTATGAAATTTGCAATCGATTGATATATAGCTCGTTAACAGAGGATGCTTGAATCGAAGGGAGTTGTGTTTTAAAGATTTACGATGTTCGCCGGAAACCGGCGATGATCTTGGCCAATTTCCTGCCAGAACAGGGATGATTAGAATGTTTTGATTGCATGAACAAGTTCCTGGTGTTGTGTAGTGTTGATCTGGAGGTGGTGGGGTGAGGACGCCGTGATCGTCTTCTCCAGCCACCCCCGATTTTCCGGCGACTGAAACTGCAAAATTACAGTTTAGTCCCTGTATTTTTGAAGATGGTGAAGTTTAGTCCCTGTAGTTTGCAAAGTCTAGACCATTGATTGTTGTATACCCAAACACGAACCTCAAGTATACGATCCTACTCCACAAATACATACAAACTAAATATTAAACACTGAACCAGATTGCTTACACAATCAAATCTTTGTATTTTATGCTTTGAAAGACCAAATCCTTGAAACCCTGAAACATTGATTCCTTTGTTATCCAATTCTTTCATTACCCAGCATCCAAGCTTTGAAATTACCTTATTGATCCTTACAAAGATTGAAACCCTTTCATTGTTAAACACTCATTGTTGTTAATAATTCTGGTTATTAATTATTATTGTTTATTATGTTATTATGTTAGAATTGGATTGTTTTTATAAAATTGTGGACCAGATTCGTGGTCAGACCATATAATGGTCAAGTTAGGCCAATGTGTGCCTTGGATCCAGTAGTTAGAGCAGTGTTGTGTGCTTTGCTCGGGGTTAGTGCGTGACTGATCAGCAGCCTAACCTTGGTTTTTAACCTGAAAATATAATATCCAATTCTAAATCATAATCCATTGTTCACTTGATATCATAAACATGTTCACTTGATGATCATTATTCTCAGTTTTTTCATGGTGACTTGCTGAGCTAGTTAGCTCATTTGTGCGATATTGTTTCTGTTCTTTTCCAGTTAAGAAGGAACCAGTTGGTACCGCGGATCCCCAGTCCAGCGCGAGAGCTAGGGGTTCAGGTTGATCGAGCTAAGCTAGTAGGTTTCTTTTGGGATAATTTAAGTCTGTAAAAGTTTGTAATAATGTTTAATACTCAGTTTTGAGTTTGGAATAGTTGGGATTTGAACAGTATGTAATATAAATAGATGTGTGGCTTGTTTGTATACTTTAACCTGTTACGATTCGTGGTAGTTGATAAATAGGGTCACTGCATATTATTGTTATCTTTATTATTGCTATAAGCAGGTTATAAATAAGGCTTGTGTGTGTGGACCCCAAACTTCTGACCCGAGTTTGGAGGGCGCCACAGGTTTGGTATCAGAGCTACAGGTTATAAGTCGCTGACACAAGCCTAGGTTGATGGGAATGGGTAGAGGGTTAGGATTAGAAGTAAGGAATAGAAAGATAGAATGTCGAGAGGTTGAGTGCTTCGGTATATCAGGTATTAGTGTAATTCATGTTATGGTTCGAGATTCTGATATTGCGATATGATTTCAGATTGCAGCGATGACCGACTCTTTTATTCCCGTATCAGCTGATCACTCAGAGCCTTCAGTTGGAGTGTCGTCTTCAGATCCACGTCATGTTGTTCCACCAGTGTTGGCTATACTACCTCCACCTGTGTTGCAGCCCGTACCACTGCAGGCTATTCCACCTCCAGGCATGAGGCCACCTATCAGAGGATCCCCACCAGCTGATTCAAATTCCACTGGGCATTCAGTTGCGAGTGCCCCATTCCAGTCTACATTGCCCCCAGTTCCTTACTACCAGTATGAGGCTCTTTTATTGGAGCGTGATTCCTTGTTGGCCCAGATCAGAGAGCTACAACATATCATTAGGACTATTGATGTTGATCGTGGTATGAGGGAACTTCGAGAGGAGATTCATGTGATACGGAGGGTTCTTGAGGCTAGGCTACATGGAGCTACATTACCTGGCAGAGGCCCTGATGCACTGATGGGCTGGGCTACTGAGGTGATGGAGGACTTTGAGAGGATGGCAGGACCAGAGTTTCCCTGGAGCTAAGTCAGAAATTCAGAGATGGAGATTCTGAGCAGTGTTGTTATGGTTATGTAGTATGTACAGTAGTGTGTAGTGTGTATCAGTAGACTTTTGAGTTGTCTTTATAGACTAGCTATGATGACTAGTGAGTAGTTTGTTGTACCCTTTTGCTTTTACTTCCGAAGCGACTTTACGCTTGTACTACCTAAAACTTTTGATCTATATATATCAGTACCTTTTTCCTTTCCAGCACTGTCATTTATTTTATTGCACCTGTTTTACCTTACCTTATCTACTGCACCAGTTATACCCCTGTGATACCAGGTACCCTATTTTCCATAACTGTTTATATATTCTGTAAAGAAGCATGCAATTTACTTAGTTATAACTGTTTTCAAAAAGAGATATTTCTATTTTGCAAAACTGTTCTTTTATGCAAAAGATTGATTCAAAAGCTAAATAAGTTGATTGATTCTTTACAGAAAATGCCTCCCAGAAGAAATACCCGCACCAACTCCCAGAATGAAGAAACCAACAACAACCAAGATGATACAAACCCAAATGTGAACCCAGGACCCATAGACCCAGCAATAGCCCAGATTCTTCAAATCTTGGCCCAACAAACAGTTCACCTGGCACAACAACAACAAAGATAGACCAACCCCCAGGTAACTTTTAAAACTTTTCAAGTAGTAAACCCACCAGAATTCAAGGGTTCCTTAGAGCCAATTGAAGCAAATGTTTGGTTAAAGGAAATAGAGAAGGCATTTGCCTTAGTGAAAGTAAAGGAGGAACATAAGGTTGAGTTTACAAGTTACTATCTGAAGAATGAAGCCACCTATTGGTGGGAGATGGTGAAGACATTGGAAGGTACAGATGTTATTACTTGGGAAAGGTTTAAGGAATTGTTTTTAGAAAAGTATTTTCCTCAGTTTGTTCAGGATCAAATGGAGCTGAAGTTTTTAGAATTAAAGCAAGAGAACATGTCGGTAACAGATTATGAGGGTAAGTTTGAGGAATTGTCAAGGTATGTACCGTCGTATGTGGATACTGACAGGAAGAAGGCTAAAAGATTCCAGCAAGGTTTGAAACCCTGGATCAGAGGGAAGGTAGCCATTTTTGAATTGGATACCTATGCAGGAGTAGTACAAAAGGCTATGATCGTAGAGACAGAGAGTGAGATGTTCCAGAAGGAGAAAGAAAGCAAGAAAAGGAAAGTTGAGGGAAGTGAGGGTCAGTCACAAACAGGGAAGTTTCCAAATTTTAAGAAGGTCAAGTTTCAGCCAGGGAGAAATTTTAACTTCAGGAAACAGAATGCAGGAGACGGAGGCCAGAGCAACCGTCCAGTTAATACAAATCAGCCAAATCAGTTGAGACTAACTTTTCCAGATTGTCAAGTATGTGGAAAGAAGCATGGAGGAGTTTGTAATAAGTTGAATGTGATATGTTTCAAATGCAACCAAGGGCACTATTCGAGGGAGTGCCGAAATCAGCCAGCAAGAGAACCAGCAACTAAGGATCAGCCTATCCGGAATCCAACAGTAAAGGTTCCAGCCATTGGATTTACGTGCTTTAAATGTGGAAAGCCAGGACATATGGCCAGGGATTGCAAGACACCAGCCCCAGTCAGTAATGCATTGAGGATTATAGGATCTACCCCAACAGTGAATGAGACTCCAAGGGCTAGAGTTTTTGACATGTCAGTGAAGGATGCTATCCAGGATACAGATGTCGTGGCAGGTACGCTCAATGTGAATTCTTTATGTGCCAAAGTGTTAATAGATTCAGGAGCAACTCGATCGTTTGTTTCACAAGATTTTGTTAGCAAGTTAAATTGTCCAATAGAGTATTTAAATGAAATAATAAATGTGGAATTAGCAAACCAAGAACGTGTAACTGTGAATCAAGTTTGTGGGAATTGTGAGGTTGAGATTTCTGGTAGTAAGTTTTGTGTAGATTTGATACCATTTAAGTTAGGAGAATTTGACGTTATATTAGGGATGGATTGGTTATCTAGGCATGATGCCCAGATAGATTGTCGAAATAAGAAGGTAATGGTGAAAACGCCAAACGAAAGGATAGTAACATTCAAGGGTCAAAAATAAGTAAAGAAGTTCTTAACAATGATTCAAGTCAAGAAGTTACTACGACAAGGATGTGAGCATTTCATGGCATATGTGATTGACAGAAGTCAAGAACCAATAAAACTTGAAGATATTCCAGTTGTGAATGAATTTCCAGACGTGTTTCCCGATGAATTGCCAGGACTTCCTCCAGATAGAGAAATTGAATTTGCGTTCGACTTAGCACCTAGAACAGAACCAGAATCCAAGGCCCCGTATAGAATGGCGCCCATCGAGATGAAAGAGCTAGCAAAGCAATTGCAGGAATTGTTAGAGAAAGGAGTAATCAGACCCAGTGTATCCCCGTGGGGAGCCCCGGTATTATTTGTCAAGAAGAAAGATGGAAGCCTGAGACTGTGTATCGACTATAGGGAGCTCAACAAGCTGACAATCAAGAACAAGTATCCGTTACCCAGAATTGACGATCTGTTCGACCAGTTGAAGGGAGCCATGTATTTCTCCAAAATTGATTTAAGATCATGATATCATCAACTAAAGATCAAGACAGAAGATATACCAAAGACAGCTTTCAGAACAAGGTATAGACATTATGAATTTTTAGTGATGTCTTTTGGGTTGACCAATGCCCCGGCAGCGTTTATGGACCTGATGAACATAATTTTTAAGGAGTATTTGGATAAGTTTGTTATTGTGTTTATAGACGATATTTTAATCTATTCAAAGACGGAAGAGGATCATGCAGAACATGTGAGAACGGCTTTGGAGATTTTAAGGAAAAAGAAGTTATATGCTAAATTCTCGAAGTGTGAGTTTTGGCTACAGGAAGTTCAGTTCTTAGGGCACATAGTTAGTAATGAAGGGATCAAAGTGGACCCGGCAAAGATCGAGGCAATTACGAATTGGGAGAGACCGAAAACACCCACCGAGGTAAGAAGTTTCTTAGGATTGGCGGGATATTATCGTCGATTTGTTCAAAATTTCTCGAGGATTGCCACACCATTAACAAAGCTTACACGAAAGAATGAGAAGTTTATATGGAATAACAAATGCGAGGAAAGTTTTCAGGAGTTAAAGCGACGATTAATCACGGCACCTATTTTGTCACTTCCAGATGATCAAGGGAATTTCGTAATTTATAGTGTTGCTTCTCACAAAGGATTATGATGTGTTCTAATGCAGCACAAAAAGGTGATTGCGTATGCGTTAAGGCAATTGAAACCACACGAACAGAAGTATCCTACTCATGATTTGGAGCTAGCAGCCATAGTTTTCGCTTTGAAGATTTGTAGACATTATTTGTATGGAGAAAAGTGCGAGATTTTCACGGATCACAAAAGCTTAAAGTACATATTCACACAGAAGGAACTTAATATGAGACAAAGGAGATGGTTAGAGTTGATCAAAGACTATGATTGCTCGATTAATTATCATCCCGGTAAAGCGAACGTGGTAGCAGACGCATTGAGTCGGAAGGAAAGGTTGAATGTGTTATCAGTACCTGAAGATATATATAAGGAATTTCAGAAATTGGAATTGGAGATTAAAGTTTGCAAGCCTGAGGAAGCGAAAGTAAACAGTATGACTTTCCAACCGGAATTATTTGAGAAAATAAAGAAATATCAGGAAGATGTAATGGATCAAGATATAAATCGCTTGGTAGGGGAAGAGTTATGCACGCAGAAAGATGACCAAGGTATTATGAGGTTTTCATCTAGAATTTGGATTCCACCAGTGACGGAGCTGAAAAATGAAATTTTACAGGAGGCACATAATTCAAGGTATTCCATCCATCCAGGGAGTACCAAAATGTACAGAGATTTAAAGAAGAATTATTGGTGGCCAGACATGAAGAGGGAAATTGCGGAATGGATTAGCAAATGTTATACCTGTCAGAGAGTTAAAACAGAGCATCAGAGACCAAGTGGATTGTTACAGCCATTGGAGATTCCAGAGTGGAAATGGGAACATATTGCCATGGATTTTATAGTTGGATTACCAAGGACAAGGGCTAATCATGATGCCATTTGGGTTATAGTGGATAGACTTACCAAGTCAGCTCATTTTCTGCCTATAAATGAAAGATTTTCACTCGACAAGTTGGTCCATATGTACCTGAAGGAAATTGTAGTTCGTCATGGAGTTCCTGTGTCTATTGTATCTGATCGAGATCCAAGGTTTAATTCAAGATTTTGGAAGAGTTTTCAAGAATGTTTGGGAAAAAGACTGAATATGAGTACGGCCTATCACCCCCAGACGGATGGCCAAAGTGAAAGAACGATCCAGACAATCGAGAACATGTTACGTGTTTGTGCTATTGATTTCAAAGGAAGTTGGGACGAACATTTACCTTTGGTAGAGTTTGGTTACAACAACAGTTATCATGCCAGCATTGGGATGCCACCCTATGAAGCCCTTTATGGACGCAAATGTAGATCTCCAATATATTGGGATGAAGTAGGAGAACGCAAGATACTTGGACCTGAACTGGTACAGCAGACAAAGGAAATTGTTGAAATTATCCAGAAGAGATTGATAGCCGCACAAGATCGTCAGAGGAAATATGCATATCAGTCAAGGAAAGACATGCAATTTGAAGAAGGAAGCTTGGTATTACTGAAAGTATCACCGTGGAAAGGACTAACGAGGTTTGGAAAGGAAAGGAAAGTTGAGTCCAAGATATATCGGACCTTTTGAGATCCTAAAGCACGTTGGCAAAGTAGCTTACGAGTTGGTGTTACCACCGCACATGGAGCACATTCACAATGTTTTTCACGTATCGATGCTCAAGAAATATAATCCAGACTCCAGGCATGTAATAGAATATGAGCCAATAGAGCTTCAGGCATATTTGTCATATATAGAGAGTCCGATAGAGATTCTAGAGGAGAGGGAGAAAGTATTGAGAAATAAAGAGGTAAAGTTAGTAAAAGTATTGTGGAGAAACCCAAAGGTTGAAGAGTCAACCTGGGAGTTAGAAAGTGATATGAGAGAAAAGTACCCTCATTTATTTTCTTAGGAAATTCTGAGGACAGAATCCTTTTAGGGGGGGAAGGATGTAATATCCGGGATATATCGTGTAATTAATTTGCTATTAAATAATTATTATGTGAGTTCAGTATCTATTCTGTGAGTTAATTGTTAAATGTTATCTGTACTTAAATATTCAAAAATAATATTAATTGCGTATTTTAATTGTTATATGTCCAAAATAAAACATAGATAATTGTCATATCTTCCTAATTATTTTTATGTTGATTTATGGATTTATAAGGATCATATGAAATTTCTAAAATCTTTTTCCGAGTATTTAAAATCAATTTTATAAAAACGGGAACCAACCGACGTCAACCGTTGTTACGTTTTTGGAACCCGAAACTCTTTCGAGAACTCCTTCCTAACCTAATTGTAATATTCCGAGCATATTCCATGTTTCGACTTTTTCGACCCGGCGTACGGTTTGTCCTGCGCGGGTCCCGGCGCAACATTTTCGATACAATATTCATTTCGGTAAATCAATAAAACCCGTATTTTCGATAAACGGGAGCTTTTTATTAAACTATCACAATTATCACTTCGTAATACGTGTAACCAGGTGCTGAGACCAAGACCGCAGTACAAATTGTACTGATATTGGATAATTATCCCGAAAATCGATACCGTTTGGATCAGTTTTTACAAATAAACTTACTGTTTTATATGCGGAATGATCCAACGGGATACTAATATTCCGTAAATATAAATAGCCTTTTTCCATATTTTATTTCGTATCAAAATCATTTGTAGATAGTTAATTCTATAATTTTCAAAGAAAAACCCTAATTACATAAATTATTCTAAGAATCAAACAGCAAAGCGAAGGCGTTACCGATCTCTGTTTTCAAAGCTTGAGTAACCAAAACGAAGGATTTGAAGTGTTCTATCAGATTCTGAGCTTTGTTTCACTGCAGAATCAAAGGTTTATTTTCTGGAAATTTATTTATTTTCGAATTAAATTTATTAAAAATTTGAATTTTTGTTCGGATGATTGTTTATATGATTTGATGATTGCATGTTGTAGAGCTTGTTTTCCTGATGATTTTGATATATTATACGTCTGATTTGGAGTTCAATAACATGTTCAAATTTGAGTTTGATTTTCAAATTTTAAAATTAGGGTTTATAACCCGTATGAATGTTTTCAATTGAAATTTGGGGGTTTTTGATTCAGGGGTTATTAGCTATTGATTTATAGTGGGTTGTGTTTCTTATGAAATTTGCAATCGATTGATATATAGCTCGTTAACAAAGGATACTTGAATCGAAGAAGTTGTGTTTTAAAGATTTACGATGTTCGCCGGAAACCGGCGATGTTCTTGGCCAATTTCCGGCCAGAACAGGGATGATTAGAATGTTTTGATTGCATGAACAAGTTCCTGGTGTTGTGTAGTGTTGATCTGGAGGTGTTGGTGGGGTGAGGACGCCGTGATCGTCTTCTCCAGCCACCCCCGATTTTCCGGCGACTGAAACTGCAAAATTACAGTTTAGTCCCTGTATTTTTGAAGATGGTGAAGTTTAGTCCCTGTAGTTTGCAAAGTTTTCAAAAATAGGATTCCTGTTTATAAAATGTTTAAAAATCATATTTTCTATTTATTTTTATTATAAAAATTCATTTTTAATTTCTGAAAATTCTGAAAATTATTATTTTAATTCCAAAAATTATTTTTAATTCAAAAATAAATCTAAATTAATTAGTTAATTAATTTCAGTTAATTTTTAATTAATTAATTGGTCAATTAATTCGAAAATTAATTGATTAATTGATTTAATTAATTATTAATTGATTTTAATCAATTGTTTAATTAGATTTAATTATTTAAAAATGATTTAAAAATTCCGAAAAATAGTTTCGAGCTTTAAAATATTATTCTAAATTATTTCCAAAGCTCGATAATTAGTATAAAATTGTTTCAGAGCCAGAATTGGCCTACCGAACCCTCTTTATTAACCCGAAATTGATCCAACGACCCGTTTTAATTCCGAAAAATGTTTTTAAAATCATTTTAAATATCAGAAAGCCTATTTATGACCCGAGACTTCTTTATAAATAATATATCATTGATTACGTGATGTATTATGTGCTATATGTGACTTGTTAATTGACTATCAGTCTATATATTCAGTGTTTACTTGATTATTGCATAACTTTCAATCCGTTAATCGGATTTGGGTAAAACGAAGGGTAGATAGAAGTATGTGTTGAATAGAACTCTATGAGTCGATTATTGATAGATGCTTATGATATGTGAGCAGAAGAGGCAAGGCGTAGGAAAGGGAAACAGGTAGTTGAGGAGTAAGACGATTGTGATTGGAAGCGAGTGCAGTGTAGTAAGCTAATACCAGGCAAGTGTTTCGAACTTTCTCGAGATATTATGGTACTTGATAGTCTTGTTGATATTGCAAGTGCTTTGAAGCACTGTACCCTAAACCTTGATTCTAGTTATTGATCTTGAGCCGTAACCTGATTCTTTCTAGACCATTGATTGTTGTATACCCAAACACGAACCTCAAGTATACGATCCTACTCCACAAATACATATAAACTAAATATTAAACACTGAACTAGATTGCTTACACAATCAAATCTTTGTATTTTATGCTTTGAAAGACCAAATCCTTGAAACCCTGAAACATTGATTCCTTTGTTATCCAATTCTTTCATTACCCAGCATCCAAGCTTTGAAATTACCTTATTGATCCTTACAAGGATTGAAACCCTTTCATTGTTAAACACTCATTGTTGTTAATAATTCTGGTTATTAATTATTATTGTTTATTATGTTATTATGTTAGAATTGGATTGTTTTTATAAAATTGTGGACCAGATTCGTGGTCAGACCATATAATGGTCAAGTTAGGCCAATGTGTGCCTTGGATCCAGTAGTTAGAGCAGTGCTGTGTGCTTTGCTCGGGGTTAGTGCGTGACTGATCAGCAGCCTAACCTTGATTTTTAACCTGAAAATATAATATCCAATTCTAAATCATAATCCATTGTTCACTTGATATCATAAACATGTTCACTTGATGATCATTATTCTTAGTTTTGTCATGGTGACTTGCTGAGCTAGTTAGCTCATTTGTGCGATATTGTTTCTGTTCTTTTCCAGTTAAGAAGGAACCAGTTGGTATCGCGGATCCCCAGTCCAGCGCGAGAGCTAGGGGTTCAGGTTGATCGAGCTAAGCTAGTAGGTTTCTTTTGGGATAATTTAAGTCTGTAAAAGTTTGTAATAATGTTTAATACTCAGTTTTGAGTTTGGAATAGTTGGGGTTTGAACAGTATGTAATATAAATAGATGTGTGGGTTGTGTGCATACTTTAACCTGTTGCGATCCGTGGTAGTTGATAAATAGGGTCACTGCATATTATTGTTATCTTTATTATTGCTATAAGCAGGTTATAAATAAGGCATGTGTGTGTGGACCCCAAACTTCTGACCCGGGTTTGGAGGGCGCCACAAGGTCTGCATATTTCTTCTGTCTGTCTTGGGCTGCTACCAGCCGTCCTCTGATAAGATCCACTATGTCTTTGGTCCTTTTGACCACTTCGGGTCCGAGCATCTTCCGCTCTCCTACTTCATCCCAGTATAAAGGAGATCGGCACCTTCTTCCGTATAGGGCCTCATAAGGCGGCATTCCGATGCTAGCATGAAAGCTATTGTTATAAGAAAACTCGATCAACGGCAAGTGATCATCCCAACTTCCTTTAAAGTCTATTGCGCAGACTCTCAACATATCCTCTAGTGTCTGGATGGTCCTTTTACTCTGCCCATCAGTCTGGGGATGGTAAGCGGTACTCATATTTAACTTGGTCCCCGCACATTTTTGAAAGCTCCTCCAAAATCTGGAGTTGATACTGGGGTCTCGGTCTGAGACAATGGACGCTGAGACTCCATGTCGCGTCACTATTTCCTTAAGGTAAATGTCCACAAGTCTATCGACTGTGTATATCTCATTGATAGGAATGAAATGAGCTGACTTTGTCAGTCGGTCTATAATCACCTATATGGCATCATGGTTGGCTTTCGTCCTTGGTAAACCGACAACAAAATCCATAGCTATCTGTTCCCATTTCCATTCGGGAATCTCCAGGGGTCGTAAAAGTCCACTGGGTCTCTGGTGCTCTGCCTTTACTCTTTGGCAAGTCAAACATTTGCTTACCCATTCTGCTACGTCCCTCTTTATGTTGGGCCACCAGTAATACTCCTTCAAATCCCTATACATCTTGGTGCTTCCCGGGTGAATGGAATATCTTGAACTATGGCTTTCATCCAAAATCTCGTCTTTAAGTTCTTGAACGTTCGGAACCCAAATCTGGTAGGAGTGCCTCATTATCCCTTTATCATCTCTCTCAGTATGGATCTCTTCTCCAGTCATTGACTCTCTGCCTTCATTCATTACTTTCTCTTGGCACAATCTAATCTTTTCCAATAACTCTGGCTGCATCGAGATCTCAAACAGCTTTTCAGTTCTGGTTCCGATTACCTTTACTTCTATTTCCATTCTCTCGAAATCCTTTATCAATTCTTCCGAAGTCATTATCATTCTGAGTCTTTCATTTCTACTAAGGGCATCAGCCACCACATTGGCTTTCCTCGGATGATAGAGAATCTCACAATCATAGTTCTTGATTAGCTCTAACCATCTCCTCTGGCGCATGTTGAGCTCTTTCTGCGTAAATATGTACTTGAGGCTATTATGGTCTGTGAAAATCTCGTACTTCTCTTCATACAAGTAGTGCCTCCAAATCTTTAAGGCAAAAACTATTACCGCGAGCTCAAGGTCATGAGTAGGATATCTAATCTCGTATTCCTTCAGTTGTCTCGACGCATACACAATCACCTTACCGTGCTGCATAAGCACACACCCTAATCCTTTATGTGACGCGTCACTATATATCACAAAATCTCCTTTTCCGTCTGGCACTACCAACACCGGGGCCGTTACCAACCTTTTCTTTAATTTTTGAAAACTGTTCTCTCATTTTTCCGTCCATTCAAACTTCTCTGTCTTACGAGTAAGTCGTGTCAAAGGGGATGCGATCTTCGCAAAGTCCTGTACAAATCTACGATAGTAGCCGTCCAATCCTATGAAACTCCTTACCTCTGTGGGTGTGGTTGGCCTTTCCCAATTTGAGACCGCCTCTATCTTGGAGGGGTCGACCAGTACTCCTTCTTTATTGATCACATGTCCTAAAAACTGTACTTCATTCCGCCAGAATTCACACTTCGAGAATTTGGCATATAACTGTTCCTCTCTGAGTATTCCTAGAGCTATCCTCAAATGCTCTGCATGTTCTGCCTCAGTCCTTGAGTAGATTAATATATCATCGATAAAAACTATCACACACTTGTCCAAGTACTTCTTAAATACTCTGTTCATTAAATCCATGAAAGCCGCTGGGGCGTTGGTTAATCCAAAGGACATTACCAAGAACTCATAGTGCCCATACCTGGTACGGAACGCGGTCTTGGGAATATCTTCGGGTTTAATTTTTAGCTGGTGATATCCAGTTCTCAGGTCAATCTTGGAAAAATAAACAGCATCCTTTAGCTGGTCGAACAGATCATCTATTCTAGGTAACAGGTATCTGTTCTTTATGGTTAGCTTGTTCAACTCTCAGTAGTCGATGCACAGCCTCATGCTCCCATCCTTCTTCTTAACAAATAACACTGGTGCTCCCCACGGAGACACACTGGGTCTTATCATACCCTTATCCAAGAGTTCCTACAATTGAGTAGCTAATTCCTTCATTTCTAACAGGGCTAACCGGTAAGGTGCTTTTGAAACTGGCGCCGTCCCTGGGGCCAACTCAATAGCAAATTCAATCACTCTATCGGGTGGTAATCCCGGAAGGTCTTGTGGGAATACATCTTCAAATTCGTTGACTACCGGAATATCTTGTAAGTTGGGCACCTCCTTCTGCGTGTCCACCACATAGGCTAGGTAAGCCTCATTTCCTTTTCATAGCATCCTTTTGGCCTGGGCCATAGTCAAAAATTTCTGCGTCTGCCTCTTTCCTCTAAATATGACTTCTTTCTTTCCTGGGATATTCAACTTAACTTTCTTCCCCTTACAGTCTATCTGAGCATCATTGCTAGATAGCCAGTCCATTCCCAAAATTACATCAAACTTCCGTAATTTAAAAGGAATCAAATCAACACTAAAAGATTGTTCCCCTATTCCTAACTCACAGGTGGGGTGAATATGGTTAACAGGAATAACATCATGATTGGCTATTTCTACTTGTAAGGGTTCTATCAAGGGTTCAGCCTTAAGTCTTAATTTACGCGCAAAGTCCTTTGATATAAAAGATTTAGTTGCTCCTGAATCAAATAAAACTTTTGCACTGACTGAATTTAGAGAAAGGGTACCTGCTATCACATCTGAGTCTTTCATAGCATCCTGGACTGTCATGTTGAAAGTCCTCACAGTAGGTGGCTTATTGGAGGCAGCCCTGCTGGCTCCTGAAGCTGCTGGTTTGTTCATTGGGCATTCCCTCTTCCAATGACCCGGGCGTCCACACTGATGATAAGTGGTGGTTGGAATGACAGCAGGGGTTGATGAAGGGCACTTAGTTGAATAGTGACCCTCTCGACCGCACTTAAAGCAGGTTACTGGCTTTCCTTTACACTCCCCAGTATGCATCCTTCCATAAGTGTTACATGCTGGAAATGGGGGTCGAGACTGGTTGGAATAGGACATTCTTGACTTCTGGCCGCTCTGGCTCACATTCACACTCATTGGCCGCTTAAACCCAGTGTTCTTTCCCGGTAGGGACACTGCTCCTCGATTAAATCTAGTTGGGAAGCTCCTTCCTGCGGACCCTCCACCCATGCTCATACTTTTCCTCTTTATTCCCTTCTTCTCTCTTTCCTTCTGCATCTGTTCACTTCCGGCTTCCACAATTGTTGCCTTTTGCACCAGAGTGGCATAATCAGTAAGCTCAAGGATTACCACCCTATTCTGAATCCACGATTTTAGTCCCTGCTGAAACCTCCTAACTTTCTTTTCCTCAGTGCTCATAAACTCCGACACAAACCTTGATAACTCAGTAAATTTCGCTTCATACTCTGCTACAGATAATTTACTCTGCTTTAGCTCCAAGAACTTGAGCTCCATCTGGTTTTCCATAAACCTCGGGAAATACTTTCCCAAAAACAACTGACCGAACCTCTCCCAAATTATAATAGCATCTGTCTCCATGTTTTTCTTGGCCTCCCACCAGTAGTTGGCCTCTCCTTTCAGAAGGTAGGTAGCAAATACAGTCTTCTGTGCCTCATCGGTACTCAGAATCTCAAAGGATTTCTCCATTTCCTTTAACCATGCCCTTGCCTCAACTGGGTCGGCTGATCCGTGGAACTCAGGGGGCTTAAGGGACTTGAAAGCCCTGAAGGAGTTTGCCACAGCATTGTTATTTCCTTGAGGGGGTGGGTTGGGTTAACGTTCCAAGTTCTGCCTTAGTAGTTGCATGAACTGTCCCATGGGATCCATACCTGGGTTTGGTACTGGTTGCTCAATCTCAGTTTCTCCTTCTTCAGCCTCTATCTCAAATCCCTCGACATCATATGTTTCCTCCTCCTCTTCATACAGAGAGTCATCCTGTTCAACATAATCCTCATCTTCCTCTTCACTGTGTTCTTGGTTCCTATCGTCTTGGTTATGGCTTCCCTGATCCTCAGATCCAGGGTTCGCCCTAGTTCCAATCTTTTTTGGCGGTATGATACTGATAAATTTTTTGGGAAATTCAACGTTAGGTCACAATCATACACAAAATTGTCCCTTGCACAGTTCTATAATGGGGAGAATGTATCTCGCAATTCTATTATTTTATGACAGTTCTAATAAGAAGTGCAGTAATAATAATGATAAAAACAGTGATCTCGTCACTAAGGAACTGAACTGAAAGGAAACAAATATATACATAATGCGAGAAATACATAGTTTGATCTGGTCAAAAGTACAACAGTGCTACAGCCATCTGCCCAAAAGTGCTACACAAGAGTCTATATGTCTAGTCAGAAAAAGGGATGCTATATACAAGTCAACTATCTTGGAAAATTGGCTCTTACTATGGCCTCGACTAACTAGACAACTAGACTATCCCATCATCGGTCCTGAATCACACACCGGAGCGGATCAGCTCCCATATCATTTTCATCGCACGACGGAAGATATAGTCGGCCTGCCGCCTGGAGATCCTACCATGCCTGTCCCCCTGGAGCGATCGGAGTCTCGCTCGGGATGTGAGCTCTATCCCCGTCAGCTCCCTCCTCAAGGATTGGGGTATAGTAGCCCTAGTCTCATAAGCTCAGGCACGCCTACCCGCCCTCTCCGCATCCAACTCCCTCCTGACCTCATCCAGCCGGGCCTCAGCAACAGCCACTCGGGTCCTCAGTACATCCTGAACATAGCCGTGAGCTAACAAAGACTGCCTATGGGCAGGGTCGAGAGGTGGTGAATCCGGAGCCGCTGGGGGTGCCTCCTCGGTCTTCCTAGGCTCGGGAGTATGGGTCTTTGAGCTGTCAGCATAGGGGCTCCAAGATAGGGGTGGAGGGGTAGGAGCTCTGACCACCGGGAGTGAGGGTAAAGGGGTACCAGTATACTCCACTATAGCTCCGACATGCTCCTCAGCTACTGGGACCTCATCCGGGTCCTCCTCATCTGAAATAGCAAAAATCTCTGTCTCTGACTCCTCTGAGGGGTCCTCCTCATCCTCCTCCATCTTAGGCTCCTCCTGATCCTCGGCATCTAGCAGTGCCTCATCATGCTCACGCTCGAACATCTCAGGCTCCTCTATCTCATGTGCCTACACATTAAACGAGCTAAGTTACTATCATGATACTTATAAGGGTTCCCGTAAGGGTTTTAACTGTCAGTGCTACTTTAAGTAGTCCGACTATGAACTTGGCAAGAGTTTTTATTATCTTTGTGAGTTGATTATTATATCGTCGCATCATCTCTGAGGTTTATAACGCTTAGCTCTGATACCATTTCTGTAACACCCCCAGATTCGGGGTCGGGGATCCGGATCGTCACGGTCTTTCTTTCCACAATATCACTTAACTTAATTAATAATAAATAACCTCATGCTGTGACCCCACACTAACGCACACCATAACCCGTTATAGTCTCAGAGATGAAATTGAAAAAAGTACAAGTCCTTGAATCCACAATTTAAAAGTTATTACAACCCAAAATGATTACTTGATAAGTTTACATTTATTTGCCATTATCTGCCACAAGTTATAATTATACAATATTTGGTTCCCAAAAGTAGAATGCCTGATCTACCAATAGATCAACCTCTGCAGCTATAGCAGCTACAACATCAACGGGAAGACGCGGGACGCTTCCCACGTGCTTGCGCTGGGTCTTCTTGAATCTGGCCATCTTTCCTAACTGTTGTTGTGTGATGAAGAAATGAAGCAAGAGTGAGCATTACAGCTCGCAAGATAATATATAGTGTAAACAATAATGCAAGTATCTTAATGGATATCTTACTGGAAACCTTTATCAAGTGTAAGGTAGATACTTACTGGATATAAGCTTAAAGGAAGATGAAGTTACCAATTACTTCTCTATACTTATACCATTTTATAAAGCTACTTGAACTACCACTGTTCAAAGTATTATAGGTTTCAAAAGGTCATCCCATAGATGAGACCACAAGTTAAGACTTGAATAGATTCAATCTTTGATATATTATTGAATGAAATGAAGTTACGAGATACTTTATTCAGTCCCGATATATATATCCACATATATATCTTTTATACATTTCCTGGAAACCTCTGTTATGTAAAGTATGAACAGAGTTTGTAACATCCAATGAATTTTGGAAAGGAAAAGAATTTTGGCATAAACTTGATATCTTGCTGATCAGGCAAAGATACCAATAAGTAACCTATTCTACTAGTAGATGGACGAATTCCCCACTGGTCATCACCCTGGCCGCAATAGGACCTTATGCTGGACTGCCACTTAGCCACTTACGCATTTGATGGACTCTCACTGAGCCACTTACACTTTCATGGACGCCCACTGAGCCCATGTTGCTTATGCCGACTCAATAGATGGACTTACTTCCCCAACGTTGGGTAAGTAATCAATTCATTTATCAAAACAGCAACCTCGTTGCGAATATAAAATACACCACTGAGCCGGATCCCTCAGGTTTTGAGCGAGTATTTAAATCTCCTTCGAAAGAAAGATCTTAAATATAAAAATGAGTTTTGGGATCCGCTCTAACTTTTAAAAATCATTTTGAAGACTCGAAAACATTTTTAAGAATGTTTGGAGTGATGCTGATTTAATAAAATAAATCAGTCCCAATATATTAGAAAATATCTGAATATTATTATTTAAATAATATTCCCATAAAGAATAATCTTTATAAAAATCATTGAAGTAGAAGTTGTAAAACTTATACTTGAAATGAATATGAATATGAAATAACCAAAGATATACTTATACGAAAGTAATATCTTTATTTGAATAATCAAAAGTGAGTTTGATTATCGACACATTATTCTTTAATAAAATAAAGAATATTAATTAGTAAATAATCAGAGTCATAAGTCCTCGAATGAATATTCAAAATAATATTCATTAATAAAATAAACGGAGTCATAAGCCCTCGAATGAATATTCAAAATAATATTCATTAATAAAATAAACGGAGTCATAAACCCTCGAATGAATATTCAAAATAATATTCATTAATAAAATAAACGGAGTCATAAGCCCTCGAATGAACATTCAAAATAATATTCATTAATAAAATAAAGTTATCGAATAAACCTTATTCGATTCATAGTTTTGAAAACTATATCTATATATATAAATAGATATAATATACTCGGGAACATCGACTCCCCATTTTAGAAAAATGTCCACGTTTGGGTCCCCTATACTAAGGGTATACGCAACTACTGCTTATCTCTAGCATAGGTATTATGCAACTTATAAGCAATGGAATCAACAATATATATCAAGATTATGAAACAGACATGCATATATACCATATCACATGCTCCAATATATCGCAAGATTTGCTAATTAACCACCATGCATCTATCACAAGATAATGCATATACATATGTATACATCACAACAACAGTATAACGGGTAGAAAACTTGCCTGAGCGACTGGGGGTGATAAATGGCTTGGGACGAGTCTGGTAACCTATAAACAACATATAAGTTGGAATTAAACCAAAGTCGCTTATGAATCTATACTTTAACCAATTAGACCCTAACGTTCGCTTTTGCGCTTAACGATTCACTTAAGTCGCTCGAGTACCCTCGGCTCCACCATTTTTAATAAATTAACCATTAAGGGTTTTAAGGCGATTCTTTTGCGAGTGTCTTACTAACTGCATAATACACTTCACATAAATGTTTCTTACTCCAATTAGTCCTTTAAGGTCTTTAACCTATGTTTCAAAGTAAGGCGAGTGGTAACGGTTCGTTCGCGAAACGCCGTTACTTAAAACGGTCGTTTCTCCTAAACCGTATATCGGATTCAAACGAACCACATATCAAAACGAAGCTCGTAACATGAAATATCTAATAATGGCAATGGTCAAAACCTAACAGTGAGTTCTCAGGTCCTGATGTTAAGAGCAAAAACAGTCTAAAGTAAATCAGACATTACGACGGCTATGTTTACGCGATTACCAATTTTTATTCTACTCCAATTCAACCACAAACCAACCACAATTCAACCATACAACCAAACTCCATCCATACCTCACTACAACAGCCCCAACACCTCCAGTTTTTCCAATTTATATTAATCTCAAACATGAACTAAAACTATTCTTAAGTTCTTTAACTAATAACCAAGATTTACAACTCCAAAAACATCACAAAACCAACTAATCTCTACATACACAACAATCAAGCCTCTTATGAACTATAATACTCATATTAAGCTCTTAACATTCAATAATAAAGCTAGGTTAAAAGATTATACCTTCCTTGTGAGTGGGAGTAACTAATTAGCTTGGAATCACCCTTGCAAGTCCTTACCCAAGCTTAATCTAAACAAAAACTCAAGAACAAAATTTTAAGTTCTTGAAAAACACTATTCACCCTCTTCTTCCATGAATTTTAGGAAGAGATTGTGAAGGAATTTGAAGCTCAAACTTATAGGATAGCTATATTTATGCATAAGGAGTATTAGATAATTACCTCACTAATTAACAAGGCTTGGATCTTGGATTTTGGATTTTTCTTCTTGAAAAAAGAGAAAAGCCGAGAGCTTTCTTGAAGAAATGAAGTCAACTTTGTGTTTTTATGTTTTTGTGATTTTTTTTGCTTGGTTACTTGCTTTTGTTTTTGATTTATTACTTTTAACCATGGTGAATTTTGTGTGGTTCTTAATCAACCAACAACACACTTCTCTTTAGTCATGCTTAGGTCATCATGTTATGTCATCCTCCCACACTTGTCCTCTTCTTATTGGTTTGATGACATCATCCTCACTAACCTCTTTGATTAGCTTCTAATTACTTGGCTAATGACCGCTGATCTGTTATACGGTTCGCTTTAATTTTATTTTTGTTTATCATTTGAGGGATCATACCCGGGATCTTATTACTTGGGTTTCCTTAACCTTTCTCAATACATTATATTCCTTTTATGATCCTCTCTTATAATTCTTGAATTTAAATCCTTTTTATCCTGTTACCTTATACTCAATTCTTTCGGTATCTGGTGGATCTTCGGGAAAAAAATCAAAGTGTTTGAATTTGGATTCTGACGATCTTTACATCACCTATATATCATATAGAGTGCTAATAAGATCTCAGAATAACAATAAAAGAACCCCTACATAGTGTGGCATGAAAAGTTTTCTTATTCAGCAATATCAGCAAAAACACTATTCATAAGGGTTACAAAAAAAGTTCAAAATTTTGGGGTTATTACAGGTCCCCACCTTATCGAGATAAAGTGGGAGAAAAGGAAATATGAAGTCCTAAGTTAATTCAGCACACCATGGACGCAGTGGTGTTGGTTTGGAAGATAGTTGTAGCGGCTCAGAATAGGCAAAGGAAGAACGCTGACTTGTATCGAAAGGATATGAAGGATAAAAATAGGATCGATGATATTGTTAAAGGTGTTACCTTAAAAAGGATTGATTAGGGTTGAACAAAAAGTCAGCTGGGTCCTAGATAGGTGGGACCGTTTGAGATTCCAAGACAAACGAGTTAAGTTTCCTATGAGTTAGTGTTGTTGTCATAGTTGTATCATACTCAGAGTGTGTTTTACATTTTTATCTTAAAATAATATATCCTTAATTTGAACCAAGGAAATATATATATAATCAATCTAGATTCTAGATCATAAAGTGAGACCTTAGAAATAAATCTATTCCTCTAGTGAGTATGCCTTGAGAGAATCCTCAAGTAGAAGGGTCTACTTGAGAGTTAGAGTCAGATATGCTTGGCAAATATCCTCACTTATTTAGTTCAATCAGATTCTGAGGATAAAATCTTTTTAAGGGGGAAGGATATAACGACTCGTATATTTCTATTATTTAAATATGTAATTATTGAATAATTAAACAAATATCATATGTGTATGGGTTCTGTCAGCTGGATATTATTTTGTTGTTAATTATGTGTGATCGTTGGTGTTCGAGTATCATTTGTGTAATTCCTTGTGAAGCTGTGTTGTTTTGTTTTTATATTTAAAGGTGATTTTATTCAAGATTCATTTCCATAAATACTTGGGTTATCTCTAAAATTATTTTTATTGCTTTATAATTTTATTTATTATTTTAGGATTTTATAAAATTTAGAAATCAATATTCCATTAATTATTTAGCCCTAAATAATTTTCTGATTGTATATTTGAGTAAATTCAGTATTAAATTAGGAAATGTCTCAAAAATCATGAAACTTATATTTTATTAAGTTTGGATTAATTCGGAAATTTTAAAATTTGTTCGGGAATTTTCGGGATTAAATTCACCAGCACGTTTGTTCACTAAATCTTTAAATACAGGTATATTGCCCGATTCAAAAATGCTTTAAAAATTATGGATATTTTTGCTTTATTAATTTTTAAATATTTCGGAAGTTTTAAAATTATTTTGGTAATCTTTCAAGTTATATTCACCCGCAAGTTCTTTATTAAATCGTGAAAAATGATTCGCCATCGGGCTGCCAAAAGATTATACTTTTCCTTTTTGCTACTTGTCAAAATTGTATACTATTACATCCACGTGTTAGTTGCTAGGCTTTTCAGTTTAGAAAGAAAAAAGAAAAAATGAAACAAACAGAACAGGAGTGAAAGAAGGTAGGAGGCTCGATCTCGGCGGTCTCTCCCTCTCAGCTCTTAATCTTTCCCATATGTTGGCTTTCTTTCGGCTTCTTCTCTGTTTTCCCTACTTTGATTCGTGACTGTTTCTTGATTTCCGTTTCCGGTGAGCTGCCGTTAACTCCGGAGAGACTTGGTGGTTTTGGCTGATCTTTTTCCGGTTTAATTGTATATACGCGTATGTATATATTGGGTATATATGTGTGTTTCCTGGATTGTAATGCCTCCCTTGTTACTGTGTTGCCTATTGATTATTCCGGTCACTGCCGGTTTTCTCTTTCCGGCCAACTGCGCGTGTATGCACGTAATATTGGCTTATTCATTCCTGTTTTCTGCAGATTGTTTTATGATGATAAATTCGGTGATAATTATTTTGAAATAATTCGAATTAATTTATGAAAATTCGAATAAATTTCTTGCGGTTATTTCAGATATTCCCGTGAAATAAATTTAGTTGTGTGCAGGAATTTTAATTATCGGTAGGATTTGTGATTGGAAACCCGGAATATACGGGTTCCCGCGAGTTTTACCGCCATCAGTGATGAATTTGGATGAGCTGACGGTAGACCTTGATGAATAATTCTGAGTCCTAAACTATTATAAATATAATTATCTTGTAAATTATTCCATTATATATAATAAGTCATGGAGAATACTTGGAATTGTTTGGGATTGTAAATTGGATTGGTTAGGATTGTTGTGTCGATATGAGATCGACTGGTAGTCCGATAAATAGAGGACGTGTTGCCCGATTTTCGGAAAATTAAATTCGAAAATGCGGAGACATATAATGTGGTCATCGGGACTACCAGTCAGACGTATATAACTATATAATTATAAATACTTTACGAAATGTGTTGGTGTGTCGTGATAAAACATTTTAAAAATTAGTTAACAACCCTACTTTACAAACAACGGTTATATGTATTTTCCGACAAAGGTTATCGAACCGAGTTGTGAATGTATGGACACTAATTGTTATGTGATTTATAATAATATGCATATTGACGGGTTGATAATTGTTATAGGTTGGGTAGAAGTCATAGTGAGGATATGTCAAGCATGACTCGACGTCTAACATAGGGTATTTCGACTCTACAGGTTCTAGTCAGAAAACCGAGGGTTGACATCGAACAAAGGATAACCTTGTGGTTATTCGACAAGATCAGCGAGGTGCCAAGCAAAGAACCTGAGCGTTGAAGTCGGATCCCGGATAGTCTGATAGTTAGATGATTAAGACGAGCGTTCATATCGGTTCAAAGTCAATCAGAGATAGTTGTAAAGCTCTGCAAGGCAGGTACCCCTGTACAAATCTTTTATAGTTCAGTATATACGAATAATTGTTGATTAAATTTATGTATTGGAACGGAACATTTTAAGTTGCGTATCCCCCGTGTTTAAATATGTTTTATTAACGTACGTTTTTGGGGAAAAAATGACTTTTGAAAATGCCTATCTCTAAATTGTAATTAAAATTGGAAAATTTTGGAAAGTGTGTTGTGATATAACTGTTTAAAAGAGATAGGTATAATTGATTTAGAAACTGGATACAACGGATCAGATATTGGATGATTGCGTAAGAGGCCCATAACGGCCCAGCGGGTGTGCGTAAGTGGCTATGTCGGTTGCGCGCCATATTTGAACCGCTTAGTCTAGCATGACAGAGACCTAGCTAGTTTCTGAGTTCCGGAACAGGTTTGTGGTGGGATAGACTGATCAGGTGTCCCTAGGATTTGTCCAATTATATATCAGATTATGATTTTGTGGTTCCAGTAACGAAACAGATGGTTTTATGGTTCCTGTAATGGAACAATGGTTTTGGAAATGAAAATAGCATGCTAAAATTGACTATGGTATTTATACATAGCACATGACTGATGATATTGTTTTGTAGAGCATGCTAGTTTTGAATATCAAATTTATACATATTTTACTTGTTTTGTAACAAGTTATGAATTCTGTTCCTATAACTGTTTCATTATAAATCATTTTACTTGTTATTCATATAGTGGTACTGTTGAGCAATTCATTGCTCACCCTTGCAGAATGTTTTGTATTTGTATTGCAGATATATAGGAGACCTTTCCGTGCGATCAGGGCAGAGTTCCAGTTCTTTCTGTACCAGGCTCCCCTGAGGTAGTTGTGTCGGACCATAGATGATCTATTGAGTTGCTGTACTAAGATAGTATTGTTCAGATTGTTTGTAGTAAGTTGGTTTCATAATAAATGTAACCTAAGTCATACTTAAACCTGGAAATGATCTTGGTAAGGGGTCGTATTTATGTTTTATCATTGGATTAGATATATTATGTTGTTATTGTTATTGTTGGTGATGTCAACTTCTGACCTCGGGGTTGAGGCCGTCACATGCAACATCTTCAAACCATATGCAGATTCAGATTCCCACACAGTCAGAACTACCGATGGATCTCTTTAAAGAGTGATATGAACTGGCTCTGTAATGTTATCAAATAATCTTCATCTCAAATCTGTTTTATTTGTCCTGACATTAAGTTACAATCTTCTTTCAATAACCAAACTTGCTCGAGATATGAATTGTATAATCAAGTTCTATCAAAATCATTGTGAATTTCAGGTTGAGGGCTTGTAGAAGGTGTTTGGTAGTGCTGAAATGCAAGATGGACTCTATATTCTCAATGATTCTCATACACCTAAACATGAAAAATCAAGTTCCGGTAAAATTTCTAATTAAGTATTCAATTCTGTTGTTGTTTCAAATAAAATTCAGATCATGATGTGGCATTTTCGCCTTAGACATCCAAGTTTTGGTTATCTTTAAAGGTTGTTTCCTTATTTATTTGTCCAAAAAAATCAAAATTCTTTCATTGTGAAGTTTGTCAACTTGCTAAACACACTCAAAACTCGTATCATAGTGTTCCTTATAAACCTTCACGACCTATCTTAATTATACATAGTGATATTTGGGTACCCTCTAGAGTAACTAAAATTAATGGATCTAGAGGGTTTATATCCTTTATTGATGATCACACTAGGACAACTTGGACATTTCTTATGAAAGAAAAATCTGAAACTGTATCTATCTTCAAAATCTTTCATTCCATAATTCAAAATCATTTCACACAAAAGATCCAAATTATGAAAACCGACAATGGAAGGGATTATTCATATTAGTTCATGTGTTGATACTCCACAACAAAATGGAGTAGCTGATAGAAAAATAGACATCTTCTTGAAGATTCAAGGTCAATCATGTTTACAAATCATGTTCCTAAACATATTTGAGGGGAATCTATACTCACATAAACCTATCTTATAAATCGTATTCCTAGTATAGTATTACAATTCAGAACCCCGAGAAATTTATTATAAGACATATTTCCCTATATTTCATCTTTCTCCTCAAATATTTCATTGAGAATATTCGGATGTACATCATTTGTCCATATTTATGATCATAAATGAACAAAACTTGATCCAAAGTCTCACAAGTGTGTCTTTATTGGGTATTCAAATAGTCAAAAAGGATATAAATGTTACTCTCCCATAACGAGAAGAGTCTATCACACTATGTATGTCACCTTTTTTGAACATCAATCTTTCTTTCCCACGCCTACTATTAAAGGAGAGTGTTCACATGAAAATCAGTTACGAGAAATATTCAATCATAGCTCATTTCCTCAATATGATTTCTGGACACATGGACATCAAAACATATCTTTGTCTATCCATCCAAATTCATCAAAATCAGCTGAGTTTTCTCTGCCTTCTTTGCCTATGCAAGCCAATCTCAATCCTGTAAACACACCAAATATGTCCTCAGCACAACCCATAATCAGTCTGAACTCAGTTTTGTTTTCAGAAAAATCGAAATGTTTCTTCAAACATAACACCACTTCAAACCGAGAAATCAAGTGAGAAAGGTAACAAAGAATTACTTGTTTACTGATAGTCCCTTAACAATATAACAAGAATTACAGAAGGGGGGTTTAATGGAATTCTTGAAACTTTTTCTTGATTAAAAATGTTTTAACTCAAATATGTATATAAGTGTGAATTGATTAGCACAATGCGGATTAGTTACTTAAATGAATCAAAACACAAGTAATTAAAAACAAGAGTCTTTAAAAACTTTTTGGTGGATTTGAATGATTCCACTAGAGATATATAATATATATCGAGAGAACTCTGTGTGCAAAAAGCTCACAACTGCTTACAAATATTGAACAACTAAGAATGCAGAGAAATGCTAAGAATTCTGCTTACAAAAGTTTCTCTGCTTGTATCTCAGATAGTTCCTTAGTTGCTGCTTCTTGGTTTATATATCACCAAGATTACAAAGTAATAAGACAGGATAATAAAACAAAAACTATCTAGTCTATTACAATGCTACTTCATTACTCTATTCCAGCATCTTTGAATATCTTCATAATAGCATGGAAATGGCAATGCTTCTTTGTTCTCGAAAACCCAGTTGAATAGGCTACCACATTCCATTTGCATCCACTCGACGCATGTGACTGTGTTGTCACTGTCAACAGATATTTGAATTCTTTATCCGTCGGGTTCATGATCATCCGTCGAGTTATTGATCATCTGTCGGGTTGTTGATCATCCGTCGAATTCATTGTTGTGTATCCGTCGGGTAGCAATCAGGCACTTGACTTCATTTCACTTATGCAGAATTACAAGACATCATCTATATACAATTAACCAACCTATTCTGCATATCTAATTAAGGTCAACATGACTCAAATACTACTACAGATTCTAAACAATATGTATGCAGAAATGTTCTACAGACTTATTGTTACATAAGCTACTCACTCGATGGATAATAAGTCATCATCCATCGTGACTATATTGAGTCATCCGTCGGGACTATAGACCTTATATGTCGAGTGCTACATAATTTCACTAGGTAAAATCTACCAAGGTGTTTTGTTCATGAAATCATCAAGTACACAACATATACATAACAATCTCCCCCAATTTATTTCTACTGGAATTGTTGCCATAAATTAAGAGACACTTGATGATAACAAAACACCTTAAAAATACAACTTTTCAAAAGACAGTATATAATACTTATAAGTGCTTCAATTAACAAAATGTACAAAGTTTTGCTCACAGTCATTTTCAAGATGCTCCTCTAGCCTGAGCAGATTTATCTAGTTCCTTGAAGGTCTGGATCTCTTTCCAAGCTTTATATTATTTTCCTCAATCTGATTTGGAGCTGCCTGTGGAATTCCAGTTCATCAAATTCTGAGAGATTTAGCTTTCCTTGCATTTCTAAAAGAGTCTCATTGCTAGAGATGCTCAATTGGTCTTCTAATCTGAAAAATCTTCTCACTCCTTTGTCATCCATGAACTCCATCAGCCAGTAGGGCCTTAGATGCACTCTTCTCCCTGTGTAAGGGATGATTAGAGTCTTTGGGAGTGCATCTTTAGCTCTAACACTCCTTAGCTCTTCAATCTTCTTCAGTACCAATCTTCTTGCAGTAATATTGAACCCAAAGTTCTTCTTGAAGGATGAATAAACTTTAATCAGTACAGCTTGGCTTTCTTGAAGGATCCTGTAAAGTGGCCACTGAATTTCCTTTCCTCCTTTGTACTTGAACACTAACCTTTCAGGTAGGTTTCTGTATGCATCAATTCCTCTCACTTCATCTAGTTCATCTAGATAGAGGTTTAGATCAGAAATTTTTTTGATGTCACACAAGTACATGTAATCTCCCTTATTGTCTTTAGATTGAGCTTTGACTAGAGATTTAGATTTGAGAGGTGACAGCTTCACTTTCTTGACTACTCTTGACTTTGTTCTCTTTGGCTTACTAAGGATTGGCAAATTGAAGTTAGTAATTGGTATGTTCTCCCATTCTATTGGCTCATCCTTAGGCACAATAGGTTCACCATGGATGTTCCTGTAAGGATCCACCACCTTGATATCTTCAAATACCATAGAGGGTTTTGATGCTTGAGTTGTAGTTGGAGTGGATTCCTTGGGAAACTGATTCTCCAATTCCTTATCAACAATGTCCAGTTTCCTTTTAGTTCTTTTAGCCAATTTCTTGATTCTTGGAGATTTCTTCTGTTGTTCAACTTGCTTCTTTGATTCAATAACTTCAGATGGCTGAACAAAAATTTGTTATGATGAATTTAAAGCATGTAGCTTGGCCAAGATAACAATTTGCTCTTTCTTTTGTTTAGCCTTTTTAGCATCTAGAGCATCTTGCTTCTTTTCCTGCTTCAATCTAGCCTTTTCTTCTCTTTTTGCTTGGGAAAATTGAGGATGTCCAGCCACCACACAAATTTCTTTCCCATTCCTGAAAATTTTAGCAATTCTCCTTTTTGAAGCTAAATCAGCTGGATCTTTGTAGAAAGCAATTGACCTTGACAGAAGCTTCTTTTCATCAGGCTTAGGTGTCTTATACACAGTATCTGAAGGGTTCTTCAATGATGATTTTGAATAGTTTACCCTTGGTTTCAGAATTATTTCAGCCTTTGGAGATTTGATGCAGGATGACTGTCCCCTTTCCAGATAGTTCATGCTCATCTCATTCACATAAATCTTCCTGACTTGAGAGTGATGGATGGCTGACTTTACTGGCTCCTTGACAAGTTCAAACTTCTTTTGTATATCCTCATCAATTTTTTACCCAGTTGACTAAACTCAACTTCTCCTTATCAGCTGCTCTTATGTTGGCTGCTGCTGCATTGATAAGATCTATACTGTCTGTACTGGTGGATTTGAGATAGTAATTGAAGGTACAATTACTTTACAGATTTGAATCTGAAGCCTCTCCCCCTCACTTGGTCCTTCTCCCCCTTTTTGTTATCATCAAGTTGTGTAGAGGAGGAGGTTTGAGCAGCCACCAATTTTTGAAGTAAATCTATCTGTTGGGCTTGATGAAGATGAATGGCTGTTAAAGATGCTTCCATGGCTGACATTCTTGTGTCTAAGGCATCAATCTTGGTTGCAAAATCAGAATTTTTCCTTGACTGCCTCTTGATATCAAGCATTGTAGCTTGTGGAAGTTTAAAATCCATCTTGTCTGAAATGGCCTTCTTCATCTCCTTAATATCACGCCTGATGGTGTTTACATCCCTAGCATGTTGGAAGCCCTAGATTTATTGAAGTTGCAGGGAGGCTAGGTGTGCTTGAAGGAGCTTCTTGGTGCTGGAATTAGTAGTGGTATGAAGAGCAGTATTTGTCTGATTGATTAGCTGGATTAGGGTTGTCTTGAAGTAGTGCTCATCACAGTGCTTTGAAAATGCCCATGATGGCATACTTGATCTTGAACTTGAACCTACTTCTCCCCCTATGTCCATTACTTCATCTTCATTATCCCCACTCCCATCACCAAAGAAATCAGCTGAACCATCAGTCTCATAGTCCACATCACCAGCTGTAGAAGGCAAAGCTGTGATGGCATCCTTGGCTCTAAGCATAGACTGAGTGGTATGCACCAGATTGAGCATCCTTTCAGCATTATCATTGCCCTGTTCAGCTAGAAGTTGATAAGCTGGAATAGGGTGAGTAAATGCCACAGCATCAAGGGAGGTGGAATCTATTACAGCTTTAGGTTGCTGAGATAGTCCCTCCCTGTCTGCATCCTGGACATTCATTAACTCACTAGCAATGACATCCATCCTTATAGCTCCGGTACCTGCATTTCTCTCATTTTCTCTCTTTTGTTGCATCAGGGTCTCACCCTGGCTCCCCATCCTCACACCCTCACCTTCACCTTCTAAGGTGGGACTCCTCTCACTTCCTTTTGCCAATCCTGAATAAATGGATTGCACAGTTTCACTCATTTCCTCTCCTTTTTCCTGGGAGCAACCCAGACTCTCACTCAAAACACTCTTCTCTCTCAATCCTAATAGTGACTGTACAACCACTAAATCTTCTGCACTTGCAATAAATGAAGTTTGAGATTGTACAGAGATACTCGACGGATGAGTGATATCCATCGGGTGAGTGGTTTTGCTATCCGACGGATGACTGCTGTTAAGCTTATCCGTCGGGATACAATCACTACTCGACGAATGAGCAATATCCATCGAGAGAGTAGAAATGAATGAATTTGGAAAATAAACTATTGTGGACTCTGTGCTGATTGATGATATTTTGGGTACAGATGATTCAACAGTTCCTGAAAGAATTGGCAAGTGAGCCAATAAATCATTTAAAAGATGATGCTCACTTGCACTAGATTTTGGCTTCCCCAACAGAGCTAAAGAAGGGGAATCAGGAATTGATGTGTTTATCATATCTACATCCAGAGATTTTTTTGGTGAGTTTGGTGTTTGAGGTGCTTCTATGATTAGAGATTTTGGCTGTGACTCTATAATTATTGGAGCCACATCAAACTGAATTTGTGAAGGTGCAGTGACTATGCCTTTAGCACCAGTTTGCACAACGTGTGTACCCTGTGCATCCCCAAGGGTTTTAGACTTCTTCTTTCTGGCATAAGTTTGGGGTGAGTTTGTGTCCCTAACCCTCTTGGCCTGTGCTCTTGGTTGAGAGCTTTGTTCAATAACTACATCATTTTGGGAGGATGCAGCTAGAAATGAGCTTTTATCCTTTTTAAGCACTGCAGTTTGTTGAGAAACTGTAGTGTGGCTAGGCTGGGATCCACTCAACTCTCCATCCTTATCCTTAGGGTTTCTTTTATGTTCACCTCTTCCTTCACCTATCTTGCCCTCCTTCATACTCCCCTCTTTGATTTTAGTGGATTTTGCAACTGGCATCTTTTGAGAGATACCAGAGGGGGCTTTCTTAGATTTGGATTTTGAAATAATTGCAGGCTAGGGTAGGCAACTGTTGGGTCATTGACACAGTTTCCATTGCCATACTAGAATTCAAAGAAATTAGTGAGGTTGGAATAGTGGTAGGAATAGATGAACTTACCTCACTTACCTGAGGTGCTTCCATTACAGGGAAATAGAACAATGGCACATCCTTGTGATGATTGGCCCTGTTCAAATCTGTAATGAACCTTCTCTCTTGAACCTAACAATCTAATTTGTTATTTGGGTTCTCAAGCATAATCTCTTCACAGAGGTGGTTAGCTAACATCATAAAGAATCTAACATAATACACATTTTTACCTCTTTTATTTAACTCTCCTAATTTAAAGCCTAACTCAAACAAGACAAGGTCACTGAAATTGTAGAATTTATCTGTAACTAGCATGTAGAGCATGTTAAGCATGGATATATTGACTGGATCAAAATTACTGATTTTTCCTGAAAAGACCTTTTTTACTACATCACACATAAAACTCCACTATTTCCTAAGACCCATTCTCCTAATGTCACTTAACTTAGAAGTAGAAAGAGCATAGTTCATGGAATTAAGCATATTGATTATATCAGTGTCAGTGTGTGGTGAGGTCACAGTGTTATCAGGAATCTTGAAACATGCTTTTATAACATCACTATTGATACGGAATTCTTTACCTTTAATGGTGAGTGTGATTGTCTTATCTGTAGAGTTGTATGTAGCAGTGGTCCACATCTCTTCAACAACTTCACAAAATATTGTGGGTGATTCCAGCATGGCATAGCTGAGCTTTCAATTCTACACAAAGTCCATCATCTTGTGATAGTCACCAGATTGCTGAATACCCTTGTTCACTAGTGCAGTGAAATTGTTCTTCTCATAAATGAACCCAGTTTGAGACATAATCTTTACAACAAAAGCCATTGTTAGAGAATAAGAGCTTGAAGAGAAAGAGAGTAAGTGCTTTGAGAGAGAATGAAATTTGAGCAGTTGATTTGAGAATGATAAAAGAAAAGCAATTGAAATAAAATAAGCTTTTATACTATCTTAAAAATAACTGTAAATAATAGAGTAAAATAAAGTAACCAATAGAAATTGCCTAAAATAGCCGTTTAAAAATAAACTGTAAAAATTCCACCCATTATCCGTCGTATTATGCTTACAAACTTTAAGTATACTCGATGGATAATGTTCAGGAAATTAACGGCTAAGATTAAGACAATTCGACGGATGAGAATAAACTATTATCCGTCGAGACATAAAATATTCCAGAAAAATAATTGATTTTTATTAGCAAATAATATACCGACGGATGATCAAACTCGATGGATAAAGATCATCCGTCGAGATGTAAATTTTGACTTAGCCAAAATTTCATCCAAGACTGGAAAAATCAATTAACTTTCTGGCTGCATTCCAACTTGCAAATTAACTCATATAGATTTAAGAATAATTAAGCATACCTAACTCACTTACCAACCTAGAGAAGGTGGATTCATCCAGTGGCTTGGTAAAGATATCTGCAAGCTGCTTCTCACTTGGAACAAAATGTAGTTCTACAGTACCATTCATTACATGTTCCCTTATGAAGTGGTACTTGATGTCTATATGCTTTGTCCTTGAATGTTGTACTGGATTTTCAATGATGGCACTTGCACTTGTGTAATCACAGAAAATAGGAATCCTTTGAACTTGCAAACCATAGTCTAGCAATTGATTTTTCATCCATAATATATGTGCACAGCAACTACCAGCAGCAATATATTTAGCTTCAGCTGTAGAAGTAGAAATTGAATTTTGCTTTTTACTGAACCAGGACACAAGCTTGTTTCCTAGAAATTGACAGGTTCTTGTTGTACTTTTTCTCTCAATTCTACAACCTGAATAATCTGCATCTGAATAACCAGTTAGATCAAAACCAGAATCTCTAGGGTACCAAATGCCAAGTTTTGGTGTTCCCTTGAGATATCTGAAAATTCTCTTAATAGCTATCAAGTGAGATTCTCTAGGATCAGCCTGAAATCTAGCACATAAACATGTATCAAAAATTATATCTGGCCTACTAGCTGTTAAGTACATGAACTGAGCGAACCATGCCCCTATAACTTGAAATATCCACAGACTTTTCAGTAGTGTTTAATTCAAGCTTAGTTGCAGTAGCCATGAGAGTTTTGGCATATGTACAATCCACTAGATCAAACTTCTTTAAAAGATCAAAAATGTATTTAGTTTGACTAATGAATATTCCATCACTAACTTGCTTAACTTGTAAACCAAGAAAGTAAGTCAGTTCTCCCATCATACTCATTTCATACTTACTTTGCATCAATTTGGCAAACTTTTTGCAAAGTTTCTCATCTGTAGAGCCAAAAATAATATCATCTACATAAATTTGAACAAGTATACTAGAGCCATTAACATTTCTGAAAAATAAAGTTTTATCTACAGTACCTCTTGTGAATTGATTTTCCAAAAGGAACTTTGATAAAGTGTCATACCAGGCTCTAGGTGCTTGCTTCAGTCCATAGAGTGCTTTCAAAAGATAATAGACATGTTCTGGAAAATTTGGATCTTCAAAACCAGGAGGTTGACTGACATAGACTTCCTCCTCCAAATCTCCATTCAGAAAGCCACTTTTGACATCCATTTGATAGACCTTGAAATTGGCATGAGCTGCATAAGCTAAGAAGATTCTGATGGCTTCAAGTCTTGCAACAAGAGCAAATATTTCATCAAAATCTATTCCTTCTTGTTGATAATAGCCCTTAGCAACCAATCTAGCTTTGTTCCTGACTACTATGCCATTTTCATCCATCTTGTTTCTGAATACCCATTTGGTGTCTATTGGATTCTTTCCTTTAGGCTTGGGCACCAGCTTCCATACATTATTCCTTTCAAATTGGTTTAGCTCCTCCTGCATAGCTAAAATCCAATCAGGATCCAACAAAGCTTCTTCTACCTTCTTTGGTTCTTCCTTGGAAAGAAAGCTGCTGTATAAACATTCTTCTTGAGTTGCTCTCCTGGTTCGAACTCTAGAAGAAACATCACCAATAATAAGCTCAAAGGGGTGATCTTTTGTCCATTTTCTTTGTTGAGGTAGATTAGCTCTAGATGAAGAGGCCTCATTGTTGTCTTGATGTGTGATTGAGTTTTGATTGTTAGAAACTCCCCCTGAGTTTGTGGATCTTTGATTTGAGAGAGGGGTACTTTCTATAGGTGATCTATCTTCATTTCCAGCTTCTTTTGATAACCCGACGGATGGTGAATTTTGAGTACCGACGGATGAAGCTGGTTGTCTCCCGAAGGATAACGCAAATTGCCTCCCGATGGATGAAGCATTATGTAACTCGACAGATGTTAAGTTTTGTGCTTCATTGGTAGTAGATTTTTCTGCATTATCCTTTGATACTGTTTCTTGATCACTTTTATCATCACTGTCATCACTATCCATCTCCACATTGTCGAATTTGAGGCTCTCATGGTAATCTCCATCTTGCAGTCCTTCAATCTTTTTATCATCAAATACAACATGTACTGATTCCACAACAATTTGCTTCTTAGATTGTAGACTCTATATGTTTTACCAACAGCATATCGAACAAAAATTCCTTCATCTGCTTTAACATCAAACTTTCCATTTTGATCATTTTGATTTCTCAGAATATAGCATTTGTAGCCAATGACATGAAGAAAATTTAGAGTTGGTTTCTTGTTCTTGAACAATTGATAGGGAGTCATGCATCTTGCTTGATTAACTAGAGAAATATTCTGAGTGTAGCATGCAGTATTTGCAGCTTCAGCCCAGAAATATGTTGGCAGTTTAGATTTTTCAAGCATTGTCCTTGCAGCTTCAATAAGTGATCTGTTCTCCCTTTCCACTACTCCATTATGTTATGGAGTTCTTGCTGCTGAAAACTCATGCAGAATCCCATTTTCCTCACAAAATGCTCTCATGACAGAATTCTTGAACTCAGTTCCATTGTCACTCCAGATTCTCCTAACCTTGAAATCAGGATGATTATTGACTTGCCTTATGTGATTGATGATGATTTCACTAGCCTCATCTTTAGACTTTAGAAAATATGTCCAAGAGAACTTTGAGAAATCATCTACAATTACTAGGAAAAATCTTTTTCTTGAGATGAACAACACATTGACTGGTCCAAACAAATCCATGTGTAGCAGTTGCAAAGGTTCTTCAATTGTTGAATCAAGTTTCTTCCTGAATGATGCTTTAATCTGCTTCCCTTTTTGGCAGGCATCACACAATCCATCCTTAGAAAACTCCACTAGAGGAATTCCTCTAACCAGTTCTTTCTTTACTAGCTCATTCATGGTCTTGAAGTTTAAATGGGATAGCTTCTTATGTCATAGCCAACTTTCATCCTGACTTGCTTTACTGAGAAGACAAGTAACAGATTCTGCATTAGATGAGTTGAAATCAACTAGGTAAACATTTCCTTTTCTCACACCAGTGAGAACCACTTTGTTGCTTCTTTTATTAGTCACAACACAGGCTTCTGAGTTGAAGGTTACTGAGTTGCCTTTATCACAAAGCTGGCTGATACTCAACAGATTGTATTTGAGACCATCCACTAAGGCAACCTCCTCAATGATGACATTGTCCTTTGAAATCAAGCCATATCCCACAGTATAACCCTTGCTGTCATCTCCAAAAGTAATAATTGGGCAAGCTCTCTCCTTGAACTCTGTGAGTAGGGTAGAATCACCAGTCATGTGTCTTGAACAACCATTATCCAAGTACCAAAGATTCTTTTGGTTTCCCTGGACACATCAAAATCAAATCAAGTTTATTTTGGTACCCAAGTTTCCTTGGGTCCTGCCTTGTTAGCTTTCTTTTTCTGTTTCTTTGGCTTTATCTCATTTGAATTGGGGATATCAGATTCATCCTTAGTAATTTGAGTTGGTCTTTTGAAACCATTCATTGCAACAGAATTATCATGCATGTTATAATCAACAGGAAATGGCATTCTATTGGTGAACATGTTATTCCGGTAAGGCATGCTAAATGGCATTTGTGGCATACTAAATGCAACATAATAAGAATTAGGTGCAAATGGCATGTTAGCAAACTATGCATTCATATTCTGTGTAGACATAGCATTCATAGGCATGGGAGGCATGGCATTCATGTTAGGAAAGTGAGGTGGCACATACATGGAAGTAGGCATGGCAGATTTGCAATTAACAGACAAATGATTTACACTACCACACTTGACACAGATTTTTCTAAGAGCATAATTATCAGGTGTGTAGTTATTGTGTTTGTTAATTCCTACTTTACCATTTCTATTAATTTTCTTTTTAGCCTCTGTTTTTACCTCAATCTTTTCAAGTCTGTCACTTAACTGTTTGACAGTCATGTGACCAACATTAGCCTTTTTCCCTTTCTTAACTTGACTCGATTCTCCTGAAACAAAGTTCTTGGAAATAGATCCATACTTCTCATTCAGCTTAACAAGTTTGGCTTTACTGATAGGCTTGCTTACAGCCGACGGATGAGGATTTTCATCATTTGACGGATAACCCTTTTTGTTATCCGACGGTTGATCTTCATCATCCGTCGAGTCTACATCTGTTAGCACTCCATCTACCAAATTTGGTTCTAGTTTCTCTTTGTTCTTTTTCCAGGCTGCATCACAGAAATACTCAATTTCTTGAACTTGGAATTTGAGCATGGACATCCCTAGATGTGTTCCATGCCTTGATCACCTCCTGTTCACGCTCGAGCTGCTTCTTCAAAATTTCTTCTTTCTTCAAGGACTCAGTTAATTCCTCCTTGGCAATCTTACATTCAATTCTTAATTTTTCAAAATCAATGAACTGAGACTCTAGCACATTATTCCTCTCACTTAAAAATAAATTATTTTCTTTGATGTTAGCATTTTCTTTAGTGAGAGACTTAAGTGTAACACGCAAATGATATAACTCCGTAGACATGTCATTTATGGCATCATTACACTCAGCTTTAGATAAATTTGCAAGGTTTATAGTAATTACCTGATTACTTGAAGAACTTGTTTCTGTTTCATAAGACTTAGCCATTAGGGCTAGATTAACATAGCTGACATCTTCATCTTCATCCAGACCATCTGTTGCCCAGTCATTTTCTTGTGTTATGAAAGACCTTTCCTTTTGTTTGAGCAGTTCAAAGTATTTTTGCTTATAATCCACATGCTTAAACTTTTTCTTGCTGGAATCTGACTTTCTACACTCACTGGAAAAATGCCCTGCCAAGCCACATTTCAAACATTTGAATTTTGATTTATCCACCATGTTTCTATTTGGCTTGGCTGCTCTAAAGTTCTTTTTGAACTTGAGCTTGGCAAATCTTCTGGAAAGAAATGCTAAATGTTCATCAATGTCTTCCGTGTCATCTTGGCTCAAAGAATCTTCACTTTCTACTGCAAGCCCCTTGCCCTTGCTTTTACAGACCCTTGAAGTTGACTCAACAGCTTCCATCTTCATCTCCTTCTCTTTCTCTAACTCAGCAACTAGTGCAATGGACCCTCCTTTCTTTTTTCCTCTCTTCATCATCTCATCTTGCTCTATTTCAAGCTCATATGTTTTCAGGATGCCATACAGTCTCTCCAAAGTAAACTCCTTATAATCTTGAGAGTTTCTCAATGAGACTGTCATTGGTTTCCATTCGTTTGGAAGAGATCTAAGGAATTTCAGATTGGAGTCTTTTTTATGATAGACCCTTCCATGCAGCTTTAGAGCATTTAGCAGTTTTTGAAACCTACTAAAAATGTCAGGAGAGACTCACTTTCTTCATTATGAAAATGCTCATATTGCTGAATCAGTAGCTGCATTTTGTTTTCTCTAACTTGCTCAGTGCCATCACAGATGATCGGTATTGTATCCCAAACATCCTTGGCAGTTTTGCAGTTGATAATGTTATCAAACATATCACCATCAACTCCACTAAACAGGATATTCATGGCCTTTTTATCCTTCCTGACTTGTTTAATGTCAGGATCAGACCATTCATGCCTTGGCTTGGGGACAGATGGCTCATTTCCAGTTACAGCTCTCATTGGAACACGAGGGCCTCTTTCTATGCAGTCAATATAGGCCTCATCTTGAGAAAGCAAATGAAGATGCATCTTTACCTTCCAATGATGGTAATTATCTTTATCCAGAAAGAGAATCTTGACTCCAACATCTTTCTTGTTCATCTTGCTGTATTGTTTTGATCTTTAAACTCTTTGTAAGTTAAGAGCTTGCTCCGATACCAATTGATAGTCCCTTAACAATATAACAAGAATTACAAAAGGGGGTTTAATGGAATTCTTCAAACTTTTTCTTGATTAAAAATGTTCTAACTCGAATATGTATATAAGTGTGAATTGATTAACACAATGCAGAATATTTACTTATATGAATCAAAACACAAGTAATTAAAAACAAGAGTCTTTAAAAACTTTCTGATAGATTTGAATGATTCCACCAGAGATATATAATATATATCGAGAGAACTCTGTGTGCAAAAAGCTCACAACTACTTACAAATATTGAACAACTAAGAATGCATAGAAATGCTAAGAATTCTGCTTACAAAAGTTTCTTTGCTTGTGTCTCAGATAGTTCCTTAGTTGCTGCTTCTTGGTTTATATATCACCAAGATTATAAAGTAATGAGACAGGATAATAAAACAAAAACTATCTAGTCTATTACAATGTTACTTCATTACTCTATTCCAGCATCTTTGAATATCTTCATAATAGCATGGAAATGGCAATGCTTCTTTGTTCTCGAAAACCCAGTTGAATAGGCTACCACATTCCATTTGCATCCACTCAACGCATGTGACTGTGTTGTCACTGTCAACAGATATTTGAATTCTTTATCCGTTGGGTTCATGATCATCCGTCGAGTTATTGATCATCCGTCGAGTTGTTGATCATCCGTCGAATTTATTGTTGTTTACCCGTCGGGTAGCAATCAGGTACTTGACTTCATTTCACTTATGCAGAATTACAAGACATCATCTATGTACAATTAATCAACCTATTCTGCATATCTAATTAAAGTCAACATGACTCAAATACTACTACAGATTCTAAACAATGTATATGCAGAAATGTGCTACAGACTTATTGTTACATAAGCTACTCACTCGATGGATAATAAGTCATCATCCGTCTGGACTATATTGAGTCATCCGTCGGGACTATAAACCATATATGTCGAGTGCTACATAATTTCACTAGGTAAAATCTACCAAGGTGTTTTGTTCATGAAATCATCAAGTACACAACATATACACTACATTTACAGTAGAAGATAACCCGGAAATATAGAGGTCAATATGCAAGACAAGAACTATTCAGACACTAATAAAAGCCCTCCTGATAAGGAAAATCTTAAGGGTAAAGATTCTATAAGTCATGAGTTAGTTTCTCCTTCTATTAGTGATCTTGATTTACCTATTGCTCATCGAAAACGTGTTAGAAGTTATACTAATCATCCTATTGAAAAATATGTTGCTTACGGGAAATTAACACCTACGTATAGATCTTTTGTCTCTTCTCTTGACCGTGCTCATATTCCCAGTAACATTCATGAAGCCTTAAAAGATCCTAAATGGAAGATTGATGTACATGATGAAATTAATGCTCTTGAGAAAAATTGTACTTGGGTTCTCACTCAGATTCCACAAAGAAAGCGGACTGTTGGTTGTAAGTGGATATTCACCATCAATTATAATTCAGATTGAAGTATTGTTAGGAGAAATTGATGATATCAAGCAGAAACTATCAGAAGTTCTTATCAGAACTTACATCGATGGATGTTGATAATCTACGGATAAGGATATCGATAGATGACGATGTCAACGGATAATGAAATCAGTATTTATAAAATTATTTGATCTTCGAGAAGGAAAAGGAAATAGGAACTCAAGGATGTGAAGGAATTTATCTCAGAAGCAATTGTATAGGTATCCTTGTTGTTGATTGAATAGGATTCCTTATACATTGTGTAGCTATACTCTATATAAATCACAAATTAGGTTCATGCTATAAGCATTGCGACATTGTTATATCTTTTGCATAACCTAGCAACGCTCAAGGATATTTGTTCATCATTTCGAGAGAGTGCGTTTGTAATAAGTTTTTATGAGTTAATATAAAAACTGTTGATTTTGTTGAAGCTTTGTCAAATTGATTTTATTAACTGTATTAACCCCCACCCCCTCTACAGTTGATTAAGGGCCTAACAATTGGTATCAGAGCTTGCTTTTAAAGTAAAAGCAGTTTAAGATCTGAAAATCAATCAACCATGTCATACAAAGAAGAAGAAACACAAAATCCGAAGCCACAACCACCAGCCACATCACTGATGAGCAGCAACATGATTAGGTATGAAGCAATCAAGGTGCCTATCCTGAAGATACATGAATATCCAATCTGCGAAGTCAGGATGGCCATGTGCTTGGCTGCCACAAATCCTGAATATCAGAACATGATCTGTGATGGTCCTCATAGACCAATGAAGGTAGTTGTTTCACTTGCAGGAGAACCAGAGAAGATGATAGACAAAGACGGGAAGGAATACACTCTTGAAGATATCTCATCTATCATGAAGGATGATAAGGTTAGACACATCTTGCACATCAGTCTTGATAGTGTTATGTCCAATAGAGTCATTGGATGTAAGACAACAAAAGAGATATGTGATGCTTTAGAAATAAAGTGTCAAGGTACAACTGCTATTAAGAAGAACAGGAGGACAGTACTTACTCAAGAATATGAGCACTTTGACTCAAGGGACAATGAGTCCTTAACTGAGATCTATGATAGATTTCAGAAGTTGCTGAATGACTTATCCCTTGTCAACAAAGAATATGATTTGGAGGACTCAAACCTGAAGTTCCTACTTGCTCTCCCTGAAAAGTGGGACTTTAAAGTCACATCAATAAGGGATAACTATCAACTTGACAACACACCTCTAGATGAGATCTATGGAGTTCTAAAAACCCATGAACTAGAGATGGAACAAAGAAGCAAGAGGAAAAGATCAAAAGCTAGACCAGTTGCAAAGGTTGAAGAGAAGCCAAAGGAGAAAGCTAGGAGGAAAAGTTACTCTAAAGGGAAAGCCATGATTTCAAAGTCAGATACTGAATCATCAAATCCTGATGATGACTCAAATACTAATATTGAATCAGATACTGACACTGATCATAACAACAATGAAGATATGGATCAAATGGCTGCCCTACTGGTTAAAAGCTTCAAGAAGATGGTCTACAAGAACTTCAGGAAAGGGAGAAGATTTTACAGAAAAGGTTCCAGTTCCTCAAACTTTGATAAGAGGAACAACAGGAGAAATACTGATGGAAAAGAATCAAGATCTGGAAAACTTGACAAGTTTAAAGAGAGATGTTACAACTGTGATGGAATTGGACACTTTGCAGCTGACTACAGAAAATCCAAAGCTGAGAAGAAACAAGCCTTGATCTCAAGGAAGAGAAACTGGGATGATTCATCAGATTCAGATGATGGAGTCAATTATCCTTTCATGGAAAAAGTTGATGCTGAGGATAACAATGCTGAATTAAAGGTATCTCATGCTACTCTTATTTTTGATACTGATGATATCTATGAATTAAGATTATTTCTTAAGTCTCTGCATGTTAGTTTTAGGGATGAAACCTTAGAGAATAATAGAATTAAAAGTGAAAACTCCGTGTTAAGGAAAAGGAATGATCACCTAGAAATTGAGTTGCTTTTATGCTAGAAATTCAAAAAGAAAGAGATAATGTTATTTATGTTAAGGAAAAATTGTTAGAAAAATATGCTTATCTAGAGAAGGAGCTAGCAAAAGAAAGAGAAGTCATTAAACTTTGGATTAACTCAGGAAAGTCAACTCAGGAAATTCTACAGAATGGTTGTTGGGGATCAGGATTAGGATATTCAGCCAGATCTAATTCTGATTAAAAAAGTGAAAAAGAAACTGACAAAACAGAACCAATAAAAACTGCTAGCAAGGTCAAATTGAACAAGGTTCAAATAAAGGTCATTAAGTTTAATCCAAGTGGTAATACTGTTAAGTCAATCCATGAGGAAGGTACTACCTCAGCACCTAGATCAAATTTAATTACTGAAAAGAGTGAACAAGTTCACACAAATTCAGTAAACATTGGTTCAATGACTCAGAAATAGATTAAGGAAAAGCTGAAGGATCTACACATGAAATACAAGAGGAAAGGGTCTAGGATAAATAGAAAATGTAAGGTAGGTGTCAATAAGAATGGAAATTATGTAACTCCACCTAATGCACCTAGAAAGACATGTTCAAACTGTGGTAGCACTAATCATCTCGCTAACTCTAGCAAGAAGAATAAAAAGATAAAAACTGTTTCTTCCAAATCAAAATTTAGAAATAAAACAGTTAGATATAAACCACAGAGTCCTTATTTTCATTGTGGAAGTGTTTGGCATTCTATTTATACATGTAAAGAGTATCACAATTTGTATTATGATTATTATAAACTGAAACCCTCTTTAATTAAAGCAAAATATGTTTCTGCATGTATAAATACTGATAGTAAGAATGTTAACATAAACTCTAATAAAAAGTCTTTTACTGCATATGTTAACAAACTTCAAAAGGCCAAAGGATCCAAGCAAGTCTGGTTCCTTAAAAACACCGACTAATTCAAATTACTAATTGCAGGGTGACAGGAGGAATGCTCTAGTCTTGGATAATGGATGCTCAGGACATATGACTGGTTATAAATCCCTGCTATCAGAATTTGAGGAGAAGGCTAGCCCAAAAGTTTCTTATGGAGATGACAACTTAGGAAAAATCTTGGGATATGGAAAAATCAAAGTTGGAAATATCATCATTGAAAATGTAGCTCTAGTTACAGGACTTAAGCATAATCTGATCAGTGTGAGTCAAATTTGTCACAAAGGTTACCATGTCAACTTCTATGAGGAGCATTGTGAAATTTTTAGCAAGTCTGATGGCAAGATTGCATTGACTGGTGTAAGACATGGTAGTTCATATTGTTCTGCAAGACATGCCTGTACAATAACAAGACTAAGTCAAATTAACAACCCTAAGTAAGTTCTATTGTTATCTTAGTTTGCATTTTTTATTGTGACATTTAAAGTCTGTAAAAATATCAAAGAGCATACTGGAATCTATTTCTTTAAACAATATCAAGCCTAAGAATTCTATCTGGAAGAAGAACACGAAGATCATGCCTCAGAATAATTATGAAGAAGCTCGGAGTTGAATAAATCTGTTTTGAGAAAAATGTTCTAAGTCAAGATCTCTACAAGTCACAGATTTAGTGTTATAGAGAAGTCATTCAAGAACTCCAAAATGACTTATAGAGAACTCAGGAAATCTACTAGAGAACTCAAAGATATCGACAAGCCAAATTGAAGACATGAAGATTGGAGATATCGACAAGTCATTTCTTCACTAGAGAACTCAGAGTTATCGACAAGTCAAAATTCACTAGAATACTCTGAGTTATCGACAAGTTAAATTTCACTAGAGAACTCAGAGATATCGACAAGTCAAAATTTACTAGAGAACTCTGAGTTATCGACAAGTCAAATTTCACTAGAGAACTCTAAGTTATCGATAAGTCAACAAGTCATTAGAGAACTCAGAGATATCGATAAACCAAAGTGAAGATATGAAGATGAGAGATCTCGACAAGCTTAATTCTCTTATAGAGAAATCAGAGACCTCTACAAGTCAAATCAACTACGGAGTATTAGAGATCTCGATAAGTTAATATACTTATCGAGATGTCAAGATCTCTATATGCCTAACTGGAGATCTTGAGGTAAAATCTCAAAGTACAAATTGCAGACCAGTTCAATATCCAAGATTAACAATCAACAAACAATCCAATCAGTTGGATTGACAAGTCTACAAAAAGGAGCTTGAAGAGTTTGCAAGATCAAGGGTGAAGATTAACTGACAAAGAAAGATCAAATTTAACACAGTATGCAAAGATATGCTAAGCCAGAAATGGAAGATATACTTTTTCTAAAATGGAATGATTAGTGACAATTTACTAAAGTGAACATCATCTCTTATTATACACTGTGTAAACCAGTAGTTAACTATCATATAAAGTTAACACTGGTCCTTTGTTAGAAATTAACAATTTAGATCATAAAAATCTTGTATTCTCTTAAGGAAGAAGCTAAGCTCTTTAGCAATAAAGAGCCTAGAAATTTTGTAGCAAAACATTCTTAATTTTAATATAAAATTAATTAAGTTTTGAAAGATTTGTGTTCACTGTTATTACTTGTTTAACTTCAGTATTAACACATCTCACAGCAAGATTTAATTTACTTTGTTCACAATCATAAAAGATTGAAGAAAAGCATAAAAACACCAAAAACACATTCACCCCCCCCTGTGTGTTATTCATTATCTAACAAGTGGTATCAGAGCAAAATATGAAAGTAAATAGATTCAAGATCTTGGAAGAATGAATACACAGAAAATCAGTAACATCAAAATTCCTACTTTTGACAAAGCTAAGTACACTCTTTGAAAAAATAAAATGTTGTTATTTATCATGATGGCCAATCCACTATACATTTATATTCTCAAAAATGGGCCCTTCACTCCTATGGTTGGAGTTGAGGAATCTACAGATGGTGATATGGTCATTCCAGCTCATTATGCTCCAAAAGATCCTTCTAAGTACACTGATCCTGAGAAAGAAAAAGTTTCCCTAGATAGTGGCATGCAGCTGATATTGATACAGTCAATTGACAATGTAATGAACAATAACATTGTCAACTGTGACACTGCTAAGCAGATCTGGGAAAAGATTGAAATACTTTATGAAGGAACTGAGGAAATTAGATCCAATCAAAGAAGGATACTATTAGGAATATGTTGTGAACTTGATGATATGTTGAACAAAACACCTTAGTAGATTTAACTTAGTGTTTTTGTAGCTCTCGACAGATGTTCTATAATAGTCCCGACGGATGAACTTTATAGTCCCGACGGATGACCACTGAACATCCATCGAGAGTGTAACTTATGTAATAATAAGTCTTGTAGAACATGTCTGCAAACAATAATGTGTTAGTTGAGTAGATGTTGTAGGATTCTTTAAGTCATGTTGACTACTAGATTGATATGCAGAATAGGGTAACTAATTGTAAATATAAGATATCTTGTAATTCTGTATAAGTGAAATAGAGTCAAGTATCAGAAAGACTCTCGACGGATGATCTACAAAGGCTCCCGACAGATAATCAACAAGGAATCCGATGGATTACAACATAGTTTCGACGGATGATAATATTCAAAAGAGCAGTTGACAGTGATAACGCAGTCAGCAGTCACATGCGTTGGGTGTTTGCAAATGGAATGTGGCAGCTTAAGTGCAGGATTTAGAGAACAAAGAAGCATTACTATTTCCATGCAATCATGAAGATATTCAAAGATGTTGTATAGTGTAATGAAGCAGCATGAAATTAGACTAGAAACAATTTTTATTTTACTTGTTTGTCTTTTTATTATGTAACTTGGTAGTATATAAGCCAAGTGTAGCAAGTAGAACAAGAGACTAAGAAAGAAAGCATTATTTTCAGAGAGATAGAAAACGATGTATCTGTTAAGCATCTCTTTGTAATTCTGCAAGTTCACTTGTAAGCAGCTGTGTGCTATTCAAGCATCACAGAGTTCTCATCTTAATATATATATATATATATCTCTGGTGGATAAGTTCAAATCCATCAGAAAGTTTTAAAGCCTTGTATTTTATTTCTTTGTGTTTGATTTTCATATCTTTATCATTCCGCAACATAGAACAATCTGCACAGTTATATTATTAAGTAAGAACAATTTTAAAATCAGGAAAAGAAACCAGAATTACATTCAACCCCCTTTTGTAATTCTTGTTGCATTGTTTGGGAATAACAATTGGTATTAGAGCAAGCTCTTGAATAAAAAAGAGTTTAAAGATCAAAACAACTAACAAGATGTACATAAAAAATGTTGGAGTAAAGATTCCATTTCTGGACAAAGACAACTATCACTATTGGAAGGTTAAGATGCACCCGCATCTCTTATCTCAAGATGAAGCATATATGGACTGCATTGAGAAAGGTCCACATATCCCAGTGAGAGATGCTACAGGAAATGAAGCATCAGTCCCTAAGCCACAAGCATAATGGTCAGATCCAGATGAAGAACAAGTTCAAAATGATAAGAAGGCCATGAACATTTTGTTTAATGGTGTTGACATTGACATGTTTGACAACATCATAAATTGCAAAACTGCTAAGGATGTCTGGGACATAATTCAAGTTATATGTGATGGAACTGAGCATGTAAGGGAAAATAAAGTGCAACTCTTAATTCAGCAATATGAGCATTTCCATAGTGAAGAAGGTGAGTCACTCACTGACATTTTCAGTAGATTCTAAAAACTACTAAATGCTCCAAAAATGCATGGAAGGGTCTATCAAACAAAATACTCAAACCTCAAATTTCTTAGATCTTTGCCAAAGGAATGGAATCCAATGACAGTCTCATTAAGAAATTCTCAAGATTGTAAGGAGTTCACCTTGGATAGACTATATGGTATCCTAAAAACCTATGAGCTTGAAATATAGCAAGATGAGAAGATGGAGAAAGGAAGAAAGAAGGGGGGGTCCATTGCATTAGTTGCTGAGCAAGAAAAGGAGAAGGAGATCAAGGTTGAAGTTGTTAAATGTGCATCAAACTTTAGAGTTTGTGAAGGAAAAGGAAAGGGACTAGTAGCTGAATATAAAGACCAACTTAGTCAAGATGACATGGATGACATAGATTAGCATCTTGCTTTTCTATCCAGAAGATTTTCCAAGCTCAAATTCAAGAAGAATTTTGGAGCAGCCAAGTCAAACAGAAACAGGGCTGATAACTCCAAATTCAAATGTTTCAAGTGTGGCTTGGAAGGTCATTTTTCTAGTGAGTGTAGAAAGCCTGATTCTGGTAAAAAGAAGTTTGATCCTGTTGATTATAAGAAGAAATACTTTGAGTTGCTCAAGCAAAAGGAAAGGGCTTTCATTACACAAGAAAATGGTTGGGCTGTAGATGGATTGGAAGAGGATGAAGATAAAATCTATGTCAATCTAGAACTTATGGCCAAATCAAATGAAACAGAAACAAGTTCATCAAGCAATCAGGTAATCACTACCAACCTAGCACATTTATCTAAAGCTGAGCGTAATGATTCCATAAATGACATGTCTAATGAATTATATCACCTGTGTGTTACACTCAAGTCTCTCACTAAAGAAAATAATAAAATTAAAGAGAATAATGTGTTTTAAGTGAAAGAAACAATGTGTTAAAACCCAATTTGTTGAGTTTGAGAAATTGAAAATAGAATATGAGATTGCTAAGGATGAACTAACTGAATTCTTAAAGAAAAAGGAAATTTTAAGAAAGCAATTTGAACGAGAACATGAAGTAATTAAGGCATGAAAATCATCTAGAGATGTCTATGCTCAAATTACTAAAGTTCAAGGTATAGAATCTTTTTGTGATGCAGCCTGGAAAAAGAACAAGGAGAAGCTTGATTCCAATCTGGTTGAAGGACTTTCAACGGATGTGGATTCGACGGATGATAAAAATTATCCATCGAATAATCAAAAGGATTATCCTTCGAAAGACAATGAGCCATATCCGTTGAGTGTAAGCAAACCAGTTAGCAAAGCTAAGCTAGCTAAGTTGAATGAAAAATATGGATCAGTTTCTAAGAACTTTGTTCCAGGAGAAACAAGTCAAGTGAAACTGAACAAAAGAGTCAATGTAGGTCATTTCTCTATCAATAAATTGAATGACAGATTGGAGAAAATTGAAATGAACGAAGAGACTAAAAAGAAAAACAATAGAATTGGGAAAGTAGGAATTAACAAACATAATAACTACACACCTAATAAATATGCGCCAAGAAAAAATTGTGTTGAGTGTGGTAGTGTTAATCACTGGTCTGTTAATTGCAAAATTGCTATGCCTACTCCTATATCTGCACCACCTTCATTTCCTAACATGCCTGCAATGCCTGTTAATGGTTTGCCTGCACAAGATCTGAATGCACAATTTGCTAATATGCCATTTGCACCTAATCCTTATTATGGTGCATTTAGTACGCCTCAAATGCCATTTAGCATGCCTTACTGGAATTACATGTTTGCACATAACATGCCTTTTCATGTCAATCAAAATATGCATGACAATTATGCTTCAGTGAATGGTTTCAAAGGTCCAACTCAAATGACAAAGGATGAATCTGAAATACCCAAGTCAAATGAGGTCAAAACTAAGAAACCAAAGAAAAAAGCTAACAAGGTAGGACCCAAGGAAACTTTGGTACCAAAATCAACTTGATTTGATTTTGATGTGTGCAGGGAAACAAAAAGAATCTTTGGGATCTGGATAGTGGTTGCTCAAGGCACATGACTGGAGATTCTACCCTGCTTACTGGTTTTAAAGAAAGAGTTGGCCCAAGTATTACTTTTGGAGATGACAACAAGGGTTATACTGTAGGATATGGATTGATTTCAAAGGATGATGTCATCATTGAGGAAGTTGCCCTAGTGGATGGTCTTAAGTAGAATCTGTTGAGTATCAGCCAGCTTTATGATAGGGGCAACTCAGTTACTTTTAATGCAGAAGCCTGTGTTGTGACTGACAAGAAAAGCAACAAAGTGGTTCTCACTGGAGTGAGAAAAGGCAATATGTATCTAGCTAAATTCAAATCAACAAATGCTGAATTTATAACTTGTCATCTCAGTAAAGCGAGTCAAGATAAAAGTTGGCTATGGCACAAGAAGCTGTCCCATCTAAACTTTAAGACCATGAATGAGCTAGTCAAGAAAGATTTGGTTAGAGGTATTCCTCAAGTGGAGTTATCAAAGGATGGATTGTGTGATGCCTGCCAGAAAGGAAAGCAGATTAAAGCATCATTCAAAAAGAAGCTTTAATCATCTATTGAAGAACCTACTCATATGGACTTGTTTGGACCAGTAAATGTATTGTCTATCTCAAAGAAGAGATATTGCCTAGTAATTATGGATGATTTTTCAAAGTTCTCTTGGACATATTTTCTAAAATCCAAAGATGAGGCTAGTGAAATCATCACCAATCATATAAGGCAAGTTAACAATCATCCTGACTTCAAGGTTAGAAGAATCAGGAGTGACAATGGAACTGAGTTCAAGAATTCTGTGATAAGAGTGTTTTTTGAAGAGTATGGAATCATGCATGAGTTTTATACAGCAAGAACTCCACAACAAAATGGTGTGGTGGAAAGGAAGAATAGATCACTCATTGAAGCTGCAAGAATAATGCTTGAAGAATCAAGACTGCCAACTTAGTTTTAGGCAGAAGCTGTAAACACAATATGTTATACTCAGAATATCTCCTTGATCAATCAAGCAAAAGGAATGACTCCATATCAGATATTCAAGCACAGAAAGCCAACTCTAAATTTTCTTCATGTCTTTGGATGCAATGTCACACCCCCAACTTAAACAGCAAAATAAATATAGCTATTACATCTTTTCAATGAAGAATACATAACCAAAATCCAAGATCTTACAGTTTAGGGTTTGGAACAGCCCAACACTACCAACTATTACATCTGATTTAAAATATCGAGTCCTCACACAACTATTATTACTTATTCTACCTGAGCTCGAACATAAGCATCAGCATCACAAGTCTTACGGGCAGTCTGCTTGAATCTAACCATAGCTGCTAGCTGTAATATCAGGGTAAAGCAAGGAGTGAGCCAAATGCTCAACAAGTGCTAACAGTACGACACAAAACATAAATTGAGATATACTTTTAAGAATGATAATGGAAAGACATAACCAAAGGTAACGAGAGATAAAAACTATGTGAGATGGCATCATTTTGCTTGCATCAAATTTTCTTTTAAAATCATGTCTTAATCAAAATCATTTTATGACGCTACGGATTACAGCCGGTGATCAGCCGCGAAGTAATCCCGAACCTCGCTGGGTTCTAAAACATTAATGGGAATCCCTAGGCAACTTTTAAGCCTAATATAAGTGTGGAAAGGACTCGCGTCTCAGTCCAGATCCACCATTCAAAGAAAACATTTATCCCCCTTTGGGACTGAAAAATCCACATTTTAATCATTTTAAAAACTGATGCCGATTTTTGACAAAATCTCTTTTGACTGTAAACATTTTTATCAAGGGATTATAGATCAACTTGAAACACTGGAAATATGACACTAAATCTCAGGGCCATGATCCACTAGACTTTACTATATTAGGGTAATTGAGAGGTTTCCATAAACAAAAACTTTGACAAGGAAATTGAGCAAGGCTATTGGATAATATGAAAGAGTAATGCCAAACTAGGCTTAAAGCAATGGTTGTAGACAAGGTATAGGTATTAGAACATCAAGAAGATAAGCATCACTGGTTCCAAATAGGATAGAGGTGTTAAAATATAAAGAAAGTGATCATCAGCTCAAGATATAACAGGGTATCAAGCTTTAGGGTAAGGATAGAGTTATTAAACAATCATGAATGAATTTAAGAAATAATTGGCTTTTAGGTATCAAGATAAAGTTTCTATCGAGGTTATTTCAAGAGTTGAATCAAATCATCAGGGTACAATATCAAGATTTCTCAGGGATCAATAGCATGATAATCAAAAGGATCAATAAAGTATTATAACAAATCTCTATTTTATCCTGACATCCCATTACTTTGGTATACTAGCATGGTATGACTTTTGATCTACTTGCAATAAGTACTTGAGGGTTCATGGCATTTTTATATGATTCAAAGATAAACATAAGATACGCTTGATTTAAATATATCAAAATGACTCAGGATAGTTGCATCGATATATATATATGAACTGATTTTAGTAAATACGAAGGTCAAGTTGAATCACTTGCCTTGAGATAGGCTGGTCTGGTCTGACTGGTAGGAGCAACAACTGGAGCTTCACTCGACTTTTATGGCAATGTTTCCCTCGTCTCGAGATCCTACATAAATAATAATAATCCTCATTATAATATATTCTCACCAACTTAACCTATTTACAACTCGAAATTAAACACGGATGGCAATTAGGCCTATATGCACTTAATTTATATCCACCTTTATATTACAATTGCACACACATAGCCACATATTCACATATAATATATTAACACCAAATAACACCATATATACCATAATGCAACACTAGGCTTGGATGATCTCGACTCACAACTTAAGTCACTTGGTCGCTAAACTAGACAAGGTCTTCAAATGTTGGCTTCCTAACTCGATGTGCCTTTCCTAAATTATCCAACACCTATTGACCCTCACTTGTGCCTTTTGCTCTACTGACCTTATACTATCTTACAACTATGGTGGTCGACCTAATACTCACTTCTAAGTGTTCTAAAACTATGTGATAAGTGATAGTGCTCACTGGTGCAAATTTCAGAATGACAACTATGGTTTCTTGAGTACATTAGACACTCTTAAACTACAAGTTTTCCTTCAAAACTTTTACACAAGACTCTCCTGACCTAAGGGCATCTCACAAGCTTGATGTGGCTCAAGGGACTGGCTTGGGCCTTCTTGGGCCTAAGCTAAAAGTCCAAGGTTCCCCTGTTTTTCTGGGCAGAAAACGCCCTGACTTGAATTAACTTGTGACACATGGTTCTAGCTAATATCCTATGAACTATGGTTGGAAAAACTTCTCTGACATACCCTCTAACTAAGGCCCAATTGGGCCTAATGAGGGCCTACCCATGACATGGTCAAATCTCCCTATTTCTAAGTTGCAACAAAATTGTCCCCTGCTGGACAGATTTTATGATTCTACTTGTGCACCTAACCAAATGACATGCAAACCTCCAAACAACTCCTAAAACCTTTTATATACTCCCAATACTAACTTCTGGTAGCTTGGGCCTCAAAGTTCACACAAATGACATGGTCAAAACTCACTCTAAACCTCAGGGTGCTATACTGATTTTTCTGCAGAAACTATAACTCTCATTTTCCAAGGTTTTGACTTGACAAACTCAACTAACAACAACTCAATACTTAAACCAAGACTTATACATGGTGATCTACTGAAATAACTCCCTTATTCTCAAAATAAACTTGGGTGAGATCATCCATGCCCAAAAACAACAACATGCAACCAAATATATAACATGCAACTCATGGAAAGCACATAACAAGATTTCGGCTAGGCATAAAGTTTTAAATGCTTGCAAAATCGACTTGCACCTAATACTCATCCTTAATAATCATGAAATATAACTTCTTTTAAGTATTAATAAGAAATTTATCATGGAAAAAATCTATTTTAAGCACACATATTTCGAATTTATAGATTTTTAAACATAACTACATGATTTCGAAAAGAGTAGCATGCAAAACATGGTTGATCATCATTTTAATGTCTTAAAACTAACATGCATGGCTAAACATAAATATATAATGAAATTTCAGTAGCATGCAAAGGATTTTAAAGCATGATATCTCCATAAAACACTTAGTTAGCACATATACATAATATATCTCATAGAGAGCTCTTGAATTCACAAGAATCAAGAGTTTCTCTTTGGAGATCACATAAGAACTACACATGCATCCATGGAACTTCAACTTCCAAGTCACAAAATACTTGGAAAGTATATAAGATGAATGTAGGTAAAAGATTTACACTTGGGAAGATGAAGAATGAATTGAAAAATGGAAGGGGTGGGGGATTTTGGCCTTCGGCCGAGAGTAATGTGGGAGGGGGAGCAGAGAAAATTTGTGGGGTGTTGGAGTGTGGAATGAGAATGACTTCTCTCACTTTGATTTCTTTATTTTATGCTATTTGGTTTACAAATGATGAGTGGAAGTGAGAACTTACAAAAATGTCCCTTGGTTAAAGTTAGGCCATTTTGCATGCAAGGCTAAGGTAGTAATTTGGTAATAATCAAATGAGTTAGTGGGGTTGGAAAAGTCTTGTTTGACCTTTGAGAGAATAGAAGGGTGATTTGCATGCATGGTCTCTTATGTAATTTGATAAATTTGACAACTAAAATTTATAATGATTTATTTTTATAAAATAAAATATAAGTTCAAAAATTATAAAATTTATATCATAAAATAACTTGGATTTTTAGAGACTTTATAAAATCATTTTCAAAATATGTGAACAAAATACCTTTTAAAAGAAAATTTTTCCAAAGCTTAGAATATTCCTTATAAATCAAAAATAAAGAAATTAAATAAACTCTTGCTTTGAAAAATCATATATTACACAAAGCAAATTTATAATGTAGAAACTTTTACTCACACTAGCGTACAATCATTGAATATATTTTCATTTGACTTTAATATTATACCCAATCCAAAAATAATATTACATAAAATGCCGGTTGCCAGTCGAGTATTTTAACCAGTTGCTCCACAAATGACAGGTCTGCCTGAATTTCTACAGGTTCATATTTTATCACATGGCCAGCGTCAGGATTGTACTTCTTAAGCAACGACACATGGAACACATTATACACATGCTGATACTGAGGTGGTAAGGCCAACTCATAGGCTACCTTTCCCACTTGACTCAAAATCTCAAAAGGACCTATGTATCTAGGTGCTAACTTCCCTTTCTTGCCAAATCTCATCAACCCTTTTCTAGGTGACACCTTCAGCAACACAGCTTCACCAATTTGGAATTGAACGTCCTTACGTGCTGGATCCGCATACTTCCTCTGTCTATCTTGAGCAGCAAGCAACCTTTTCTGAATTAACTTGACCGAGTCATGCAACTGTTGTACCAAATTCGAGCCGAGAATTCTTCCTTCTCCTACTTCATCCCAACTTGTTGGTGATCTACATTTTCGCCCGTACAAAGCTTCGTATGGTGGCATGCCGATACTGGAATGATAGCTGTTGTTGTAAGAGAACTCAATCAACGGCAAATGGTCGTCCCAACTTCCTGCAAAATCGATTGCACAACTGCGCAACATATCTTCAATTGTTTGAATTGTCCTTTCACTCTGGCCATCAGTCTGCGGGTGGTACGCCGTGCTCATATTCAATTTTGTGCCAAGACATTCCTAAAATTGCTTCTAAAATCTCGAGTTAAATCGGGGATCTCTGTCTGAAACTATTGATACGGGTACTCCATGCCTTAGTACGATTTCGCGCACATACAGATGAACCAACTTGTCCAATGACGACTTCTCGTTTATTGGAAGGAAATGCGCCGACTTCGTAAGACGATCAACTATAACCCATATTGCGTCATGTCCGGATTTCGTTCGCGGTAGTCCTAATATAAAGTCCATAGCGATATTTTCCCATTTCCATTCTGGAATCTTCAGGGGCTGAATTAATCCGCTTGGTCGTTGATGTTCTGCCTTTACTTTCTGACAAGTATAGCACTTCGCAACCCATTCTGCCACGTCTCGCTTCATATTTGGCCACCAAAAGTTCTTCTTTAAGTCTCGATACATCTTGGTGCTTCTCGGGTGGATTGAAAATTTCGAATTATGGGCTTCATGGAGGTTCTCATTCTTTAATTCAGGTACATGGGGAATCCATATTCTGGATGAAAACCTTAGTATCCCTTGCTCATTCCTTTGAGTATTAATCTCCTCTCCAGATAACTGATTCTTCTCTTTTTCCATTACTTCATCTTGACACTTCTTTATCTTTTCCACTAGTGTTGGCTGAAAAGTCATTGCACGACAAACTTCCTCGACTTTTCCATAAGCACAAAGTTCCAATTCCAATCTTTCGATTTCTTCAGATAACTCTTTTGATGTTATCATCATATTCAATCTCTCCTTCCTACTCAGAGCATCGGCCACTACGTTCGCCTTTCCAGGATGGGAATTTATCGAGCAGTCATAGTCCTTGATCAGTTCCAGCCATCTCCTCTGCCTCATATTGAGCTCTTTCTGAGTAAAAATGTACTTTAAACTCTTGTGATCTGTGTAGATTTCACACTTCTCTCCATAGAGGTAATGTCTCCAGATCTTGAGTGCGAACACTATGGCGGCTAGTTCCAAGTCATGCGTCGGGTACTTTAACTCATGCGGCTTCAACTGTCTTGACGCATATGCGATCACTTTACTGTGTTGCATCAACACACAACCCAAACCCTTATGTGAAGCGTCGCTGAATATTACAAAATTCTCTTGATCATCTGGAAGTACCAACACCGGAACTGTTACCAACTTCCGCTTTAACTCTTGAAAGCTATCTTCACATTCTGCACTCCATTCAAACTTTTGATTCTTTCTGGTTAACTTGGTCAATGGCGTGGCAATCTTCGAGAAATCCTTGACGAATCTTCTATAGTATCCGGCAAATCCTAGAAAACTTCACACTTTCGTAGGAGTCTTTGGCCTCTCCCAACTCATAACTGCCTCAATCTTTGCCGGATCCACTTTAACTCCCTCATTTCCAATAACATGCCCCAAAAATTGAACTTCCTTTAACCAAAACTCACATTTGGTGAACTTGGCATACAACTTCTCTTGTCGGAGTATCTCCAAGGCTATCCAGAGGTGCTGCTTATGTTCTTCTTCCGACTTAGAATAAATAAGGATGTCATCAATGAATACCATGACAAATTTGTCCAAATACTTCTTAAATACCCGATTCATCAGATCCATAAATGCGGCCGGAGCGTTGGTCAATCCAAACGGCATTAGTAGGAATTCATAATGCCCTTATCTGGTCCTGAATGCGGTCTTAGGAATATCTTCTTCTTTGATCTTTAATTGATGGTATCCCGATCTCAAATCAATCTTCGAAAAGCATTTTTCTCCCTTCAACTGATCAAAAAGGTCATCTATCCTTGGTAGCGGGTAGCGGTTCTTGATCGTCACCTTATTCAACTCCCGGTAATCTATGCATAGACGCATACTCCCATCTTTCTTCTTTACAAACAGAACAGGTGCTCCCCATGGCGACGTATTTGGTCGTATCACTCCTTTATCCAATAATTCTTGTAGCTGGCTCGCCAACTCTTTCATTTCTGCTGGTGCCATCCTATATGGGGCCTTTGAAACTGGTTCCGTGCCTGGAGCAAGGTTGATCTCGAACTCAATTTGTCGATCTGGTGGTAAGCCTGGTAGTTCGTCGGAAAATACATCGGGGAACTCACTAACTACAGGAATATCTTCCATGCTGAGGCTGCCTCTCTCTGAATCCACTACATATGCTAGGAACGACTCACAACCTTTTCTAAGCAACTTCTTAGCCTGAACGATTGTAAGAAATAGTTTATCTTGCCTCTGCCCCTTAAATACTACCTTCTCTCCACTCTTCGTCTTTAAATACACTCTCTTGGTCTTACAATTAATCTGAGCGCTATTCTCTCCTAACCAATCCATTTCTAAAATTATGTCAAACTCTCCCAACTTGAAGAGTATCAAGTCGGCTGAAAACTTATATCCCGAAATATCGATCTCACACTTTGGACAAAATTGATTCACAGGAATCTTCTCTTGGTTCGCAATTACCATATTTACTACCTCACTCATAACCATTTTCTCACATTGAAGCTTATCAACAAAAGATTCTGATATGAAAGATCTTGTTGCTCCCGAATCAATCAATACTTTAGCTTTGACATTATTGAGTAAAAGTGTACCTGCTATCACCTCAGAATTCTGAACATCATCTTTCATCTTTAGATCAAATGTCCTTGCTGTTGCTTGCAGGGTTGGTGCGGGTGGTGGAGGTAATGCCAATACCTCAGCTGACACGCTTGCACTGGTACTTGCCACGTTCATCAGAGCTTTGACTGGTCCTGTTGCCTTACACTCCCTAGCCATATGTCCAGTCTTCCCACACTTGTAGCACGTAACTCCTGGCTTCGGCATCTTGCACTCATTTGCCAAATGTCCCTTCTGATTGCACCTATAACAGGTCATGCTCAGCTTATTGCATACTCCGGGGTGCCTTCTTCCACAGTGCTTGCATTCCGGTCTCTGGAACCTGTTTTCTCCAACTTGCCCTTGGCTTGCCTGATTGTTCCCTTTTGATTCTTGCCTTTTGCCCAAATTTCCCTTCTTTTGAAAATTTCCGCCCTTCTGGAAACCAATCCTCTTTTCATTCCGATCTTGCAAACTTCCAGCTTCAGACTTTTCTCCATAAAATGGAACCTTCCTCTTCTTGTTTATCCCTCTCTTTCCTTGACTGCATCCCATTATTCTCAATCAGAGCAGCTTTCTGTACTACTCCCGCATAAGTTTCAAGCTCAAACATAGCCACCCTATCTCTGATCCAAGGCTCCAATCCTTGCTGAAATTTCTTTGCTTTTTCCTCCTTAGTGCTGGTATACTTTGTAACAAACCTTGACAACTCAGTGAACTTCTTCTCATACTCCAATACAGTCATGTTCCCTTGCTTCAACTCAAGAAATTTTAGCTCCATCTGATTCTGCATGTACTTAGGGTAATACTTGTCCAGAAATAACTTCTTAAATCTCTCCCAAGAAACCTGCTGAGTGACTTCCATAGCCTTTACTGATTCCCACCAATAGATAACTTCTCCCTTCAAGAAGTAAGTAGCATACGGCGTCTTCTGATCGTCTCCTAACTGTACCAACTCAAAAGCCATTTCCATCTCCTTGATCCATGTGTTAGCTATCACTGGATCAGTGGTATCATGAAATACAGGTGGATTCACATTCTGAAAAGCCTTGAAAGTGACAATTTGTCTAGGTGGTACTGGTGGTTCAGGTGGTTGGTGTGGCTCACGGTTATCTTGGTTTTCAATTCGTTGTTGAAGAGTTAGTTGTTGTTGAGCTATAGCATTGGTTTGTTGTTGCAAGGTTTCCAGTAGTCGAAGAATATTTGGGTCTGTGGTGAAGGTGTGTAATAACCCCAATTTTTGGGAAATTTTGAAACCCTTATGAATAGTGTTTTTGCTGAATAAGAAAACTTTTCATGTCACACTATGTAGGGGTTCTGATATGGATATTCTGAGATTTTATTAGTACTTTATATGGGATATAAGTGTATGTAAAGATCGTCAGAATCCAAATCCGAACACTTTGATTTTTCCCGGAAATCCACTAGATACGGAAAGAATTGAGTATAAGGTAGCAAGATAAAAAGGATTTAAATTAAAGGATTATAATAGAGGATCATAAAAAGGAATATAATGTATTGAGAAAGGTTAAGGGAACCTAAGTAATAAGATCCCGGGTATGATCCTTCAAACGATAAACGAAAACGAAAGTTAAGCAAACCGTATAGCAGATCAGCGGTTATTAGGCAAACAATTAGGAAGTTAATCAAAGGGGATTAGAGAGAGAGTGATGTCACCCAACCAATGGGAGGAGGACAAAGAGGGAAGGATGACATCACAACATGACATAGGCATGACATGGGAAGGAAGGAGATGTGGTGGCTTTTTAACCACACAAAATCAAGGGCAACTAGGTAATTTACTAAAACAAACACAAAATCAAACCAACCAAGCCAAGCAAATCATTTTCATCAAAAAAATCAAAAAGAAACCAAGGCATTGTTCTTCATAGCTCTCGGCTTTTTACTATTGCAAAGGGAGAGAAATTCAAAACTCAAGATCCAAGCTTCCTAAATTGGTGAGTTAATTCCCTAATCATCCTTATGCTTAGTTAGGGCTATATCATGAGTTTAAGCCATCAATTCCTTCTCAATCTTCTTCATTTAATCAATGAAGAAGATAATGAATAGTGTTTTCAAGTTTTTAACTTGAAATTTTTCTTGTTTTCCTTGAAGATCCAAGCATTCCTAAGACTTCTCAAGGCTTCTTAAGGCTTCCTAGCTCCTCCCACCACTTCAAGGAAGGTATATCATCTCCAAACCCTAGATTCCTATGTATTATAAGATGATTTTGATTAGTAGGGTGATATTGTAGCTTAATGTTTGTGATTTAGAATTTGGGATTGAAATGGTATTGAAATGGAATGGTAAATGTTGTTGTTTTGGTTAAAAGATTGTAGTATAGTTAAATTCAAGCTTAGGCATAAGTATGAATGTTAAAATTGAATTGGTTGGGGCTGATATGATGTGATAAGGATGGATGTTGGTTGTATGTTTGATTTGAGGTTGAATTGTGGTTGGTTTTGAATGGTTTAAATTTGGGAAATCGCGTAAACATAGCCGTCGTAACGTCCGATTTTCTTTAGACTGTTTTTGTGCATAACATTAGGACCCGAGAACCCCCTGCTAGATTATGACCATTGCCATGTCTAGATAGCTCGTGTTACGAGCTTCATTTTGATATGTAGTTCGTTCGATTCCGATGCACGGTTTAGGAGAAACGACCGTTTCAAGTAACGGCGTTTCGCGAACGAAACATTTCCCCTCGCCTTACTTTGAAACATAGGTTAAAGACCAAAAAGGGTTAATTAATGTATGAAACATTTATGGTAAGTGTGTTAAGCAGTTGGTAAGACACTCGCGAAGGAATCGCCTTAAAACTCGTAAAGGTTAAATTACTAAAAATGGTGGAGCCGAGGGTACTCGAGTGACTTAAGAGAATTAGTAAGCGCAAAATGATCGTTAGAGTCTGAGTTGGTTAGAGTATAGATTTACAAGTGACTTTGGTTTAATTCCAACTTACTTGTTGTTTATAGGTTACCAGACTCGTCCCGAGCCATTCGTAACCCCCAGTCGCTGAGGCAAGTTTTCTACCCGTTATACTGTTGTTGTGATGTAAATATATGTATATGCATTATCTTGTGATTAGTGCATGATTGTTATTAGCAAATTTTGCGATATATTGGAGCATGCTGATATGGTATATATGCATGTCTGTTTCGTAATCTGGTTATCTATCTGTTGATTTTGATGCTTATAGTTGCATAATACCTATGCTAGAGATAAGCAGTAGTTGTGTATACCCTTAGTATAGGGGACCCAAAGGTGAACATATTTCTAAACCGGGAGTCGATGTTCCCGAGTATATTATATATATATATATTTATATATATATATATATATATATGGATATAGTTTTTAAAACTATTGATCGAATAAGGTTTATTCGATACCTTTATTTTACTTAATTGAGTATTCATTCGAGGGCTTATGACTCAGTTTATTTTATTATTTGAATATTATTTGAATATTCATTCGAGGGCTTATGACTCAGTTTATATTATTATTGAATATTACTTGAATATTCATTTGAGGATGTATGACTCCTTTATTTTATGAATATTATTTATAGTATTCATTCGAGGTATTATGACTCCGCTTATTACTTAATAATATTCTTTATTGTATTAAAGAATAAGGTGTCGATAATCAAACTTATTTTTGATTATTCAAATAAAGATATTACTTTCGAATAAGTATATCTTTGATTATTTGCTATTCATTCGAGTATAAGTTTTCCAACTTCTACCTCCATTATTCTTTATGGGAATATTATTTAAATAATAATATTCAGATATTTCTTTCATATTGGGACTGATTTATTTCATAAATCAGCATTACTCCAAACATTCTTAAAAATGTTTTCGAGTCTTCAAAATGAATTTAAAAAGGGTAGAGCGGATCCCAAAACTTGTTTTCAAATTCAAGATCTTCCATTTTAAGGAGACTTGAATACTCGTTCAAAAATCTAAGGGATCCGGCTCTGTGGTGTATTTTATATTCGCAACAAGGTTGCATTTTTGGTAAATGAATTGATTACTTACCCAATGTTGGGAAGTAAGTCCATCTATCGAGTCAGCATAAGCAACATGGGCTCAGTGGGCGTCCATGATAGTGTAAGTGGCTCAGTGGGAGTCCATCAAATGCATAAGTGGCTGAGTGGCAGTCCAGCATAAGGTCCTATTGCGACCAGGGTGATGACCAGTGGGGAATTCGTCCATCTACTAGTAGAAAAGGTTACTTATTGGTATCTTTGCCTGATCAGCAAGATATCGGGTTTATGCCACAATTCTTTTTCCTTTTCAAAAATTCATTGGATGTTACAAACTCTGTTCATACCTTACATGACAGAGGTTTTCAGGAAATGTATAAAGAAGATGTATATGTGGATATATATATATATCAGAACTTAATGAAGTATATCATAACTTCATTTCCTTCAAAATATTTCAAAGATTGAATCTATTCAAGTCTTATCTTGTAGTCTCATCAGTGTGATGAACTTTTGAAACTAATTATAACTTGAACGGTGGTAGTTCAAGTAGTATTCGGAAAAGATATAAGTATATTGGAGTATATTTTAACTTCATCTTTTAAACTTATATCTAGTAAATGATTATCTTATGCATATCAAAGACTTTCAGAAAAAAACGTTGAGACAAAGTTAGATATATTAGATCACCTTGCAATGATATTTTTATACAGTTATAAACTGGAACTTTGGGTATATTATGCATGGAAGAGGACTTCCAAGATTTTGAAAAGTATATATGTATATATACTAAATATTTTGCGACTTCATCGCATTAAAATATCAAACTTGGTTCATTTCTTTTGACCAAGACTTTCATGAGTACTATGAGAAGGCTCATATATTGTTAATCATTATACATATTATTTTGGTGGGCTTGCTGCTCACCCTTGCTTTCTTCTTTCATCACACAACAACAGATAGAAAAGATGAACAGGACCAAGCTCCCGATTCGCAAGCGGTTAGAAAACGTTCCGCAGTCTTCTGAAAGCGTTGATGCCGCCGTAGCTGAGGTAGGAGCTACCAATAGGCTAGGTTTTCAACTATTGATGAACTAGACTTATATATAATATGAATTGTAATAATGGCAAGGAATATGTAAATTTATTCAGAACCTTTTTAAGGTGTAAGGGTTTATAATTGTGGAATATAAGGACTTGTGTTATTTTTTGAGTGTTCATCTCTGAGACTATAACGTGTGGTGTGTGTGTTTATTGTGGGGTCACAGTACAGAGTAGTTGAGTAATTATTAAGATTGGGTGTTATTAAGGGAAATGGAACTCGTGACAACCCGGATCCCCGACCCCGGATTTGGGGGTGTTACAGAAGTGGTATCAGAGCTAAGCGTTATAAACCTCAGAGATGATGGGACGTTAAGATAATAAGTTCACTAAGATAATAAGAACTCTTGCCAAGTTCATAGTCAGGCTACCTAACGTAGCACTGACAGTTAAAACCCTTATGGGAACCCTTATAAATATCATGATAGAAGCGTAGTTCGTTATCGTAGATGGTAGCGGGACTCCGAACCCTGAGGTTGAGGAGCAACAGCGCGATGATGTTTATTACTAATTGGAGATCGGATTGTGGATCCGATAGAGTGTCCTAATGCAGGACCGGATGATGTTGATATTGAGGATGTAGCGGTTGAGGATGTTATCCTAGAAGGGATAGTTGCTGAGGAGGATCCCATGGAGGATCCTGACAAGAATGAATAAAGGACCACTGATGAATTGATGACCATGGTTAGGTCGACTACCAGAGGTAGGATTGGTCGGTCACTACCGGAGGTTCATTCAAGTTTGTAAAGATAGTAGCCCCTTTAACGCGGCTTACTCATAAGACTGAAAAGTTCGAATAGACAGAGAAATGCGAGAACAGCTTTTAAGAACTGAAGCAAAGGTTGGTGACGACCCCTATGTTGGCGTTGCCGGATGGAAAAAGGAGATTTTGTGATTTGTAAGTGACGCTTCGCATAAGGAATTAGGGTGCTTCTTATATAGCACAGCAAGATAATCGCGTCTGCATCAAGACAATTAAGGGAATTTAAAATTCGATATCCCCACCCATGAGCTTGGGCTCGTGGCAATAGTTTTGCCCTAAAGATTTGAGGCACTACTTGTATGGAGAGAAGTGTGAGATTCACAAACCATAGGAGCTCTGGTACATTTTTACGTAGAAAGAGCTCAACATACGCCCGAGGAGGCGGTTAGAGCTAATCAAGAATTATGATTGGGAGATTCTGTATCATTCGGGGAAAGCCAATGTGGTGGCTGATGCCCTTAGTAAAAAGGAGAGACTCAAGATGATAATGTCTTTGGGAGAATTGATAAGAGATTTTGAGAAAATGGAAATAGTAGTGAAGGTAACCGGAGCCGGTACCGAAAAGCTGTTTGAGATTGCAATAGAGACCGAATTATTGGAAAAGAGCATATTATGCCAGAAAAAGGTGATGAATGAAGGCAGAGAGCCAACAAATAAATATGAGATTAATACCGAGAAAGATGATAAGGGAATAATGAGGTATTCCTATAGAATTTGGGTTCCGAAAGTTCAAGAGCTTAAGGATGAGAACTTATATGAGAGCCATAGTTTGAGGAATAGGATTTAGGGCAAACCCAAAATGTGATAGTCAGGGAGGTTGCCATCAAGAAAGAAAGAACCCATAACATAATAGAGTGGAAAACAAGGTTTTTAATGTATAAGATAACCCCGATTATGGGAGAAGGTTGAAACATTTCATACTAAGGAAACAGAAAGTCGAGTAAGGAAAGGAGACCCGAGACGGTACTCCTATACGGCAATTTATGGACCTGTCTAGACAGAACTTAGACTATTATCCCCAACCACCACCTTGAGGAAACAATGCAATAGGAAATTCTTTCAGGACCTTTAAGTCTCTAAGCTCTCAGAGTTCCAAGGAACAGGTTGACCTAGTCGAGGCAAGAGCCTGGCTAAAGAAAATATAGGAATCATTTGAGATTCTAAATGATGGACGAATCACAAAAGACTATTTTTGTCACTTACCCTCCTAAGAGAAGGGCCACCACTGGTGAAAGACCAAGAAAGGCACGGAGCCAGAGGTTAGAATAAACTGATTAAAGTTCAGTCAATTGTTTTCGGGAAAGTAATTCCCAAGGTTATGGAGATAGTGTAAAAGCTTTAGAGTCAGAACAAAGGCGGACGAGTATGATGAAATATGAAGCTAAGTTATAAAAGTTGTCAAGCTTCGTTCTGATGACAAGAATCCCAGAACGATATGATGCTTGAAGTCAATGATTAGTGGGTTCATGAAATAATGATAAGAGAAAGGAAAATAAAATGAAACTGAAGTGGAAAGGAATATAAAGGCAATAGAGTTTGAGGTATGATAACGGAGTTGGGTATGAGGAAACCCTAAAGACTCGTAGCAATAGAAATAGAAAAGTATGTAATCGTCAGGATGAGGGTGATTCACCATGAGTTAAAATTGATGGTTGAGGGCATAAGAGAAACATATATTTTATCCCCTGTAAGTTGGGAGGATTCGAGGAAACCTTGAGATAGTTCGAAGGATAAATAATGAGACGAGGATAGACTGAGGAGACAAGAAAGTAAGAAATTAGGAAAAATTGGATGAAGGAAGTGACCTTCAAGAATGTGAAGTGTAAGACCGGTGGCTTGATACCCAGAAAGGGAGACGCCATGTATGAAAGATATCCCAACATTGAGGTGACTGTTGAGATAAACAACAAAAGTAAATAAGGAATTATTAAGAAGAGGTTCACGTTGAACACGACCAATATCTTCCAGAACATCCTTTTTATCGTTACCAAATTAGGCAAGAAAAGCGGATAACCGTTGTTATCTTTTGGAGGCCATATTGATTGACCTCATTTTGAATACAGATGTTATTGTGAAACTAGGCATATACTATCGATGTGGGAATGATTGAATAAGATACCCTTATCAGGGATATATGACTTGATTTATCCATGGAAGGATGCATGTACCTTTTTAAAGGTGGCATTAAAGATAGAACATCAGTAACTTAAAATGAATCCTAGGGGAATGCATAAAGGTTGGCATTTCACCCTTAATAGGGACAGTATGAGTTTTGACAGTATGATTTGGAAAGGGTTAAGGTAACAACAATCTTTAAGAATCAGTGGAGAAATTTTTCAGAAGTATATAGACAATGGTTCTAGTATTAGTAAATGGTATTTTGATATGCCCTGTATATAGGGAATACGGGAGGAACGATTGAAGGATAACCTTAGAGGTTTTACAAGGAGAAAGGTAATATTCAAAATTCTCAAGAATAAAAATGTTGATAAAGGAAATATGATGTAATTATAATGATGCCAAGTGGGGCACGTGTTAAACCACGAGAAAGTATGGATCGAACCAGTAAAGGTCGAAATTGTTCAGGGCCATTAGGACCTAAGGTAAAAGATGTTCTAAGTATGATTGAGAGTCAGTCGTGGCAATGTTCACATCTAATGACTAAGGCAATGACTTATGGAAAAAAAATGGTGATTTTTTTTCTTCTCACCAGGACTTAAGAAAAGCATTCTCACATAAGCTATGATTGAAATAAGGTAGAAATTTATTTGGAGGTGGTTAAAATGACATTGACTGTAAGGAAATTTTACTATCAGGAAAGGCCAAAGAGGTGGCCGACACTTTAAAGGTAAGAGGATAATTATAGGCGCTTGTGCCAAAGGAATACAGTGATGATGGTTAAAGCTATGCAAGTTGTATTATGGTTTGGAAGATTGACATTCCTTCTGATGACTGTGTAATACTCAACCGTGATAGTAGTTGGTAAAGGTTTACTTCGTGTAATCGCCATGAGCGGGCTATCTATCTCAGAAGATACTATCTTGAGATAAGCCAGGACCATGTTTCAAAAAGGACTAGACGAACCCTTGAGTTAAGTCTTCTATTTAAAGTATACGATTAAGAATGGTATTAACCTGCTATCATTGCTTTGATTGAAACTCTTCTGCAATTTTATCTGCTTCATGTCATGTATGTATGTCAGGATCATGAGTGTTCTTCATGAATCAGAAATGGTGATTATGTTACCTCCTTAGAAGGATTTGATACGACATGTATGGACTTCGTATGGTTAGATATTAAGATTTCATGGAACGTGAATGACGACAGTAGGTCAGTAGTGGACCATAGTAATGCAGCAATGATTCTGCGAGTAATGAGCTGGTTACAACCGTGAGAGTTGTATTGGAATGGATGTTGAGATTGAGTACCACTAAACGGGTCGTGGTAGTGTATAAGTTAACATTGATAGACTAATTAAGTAGAGTATCTACCTACTGAATATTTACTCCTTCTTATCAATAGAGAGTCGTATTACTATATGAGGAAGGTTGCGGTGCGAGCATAGAATCCTAGTAACGGTGATATATAGAATGAGATCCCAGATTCGATTTTCGATGTCGAGGGAGTTTCAAAGGTAATTGTGTATAAGCTCGAGGAAGAGCATGGGTCCATAGAATGATGGACGGGATAGCGAAAATATTTAGGCATGTGAAATACGATACTATAATACTTGATGTTGATATAAATACATATATGTTTTGTTCTCCTATGACAAACCTCTATAGTTCAGAGGTAGATTCCAAGCCAGATATTTTATGGCAATATTTTTTTACATATATATATAATTCTCTTCAGTTCGCTCTTTTCTCTTCTTTTCATTTCATGTAAGATGAGAAGAACAACCCTTCCAGAAGGGGAGGTATTGCCGAATGACTATCTATCTGTGTGATAGAAGCCTAGTAGGATACCATCTATTGTTTAATTGCTTGTCAAGTACTAAAGGCTGGCCACCTTCTGTATTAACTATGCGATATAACAAGTGTTCATGATCATAGTGATCTCTCAACAAATTCCTTTACTTCTATATGATTGATTAAGCTTCCAAAGATAGAAGCAGCTGAAAAAGGAGTAGTAAAGTTATGGTGGTATTCAGAATGGAAACACATTCGTGATACTAAGGTTGACATGGTTATTAGAAGGTTATAGAACGCTAACGAGCAAAAGTATAACCAGTATAATATTAGGAATGGAAGGTAGTAGCGATTACGAACTCGAAAAGAATGGGTATTGAGAAGCAAAAGCTCTAATGTTAAAAGCTATAAGGAGAGTCTGTGCAATAGACTTGAAAGAAATTGGAATGATCACTTAACACGGATTGAGTTTTCTTACGACAATAGTTCATATGTCATTATCGAGATGTCGCCTTATGAGATCCTTTAGGGAAGACAATGTCGATCTCCCTTATGTTAGGATGAAGTTGTAGAGCGCAAGATGCTCGGACCCGCAGTAGTCCAAAGGACCAAGGATATGATAGATCTAATCAGAGGACGGCTAGTAGTAGCCCAAGATGGACATGATAAGTATGTTGATTTGACATGAAAGGACAAAGAGTATGAAATAGGGGACCTAGTAATGTTATAGGTATCCCTTGGAAAGGATTGATGAGGTTCGAAAAGAAAGGAAAGCTAAGTCTACAATTTGTTGGACCCTTGGATATATCAAGACATTTGGGAAGTTAGCATATGAGCTAGCCCTACCCCCGAACATGTAGCAAGTTCATAACGTGTTTCACGTATCAATGTTAAGGAAGTGTAATTCGGATGCCAGATAAATAGGGGCATATGAGCGCATAGGCATGCGACCAGACATAACCTATAGGGAGCAACCAGAAAGGGTTATAGATCGAAAAGGAACAAGTGCTTAGGAGAAGGGTTATCAAACTAGTCAGAGTTTGATGGAAGAACCACAATGTGGGAAAATTTACTCGAGAGTTAGAAAGTGCAATGCTAAGAGAGTATCCCTATTAAGGAGGGGAGACTGTAATAACCCCAATTTTTGGGAAATTTTGAAACCCTTATGAATAGTGTTTTTGCTGAATGAGAAAACTTTTCGTGACACACTATGTAGGGGTTCTGATATGGATATTCTGAGATTTTATTAGTACTTTATATGGGATATAAGTGTATGTAAAGATCGTCAGAATCCAAATCCGAACACTTTGATTTTTCCCAGAAATCCACTAGATACGGAAAGAATTGAGTATAAGGTAGCAGGATAAAAAGGATTTAAATTAAAGGATTATAATAGAGGATCATAAAAAGGAATATAATGTATTGAGAAAGGTTAAGGGAACCTAAGTAATAAGATCCCGGGTATGATCCTTCAAACGATAAACGAAAACGAAAGTTAAGCAAACCGTATAGCAGATCAGCGGTCATTAGGCAAACAATTAGGAAGTTAATCAAAGGGGATTAGAGAGAGAGTGATGTCACCCAACCAATGAGAGGAGGACAAAGAGGGAAGGATGACATCACAGCATGATATAGGCATGACATGGTAAGGAAGGAGATGTGGTGGCTTTTTAACCACACAAAATCAAGGGCAACTAGGTAATTTACTAAAACAAACACAAAATCAAACCAACCAAGCCAAGCAAATCATTTTCATCAAAAAAATCAAAAAGAAACCAAGGCATTGTTCTTCATAGCTCTCGGCTTTTTACTATTGCAAAGGGAGAGAAATTCAAAACTCAAGATCCAAGCTTCCTAAATTGGTGAGTTAATTCCCTAATCATCCTTATGCTTAGTTAGGGCTATATCATGAGTTTAAGCCATCAATTCCTTCTCAATCTTCTTCATTTAATCAATGAAGAAGACAATGAATAGTGTTTTCAAGTTTTTAACTTGAAATTTTTCTTGTTTTCCTTGAAGATCCAAGCATTCCTAAGACTTCTCAAGGCTTCTTAAGGCTTCCTAGCTCCTCCCACCACTTCAAGGAAGGTATATCATCTCCAAACCCTAGATTCCTATGTATTATAAGATGATTTTGATTAGTAGGGTGATATTGTAGCTTAATGTTTGTGATTTAGAATTTGGGATTGAAATGGTATTGAAATGGAATGGTAAATGTTGTTGTTTTGGTTAAAAGATTGTAGTATAGTTAAATTCAAGCTTAGGCATAAGTATGAATGTTAAAATTGAATTGGTTGGGGCTGATATGATGTGATAAGGATGGATGTTGGTTGTATGTTTGATTTGAGGTTGAATTGTGGTTGGTTTTGAATGGTTTAAATTTGGGAAATCGCGTAAACATAGCTGTCGTAACGTCCGATTTTCTTTAGACTGTTTTTGTGCATAACATTAGGACCCGAGAAGCCCCTGCTAGATTATGACCATTGCCATGTCTAGATAGCTCGTGTTACGAGCTTCGTTTTGATATATAGTTCGTTCGATTCCGATGCACGGTTTAGGAGAAACGACCGTTTCAAGTAACAGCATTTCGCGAACGAAACATTTCCCCTCGCCTTACTTTGAAACATAGGTTAAAGACCAAAAAGGGTTAATTAATGTATGAAACATTTATGGTAAGTGTGTTAAGCAGTTGGTAAGACACTCGCGAAGGAATCGCCTTAAAACTCGTAAAGGTTAAATTACTAAAAATGGTGGAGCCGAGGGTACTCGAGTGACTTAAGAGAATTAGTAAGCGCAAAACGATCGTTAGAGTCTGAGTTGGTTAGAGTATAGATTTACAAGTGACTTTGGTTTAATTCCAACTTACTTGTTGTTTATAGGTTACCAGACTCGTCCCGAGCCATTCGTAACCCCCAGTCGCTCAGGCAAGTTTTCTACCCGTTATACTGTTGTTGTGATGTAAATATATGTATATGCATTATCTTGTGATAAGTGCATGATTGTTATTAGCAAATTTTGCGATATATTGGAGCATGCTGATATGGTATATATGCATGTCTGTTTCGTAATCTGGTTATCTATCTGTTGATTTTGATGCTTATAGTTGCATAATACCTATGCTAGAGATAAGCAGTAGTTGCGTATACCCTTAGTATAAGGGACCCAAAGGTGAACATATTTCTAAACCGGGAGTCGATGTTCCCGAGTATATTATATATATATATATATATATTTATATATACATATATGGATATAGTTTTTAAAACTATTGATCGAATAAGGTTTATTCGATACCTTTATTTTACTTAATTGAGTATTCATTCGAGGGCTTATGACTCAGTTTATTTTATTATTTGAATATTATTTGAATATTAATTCGAGGGCTTATGACTCAGTTTATATTATTATTGAATATTACTTGAATATTCATTTGAGGATGTATGACTCCTTTATTTTATGAATATTATTTATAGTATTCATTTGAGGTATTATGACTCCGCTTATTACTTAATAATATTCTTTATTGTATTAAAGAATAAGGTGTCGATAATCAAACTTATTTTTGATTATTCAAATAAAGATATTACTTTCGTATAAGTATATCTTTGATTATTTGCTATTCATTCGAGTATAAGTTTTCCAACTTCTACCTCCATTATTCTTTATGGGAATATTATTTAAATAATAATATTCAGATTCTTTCATATTGGGACTGATTTATTTCATAAATCAGCATTACTCCAAACATTCTTAAAACTGTTTTCGAGTCTTCAAAATGAATTTAAAAAGGGTAGAGCGGATCCCAAAACTTGTTTTCAAATTCAAGATCTTCCATTTTAAGGGGACTTGAATACTCGCTCAAAAATCTAAGGGATCCGGCTCTATGGTGTATTTTATATTCGCAACAAGGTTGCAGTTTTGGTAAATGAATTGATTACTTACCCAATATTCAGGAAGTAAGTCCATCTATCGAGTCGGCATAAGCAACATGGGCTCAGTGGGCGTCCATGATAGTGTAAGTGGCTCAGTGGGAGTCCATCAAATGCATAAGTGGCTGAGTGGCAGTCCAGCATAAGGTCCTATTGCGACCAGGGTGATGACCAATGGGGAATTCGTCCATCTACTAGTAGAAAAGGTTACTTATTGGTATCTTTGCCTGATCAGCAAGATATCGGGTTTATGCCACAATTCTTTTTCCTTTTCAAAAATTCATTGGATGTTACAAACTCTGTTCATACCTTACATGACAGAGGTTTTCAGGAAATGTATAAAGAAGATGTATATGTGGATATATATATATATCAGAACTTAATGAAGTATATCATAACTTCATTTCCTTCAAAATATTTCAAAGATTGAATCTATTCAAGTCTTATCTTGTAGTCTCATCAGTGTGATGAACTTTTGAAACTAATTATAACTTGAATGGTGGTAGTTCAAGTAGTATTCGGAAAAGATATAAGTATATTGGAGTATCTTTTAACTTCATCTTTTAAACTTATATCTAGTAAATGATTATCTTATGCATATCAAAGACTTTCAGAAAAAAACGTTGAGACAAGGTTAGATATATTAGATCACCTTGCAATGATATTTTTATACAGTTATAAACTGGAACTTTGGGTATATTATGCATGGAAGAGGACTTCCAATATTTTGAAAAGTATATATGTATATATACTAAATATTTTGCGACTTCATCGCATTAAAATATCAAACTTGGTTCATTTCTTTTGACCAAGACTTTCATGAGTACTATGAGAAGGATCATATATTGTTAATCATTATACATATTATTTTGGTGGGCTTGCTGCTCACCCTTGCTTTCTTCTTTCATCACACAACAACAGATAGAAAAGATGAACAGGACCAAGCTCCCGATTCGCAAGCGGTTAGAAAACGTTCCGCAGTCTTCTTTCATCTCTGAGACTATAACGTGTGGTGTGTGTGTGTTTACTGTGGGGTCACAGTACAGAGTAGTTGAGTAATTATTAAGATTGGGTGTTATTAAGGGAAATGGAACTCGTGACAACCCGGATCCCCGACCCCGGATTTGGGGGTGTTACAAGGTGGTTGTTGGGTTCTTCTTTTTGGGAGGCATGATCCTGAAATAAGAGTTGTGTCAAAACAGATATGAAGGATAAAATGATTCGAGGGTATCGCATGGCATTCTCATTTACATATGGGGTCAAGTTTCCAAATTAAGCAGATATGATGATAAAAACATAAAATAATAGTTGAGAGCAAATGGAACAATAGCACATAATTATTGAAATTTTAAAGGTCACAGTACATAGGATTGGGACATAGTTTGATTCTAGGAATAACAGGCTTATTTAAAGGAAACAACGGAAACAACTGGGGATTCCATAGAGTCTGATAGTACAACAACATGAAAGGTAAATGGGAAGAACTAAGGCTCCACTCCATCTGAACGGGGCTTGGTAGTCTTTTCCTCTCGAAGCGTCTTCACAATGCTCTGGAGCTCATCCGCCACAATCTGAATGACATATTGGCTGGTACGGTCCCGGTGCGCTGGCATCTCCTCAAGCTTAGTGTTGACGTACTGAACCAAGGTCTCAAGTCTCGCAGTCATCTGCTCCTTGGGCTTCCCTTCGTAGTTTCGGCTGTCCGGATACACGTTCTTCAGTCGGTCTATCAGTCGGTCGTACTTGCCCTGAAGCATGTCGAACTCGCGCCTCAACTCAGCATACACGGAGAAAGCAATAGTGTCGTTCGACCCAGAGGATGACGAGGAATGCGCCCTTTGCTGACAACCAATAATAGGAGTATTAATAATAATTTACTTAACCTAATCTCTCGCATATAATCTATAACCTACACACATATCCTATAACCTATTTGGGCTGTCCAGGGACTCTAAACCGTAGCTCTGATACCAAAACCTGTCACACCCCCAACTTAAACAACAAATTAAATATAGCTATTACATCTTTTTAATGAAGAATACACAACCAAAATCCAAGATCTTACAGTTTAGGGTTTGGAACAGCCCAACACTACCAACTATTACATCTGATTTAAAATACCGAGTCCTCACACAACTATTATTACTTATTCTACCTAAGCTCGAACATAAGAATCAGCATCACAAGTCTTACGGGCAGTCTGCTTGAATCTAACCATAGCTGCTAGCTATAATATCAGGGTAAAGCAAGGAGTGAGCCAAATGCTCAACAAGTGCTAACAGTACGACACAAAACATAAATTGAGATATACTTTTAAGAATGATAATGGAAAGACATAACCAAAGGTAACGAGAGATAAAAACTATGTGAGATGGCATCATTTTGCTTGCATCAAATTTTTTTTTAAAATCATGTCTTAATCAAAATCAATTTATGACGCTACGGATTACAGCCGGTGATCAGCCGCGAAGTAATCCCGAACCTCGCTGGGTTCTAAAACATTAATGGGAATCCCTAGGCAACTTTTAAACCTAATATAAGTATGGAAAGGACTCGCGTCTCAGTCCAGATCCACCATTCAAAGAAAACATTTATCCCCCTTTGGGACTGAAAAATCCACATTTTAATCATTTTAAAAACTGATGCCGATTTATGACAAAATCTCTTTTGACTGTAAACATTTTTATCAAGGGATTATAGATCAACTTGAAACACTGGAAATATGACACTAAATCTCAGGGTCATGATCCACTAGACTTTACTATATTAGGGTAATTGAGAGGTTTCCATAAACAAGAACTTTGACAAGGAAATTGAGCAAGGCTATTGGATAATATGAAAGAGTAATGTCAAACTAGGCTTAAAGCAATGGTTGTGGACAAGGTATAGGTATTAGAACATCAAGAAGATAAGCATCACAGGTTCCAAATAGGATAGAGGTGTTAAAATATAAAGAAAGTGATCATCAGCTCAAGATATAACAGGGTATCAAGTTTTAGGGTAAGGATAGAGTTATCAAATAATCATGAATGAATTTAAGAAATAATTGGCTTTTAGGTATCAAGATAAAGTTTCTATCGAGGTTATTTCAAGAGTTGAATCAAATCATCAGGGTGCAATATCAAGATTTCTCAGGGATCAATAGCATGATAATCAAAAGGATCAATAAATTATTATAACAAATCTCTATTTTATCCTGGCATCCCATTACTTTGGTATACTAGCATGGTATGACTTTTGATCTACTTGCAATAAGTACTTGAGGGTTCATGGCATTTTTATATGATTCAAAGATAAACATAAGATACGCTTGATTTAAATATATCAAAATGACTCAGGATAGTTGCATCGATATATATATGAACTGATTTTAGTAAATACGAAGGTCAAGTTGAATCACTTGCCTTGAAATAGGCTGGTCTGGTCTGACTGGTAGGAGCAACAACTGGAGCTTCACTCGACTTTTATGGCAAGTTTTCCCTCATCTCGAGATCCTACAAAAATAATAATAATCCTCATTATAATATATTCTCACCAACTTAACCTATTTACAACTCGAAATTAAACACGGATGGCACTTAGGCCTATATGCACTTAATTTATATCCACCTTTATATTACAATTGCACACACATAGCCACATATTCACATATCATATATTAACACCAAATAACACCATATATACCATAATGCAACACTAGGCTTGGATGATCTCGACTCACAACTTAAGTCACTTGGTCGCTAAACTAGACAAGGTCTTCAAATTTTGGCTTCCTAACTCGATGTGCCTTTCCTAAATTATCCAACACCTATTGACCCTCACTTGTGCCTTTTGCTCTAATGACCTTATAATATCTTACAACTATGGTGGTCGACCTAATACTCACTTCTAAGTGTTCTAAAACTATGTGATAAGTGATAGTGCTCACTGGTGCAAATTTCAGAATGACAACTATGGTTTCTTGAGTACATTAGACACTCTTAAACTACAATTTTTCCTTCAAAACTTTTACATAAGACTCTCCTGACCTAAGGGCATCTCACAAGATTGATGTGGCTCAAGGGCCTGGCTTGGGCCTTCTTGGGCCTAAGCTAAAAGTCCAAGGTTCCCCTGTTTTTCTTGGCAGAAAACGCCCTGACTTGAATTAACTTGTGACACATGGTTCTAGCTAATATCCTATGAACTATGGTTGGAAAAACTTATCTGACATACCCTCTAACTAAGGCCCAATTGGGCATAATGAGGGCCTACCCATGACATGGTCAAATCTCCCTATTTCTAAGTTGCAACAAAACTGTCCCCTGCTGGACAGATTTTGTGATTCTACTTGTGCACCTAACCAAATGACATGCAAACCTCCAAACAACTCCTAAAACCTTTTATATACTCCCAATACTAACTTCTGGTAGCTTGGGCCTCAAAGTGCACACCAATGATATGGTCAAAACTCACTCTAAACCTCAGGGTGCTATACTGATTTTTCTGCGGAAACTATAACTCTCATTTTCCAAGGTTTTGACTTGACAAACTCAACTAACAACAACTCAATACTTAAACCAAGACTTATACATGGCGATCTACTGAAATAACTCCCTTATTCTCAAAATAAACTTGGGTGAGATCATCCATGCCCAAAAACAACAACATGCAACCAAATATATAACATGCAACTCATGGAAAGCACATAACAAGATTTCGGCTAGGCATAAAGTTTTAAATGCTTGCAAAATCGACTTGCACCTAATACTCATCCTTAATAATCATGAAATATAACTTCTTTTAAGTATTAATAAGAAATTTATCATGGAAATAATCTATTTTAAGCACACATATTTCGAATTTATAGATTTTTAAACATAACTACATGATTTCGAAAAGAGTAGCATGCAAAACATGGTTGATCATCATTTTAATGTCTTAAAACTAACATGCATGGCTAAACATAAATATATAATGAAATTTCAGTAGCATGCAAAGGATTTTAAAGCATGATATCTCCATAAAACACTTAGTTAGCACATATACATAATATATCTCATAGAGAGCTCTTGAATTCACAAGAATCAAGAGTTTCTCTTTGGAGATCACATAAGAACTACACATGCATCCATGGAACTTCAACTTCCAAGTCACAAAATACTTGGAAAGTATATAAGATGAATGTAGGTAAAAGATTTACACTTGGGAAGATGAAGAATGAATTGAAAAATGGAAGGGGTGGGGGATTTTGGCCTTCGGCCGAGAGCAATGTGGGAGGGGGAGGAGAGAAAATTTGTGGGGTGTTGGAGTGTGGAATGAGAATGACTTCTCCCACTTTGATTTCTTTGTTTTATGCTATTTGGTTTACAAATGATGAGTGGAAGTGAGAACTTACAAAAATGTCCCTTGGTTAAAGTTAGGCCATTTTGCATGCAAGGCTAAGGTAGTAATTTGGTAATAATTAAATGAGTTAGTGGGGTTGGAAAAGTCTTGTTTGCCCTTTGAGAGAATAGAAGGGTGATTTGCATGCATGGTCTCTTATGTAATTTGATAAATATGACAACTAAAATTTATAATGATTTATTTTTATAAAATAAAATATAAGTTCAAAAATTATAAAATTTATATCATAAAATAACTTGGATTTTTAGAGACTTTATAAAATCATTTTCAAAATTTGTGAACAAAATACCTTTTAAAAGAAAATTTTTCCAAAGCTTAGAATATTCCTTATAAATCAAAAATAAAGAAATTAAATAAACTCTTGCTTTGAAAAATTATATACTACACAAAGCAAATTTATAATGCAGAAACTTTTACTCACACTAGCGTACAATCATTGAATATATTTTCATTTGACTTTAATATTATACCCAATCCACAAATAATATTACATAAAATGCCGGTCGTAACATGCAAATGCTACATTCTAAGGAATCAAACTGAACAGCATGGAAAGTTTGATGCTAAAGTAGATGAAGGAATTTTTGTTGGATATGCCGTTGGAAAAGCATATAGAGTCTACAATCTTAGAACAAATAATATTATGGAATCTGTACATGTTGTGTTTGATGATAAGAAGATTGAAGGACTAAAAGATGAAGGTTTCCATGATAGCCTCAAATTTGACAATGTTAAGATAATTTGTGATGACAGTGATGATGATAGTGATCAAGAAATAGTGGCTAAGGATATTATAGAAAGTCTATCTCCAATGATGCACAAAATTCAGCATTAGTCGAGGTAAAAAATGCATCATCCGTCGAAGACAATCAGCTTCATCCGTCGGGATATAAAGTGCATCATCCATCGGAAAAATCAAATTAGATGAGAGTCAAAATAGATCACTTACAGAAAAAACTCCTTCTTTAAATTAAAGATCCACAAACTCAGGGGGAGTTTCTTCTAATCAAAACTCAGTCACACATCAAGATAACAATGAGGCTTGTTCATCTAGAGGTAATCTACCTCAATAGAGAAAATGGACTAGAGATCACCCATTTGAACTGATCATTGGTGATGTGTCCTCAAGAGTGCAAATAAGGAAAACAACTCAAGAGAAATGTCTATATAGCAGCTTTTTATCTCAGAAAGAGCATAAAAAGGTAGAAGAAGCTATGTTGGATCCTGATTGGGTTTTAGTATGCAAGAGGAGCTAAACCAATTTGAGAGGAATAAAGTATGGAAGCTTGTACCCAAGCCTAAAGGAAAGAATCCTATTGACACCAAGTGGGTATTCAGAAACAAGATGGATAAAAATGGCATAGTTGTCAGGAACAAAGGTAGATTGGTTGCTAAGGGCTACTGTCAACAAGAAGGAATAGATTTTGATGAAACTTTTGCTCTTGTTGCAAGACTTGAAGCCATTAGAATTTTCTTAGCCCACACAGCCCATGCCAATTTCAAAGTCTATCAAATGGATGTCAAAAGTGCCTTTCTGAATGGAGAATTAGAGGAGGAATTCTATGTAAGTCAGCCTCCTGGTTTTGAAGATTCAAATTTTCCAGAATATGTCTACTATCTTTTGAAAGCACTTTATGGATTGAAGCAAGCACCTAGAGCCTAGTATGATACTTTGTCAAAGTTTCTCTTAGAAAATCACTTCACAAGAGGCACTGTTGACAAAACTTTATTCTTTAGAAATGTTAATGGCTCTAGCATACTTGTTCAAATTTATGTAGATGATATTATATTTGGCTCTACAGATGGAAAACTTTGCAAAAAGTTTGCCAAATTGATGCAAAGTAAGTATGAAATGAGCATGATGGGAGAACTAACTTATTTTCTTGGTTTACAAGTTAAGCAAGTTAGTGATGGAACATTCATTAGTCTAACCAAATATATTTGTGATCTTTTAAAGAAGTTTGATCTAATGGATTGCACATCTGCAAAAACTCCCATGGCCACTGCAACTAAACTTGAATTAAACACTACTGAAAAGTATGTGAATATTTCAAGTTGTAGAGGCATGGTTGGCTCACTTTTATCCTTAACATCTAGTAGGCCAGATATAATGTTTGCTACTTGTCTCTGTGCTAGATTTCAAGTTGATCCTAGAGAATCTCATTTAATAGCTATTAAAAGAATTTTCAGATATCTCAAAGGAACACCAAAACTTGGCATTTGGTACCCTAGAGATTCTGGTTTTGTTCTAACTGGTTATTCAGATGCAGATTATGCAGGTTATAAAATTGATAGAGAAAGTACAATAAGAACCTGTCAATTTCTAGGAAACAAGTTGGTATCCTGGTTCGGTAAAAAGCAAAATTCAGTTTCTACTTCTATAGCCGAAGCTGAATATATTGTTGCTGAAAGTTGCTGTGCACAATTTCTATGGATGAAAAACCAATTGTTGGACTATGGTCTGCAAGTGGACAAAATTCATATTTCTGTGATAACACAAGTGTAATTGCTATTACTGAAAATACAGTACAACATTCAAGAACAAAGCTCATAGACATCAAGTACCACTTCATCAGGAAACATGTAATGAATGGTATTGTGGAACTTTATTTTGTTCTAAATGAGAAGCAACTTGCAGATATCTTTACCAAGCCACTTGATGAATCCACCTTCACTAGGTTGGTAAGTGAGTTAGGTATGCATTATTATTCTTAAATCATTTTTGATAAATTTGCAAGTTGAAATGCAGCCAGAAACTTAATTGATTATTCTGTTTTGGATGAAAATTTGGCTAAGTCAAAATCTACATCTTGACGGATGTTCATTATCCATCAAGATCATCTGTCGAAATAGAATAGCTTGGTAAAAATCAATTACTTTTCTGGATTATTTTAAACCCGATGGATAATTGCTTTATTCTCATCCGCCGGATTGTCTACATCTTAGCCGTTAAAGTTCTGAACATTATCCATCAGATTTACTTACAGTCTGTAAGTATATCATGACGGATAATTATCAAAATTTTGACTGTTTATTTTACTTTTAAAAGGCTATTTTGGGTAATTTTCATTGGGTCTTTAATTTTTACCTTTAATTTTTATCCCATTTTATCTGAGAATATATAAAAGCCTAATTTCAAGTTCATTTTAGCTTTTATCTTTCTCTATTGCAATTAACTGCTCTCTTCTTCCTCAAAGCAAAAGCCTCTTTCTTTCTGTAACTTTCCTTGCTTAACAATAGCACCAGTAGTCAAGATCATGTCTCGGTCAGGATTCATTTATGAGAATAACAACTTCGCGGGTCTTGTGAACAAAGAGATTCCAGCCTCAGAAGATTATCACAAAATGATGGATTTTGTGAAGGGATGCAAGATTAACTATGCCATGCTTGAATCACCCACAATCTACTGTGAAGTTGTGGAGGAGATGTGGACCACTGCTGTGTATCAGGCAACTGAAAAAACTATAACTCTCTCCATTAAAGGTAAGGAATTTTGTATTAACAGTGATACCATCCAGACATGCTTTAAAATTCCTCAAAACACTACTACTAAACCACACACAGATGCTGATTTAGTTAACTTGCTTAATTCTATTGGCTATGCACTTCCTACCACTAAATTAAGTGAAATTAGGAGGCTAGGTCTTTGGAAAGAGTGGAGCTTTCTGTGTGATGTAGTTTCCAAGGTGTTTTCTGGTAAAATAAGCAACTTTAATTCTATCAATACTGCTATGCTTAACATGCTCTACGTGCTGCTTAGTGACAATTACTATAACTTTAGTGATGTTATCATGTTTGAGTTAGGCTACAAGTTAGGGGAGATTAAAAAGAGATCTAGGAATGTTTATTATGCTAGATTCTTTATGATTATTGCTAACCATATTTGTGAGGATCTTGTGATTGAGAACCCAACCAACAAACTGGATTGTTGGGTTCAAGAAAGAAGAGCAATTGCAGATTTAAACGGAGCCAATCACCACAAGGAGGTGCCCCTTGTTTATTTGCTTATCATGGAGGGTCCTCAGGTAAGTGAGGTACATACTTATGTCCCTACTCCTTCTACCTCTCAAGTTTCTTTGCCATTGACTGTGGTTGTGGCATCTGTGTCAATGACCCAACAGATGCCTACCCAAGCCACAAAATCCAAATCAAAGAAACCACACTCTGGTGTCTCTCAAAAGATGTCAGTTTCAAACTCTACTAAAAACAAAGAGGGGATTGTGAAGGGGGTGAGATTGGTGAGGGACAGGGTGAACATCAAAGAAGCCCTAAGAATAAGGATGGTGAGGTGAGTGTACCCAAACCTAGCCACACCATAGTTTCCCAACAAATTGTGGTGCTTAATAAGGAAATTAGCACATCTCTAGTTTCATTCTCCTAAAAGGATACAACTATAGAAATAAGCTCCCAACCAGGAGCACAGGCCAAAAGGGTTAGGGACACAGACTCACCCCAGACTTATATAAGAAAGAAGAAGTCTAGAAAACTTGGGGATGCACAGGGATCATACACAGTGCAAACTGAAGCTAAAGACTCAGTCACTGCACCTTCTCAAACTTAGTTTGATGTGGCTCCAATAAATGTGGAGTCACAACCAAAATCTCTAACTATAAACATCTCACACATACTAGATACACAAAACTCTCCCACCAATTCTCTGGATGTGGATATGATTCACACATCAATTCTTGATTCTCCTTCTTTAACTCTGTTGGAGAAGCCAAAATTCAGTGCAAGTGAGCATCATCTTCTAGATGATCTGTTGGCTCACTTGCCAATTCTTTCAAGAACTATTAAGACTTCTGTGCCTAAATTATCATCAATCTGCACAGATTCCATAATAGTTTCTACTCCAAACTCTATCATTTCCTCTATTCCAATGGATATTGTTAATCCATCGACTAGTAATTATATCCCGACGGATGTGCCTAACAATAGTCATCCGTCAGCTATCCTAACTACTACCCCGATGGATGTTCCTCATCCGTCAGTACTCACTACACAAGCTAAATTTTCAACAATTATTACAAGTATAGATGAGCTAGTAGTTGTACAATCACTCCTAGGATTGAAGGAAGGGAGTGAACAGAGTGAGAGGATGAGTTGCTCTCAGGAAAAAGGAGATGAAAAGAGAGAAAATATGTAGGATATTTCTTCCAGCCTGGCAAAAGTGAGTGAAGGGAGTTCCACTTTAGTAGGTGAAGGTGAGGGTGTGAAGGTGGTGAGCCAAGGGGAGCCCTTGATGCAAGAATATAGAGAACATGAGAGAAAAGCAGGTACAGCTGAAGAATGGGAAATGCCTGTTGTTAGTGAGTTAATGGATGTCAATGAAGTCTACAAGAAGCATCTATTTCAACAAGAATATCAAGCTATTTTAGATTTTGTTTCTTTTAATGTTGAGGCATTTACTCATCCTGTTCCAGCTTATCACTTCCTAGCTGCACATGGCAATGAGGCATCTAAGAGAACCTTGAATCTAATGCACACAATAGCCTCCATGCAAAGGGCCAAGGATGCCATCAATGCCCTGCCTACCACAACTGGTGCAGCTTCTGATTCTCTCTGTGAAGAATTTGGAGATAATGGTGAAGATGATGAAGAGGAGGATCCCATAGATTTAGGGGGAGAAGCTGGTTCAAGCAGAAGTGCAAACACTCTTTCAAGGATGTTAAGCAAAGAATACAGCAAACACCACTTCAAGTCAACCCTCATCTCTCTCAAGTAAAGCAAATCTCAATAAATGAAATGAGTCTGGGTAATATGGAAAAAACCTTCATGTATAAAGTCTTTAAAAACCAACTTGGTTTTGAAGCCCAAAAGAAATTATCCAAAGTCATCAGACAAGAAATCCTTGGATCTTATATTTGAGACTCCAAGGCCAGATGAAAAGAAGCTGTTGGCAAGGTCCATTGCATTCTTCAAGGATCCAACTGACTCTGTACTAAAGAGAAGAATTGCTAAGATCTACAGGAATGTGAAAGAAATCTGTGTGGTGGCTGGAAACCCTCAGTTGGCAGAAGCTAAGAAGGAAGAAAAGGAGAGAATTAAACAAGAAAAGAAGCAAGTTACTTTAGATGCTAAGAAGCTCAAACAGAAGAAAAGGCAAGCTGTTATAGTAGCCAAGCTCCAAGCTGTGAAAACTGCAAGTGAGATTTCTGAGAAGCATCCTGTGATAGCTGAAGCCCAGGATCAGAAAATGCACAAGGAACCTTAACAAACAAAGAAGCTTAGATACAAAGTCAAGGCCAAAAGAAGATTGGACTTCGATAATGATGAGATGGAAGATTACATTCCCAAACAGTCTACATCTACAACTCAAACATCCAAGCCCTCAGTAGTGCAGGAGGAATTTAAGGTGGATCCTACAAGAAATTATCATGGTGAGCCAATAGTTCCCAAAGATGAGCCAGTAGACTGAGATAGCTTGCCTTTTCCTGAGCTCAATTTACCAATCTTCAACAAGTTAAAGAAGACAAAGACAAGAGCAATCAAGAAGGTCAAGCCTGCGAGACTCAAAACCAAAACCTTAACCAAAACTCAACCAACTGTCAACAAGGGAGATCTTCTATATATCAGTGACATCAAGGAATTTTCAGATACAAATCTCTACTTGGATGAACTAGAAGAAGTAAGAGTAATTGATGCTCACAAAAATCTCCCTGAAAGACTGGTGTTCAAATACAAGAGTCACATAATTCTTCAAGAGAGTTATTCTATTTTGATAAAGATCTTCTCATCTTTCAATAAACATTTTGGATTTAATGTGACATCCAAGAAAATGGTTCTAAAGAAGATAAAAGAACTAAGGAATAACAGAAAAGCCTTCGATACACTCCCAAGGACTCTATCAATTCCCTTCACAGGAAATAAAGTGCACTTGAGGCCTTACTGGCTGATGGAATTCAAGGATGAAAAATGTGTTAGGAGATTCTTCAGACTGGATGACCAATTGAGCATCTCAAGCAATGAGACTCTATTGGAAATGCAAGAAAAGCTGGATCTATCAAATGCTGAAGAACTTGAATTTCACAGACAACTCCAAAATCAAATAGAAGAAAACAACAGGAAGCTTGGGAAGAAATCAAGACAATCAAGGAGATAGATCATATCTGCTCAGACTACAGGAGCACCTAGAAAATGATTGTGAGAACTCTTTATACACTTCACTTTGTTTAATATTTAAATAAACTGCAGTACTTACAAGTTTTATCTACCATAATTCAATCTATACATTTAGGGTGTTTTGTTTTTATAGAGTTTCTCTTAATTTATGGCTACAATTCCAGTAGACATAAATTTGGGGGAGATTGTTAGGAATATGTTGTGAACTTGATGATAAATTGAACAAAACACCTTAGTAGATTTAACTTAGTGTTTTAATAGCTCTCGATGGATGTTCTAATATAGTCCCAACGGATGAATTTTATAGTCCTGCCGTAGGGTAAGAAAAAGGGTTATAAATCAATTAAGAACAACTTTAAAGAATATCTGGCTTTTAGGTATCCAGGTAAAGTTTCTATTGGGGTTCAAGCATCAGGGTGAGATGTCAATTTTTTAGGAATCAATAGCATGTTAATCAAGAGGATCAATCAAGTATTACATCACATCTTTATTTTATCATGGTGTTCCAATTACTTTGATATACTAGTGTGATACGACTTTTGATCTACTTGCAATATGTACTTGAGGGTTCATGGCATTTCTATATAATATGAAGATAGATTTAAGAATCGCTTGGTTCAAGTATATCAAGATAACTCAGGATACTCGCATCAATATATATGAACTAATTATCACACATTTGCAGTGTAAACGAAAAACAGGTTGAATCACTTGCCTTGAGAAATGCTGGCCTGGTCTGGCTGGTAGGAGCAACTGGAAGCTTTACTCGACCTTTATGGAAAGTTTACCCTCGTCTTGAGATCCTACATAAATAATAATAACCTCATTATAATATATTCTCACCAACTCAACCTATTTACAACCCAAAATTAAGCACAAATGGCACTTAGGCCTATATGCACGCAATTTCTAATCACCTTATAAATACAATAGTACACATAGCCACATATACTCACATATCATATTTTAATATCAAATAATATCACACACACCATATTGCAACACTAGGCTTGGATGATCTCGATCCCCAACTAAGTTACTTGATCGCTAAACTAGACAAAGTCTCCAAATTTTGGCCTCCTAACTCGATGTGCCTTTACTAAACTATCCAAAACCTATTGACCCTCACTTGGGCCTTTTACTCTACTGGCTTTATACTATCTTTCAACCATAGTGGTCAACCTAGGTCTCACTCATAAGTGCTCTAAAACTATGTGATAAGTGAAAGTGTTTCAGAATGACATCTATGGTTTCTTGAGTGCATTATACACTCTTAAACTACAAGTTTACCTCCAAAACTTCTACACTAGACTGTTCTGACCATAAGGCATCTCCCAAACTCGATGTGGCTCAAGGGCCTAGCTTGGGCCTCCTTGGGCCTCCTTGGGCCTAAGCTTAAAGTCCATGGTTCCCCTATTTTTTTCTGGGCAAAAAACGCCTTGACTTGAACTAACTTGTGACACATGGTTCTAACTCAAATCCTATGAATTATGGCTGGAAAACTCCTCTGACACTCCCTCTAACTAAGACCCAACAGGGCCTAATGAGGGCCTACCCATGACATGGTCAAAACTTCCTATTTTTAAGTTGCAACAAAATTGTCCCCTACTGGACAGATTTTGTGATTCCACTCGTGCACCCAACCAAACGACTTATAGACCTCCAAAAAACACCTAAAACCTTTTATATACTCCTAGTTCTAGCTTCTGGTGTCTTGGGCCTCAAAGTGCACAACAAATGCTCATTCAAAACTTCCCCATAAACTAGTGCATCAAATCTGGAAAAATGCAAACACTAACTAATCCCTTTCCACCTTAACTCCCGCTTAAAAACCAAGCATCCAACCCTTACCAAAGCAAACCTAGTGCATTAATGTCCTAAAATAGTGCCTCAATAGGAGGGGAGATCATCCATGCCCAAGAACAACAACATGCAACTAAAAATATAACATGCAACTCATGGGAACACTTAACAAGATTTCGGCTAAAGCATTAAGTTTAAATGCTTGCAAATTCGACTTGTACCTATTACTCATCCTTAATATTCATGAAATATATCTTCTATTAATTATTAATAAGAAATTTATCATGGAAACAATCTATTTTAAGCACACATATTTCAAATTTATAGATTTTTAGACATAGCCACATGATTTCGAAAAGAGTAGCATGCAAAACATGGTTGATCATCATTTTAATATCTTAAAACTAGCATGCATGGCTAAACATGAATATATAATGAAATTTCAGTAGCATGCAAAGGATTTTAAAGCATGGTTTCTCCATAAAACACTTAGTTAACATATATATAAAATATATCTCATAGAGAGCTCTTGAATTCACAAGAATCAAGAGTTTCTCTTTGGAGATCACACAAGAACTACACATGCAACCATGAAACTTCATCTCCCAAGTCACAAAACTCTTGGGAAGTATATAAAATGAATGTAGGTAGAAGATTTACACTAGGAAAGATGAGAAATGAAATGAAAAATGGAAGGGAGTGGGGGATGGGGGGCTTCGGCCGAGAGCAACAAGGGTGGGAGGGGGGGAGTGAAAAATGAGGTGTGTTGGAGCGTGGAGTGAGTGAAAATGACTTCTCCCACTTGGTTTTTGGTTTTATGCTTTTGGGTTGACAAACTAATGAGTGGAAGTGAGAATGTACAAAAATGACCTCTAGCTAAAGTTAGGCAATTTTGCATGCCAGGTTAGTGTGGTAATTTGGTAATCAACAAATGAGTTAGTGGGGTTGGAAAGGTCTTCTTTGACCTTTGAGAGAATAAAAGGGTGATTTGTATGCAAGGACTTCTATGTAATTTGCTAATTATAACAAATAAAATTTTTAAAGAATTATTTTTATAAAATAAAATACAAGTTCAAAAATTATAAAATTTTTGCCATAAAATAACTTGGATTTTTAGAAATTTTATAAAATCACTTTTGAAATTTGTGAACAAAATAACTTTTAAAAGAAAATTTCTCCAAGGTTTAGAATATTCCTTATAAATCAAAAATAAGGGAAATAAATAAACTTTTGCTTTGAAAAATCATATACTACATAAAGCAAATTTATAATGCATAAATTTTCATTCACACAAACGTACAATCATTTAGTATATTTACATTCGGCTGTAATATTATACCAAGTCCAAAATTACTATTACATAAAATGCTGGTCGTAACACCGAACCTCGCTGGGTTCTAAAACATTAATGGGATCCCTAGGCAACTTTTAAGCCTACAATATAAATGTGAAAAGGATTCGCGTCTCAGTCCAGATCCACTATTCAAAGAAAACATTTATCCCCCTTTGGGATTGAAAAAAAATCCACATTTTAATCATTTCAAAAACCGATGCCGATTGATAATAAAATTTCTTAAACAATAAATATTTTTATCAAGGGATTATAGATCAACTTTAAAATATTAGAAATATGTCACAAAATATGTTACAACCGGCATTTTCGTGTAATATTAATTGTAAATTTGGTGTAATTTTAAAGTCGAATGCCAATATATTCAACTATTGTATGTTTGTGTGAATGAGAATTTCTGCGTCTTAAATTTTCGTTATGTGGTATATGATTTTTTTCAAATCAAAAGTTTATTTATTTCTTTTATTTTTGATTTATAAGGAATATTTTAAACCTTGAATAAATATCTTTTTAAAAATTATTTTTTTCACAAAGTTCAAAAGTGGTTTTATAAAATTTCTAAAAATCCAAGTTATTTTATGGTATAAATTTTATAATTTTTGAACTTGTATTTTATTTTATAAAAATAAATCTTTATAAATGTTAGTTGTCATAATTAGCAGATACATGGTTGTCCTTGCATGCAAATCCTTCTCTATTCAATTCAAAGGGCTAAAGAGACAATTCCAACCCCACTAACTCTTATTTTTCTAGCCAAATTCCTTCTTTACACTTGCATGCAAAATGAACCAAGTATAAGTGGAGGGATAGTCTTGTCAATTCTCATTCCCACTCACATTTGCCAAATCAAAAACCATAAAGCAAGCAATTGATATGATCATCCACTCCACTCACCATCACACTTTCTCCTCCCACCCTCCTCACTCCCTCACTCTCGGCCCTCCGCCTCCTTCTCTCGGTTTTTCAGCCGAAACCTACCCCCTCCCTATTTTCTTCATTCCTCCACCAAGTTTCCACCTTCTACACAAGTAAATGTTACTTCCCATACCATGATCACATATATTCCAAGGAGTTTTGAGTAAAAAGTTTAAGTTTTAAAGTTGCATGTTAAGGTTTTAGTTGAAACTCAAAGTACAACCTTGATTTTTGTGGATATAAGGTTGTTTTTGAGAGGACTACAAGGAATGGTGAAGTGCCAAGTCTTGAGAAAGAAACTCTTGATATTAAATGGCCATTCCCTTCCATTTCATTCGGCCATGACCTTAAAGGAGCCGAATGAATGGTCCTAGAGATCATTCTTGTTGCTTGGTTCAATTTTTGTATGTTTATGTGATAATGGCATGAAACTTATAGTAAAAATTTGATAAAACTCTTTGCATGCTAAGTGATCATCTAGGTATAGCTTATGCTAGGCTTTCATGTCAATTTTATGATAGAATATATTTAGAAAATATGTTGTTTTGGTTTGCAAAACTCGAAGTTATGCATGCATGTGAATTTCTCTTGAAATGTTGGAAGATTTTGATCATTAGGAAGGATTTTATTAGTAAGCTTTAATTTCAGTAGGAATAAGGAGTTAATATTGATTAATTCTTCTTGATGCATGGTAATAATTCGTGTATATCTTTTATAAAAATGCATAACTTGTTGTTTCAAAAACTTGATGATTTGTGAGTTATGAAATGTGGTTTCTTTTGTTTTTCCATGATTGCACCTTAGGTAAGGATGATCTCCACCAAGATTATTTTGAGTATAAGGGATTTAGTTCAGTAGATCACCATGTCTAAGTCTTGGTTTGGGTATTGGGTTGTTGGTGGTTGAGTTTGTCAAGTAAAAACCTTAGAGAAAGGAGAGTCATAGTTTCTGCAGAAAATCAGTTTAGTACCCTGAGGTTTAGAGTGAGTTTTGACAATGTCATTGATGTGCACTTTGAGGCCCAAGCCACCAAAAGTTAGTATTGGGAGTATATAAAAGGTTTTAGGTGTTGGTTGGAGGTTTGCATGTCATTTGGTTAGGTGCACAAGTAGAATAACAAAATCTGTCCAGCAGGGGACAGTTTTGTTGCAACTTAGAAATAGGGAGATTTGACCATGTCATGGGTAGGCCCTCATTAGGCCCCATTGGGTCTTAGTTAGAGGCAGTGTCAGAGAATTTTTTCCAACCATAGATCATAGGATATGAGTTAGAACCATGTGTCACGAGTTAATTCAAGTCAGGGCGTTTTCTGCCCAGAAAAACAGGGGAACCATGGACTTTAAGCTTAGGCCCAAGAAGACCCAAGCCAGGCCCTTGAGCCACATTAAGTTTGGGAGATGCCCTTAGGTCAGGAGGGTCTTGTGTAAAAGTTTTGAAGGAAAACTTGTAGTTTAAGAGTGTCTAATACACTCAAGAAACCATAGATATCATTCTAAAATTTGCACCAGTGAGCACTTTCACTTATCACATAGTTTTAGAACACTTAGGAGTGAGATTTAGGTTGACCACCATAGTTGTAAGATATTATAAGGTCAGTAGAGAAAAAGGCCCAAGTGAGGGTCAATAGGTCTTGGATAGTTTAGTAAAGGCACATCGAGTTAGGAAACCAAAAATTTGAAGACTTTGTCTAGTTTAGCGACCAATTGACTTAAGTTGTGAGTCCAGATCATCCAAGCCAAGTGTTGCATTATGGTGTATATGGTGTTATTTGGTATTAATATATGATATGTGATTATGTGGCTATGTGTGTGCAATTATAATTTAAAGGTGAATATAAATTAAGTGCATATAGGCCTAAGTGCCATCCGTGTTTAAATTCGGGTTGTAAATAGGTTAAGTTGGTGAGGATATATTATAATGAGGATTATTATTATTTATGTAGGATCTCGAGACGAGGGAAAACTTGTCATAAAGGTCGAGTGAAGCTTCCAGTTGCTCCTACCAGTAAGACCAGACCAGCCTTTCTCAAGGCAAGTGATTCAACCTGTCTTTCGTATTTACTATAAATAGTTCATTTATATCAATGCAACCATCCTGAGTCATTTTTATATATATATTTAAGTCAAGCGTATCTTATGTTTATCCTTGAAATACCATGAACCCTTGAGTACGTATTGCAAGTAGTTCAAAAGTCTTATCATGATATTAATTTAAAGTAATTTGAATGCCATGATAAAAGAAAGGGTAGTTACAATTCTTGGTTGATTCTCTTGATTAACACGCTAATGATTCCTAAGTATTGATATCTCATCCTGATACTTGAACCCCTATAAAACCTTACCTTGAACCCTGAAAGCCAGATATTTATCAAAGTGATTCCTCATTGATTACCCCTCTTTCTTATCTTAAAGCTTGACAATTCTGATAAATCCTGAGCTCAAGATCATTTCTTCATACCTTAACACCCTTAGTATTCATGAAGCCTACCTTCTTGATGATCCAACACTTGAACCTTGATGAGAAACCATTGCTTTAAGCCCAGTTTGGCATTACCCTTCATAATATCCAGTAGCCTCGCTAAATTCCCTTGTCCAAACTTTGATATATGAAAACCATTCAGTTACCCTAATAGAGTATAGTTTTGTGGATCATGGCCCTGAAATTTAGTATCATATTTCCCGTGTTTCGAGTAGATCTATAATTCCTTGATAAAATGTTTCTGTTAAAAGAAATTTTGTTATATTTCGGCATCAGTTTTTTAAATAAATAAAACGTGGGTTTCAGTCCCAAAGGGGGATAAACGTTTTCTTGAATAGTGGATCTGTACTGAGACGCGGGTCATTTCCACACTTATATTAGGCTTAAAAGTTGCCTAGGGATTCCCATTAATGTTGTAGAACCCAGCGAGGTTCGGGATTACTTCGCGGCTGATGACCAGCTGTAATCCGTAGCGTCATAAAATGATTTTGATTAAAAGTATGATTTTGAAGTTGTTTTGATACAAACAAAATGATGCCACCTCCCAAAAGTTTTATCTCTCGATATCATTGGTTATGTCCTCTCATTGACATTCTTTAATATATATCTCGACTTATGTTTTGTATCATATTCATTAGCACTTGTTGAGCATTTGGCTCACTCCTTGCTTTACCCTGATATTACAGCTAGCAGCTATGGTTAGATTCAAGCAGACCGCCCGTAAGACCTGTGATGCTGATGTTTATGTTTGAGCTCAGGTAGAATAAGAGATAGTAGTTTTGTGTGAGGACTCGATATTTAAAATCAGTTGTAATAGATGGTAGTGTTGGGCTGTTCCAAACCCTAAAATGTAAGATCTTGGATTTGGTTATGTTTATTTATTTTTAAATGGTGTAATAGTTACATTTACTTTGCTATTTAAGTTGGGGGTGTGACAGGTTTTGGTATCAGAGCTACGGTTTAGAGTCCCTGGACAGCCCAAATAGGTTATAGGGTATATGTATAGGTTATAGATAATATGTGAGAGAGTAGGTTAAGTAAGTTTTTTATTAATATTCATTTTATTGGTTTGTCAGCAAAGGGTGCATTCCTCGTCATCCTCTGGGAAGGACGACACCATTGTTTTCTCCGTGTATGCTGAGTTGAGGCGCGAGTTCGACATGCTTCAGGGCAAGTACGACCGACTGATAGACCGACTAAAGAACGTGTACCCAGACAGCCGAAACTATGAAGGGAAGCCCAAGGAGTAAATGACTGCGAGACTTGAGATCTTGGTTCAGTACGTCAACACTAAGCTTGAGGAGATGCCAGCGCACCGAGACCGCACCAGCCAGTATGTCATTCAGATGGTGGCAGATGAGCTCCAGAGCATTGTGAAGACGCTTCGAGAGGAAAAGACTACCAAACCCCGTTCATATGGAGTGGAGCCTTAGTTCTTTCCATTTACCTTTTCATGTTGTTGTACTATCAGACTCCGTAGAATTCCCAGTTGTTTCCGTTATTTCCTTTAAATAAGCCTGTTGTTCCTAGAATCAGACTTTGTCATAATCCTATGTATTGTGACCTTTAAATTTCAATAATCATGCTCTATTGTTCCATTTGCTCTCAACTGTTATTTTACATTTTTATATGCATCGCCATATCTGCTTAACTTGAAACTTGACCTCATAAGTAAACAAGAATGTCATGCGATACCCTCAAATTATTTCAATGATTCATATCTGTTTTGACATAACTCTTATTTCAGGATTATGCCTCCCAAAAAGAAGAACACTACAACCACATCCACCACAGACCCAAATATTCTTCGATTACTGGAAGCTTTGCAACAACAAACCAATGTTATAGCTCAACAACAACTAACCCTTCAACAACGAATTGAAAACCAAGATAACTGTGAACCACACCAACCACCTGAACCACCAGTACCACCTAGACAAGTTGTCACTTTCAAAGGTTTTCAGAATGTGAATCCACCTGCATTCCATGATACCACTGATCTAGTAATAGCTAACACATGGATTAAGGAAATGGAAAGGGCTTTTGAGTTGGTACAGTTAGGAGACGATCAGAAGACGCCGTATGCTACTTACTTCTTGAAGGGTGAAGTCATCTATTGGTGGGAATCAGTAAAAGCTATGGAAGCAACTCAACAAGTTTCTTGTGAGAGATTTAAGAAGTTATTTTTGGACAAGTATTACCCTAAGTACATGCAGAATCAGATGGAGCTTAAATTTCTTGAGTTGAAGCAAGGGAACATGACTGTATTGGAATATGAGAAGAAGTTCACTGAGTTGCCAAGGTTTGTAACAAAGTATACCAGCACCGAGGAGGAAAAAGCGAAGAAATTTCAGCAAGGATTGGAGCCTTGGATCAGAGATAGAGTGGCTATATTTGAGCTTGAAACTTATGCGGGAGTAGTACAGAAAGCTGCTCTGATTGAGAATAATGGGATGCAGTCAAGGAAGGAAAGGGATAACAAGAAGAGGAAGGTTCCATTTTATGGAGAAAAGTCTGAAGCCGGAAGTTCACAAGATCGGAATGTAAAGAGGATCGGATTCCATAAGGGCGGAAATTTTCAAAAGAAGGGAAATTTGGGCAAAAGGCAAGAATCAAAAGGGAACAACCAGGCAAGCCAAGGACAAGTTGGAGAAAACAGGTTCCAGAGACCCGAATGCAAGCACTGTGGAAGAAGGCACCCCAGAGTGTGTAATAAGTTGAGCATGACATGCTATAGGTGCAATCAGAAGGGACATTTGGCGAATGAGTGCAAGATGTCGAAGCCAGGAGTTACGTGCTACAAGTGTGGGAAGACTGGACACATGGCTAGGGAGTGTAAGGCAATCGGACCAGTCAAAGCTCTAATGAACGTGGCAAGTACCAGTGCGAGCGTGCCAGCTGAGGTATTGGCATTACCTCCACCACCCGCACCAACCCCGCAAGCAACAGCAAGGACATTTGATCTGAAAATGAAGGATGTTGTTCAGAATTCTGAGGTGATAGCAGGTACACTTTTACTCAATAATGTCAAGGCTAAAGTATTGATTGATTCGGGAGCAACAAGATCTTTCATATCAGAATCTTTTGTTGATAAGCTTCAGTGTGATAAAATGATTATGAGTGAGGTTGTAAATGTGGTAATTGTGAACCAAGAGAAGATTCATGTGAATCAATTCTGTCCGAAGTGTGAGATCGATATTTCAGGATATAAGTTTTCAGCCGACTTGATACTCTTCAAGTTGGGGGAGTTTGATATAATTCTAGGTATGGATTGGTTAGGAGAGAATAATGCTCAGACTAATTGTAAGACCAAGAAAGTGTATTTAAAGACGAAGAGTGGAGAGAAGGTAGTACTTAAGGGGTAGAGGCAAGAACAGCTATTTCTTACAATCGTTCAGGCTAAGAAGCTACTTAGAAAAGGTTATGAGCCGTTCCTAGCGTATGTAGTGGATTCAGAAAAAGGCAGTCCCAACATAGAAGAAATCCCCGTAGTTAACGAGTTTCCCGACGTGTTTCCAGACGAACTACCAGGCTTACCAACAGATCGATAAATCGAGTTCGAGATCAACCTTGCTCCAGGCACGGAACCAGTTTCAAAGGCCCCATATAGGATGGCACCAGCAGAAGTGAAAGAGTTGGCGAGCCAGCTACAAGAATTGTTAGATAAAAGAGTGATACAGCCAAGTACGTCACCATGGGGAGCACCTGTTCTGTTTATCAAGAAGAAAGATGGGAGTATGCGGCTATACATAGATTATCGGGAGTTGAATAAGGTGACGATCAAGAACCGCTACCCACTACCAAGAATAGATGACCTTTTTGATTAGCTGAAGGGAGCAAAATGCTTTTCAAAGATCGACTTGAGATCGGGATACCATCAATTAAAGATCAAAGAAGAAGATATTCCCAAGACAGCATTTAGGACCAGATATGGGCATTATGAATTCCTAGTAATGCCGTTTGGATTGACCAACGCCCCGGCCGCATTTATGGATCTGATGAATCGAGTATTTAAGAAGTATTTGGACAAGTTTGTCGTGGTATTCATTGATAACATCCTTATTTATTCTAAGTCAGAAGAAGAGCATAAACAGCACCTCTGGATAGCATTGGAGATACTTCGATAAGAGAAGTTGTATGCCAAGTTTACCAAATGTGAGTTTTGGTTAAAGGAAGTTCAATTTTTGGGGCATGTCATTGGAAATAAAGGAGTTAAAGTGGATCCGGCAAAGATTGAGGCAGTTATGAGTTGGGAGAGGCCAAAGACTCCTACGGAAGTGCGAAGTTTTCTAGGATTGGCAGGATACTATAGAAGGTTCATCAAGGATTTTTCGAAAATTGCCACGCCATTGACCAAGTTAACCAGAAAGAATCAAAAGTTTGAATGGAGTGCAGAATGTGAGGATAGCTTTCAAGAGTTGAAGCAGAGATTGGTAAGAGCTCCGGTGTTAGTGCTTCCAGATGATCAAGGAAACTTTGTGATATTCAGTGACACTTCACATAAGGGATTGAGCTGTGTGTTAATGCAACATAGTAAGGTGATTGTGTATGCGTCAAGACAGTTGAAACCACATGAGTTGAAGTACCCGACGCATGACTTGGAACTAGTCGCCATAGTGTTCGCACTTAAGATTTGGAGACATTACCTCTACGGAGAAAAGTATGAAATCTACACAGATCATAAGAGTTTAAAGTACATTTTCACTCAGAAGGAGCTCAATATGAGGCAGAGGAGATGGCTGGAATTGATCAAGGACTATGACTGCTCGATAAATTACCATCCTGGAAAGGCGAATGTTGTGGCCGATGCTCTAAGTAGGAAGGAGAGACTGAATATGATGACAACATCAAAGGAATTATCTGAAGAAATCAAGAGATTTGAACTGGAACTTTGTGATTGTGAAAAAGTTGAGGAAGTTTGTCGTGCAATGACCTTTTAGCCAACACTAGTGGAAAAGATAAAGAAGTGTCAAGAAGAAGTAATGGAGAAAGAGAAGAATCAGTTATCTGGAGAGGAGATTAATACTCAAAGGGATGAGAAAGGGATACTAAGGTTTTCTTCCAGAATTTGGATTCCTCATGTACCTGAATTAAAGAATGAGATCCTACACGAAGCCCACAATTCGAAATTTTCAATCCACCCTGGGAGTACCAAGATGTATCGGGACTTAAAGAAAAACTTTTGGTGGCCAAATATGAAGCGAGACGTAGCGGAATGGGTTGCGAAGTGTTATACTTGTCAGAAAGTGAAGGCAGAACATCAATGACCAAGCGGATTAATTCAGCCCCTAAAGATTCCAGAATGGAAATGGGAAAATATCGCTATGGACTTTATAGTAGGACTACCGCGAACGAAATCCGGTCATGACGCTATATGGGTTATAGTTGATCGTCTTACGAAGTCAGCGCATTTCCTTCCAATTAACGAGAAGTCGTCATTAGACAAATTGGTTCATCTGTATGTGCGCGAAATCGTACTAAGGCATGGAGTACCCGTATCAATAGTTTCATACAGAGATCCCCGATTTAACTCGAGATTCTGGAAGCAATTTCAAGAATGTCTTGGCACGAAGTTAAATATGAGCACGGCGTACCACCCGCAGACTGATAGTCAGAGCGAAAGGACAATTTAAACAATCGAAGACATGTTGCGCAGTTGTGCAATCGATTTTACAGGAAGTTGGGACGACCACTTGCTGTTGATTGAATTCTCTTACAATAATAGCTATCATTCGCAGTATTGGCATGCCACCATACGAAGCTTTGTACGGGCGTAAATGTAGATCACCAACAAGTTGGGATGAAGTAGGAGAAGGAAGAATTCTCGGCTCGGAATTGGTACAACAGTTGCATGACACAGTCAAGTTAATTCAGAAAAGGTTGCTTGCTGCTCAAGATAGACAGAGGAAGTATGCGGATCCAGCGCGTAAGGATGTTCGATTCCAAATTGGCGAAGCTGTTTTGTTGAAGGTGTCACCTAGAAAAGGGTTGTCTAGATTTGGCGAGAAAGGGAAGTTAGCACCTAGATATATAGGTCCTTTTGAAATTTTGAGTCAAGTGGGGAAGGTGTCCTACGAGTTGGCCTTACCACCTCAGAATCAGCATGTGTATAATGTGTTCCATGTGTCGTTGCTTAAGAAGTACAATCCTGACGCTAGCCATGTGATAGAATATGAACCAGTAGAAATTCAAGCAGACCTGTCATTTGTGGAGCAACCGGTCAAAATACTCGACTGGCAAGAGAAGAGTCTTAGAAATAAGTCAGTAAAGTTAGTAAAAGTACTTTGGAGGAACCCTAAGGTCGAAGAATCGACTTGGGAGTTAGAGTCTGATATGCGTTCCCGATATCCTCATCTATTCTCTTAGATTCTGGGGACAGAATCCCTTAAGGGGGAGAGGATGTTACAACCGGCATTTTCGTGTAATATTAATTGTAAATTTGGTGTAATTTTAAAGCCGAATGCCAATATATTCAACTATTGTATGTTTGTGTGAATGAGAATTTCTGCGTCTTAAATTTTCGTTATGTGGTATATGATTTTTTTTAAAGCAAAAGTTTATTTATTTCTTTTATTTTTGATTTATAAGGAATATTTTAAACCTTGAATAAATATCTTTTTAAAAGTTATTTTGTTCACAAAGTTCAAAAGTGGTTTTATAAAATTTCTAAAAATCCAAGTTATTTTATGGTATAAATTTTATAATTTTTGAACTTGTATTTTATTTTATAAAAATAAATCTTTATAAATGTTAGTTGTCATAATTAGCAAATTACATGGTTGTCCTTGCATGCAAATCCGTCTCTATTCAATTCAAAGGGCTAAAGAGACAATTCCAACCCCACTAACTCTTATTTTTCTAGCCAAATTCCTTCTTTACCCTTGCATGCAAAATAAACCAAGTATAAGTGGAGGGATAGTCTTGTCAATTCTCATTCCCACTCACATTTGCCAAATTAAAAACCATAAAGCAAGCAATTGATATGATCATCCACTCCACTCACCATCACACTTTCTCCTCCCACCCTCCTCACTCCCTCACTCTCGGCCCTCCCCCTCCTTCTCTCGGTTTTTCAGCCGAAACCAACCCCCTCCCCATTTTATTCATTCCTCCACCAAGTTTCCACCTTCTACACAAGTAAATGTTACTTCCCATACCATGATCACATATATTCCAAGGAGTTTTGAGTAAAAAGTTTAAGTTTTAAAGTTGCATGTTAAGGTTTTAGTTGAAACTCAAAGTACAACCTTGATTTTTGTGGATTTAAGGTTGTTTTTGAGAGGACTACAAGGAATGGTGAAGTGCCAAGTCTTGAGAAAGAAACTCTTGATGTTAAATGGCCATTCCCTTCCATTTCATTCGGCCATGACCTTAAGGGAGCCGAATAAATGGTCCTAGAGATCATTCTTGTTGCTTGGTTCAATTTTTGTATGTTTATGTGATAATGGCATGAAACTTGTAGTGAAAATTTGATAAAACTCTTTGCATGCTAAGTGATCATCTAGGTATAGCTTATGCTAGGCTTGCATGTCAATTTTATGATAGAATATATTTAGAAAATATGTTGTTTTGGTTTGTAAAACTTGAAGTTATGCATGCATGTGAATTTCTCTTGAAATATTGGAAAATTTTGATCATTAGGAAGGATTTTATTAGTAAGCTTTAATTTCAGTAGGAATAAGGAGTTAATATTGATTAATTCTTCCTGATGCATGGTAATAATTCGTGTATATCTTTTATAAAAATGCATAACTTGTTGTTTCAAAAACCTGATGATTTGTGAGTTGTGAAATGTGGTTTCTTTTGTTTTGCCATGATTGCACCTTAGGTAAGGATGATCTCCACCAAGATTATTTTGAGTATAAGGGAGTTAGTTCAGTAGATCACCATGTCTAAGTCTTGGTTTGGGTATTGGGTTGTTGGTGGTTGAGTTTGTCAAGTAAAAACCTTAGAGAAAGGAGAGTCATAGTTTCTGCAGAAAATCAGTTTAGTACCCTGAGGTTTAGGGTGAGTTTTGACCATGTCATTGATGTGCACTTTGAGGCCCAAGCCACCAGAAGTTATTATTGGGAGTATATAAAAGGTTTTAGGTGTTTGTTGGAGGTTTGCATGTCATTTGATTAGGTGCACAAGTAAAATAACAAAACTGTCCAGCAGGGGACAGTTTTGTTGCAACTTAGAAATAGGGAGATTTGACCATGTCATGGGTAGGTCCTCATTAGGCCCTGTTGGGCCTTAGTTAGAGGGAGTGTCAGGAAAGTTTTTCCAACCATAGATCATAGGATATGAGTTAAAACCATGTGTCACGAGTTAATTCAAGTCAGGGCATTTTCTGCCCAGAAAAACAGGGGAACCATGGACTTTGAGCTTAGGCCCAAGAAGGCCCAAGCCAGGCCCTTGAGCCAAATTAAGTTTGGAAGATGCCCTTATGTCAGGAGGGTATTGTGTAAAAGTTTTGAAGGAAAAATTGTAGTTTAAGAGTGTCTAATACACTCAAGAAACCATAGATATCATTCTGAAATTTGCACCAGTGAGCACTTTCACTTATCACATAGTTTTAGAACACTTAGGTATGAGATTTAGGTTGACCACCATAGTTGTAAGATATTATAAGGTCATTAGAGCAAAAGGCCCAAGTGAGGGTCAATAGGTCTTGGATATTTTAGTAAAGGCACATCGAGTTAGGAAGCCAAAAATTTGAAGACTTTGTCTAGTTTAACGACCAAGTGACTTAAGTTGTGAGTCGAGATCATCCAAGCCAAGTGTTGCATTATGGTGTATATGGTGTTATTTGGTATTAATATATGATATGTGATTATGTGGCTATGTGTGTGCAATTATAATTTAAAGGTGAATATAAATTACGTGCATATAGGCCTAAGTGCCATCCATGTTTAAATTCGGGTTGTAAATAGGTTAAGTTGGTGAGGATATATTATAATGAGGATTATTATTATTTATGTAGGATCTCGAGACAAGGGAAAACTTGCCATAAAGGTCGAGTGAAGCTTCCAGTTGCTCCTACCAGTCAGACCAGACCAGCCTTTCTCAAGGCAAGTGATTCAACTTGTCTTTCGAATTCACTGTAAATAGTTTATTTATATCGATGCAACCATCCTGAGTCATTTTGATATATATATTTAAGTCAAGTGTATCTTATGTTTATCCTTGAAATGCCATGAACCCTTGAGTACGTATTGCAAGTAGTTCAAAAGTCTTATCATGATATTAATTTAAAGTAATATGAATGCCATGATAAAAGAAAGGGTAGCTACAACTCTTGGTTGATTCTCTTGATTAACATGCTAATGATTCCTAAGTATTGATATCTCATCCTGATACTTGAACCCCTATAGAAGCTTACCTTGAACCCTGAAAGCCAGATATTTATCAAAGTGATTCCTCATTGATTACCCCTCTTTCTTATCTTAAAGCTTGACAATTCTGATAAATCCTGAGCTCAAGATCATTTCTTCATACCTTAACACCCTTAGTATTCATGAAGCCTACCTTCTTGATGATCCAGCACTTGAACCTTGATGAGAAACCATTGCTTTAAGCCCAGTTTGGCATTACCCTTCATAATATCCAATAGCCTCGCTAAATTCCCTTGTCCAAACTTTGATATATGAAAACCATTCAGTTACCCTAATAGAGTATAGTTTTGTGGATCATGGCCCTGAAATTTAGTACCATATTTCCCGTGTTTCGAGTAGATCTATAATTCCTTGATAAAATGTTTCTGTTAAAAGAGATTTTGTTATATTTCGGCATCAGTTTTTGAAATAAATATAACGTGGGTTTTCAGTCCCAAAGGGGGATAAACGTTTTCTTGAATAGTGGATCTGGACTGAGACGCGAGTCCTTTCCACACTTATATTAGGCTTAAAAGTTGCCTAGGGATTCCCATTAATATTGTAGAACCCAGCGAGTTTCGGGATTACTTCGCGGCTGATCACCGGCTGTAATCCGTAGCGTCATAAAATGATTTTGATTAAAAGTATGATTTTGAAGTTGTTTTGATATAAACAAAATGATGCCACCTCCCAAATGTTTTATCTCTCGATATCATTGGTTATGTCCTCTCATTGACATTCTTTAATATATATCTCGACTTATATTTTGTATCATATTGATTAGAACTTGTTGAGCATTTGGCTCACTCCTTACTTTACCCTGATATTACAGCTAGCAGCTATGGTTAGATTCAAGCAGACCGCCCGTAAGACCTGTGATGCTGATGCTTATGTTCGAGCTCAGGTAGAATAAGAGATAGTAGTTTTGTGTGAGGACTCGATATTTAAAATCAGTTGTAATAGATGGTAGTGTTGGGCTGTTCCAAACCCTAAACTGTAAGATCTTGGATTTGGTTATGTTTATTTATTTTTAAATGGTGTAATAGTTACATTTACTTTGCTGTTTAAGTTGGGGGTGTGACAAAATCTCAAGGCCATGATCCACTAGACTTCACTCTATTAGGGTAACTGAAAGGTTTCCATATACAAGAACTTTGACAAGGTGTTCTAGCAAGGATATTGGATAATAAGAAAGAGTAAATGTCGAACTAGGCTTAAAGCAAGGATTATAAACAAGGTATATGTATTGTAACATCAAGAAGATAAGCATCAAGGGTTACAAGAATATCAGAGGAGTTAAGATATAAAGTAAGTGATCATTAGCTTAAGGTATATCAGGATGTCAAATTTTAGGGTAAGAAAGAGGGGTATCAATCAATCAAGAACAACTTTGATGGATATCTGGCTCTTAGGTATCAAGGTAATGTTTCTATAGGAGTTCAAGCATCAGGGTGAGATATCAATACTTTAGGAATCATTAGCATGATAATCAAGAGGATCAATCAAGTATTGTACACATAGCCACATATACTCACATATCATATTTTATTACCAAATAATATCACATACACCATAATGCAATACTAGGCTTGGATGATCTTGACTCACAACTTAAGTCACTTGGTCGCTATACTAGACATAGTCTCTAAATTTTGGCTTCCTTACTCAATGTGCCTTTACTAAACTATCCAAAACCTATTGACTCTCAATTGGGCCTTTAACTAAGGCCCAACAGGGCCTAATGAGGGCCTACCCATGACATGGTCAAAACTTCCTATTTCTAAGTTGCAACAAAACTGTCCCCTGCTGGACAGATTTTGTGATTCCACTTGTGCACCTAACCAAACGACTTGCAAACCTCCAAACAACACCTAAAATCTTTTATATACTCCCAATGATAGCTTCTAGTGGCTTGGGCCTCAAAGTGCACAACAATGACATGGTCAAAACTCACTCAAAACCTCAGGGTACTAAACTGATTTTCTGCAGAAACTAAGACTATCCTTTCTCCAAGGTTTTTACTTGACAAACTGAACCACCAACAACCCAAATACCCAAACCATGACTTAACTATGGTGATATACTGAACTAACTCCCTTACACTCAAAATAATCTTGGTGGAGATCATCCTTACCTAAGGTGCAACATGGCAAAATAAAGGAAATCACATTACACAATTTATAAGTCATCAAGTTTTTGAAAATAACAAGTTATATATTCTTATAAAATATATATACGAATTATTACCACATATCAAGGAGCACTAATCAAGATTAATACCTTATCCCTACTGAAGTTAAAGCTTACTAACAAAATCTTTCCAAATGATCAAAATCTTCCAACATTCCAAGAGAAATCTACATGCATGCATGACTTCGAGTCTTACAAACCAAAAAAACATATTTTCTAAATATATTCTACCATGAAATTGACATGCAAGCCTAGAATAAGCTATATCTAGATGATCACTTAGCATGCAAAGGGTTTTATCAAGTTTTTGATCCAAAATTTATGTTATCACCACCAAAACACATAGAAATGAAACAAGGCAACAAAATATTCTCAAGAACCATTCATTCGGCTCCCTCTAGTTACACATTCTGATGATTAAGTTCTGAAGTCTATAACTCAGAACTTGTATGAGGATTTACTAAGATGGGCATTCCTTTTTCGAGTTAAGAAATTATGTTCTGATGACTGTTAAGTTCTGGTATAGGTCTAAGTTCTGATTTCTCAGTCTAATCCTTTACTTGGCTTATCTGTGAATAAAATTTGATAACAGTCTCAGTTCGAACTAGAATATGTTGAAGTGGAAGATTAATAGTCACTATGATTACGATTAATGGTATTCGTACTTGAACAGTCCACTGTTTCTTGTTTCTTGTACGGTTTAAACCATGATTCCTCTTTCCAATGAATGTTATTCTTTTTCAAAGTCTAGGGAGAAGAGGTAGAATTAATTCTACCTGTCAGCATTCAATTTCTTTGCGTCTCCTGGCATTCTCTTTCCTATATAAGCAGCCACTTCACATCAGTCTTTCCATCAAATTCTTCTCACACACTTATCTTCATACTTCTTCTTTCAAAAACACAATGGTCAGATATAACATGTTTTTGAACTACCAAAACTTCAATATGGAGCTAAGTTGTGCCGAGTGGCTGCAGGAATGGCATGTCACAGCCATTCCTGAGGAGATATGGGACTCTGTCCCACAGGAGGTAATGACACACCTTCTGTTCTTCTATATGGACTACCATCGCCATCTGGAGCGATTGGAGGAGGAAAGGCTGGAAGCTCTCCGCCAGCAAGAGCGAATCATCCGACTCGCCATTCTGTTTGTCGAGAGTAGGAAGAAGAAGATGACTTAATCTTGTCTTCTTCCTATTTTTCTTCATCATCAGCTTTGTCAGGCTTCTTAGCTAGGACTAAGGCTATTGATGTTAGGATTAGAAGCTTAGGGAAAATCTTGCATAAGTATTGATGTAATTTCCATTTCATAAATGTATTGTCTTGATATATTAATGAAAGTTATTTTTCCTTCAAGATTTTGTCTCTGAGTTATTTTATCTTGTGTTGATAAATCCTGATTGATATTCTGATGACCATATAAATTTTGTTTTATATTAAGTTCTGATTCATTTTCAGCACTTACTTATCTAATTTATCTTGGTCATTTTCATGTGATGTATTTTCAGAATATCAATGATGCAGTGAAAAATAATTCAATCAGTGCTAACGGTTTAAATTTTGAATTAAAACTGTTTCTCTTGATAAATGGAACGGTTTTTCCTTGAAACTAGGCAACTGCGTAAGTAATGATTCCTGTTTTCTCAAGCCCAGTAACTGTCCGTTATTACTGCATGTCTGACAGGTGTCCAACGGTAACATTTTTGTTCAGAGTATAAGTACAACAGAGAGAAGATTTCTTTAATCTTTTATTTTCTCTATATTTTATCTCTCTCCTTACTTTTACTCTCTTTCTCTTTCTTTCTTACGTTGGTTTTTCATACAGACATTATCTCAAACACCTAACAGGCATACTTGAATCTCAATTTTTTTTTCACATGGCACCAAAGGATTTAATCATTGATGGAGCTAAGTTTGTCCCCAACAACTATGCTGCAGTTCTTGATCACACTGAAGCTCCATCTGAATTGCACTTTGTGCAAGATCTTCTTGCACATAGTGAGGTTGGGTATGTATTAACACAGCCTGAATTCTTTTCAAGCCAACAAGTTCTGAGGTTTTGGAGGACTGGACTTTTTAATGATGGTGGTCAACGTGGAACTCCCAGTATTATCTTCCAAGTGGGTGATTCATCCTTTGTAGTCACTCCTGGTACAGTACGCAGGGCTTTACATCTTCCAGAAGATTGTACTTTCTCAATTCTAGAGGACTCAACCCTTCGGGAGTTAATGGCTGAATTGGGATATGAAAAGAGTCTGACGAAACTTGGACAGTTGAAACGGGCTAATATCAGAAGATAATGGAGTTTCTTCTTTGATTGCATCTCCAAAGCTTTTGGGAACAAATGTTCAAATTTTGATGTTATCCCAATTCTGAGTCAGCACATAGGGTATGCTATTATTCATCAAACTCATTTTGATTTTGCAACTGGAATAATTGGTTTTATTGGGGATAGGATTACAGAGGATCGAGATGTTGTTTATTTTGCTAGATTCTGTCAACTTATTTACACTTACTGTACTGATGAATCTCATTTAGTCAGCACTCAAACCCCACCTTTTAAGGTTGCAAAACGATACTTTAATGACCTGGTAAATGCTGATACTAAGAAAAAAGTGGTTAGACCATTACAGATTCCTAAGTCTGTAAAACAGATCCTGGTAAATGCTGATCCTGATACTTATAGATTTGTTTACTCTGATGTCCAACCAACTCCAAACACCCAAAATCCATCAACCTTAGTACCTACCTCTCATTCTACTCAACCTACCCTCAGAACATATCTCAAATCCTATCTCTCAACTTCACAGACTGCTCGACCTTCATCTTCAGCACCTACTGTGAAATCTTCATCTTCCAAGCCAAAGAGGACAAAGAATGTTCCTCAAACATCTCAAAAGAGAAGGAGGATTGCATTGAGCGATGAATCTGATTCTGAGGAACCGGTTCCCGCTAGAGAACCTGCTGTTACTGAAGCTGAGAAAGAGGTTTCTCAGAAGGATTCTGAAATTGGGGGTTCTAGGCTTCTCAAGAGGCTTAGACGAATGATAGTTCCTGAAACTCCCAAGGAATCCAAATCAACAAGGAAGTACAAGAAACAGAGGGCACAAAGGCCAGTTTCAGATGATGAAGAGGAAGCAGCTAAGGAAGGGGATCAGGAATCTCTGATCTCACAAGACAAGGAATTTGCTCCAGTCACTTCTTCTCCATCAACTCCATCTAAGGAAGCTGTATCTGACAAGGCTAACTCACCATCTGTGTCTCTTGTTGATCCAGGCACAAGTGTTGATATTGATGTTCAACACTTGGTTGTGTCTGAAGTATTTTTCTTAGAAGCTCCAACAGCAAATAATCCTTCCACAACACCTGTTACTGATGATGTTCAAACTCCATAGTTATCAACAACACCTTCTCTACATCAAGATGCTGATGATCAGACTTTAGGTGAGCATCAGGATATGGCTTTTGATCAGAACTTAGTATCATATCAGCAATTAGAAGATGCTGAAGCCTCCATTGCTACTCACACTGTTGTCTTATCAGAAGATACTGATTCTTTAAGTTCTGATGCTGCAAATGCTGGAGATACTGGTGATGCTGCTCCAACTGTAGATGCTGATGAAGCAGGTCCTTCAGGACATACTCCTCAACAGACTCTTCCTAAGTCTGAACTGGTAAAGAAGTTTGTTACCGGGGCTGCACCAGTACCTTGGAGTGAAACTCCTGCAGGTCAGGAGTGGACTAAGGAATGGAACTCAGTTTCATGTGTTCCAACTGCAATACATCTTGCTGAGCACTTGACTAAAGCTGATGAAATGTTAAATTCTGATGATTTAAAAACCCATCTTAGAGTCACTGCATTGAATATTAAACATCTACAAGGTCTTCATTCAACTACTCATGCAGAGCTACACAAGATTCAGGAGAACTTTATCAAACAAGAACAAGTTTGGAAAATTGATAAGAAAAAGTTCTTTCAACCTACCATTGACAGGATTGCTTATATTGAGAAAACTCAAGAGAAACAACAAGCTCAGATTGATGACATTCTGACAAATCAAGCTTCTCAGCAATCGCAACTTACTGAAATTGAATCCTCAGTGGAATTACTTATCTCTCTTTTACTACCTGCTGATGCCAAAAAGGGGGAGAAGGTAATTAAGTCCAAATGCAACACTAACAAGACACTGCAAGGAAAGGATGATGGAAATGATGATCAAGGATACTCTGGAATGGGTAGCGGTCATAGTCAAGGTAGAAGGTTTACATCAAGACAAGCTAGTCACAGGACAAGTTCTGATACTGGGAAAAGAATAAGTTCTGCTGCTGGTAAAAGGATAAATTCTGATGAACTTCTAGATCTTGATGAGGAAATGTCAAGACAGTTATTTCTTCAAGAAAATCCATGAATGGACTTGGAAAGTTTAAAGGAAGAAGAAGCCAGACTTAAATCAGAGAAAGTCACATCTAAATCTGAAGCTTCTGGTAAAAAGTCACTTCCAAAACTCAAAGGCATTGTGATCAAAGAAAGGACACATACTGAAGCAACGTTGGCTAGATCACAACCACAGATAGATCCAAGATCCAAGGGTAAAGAAAAGGTTGGTGAACCGATCAAGGTTTATGTACCTCCTGAGGAGGAAGAAATTACTGATGAAAAAGATGATCTTGCTCTGACTTCAAGAAAAGTTCTTAAAACAACCTCTGACATGGCTCAAGTTGTTCAGAGTTAAGAAATTGTAAGTTCTGATATTTAGAAGAAGCAAGTAACCTCTGACAGAGCTCAAGTTAACTTGATATCAGAAAATAGATCAAAGACACTCCTACCAGGATTCACTAAAGCAAAACAGACTCAATCTTTGAAGACTACTGCAAGTGGTTTTGAAGCAAGAGTAGTTACTGGAAAGGAAGCTAGAGATAAAACTGGATTGGGAAGTGTTGATGAAAGAAGAGTACACAACACTACCAATGATCCAACTTCCTTGAGTGAACCAGGTATTGGAGCAACTCCTGAGAGATTGAATCAACTGGAATCTGTACAGATGGTTTACCATACCTACTTGAAAGAATACATCATGTTGTATTTCATGACAGATGGTAGGGTTTATCATATAAGACAAAATGCCATTCCATTGAAGTATTTTGAAGAATTGGAGCATGTACTTTTCTTACTTCAAGTGGATGACAGAATAACAGAGACTGCTGCAAACTACTTAAAAGAACAGATTCAGAGACAGAAAAGGCTTTATTCTATTAAGTTTGACAGCATATATGTTCCAAAGTACAGAGATCACAATGGTGATATTGTTGATATGAAGCCTAATACTGCACAGATCAGAACATATCTTGGTATTAAGGGACTTGAATTCAATCTAGAGTCTGACAAAGCTTATGTCATAAGACTAGATCAGGAGTTGAGAAAAGCAAAGATCAATGATCTCAGAGCTGCAATCTTTCAAACTGGTGAAGATACTGCAGAGCTTAAAGATGTCAAAAGGAGAATGATTGATGAACTCAGATATGCTGAGAAATGTTTGTTGAAGAACTATCTCAGAACAACTCCTAACATCAGAGAGATCAGAAAATGATGAAGCCAAATCGAAGATCTACAACTGCTTAAATTCTGATATTTATACAGACTGAAGTTGTTATCAGAAGTTGAAATTGGTAAAAGCTTTAAGGACTGTAAGTTGTAGTTATCTAGTCTAATTCTCATGCATTTGTACGTAATGTTTTTGACATCATCAAATATCTGTTAAACTTGTATATTATGTTAATTTACAAGTTGGGGGAGATTGTTAGATATATTTGATAATGTCATGGCTAATATGTTTTATGTTTAGCTTTCAGATCTTACTTGAACAGGATAAATCAGTACTTAACTGTTGATCAGTACTTATACTGGAAGTCGGGACTTAAGGATATCAGTACATATGTTATCAGGAGATAATCGTCAGAAGATAGATATCAGAACTTAAGTGCTGAAGGACAATCAGATAAGGACAGTAGTTGATTAAAGGAAAGAAGATCAAGATAAACATAAGAAGAGATATGCATGAAGAAGGAATTCTGTAAAGAATGGAATACTTGGAAGAAAAGATATCTGATTGATATATTTTAGGAAGCAAAATTATATTCCATATCAATTAGCGATTATCTTGTAACTGTGTAGTATATAAACACAGATATAGGGTTTACACTATAAGTGTTATCATTATTAGAGAAGATTATTCATTGTAACCCTAGCAGCTCTCGTGATATTTGTTCATCACTGAGAGGTAACAGTTCCATACTGTAACAGAGTTTATTGTTTCAATAAAGTTTGTTTTCTGTTACTTAAGTTCTTAAAGTTCGATTTGAGTGTACTATACACTGTATTCACCCCCTCTACAGTGTGTGTGTGACCTAACAACTGTATACACCCCCCCCCTCTACAGTTGATTTAAGGCCTAACACAGATATATGATAGGACTCTTAAAAGGACAAGGAGGGATAGACTCCATTACTTTGTGTACTGGGGAGACTACTAATTATTACCGTATGAGAAGGTACCATGAATATCGATGGACATGCGAGGCATGCAAAATACACACGAGATAAAGAGGAAACATAGAATTCCCGAATGCGGGCAGGGCGACAACCGGGAGTAAGGAAGTCATCTCTGTAGTAGTAGAAAACAATAACAATATTATGTTATACGAGTGATCATCGTATAGTAGGGGCTCCGGTGAATGTCCTCATTATTTCCAATTAAAATTGTTATGAAATACTGTGACTCAAGCCAGGGTGCTGGGTTTACTGAAAGTATTCACAGAATATTTAGGAAAATGAAAGATGGTCTCGAAAGAGGTGTATATCACCAAGAAAGTTATTCTCCTACATATATAATATTATACGAGAAAATAAAATTACCTTTAACAGTCATTCTTCAAATTATTTTATATATTATGGTTGAGCATTATTGATCATTCTTGCTTTCTTTTAAATGTCACAACACAACAGATAACCAGTATGCCGGTGAGGGACTTAGTCATCGAAAACCGGGGGTAGAAGTCCTTGCATCTTTACCTTAGGAAGGTTAAATAATATTGGTATCAGATGTTGATAGGATTGTGGTAACTTCATGTAGAGGTTATGAATAATAGTTTGAGATCCTGTAAAGTGCATTTGAGTTATAATAAAAGAAGTTACATTTTGTACATCGTTTCTAAGACTATAACTTGTGTGTGTAAGGGATTGGGGGTTTGTAATGTGAGTTGTTGGATCATTAAAGTAATACAGTTTTTAGATGATTGGATGATTGCGTGACAACCAAGATTCCTGGCCCCGAATTTGGGGGCATTACAGAAATGGTATCAGAGCAATAAGTTATAGTACTTAGAGATGGGAGTGTTAAGAGTTAAGTCTAGATGTGAGCTTAGCGTAAGAGCTCATATGGAGATCGTTATTGGACTACCGGATGTAGTACCAATGAGTAAGTTTGGATGACATGTTTACTTGAGGTATTATACTAATATTAATGGAATCATTAGAGGTCATCAGAATGAGGAGAAGAGAATTTAGAATCTTACATGATTGGAAGAGATGTTGGTGTAATATTCCGGATTTTCAGAAATTAGTATTATTATTTGATTATTTTATGTGAATTTTTTTTTTGCTAAATAATAATTCACATTTTATGTAAATTATTTGATTATTTTATGTGAATTTTTATTAATGAAGGAATAAAATTATGGGGATATTTTATTCATGTTTGCTTAGTTTGTGTCTTTAACTGGATTAATGTGATAATTGAAATGTTTTAATCGAGCCTTGTCGTTATTGTGAAAGTATTAATTACTTTACTTTTTCAAAATTTTATCAAGAAGCCGATCGTTTTATCGTTATCGGTAAATTGAGTTATTTTGCTAGCTTAGGGATTGAGTGGATATTTTACTCGCCTCAATATTTTATCTGTGTTCACCCGGGTATAGGTTGAATTGTGAAAATATTTAAAAATAGTAATTAATAGCTATTTTGTTACGTCTTAAATGAATTATTATGTGTTTATTATTATTTAAAATGCTGGTGGCCATGATTTAACATGTGATAAATTTATATGTGGTCCCGTAAGGACCACAGTTTTTTTTGAATAATTGTTACGTGTTTAAAATGCATTTATATGAAATTATACGCAATTTGGACACGTGTCAAAGTGGGTTTATTACGTGGTACATGTTCAGTCTCAATTTGCATGCCTTTGCATACATTACATGTATATTCAGGGTCCCTTATTAATTTAGAAAATGTTTCAGTTTCTTCAAATCCCCAATACCAGTTCTAAAAATCTGTTTGTGCAGATTTTATTTTAAAAATAATTTAAAAATTATTTTTAATTTCCCAAAACTGATTTATAATTTATAATTTATTTTAAATAATTAATTTAATTTCAGAAAATTATTTTCTTTTATTATTTTCAAAATTATAGTTTGATTTAATTATTAATAATTTGTTTTGATTAATTATTTATAATTTATTTAATTGATTCATTCATTTAATTAATTAATTTTATCTATAAATAGTTAAATTAAATTAAATTATTTATAATTAAAAGAAATGAAAATTTTATTTGTGGAATTTGGAATTCTTGTTTTTAGAACTATAACCTAAAAAGATCTCGGTATAGTTTGGGGTCGCAGATGCTATATTTCATTTATTTATTGTTAAACATGCTATTTTATATTGAGGTTTCATAGTGACGACCAAATTCTCTGATCCCGGATCTATAGTTGATATAAAACGCGGAGCTGAGTCTCCAGAGTATTTAAGGTAAAGACGGTACAACTAACACCATATGTTGATTTGAACAACACAAGCATTGGTACTCGTAGTTCTTTATAGGTTGCCCATGAGGGGGCATCACATGTGTAAACCATGTAGTCTAATTATATTTACACGGTTGAGGTTAATAAGTTACCTGGACTAGTTGAAGGTATCATTTTACCGATGATGACTCAAACACCCTATGAACATCGAATTCATCAGAGATAGTATCCACTATACCCTCGAGGATTTTATTTCCCTTGAGGAAGATTTGAATGTCATATAAGAATGTTAACATAAGACGAGCACACTAAGTAATATTATGAGTATGCTTCATACCTTAAGTCATGATGAGTTAACCTAGAGATCTAGGACGTTAAGAATTGATGGCGTGTATGTAATGGAATCGCGTATAGTTTCAATGAGCGATACAACAATCTCAACACCTATTGAAAGGAGAGACCAGTGAGTCTAAAGTTGAATTCTTCGATAAAAATGTTATCATAGACTACGTGTATATATTCGTAGGCCTCTATACTTTGGGTAGCATATGTTCGCTTGCACACACATGCCACTAAACTTATGGATTGCATTGAGATTCCTGAAAGATCTCTTTGATCTACTTCCAGGGGGAACTAGCCACTTGTAATTCGTGATGAATGCATGTAGTAAGACCTTATCGGCTAAGCACATGCTTGTGGAATAATATGAAGCAAGGTCGTCAAGATAAAACACTAGAATAATAGATATAATAATGAAACCAAATTAATGAGCGACTTTTAAATGATATTGAAAGACACATTAGTTGGAATATGTATATCTGAAGACGAGGAGATGGGATCATCCTCGGATGGGTAAAGATGAGAGTTCGGATAATTAGTGACTTATTTTGGTATCTACTTGCCGTCATGCTACTCCCTCCAAACTGTTTATCATTTGTTTTATCTTGATTTGTTTATATCAGGTAATCTTCCTCATTTTCTATTTCGAACTTGTGGAATAACGATATGATGATAATGTTTTTCTAAACCAGGACTTTTCTAATGCTTTTATTTGATCCATGAACTTCTATTCAAAATTTATGATTGTTTAGGCTCAGACCGATTTATACTTTCTTTCAATTATCCAAGGAATTTGGGATAAATATTTCCTTAATTAACCGATAAATGTTCCTTAAAGAATATTTACATTCAATTATCTCTTTCATACTTACACTCCTCAGTCGAGCTTGTAAATATTTGACAAATTATTGAGAACGTTAATGATTTTATATCCCGAGATTCCTCGTGAATTCTTTTCTTCTATTCAAATTAGATTGCTTGTCGAACGTTGAAATCATAGTGAGGATATCAATTTAATATTAGTATTCTGAATTAAATTATATTTAAAAATCCAATAAGATATGTGTACGGAGGCACCTTTGGGTGGACCGCGTTATTAATATGAAATATATGATTAGAGGTTATCGATTATTTCGAAACCAAGATCACTTGAATTAGAGTTTATATTTGGCTTTTGGCCGAAAATTGAAAAACTATTTATTTTAACTCGTTACCCAGGTAGCAGCAAATTTCTTCAGTGGCTATGATGTTGAGATTTTATACAAACAAGCTGAATCTGCTTTGTTGCATATGTTCTCATGAACGACTAGTTAATTGTCCTAACTAGTTGGAATTTTAATTGATATGAAGAAAATCTAGCTAATTGTCCTAGCTAATTGTTATGTGCGAAGCCAATTGAGGTAGCCATTTTCTTAGTCTGTTGTTAATATGTCTTGAGATGGAATAGTTATTGTTCCTGTAGTCCCACTTCCAATCCAAATTTTTATTCACAATGCATTTTATATGCAAGAATGTATAATAAAGAAATTTCCAATGAATGATTTGATTGAGACCTACTAGGTCTCCCACTCAAATGAGAATTCAAATTCAATTTTATTAAATATTCTCTCCTTTGAATATTCTATTCTTTCGTTTATATAAAGTATATTTGTTCGAATTCATAAAGTAATTGAACAACAAATTATTTCACTATTTATTTACCACGAATTATAGCTCACTTTTAATGTTGTTGTTATTTACGAATCCCTATTGGTCAACTTTAATCAATGAGTTATTCAACATTTCCCCCTTATTATTCAAGAGGAAAAGTATTTGTCTAATGTGAAAATCTTATAAAGACCACCCTTATGGGGTTTATATCTTAATGTATTCTTTCTCTGTTAATTCATATATCTTTTGACTGTTGCGGCTCTTTGTATTCAGAACTCACCATTTCTTGAGACATTCGATTTGGAAATCTTATTGAGATTTTTTAAATAACATTGATATCTTGGAAATTATTCTTCCAAGGATTATTGCTTTATGAACAACGAGAGGTATAGTTGAAAATCGATTGCTCTACTGTGAGATTGAAAACTCACTGCTATGATTGTGCCATCAGAGCATCATGATGAGTAAATTGGTTTAAAATGGGAATAACATGTTCAGAACATATTGTAAGAATTTTTAATATGATTATAGAAGGACAATATGAGATATACAAATGTGATTAGTGAAAGTACGTTCCAACAAAAAAATTTCGGGATGAGTATTTAATGGATTCAGGAACGACCAAGCCTGTATAAATTTAGGGTATGAAAATTTCAAGAAATGAAGGAAAGATAAGTAACATCTCGGCGTTAAAGATACATGTCAGTAAAACAAATAGGATTATGTGTCAATTATGATGATTTGACTAAAAAACTTAAGGGTCGTGATATAAGGTTGACTTAGGATAATCGCGATAATGAGATTTTAATTTACGAGGAAAATTGTGAATTTTTTATTTCCAAAGTGTATACTTACACTGAACATGATGTAGAGGCTATTGTCAAAAATTGATCAAGGACTCTAATAATTTATTATCATCAAGAAAATGCCAATATGGTGACCGATATTTTTAGTAAAAAAGGAGAAATTGAGGAAGACAAACTTCAAGACAACTGATGAGAAGGATTGAAAGGATGAAGTTTGAAGTTAAGATAGTGAGAAGATGATTAGAGGGATTAATTGAAAATAATTATCAACCATAATTGATTGAGAAGCTAAGGTTGTGTCAAGAAAGAATAATAAGAGGAGAAAACCTTTATTATGTAACACGAAGAATTAAAGATGTCTATAAACTTAAAGGGATATTATTAATAACCGAATATGAAAAGGGATGTCATTGGCTGCTTAAGTCAGTACTCAACCTGTGAGAAAATGAAAGCGAAACAATGAAGATTAAATGGGCGAGTACAGCATGTAAAGAGCCTAAATAGGCATAAGAGTTATTAAAAAAAATTGAAGAGTTTACCAATGACCAAGTTGAGCCATGGTGCTAATTGATGTCATAGGTGACGGGTTAAGAATATATGCTTAATATAAACGAGAGATCTTTAATCAAAAATTTGTTATGAACATAAAAGAGATAAGCAACAACAGGGAATCCCAGTATTAATTGTGCCAAATAGAACCCAAGAGTTAAATTCCATAACTTGATTATTCCCAAAGTATTTTGTGAACAAGATCGAGCAAAGGCCCTGATTAGGTTCGCAAATCAACAAGTAGAACGAGAGAACTATCCATAAGGTTGAGAATACATCAAGCGCCACGCTTTTGATTAGGACATGTGGGAGAATCGCCGATCATCGATAGAAATTTCTTGTAGTTACACTTACCATGCGAGCATAGGAAAAATAGGCGTTGATGTCTCTTACAAAGGTACTAAGTGGGAAGACGAAGAATGTTAATTCAAAGGAAAAATGGAGGAAAAATAAGATCGTTCAAAACTTTTGGACGCCACTGGTACCAACTTCCAATCCACACGAATATGTCCAAGGCGCCAGTGAGGATAAAGAATATGATGATAAAGATATTATATTGCTGAAAATATCATCCCGGAAGGGATTGACGAAGGTCGACAAACAGTAGAAGCTAACCTAGGGCTCATCAAATATTTCAAGATTCTAAAAGTGTAATGATCAGTTATGTGCAAAATGATGCTTCCTTCAAAATGGCAATGGGATCTCGATGCTTATCATGTGTTCAACAGAAAAAATGTTAAATATGACGCTATGAGTGTAACAGGAGATGAGCGTGTAGAAATACAACCAGATCTTCTTACATAAAACGATCAACAAAGATGATACATCGAAATGAGAAAACGTTAAGGAATAAACTCTTGTTCTAGTAAGAGCGATGAAGATGAAACTAATATGTGAAAGGACCATTCAAATTCTAGGAGTTATGTTAATAATTTTATATTATAGATCTTAAAGGAAGACAACGTGACCGATTGATGTAACTGACTTTACCTATAATAACACTTTTTCATGTGAGCATTGGAATACCTCCATATGGATATTTGTATAGAAGAAGGTGTTATTCTCCCTTTGTATTTGGAAGAAGTTGTTGAGCGGAGGATACTCGGACCCGAGTCGATTCAGACCAAAGAATCATATGCCTTATCAGGACCCGGCTAGTAACAGTCCAGGATATATAAGAGAAGGTGCGGACCAAACTTGTAAGGACATAGAATATAAAGTAATTTGGAAGTGTTTCCCTGAAAGGGAATGATGAAATTTGGAAGGAAAGTAAAGTTTAGCCCGAAGGTTCATTGGACTGTTTGAGATCTTGAAAAGAATAAGAAAGTTGGCTTACGAGTTAAAACTACCCCCGAACTATCGACAAGTTTATAAGGTGTACCACACGTCTATATTAAGGATCAATTCCAATAACAATGCAAGACATAGGACTACAACCAGACTTAACGTATGTGGAACAACATGTAGAGATCAGGAATCGCGAAGAACGAGTGCTCCGACAAAGTTATCAAGCGAATGAGAGTTTATGGAGGAATCAAAATATAGAAGCTTCAACATAGGAACTTGAGGATGTCGTGCAAGAAAAGTATCCCCGCCTATTTGTAAAACCTGATCCCGGGACAGAATTTTTTAAGGGGGAAGACTGTCATAACCTGAATTTTTGGAACTTTGTAAAATATTGAATAAATAGTAATCTTGCGGGTAAATAAAAACTTTTGCGGCCACACTATAAACGAGTATTTAATTTAAGATTCCGAGTTGATATTATGATTATACGTAACAAATGAGTGTATGTAAAAGTCGTTAGTTCTCGAAGAAAACCGATATTTCAAATGATCTTATTTTACGAACTATCAAGGAATACGAGAATCACATTACGATAAAGGATTTAAAATCCTATGAATAAAACCCAAGTACAAGATTATAAAATATAATGATTCATAAGAAAGTATTGTCTCGCGAATCACTTATTAAGATTTACCACAATTATGAGGAAGCAGCAAAGTAAGTATATAAGTGAATTAATAAACGAAATAAACTCATGCAAATCCCCATGCAAACCATGCAAACTAATTAGTATAAAAGACAAACAAGAATTGGTGATCAAATAGTAATCTTGTTAAGAAGCATAGTAATTTGATTGGATGAATAGTAGAAGAGATGATGCATGGTACTACCTAGCTTGTAGACTTGGAAGATGAAGCCATGCTTCTTAATTTATACAAGTAATCTACATATCTAATAAGCCACAAAAATCGACCAACACTCAAAAGCAAACAAGCAAGAAAAGAAACTCTATTTCTCACCTTTCTTCATCACCATTCAGCTTTTACAAGAAAAGAAGAAAAATTAATTCAAGAACTTGATATTTATTCATGGAGAAATCACCAAATTAATTTTCAAGCTTCCATATTATCAAACTAAGTTAAATTAAATCTTTCACCCCATTCCTTTGAGTTTATTACAGGTAAATAAAATGTTAAAGATGATGATTAATAGTGACCAAATAGTAACATCAAGTTGTTTTTGTTGATTTATTGGTTGATTAAGGATCTTTAAGCTCATCGAAGGATATATCAAGCATCAACCATCCAAGAGAGACCTTCCAAGAACCCAAGAAAGGTATAAAAACTTTCTTTCAAACTTTTTTAGTGAGAACTTATCAAGAAAAGTATAGATCTTAGATGTAGGTTTAAGTTATAGTGATTATATATTGGTTTGATTGTTGTCAATGGATTAGTTTGATAGAGATGATGTTGATGAAACAAAACCTTGAGTTCTTAAGATAACTAAGTTGTTAATTATTGATTATTGAATATGGGGTGATTAGTGATGGATGGGTGTTGATCGAAACCATGAATCGTTACGTTTACGTCGTTATAATGTCCGATTCTAGGCGACATAGCTTTCTACAAAGTTACAGAATAATTAAACTGTGTTTTCTTGAAAAATAAGACTTTTAAGTGATAGATCTAGTCATAAATATCATTTAGGCGCTTAAATCGTTTGATTCAGACTTACGGTTTAAAGGTTAGCTCTATTTTAGTAAACACGTCTTATACGATAAAAAGTGCTACAGATCACCAACTTTGAGAGTACAAATGATCGACTTAAAAAATTAAAAATTTATAAAAATTTAATAGAAGCTGGTTTATACGTTTAAGCCTTTGAAGAAATTTTAGCTCAAGTTGTTGATTTTTCAATTTTTTAAGATGTCGGAGCCGAGGTCGCGTGGATTGAAAACACCAAATGCAACCCACAACATAAAACCTGGTGCTTCAGAATTTTACCCCTCTGCCTAGAAAAAAATAATTTCAAGTAAATTGTTCTAAATGTTGTCTAGATCGTGTACACGAAAATGGTGCGTCAATTGAGTTAACATTTTGAGAGAAATCAATATTTTAGTGAAAGCGGTATGAATAGTATAACTCCGTAGTTGATCGAACTTTCAAAGTATTTTTCACTTATTTAAATTCATGCTTTCAAAATAAAACTTTTATGATAAATAATAATAACACTCAAAAATCTATTTGAGGTGGTTTCGTATTAAAGTATTAATATTTTGATTTATTAAAAATATTGGAGTACAAGTCCCGTAATAGTAACATTCGGTAAAGTCAACTCGAGGAGACCATTTTGACCGTCCATTACGACCAATGGTTAATAGTTATTTCGAGTCGGTCGGATAACGAGAATTGTAAAGTATTACACTTATTAGTACTATGTACCGCCCCCAAATCCGAGGTCAGGAATCTGGGTCGTCACGCAATCCTTCAATCATGTGTAACCTGCATTAACTCAATAATCCAATAATTCCATATCACAAACCCCCAATCTCACACGCTCACAAGTTATAGCCTTGGAAACGATGTACAACAAGTATTATCTGTTATTAAAACTCAAATGTACTTTACAGGATCTCAAACAATTATTCATAACCTCTACATGAAGTTACAATAATTACGACTGATATCTTATACCTATCTGATACTCTGGCCCAACTGAGACAAAGCTGCCAAGGATTCTCCTCATGACTGCAAGCGACTAAATCCCACACTGGCATACTGGTTATCTGTTGTGTTGTGATATTTAAAAGAAAACAAGAGTGAGCAATAATGCCCAGCCATAATAATCAACAGTATGAAAAGACTGTTAAAGAAATTATATTAATCCGTATAGGGATATGTATTTATTCAAAGTAGTTTTCTTGGTGATATACTCCTCTTTTCAAAATAATTCTTTTATTATCCTGCAAATACTTTAATGGTAAACCCAGCATATAGGCTTGGGTTACGATATTGCATCTCAATTCCAATTGGAAGAATAGGACTTTCGTCGGAGCCCCCGAGATACGATGATCAGTCGTATAACGGTATACTTTTCTACATGTATATGGATGACTTCCATATGCCCGGTTGTCACCCTAGCCGCATTCGGGATATATATGCTTCCCCATTCATCCCGGGTATGTTTTGCATACTTCCTATGTCCCTCAGTACACATGGTACCTTCTCATACGGAAAATTTATATAGCAGTCTCCCCAGTCCACAAAGTACTGGATCTCTACCCCTCCTATGTCCATTTAGGAATCCTATCATGTACTTGGAATCATCGAACTATATCAAAATTCCCCAAGCGTTTTGCTTGTTGATAGGCACATCTCGTCTCATATGTATATATATATGTACTTCCGAGATTTTTCGGAGGAAGTACTAAGGATGTGAGTTGACCGTTGTCAACAAATAAATAAATAAATGGGAGTTTCTTTTGAAACTATGCTCAAATATTTAAAATAAGTTGAGATAAATTCATCGACGATCCGAAAGTATTCGTATAATTTTCTGAAATCCAGGAGCATTTTTGAATAGGTTTTATGATTTTTAAATCAGATTAAATCATTTAATAAATAAATTAATAATAAATAATAATTATTAAATAATTAGACCTCGAATGATTATGCTTTAAAGAAACATTTGAAATAATATTCCCCAACTATTTTACGTTTAAATAATTAAAGTAATCTTTAATAATATAATTAATCAAATTTGAAATAAATAATTATTGGAGAATAATTCTCCTATTTAAATGAATATTTGAAATAATATTCGTTATTCGAGTAGTTAGATATAGTTGAGGGAATACGATCTTTGGAAATCGTTTTAAATAATTTCGGGGTATATAATACTTTGCAAGTGGACATCGAGTCCCTTAGAATAAAACAAATGCGGACTTTTGATCGTCCAAAACATCTCCAGGATAATTCCTGAGTTTATACTTTATAAAAACTGACCGACTCTCGGTCTTACTACTTATACATCATGTTCTACTATAGCGTTAATATTCTTAAATAAAACACCTCCAGAATACTTCCGGGTTTTCATCAAATTATACTGACTGATCCTCCGTCAAAAATCTACTCCTCATATATACAAAGCTACTCTCTAGCGTTATCGATTTAAATTCGGTAATATTCATATACCAAAATCATTATCATATTGTATGATATTATATAACATAATTCCTAAAACATCGTAAATATAGCATCATGTATATATCGACATTATTTGAAAACAAACACAACACAACATTTTCAAAAATGTAGGGTTTGAAAACTTTCTTGGAATCTAAGATACGTTTTCCGATTTTCTCTCGTTCCGGGTTTTCTACTCAACAAATATCATATACTTAATCAGCATTCCTACTCTCATCACCAACTTATATTCTAATAAGTTCAATACTTCATAATTTTCAATATACGACCGACTCGAAATAAGTATCAATCCTTGGTCGAAACGGATGGTCAAAGTAGTCTTCTAGAGTTGACTTTACCGAATATTACTACTACGCGACTCACACTCTATCATTTTTAATAAATCGCAAAATTAATATTTTAATACGAAACCACCTCGAAGAGCTTCTTGAGTTCTTTTAATATTTATCATAAAAGTTTCATTTTGATAAAATGAGTTTAAATAGGTGAAAAGTATTTTAAAATTTCGGTCAACTACGGAGTTTTACTATTCATACCACTTCCACTAAAACGTCGATTTCTCTCAAACCGTAAACTCAGTTGACGCACCATTTTTCCGTGTGCGATCTAGACAAAATTTAAAACACATTATTTGAAAATGGTTTTCTGGGAAGAGGGCTAAAATCCCGAAGAAGGAGTTTCTAACAGGGGGTTGTTTTTTTGTTCATACTCCGCGCAACCTCAGCTCTGACATTTTTATAAAATTAAAAATTCAGTATTTTTACTTGAAATATTTATGGCAGTTAATAAAATCTATTTATTACTCTCTGTTAAAATTCATGATTTTTAAATATTTGTAAGTCGATCATTTCTATTTACAAAGTTCGTAATTTGTAGCAGTTTTTGTCGTGTAAATCACTTTTACTAAAACGGTCATAACTTTTGATCCGTAAATTGAAATCAAGAGATTCAAGCGCCTAAACGATCCTCATAACATTTTCTATCATAATCAATCTCACTTTTTAAGAAACTACAGTTCATACATTCGGGAACTTCTGCAGAATCCTAAATTGAGTTTTGTTCATTTTAACGAGGTTATGATTACGATCCGAGTTTTGTTTACGACTTAAACCATTATACCACCATCAACAACCATCAAATAATCATCTTAACACTAACTCCTCTCAAGAACATCATGCTCTTGAGGCAACAATCATCAACCTTAAAACTAATTAACTAAACATCAAGATAATATCAAATTAATCATTAAAACCATACTTATATCCAAGATCCTTACTTTTCTTGAAACTTAAAACTTAAACAAAGATTGGATGAAGGTTTTGTTAGGTCACACATACACTGTAGAGGGGGGTGAATAAAGTGTATAGCACAATCAAATCAAACTTTAATAACTCAAGTAACAGATAACAAACTTTATTCAAAACAATAAACTCTGTTACAGTATGGAACTGTTCTCTCTCATTGATGAACAAATATCACGAGAGCTGCTAGGGTTACAATGAATAATCTTCTCGATTATGATAACACTTATAGTGTAAACCCTATGTCTATGTTTATATACTACACAGTTACATGATAATCGCTAATTGATATGGAATATAATTCTGCTTCCTAAAATATATCAATCATATATCTTTTCTTCCAAGTATTCTATTCTTCATAGAATTCCTTATTCATGCATATCTCTTCTTATGTTTGTCTCGATTTTCTCTTCCTGTGAATCAGCTGCCTTCCTTATCTGAACGTTTCCTTTAAGTCCTGATATTATCTTCTGATAAATATCTTCTGAACCTTAAATACTGATGACTTAAGTTCTGACTTCAGTATAAGTGCTGATTTCAGTTAAGTACTGATTTATCCTGTTTAAGTAAGATCTGTAAACTAAACATAAATCACATTAGTCATGACATTATCAAATATATCTAACAATCTCCCCCAACTTGTAAATTAGCATAATATACAAGTTTAATAGATATTTGATGATGTCAAAAACATTAAGTACAAATGCATGAGAATTTGACTAGATAACTACAACTTACAGTCCTTAAAGCTTTACCAATCTTTAACTTCTGATAACAACTTCAGTCTGTATTCATATCAGAATTTAAGTAGTTGTAGATCTTGACTTGGCTTTATCTTCTGATCTCTCTGATGTCAGGAGTTGTTCTGAGATAGTTCTTCAACAAACATCTCTCAGCATATCTGAGTTCATCAATCATCCTCATTTTAGCATCTTTAAGTTCTGCAGAGTCTTCACTAGTTTGAAAGATTGCAGCCTGAGATCATTAATTTTATCTTTCTTTATGTCCTGATCCAATCTGATCAAATATGCCTTGTCAGACTCAAGATTGAATTCCACAGCCCTGTAACCCAGAAAGGTAGTTATAATCTTAGCAGAGTTGGGCTTCATCTCAACAATATCACCCTTGTGATCTCTGTACTTTGGAAGATATGTGCTGTTAGACTTAACAGAATAAAGCCTTTTCTGTCTCTGAATCTGATTCTTCAAATAGTTTGTAGCACTTTCTGTTATTTTGTCATTCACTTGAAGTAAGAATAATACATGTTCCAGTTCTTCAAAATACTTCAGTGGAATGGCATTTTCCCTTATATGATAAACCCTACCATATGTCATGAAGTACAACAAGATGTGTTCTTTCAAGTAGGTATGGTAAACCATTTGTACAGATTCTAGTTGATTCAATCTCTCAGGAGTTGCTCCAATACCTGGTTCACTTAAGGAAGTTGGATCATTGGTTATGTTCTGTGCTCTTCTTTCATCAGCACTTCCCAATCCAGTTTTATCTCTTGCTTCCTTTCCAGTAACTACTATTGCTTCAAAACCACTTACAGCAGTCTTCAAAGGTTGAGTCTGTTTGGCTTTGGTGAATCATGGTAGGAGTATCTTTGAAGGTTTAACATGAGCAATGTCAGAGGTTTCCTTTGATTTATCTTCTGATATCAAGTTAACTTGAGCTATGTCAGAGGTTACTTGCTTCTTTGAGATATCAGAACTAACTATCTCTTGACTCTGAACAACTTGAGCAATGTCAGAGGTTCTCTTAGAAACTTTTCTTGAAGTCAGAGCAAGATCAGCATCTTGATCAGTAATTTCTTCATTCACAGGAGGCACATAAACTTTGATAGGTTCACCAACTTTCTCTTTGCCCTTGGACCTTAGATCTATCTGCAGTTGTGATTTAGCTTTGATTGCTTCAGGATTTGTCCTTTCTTTTATCATAATGCCTTTGAGCTTTGGAAGTTTCTTTTTACCAGAAGCTTCAGATTTAGATTTGACTTTTTCTGATTTAAGTCTAGCTTCTTCTTCCATCAGACTCTCCAAGTCCATTCCTGGATTTTCCTTAAGAAATAAATGTCTTGACATTTCTTCATCAAGATCCAAAAGTTCATCAGAACTTATCCTTTTACCAGTAGCAGAAGTAATTCTTTTTCCAGTATCAAAACTTATCCTGTGACTTGTAATTCCAGCTCCTCTTGATGAGAAACTTTTACCTTGACCATGACCTCCACCCATTCCAGAGTTTCCCTGGTCATCTTTTTCATCATCCTTCCCCTTCAGTGTCTTATCAGTTTTGTATTTGGACTTAATTACTTTCTCCCCCTTTTTGGCATCAGCAGGTAACATAAGAGAGACAAGCAATTCCACTGAGGCTTGGATTTCATTGAGTTGAGATTGCTAAGAAGCTTGATTTTGCAAAATATCATCAATCTGAGACTGTTGCTTCTCTTGGGTCTTCTCAATATAAGCAACTCTGTCAAAGGTAGGTTGAAAGAATTTTTTCTTTTCAATTTTCTGAACTATTTCTTGCTTGAGTAATTCTTCCTGAATTTTATGTAACTCTTCACGAGTTGTTGAATGAAGACCTTGCAAATGTCTAGTACTCAATGTAGTGACTCGAAACTGTATCTTGAAATCATCAGTAATTAACATTTCATCAGCTTTTGTCAAGTGCTCAGCAAGAATCTTTTCAGATGGAACAAAGGTAACTGAGTTCCATTCTTTATTCCACTCCTGTCCTCGAGGAGTTTCACTTCAAGGCACTGGTGCTTCTCTTCGAGTAAACTTCTTGACTAACTCACTTTTATGAATAGTTTGTTGAGGTGCATGTCCTGAAGGACCAGCTGCATCAGCATCTGCCTTCATAGCAGTATCACCAGTAGGGTCAGCATTTGAAGCATCAGAACTAACAGAATCAGCATCTTCTAATAGAACAACAGTATGAGAAGCAATTGAGGCTTCAGCATCATCCTCTAAGTGCTGATCTGGTTCCAAGTTCTGATCAACAGCCATATCCTGATGCTCACCTATATTCTGATCATCAACATCTAGATGCAGAAAAGGTGTTGGAGACAATTCTGGAGTTTTAGTAGCATCAGGAAAAGGTGTTGTAGATGGATTAATTGATGTTGGAGCTTCTATGTAAAGTACCTCAGGCACAACCAGGTTCTGAATATCAATTTCAGCACTTGTGCCTGGATTGACAGGAGATACAGTCTCATGTACAGAAGACACAGATGGTGTGTTGGCCTTTTCTGTAGCAGCTTCATGAGTTGGAGTCAATGGAGAAGCAGTGGCTTCAGCAAATTCTGGTTCTTATGAGATCAGAGATTCCTGATCTCCTTCCTTAGCTGCTGCTTCCTCATCATCTGAAACTGGCCTTTTAGCTCTCTATTTCTTGTATCTCTTTGACGGTGGAGATTTCTTGGGAGGTTCAGCAGAAGTCATTTTTCTAAGCCTTTTGAGAAGCTTAGATCCCCCAATTCCAGAATCCTTCTGAGAAAAAACTTTCTCAGCTTCTTTAACAACAGGTTCTGATGCGGAAACCTGTTCTTCACTATCAGACTCATCTCTCAGAATAATCCTCCTTCTCTTCTGTGGTGTTTGAGAAACAGTCTTTGTCCTCTTGAGCTTGGAAGATGAAGGCTTCACAGTAGGTGCTGAGGATGAAGGTTGAGCTGTCTGTGAAGTTGTGAAATATGATTTGAGATATGTTCTGAGGGAGGGTTGAGGTATAGATGTATGAGTGGTATGTTCTGATGGTTGCTGTGGTGTTTGGGATGTGGTGGTGGGTTGTACATTAGGATAAACAGATCTATAGGTTTCAGGATCAGCATTTACCAAGATCTGTTTTACAGACTGAGGAATCTGTAAAGGTCTTACCACCTTTTTCTTAAGGTCAGCATTTACCAAGTCATTAAAGGCTCGTTTTACAATTTTAAAGGGTGGATGTAAAGAACTGGCTAGTTGAGGGGCATCAGCACAGCAAAAGGTATATATAAGCTGATGAAATCTAGCAAAGTAAACTACATTTCTATCCTCTATCATCCTATCCCCTATGTAACCTATCACAGCACTTGTAAAATCAAAATGAGTTTGGTTAATAATAGCATACCCGATGTGCTGACTCATTATTGGAATGGCATCAAAGTTTGAACACTTATTCCCGAAGGCTTTAGTGATGCAGTCGAAGAAGAAGCTCCATTCCTTTCTGATATATGCCCATTTCAACTGTCCAAGCTTAGCCAAACTCTCTTCATACCCCAAACTGTCCATTAACTCTTGTAGAGCTGATTCCTCCGGTGTTGAAAAAGTACAGCCTTCTGGTAAATTTAAGGCCTTGCGAATTTTACCAGGAGTTACCACATGTTCAGAATCATCCACTTTAAAAACAATACTGGGAGTACCAGTTGCACCACCATTATCAAAATGCCCAGTCCGCCAAAATGTCAGAACTTGTTGGCTTGAAAAGACTGAAGGCTGGGTCAATGCATACCCAATTTCACTATGTGTAAGAAGATCTTGCACAAAATGCAACTCAGATGGAGCTTCATCATGATCGAGAATTGCAGCATAGTTATTTGCAACGAACTTAGCTCCATCAATGATCAAATCCTTAGGTGCCATGAGAAGAATCAAAAATTAAGAGTATCTGTTAGGTGTTTGATAAAATGTCTATATGAAAAACTGTCACACCCCCAACTTAAACAGAAAAATAAATATAGCTATTACATCATTTTAATGAAGGATACACAACCAATCCAAGATCTTACAGTTTAGGGTTTGGAACAACCCATCACTACCAGCTATTACATCTGATTACAAATACCGAATCCTCACAGCTATTATTACTTATTCTACCTGAGCTCGAACATAAGCATCAGCATCACAGGTCTTACGGGCAGTCTGCTTGAATCTAACCATAGCTGCTAGCTGTAATATCAGGGTAAAGCAAGAAGTGAGCCAAAATCTCAACAAGTGCTAACAGTACAACGCAAAACATAAATCGAGATATACCTTTAGGAATGACAATGGAAAGACATAATCAATGATAACGAGAGATAAAACTTATGTGAGTTGGCATCATTTTGCTTGCATCAAAACAATTTTAAAATCATTCTTAATCAAAATCATTTTATGACGCTACGGATTACAGCCGGTGATCAGCCGCGAAGTAATCCCGAACCTCGCTGGGTTCTAAAACATTATTGGGAATCCCTAGGCAACTTTTAAGCCTAATATAAGTGTGGAAAGGACTCGCGTCTCAGTCCAGATCCACCATTCAAAGAAAACATTTATCCCCCTTTGGGACTGAAAAATCCACATTTTAATCATTTTAAAAACTGATGCCGATTTATGACAAAATCTCTTTCGACTGTAATCATTTTTATCAAGGGATTATAGATCAACTTGAAACACTGGAAATATGACACTAAATCTCAGGGCCATGATCCACTAGACTTTACTATATTAGGGTAATTGAGAGGTTTCCATAAACAAGAACTTTGACAAGGAAATTGAGCAAGGCTATTGGATAATATGAAAGAGTAATGCCAAACTAGGCTTAAAGCAATGGTTGTAGACAAGGTATAGGTATTAGAACATCAAGAAGATAAGCATCACTGGTTCCAATAGGATAGAGGTGTTAAAATATAAAGAAAGTGATCATCAGCTCAAGATATAACAGGGTATCAAGCTTTAGGGTAAGGATAGGGTTATCAAACAATCATGAATGAATTTAAGAAATGATTGGCTTTTAGGTATCAAGATAAAGTTTCTATCGAGGTTATTTCAAGAGTTGAATCAAAGCATCAGGGTGCAATATCAAGATTTCTCAGGGATCTATAGCATGATAATCAAAAGGATCAATAAAGTATTATAACAAATCTCTATTTTATCATGGCATTAAACTATCATGAAAGACTTTTGAACTACTTGCAATACGTACTCGAGGGTTCATGGCATCTCTATGTAACTCAAAGATAAACAAAAGATACGCTTGATTTAAATATATCAAAATGACTCAGGATAATTGCATCGATATATATATGAACTGTTTACAGTAAATACGAAGGTCAAGTTGAATCACTTGCCTTGAGATAGACTGGTCTGGTCTGACTGGTAGGAGCAACAACTGGAGCTTCACTCGACTTTTATGGCAAGTTTTCCCTCGTCTCGAGATCCTACATAAATAATAATAATCCTCATTATAATATATTCTTACCATCTTAACCTATTTACAACCCGAAATTAAATATGGATGGCACTTAGGCCTATACGCACTTAATTCATATCCACCATTATATTTTCAAATGTATACATGTAGCCACATAATCACATATCGTATATTAATACCAAATAACATCATATACACCATAATGCCACACTAGGCTTGGATGATCTCGACTCACCACTTAAGTCACTTGGTTGCTAACTAAACAAAGTCTTCAAATTTGGGCTTCCTAACTCAATGTGCCTTTCCTAAATTATCCAAAACCTATTGACCCTCACTTGTGCCTTTTGCTCTACTGACCTTATACTATCTTACAACTATGGTGGTCGACCTAATACTCACTTCTAAGTGTTCTAAAGCTATGTGATAAGTGAAAGTGCTCACTGATGCAAATTTCAGAATGGTAACTAAGGTTTCTTGAGTGCATTAGACACTCTTAAACTACAAGTTTTTCTTCAAAATTTTTACACAAGACTCTCCTGGCCTAAGGGCATCTCACAAGCTTGATGTGGCTCAAAGGCCTGGCTTGGGCCTTCTTGGGCCTAAGCTAAAAGTCCAAGGTTCCCCTGTTTTTCTGGGCAGAAAATGCCCTGACTTGAATTATCTTGTGACACATGGTTCTAGCTCATATCCTATGAACTATGGTTGGAAAAACTTCTCTGACATACCCTCTAACTAAGGCCCAATTGGGCCTAATGAGGGCCTACCCATGACATGGCCAAATCTCCCTATTTCTAAGTTGCAACAAAACTGTCCCCTGCTGGACAGATTTTGTTATTCTACTTGTGCACCTATCCAAATGACATGCAAACCTCCAACCAACTCCTAAAACCTATTATATACTCCTCATACCAACTTCTGGTAGCTTGGGCCTCAAAGTGCACATCAATGACATGGTCAAAACTCACTCTAAACCTCAGGGTACTAAACTGATTTTTCTGCAGAAACTATAACTCTCATTTTTCCAAGGCTTTGACTTGACAAACCTATCTAACAACAACTCAAAACTTAAACAAAGACTTATACATGGTATTCTACTGAACTAACTCCCTTTTTCTCAAAATAACCTTGGTGAGATCATCCTTACCTAAGGTGCAACTATGGCAAAACAAAAGAGACTACTCTTTACAAATCACAAACCTTTATGCTCTTGAAGCAACAAGATATGTATTTTTTTTTATAATAGATAACCACGAATTATTACCATGCAATAAGAAGTATAAATCAATATTAATACATTATTCCTACTGAAATTAAGGCTCACTAACAACATGAATCTAAATGATCAAAACTTCCAAAAAAAATCAAAAGTGATTTACATGCATGCATGCTTTCGGATCTTTCAAGCCAAAGCAACATGATTTCCAAATAAATTTTTATCATAATTCAACATGCAAGCCTAACATGGATTACAACTAAATGATCAACTAGCATTCAAAAGGGTTTTATCAAGCTTTTACTATAAAATTCACGTTATCATCACAAAATACACAAAAATGTAACAAGGCAACAAAACACCATCCATTCGGCTCCTATCAAGTCATGGCCGAATGGATTAGGGTAAGAACAACATTTCATAAGTGTAACACTCTTATGTCTAGCCATTCTTGACCCTATGATACTATATCTCATGGTGAAAGCCTTAAATTCACAAGAATCAAGGAGGTTCACTTTGAGTTTAACAAAAACATCACCATGCAAGGTCAAAACATAGGTTTTTCACTCTAAACTTTTGAAATATATATAAGAATAACATATAGGGAGTAAAATTACTTGGATATAAGATGATTGTTTGAGTGAGAGTTGAAGAATGAAGGGGATGGGGCTCGGTTTTGGTGGTTGCCGAGAGGGGAGGGGAAAAACCGAGAGGTGAGGGAGGAGGGAGGGAGAAGAGAGTGAAGTGGTGGGGTGAAGTGAGGTGATGATCACTTCTTGGACTTGTTTTTATGCATTGATTTGACTATAATGTGAGTGGGTTTGAGATTTTATAAGAGTAACCCTCCAATATAGTTAGGTAGATTTGCATGCAAGGGTAAAGGGGTAAATTGGTTAGCAAAATGTGAGTTAGTGGGGTTGAGAATGTCTTCTTTGCCCTTTGATTAAATAGAAGAGAGTTTGCATGCAAGGTTATTCATGTAATTTGATAAATATGACAACTAAAATTTATAATGATTTATTTTTATAAAATAAAATACAAGTTCAAAAATTATAAAATTTATACCATAAATTAACTTGTATTTTTAGAGACTTTATAAAATCATTTTCAAAATTTGTGAACAAAATGCCTTTTAAAAGAAGATTTTTCCAAAGCTTAGAATATTCCTTATAAATCAAAAATAAAGAAATTAAATAAACTCTTGCTTTGAAAAATCATATACTACCCAAAGCAAATTTATAATGCAGAAATTTTCACTTACACAAACGTACAATCATTGAATATATTTTCATTTGACTTAATATTATACCAAATTCACAAATAATATTACATAAAATGCCGGTCGTAACATCCTCTCCCCCTTAAGGGATTCTGTCCCCAGAATCTAAGAGAACGGATGAGGATACCGGGAACGCATATCAGACTCTAACTCCCAAGTCGACTCTTCGACCTTAGGGTTCCTCCAAAGTACTTTTACTAACTTTACTGTCTTATTTCTAAGACTCTTTACTTGCCAGTCGAGTATTTTAACCGGTTGCTCCACAAATGACAGGTCTGCCTGAATTTCTACGGGTTCATATTCTATCACATGGCTAGTGTCAGGATTATATTTCTTAAGTAACGACACATGGAACACATTATGCACATGCCGATACTGAGGTGGTAAGGCCAACTCGTAGGCCACCTTTCCTACTTGACTCAAAATCTCAAAAGGACCTATGTATCTAGGTGCTAACTTTCCTTTCTTGCCATATCTCATCAACCCTTTCCTAGGTGACACCTTTAGCAACACAGCTTCGCCAATTTGGAATTGAACATCCTTACGCGCTGGATCCGCATACTTCCTCTGTCTATCTTGAGCAGCAAGCAACCTTTTCTGAATTAACTTGACTGAGTCATGCAACTGTTGTACCAATTCTGAGCCGAGAATTCTTCCTTCTCCTACTTCATCCCAACTTGTTGGTGATCTACATTTTCGCCCGTACAAAGCTTCATATGGTGGCATGCCGATACTGGAATGATAGCTGTTGTTATATGAGAATTCAATCAATGGCAGGTGGTCGTCCCAACTTCCTGCAAAATCGATTGCACAACTGCGCAACATGTCTTCGATTGTTTGAATCGTCCTTTCGCTCTGACCATCAGTCTGCGGGTGATACGCCGTGCTCATATTCAACTTCGTGCCAAGACATTCCTGGAATTGCTTCCAGAATCTCGAGTTAAATCGGGGATCTCTGTCTGAAACTATTGATACGGGTACTCCATGCCTTAATACGATTTCGTGCACATACAGATGAACCAACTTGTCCAGTGACGACTTCTCATTTATTGGAAGGAAATGCGCCGACTTCGTAAGACGATCAATTATAACCGATATTGCGTCATGTCCGGATTTTGTTCGCGGTAGTCCTACTATAAAGTCCATAGCGATATTTTCCCATTTCCATTCTGGAATCTTCAGGGGCTGAATTAATCCGCTTGGTCGTTGATGTTCTGCCTTTACTTTCTGACAAGTATAGCACTTCGCAACCCATTCTGCCACGTCTCGCTTCATATTTGGCCACCAAAAGTTCTTCTTTAAGTCTTGATACATCTTGGTGCTTCCCAGGTGGATTGAAAATTTCGAATGGTGAGCTTCACGGAGGATCTTATTCTTTAATTCAGGTACATGAGGAATCCATATTCTGGATGAAAACCTTAGTATTCCTTGCTCATCCCTTTTAGTATTAATCTCTTCTCCAGATAACTGATTTTTCTCTTTTTCCATTACTTCCTCTTGACACTTATTTATCTTTTCCATTAGTGTTGGTTGAAAGGTCATTGCACGACAATCTTCTTTGACTTTCCCATAAGCACAAAGTTCCAATTCAAATTTTCCGATTTCTTCAGATAACTCTTTTGATGTTATCATCATATTCAATCTCTCCTTCCGACTCAGCGCATCGGCCACTACGTTCGCCTTTCCAGGATGGTAATTTATCGAACAGTCATAGTCCTTGATCAATTCCAGCCATCTCCTCTGCCTCATATTGAGCTCTTTCTGAGTAAAAATGTACTTTAAACTCTTGTGATCCATGTAGATTTCACACTTCTCTCCATAGAGATAGTGTCTCCAAATCTTGAGTGCGAACACTATGGCGGCTAGTTCCAAGTCATGCGTCAGATACTTTAACTCGTGCGGCTTCAACTGTCTTGACGCATATGCTATTACCTTACTGTGTTGCATCAACACACAACCCAAACCCTTATGTGAAGCATCGCTGAATATTACAAAATTCCCTTGATCATCTGGAAGTACCAACACCGGAGCTGTTACCAACTTCTGTTTTAACTCTTGAAAGCTATTTTCACATTCTGCACTCCATTCAAACTTTTGATTCTTTCTGGTTAACTTGGTCAATGGCGTGGCGATCTTCGAGAAATCCTTGACGAATCTTCTATAGTATCCGGCCAATCCTAGAAAACTTCGCACTTCCGTAGGAGTCTTTGGCCTCTCCTAACTCATAACTGCCTCAATCTTCGTCGGATCCACTTTAACTCCCTCATTTCCAATAACATGCCCCAAAAATTGAACTTCCTTTAACCAGAACTCACATTTGGTAAACTTGGCATACAACTTCTCTTGTCGGAGTATCTCCAATGCTATCCAGAGGTGCTGCTTATGTTCTTCTTCCGACTTAGAATAAATAAGGATGTCATCAATAAATACCACGACAAATTTATCCAAATACTTCTTAAATACTCGATTCATCAGATCCATAAATGCGGCCGGAGCGTTGGTCAATCCAAACGGCATTACTAGGAATTCATAATGCCCATATCTGGTCCTAAATGCGGTCTTGGGAATATCTTCTTCCTTGATCTTTAATTGATGGTATCCCGATCTCAAATCAATCTTCGAAAAGCATTTTGCTCCCTTTAACTGATCAAAAAGGTCATCTATCCTTGGTAGCGGGTAGCGGTTCTTGATCGTTACTTTATTCAACTCCCGGTAATCTATGCATAGACGCATAATCCCATCTTTCTTCTTCACAAAGAGAACAGGTGCTCCCCATGGCGACGTACTTGGTCGTATCACTCCCTTATCCAATAATTCTTGTAGCTGGATCGCCAACTCTTTCATTTCTGCTGGTGCCATCCTATACGGAGCCTTTGAAACTGGTTCCGTGCCTGGAGCAAGGTTGATCTCGAACTCAATTTGTCGATCTGGTGGTAAGCCTGGTAGTTCGTCGGGAAACACATCGGGGAACTCATTAACTACAGGAATATCTTCAATGCTGGGGCTGCCTCTCTCTGAATCCACTACATATGCTAGGAACGACTCACAACCTTTTATAAGTAACTTCTTAGCCTGAATAATTGTAAGAAATAGTTGCTCTTGCCTCTGCCCCTTAAATACTACCTTCTCTCCACTCTTCGTCTTTAAATACACTCTCTTGGTCTTACAATTTATCTGAGCGCTATTCTCTCCTAACCAATCCATTCCTAAAATTATATCAAACTCTCCCAGCTTGAAGAGTATCAAGTCGGCTGAGAACTTATATCCCGAAATATCAATCTCACATTTTGGACAAAATTGATTCACAGGAATCTTCTCTTGGTTCGCAATTACCACATTTACTACCTCACTCATAACCGTTTTATCACATTGGAGCTTATCAACGAAAGATTCTGATATGAAAGATCTTGTTGCTCCCGAATCAATCAATACTTTAGCTTTGACATTATTGAATAAAAGTGTACCTGCTATCACCTCAGAATTCTGAACAGCATCTTTCATCTTTAGATCAAATGTCCTTGCTGTTGCTTGCGGGGTTGGTGCGGGTGGTGAAGGTAATGCCAATACCTCAGCTGGCACGCTTGCACTGGTACTTGCCATGTTCATCAGAGCTCTGACTGGTCCTGTTGCCTTACACTCCCTAGCCATGTGTCCAGTCTTCCCACACTTGTAACACGTAACTCCTGGCTTTGGCATCTTGCACTCGTTTGCCAAATGTCCCTTCTGATTGCACCTATAACAGGTCATACTCAGCTTATTGCATACTCCGGGGTGCCTTCTTCCACAGTGCTTGCATTCTGGCCTCTGGAACCTGTTTTCTCCAACTTGCCCTTGGCTTGTCTGATTGTTCCCTTTTGATTCTTGCCTTTTGCCCAAATTTCCCTTCCTTTGAAAATTTCCGCCCTTCTGGAAACCAATCCTCTTTACATTCCGATCTTGCGAACTTCCAGCTTCAGACTTTTCTCCATAAAATGGAACCTTCCTCTTCTTGTTATCCCTCTCTTTCCTTGACTGCATCCCATTATTCTCAATCAGAGCAGCTTTCTGTACTACTCCCGCATAAGTTTCAAGCTCAAACATAGCCACCCTATCTCTGATCCAAGGCTCCAATCCTTGCTGAAATTTCTTTGCTTTTTCTTCCTCAGTGCTAGTATACTTTGTCACAAACCTTGACAACTCAGTGAACTTCTTCTCATATTCCAGTACAGTCATGTTCCCTTGCTTTAACTCAAGAAATTTTAGCTCCATCTGATTCTGCATGTACTTAGGGTAATACTTGTCCAGAAATAACTTCTTAAATCTCTCCCAAGAAACCTGCTGAGTGACTTCCATAGCTTTTACTGATTCCCACCAATAGATGACTTCTCCCTTCAAGAAGTAAGTGGCATACGGCGTCTTCTGATCGTCTCCTAACTGTACCAACTCAAAAGCCCTTTCCATCTCCTTGATCCATGTGTTTGCTATCACTGGATTAGTGGTATCATGAAATACAGGTGGATTCACATTCTGAAAAGCTTTGAAAGTGACAATTTGTCTAGGTGGTACTGGTGGTTCAGGTAATTGGTGTGGCTCACGGTTATCTTGGTTTTCAATTCGTTGTTGAAGAGTTAGTTGTTGTTGAGCTATAGCATTGGTTTGCTGTTGCAAGGTTTCCAGTAGTCGAAGAATGTTTGGGTCTGTGGTGAAGGTGGTTGTTGGGTTCTTCTTTTTGGGAGGCATGATCCTGAAATAAGAGTTGTGTCATAACAGATATGAATGATAAAATGATTCGAGGGTATCGCATGGCATTCTCATTTACATATGGGGTCAAGTTTCCAAATTAAGCAGATATGATGATAAAAACATAAAATAACAGTTGAGAGCAAATGGAACAATAGCACATAATTATTGAAATTTTAAAGGTCACAGTACATAGGATTGGGAAATAGTCTGATTCTAGGAATAACAGGCTTATTTAAAGGAAAGACGGAAACAACTGGGGATTCCATAGAGTCTGATAGTACAACAACATGAAAGGTAAATGGAAAGAACTAAGGCTCCACTCCATCTGAACGGGGCTTGGTAGTCTTCTCCTCTCGAAGCATCTTCACAATGCTCTGGAGCTCATCCGCCACCATCTGAATGACATACTGGCTGGTACGGTCCCGGTGTGCTGGCATCTCCTCAAGCTTAGTGTTGACGTACTGAACCAAGGTCTCAAGTCTCGCAATCATCTGCTCCTTGGGCTTCCCTTCGTAGTTTCGGCTGTCCGGATACACGTTCTTCAGTCGGTCTATCAGTCGGTCGTACTTGCCCTGAAGCATGTCGAACTCGCGCCTCAACTCAGCATACACGGAGAAAGAAATAGTGTCGTCCGACCCAGAGGATGACGAGGAATGCGCCCTTTGCTGACAACCAATAAGAGGAGTATTAATAATAATTTACTTAACCTACTCTCTCGCATAATATCTATAACCTACACACAAATCCTATAACCTATTTGGGCTGTCCAGGGACTCTAAACCGTAGCTCTGATACCAAAACCTGTCACACCCCCAACTTAAACAGAAAAATAAATATAGCTATTACATCATTTTAATGAAGGATACACAACCAATCCAAGATCTTACAGTTTAGGGTTTGGAACAGCCCATCACTACCAGCTATTACATCTGATTACAAATACTGAATCCTCACAGCTATTATTACTTATTCTACCTGAGCTCGAACATAAGCATCAGCATCACAGGTCTTACGGGCAGTCTGCTTGAATCTAACCATAGCTGCTAGCTGTAATATCAGGGTAAAGCAAGAAGTGAGCCAAAAGCTCAACAAGTGCTAACAGTACAACGCAAAACATAAATCGAGATATACCTTTAGGAATGACAATGGAAAGACATAATCAATGATAACGAGAGATAAAACTTATGTGAGTTGGCATCATTTTGCTTGCATCAAAACAATTTTAAAATCATTCTTAATCAAAATCATTTTATGACGCTACGGATTACAGCCGGTGATCAGCCGCGAAGTAATCCCAAACCTCGCTGGGTTCTAAAACATTATTGGGAATCCCTAGGCAACTTTTAAGCCTAATATAAGTGTGGAAAGGACTCGCGTCTCAGTCCAGATCCACCATTCAAAGAAAACATTTATCCCCCTTTGGGACTGAAAAATCCACATTTTAATCATTTTAAAAACTGATGCCGATTTATGACAAAATCTCTTTCGACTGTAATCATTTTTATCAAGGGATTATAGATCAACTTGAAACACTGGAAATATGACACTAAATCTCAGGGCCATGATCCACTAGACTTTACTATATTAGGGTAATTGAGGGGTTTCCATAAACAAGAACTTTGACAAGGAAATTGAGCAAGGCTATTGGATAATATGAAAGAGTAATGCCAAACTAGGCTTAAAGCAATGGTTGTAGACAAGGTATAGGTATTAGAACATCAAGAAGATAAGCATCACTGGTTCCAATAGGATAGAGGTGTTAAAATATAAAGAAAGTGATCATCAGCTCAAGATATAACAGGGTATCAAGCTTTAGGGTAAGGATAGGGTTATCAAACAATCATGAATGAATTTAAGAAATGATTGGCTTTTAGGTATCAAGATAAAGTTTCTATCGAGGTTATTTCAAGAGTTGAATCAAAGCATCAGGGTGCAATATCAAGATTTCTCAGGGATCTATAGCATGATAATCAAAAGGATCAATAAAGTATTATAACAAATCTCTATTTTATCATGGCATTAAACTATCATGAATGTAATAACCCCAATTTTTGAGAAATTTTGAAACCCTTATGAATAGTGTTTTTGCTGAACGAGAAAACTTTTCATGCCACGCTATGTAGGGGTTCTGTTATTGATCTTATGGGATATTATTAGTACTCTATGAAGTATATAAGTGTATGTAAAGATCGTCAGAATCCAATTCCGAACACTTTGATTTTTCCCGGAAATCCACTAGATACGGAGAGAATTGAGTATAAGGTAACAGGATAAAAAGGATTTAAATTAAAGGATTATAAGAGAGGATCATAAAAGGAATACAATGTATTGAGAAAGGTTAAGGGAACCTAAGTAATAAGATTCCGGGTATGATCCTTCAAACGATAGACGAGAACGAAAGTTAAGCGAACCGTACAACAGATCAGCGGTCATTAGGCAAACAATTAGGAAGTTAAGCAAAGGGATTAGAGGAAGTGATGTCACCCAACCAATGAGAAGAGGACAAGGAAGGGAGGATGACATAGCAAAGTGATGCAAGCATGACATAGAAGGGAAGGAAATGTGGTGGATTGTTAACCACACAAAAAACCAAGGGCAACTAGGTAATTCACTAAAGCAAACAACAAAAGTCAATCAACCAAGCAAATCATTTCATTTTCATCAAACAAAACACAAAATCCTCCATTCTTCATGAAGCTCTCGGGTGGTTTTCTTAAATTTTGAAAGTCCAAGCTCCTCCACTTGTTATTTTCCAAGGTAATTATCCTAGCTTCTCCTAGTTAAGTTACATACTTCCTATAAGTTTAAGCTTCTAATTCCAAGCCAATCTTTTTCTATAAATCATCAAAGAAGATGGTGAATAGTGTTTTCAAGAACTAAAATTTGTGTTCTTGAAGTTTTGTTTAGATTAAGCTTGGATAAGGGCTTTAAAGGTGATTCCAAGCCATCCTCTTGATTCTCCACTCTCCAAGGAAGGTATAAACTACAAACCCTAGCTTTAGTTTTGAGTAATTAGGATTGAATGTGTTTGATATAGCATATGTGAAGCATGATGCTTGATTGGTTGAAGTTTGGTTGAGTTGTAAGAGATTAGTTGGTTTTGTTGCATTGTTGGAGTTGTAAATCTTGGTAATTAGTTAAAGAACCTAAGTAAAGCTTTTAGTTCATGTGAGGAATAAGTATAAATGGTAAATGTTGTGGTTTTGATTAAAAGAACTTAAGTATGATTAAAGTAAAGTTTAAGCATAAGTATGAATGGTTAAATTGAATTGGTTGGGGTTGTTATGATGTGATGAGGATGGAGGATGGTTGTATGTTGGATTTGAGGATGGTTTGTGTTGATTGTGGATAGTTTAAAAAATGGGAAATCGCGTAAACATAGCCGTCGTAACGTCCGATTTTCTTTGGACTGTTTTTGTGCATAGCATTAGGACCCGAGAACTCCCTGCTAAATTGTGACCACTGCCATGTTTAGATAGCTCATGTTACGAGCTTCGTTTTGATATGTAGTTCGTTCGATTCCGATTTACGGTTTAGGAGAAACGACCGTTTCAAGTAACGGCGTTTCGCGAACGAAACTTTTTCCCTCGCCTTACTTTGGAATGTAGGTTAAAGACCAAAAGGGTTAATTAATGCATGAAACATTTATGGTAAGTGTTTTAGGCAGTTGGTAAGTCATTCGCGAAAGAATCGTTTTAAAACTCGTAAAGGTTAAATTATTAAAAATGATGGAGCCGAGGGTACCCGAGTGACTTAAGCGAATCAGTGAGCGCAAAACAAGCGTTAGAGTCTAAGTTAGTTAAAGTATAGAATTACGAGTGATTTTGGTTTAATTCCAACTTACTTGTTGTTTATAGGTTACCAGACTCGTCCCGAGCCATTCGTAACCCAAATCGCTCAGGCAAGTATTCTATCCGTTATACTGTTGTTGTGATGTAAACATATGTATATGCATTATCTTGTGATATTGCATGATTGTTGATAGCAAATTTTTGCGATATATTGTAGCATGTGATATGGTATATATGCATGCCTGTTTCATATTCTTGAAATTTATATCTGTTGGTTATTTGATAATACCTATGCTAGAGGATAGTTGTATCTTGCATATACCCTTAGTATAGGGACCCAAAGGTGAAAATATTTTCTAAAACCGGGAGTCGAGGATCCCGAGTAATCTTGTATATATATGGATATGGATATATATATATATATATATATATTTATATATATATATATGGTTATAGTTTTCCAAACTATTAATCGAATAAGGTTTATTCGATAACTTTAAACTTTATTTTATTATTGAATATTATTTCGAATATTATTCAAGGACTTATGACTCTTTTATATTATTTATGAATATTATTTGAATATTCATTTGAGGATGTAAGACTCCTTTATTTTATTTAATGAATATTATTTATAATATTCATTCGAGGATCTATGACTCCGATTATTTGCGGAAATATATTCTTTATTTTATTAAAGAATAAGGTGTAAATAATCAAACTTATTTTCGATTATTCAAATAAAGATAATACTTTCATATAAGTATATCTTGGGTTATTTAATACTCGTTTCAAGTATAAATTTAATACTTCTACTTCAATTATTTTTATAAAGATTATTCTTTATGGGAATATTATTTAATTAATAATATTCAGATATTTTCTAATATTTTGGGGACTGATTTACTTCATTAATCAGTCTTACTCCAAACACTCTTTAAAGTGTTTTCGAGTCTTCAAAATGATTTTTAAAAGTCAGAGCGGATCCCAAAACTCATTTTTATATTTAAGATCTTTCTTTTTAAAGGGGATTTAAATACTCGCTCAAAAACCTGGGGAGTCCGGCTCTGTGGTGTATTTTATATTCGCAACAAGGTTGCAGATTTGGTAAATGAATTGATTACTTGCCCAACGTTCGGGAAGTAAGCCCCTCTCATTGAGTCGGCATAAGCGACAGGCCGAGGTACGGTCTATTATTGTGTAAGTGGCTCAGTGGGAGTCCATCAAATGCATAGGTGGCTGAGTGGCAGTCCAGCATAGGTCTTAATTATGACCAGGGTGATGACCAGTGGGGAATTCGTCCATCTACTAGTAGAAAAGGTTACTTATTGGTATCTTTGCCTGATCAGCGAGATATCGGGTTTATGCCAAAATTCTTTTCCTTTCCAAAATTCATTGGATGTTTCGAACTCTGTTCATACTTCACATAACAGAGGTTCCAGGAAATGTTTAAAGGGATATATATATGTGGTTATATATATATCGGGACTAAATAAAGTATCTCATAACTTTTTCATTCAATAATCTTTCAAAGATTGAATCTATTCAAGTCTTATCTTGTGGTCTCATCAGTGGGATGAACTTTTGAAATTGATTATAACTTGAACGGTGGTAGTTCAAGTAGTATTGGGAATGATATAAATGTAGTGAAGTATTTGGTAACTTCATCTTTAGAACTTATATCTAATTAATAATTGTCTTATGAATGACAAAGATTTTCAGAAAAACGTTGAGACAAGGTTAGATATATGAGATCACCTTGCAACGATATATTTTTTATATACAGTTATACACTGGGACTTTGTGTATATTATGCATGGAAGCGGACTTCCAATATTTTGAAAAGTATATATGTATATATATATATACTGAATATTTTGCGACTTCATCGCATTAAGTGATCAACTTGGTTCATTTCTTTTGACCAAGACTTTAATGAGTATTATGAATAGACTCATATACTGTAAATAATTATGCATATTATTTTGGTGGGCTTGCTGCTCACCCTTGCTTTCTTCTTTCATCACACAACAACAGTTAGGAAAGATGACCAGACTCCAGCAGACCCAGCGCAAGCGCGTGGAAAGCGTTCCGCGTCTTCCCGTTGATGTCGTAGCTGCTATAGCTGCAGAGGTAGATCTATTGTAGATTAGACCATTTGCTTTTGAGAATCAATTATGTATAATTATAACTTGTGGCAGATAATGGCAATTAACTGTAAATTTATCAAGTAATCGTTTTGGGTTGTAATAACTTTTAAATTGTGGATTCAAAGACTTGTACTTATTTGAATTTCATCTCTGAGACTATAACGGGTTGTGGTGTATGTTAGTGTGGGGTCACAGCATAAGGTTGGTTATTATTAATTAAGTGAAGTGATATTGTGGAAAGAAAGACCGTGACGACCCGGATCCCCGACCCCGGATCTGGGGGTGTTACAGAAATGGTATCAGAGCTAAGCGTTATAAACCTCAGAGATGATGGGACGTTAAGATAATAAGTTAACTAAGATAATAAGAACTCTTGCCAAGTTCATAGTCGGGCTACCTAACGTAGCACTGACAGTTAAAACCCTTATGGGAACCCTTATAAATATCGTGATAGGAGCGTAGTTCGTTATCGTATATGGTAGCGGGACTCCGAACCCTAAGGTTGAGGAGCAACATCGCGATGATATTTTATTACTAATTGGAGATCGGATTGTGGATCCGATAGAGTGTCCTAATGCAGGACCGGATGATGTTGATATTGAGGATTAGCGGTTGAGGATGTTGTCCTAGAAGGGATAGTTGTTGAGGAGGATCCCATGGAGGATCCTGACAGGATTGGATAAAGGACCACTGATGAATTGATGACCATGGTTTGGTCGACTACTAGAGGTAGGATTGGCCGGTCACTATCGGAGGTTCGTTCAAGTTGTAAAGATAGTAGCCCCTTTAACGCGGCTTACTCGTAAGACTGAGAAGTTCGAATGGACAGAGAAATGCGAGAACAGCTTTCAAAAACTGAAGCAGAGGTTGGTGATGGCCCCTATGCTGGCGTTGCCGGATGGAAAAGGATATTTTGTGAAGTGTAGTGACGCTTCGCACAAGGGCTTAGGGTGCGTGCTTATGCAGCACGGTAAGGTAATCGCGTACATGTCAAGACAATTAAGGTAATATGAAATTCGATATCCCCGCTCATGAGCTTAGGCTCGTGGCAATAGTTTTACCCTAAGGATTGGAGGCACTACTTGTATGGAGAGAAGTGCAAGAATTACCTAAGCCATAAGTGCTCTAGTACATTTTCACGTAGAAAGAGCTCAACATATGCCATAGGAGGCAGTTAGAGCTAATCAAGAATAATGATTGGGAGATTCTTTATCATTCGGGGAAAGCCAATATGGTGGCTGATGCCCTTAGTAAAAAGGAGAGACTCAAGATGATAATGTCTTTTGGAGAGTTTATAAGAGATTTTGAGAAAATGGAAATAGAAGTGAAGGTAACCGGAGCCGGTACCGAAAAGCTGTTTGAGATTGCAATACAGCCCGAATTATTGGAAAAGATCATATTGTGCCAGAAAAAGTTATGAATGAAGGCAGAGAGCCAACAATTAGATAAAAGATTAATATCGAGAAAGATGATAAGGGAATAATGAGGTATTCCTATAGAATTTGGGTTTCGAAAGTTCAAGAGCGTAAGGATGAGAACTTAGATGAGAGCCATAGTTTGAGGAATAAGATTTAGAGCAAACCCTGAACGTGATAGTCAGGGAGGTCGCCATCAAGATAGAAGGAACCCATGACATAATGGAGAGGAAAATGAGGATTTTAAATTAAAAGATGACCCCAATTATGGGGAGTAGGATGAAACATTTCATACTAAGGAAACAGAAAGTCGAGTAAGGAAAGGAGACCCGAGACGGTACTCCTATACGGCAATTCATGGACCTGTCTAGACAGAACTTAGACTATTATCCCCAACCACCACCTTGAGGAAACAATGTGGTGTGAAATTCTTTCAGGACCTCTAAGTCGCTAAGCTCTCAGAGTTCCAAGGAACAAGCTGACCCAGTCGAGGCAAGAGCCTGGCTAAAGGAAATAGAGGAATCATTTGAGATTCTAAATGATTGATGAACCACAAAAGACTGTTTTGTCACTTACCCTCCTAAGAGAGAGACCACCCGCTGGTGAAAGACCAAGAAAGGCACGGAGCCAGAGGTTAGAATAAACTGATTTAAGTTCAGTCAATTGTTTTCGGGAAAGTAATTCCCAAAGATAAGGAGATAGTGTAAAAGCTTTGGAGCTAGAACAAAGGCAGACGAGTATGATAAATTATGAATCTAAGTTGTAAAAGTTGTCAAGATTCGTTCTGAGGACACGAATCCAGAATGACGGGATGTTTGAAATCAATGTTTATGTTGTGTTGGTCCATGAAATAACGATAAGAGAAAGGAAAATAAAAAGAAACTGAAGTGGAAAGGAATATAAAGGCAATAGAGTTTGAGGAATGATAAAGGAATTGGGTATGAGGAAACCCTAAAGACTCGTAGCAATAGAAATAGAAAAAGTATGTAATCGTCAGGATGAGGGTGATTCACCATGAGTTAAAATTGTTGGGTGAAGGCATAAGAGATACATATATTTTATCCCCTGTAAGTTGGGAGGATTTGAGGAAAACTTGAGATAGTTCGAAGGTTAAATATGAGACGCGGATAGACTGAGGAGACAAGGAAGTAAGAAATTAGGAAAATTGGATGAAGGAAGTGACCTTCAAGAATGTGAAGTGTAAGACCGGTGGCTTGATACCCAGAAAGGGAGACGCCAGGTATGAGAGATATCCCAACATTGAGGTGACTGTTGAGAAACAATAAAAGTAAATAAGGAATTATTAAGAAGAAGTTCACGTTGAACACGACCAATATCTTCCAGAACATCCTTGTTATCGTTACCAAATTAGGCAAGACAAGCGGATAACCGTTGTTATCTTTTGGAGGCCATATGGATTGACCTCAATATGAATAAGGATGCTATTATGAAGTTAGGTATAGACTATCGAGGTGGGAATGATGAATATGATAATCTATCAGGGATATATGACTTTATTTATCCATGGAAGGATGCTTGTACCTTTTTAAAGGTGGAATTAAGGATAGAACATCGGTAACTTAAAACGAATCCTAGGGGAATGCCTAAAGGTTGGCATTTCACCCTTAATAGGGATAGTATGAGTTTTGACAGTATGAATTGGAAAGGATTAAGGTAATAACAACCTTTAAGAATCAATGGAGAAATTTTTTCAGAAGTATATAGACAATGATTCTGGTATTAATAAATGGTATCTTGATATGCCCTGTATCTAGGGAATACAGGAGGAACGATTCAAGGATAACCTTAGAGGTTTTACAAGGAGAAAGGTAATATTCAAAATTCTCAAGAATAGAAATGTTGATAAAGGAAATATGACGTAATTATAATGATGCCAAGTGAGGCACGTGTTAAACCACGAAGAAGGTATGGATCGAACCAGTAATGGTCGAAATTATTCAGGGAAATTAGGACTTAAGATAAAAGATGTTCTAAGTATGATTAAAAGTCAGTCGTGACAGTGATTAACCTCTAAAGACTGAGGCAATAACTTATGGAAAAATGGTGATAATTTTTTTATTTTTACTCATCAGACTTTAAAGAAAACATCTTCACATAAGCTGCGATTGAAATGAGATAGAAAATTATTTGGAGGTGGTTAAAATGACATTGACTGTAAGGAAATTTTACTATCAGGAAAGGCCAAAGAGGTGGCCGACACTTTAAAGGTAAAAAGATAATTATCGGCGCTCGTGCCAGGAGAATACAATGATAATGGTTAAAGCCGTGAAGATTGTATTATGATTTGAAAGATTGACATTCCTTCTGATGACTGTGCAATACCCAACCGTAATAGTAGTTGGTAAAGGTTTAATTTGTGTAATCGCCATGAACGGGCTATCTATCTTAGAAGGTCCTATCTTGAGATAAGCCAGGACCATGTTTCAAAAAGGACCAAACAAACCTTTGAGTTAAGTCTTCTATTGAAGGCATATGATTAAGAATGGTATTAACCTGCTATCGGTGCTTTGATTGAAACTCTTCTGCAATTTTATATGCTTCATGTCATGTATGTATGTCAGGATCAGGAGTGTACTCCATGAATCATGAATGGTGATTATGTTACCTCCTTAGAAGGATTTGATACGACATGTATGGACTCCGTATGGTTAGCTATTAAGACTTCATGGAAAATGAATGACGACAGTAGGTCAGTGGTGGACCATAGTAAGGCAGCAATGATTCTGCGAGTATTGAGCTGATTACAACCGTGAGAGTTGTATTGGAATGGGTGTTGAGATTGAGTACCACTAATCGGGTCGTGGTAGTGTATAAGTTATCATTGATAGACTAATTAAGTAGAGTATCTACCTAGTGAAAAATTATTCTTTCTTATCAATAGAGAGTCGTATTATTATACGAGGAAGGTTGCGGTGCAAGCATAGAATTCTAGTAATGATGATGTCTAGAATGAGATCCCAGATTCGATTTTCGATGTCGAGGGAGTTTCAAAGGTGATTGTGTATAAGCTCGAGGAAGAGTGTGGGTCCATAGAATGATGGACGGGATAGCGAAAATATTTAGGCATGGGAAATACGAGGCTATAATGCTTAATGTTGATTTATATACGTATATGATTTGTTCTCCTATGACAAACCTCTATAGTTCAGAGGTAGGTTCCAAGCCAGATATTTTGTGGCAGTATATTTTTTTCATATATACAATTCTCTTCAATTCGTTCTTTTCTCTTCTTTTCATTTCATGTAAGCTGAGAAGAACAACCCTTCCAGAAAGGGGAGGTATTGTCGAATGACTATCTATCTGTGTGATAGAAGCCTAGTAGGATACCAGCTATTGTTTAATTGCTTGTCAAGTACTAAAGGCTGACCACCTTCTGTACTAACAATGCGATATAACAAGTGTTCATAATCATAGTGATCTCTCAATAAATTCTTTTACTTCTATATGAAGGATCAAGCTTTCGAAAATAGAAACAGCTGAAAAAGGAGTAATAAAGTGGTGGTAGTATGCGGAATGGGAACACATTCGTGATACTAAGGTTGACGTGGTTATTAAAAGGTTATAGAACGCTAACGAGCAAAAGTATAACCAGTATAATATTAGGAACGGAAGGTAGTAGCGATTACGAACTGGAAAAGAATGGGTATTGAGAAGCAGAAGCTCTAATGATAAAAGCTATAATGAGAGTCTGTGCAATAGACTTGAAAGAATTTGGAATGATCACTTAATTCGGATTGAGTTATCTTACGACAATAGATCATATGTCATTATCGAGATGTCGCCTTATGAGATCCTTGAGGGAAGATAATGTCGATCTCCCTTATGTTAGGATGAAGTTGTAGAGCGCAAGATGCTCGGACCCGCAGTAGTCCAAAGGACCAAGGATATGATAGATCTAATCAGAGGACGGCTGGTAGTAGCCCAAGATGGACATGATAAGTATGTTGATTTGACACGAAAGGATAAAGAGTATGAAATAGGGGACCTAGTAATGTTATAGGTATCCCTTGGAAAGGATTGATGAGGTTCGGAAAGAAAGGAAAGCTAAGTCTACAATTTGTTGGACCCTTGGATATATTAAGACGTTTGGGAAGTTAGCATATGAGCTAGCCTTAACCCAGAACCTGTAGCAAGTTCATAACGTGTTCCACGTATCAATGTTAAGGAAGTGTAATTCGGATGCCAGTCAAATAGGGGCATATGAGCGCATAGATATGCAACCCGACGTAACCTATATGGAGCAACCAGGAAGGGTTATAGAGTGAAAAGGAACAAGTGCTTAGGAGAAGGATTATCAAACTAGGCAGAGTTTGGTGGTAGAACCACAATGTGGAAAATTGACTCGAGAGTTAGAAAGTGTAATGCTAAGAAAGTATCCCCATTTGTTTTCTATCTGATTCCGGGACGGAATCCTTTTAAGGAGGGGAGACTGTAATAACCCCAATTTTTGAGAAATTTTGAAACCCTTATGAATAGTGTTTTTGCTGAACGAGAAAACTTTTCATGCCACGCTATGTAGGGGTTCTGTTATTGATCTTATGGGATATTATTAGTACTCTATGAAGTATATAAGTGTATGTAAAGATCGTCAGAATCCAATTCCGAACACTTTGATTTTTCCCGGAAATCCACTAGATACGGAGAGAATTGAGTATAAGGTAACAGGATAAAAAGGATTTAAATTAAAGGATTATAAGAGAGGATCATAAAAGGAATACAATGTATTGAGAAAGGTTAAGGGAACCTAAGTAATAAGATTCCGGGTATGATCCTTCAAACGATAGACGAGAACGAAAGTTAAGCGAACCGTACAACAGATCAGCGGTCATTAGGCAAACAATTAGGAAGTTAAGCAAAGGGATTAGAGGAAGTGATGTCACCCAACCAATGAGAAGAGGACAAGGAAGGGAGGATGACATAGCAAAGTGATGCAAGCATGACATAGAAGGGAAGGAAATGTGGTGGATTGTTAACCACACAAAAAACCAAGGGCAACTAGGTAATTCACTAAAGCAAACAACAAAAGTCAATCAACCAAGCAAATCATTTCATTTTCATCAAACAAAACACAAAATCCTCCATTCTTCATGAAGCTCTCGGGTGGTTTTCTTAATTTTGAAAGTCCAAGCTCCTCCACTTGTTATTTTCCAAGGTAATTATCCTAGCTTCTCCTAGTTAAGTTACATACTTCCTATAAGTTTAAGCTTCTAATTCCAAGCCAATCTTTTTCTATAAATCATCAAAGAAGATGGTGAATAGTGTTTTCAAGAACTAAAATTTGTGTTCTTGAAGTTTTGTTTAGATTAAGCTTGGATAAGGGCTTTAAAGGTGATTCCAAGCCATCCTCTTGATTCTCCACTCTCCAAGGAAGGTATAAACTACAAACCCTAGCTTTAGTTTTGAGTAATTAGGATTGAATGTGTTTGATATAGCATATGTGAAGCATGATGCTTGATTGGTTGAAGTTTGGTTGAGTTGTAAGAGATTAGTTGGTTTTGTTGCATTGTTGGAGTTGTAAATCTTGGTAATTAGTTAAAGAACCTAAGTAAAGCTTTTAGTTCATGTGAGGAATAAGTATAAATGGTAAATGTTGTGGTTTTGATTAAAAGAACTTAAGTATGATTAAAGTAAAGTTTAAGCATAAGTATGAATGGTTAAATTGAATTGGTTGGGGTTGTTATGATGTGATGAGGATGGAGGATGGTTGTATGTTGGATTTGAGGATGGTTTGTGTTGATTGTGGATAGTTTAAAAAATGGGAAATCGCGTAAACATAGCCGTCGTAACGTCCGATTTTCTTTGGACTGTTTTGTGCATAGCATTAGGACCCGAGAACTCCCTGCTAAATTGTGACCACTGCCATGTTTAGATAGCTCATGTTACGAGCTTCGTTTGATATGTAGTTCGTTCGATTCCGATTTACGGTTTAGGAGAAACGACCGTTTCAAGTAACGGCGTTTCGCGAACGAAACTTTTTCCCTCGCCTTACTTTGGAATGTAGGTTAAAGACCAAAAAGGGTTAATTAATGCATGAAACATTTATGGTAAGTGTTTTAGGCAGTTGGTAAGTCATTCGCGAAAGAATCGTTTTAAAACTCGTAAAGGTTAAATTATTAAAAATGATGGAGCCGAGGGTACCCGAGTGACTTAAGCGATCAGTGAGCGCAAACAAGCGTTAGAGTCTAAGTTAGTTAAGTATAGAATTACGAGTGATTTTGGTTTAATTCCAACTTACTTGTTGTTTATAGGTTACCAGACTCGTCCCGAGCCATTCGTAACCCAAATCGCTCAGGCAATAT